>NC_080836.1:19780480-20980480 GCF_030435755.1 Ochotona princeps
CCCACCTTCGGGGCAGCGCTGACCAATGATGAGCGGGCGCGGAGCATTGTGGTCCCGTGCGCGACCCAGCGTCATTCGGTGGGCCCCCTCCGAAAACAGAAAGCAAAAGACTGAAGGGCGGCGAGGGGAGGGGCCGGGGAGCAGAGGGCGGGCCCCGCGCACGCGCACGGGCGCCCGCGAGGCTGGAAAAGGGGCGGTGCGCGAGACTACGGCGAGCGGAGTGGGGCGGGGAGTCCGCGTGCCGGGAGGGGCGGGGGGCGGGCGAGGGAGCGGGCGGAGGAGGAAGTGTCATGGCGTCGGGCCGTGGAGCCTCTTCTCGCTGGTTCTTTACTCGGGAGCAGCTGGAGAACACGCCGAGCCGCCGCTGCGGAGTGGAGGCGGATAAAGAGCTCTCGTACCGCCAGCAGGCGGCCAACCTCATCCAGGAAATGGGACAGCGTCTCAATGTGTATCCTTTCCTGGGCTTGGCCCTGTGCCGCCGCCTCACACGCCCTGCCTTTTGCCCCCTCACCCGGTGGCCGGCCCTGGATGTCCTGCGAACATGGCGCCGCAGCATCGCCCGTGGCTGAAGGGGTTGGGGAGCGGGGTGGTTCCTCTGGTCGCGCCGTCCACGGGAGGAAGGGCTCGGGCTCGGAGGGGCGGAGGACAGAGGCCGCGTTGTGTAATCTCTTGGGGGGCCGCGCGGGAGGCGGCGGGGAATGGGAGTGTCGCCCGGGCCCCCGAGGACGCGGTGGGGAATGGTGGGCAGGACCGGGGCGACCCTCGCTCGGGCCGCTGCGGCTCGGAGGAAGGCTGGCGTTCCGGGAGGGCTTTGCGCATCTCCCCGCGGCCCCGGCCGGCTCCATGGCGGTTCTCGCACCTCGGGAGCTCCCCGGAGGGCTTGCTGCGTGGGTTTTGTACTGGTGTCGTCTGTGTGCGCGCGCGCTTCAACTGTTGGAGAGTTGAGTCAGTCGGAGCCGTGGAGGAGCAGCCTCGGGGCGCTCTCTACAGCCCCGGCAGGGTCCAGGGCCCAGCAGATAACGATGGTGGCGATGGGTTGAGGTCTTCTCCCTTCTCCACCCGCAAGCCCTTCTGTATCTGCGGGTTTTGGCTCCGGTTGCAGATGAGTAAAAAGGGAGGCTTTGGACAAGAACCGCAGCCCGGGAACTTTCCATCACAGTTATTTGGGAAAGGAGCGCTTGAGCTTGCTTTTTTTGTTTTGTTTTGTTTTCTCGGCTGTCTTCCTAAATTTTGCGTCCCAGCTCTCAACTTACCATAAACACCGCGATTGTTTATATGCACAGGTTTTATATGCATCATTCTTTCACCAAATTCAGTCGAAATGTAAGTACTGTTTTTTTTGTTTTTACTAAGTCAATTTTTTTAAGTCAATCGATAATGCAGGAAAAAAGTTGGGCATTGATTTTACTGTGGAATTTACCGAGTTAACGGTAAAACAGAATCACGTGATAAACGTTTTTGCTGCACATAATACAATACAAAGGTTTTGTTCTTTTTTTAAAGTGTATCATGAACTAAACTGTAAGGGCCCAGGACCGTGTGAGGCTTTGCAAGGCCTTTCAAGATGATAACAAAATAAATAGGAAGCATTTCTTTCCCCCTAAGAGTTACTGTATTTTTGTCTTAGTTTACTTTGTATAGTTATCATCTGTGTTGTAGTTTACTTTGTATAGTTACTTGAATGATTTTACGGGCAGTGCACTGTACAATTTAGGCAGGCCCAGACATCCTGTGATACATCTTAGTTATACTGGACTCCTTTTGTTTCAAATGTTATAAATTGGGATTGTAACAGTGTTTAGAAATGACATTTAAGACAGCTAGCTGTTCCGAGGTAATTTCTTTTTGCTGACAGTTTCTTAGAATGTCAGGCATTTCTATTTCACGGTAGTATTAGTTATCCTTTGAATTTTTTTAAGATTCGAAAGTCAACATTTACTGAAAATAGACCTATGTTTGTGTATGTATGTTTTGACATAACACTCATACTTGAATACCAAAGTACTGGTACCATACGTAACCTGTAAATCATGGCAAATGGAATTAATGACACAGTTGAAATTTTTAGATTAATAGAGACAATGGGTTTGGTGTTTGTCCTTTATTGAGTAACATTCATACTGTGTTGCATCTGTTTACCAAAAAAAAAGGAGAAGAAATATGTGTTGCTTAACTCTGCCTTTATTCTCACTGCATTTACTTTTTACTTCTTTTGATCACACTTTTCATAGAATGCTATTCTGGAAAATGTGTAGGAACACAAGACCATGGAAGACTTGATAACTTATGAATCATCAATCATTAGGACCCTATTTGCCTTAAAAAAATAATAAGTCTTAGAAAATACTTTGTTGGAATTGGAGATAAGCTCCAGGATTTACTTCTTGATTCCTGTTTTACTCTCTCCTGATCGCAAATTCATTTGGTTTATCAGATTGGCAACTAGATTTATCTTGAACAGTGCTTGTTGTGTATATGTTTGGATCTCTTGCCAGTCCCTTGTTCTGAAACGCAAGTGTGATTCTTGGCCTGTTGTTTCCAGCTTTCTGGTTATTTCACTTGCATAACATTTAGGCCAGTGACAGTGTTGGATGAGAAAGGAAGCCGTGGGTGTTAACATTTAGGTCCAGGGAATTCAATTTTATTTAAATATGCACTAATGTAAATATCACACTCATTAAGTAGCTTTGAATAATATTGCAAGTCTCCTCTCTGTAGTAGGTGTTCTGTTTGCTGAGCTGGATTTTCTTCTTGCCCTGTAGAAGTTTTCACATGTCTTATAGTCTGGTTGATGTACTTTAAAACACATACCTTGATGAAAGCCGCATTTCAAAAGTTTAAATTAGCTGGTAAAGCCAGGG
Organism: Ochotona princeps; assembly: GCF_030435755.1. Taxonomy (NCBI): domain Eukaryota; kingdom Metazoa; phylum Chordata; class Mammalia; order Lagomorpha; family Ochotonidae; genus Ochotona; species Ochotona princeps. The sequence goes on from NC_080836.1 coordinate 19,783,342, forward strand.
CATTTTCATTCTAGCTTTAGAATTAATTTTTATTGATCATTGGTGTTAGTATAAAGCAGCGTGGCACCCTTGGTGTTACAAGTATTGACTTTATTTTTTCTAGGATTTTTTTATTTCTGGATCCACCACAGTAAGTCATTGTCTAAATCCTCACCTTGCAAACTCAGAATTGCATATGGACACCAGTTTGTGTCCTTGTTGCTCTATTTCCACTCCAGCTCCTTGCTTACATGTTTCTTTTTTGTGGGAAAGGCAGATGAGATCTACCATCCACTGATTCACTCCCCCAGTGGCTGCAATGGCCGGATCTGAGCTGATTGAAAGCCAGGAGCTTTTTCAGGGTCTTCCATGAGGATGCAGGGTCCCAAGGACTTGAGGCATGCTTTCCCAGACACATAAGCAGGGAGTTGGATTGGAAGTGGAGCAGCAAGAACTGGAACCACAGTCCATATGCAAGTGGAGGATTAGCCTATGGAGCCCTAGTATTGTTTTTTTTTATCTTCATTATTATAATCTCAAAAATGGTTGAATGTTTGTGTTGGTGTACTCATACCAGTTGTAGAACTTTGTTTCATTTCCTAACTTCCTTGTTTCTTTAAGGTTGAAGAGGCTAGTCTCAAATTTAATGTGAGTTGCTTTTAAATTGAATTCTCCCACATTAGGAGAGATTTTTTGAGAAAATTGTAATGGAATGTCAGTTAACTATGAAAAGCAAGGCTTCCCCTGAAGATAAGCTGAACACTATTTGGAAAATAAGTCTTATGGACCAGCAAGCAAAAATGTGAAAGTGCTAGACCTTACTATCTGGTCTGAAAATAAATTAATTAAACTATTTTGAAATGTTTCTTTGTTTTTTTTTTTCAGAGTTCACAGATTTAAATTTTATTCCTAAAAGCAAAGTGTGCCTGTATTTACGAATAAAATCAGTATCAACATGTGTTGATGACCCAGAAACTATCTTTTATTGGAGTTCTATTACATTTTCTTATAGAATTGAGTTACTATCAGCCGTAAATGATTTTGCTTTGTATCTGAGTTAGATACATCTGTTTGCTCGCTGGATCAGTGAGGTTTATGTAATTGGCTTTAGCAGTTAAAGAATGGCCTTGCTAGATCAAGCTCAAAATCAGTCTAGTGTCATATAGAAATCCTGGGTCAGCAGTGCCCCAAGGCATGTACTATGGGACCCCCATCTTCTATGTTAATCGTGATTCAGCTTCTCTTAGAAACTGTTCATTAATTTGACTAATCAGATTTATGACACATTTATTTCTTACACCAGTATAAAATCTTGCCTCTTTCTTGAGCAAAATAATGAGAACTTTTTGTGGTATGCAAAATTTAATTGTATTGCTCTTTTTAAGGCACTCAGAGTATATGAGTTAAGTGCAGTATTCAGGATTGATGATCTTAATGACTTCTGAGAATATATCATTTATATCCTGAGATAGAGTCTGTATGTCTGAATTAGATTTTAAGTCATTTATATTTGTGCCAAAATTTGACTTTCTGTTATATATTTGAAAGGCAGAGTTACAGAAAAAGGGAGGGACAGATCGTTTGTGTGCTGGTTTGTTCCCCAGATGGCCCCAAGGAAGCCAGAATCTTGAAACTCCATTTGGGTCTTCCACATGGGTGGCAGGTTCCCATTCTGTCTGACCATCTGTTGGGCATATTAGCAGGAGCTAAATCAGAAGTGGAGCAACTGGGCCCAGTGCAATAGCCTAGCGGCTAAAGTCTTCATTTTGCATGCACTGGGATCCCATATGGGTACCGGTTCTAGTCCCAGCAGCCCACTTCCCATCCAGCTCCCTGCCTGTGGCCTGGGAAAGTGTTGAAGGATGGCCCAAAGCCTTGGGACTCTGCACCTGCATGGATGACCCAGAAGAGGCTCCTGGCTGCCAACTTCGGATCAGCTCAACTACGGCCGCAATGGCCACTTGGGGAGTGGATCAACAAATGGAAGATCTTCCTCTCTGTCTCTCCTCCTCTATATATCTGACTTTACAATAAAAATAAATAAATGTTAAAAAAAAAAAAAGTGGAGCAGCTGGGACTTGAAATAATGCACATATGGGATGGCTTAATCCACTACACCATGATAACTGGTCCCTGGTTACCACTTTTTGCTCATGGTCTATATTTTTCATTTGGATTGACTCTTGGTGGGTGTTGTTTGAAAATTTGAAGGTGCTGGGCTCGGCAGTGTGGCCTAGTGGCTAAGGTCCTCGCCTTGATCCCATATGGCCGCTGGTTCTAATCCCGGCAGCTCCACTTCCTCTCTATCTCTCCTCCTCTCAGTATATCTGACTTTGTAATAAAAATAAAATAAATCTTTAAAAAAAGAAAAAAAAGAAAATTTGAAGGTGCTTTGAGGGAAGCCATAGAAGCACAGTTCACTCCCACTGTTGGGGTTCAGGGGAGGGCATTTGGGTTGGTGTTTGTTTTGGCTTTACTTACTGTTACACCGTAAGTAGAATAATGTCCTACATAGCAAATATTTGTCAGTAGAAATTTCTTGCTACTCACAGATCTGTGTCATCCAGCACAGTATGGTGCTGATGCCAGTGACTTCTAAGGCAGTACAGGCAACAAATAATGAAATAAAATTTCCTTAAGTCATTGTACTAAATGCAGTGAGATCCTTTGCAGGCACCAAATTCCCCTTCAACAGTGCATCAGCTTTGACAATTTTGCATTGTGCACCCTTGGTTTTCCTCAGGAGTGTTTCTCAGTACATTTGTGTGATTGTGCAGATTAAGTTTTCACATTCAGCTCAAATCGCAACTTCTTTGTTAAGCATATCCCAACTAACTAGCTTTCTGTCTCTGAAATGCTCTAATCTTTGAATGCTGTACACATCCTATTGTATTTCATCTATTCAAAGCTCTTTACTATTGAAGTATTACCGGGTATATATGAGGTATGTTTTTTGTTGCTGCTGTTTTTAGGGGATAATTAAGTCACTCAAAATGTGTTCTGTTAAATAAAGATAATCCAACTGGGAGAATGCGTTTATTAATAGGCATTCCAAAGAGTGTCTGACATTCTTGAATGCTTTTTCTCAAATTGATCTGTAACAGCTCAAGAAAATGTCCTCAGAAAGCCTCAAACTTTTTCTTTGGAAATGCGCTGTTATCTGCCGAATTACAGGGATGTCGGCTGAAGGAGTATAGTGACCTCTGTATTATCCAGGTCTTCAAAAGTGTTTAATGCTTCCATGTTGACCTCAGTCTATTTGTCCCAGAACTAAGACATAGTTCTTAGTCTGTTTTGTGCTGCTGAAAGAAAATACATGTCATGAGTGATTTATATTGAACAGAAGTTTTTTGACTTACAGATGTGGAGACTAACAAATCTCAAAATAAGGCTCCAGCATCTGACTCGGGGCTTCCTGCCTATTCAGCACATGGCCCAAGGTAGTAGGGCAAGAACCCCAGTGGGTGAACCTCGTCTTTTACACCTTAAATACAGTTGTAGTTTAAAGCTGGTAGTACTAGGTACTTTCCATGTGGCCCTATTCAAGGAAATACATATGGTGGGAAGTTGTCCGCCAGCTTATTTTGATCTGGGGGTGATGCTGCAGTGCATCATGTTAAGCTGCTCCCTGCAGTGCCGGCATCTCACATGAGCTGCAGTTGAACTCCTGGTTGCTCCTCATCTGATCCAGTTTCCTGCTGATGTGCTTGGGAAAGCAGTTAGAGATGGCCCAAGCATTTGTATCCTTCCTGGCTTGGGCTGATGTAGCCTTAGCTCCAGTCTTGCTGCCACTTAGGGTATGAACAGTGGATAAAAGATTGGTCTCTCTCTTTTCCCCCATCTGTTCTTGTAGTTCTGCCTTTCAAATAAAATTTGTTCTTGTTAAATTATTTTGGTATGGCGTAGAAAAAGGAATGAGAACAAGTGCAATACTTGTTCATTACAATTTTTAAATATGAAACTATTACCTTTATACTATATGTTTACGTATTTTTTTTTGGTGCGTGGACCATTTTATTGTTGTTGTTATTCTGTTTTTCCAAAGAGTGCATAGTAACATGACAAAGATACGTTTTTTCAATAAGACATAAATAGCTTTCCCTAGGGATATATATTGTAGCGGAAGAGAAAAATTACTTGGTGGTTTACTTTCAGCTTGTCAGTTTAATGTGAAATAGCCATGGAAAAGCTATTTTATAATAACCTATACATTCAGATTATATTTTATGTGTTTTTATTCTTTTCGGATTGGCGACCATGGATTTAAAACTGGCCTCCAGTATGATAACCATTAAGTTGAAGTGGTTATTAAATTATTTGAAATGCAACTAGTATGCTGTGGTGCTGACCTGTAATAAACTTAAAAATTCAAAATAAGACTGCATTTCACTTTGTTGAGATGCTAGCATCTGAGGTAAGATGTGGTATCTAAAATACTGAATTTTCAAGGCTTCAGTGGGAAAATATAACATCACAATTAATTTTTTTTTTTTTTAGTGTGTAGACATTTTATCCATCAACAGGAGGATGACTTGTTTATGGTAATTTGCTCCAAAAAATTGAGGGTTCTGCAGTTGTTATTTTCTGGTCAAGAATCTGAAGATAATGAAAACTGCTGCATTCCTGACTTGAATAAAAATAGCTAACAAGTTAAGACTTGGCTTAGATTCCTCATCCTTTATGGGAGTGTTGGGTGGAGTCCCAGCTCCTCTGCTTCTGAACCAGCCTCCTGCTCATGTTCCTGGGACGTGGTAGATGGCGGTACAAGTGCTTGGATTCCTGCCATTCATGAGGGAGACCTTTCGTGATTCTTGGCTTCAGTCTGGCTCAGCACTGGCTGTTCAAGCCCTTTGGAAAATAGACTAGCAGATGGAAAATATTTCTGTCACTGTTTTATTTAGATAAAAAGTAAAAAAGTAAAAAGTAAAAAAACTATAGGTTTAAAAAAGATAACCGGGAAGATGGAAAGGAAATTGGAAGGATTTGGAACAACCTTCTAGTGGAATTTTGTGTTGTTATAGCTTGGTAATTGATGTTTTCAGTGTCTAATGTAATTAGATGTTTGAATTAATGGTATGATTCATTTTATGTAGACCTACATATCACATGGTGGTGCAAATTATTTTTCTCAACAAGCACATCAGTGGCTTTCTGAAATTCCTGAATAATTTAGATGTCAAAAATTAATCACTGCTTAGCAGTTGAATGCTAATTCCACTTGTAAATTAACAAGTGTGTGATAGTTATGCATGGTTAAGATGCACATTGTTTACCAATATTTATTGTGCTTGGTTAGCCTTTCGCTTTCTTTTAGGTTTCTTTTGTTGGTGTGTATCTGTTACAGCTATTTACATTGGCATACCATACAGTTCACCTGTTTAGATTGTGTAAATGGGTGTACATACAGAGTGGTACAGCTATCAGTATTTTCTTCATCTGCTGATTCACTCTCCAGAAACTAAGGGGTGGACCAGGTGCAAATCAGTTGCCAGACACCATATCTGCCTCTCCTACTTTGGCCATCTTTGACTGTTTTCCCAGGTGCATTGCAAGGAACTGGATCAAAAGTAAAACAGCTAGGACTCAAATTGGTGCTCCGGTGGCGTGCTGGTATCCCAGGCGGCGGCTTAAGCAGCACAGTACTGGTGCTGGCCCTTTGTTCATAATGTTTGGACCACTGGGCAGTGTTAATGTTGTTGTTTCATAATAGTATGCAAGAGTACTGTTTTAGAGTTTTATACTGTAGCTTAGTAGGAGCTACACCTGTATAAGAAAGAATGGGTATAGAAATTTAACTGGGGTGCAAAGTATACGTAAGAATATACAGTGACTTGTAAAATGCACCATTACGTGAAGATACTAACCCAACCTTAATGGAAAAATGGAATTGGGAGTTAAGTTTATTTTAGTGCATAGGAAATTTGTAACAGGTTTTTCATAATATGCATTTTCTATGAACTATATGGAAAGTATCTTTTATGCATACATTTTCAAAACTTTTTGCACCAAAATTAACTTAATCTTCTAATTCCATTTTCCAAAAAGTTCTTGAGGTACCTTCAGATTAAGTGCATTCATAATACTGTTTGGGTTTTTTAAGTGTCTACTCACTTTCATGTGTTTAAAAGTCTGAGAGCAAAGAGACACAGCTTTTCCATCTTCTGATTCACTTTCCATATTGCCACAACATCTGAGGCTGGGGAGGAAGTTAGGAGCCAGAAACTTCATCTGTATCCTACGTAGGTAGAAGGGACTCTAATATTTCAGCCATCACCTGTCTCCTAGGCACGTGAGCTGGAAGATGGATCAGAAATAGAGGTGGGACTGGATCCCAGGACTCTTAGGCACTCCAGTGCCCATATGGGATCCCAGTGTGTTTAAGGCGAGGACTTTAGCCGCTAGGCCACGGCGCCGTGCCCCTCAATATACTGTCTTAACTATAATGTGGTCACTCTGGAAATCATGCTTTAGTCTCTTTTTTTGGCACTGTTTTTCAACAGGGCTGAATACTGGCATTTTTCACCCACCTAAGCCAGCCTTATTTTATTTCTTATTTTTAATAATTCATTTTATTTTTGATGATGTTTATATAATTGAAGGAATACATGCCTGTGGACCACTGATTAGGGTGGGAAGGGTCAAGGATTAGGGGAAGGTGGGTGAGACCATTGTTTCCAATTTTCATTCTCTTCTTCCTGTATCTGGAGAAAGAAGGGAAGAAGCCATGCCCAGCATCCTAATCACCTCAGTACCCGGGGATACGGGAAGGCCCCCTAATGTCATCCCAGGGTCCCCAGTATGGAGCATATTGCAAGGGTACTGCTTAAGTGGTTTTGATAGTTCTGCGATGTTGTTGATTTCATCGTTCCAAGGTTAAGGAAATCCTTCCAAGATTCATTGGCTGACATAAAATCTTTATTTACTTAGATACTTGCTGTCAAAGTTTGACTGGGAGAATTGTCCAATATGTTCTGCCCTCCATGGTACCAGACATCTTATAGGATGCTGGCCTCAGTGTGCTAGTTGTCATGTCCCCCCATGAACATCTGGGCATGCCATCCACCACACAGGCCTCATCAACTGAGAAGACCCAGTTCAGACCCATACAGTCCACAGTCAGGCCACAGATCCTGTGATTTTCACCATAGTTGAAGTTCTGAGTCCAATGATTCAGTTGGGGGCATTCCCAAAGAAACCTCACCAGAGGTGACCCTAGACCTGACTCCTGTGTGTGTGCCAGCCCATGCAGGGTCTGGTTCAGTCTTCACCCACATCAGTCCACACACGTGGTGGTAGCTGCAGTCACCTGGTCAGTTCTGTCTCCAGCCCCATCTCATACACAAACCCATGGATGCTATGGCCCTGCCTATCCCTGCCCACTGTACACACCAGAAACTGTAACCTAGTTGGATTGACCCTCAATAATCTCCACTAGGCCCACCCCCAGCCCTGGTTCATGTGCTTGCCAGTATGTGCAGCAGACTGGTCCAGTTTGTCTTGTATCCTATTCGGCTCTTGTACATATCAGTGAGTGCTGGAGCTTCACTCAGCCAAACCAACTTCACTATCTAGCTCACACTCATGCCAGTGGGTGCCACCGCCTGTCTAGCCAGGCCCACCCCCAGGCCTGATTTTCATGCTTACCTGTGGGAGTTGCATCTAATCAAGAGGAGTGCCCACAATTTTCTCACTAGGCCCACTCTTCAGCCCTAAATCTTGCACTTTACAGGTGGTTCTATGGTCTAGCTGGATAGGACTTGCCCCGGCACCTGTTAGCCAATGCTATGGCAAAGCCCAACCAGCCTGCACTTATTCTGGCTCATGCATGACAGCAGCAGATATGGTCACTTAGCCCGGCCTGGCACTGCCCCCAGCCCAGCTCATATGTTGCCTACCCTGGTCCGTTCCCAGTCTCACCTCTCACACTCATCAACAGGAGCAGTGACATGGCAGAAGAGCCTCTATAGCCTTGCTACTGGGCTTGCCCCCATCCCGGGTTTTACGTGTGCTGGTAAGTGCTGCTGCCCAGTCTGGAATGACTCACCTCATCTCAGCATTCACCAGCGGGTGCTGCAGCATGGCTCGGCCCTGGCCTGCCCCCAGTTCCAGCTCATTGCTGGCTAGTGCTGCAGCCTAGCCCAGCCTGGACTGCCCCCAGTCCTGGCCTTAATGTGAACTAGCAGGTGTTGCTGCCCAGCCTAGCCTTTCTTGCACCCCATCCAGGTTCTCACATCTGGCAGTGGGTGGTATGAACTGGCCCAGCTTGGCCCATCCCTGGACCTGGACCACATGTATGTTGGTGGGTACTGCAAGCTGACTTACTCAGGGCTGCTCCCAGCATTGGTTCTTGCAGTCACCTACAGGGACTGCTTCCTGGCCAGTGTGCTCCCCAAGCCCCTCAACAGGTCACCTCCCAGTGGCAGATCTCACACACACTGGCGGGGTTCTTGGCCCAGCCTGATTTGACCCACCTCCTGTCCTGTCAGGAGCAGCATCCTGTCCCACCAACCCATTCCCATTTCGGCTATTATTGTTGGGTCTACAGCCCAGCCACACCTGGTCCACACCCAGACTCAGTTTTCTCATGGTTCAGCAGGTGCAGAGACCTAGCCCAGCCTTATTTTGAAGTCAGCCTTATTTTGAATGTGTTAAGATGTCCCGGTGTCATTTTCTTGTTTTATTTTCAGTTCTCTGTATGTGTTTTCTTATGTGTTGATATTTCACTCACATTATATGGTTAACAGAACAACTTAAAATTGACTGTCTTAATGACATTTCTTGCAGTAGTATAAAAGTATTACATAACAGCAGCAAAATTAAGGATTTAACCATTTTTTTAACATTGTTGTGGCATTTTAGTTGGAACTAAATGAAGTATTAACAGTTGCACCTTTTAATTTACCTTGCTTTTTGTCTTTGTTGAAGATGACCTCCCTTGCCTTGCCTTGTGTCAAAATTCTGCTTCCCTTTTCTTACTTTTAAGATCTTACATCTATGAACTTATACTAATGTTAAGCCACTTTCACTTCCCTAAAATACAGCCTTAGACAACTAATTTCCAAATTTTGAGCTATGACAACTACAATTAGGTGAATATTTTTAGTGGAGCCCTTTAAAAAAGGATTTATTATTAGCTGAAAGCCAGATTTACAGAAAGAAAAGAGACGAGATCTTCTGTCCACTGGTTCACTTCCCAGGTGGCCACATGGCCACAGCTGGGCAGGTCCAAAGCCAGGAGCCTAAAATTTCTGTGTCTACAACTTGGATCATCTTCTGATTTTTTTCCCTAGGCACATTAGCAGGGAGTTGGGTCAGACATGAAGTTGCTGGAATTCAATCAAGTACCTATATGGGATATCGGTGCCATGGGCAGAGGCTTAAACTACCACACCACAGTGCTGACCTTATCGGGTCCCTTTTTCAGACACTGGAAATAGTTGTCCTTGTCATCATTGGACAGCTAAACATCATGTGTAGATGCTGAGAGCAGTTAAGGGGCAAGAAACAGAAAGCTCCTGACCTGTGGAATGTAAAGGTGAGACAAAAACAGGCCACTGTGAGCCTTTTGGTGAAGAATCAACAAACAGAAAACAAACTCGAAAGTTTTTTGCTTCTCTTGGGGGATTTTTTTAGATTGGGAGATTTAAAATTGAAGATTAATAAAATAGTCATGGCTAGTTACTAAATATATACTAAAGGTATACATTAAAAAGTTCATGCAGAAGATTAATTTAAAAGAATTGAGAATCAGAATAATTCATTTGAAACTGGCACACACTTCATGTGCTGTCTTAGAAATCACATAGGGTTTTGGTGATTTAGCCTGTCCTTGTCTCCAGATGTTGAGATTGAAGTCAGCAATGGAGAGTGAAGAATGTGACCAGAAAGGGGACACAAGGGCCAGGAATGGGCGGGAGGAGAAAAGGTGGAGGAGGAAGGGAGTCAGGTCACGAGGTAGGGATGGCAGCAGAAAAGGAGAGAGGCTGTGAGTGCAAATCATTGAAAACTGTTGTTTACTCCAGCAGTGGAATATGCTTAAGATTGAAACAGCATTTAATAAAATGAGTTCAGGGTGAGAATATCACTTTTTAAGAAAATTGAGGTCAACCATGGAAGAAGGTGAGCAAGAAGGAAGAAAGTTTTAAAAATAAGCTTTTGAATGACTTAAATTTAAGGTCCAAACTAACAACGCAACATAGGTTTTTTTTAACATAATAAGTCCTTGAATTACAAGTTGGTTTATTCAATTTCATCACAGCCTTATTATAAGCACTTAGTATTTCTCCCACTTTAGAGATGTAGAAATTGTGGTTCCCCTTCCCCCAAACAGAATAAATTGCCTTTTGTGAAATAACAGCCAGGATTCCACCGAGACAGTCTGATTCTGTTCTACACCTGCCTCATCTCCACCTTTCCTTCCCTGTGGTTTGTATGGCTTATCTGTGGACTCTTGTTTTGAAGCTAAAGTGAAGTAGTTTGGTTTCTCTTACAGGGATAAATTTTGGACACTTTAAAAACTAACTTCTGTTTCCTTTAGTTACAGAAGTTTGAGAGTTTATTGAACAAAGTATCAGAACATTGTTCTGATTCACCTGTGTATCACAGCACTGCAGAATCCTTTTCCAGAGTGAACAGTGTCAGTTTATAATTGGTTACTCAAAACGGTTCCCCATTAAGAGTGGTATAAATTCTTGCGTTTTGAGGTTTTGTATGCCACTGAATACTTGTTATTTTCAAAGGGTGTGCTCATCTTTTAAAGCCACGGACCAACTAGTAACATTTTTGCAGTCTAAAACTTTGAAATTCTTTGAAGCCACATAACAAGATCATATTTCCATACAAAAAGTAGTAGTGTTTAGTTTATCACCTTCCTTATTCATCCTAAAGCCTCACATGGATATTCATAAATAAAGTAATTGTCTAAAAAAGTGTTTTATTTTTACAGCCGTGATGGAGTAAAATGTGTGCAGGCTGTAGAGGAGGCAATGGGAATGGAAGTTAGTGGAGTTCATCAGGAGCTTGTAACAGTGTGGAGTATTTGTGTTCCACTAGAAGAGGATGAGAATTGACTCTAGCTTAAAGAGAACAAAATGACTGGTGGGGAGTGTGGGTCCAACAAGTCAGGAATCTACCCTGGAGATTGCTACTCCACTCCCTGGTTACTTTCATTTTTGTCGACTATTAGAATCATCAGGACTCCTCCTTTGTTTCTTTGGGGACTGTCTTCTGAGAAAACCTGTGTAGGTTGAAAGTGTTTCAAGATACCAGGTTGCCACTACTGTAAAAGTATGAAGAGGGTGGAGCAGTATAATTGGGAACCCAGTGAGAGTTTACCAAGAAAAGCTTATTGGAGACTTATATAAGTTCCTTTCAGTGAACTAAGAAATTCTGGATTGTATATTGGTTGTATTGGAAATTTAATTATTAAAATCAGTCTAATTTGACTTTTGAATGGTATTGATTCACTCTGATAAATACTTGTAGCTTTGAAGACCAGTTTGTGCAGTTGTGGGAAGCTAAGTGTCTCCATTTTATGGAATGTGTCTTTAATTCTTATGCTAACATTGACTCTTAGATTTTTACTGCGGCCTTAAAATACTTTGAATTTACTGTTGGTGTCTGTATATTACTACATCTCATTCATTCCGCAGATGAATTGAACAGCAACCAAACAGTGTTTGGTGGAAACAGAATGGACTCAATCTGTGTGTTGAATCGTTACCAGATAAAATTGCTGTTTTTCATCTTTAAATTTTAAAACTTTAATTTTAAAATGAAGTTGAGAGTTGAAGTTTAAATTACTCAGTCTTAAGATAACATTTCTGTTTGTTGAGGAATAGTCTGTTTGCTAGGTCTGTTGCACAGATTTATGCAGCAGGAATAGAGCATTTTAAAGTCAGTTTTATTCCATTTAATTCTTCTGAAGGTTCATTTAGACTAGAGAGAGGGTCTCTTTCAGAAACAGAAACCAGTAATTAAATTTGTTACCATATTTTAGCCGCTTTCCTCTCAAGAAAAAATACTCCTTTGCTGAATCAAAAAATGTCCTCCTGGTATTAACTGCTCAGTTCATATTGGTGTGATTTATGCCTTGTTTTCCACATCATTTTTGGCATTATTTCTTTATAGTAATGGATAACCCCAAGATATAATGAGGATCAAATACTCATTTTTCAGTGTATTGGTATGTGAATCTTGCCATTTGGAACTCACCAGGGAAAATGTTTCTTTTTTTAAAAGATTTAGTTTTTGATTATTTAAAGGGCAGAGTTAGCAGGAAGAGACGGAAGGGCCTCAGGTCAGGACTGCCAACCGGGAACCTGGAGTTTCTTCCAGATCTCTCACAATTGTGCAGGGGCCCAAGCACTTTGGGTCATCTGCTGCTGCTTTCCCAGGCATGTTAGCAGGGAGCTGGATTAGAAATAGTAATGCTGGAACTCAAGATGGCACCTATATGGGACGCTGACATATGAGGCCACAGCTTTACTCACAGTGCCAACCCTAGAAATTTCTTGTATGTAACTTAAAACATTAGTTGAGTTTAAAGTGTCTGTTTTAGACTAAACCAGTCCACTTGCACATGCTGGCAGGTACAGGAACCAGAGCTGGGACAGGTCCAGTGGGGGGTTATTAGCCTAGGCTGCAGCTCACCATGGTATACCTGAGGGCCCAGCATGTGGTGAGCAAGGTGTGGGGCTCAGCAGCCATTGATTGGCAGATGAAGGCAGGCAGAACAAACTGATCAACTACCCCAGTGAAGCTTGACAGCAAACTTCTGGGTAAATGGAGACTCGAGTGGACTATGTCAGCCAGTTTACCTTGGAAGGATTTCCTCATTCTTGGAGCAGCAATATCAACACAATCTCAGAACTATTAAACCACCTAAGCAGAACCCTCAGAACATGGTCTGCAATGGGGACCCTAGGATGGCGTCAGATAAAGGCAATTGGGAGGCTGAGTGTGGTCTCTCCCATTTTACACCCCTTCCCCCATACAGGGAAAAGAAAAATGAAATGTGTAAACAGTGGTCTTGTTCTTCCCACCCTGATCAACTATTTACATAGTTGGTGTTTACCATCATCAAAAAAAATTTAAGATTTATTTTATTTTTATTGGAAAGTTTGATAGGAGGAGAGACAGATACAAAGATCTGTCTGATGATTCACTCTGAAAGCCAGGGGCTAGGAGCCTCTTCCAGGTCTCCCACATGAGTGCAGGATCCCATGGCTTTGGGCCGTCCTTGACTGCTTTCCCAGGCCACAAGCAGGGAATTGACCGGGAAGTGAGGCTGCTGGGATTAGAACCGGCAGCCATATGGGATCCTGGCGCGTACAAGACAAGGACTTCAGCCGCTGGACTACTGTGCCAGACCCCAAAAATAAAATTTAAAATACATATATTTAAGAAAAAGTATGTCTGTTTTTCAAGTTGGCAATTATTTAGTTCATTACTACCTTTTCAACTAAATATTCAGAATTGATGTTTTCCTGTGATTGTCTTTGTAGTGTGGTGCCTTTGTACTTCTAGAAATTGAATGTACCAAGCTAAAAGAACTAGCTGATTTCTGAATCCCAACTTGGCAACGTTTCTATCCAGTTTGTTTATTTTACATGTTTATATCTTAATTTTTCAGCTACTTTTGTTATTAAAGGGAAGTAATAGCAACATTACATTGCAAATTCATTTTTGGGATCCGTGCAATGTTTTATTGTATGATCTAAAAAAACACTAATAAGTGGTTAGTGACTGTGTGCCAAAAGAAAGTGTAGTGGGTAAATTTTATCCATTCTTGTGTGTGTGTGTGTGTTACTTTGTTTTTTCCTATATGTGTAGTTTAATACTTAAACTTTTTTTTAGCTAACTCTTCAAAAGTTTATAGCCTGTAATTAACTAGTTTAATAAAAATAACTATTAAAACATTCATTTTGTCATATAACACACATATATAGTCCTTCCTTGCACACTTCCTTGCCTTCTTAGAAAGTACAGGGAACTTTTCAAAGATGAGTTCCTTTTTAAATCACCGAATTTTTATGTTTTCTGCAGATAATATCACCTACTGCATTATTTTTGGCTGCAAAAGTAGAAGAACAAGCTCGAAAACTTGAACATGTTATCAAAGTAGCACATGCTTGTCTTCATCCCCTCGAGCCACTGCTGGATACTAAATGTGAGGTATGTAAAAATTGGGATTTTGATTTTTTTTTTTTTTTGATTTTATTATTATTGGAAAGCCAGATATACAGAGAGGAGGAGAGACAGAGAGGAAGATCTTCCATCCGATGTTTCACTCCCCAAGTGAGCTGCAACGGGCCGGTACGCGCCAATCCGAAGCCGGGACCAGGAACCTCCTCCGGGTCTCCCACGCGGGTGCAGGGTCCCAAAGCTTTGAGCCGTCCTCTCCTGCTTTCCCAGGCCACAAGCAGGGAGCTGGATGGGAAGTGGAGCTGCCGGGATTAGAACCGGCGCCCATATGGGATCCCGGGGCTTTCAAGGCGAGGACTTTAGCCGCTAGGCCACGCCGCCGGGCCCGGGATTTTGATTTTTTTAAAAGATGTTTGAAAGGCAGAGTTTAGCGAGGGGGAAAGAGGTTTTCCATCGTGCTGGTTCACTCCTCAAATGGCCTCAACAGCCAGCATTGGACAAGCTAAAGTCAGCAGCCTCTTGCAGGTCTCCCACATGAGTAGCAGAGTCCCAAACATCTGCGCTATCTTGTGCTACTTTCTTAGGCACATGAGCAGGTTGCAGGGTAGGAAACAAAGCAGATGGGACACAAACCAGTGTACACAGGGAATGCAGGTTGCATAGAGGGTGGCTATGCAGTAACACCAAGCCCCCAGAAATACACATTGCACTGTGCTTTTGTGACCGATATTTTTTAACATTTTAATTTTTCTGAAGAGTAATGCTAGTTTTTGAATGTATTTATCAGCACTGTATTAATAGACCTTATTTTAAAGTACCATTTAAAATTTTTCTGACATCTTAAAATGGATTCTACAATTAATAGAACTTTAACATCACTTTCTTAACTTTCCTTATTATGGGTGAGTTGTTTGATTAGAAAACCTTTATCCAGTGAATGACTATCAGATTGTATTAATTTAATTTGACTTAGGTATATTTAATATCCAAATTAATTGAAGCTTTGATGAAATATATCTGGTTTTATTAATGATGAATTTTACTATAGATACTGGCTGACTGTAAGAGAGCAAACAATGTAACCATTGAATAATAGGGAAATTTGTTATTATTCAAAGCTAATTCTAGACATTTTCTGTTAATTTTACAAAACTGAATGAATATGTAACGGGATGCTGTTCAAATTATAGATGTCTATGTTTTAAAAATCGTCTCTTGGTTTAGAAGTTGGGATGCCAGTGTCCCGTGTCGGATCCTGGGTAACACTCCTGAACCCAGTTTCTGATCCTTTTTGTCCTGTGGTCCTGCATTGGAAGGAGCTCCCACTTGCTCCTAATGCAGACCCTGGCAGGCAGTTGTGTGTAAGCACTTGGGTTCTTGCAAACCATGTGGAAGATGTGGATTCAGTGCCCAGCCCCCAAGCTCATCATGGGCATTCGAGGAATGCACCAGCCAATGGAAACCTTCCCGCTATCTGTTTGCTTCCTGAAAAGATAACTGTGAAAGGGACAAGGAAGGAATGATTAGACAGTGACCTTTGAAAGTGGAACATAAGTAAATTCTCATAAGTGAATATTTATTTACATGTGATGATTTTTTTTCTTATCACCGTGGTCAGTCATAATGATCTACCTCAGAATGTGCTTGAAGAAAAATTTTTCATTTCCTGTATCCCAGAGTAGTTAAAGTATGAGAGAACAATTTCTGCAAATTACATCTCTATAAGAATATGATATATTTTTTTATATAGCGTAGTGGTTTAAAATTTTATTTTAGTTTAATTGTTGTGTTTCCTAGAGAAAGCAAGCTAATTCTAAAACAACGACTCACTGAATTAGCATTGTCTTTGAAGGCATTACCATGTGAAATGTGCTAGAGTGAATTGTAAGCTTTTTTCTTGAAGTCAGGTTTGAGTTTGGTGTTCTCATTTAGATTGGTGCTTCTGTCCTTAATGTGCCTTTAGAAGCACTGTGTGCCTGGGTAGATGTCCTTTTTTCAGCTAACCATCTCCCTGTCTCATTATTGTTATCTTTAGTTACCTCCTTTTTTGTTTTGTTTACATTTCCTATATAAGAAAGTAATTCATACACTATCACTCACTTTCCCCTGTATTTTCAAACTGCTGTGGTTCTTTTGCAGTCAGACTAATTGTAAGATATAATGGTCAGGGCCCAGCCCTGTAGGCTAGTGGCTAAAGTCCTCACCTTGCATGCAGTGGGATCACACGTGGATTGCTGATTCATGTCCTGGCTTCTCCACTTTCCTTCCAGCTTGTGGCCTAGGAAGTCAGTGGAGGACAGCTCACAGCCTTGGGACCCTACACTGGGGTGGGAGACGGGAGGAGGCTCCTGGCTCCTGGCTTCAGATCAGGTCGGCTCTGGCCATTGAAGCCACTTGAGGAAGCCACTTGGATGGAAGGTCTTTCTCTCTGTAGGTCTGAATTTGCAATAAAAATAACTGATTTTTTTTTTAAGTGAAAAAAATGATCATGTGGTACAGTGTATTAAACTTTTTAACATTTTATCTGACAGGCTTACCTTCAGCAGACACAAGAACTGGTTTTACTTGAAACCATAATGCTACAAACACTAGGTATGTACTTACTGCCAGTTGTTTTCTGTTCTTCAGTGTAATATTATAAGTCTGAAAAAATTTCTGGAATGATTTTATTGTTGAAGAAAGTTATTTTAAAACAGGCTCTGGACCATAGTGATGTTGCCTAGTCACAATAAGAGAACCATTTTTTTAGCATTTCCTTTCAGTTGGCCTAATTTAACTGAATGGTAAACATAGCCTGCAATGTGATTTCTTGGACTTTAGTTGAAACACTGCTTCACTCTGGAGTGGGAGTGAAATGGCCCTTAGGGCACTGCCTGTGATAGTGTGTGATTGTGATGTGTAAATAAACATCATTGCTCTCCTAAAGTTATAGTCAATATGTAATGAAAATGTCATGTCTTTTTTAATGTGACATAGAAGCTAAATGTTGATCATTCTCTTCTAAAAGTTACCTTTTCATAGAATAGATTCATCTACTCCAGTCCTTCCTTTTACTGCCAAGGAAATTGAAGTCTAACAATATAACTTGTTTAAAGTCTTTTAGAAAAACCTAGTAGGGGATGGTAGGGAAAACATGGACTCTGGGAAGATACAGCTTTAAATCTGCAGCCTGTGATCAGCTTTGTAAACTTGGGCAAGGTTTCTTTAAATGTTGAGTACCTCCGTTCTTTGAAAGTTGGGCAGTAATACATAACTTTAGATTGTGAATTTGTAGCTGTTTTTGTTACATGTTTCTCCATTTGTTGTAAGCTAGTGTGATGAATTACAGCTTCCCATCATAACATTCTTTTTATTACAGAAGTAGCTTATTTAAAGCACATAACTTGAAGTATTTCTAAAATAAAAGTATAAATTTGAAAAAATATATTTGAACTTTATTCCCACCAAATGCTTTATTATTATTTTATTTCATAAGATTACATTTTTGAAAAACAGCAGCATATATTATTGATGACATTATTATAAAATTTATTAAATATTGCTTACTACATAAAATATGTCATACGCATGTTTGTGACACTGTTGAACTTAAGAATAACATTTTAAGAGAAATTTAGAACAGCATTTTGCATATTAGAAATATGTAGTATAGAAATGTAGAAATACAGAGTACACATCATTCTTTATAAATTTGTATTACCCATTTATTAGGGTTTTATTTATTTACTGTTTCTGAAGGGACTAGGTATGGCATACACTTTTAATGATAAAGAGAAACCCTGCCATACCTAGGGGTTGATTGGACAATGGAAACTATTTAGCATTCATCTTTGATTTCAGAAACAGACTTTAAAGAATCCTAAAACCTAAATGGTTCACTTGCCTTGTATATTTAAGTACTAGTGAAGTAGTTATTAAATTAACCTTGTGAAAAATGTTCTTTTCACATTTTCTGAAAGATATGAAATACTAAGTTAAATCTGTGCTTGAACTGTGGAACCAGCTTACCAATAGTTATTTGCCGTAGATCTAACGTCTTATTAACTTGAAAATCCCAAATTAATTATGATTGGAATTTTGGATTAATGTAGTCTTTGAGCCTTAACTGTTTTTTTTAATTGGGATATTGTACTTCAGGAACTATTTCTCATCTTTGGAGACACATTGTGCATGTCAGTGATAAGAAACTTTTACAACTTTATCTCTGGGGCTTGTAAATAGTGAATATATTACAAATTTATGATTGTGATGAATGGTGGTTCTCAGGTCAGTAATGGTAAATGATTGGGGGAAAAATAGTGCTTATCATTTCAGGTTTTGAGATCACCATTGAACACCCACACACAGATGTGGTGAAATGTACCCAGTTAGTAAGAGGTGAGTGATCTTTGAAACGTTTTTGTAAGATAAAAATACTAATTTTTCTCAATCTATAATTGATTAGATGTTGGGGATGAGTTAACTTTGTGTTGGATTGTGTTAAAATGGAGAATTGCCATTTTGAAGCATTCTTTTTTTTCCGCCCCCTACATCTACTTATTGTGCTTTGGCCTGGTGTATTAGGTTCTTTTAAACTTAGATAAGCTATCTTCACTAAAAAGGTCTGGGGCCTTCCAAATATTGGGATTCTTCTCTCCAGTCTCCCTTTGGCTATACCAGTCCCACTTCGGCTGATGTTAAGAGGTAGGCTGTGCAGAGGTGCAAAAAATAATGCTGATTTCCAGTTTTTGTCAAACTTTGGTTACTTCCTGAAAAGGAATACAGTTTAAGAATGTTAAGGCTAACCTCAAGTTGTTAGCACATTTGTCGCTTTTAGAAATGTTTCCCATATTCATTTGGACAAAATTGACTTAGTATGTTTTCAGTTTTTTAGCATGACTCAAAATGGCTTTTTTTGATAGAGGAGTAATTATAAGCAAGATACATTGTGATATGTCTGTTAAATCTTCTATAAAGTAGAAAAGTTTGGGTATTGTTGAGTGCCGTAAAGCACAAGGTAGTTTTCTACGCCTGTGAATGAATCCTGAATGTCTGTTGTGGTATCCTTAGAAATATTTTTATACAGGTGCATGTTGTGCTGCTTCTTGCTTCTACTTTGCTATTTCCTATTTGAAGTGTTAGGTACTCAGCCCATCCACCTGGTACTTTAGTGCTTTTTTGTTACTTCCCTTTTGAAAATGAAATTTTGCGGTTTCATTCTTTTACCACCAGGCTTTTTAGATTTGTCGTAAACAAAATAGGTAAGACTTGTGAAAGCCTTGTTCTCTTTTTAGCATTTATGTATATATTCTCGCTTTTTATTTATTCTCATTTTGTGCCTAAATAAAATTTTGTTATGTTAATAACTGCATTTTAGAAAAACTCTGGTGCCATAGTATTAGAAACCAGAATGCTAAAAATTCCATTTATTTTTTTTTATCTCAGTAGCCTACATTGTTAAACTAGAACATATTTAATTAATAGTTCCTCTCTTCATGGTTGTATATTTTGTAAAACATTCTCATCCCTATTACTACACTGTAGTATAGAGTTATATAAATAGTTCTAATGGTAAATTTTTTAAAAGCATTAAGTAGTTTTCATTTTCCTGAAAAAGCTGTTTCTAATAGTAATAGGGAATCACTTCTCAGCCTTTTGGCTAAGATCAAGTGTAATAGTAATAGGGAGCCATATAATGTTAAACAGAGCCTAGTGAAAGAAAGCTTAAAACGATTACTGTTTTTTAAAGTTTCCTTAAATGTATTAAGAAGTACAATTGGATTTCAGATTATTATTTGTCAAATTAGAATAAAATTTTAAGTCCAACCTCTATATAATAATTTTTGCATGTGGTCTCCAACATTTAAATACTATAAACGTGAAATCAGCTAATTTGAAAATTGATTTTTCTTTTTAAGATGTGCTTACTTTTAGTTGAAAGGCATAGTTGCAGAGAGGAGAGACAGAGAGAGGTCTTTCATTGACTGGTTCACTTCCAAAATGGCTGCAAAGGCCAGAGCTGCGCTGATCTGAAGCCAGGTCTCCTCATGGGTGCAGGGACCCAAGAAGCCTTCCCAGGCCATCAGTGGAGAGCTGGCTCAGAAGTGTAGTAGCTAGGAAACAAGCCAGACCCATACGAGATTCTGACAACAATAAGCCAGACCCAAAAGTTAAATTTTAAAACAATGGCAAAAACTGCAGGCTTGATAACATCCAAAATGAAGCATTTACTTCTGACAGGTGTTTTTTTGTTTTTTGTTTTAATTTTTTATTTAATGCTTATTAGAATGTGACTGATTCTGAAATTTGAATACAAACTATACATGTTTAACTTCATTTTGTCTAACATTTCCGATAATGAGCATTTTTATCTCATTTAAAATGTTCTGTCATATTTAGTGTCCTTTTTTCTTTATTATTGCTTGTAGCTACAAAAAGAACTTTAATTATTGCATTCTTTGTTCAAAAACTGTTTATAGATTTTTTTTTTAATTTAGATATATTCCTGGATGAAAATTACTCTGCCAGTTTAGAATTATCTTTTCCTTCCTTCTCTATATTTTGTTGGATTCAGGGGGTTGGGGAGGGTGGTGAATGAAATTGATTCTTTAAAATCTATTTCCTCCCTCTGGAAATGAGAGTTGATGTGCTACTTTTGCTACAGAACTGGCTAATGTCATTTTCAGGGACCTTTCACTTCTGTGATTTCTCCTTCCCTCCCCACCAGGAAAGAATGCCATACTTAAGTCACACTGCCTCCAAGACATCTGATGCTTTGATATTCTTCCTTAGCACAACTCTGCTAAACCCAAATCCCTTTTGTAAAACTTGTGTTGATGATCCACTTGGGGCTACAGGTTTTACAGGTGCCATGAATTTAAAAAGAAAAAAAAAAAAAGAAGGGGGGAGGAATTTGAAACCTGTTAGGGATGAAATTGATGTTGACTGATGCTAGGTAAACAGTGATTATGAACATTAATGGGAGAAAATGGGGAAACTCTTCCAAGAGTGTTGCTTTAAGAAGAATAAGAGGCACTAGGGGAGGGGACATGGTTTTTAGTTTATGACGAGCTGGTTAACATTTTTTTTCTGTTGGGAACCAGTGTTGGAGCATCCTGATTGTCCCTAGAGTACCTGTACCTTTTCTTAGTGTTGCCTTTAATTAGAATCTAATTTTTTTAAAAGTAATTATAGTGGAGCTTCCCAAGTTGTGTTTCTACATTACTTATCCTCTGTTTATGTTTAATTGAGCAGTTTGTGCTTTGAGTTTTGGGGGTGGAGGGGTTGCTTTGTTTTGATGCAAGTATTTAATACAACTTAAATATGATGACTGAGGAGTAAGTCTGGCAGGCAACTCTTTGTATTTTGTATTAGACTTCAAAAATCTTTTCTTCTTCTTCTTCTTTTTTTTTAAATCCAGGAGAATGCTTTATTGCAACTTTTAGCTGACTAGATGCTTAACTTAGTAACAAGTTTAGCCCTTGTAACTGGCTAGCTAAAAGCAAATCGGCTTGTTTCTCAGATCTTTGGGGGATAGCAAGAAAACATTTGAGTGAATGTTGTTGAAGATTTTCAGTAGTATAGAAAATGATGGCGCTCTTGTGATATTTGTAAGTAGTAAGTAAAATTTACTTTTTGTGTACAAATCTTTGAAGTTTTTGTTGTGTTGAGAACTTTTTGATGGTAGCAAGTTAATGCTGATGATATCGTCTTTGGTTTTTTTTTCTTTTCTTACAGCAAGCAAGGATTTGGCACAGACATCCTATTTCATGGCTACCAACAGGTTGTTATCCTGACCCTCTTTGTTGCACTGTTGTAGCACACTATAGCTTCCTTTAATGCAGGGCCCCCTCAATGTGTCTCTTACCCTTGTTGCAACAGGAGACCGGACCATCTACTGTGGTGGTACCTTCCTGTTTGCTTTGCGGTGTATTGTACAAGGGACTTTGGGCACAGAGGGGTTAAATGCACAATGTGAAGTGTAGTGGTGCTTTCTGATGACATATTCTCGATTTGTGAGTGCATAAGTCTAAAATTGGTAGCCTGAATAACAGCTAAAGATTACAAAGAGCTAAACTTAACGTAGAAATTCGAGCAACTTGGTAAGTATAAAGCTATTTCTAGTTTACAATTATAGTAACAGTTTTTTAAAATTTCACATTGCTCCAATCTTAAAAGTTTTTTAATGACTAAGATTTATGTAACATGAATTTTTTTCTAGTTAATACCTGTCATTAGTAAATTAGAAGTCGTCAAGTTCTAGCCATAGCTGAGTTTGCATAAATATAATTTTACTTTTTTAAAAAAGTCTTTTCCGTTTTTATAAGATGAAAATTTATGTTTGTGACTCATGAGTCATTTTATCAATTCTGAAATAGCGCTGCAAGAAGCCTTTAAATTTCTAATAATTCTTTTTGAGATTGACTATATTAGTGGCTTAAATTTGTTTTAAAACTGGTTTGGGGAGAAAAGACAAATAATTTTTGTGTGATTCTTAATTTCTTATAGCACTTGATGAATTTTATTTAAAAATGTGGTTTGGCACAGGCTTATGTTGTTGGCCTTTAACCTCTGTCCCTTAGATAGTTGAGTAGAAAAGGAAATACTTTCAAGCAGTGATGAGAAAAGGCTGGCTATGGCATGTTATGCTCAATTTTTAGTATACAGCAGGAACAGAAAGGTAGTTTTTGAGTGTTTAGCAACACTGAACTTTGAAGTTGTTTGTGAAAGGTAAGTTTTCCTTGTGGCTTTTCTAAGACAGGTTTACATAGTTTAGTGTTAAATTCTCTTTAATTTACTAGAGAATTGTATATGGTCAGCCACATCAGATTATATAAGCCCTCATCATAAAGTTGTTTTTTTTACAAATAGTATTTTTTGTGTTTTCGCCATGGCATTACAAAATAAAAAAAATAAATAAAAATTTTGAGTTTATATTTGCATATAGCAATTATTATTCATTATACTATCTTTCCTTCTTATACTTTGAATTTAGATGTAAGAACAAAATTTATTTTAAAGATTGTATTTTATAACTATTAACCATTACTTAATAAAATAAGGTTTTATACTCTAGACTTTAAGAAGAAAACCTCTATAATGTTGTTTTCGCTTTGACCTCACTGGTAAATGTTTTTCCTTGTTTTACATATATGAACTTCTATGGCTCTCCATTTTCAAACCTGCTCCACGCAGTCTGCATCTTACAACCTTCTGTCTTCAGTACAAACCAACAGTGATAGCATGTGTGTGCATTCATTTGGCTTGCAAATGGTCCAATTGGGAGATTCCTGTGTCAACTGATGGAAAGCATTGGTGGGAATATGTGGATCCTACTGTCACTCTGGAATTACTAGATGGTAAATAGAGAAGCAACTTTTTTACAATTTTTTTACAGTAATAATTTCCTACTTACAAATTGCCACCTTAACAGTTCCACCCTGTCCAATGAGGGCATAGACATGCACAAATGTATCAGTTACACCAGTCCTTTGTAAAATAGTTTTTTTTTCAAAGGCAGAGAGAGGGAGGTGTTTTGTCCACTAATTTATTCCCCAAATGCCAGTAACAGCTTGGAAAGGCCAGGAGCTCATTCTGTGTATTTCACGTGAGTGGCAAGTTGAACCAAAGGTACTTGAGCTGGCATCTGCTACTTTTTTGGATGTGGACATAAGCAGAGTCAGGACTTGACTTCCCAAGCAGTGCCTTAATGAATTACTAAGTCAAAGGGCCACCCACTTCTTCTACTGATGGTTGATACTTAAGAAGATAAGGATTCTTTTTTAAAAAGAAAAAGTAATTTCATTTTAACAATTTGATAATGGAATTTTAAAGTGCAGTCGTACATTTAAATGAACAGAATGAGCATAGAATTCATTAGTTTAAAGAAAAAGCATTTGCATATATTATTAACCACTGTAATGATTTAAAACTCAGGACTTTTCTAAAAAAATACATGAACTAATAAAATGCCATAGTTGATAGGACAAGAATGCATGTTTATACTTACGTTGTTGAGTTTAAAATGTGTACACTCGTGCCATTGTTATGCAGCAAGTGAAACCACCACCTAGAGTGCTGACCAAGTCCCAGCTGCTCCACTTCCAGTCAAAGCTGCCCAGCAATCCACCTAGGAAAGAAGGGAGAGGTGGTTGCCTGCCACCTCTGTGGAAGACCGATATGGGAGTCCAGGCTCCTGACTTCGGCCTGTCCTAGCCCCAGCTGTTGCTGTTATTTAGGGAGTGAACCAGAGGAATGAAATAGCTCTTTTTCTCTCTATGTCTTTTCCCTCTTTGTTCCCACCTTTCAAATAAACAAATACTTAAATATATGTGTGTGTGTGTGTGTGTGTGATTTAAGATTTTCAGCATATTGTATAGCACATGCCAAAACAAAATAATAACATTTAAGTTATGAAGATATATCTAAATCTTAGTATGATGACTGAATTATTATTGCAGTTAGATACTAAAATAATAACGTTTTGAGGTATATACATTGTTTTACAAATTATCTTGTACTCTATAAAACTTACTAGAGTAGGGTACTTAAGAAAGAAAAAAACTTATGTCTGCTGTCTACCAGCATTTATGTAAAGAAGTTAATGTATATTTAATTTTGGTGGTTAGGATGTTACGTAAGTGGAGTCAAAACAGTTTGTTAATGTTGGACTCAAAAGTACCTTCTGTTAGTCTCATTGACTAATGTAAAGTAGAAAAGTTGTGTAAATTTTTGAAAAGTCGTTTAGTTTTTCAAATTATGTGGTAAAGTTTCGGACATTAAATTTTGTTTTATCCTAACTGGTTCAAAAAGCCCATGAACCTTTAGTAGGAAATAGCATTAAATTTATCAGGGAAGTTACATCTGGAAAGACAGATTTTGGCTTATAGGACAGTTTTAAATAGGGTGTGTATGTGTGTGTGTGCATATGTGTGCTTGCACGCATGCTTGTAAATCTAGTCGTGTGGCATTTTTGTGTGTATTGCACTTTTCTAAGACTAAGGCTTATATTGCTTTCAATTTTCAGTCAGCTTTTGCCTAGAATAGTTTCCAGAGAAAGAAGCTTGCTATTTACATATAAAAGTAATAAATGAATGTGTAATCATACTCTAAGTCATTTATTTAATATTTGTCTTGAGAAGAGTGGCCAGTAGCAGTGATACTATTTTGAGATATTAAACTATAATTCATCTTTATGGCACTACACTATACACTATGGAAAAGTGTATCATCTTATTATAAATCTTAAATTTAAGAGAACTGATAAAAAAAATTTTATCACCAGTGTAGTTTGAATAATTAGAAATATGCATATGGTTGAAGGAATTTTTTTAACAGCATTGGACTTGGAAATATTTTTAACTTAAAGTACTGGCAAAATAGTACAGAGTTCCTGTATATCCTTCACCCAGCTTCATCTTATATAACAATCTGTAATTACCAAAACCAGAAAATTAACAATGATACAATACTGTTAACCACAGATTACACCCAAATTTTCCTGTTTTTCCCTATTTTAGGATCCTATATTCCGTTCAGTTGATACGCTTTATTGGTCTCCTCTAATCTGATAGCTCTTCAGTATTCCCTTGTCTTTTGTGACTTTGACACTTTGGAAAATAATTATTTCAGAATGATCATCATGTAGAGTTTTGTCTCATGTTTTCCTCATAAGATGGAAGTTACGTATTTTTGGCAAAAATATTTCAGAAATACATGGTTCTCTGCTTAGTGTGCATCCTAGCACAAGGTGTCTATTACACTGATAACTCTTTTCCATCGAAATTACAGCCATGATCAGATGATAAAAGCTGATAATATCTGCTGGCTTTTTCCACTGCAAAGTTAATATTTTTCTCTTTGTAATTAATAAATGCCTTAGGGAAGATTAGTTGGGATTATACAAATATCCTTTTTTCTCAGACTTGCTTGTAAACACTAAGAATTTTGTTATTACATCTTGCCAGCAACCAATATTGCTGTTATTTACCTGATAGAGACTTAGTAGTATTCAGTGGAGATTTATTTTTGTAGTTTTTTTTTTTTTTTTTTTTTTTTTTCCAGTGGAGATTTATTTTTGTGCTACTCAATTTTCCAGACACTTTAAGAATACCAGTTCAAGGGGTGGGGAGAACCTAAGTACCTATGAAACTGTGTCACATAATACAATGTAATTAATGAATTAAAAATTAAAAAAAAAAAAAGAATACCAGTTCAGAGTTCTGTCTACTTTTGTAAAGGTTGACTAGAAGGATAACAGTGAAGTAGATAAGCTCTTAGGGTCCCTTTTTAATACTGCCCTCTTCAGAGGAATTAAATACTAAAGGTACCTTCTAAGTTTTAAATTTTAAATTTTGTTTTTAGAGCTAACACATGAGTTTCTACAAATATTGGAGAAAACGCCTAGTAGATTGAAGAAGATTCGAAACTGGAGGGTAAGAGAATTGGCAGGATGTTACAGAATATTAGTTTGTCAATTGCCTAATAAATTTATAGCTAACCAATTTTTGTTATTAAATGACCTTTCTAGTACTCATAAACATATCAAGCTACATGTAGTCATAGTTTATCCAGTAGACATTAAGTACCTTGCACAGTTTCTTTTTAATTCTAACAGTGAGTATATCAGATGTACTCTTAAATTTAGAGGTGGAGGAACTAGAGCCTAGACAAATTAAGTTACTCAAATTCTGGGCTCAGACTTAATTTGTATTTGATCTTAAGACCAGTGCATTCAACTTTTTATAGCCTTCCCATTATGCCTCCAAATAAGACATTTATTTACTGGCAACAAGTTCTTAAAGGTGTTGTGTGTGATATATATATAATAAAATGATGAGGATAATAAATGTTGTATTAAATTCCTTTGCTAGCACTTTCCTTTGTGTTTTATTTAAATAGGCTGATCAGGCGGCCAAGAAACCAAAAGTAGATGGACAAGTATCAGAGAGACCGCTTCTCAGTTCATCTTTGGTCCAGAATTCCATGTTAGTAGATAGTGTCACTGGTGTGCCTACCAACCCAACTTTCCAGAAACCATCTACATCAGCATTCCCTGCTCCAGTACCTCTAAATTCAGGAAATATTTCTGTTCAAGACAGCCATACATCTGATAATTTGTCAGTGCTAGCAACAGGAATGCCAGGTACCTCATACAGTTTGTCATCACACCAAGAATGGCCTCAGCACCAGGAATCCACAAGAACAGAACAACTCTATTCACAAAAACAGGAGACATCTTTGTCTGGTAGCCAGTACAACGTCAACTTCCAGCAGGGACCTACTGTATCACTACATTCAGGATTACATCACAGACCTGACAAAATTTCTGATCATTCTTCCGTTAAGCAAGAATATTCTCATAAAGCAGGGAGTAGTAAACACCATGGGCCAATTTCTGCCACTCCTGGAATAATCCCTCAGAAAATGTCATTAGATAAATACAGAGAAAAACGTAAGCTAGAAACTCTTGATCTTGATGTAAGGGATCATTATATAGCTTCCCAGGTAGAACAGCAGCACAAACATGGACAGTCCCAGGCAGCCAGCAGCAGTTCTGTAACTTCTCCCATTAAAATGAAAATTCCTATCACAAATACTGAAAAGCCTGAAAAATACATGGCAGATAAAAAGGAGAAGAGTGGCTCGCTGAAATTACGGATTCCAATACCACCCACTGATAAAGGAACAAGTAAAGAAGAACTAAAGATGAAGATAAAAGTCTCATCTTCTGAAAGGCACAGCTCTTCTGATGAAGGCAGTGGGAAGAGCAAGCATTCAAGCCCACATGTTAGCCGAGACCATAAGGAGAAGCACAAGGAGCACCCTTCCAACCGCCACCATGTCAGCAGTCACAAGCATTCCCATTCCCACAGTGGCAGCAGCAGCAGTGGGGGCAGCAAACACAGTGCTGATGGAATTGCACCCACCGTTTTGAGGAGTCCTATTGGCCTGAGCAGTGATGGCTATTCTTCTAGTTCCAGTTCTTCAAGGAAGAAGCTGCATATCAATGATGCATCTCACAACCATCACTCCAAAATGAGCAAAAGTTCCAAAAGTTCAGGTAGTTCATCTAGTTCTTCCTCCTCTGTTAAGCAGTATATGTCCTCTCACAACTCTGTTTTTAACCATCCCTTACCCCCTCCTCCCCCTGTCACATACCAGGTGGGCTACGGACATCTCAGCACGCTCGTGAAACTGGACAAGAAGCCAGTGGAGACCCACGGTCCTGATGGCAATCACGAGTACAGTACAAACAGCCAGCATATGGACTACAAAGATACATTCGACATGCTGGACTCGCTGCTAAGTGCCCAAGGAATGAACATGTAATCATTTGTTTAGGTCACTTTTTCTTTACTTTTTTTAATTTAAAAATTGTTGGAATGGAAAAATTCCTCCTGATCTAGCAGTGGTAACACCTGCTGTTTCTGCCACTGCTTCAATATTTGTAAGTGCTGCTTTATTCTTCATTCTGAAAAGAAGAGATTATAGTAAACAAGTTTTTATCTCCACATAATGATAGTGTTATAAATACTGCAAAAGCATGGAAGGTGCAAAACTCAATATTTCTACAGTTGCAGCTGAGAACATTAGGATGAATGGCTGGCTGCTTCTAGGAATATAAGCTGCCTCAAGCATTTGTTATTTATAATTTGAATACTGTATAGCTATTTTTTGTTGTTGCTTGGCTTTTGAATGAGTGTAAATTGTTTTTCTTTTGTGTATTTATATTTGTATGTATGATTTGCATGTTTCAATGATAAAGGGATAAAACAGTATACTGACAACTGTTTACAAGAAAGTGGAGAAAAATGTACATACATTTTTGTATGTTTAGATATTACCATAAATACTCAGGATTGGAGCTGCTTGTAAGTATAACAATATACAGAATAACTTTATTTTCTCTTGTCAGAGTCCATCACTAATCTAAAACAAAGGTGGCACTTTTTTATGTTAACCTTATACTCTAGGCCTTACCGGAAGCCACTGAAGGTGGACACTTCACTACCGGATGGGTGTACAGTGCCAAGCATGGGATGGTTAGTTACACTCTGAGGCATGAAACTTTTGCCTTCAGAGGTTCTGACCAGATTGGCCACTGAAATAACCCCTAATTTTCTGAAGGCTTGAAGAGGAAAAAAAGTTTACATACTCTTGATGTGAAGTGCATTTAAATGTTTGTTGGCTTGTTGCAGTACTATAAAACAGAGCTGTTAATAATGGTTGTGTGAATTACTGTGATTTGAAAACTAAATTCACAAAGATTTATTTACATAGTGAAGAGTTAGTTTTTTTCTTAAAGAACTTTAACACTACATATTTTATTACCAGTGAACAGGGATCACTTTTCCTTTAACATTCAGAATGACACCATATTCTTAAATATATTCCTCTCTTGAAGTGTGTTTGTGTGTGATGCCATATTTTTCAGGTAAATGCAGTCTTCCATACAAAAATGAAATTAAACCTATGCTCTCTCAGTTCTTTTATATTCTAACAATAAATAAAAAGAAAAGATCACTGTGCATTGTACCTGTATTTGTAGCTTAATGTTATTATCAGGAAGCTCTGTTAAAAATGATCAGCCTCCAGACAAACCGCTGGTGGAGGTTTTACATTTGTTTGCACATCTCAGAATATTCCTGTTGATGTAAAGTTTGCACAGTCATCTGACTTCTGATCAAACTATAGATGTGTTTAAATTTGGCTTAAGCAAACCAGTAACACAGCTCTTGCTTAATCAGTTAATCTATTCTGTGGTAAATCTTGGAGCTGTTGAGTATCGTTGAGATGGGTTGGATTCAACCTCTGTTGAACTAAAAACTGTCTTAATTTTCTTTTTTGTGTATATGAATTATTTTTTTGTTACAAAGCCACTGTTACGTGCACAATTGTAATTTTACTCATGTGTTGTGGTTGTAAATATTGAGAGTTGAATCTTGTGCTTTACTTTTTATTTAGTATTTGCCTATTTTGCTGGTAGCTTTATTATTTTTTTTTTTAAGAAAAACGTTCATTGTTTTGTCAATGTTATTTGAACTTGATACTAGGAGCCTCTTTCTAGGGCCTTTGCCTAGCTAGCATGTCTTAACATTGGTTCTTGTCTTGCATAACTTTAGTAATCTGTCTGTATGTAACTTTATTGCTCTGTATGGCATAATCCTGTATCCACAAACATGGTAATTTTGATGCAGTTCTTTTACAGTGGTACATAATCCAAGGACTAGTGTAGAATTAAGCTGAGTACAAGATTGGGGGGCGGGGGCAGGGGTTTGTTCTTGGTAATTTAGATGTGAAATCTCCACAGAGCTATCATGTGAAATGATATAGGGCGGTTGTGCTACTGTATAATTGGGGATAATACCAGGAATTTTAATAAGATTTTTGTAAAGAATATCCAGAAAAGTAGTGAACTTATTTTCAGTATGACATAGAAAAACAATGTGAATATTTAAGGTCTGTGACTATAGTTAAACTTCACTAAGAATTTGCAGAATTGTTTTGAGATGTGGGAATAAAGGTAATTTTGTTGAATCTTTATTGGTGCTAATGATGGACAGTTAAAAAGTAGCTAGTGTATATTGTTATGGGTCAGTACTTATTAGTACTTCCAAAATTGAAATGCTATGTATTCACTTTTCACTCTGTAAATGTACTTCTTTACACTTAACTTTATTTATTAAAGGGCAGCCAGTTCTAATTTTTACAGGATTGTGTGAGCTATTCAAACTCTTTAACCTCTGAACAGGATATTAAGCTTCCAGAACCACAATGGGGGTAAATATGGAGATTGAAATTTCATTTCCATTAAAGGAAAATTCTTATTCATATTACCATGAATTTGCTTTAACCATCTCATTCGCATGAAATCGTTAATCTGCCTCGTCCCAGTAGGCTCTACCAAAGAAAAAGACTCAGATGAATGAACACTGTTAATGTGAGTCTTCTTATAAGTAGCCATAAATCAAAATAGTGTCATCAGATTTAGGGATGAAATTCCATATGTGCAAAGTACTGTTAAGGTGATACATTTTGATGAGATTTTTTAAAAAAAATATTAAAAAGCATTAAACATCCAATAAAAGAGTGACTCATTTTTAAGTTGTGCTTTCCCAGGATTGCGGACTTACAACCTTTATGCAGGAAACATGTCACAAATGGGCTTTATTTACTTCTACCTTTTTAAACAAGTTTTCTGATACTTAGCTCTTAGGCCCCTTTAAATATTTTCCTTAGCTACTTTAAAATACATTTTTAAAACCAAAGCAAAGGGTGTTTGTTCACAGAAACATTTCAGAGACCTGCATTTTAAAAAAGCAGCAGTGTCCTTTAGTGGAAAAACCCTGCAGAGTGTCCAAGTTGGAAGTATTTTAAGTTCCTGAAAGTCACACTGTCAGCCCTGTGTTTGTCTGTGGCAGTGGTCACCTGTGCATCTTGCTCTTGTACGTATGCAGATTAATTCTGGTTCAAGTTCTTGGGTTTACAGTCAGTTGAAGAAATTTTCTAATATATGATTTCTTCAGGCAGCTTATATGACTTTGTAGTAATTTGCAAGAACTAAGGAAATGACTAATTGATACCTGCTTCAGAAAACCAATTTGAAATGCTTTTGTTTTCCTTGCCTGAAAATAAGGTTTCAAGCACATTTTTATATTTGAAATTTTAAATTGGCAATTTTAATTCCTTAACCAACCTTAGAAATAAACCACTGCATTTATGTTAATATTAACACACTCTGTCAGTCCACCTGGTTGGTTAGCTATTTCAGGATTTTTGCATTTGTTGTGGAAATTAGGGCAGTGGGTTGTATTTTTTTTTTTAAGCTCAGTGACAACTATAAAAAGAAGACACCACTGTTCTTGAATGAGCTCACTTTTTTCAACTTTTGTCTAAAGTAGTGCTTCTCACCTGCTGCATAAATTTGTGATTCTTGGGGTGTGTTTGTTGAGAAGATGGACAGTTCTTGTGACGGAGAATATTTGATCCAGTATTTTTCTTAGTGTGGCAGTCTTAGGAGGCTTTTTTGAAAGACAGTAGGA
This sequence comes from Ochotona princeps, assembly GCF_030435755.1. Classification (NCBI taxonomy): domain Eukaryota; kingdom Metazoa; phylum Chordata; class Mammalia; order Lagomorpha; family Ochotonidae; genus Ochotona; species Ochotona princeps. The sequence goes on from NC_080836.1 coordinate 19,815,489, forward strand.
TTTGTTAACTGCAACTTCATCCAAATGAATTAGCAAATTACAGTCTCTGGGGAGACTGTAATTAACCAGGTTCAACACTCATGCCCGTTAGTGCTAACGCTGATTTAGACTGGGTCTGTTACATTGAAAAGCAGCACATTCTGTCCTCGCATTCTGAGAGTATCAAGTTCCAAGGCTCAGAGCTTTGATTGTATCTCAAATCAGCAAATAGTTTCATTGCTGTAGCTAAGGTAAGCCAAATCAGGAGTTTGCAAAGAAACATCCATCTTGCCAGTGAGGCTCAATGCTCAAGTGTTTCAGCCCTAAGAGCAGGATTTCAGTTTTTCACTCCACAGTGTCAGTTTGGGCCCAGCCAGCTTTTGCCTGTGACTTCCCCTTTTCTGTCCTGTTATCCACCGTCATCTGCTTTGCCTGACAAGCAGGTTAGTAAGCAAGATACATTTGGAGTAGCTTTGCTGGGAGTAGCTTTGTTGTGATGAAGGCAACTTACTGTGATCCATTCATCTAAAAAGCAAATCTTGAGGCTAATTTACTTTTGTTTCCAAGCTTTGGGAGGGAACCTCATTGAAAAAAACCAGTCCTGGATATTTGTTTATTTGGGGTTGCCCATTGTTTAATAATGAGTACATTCGTGTAAGTCATGTGTGTGTTTCAAGCTGTTTCACATGATTAGAAAATCTTAACGTGTTCCCATCTGATGTTAGCAGATTGAGATTTCCTTTTCTGAATGTACTCAAACCCCTCCACCACTACCACCACCAAGGAATAAGGATTGAGTAGGCTGCTTGCTGATAGAAAATGCAAAAACAGAAATGTGTGTATGGCATGAATCCGTCTCTTAATTTTTCATTATTTATACAATTATTAATAAATATTTATTGACACCATAAGTCCAAGGCTCTAACATGTCTTGTTAACTTGATTGAAGTAACTCTGGATCCTTGGGAAATATGGGAAGGTTTCTAATATAATTAACTCTTCAAGTGACTTCAGATATCCAGGAATAAGGCCTCTAGTATCAGGTAGACTACATTCCTTTCAGAGCCTCAGAACCTAATGGCAGAATGACCTGGGATGAGTTGACTTTGTTCCTTGATTTCCTTTTCTATAAGCTGTCTGCCATTCCTGTGAAGTTTCTGACACAGGTAGTCTAGGAGGGCTGTGTAAAATAGGTGGTGGTTAAGAAAATTGAGGGTAGATTTGGGATGCTGAATGTAATGAGGCCAATCCAGCTTGAGCATATTGCTGTGTCCAGAATTTCTGAAATTGGGCGGGGGTGGGGCCAGGGAGCAGTGGACAGGCATAGCACAGCAGCAGATTGAGCTGCTCCTTGGGACTCCTGTCGGAGTGCCCAGGATGGGTTTTCATGTTGGCTTTGCATCTAGCTTCCTGCTAGTGTATCTGACAATAGCAGCAGATGATGAACCAAGTACTTGGGCCCCTGCCATTCACATGGAGACTAAGTATTAGTTTGTAGCACTCAGCTTCAGCCTGGTCTAGCCCTGGCTGTTGCAGCCATTTTGAAAGTGAACTAGTGAAATGGAGATCTCTCTCCCTGCCTCTTAAATAGAAAATTTATTATGATTGATGTTTTGGCCTTGTCAGACTTTTTAAATCACTGTCATGAAAGGTAAGAGTAGTTGCACTTAACTGAAAGTGAAACTGTCCCTCAATTGTAAACTGCTTATCATGGCTGCACAGTCCAAACCACTCGCCACTGGTTTTCCTGCACCTTCCAATTGAGAGAAAATAAAAATAAATTCATAAAAATTAGGGAATTTCCCTCTAAAAATACATTATAAACCCGAAAGTAAAGTAAGTGTCTAAGTCACAGAAGTTGTTTTACACCAGTGAAGACTTGTCCTGTTAGGATATAGTAAGTTTCACAGAACTTCACAAAGTTAACAGTAGTCATCCAGGTTGACTTAGCCACTTTTTCTCCTGCAAGTTTTCAGAATGATCAAAGATAGACATTTTAGCGTGAGGGTCTATGCATGCTCCTACCTCCTGGAATAATGCAGGACCTCACTAACCAGAGTGCTTGTCAAGACTGCGAAGAGCTCGGGCCTCTCCAGTGTCCTGGAATGCACCCACGCTCAGTGTTTAGTCAGTTTGCAGTTTGGATAAATTAAGACTCCCAGACAGTAGGATAAAGTGGCATTGCCTTATTCAGCCTCCATTCTGGCTCCAGCATCCTATGTGGACACTGGTTCAAGTTCAGGCTGCTCTACTTCCTGTTCATCTCCCTGCTAATGGCCTAGGAAAACAATGGAGTTGGGGCCCCTGCACCCACATGACTAAGAAGCTTCAGGTTTCTGGCTTTGGTTGGCCTGTTTTCCGCCTTTGGAGCCATTTGGGAAGTGGACCAGTGGATGAAAGGTTGGTCCTTTCTCTAACTACATTTCAAAAATAAATCTTAAAAAAATAAACTACCAGTAACAACAGGCTACCCACCCCTCAAAGTCTAAAGTCAGCATCTGCTGGAAAGATGCTTTATTATTTGATCTGCATTTAAATAGGTACTCTAAGCTGCATTAATAGTTGCCAGCACAGGAAGTTAAAAGGTGAAGACAGCCTGGCAGACAGGTGATCAAGGTGTTTGCTTCTTGAGCAAGTTAAGTGGGTTATTGCATAGGAATTGCCCAGAGCTGTTGGCAGCACCACTGGAGTGAGACCACACTGCAAGTCCCAGTGCTATGTGATGGCAGCTTTCCTAATTCAGATACAAAGTATCCATAGTATAATGCTAAAGTAGGCCCAAGCAGGTACTGTGAATTACTCTAGATTTTACTTGAAGGGTAAAGTTTCTGTGGTTGAATTTGGGCCCTGAGCGTAATGTGGTTGTCAGAAAGGGACATTGTTCTTCATGGTTTATGGAAGGGGGATGGAAGTATTGCTACGTGAACCAGAAAGCTCTTCACACCATTAAAGTGACACAGAGAACCTGGCAGGAAGTTAGGGATATATGAGTTGAAGTTTCTGCCAGCCATGCACTCTGACTACCTTACCCATAGATCCAGAACATTTACTTGCCTATGATGTCCCTATAATTTAGTGGGACCAGGAAGGAGATGCCATGACAGCCACGTGGATGTGAAATGCCATATGGATGGTGTGAGAACAATCCTAGAAATTCTTCATGCACACCACACATCCAGACTGTCCCGGGTGTATATTCAGTTAGAGCACCACTCCAAACACAAGAGACTGAAAATGCCTGGGTGGTACCCCGTGCCTCCCTCCACCCGCCTCACTGGCAGCCCTGTGATAGGTACCTCCATGTGGGGTGGCCCACAGACTTGAAGAAGTCCCGCTCTTATTTGTAAACCGTGTTTATACCTCTGCTTTGAGTTCTTATTTCTGAATCAAAAACCCAGAATAAAGATTAGGATACAAAGTCCCCTCACTAAGGTACTCCATCACAATCTGAACTGGTGAATTCATCAGTGTTTTCAGTAGTACCTTGAATAAAACTTCAGAATGCGGCTGGTATGGTAAGCTGAATCTGGGAGGCAGCAAGGAAGAGTTTAAGTCAGATCTGAGTGGCAGTCTCAGCTCTCATCAGGAGGCTAGCCTTGAGAAAATTGGTTAATGCGAAACCATGTACAGATTCTTGAAGCAGAGTAATTCTGCCATCTGAGACAGCAGCCTGAGTTAAATGGCCTTTGCCTTGCTGACTCAGGTCCCCCTCTGGTAGGGACGTACATCTGAACAATGAAGAGTAGAATTCCAAACAGTTGGTTCTATCTTAAAACCAACATGTCACAGAAAAAAACAGAAAGCTCTTGGAACCAAGATCGGTGGGTGAAAATATTTGCTAGATTCTGTATAATGTTCCAGGTGTTGTGACACAGCAAATTAAGCCATTGCGTTGGGCCCAGCAGCGTGGCCTAGCGGCTAAAGTCCTCGCCTTATGCCACAGGATCCCATATGGGTGCCGGTTCTAATCCCGGCAGCTCCACTTCCCATCCAGCTCCCTGCTTGTGGCCTGCGAAAGCCACAAGCAGGGAGGATGGCCCAGTGCATTGGGACACTGCACCCGTGTGGGAGACCCGGAAGAGGTTCCTGGTTCCCGGCTTCCGATCAGCACAGAACCGGCCGTTGCGCTCATTTGAGGAGTGAATCATGGGACAGAAGATCTTCCTCTCTGTCTCTCCTCTCTGTATATCTGACTTTGTAATAAAAATAAATAAATCTTTTTAAAAAAATTAAGCCATTGCGTGTGATGCCAGCATGCCATATTGGAATGTTGGTTTGCTGCCTGGCTGTTCTGTTTCTGATTTAGTCTCTGGTTACTGCACCTGGGAAGGCAGCATATGACGGGCCCCTGCTACCTACATGGGAAACCCAAATGGAACTCCTGGCTCCTGGTTTTGGCCTAGCTGTGTGTTGTGACCATTTGAAGGCTGAGCCAGTGATTGTGTGTGTGTGTGTGTGTGTGTGTGTGTATGACCCTGTGTCTTTCTCTCACTGAAACTCTACCTTTCAAAGAAATAACGAATTTTTTTTTTAATTTGAAAGCTGAAGTTAGTACTCTTTCAAAAAAAAAAAAATGTATTGGTTACTATTGAAAAGGTAGATTTACAGAGAAAAGTCTGTCCGCAGGTTCACTCCCCAAGTGGCCACAATGGCCAGAGCTGGACTGATCTGAAGCCAGGAGCCAAGAGCTTCTTTCAAGTCTCCCACGCAGGTGCAGGATCCCAAGACTTTGGGCCATCCTCAACTGCTTTCCCAGACCACATGCAGGGAGCTGGATGGGCAACTGGAGCAGCCAGGACACAAACTGGCACCCATATGGGATCCTAGCACTTGCAAGGATTTAGCCACTGAGCCATCGTGCCAGGACCAGTGCTCTTATATAGTAATACAGGAGAGGTAAATTTGTTGAAACCATTTTCATATGTCTGTTACTGGGATCTGGACACACCATGTAAACAAATCTACATTCTGCACTTTCCCCACAGTTTAACATGTTTGCCCATAAGTAGTTAACCATTCCAAAATTCAGCACAGCATTCAATTTTTTAGAGAATGCTAAATATCCCTCCAAAATAAAAAAAAAAATGGCTTTATAAGATTGCATTTTGAGTCTTACAAGAAAGTAAGGAACACAGCCCTTAACTACTCATCAACTATGAAAAAAATTTTTAACTCAGCAAGTTTCAGAGAGAGAAATTAGCACCCATGAAGACCCACCTGATTGTAGATTTACCTCATCTCACCTAGACTTCTCACTTTTATTTATCAAGAACTTCTAACAGAGGAACTTGACTTTGACAAAGCCTGGTGCAACTGTTGAAATCCAGATAACATTAGTTTTTAATTATGCCTTCTTGATGTGATGGCAGCCAATAACAACGATGTGGATGTCACTGAAAGCAATAGGAGTACGTGAAAGGAAAGGCAAAGATCATGGAAACCTTAGCAAAACCGTCTAGCACACCAACTTAAAGGGAAAGGGCTTGGAATACATAGTCTTGGTAACTTTCACTTCTGGAAGTTTTACCAACATTCTGAAAAGCAATGTTTGAAGAGTGACCTCTTCACAGATGGTGTTTCATTCAAATGAGATGGGTAAACATCTCTCATAATGTTTACATGCAGACCCATTCATCTTTTCTCAGATCTTTATCCCCCCCACCAGCCGATTCAGGCTTAGCTAGTTCCAGACATGCTGAAGACTTGGTTCAGCTATAAATTGGTGGGGTCCCGCGAGCATTCTGTGACTAATTACAGAGAAGGCAGCCTCAGCTTTGTGGCCTCACCTTAAATACTCCAGCTCGTGGGAGAGTCTGGAGTTCTGGGACCCTCAGCTAATGAGATGCTAAGACCCTCTGCTGCTGCTATTAGACCTGAAAGCCCCTGAGATCTTTACAATTAGGATTGCTGCCCACGTAAACAATCTACCCTTTCTTGGAACTTTCCTTCTCACCTTGCTCTAGTCCCCTTGGCAAGAATTAAGTGTCTTTACTCACCAGGCAAGAAAACATAAGGTGTTTTTGCCATTTATTTTTTGACTAAAGACCTTAGAACTGTCCAAAAGCAGAAGGAAAATAAAGTAAGAGAGGGTGTAGTTTCTACACAAACTGTAAACATTAGAATAATTTCCCTGTGCTGAAGAAGACTTTCTTTTCTTGCACGGGGGTTAATCATGCCCAAAGCTTATGAATGCTTAAAATGGAACTGAGTTAGTGACACTGCAGGACCTGAATAGGGAGACTAGCCTGAATTTGCAGGAAGAAAACAAAGCTCCCTTAACCATCACAACCCACAGTGAAGCGGTAACAGCATCTCCAGTGGAATTGGGGAGACACTGTGGATGGAGGTTCAGTGGCTTCTCTTCATGAAGGAATGGTTCAGGAGCTGGAGGGCAGAAGGCCGCTCATGCTGGTCCCTAGGAAGGAAACAGCATCTTAGAAGGACCATCAGATCAAGTGACAGCCCTGAGCTCTGCAAGATCCACTCAAATGCCCACTGTAAAACTGGAAGTACAACCTCTGACAGACAAATGGGAGTCTAGTGTTGAAGTGTCTTAAGGAAAACATTCAAACTCTCCTTCACAGTCAAATGGTGACAACAACACTAATCTAACTCTCCAGGAAAATTAAACAATAATGTATCAAAAGGCATGGAAACTGGAATTAAAAGATCAAGCAAGGGCAGGAGTTGGGCCAGGCAGTCAAGATGCCAGATGGGACACACATCACATGCAGAGTGGATGAGGGTGCCTGGCTTTGGCTCCCAACTCTCCAACTTCCTGCTGATGCGTATCCTGCAGATGTTCTTAGGTCCCTGCCACCTATGCGGGAGACCTAGGTTGATTTCTCAGCTCCCACATCCAGCTAGTATGAGCATTCAGGCAGTGAAACAGTGGTTTCAAATACTAAAAATTGTAATGAGTATTTTCCTATGAACTTTTAAAAGTCCCCCTCTCTGTATGTTTTTAAACAGTGGCACCATATTTCAAAATTCAGTAGCTATTAAGAATCCATAATTGAAAAGACTTTTAAAAGATGTTGAAATATACTTTGGTGATTTACTCCAGTAATTCAGTCTGGGCACTCCTAGACACGCACGGAATAAAGAGAGACCACTCCTCAGTACTATTGTAGCTTAGTTTTCTTCTTTAAGAAGTCATGAAGTAGACTATGAGCCAGACAACGAACTAATGAAGTAGTCAATGTTCAGCTGCAATGCCTAATTCCCAAAGCATTCTGGTGGTAAAAATCAGTTATCTTTTCATAACTGTAAAAGCAAATTGACCACTGGATCACTTTTTAGGTGAAAATAGAAATAAAAATGGAAATTAAAATTTTTAAATAAGGTTTTTTTTTGCTTTCATTTTTATACATTATTTCTTATCATCAGGAGGTCCTGCTTGATTTCAAAAATCCTCTTTTCCACCTGATTGTCATTCTAATTCTAATATTCCATCCAATATCCCTGATACAGTCAAGCTTATTAGTGTTTCTTTCACCATTTATTACTTCCTAAATTGTTCTCTAGCCAATACTGCTATTAAACAAAATAAATTCCTCCCTTCCCATCATCTCTGCTGCTTTTGGAATATTTGTTCCTCCCTCCTACCTGTAGCAGTCTCTGCTTAGACCAGTGGAAACTTGTAATCTCAGTTCTTCTCCCATTCTAGAGTGACTCCTATCCACCTCGTGTGCCTCGCTCCTTTCTCCAGTTCCATACTACCCTGATGCCATGCACATTCCACGATCCAACATACACCTTTCAAATCACTTCCTTCAGCTTGGGAAGTTTTTTCACTACTTTTATGGAGAAGAAGATACAGAGAGAAAGATCTTCTATCTGTTGATTCACTGCCCAAGTGGCTACAAAGGCTGGAGCTAAGCCAATCTGAAGTCAGGAGCCTGGAATTTCTTCTGGGTCTCCCGTGCGGGTGCAGGGTCCCAAGGCTTTGGGCTATCCTCTACTGCTTTCCCAGGCCACCAGCAGGGAGCTGGATGGAAAGTGGAGCAGCCTGGACATGAACCAATGCCTATGCGGGATCCTGGCACATGGAAGGCAAGGACTTTAGCCACTAGGTTACCAATCCAGGACCCCTCCTATTGATTTTTAAATATGTACTTCTGTTGGGGTCCGTGCAGTGGATGTGGGAGACACGAGGGTGTGAGGACATTGTTCCATTGTAGGCAGGGCCACAAGGAACTTCCCGCTGAGGCAGGGCCCAGCGGATGTCTACAGTCACCTGGATGCAGCTCCACCTTCCTTTGCATGGATACCGGACCACCCTGCGGAAGAATTCTAATCTGCCCAGGCATTTTTGCTATTGTGAGACTGACTTTTTACACAATGTGAGCTTGGAGGTTAATGTCAATGATAATGTCTTACAAAAGGGCCTTCTATTATTCCTACTGTCTTGGCTGTCCCCATTGACCTTATGCTAATCAAGGGACGTGTATTTAGAGTTTCATTCTTTCCTTAATCTTTAGGTTCTCCTTTTCTTTGTGATACAAGATTAGGTTGTAGGATAAGAATTGTAGCAGGAATTTCTATTGTTTTTGGATAAAGCAGATGGCAGGGTCGTCCTTAGAAACACCCACTTGACCATGACGTGGAAAGTCTGAGCCAGAGTTTGACTGGTTCTGTATAAATAAAGCAGACAGCTTTACTGCGTCGTCCACTATCATCATGGAATCCTAGTGGTCCGTCTCTTTCTTTCTCTCTTTGCTCCGACTCCACGCACACTTCACGAGTTCTGAACCCCGGGCCGGAGCTGGACTCTGGCATACTTCCAATTTTAGTTGACTCTCTTCAGCTCCAATTCCATAATTTCAAACATCTCTAGATGAAGGGGGCCATTTTCAAACTTCTCCTCTGGACCTGGCGCGATAGCGTAGCGGTTAAAGTCCTTACCTTGAATGCACCAGGATCCCATATGCCCACCAGTTCTAATCCCGGCGTCCCTGCTTCCCAGCCAGCTCCCTGCTTATGGCCTGGGAAAGCAGTTGAGGACGGCCTAAAGCTTTGGGACCCTGCACCCGCAAGGGAGACCCAGAAGAAGCTCCAGGATCCTGGCTTTGGATTGGCTCTGCTCCAGTCATTGCGGCCGCTTGGGGAGTGAACCATTGGACGGAAGATGTTCCTCTCTGTCTCTCCTCCTCTCTGTATATCTGACTTTCCAAATAAAAATAAATAAATCTTAAAAAAAACTTCTCTCCTGTTCTTATAACTTTTCTGTTATTTTTAACATCACCCACACTCAGAGCCACGAAGTCCTGGCACTCTTCTCCCCTGCCAGTCCTACAATCCCACTGAATCAACGCAGTCAGAGTCCCAGCTCTGGGTGCCTGCCTGGCCTTTTGGCCTCAGCAATAGCCTCTCTATAACACCTTTCAGCGCATGTTTTCTGCAGGTGACTCTCTACCTCAAATGCCTTGTAGCATCCAACCTTCACTCTCTAATTCAGGAAGGCTGAACTTGGCCTGGCTTTCCAGAATTTTCAGCCTACCAGTAGCAGGACCTGCATTTGCACTTATTTCTCATTGCTTCCACACGTGCATTTGTGTTCTGGGCAAGCCTTGCTCCTGGAATGTTCATAATGACCTCTAGGAATCTTAGGAATGCCCCGGACTTTAGTTTCTGGCCATCCATACACCCCAAGGCCCATTGTTACCACATCATGTGAGATGCTGGAACCCTTAGGATCTTTGCCACAGAGTTTCAGGAGGTAATTGTATGCATATGGCACAAATTAGGTAAAGGGTGTTAGTTTTCTCCCTGTGGAGTCCTGTGTGCCCCATACTGTGCTAAGCTGTTTATATATATGGTTTGACTTAACTTTCACATCAATCCTGTTATAAATTATGTGGGTTTTGTATTGCTTAGTTTGTGAAGGAATGGTTCAAAAGCAAAGCAATAAAACATTCCACTGTTTTTTTTGTTTGTTTTTGTCTAAGATTTAGTTATTTTTGTTGGAAAGGTAGTTTACAGAGAGAAAGACACAGAAAGATCTTTCATCTGCTGTTTCACTCCCCAAATGGCCACATAGGCTGGAACTGACCCGATCTGAAGCCAGCAGTCAGGAGTCTCCTCAGAGTCTCCCATGTGGATGCAGGTCCCAAGCACTTGGGGCATCCTCTGCTACTTACATAGGCCATAATCAGGGAGCTGGAGGAGAAGTGGAGCAGCCAGGACATGAACTGGCATCCATATGGGATGCTGGCGCTTGCAGGTGAAGATTAACCAATTGAACCATTGTACCAGGCCCAAAATTGCACTCTATCTAAAGCTTTGTGTGGGTGTATATGTGAGAATGTAAGAGAAACTTGAAGGAAAATGAGAAAACCTAGCAAGTGATTTTTAAAAGCAGATTTATTTTTATTGGAAAGTCAGATATACGGAGAGGAGGAGAGAGATCTTCCATCCACTGATTCACTCCCCAAGTGGCCACAATGACCAGAGCTGAACCAATCCAAAGCCAGGATCCTGGAGCCTCTTCAGGGTCTCCCATGCAGGTTCAGGGCCCCAAGGCCATCCTCCACTGCTTTCCCAGGTTACAAGCAGGGATCTAGATGGAAGTGGGACCTGCCAGGATTAGAACCAGTGCCCATATGGGATCCCCGTGTGTGAAAAGCAAGGACTTTAGCCACTAGGCTACCGCACCGGGCCCAGCAGGTGATTTCTATTGTGAGTCAATAATACCTAATTGTCAGATTCAGAATAAGGCAACTACAGTAGCTGTACAAGCTTTATGATTAGCCTTCAAGGCTGGCACTGCGGCATAGCTGATTAAGCTGCTGGCTGTGATGCTGACACCCCATACAGTCTCAATACCAGCTGCTCTGCTTGCAGTTCAACTTCCTGCTAACGCCTGGCACCAGGCACCTACAGGCGAAACCTGGATGGAGTTCCAGGTTCTTGGCTTCAGCCTGGCCCTAATTGTTAGGGCTACTTAGGGAGTGAAATAACATACAGAAGATCTCTCTCTCTCTCCCTCTCTCTGTAACTCTGTCTCTCAAATAAATAAATAGATTTTAAGAAAAAAATATTAACCTTCAAATCTAGAGCTGATCCGGATGATATTCGTAACACCACACTATCCCTCCTGCGGAGTTTTTGTTGTGGGGTTAGGCAGCTCCAAAGCTCCGTGCTCAAAATCCACACTGGAACAAGGGAAGCTTCTGCACCCAGTGATGTCCAGAGCTGCATGCCTGGAGCACGTGCTGCTGCTCTCATCCACAGGGCCTTGCCAGGACAGGCTCACAGGTGTGGGCGGGGCGGGGGGCTGCACATGGCAGAGAGGCACATCCTTGAGCACACGGGAAGCCTGTGGATTTCCAGCATCATTCAGAAAGGGAAAAGGAATCTCCTGTGAGCTTGGGGTGGCCCTTGGTGCTTACTAAAAGCTCCACGCGGGGTTTTCACCCAGGGATAAGAAAGCACACTTCCTTAAAAGACAGAAAATTAAGGTTGAGCCTCGGGTGTGCTGTTCTTGTAACCAGATATTGAGCCTCACTGGGTAGGTAGTATTATTTTGCTTTTCATCTTCTTATAGGGGCCAGAAACCCCAACCTAACTCTCCAGGTCTCCTCCATTACACACACACACACACACACACACACACTTGAACCAGAACTCTCTCTCTAGACTTTTGATGCTCTATGCTCTTCGTTTGTATTTTAAATAATCAGAGGAGGCTTGACCCAAAGTTTGAAAACCAGAGCACTAGTTCATCCTTGCTCACTTGCCACTTTAACATTTTAACCAAAAATTTATTCCATAGAGAGGAGAAAGGAAAGGGCAAAGCAGGAAGGCTTTTTTTTTTTTTTTTTTAAGGGCTTTTCTGCTTCCCCAAACACTCCTTAACTTGATGTTTGAAACATTCCAAGTGAAAGTTTGGCTCAAGCTGGTTTTCTCATTTTAAAAGCAAAGTGATGTCATTTCACCAGCACCAGTCTGTAGGAAGGCATGGGCCATGGTGATTATGTAATTATTTAGCACATTGGCAAGCCCATTGATCTGGGGAGGTGTTGTCAGGAGTTGATCAGACGGAGGTGCTGCCTGCTTAAAGCACTGCTCCCTATACCCAGTTACAACGATGGGCACAATCATCCCATATGCCTGTTAATGAGCATCTCACCACCAAACTGCTCCTCCTCAACCTCCTTATCAAGGCAAAGGTCTTACTGGGCCCTCAATTGCAAGAGGAATGTCAGCTCTTCGTAATCGCTGGGCATTCACCCTCCCCTTCCTGCTTCCAATTTCTCACCTCGTCAGGCACACGCGCACGAAGTCGGCTGCGTTTTCTGAGAAGTTTGCAGGCAGAGAAGGCATCAGCCCTCGGTGAGCTCCGATGTAGAACATGGCTGCCATCCTGTCCATGGACGCCAGGGGTGGCTTTCCTGTGGCCATCTCAAACACAGTGCACCCGATGCTCCAGATATCGGACTTCCTGCCATAGCCAGACTCACTGATGACTTCTGGGGCCATCCAGTATGGAGTCCCATGCATAGACTTAAGCATGTCACTATGGGTGCCATTCAAGCCTGCCCAAGCCAAACGCTTGGCACAGCCAAAGTCAATCAGCTTTATGATTCCAGTTGGCATGAGCATGACATTATTCCCTTTGATATCTCGATGTACCACACAGTTCTCATGGAGATAAGCAACACCTTGCAGAATTTGCTTCGTATACTTACAGAACACTATTTCCGGCAGCGGCCCAAACCGGTTTATAATACTGGCGATTGAGCCGCCAGGAACAAACTCCATGAAAATGCTTACAGTGTTTTCTTCCAAGCATGTCCCCAAGTAGGCCACAATGTTGACGTGTTTCAGTGCTTTGAGAAGATCTACTTCTTCCTGAAGTTTCCGGTATTCTTTTTCAGTAGCTAACTTGTCAGAGGTATCCAGAGCCACCTGTTTCACAGCTATTAGCTGCCCTTGGCTAGTGAGACCACAGTACACCTAGAAACACAGCCAGATCTCATTAAATTCACATAATGTAACTGGTTCACACAATGTCTTGTGTGACACTTGACTCTCCCTTCTTTTCCCACATCCTTGTCTTGTCAAAGTTGATGCATCCCCATAAAAATGCAGAATATTTAAGCAACTACAGTACTTCAGCAGGAGATGGAGATGAGTGGCCTGGGGGACCGATGCCACGTGGGCTTGGAGTCACATGCTTTGGGTTGGTTAGAATCTTGGCATCCCCATTGCCAGCTACATAACTTATCTTAAGCTGTATAGCCCACATGACTTCAGCTTTTCTTATCTGTACAGCTGAGGTCACAATTTTTCACTCGTGGATTTCTCTAACAGCTGTATGAGATTGAGAAAGGTCCTCACAGAGCAAAAGAAATTTGGCTAGTTCAGCCTTAAACCTCTCTGGAGAAGGAAGGAAGCAGGTGGTGACATTCACCCTTCTAATACGGTCTCAGTGATTCTGGTCTTCCTACATTCTCACTGATTCCTGGACTATCTACAGTGAGAGAGATTGTACAGGTCTTCTTCGGAGGACAATCTGTTGTTTACATCTATGCAAATACCAGCCAAAGTGCTAGATTTTAGGTGGTCTCACATCCAATTCACAAAATGTAAGGAACATCCTTTGCTTTGGATACCCAGTAATGACTCTTACAGCTTCCAAGAACATATTGAGCTGTTGAAGGGAGAAATATTTTCCCATTGAACCTGAACCTGCGAGGGTAAGAAGTTAAACATGCAATGGCCATTATACTGTCATATGGAGCCTGAGAATGAGGCTAAATAGAAAATAAAACCTGAGTCTTATGACATAGTTTGGCCTATGAAAATATTTTTGCACAAAAGCAAAACTACTCTAGACTTTTCCATTGCATAAGACAATAAACATACTTCTTGCAAGCTGGTTTGGATCGGGTTTTCTCTTTCAACTGAAAGGTTGCTAAGTACAAGAGTGTGGGCACATGGGCATGCATCCCTCTCAAATATGTAAACAATATTAAAAGTAAAAAAATAAAAACAGAGTGTGGGCAGAAGGGAAGTGAAGAGCAGGGTGAGGGAACAGGGAGAGATTGAGGAAGAGAAGGGAGTTCTGACTTCAAGTTTGCAGTTTAACTTACTGTGCCATAGGCTCCCTTCCCAAGGACTTCACCCTTGGTCCACAGGATAGAGTCTTCATTCTTTAAACTAGTCTCAGAAACTGTCTTCTTTTCATTTGCACTGAGAAACTGCTTCTCCCCGTCAAGTATCCTGAACCCATTATTATACCTCTGTAAGAATGAGATGAAGATCCTTATTAAACTCCAAGTTACTGGGAGGTAGAGACGGAAGAGAAAGTAGGGTTTTCCAGTAAACCAGTGGATACAAGACTTTTCTCTGTCATTCTATTTGTCAAATAAATAAATAAGACCCCCCCCCTTTTTTTTTGCTAGAGTCCTCCTTTTAAGTCTGTCCATGGACATTCTGACCATTCATGTATAACTTTCTGAGACAAAGATTTCTTTAAAAATGACCATTTGGGAGCAGATGTTTGGCCTAGAAGACAGCTTTACCCCTGATTCCAGCTTCCTAATGGTACAGAAACTTGGTGTCGGCAGGGATAGTTCAAGCAAATGGATTCCGATTAACTTAACAGAAGACCTAATCTGATTTCTAGGCTTCTGGTTTTATCCCAGCTAAGAGAACAATGTGGACAGAGTAAACCAGCAGATGAAAGCTTGGTCTCTCTCCAAAATAAATTTTTAAAAACCATTAACTATGTAATATATTAGTTGTTACTTATATCCCTTCCTTCCTTCTTCTTTCCTTCCTTTCTTCTCTCCTTCCTTCCTACCTTCCTTCCTTCCGTCCTTATTTCCTTCCTTCCTATACATTTACTTGTAAGGCAAAGTTACAGAGGGAGGAAAAAAAAGAGAGAGAGAGAGGGAACTCTTCCATCTGTTGGTTCACTCCCAAAATGACCACAATGGCCAAAGCTGGGCCAGGCTGAAGCCAGGAATCTCAGAACTCCTTCCAGGTCTCCCAAGTGGGTGGCAGGTACCCAAGTACTCAGACAATCCTCTACTTCCACCTCACATGCATTAGCAGGGAGCTAGACTCAAACTGGTGCTCACATGGAATACCAATGTAGCAGGCCATGACTTAATCCACTGTGCCACCATGTTGGATCCTAATCATACACATTTCTAAAGCACATTTTGTCTTTTGTATTTTATAGGTAAAAGCCATAGGTCTATTCATCTCTTGACTCACACAGTCCTGCAAGCCTGTGGCTTTTGAGAATGACCTTCCACAGGTCCCTATAATGCAAGATCATGGTAGTGTGTGCTATCTTCCAGGTCCCCACCCTCAACCCTGTCTTCAGGATCATCATATTCAACCTGCTCCTAAAAAGACAAGAGAAGCATAGGGCCCGGCATGGTAGCCTAGTGGCTAAAATCCTTGCCTTGCATGTGCCAGGATCCTATATCGGCACTGGTTCATGTCTCAGCTGCTCCACTTCCCTTCCAGCTCCTTGCATGTGGCCTGGGAAAGCAGTAGAGGACGGTCCAAAGTCTTGGGACCCTGCACCCAGCTGGGAAACCTGGAAGAAGCTCTTGGCTCCTGGCTTCAGACCAGCTCAGCTCCAGCTGTTGCAGTCACTTGGGGAGTGAGCCGACAGATGCAATATCTCTTTCTTTCTCCCTGTAAATCTTCATTTCCAATAAAAATAAATACATCTCTTTTTTTTTAAATAAAAAAGGAAGAGAAGCATACAAATACCTGACCACACAATAGAAACACACATAATCATACACATGTCCAAACATGTTTTTATAAGTGTACATAGATCTAAATTTAAATGCTGCATAATCCGTCAACATCATGCACACAGAGATATCACACATACTCATCCATAGAGGTACTGAGAGATAGTATACAACCCAACAATGGCCACCCCACAAATAAAATATCCTTCTGACCTACAGTTGTAGGAACCAACCCAGCAAAGCAAGCCGTTAGCCACGGCCACCAGCACAGGGAGCCAGCATGCCAGGTTCAGTCAGACTTGAAGGAAGTTAGACCACTGTCTCACAGCCTCGCTTGTGATGACCAGTCCTAAACAGTTGTGAGCTGATTAATACTAGCTTTTCTAATTGTACTTACCATTTCAAACTTAGGATCAGTCAGACAAAGTCAAACATGACCTCTAGCAGATTACACAGTACACCCTACTACTGCTTCCCTAAGCCAACAGCCTCCAGTGAAGATTTCCCACCTGTCAGCTGTAAAGTTCTCCGGTTCCTCTGCCTGCCTGAGTCTCTCTCAACGGAAGTGACGGCGGCTGACTCCCTGAGCTGATGACTGTTGTCTGTTCTTTCTTTCCACAACACACACATATCTTCAGGCACATACAGATCTCCAGAAGCATGTACACATACATAAACTTACATACACAAACATGCATCGCAGTCTCTCTCACATACATACACACAGACTTCACTGGTCAAGGCCAGCCGAACAGGTTAAGGAACGATGGTCCTAAAGACCCTTGCTGCTACTCCAAGGAGAATCCCCAGACCAACTGCCTAAACCCTATGTGGGAGCTTGTTAATCCTGCGAAATATCCACCCTAGACGCACTGAGTCAATGTGTATATTACAACAGGATCCCCCCAAATTCACATTATAAATACTACTTTTCCGGTTGGCTTATCAGGATCAAAATGGGCTTTTTTTTTTTTCTTCAAAGATCTATTTACTTTTATTGGAAAGACAGACCTACAGAAAAAAAGAGACAGAAAGAGAAGGATCGTCCATCCACTGGCTCACTCCCCAAATGACTGCAACAGCCAAAGTTGAGCCAGTACAAAGTCAGGAGCTTCTTACAGGTCTCTCATATGGGTGCAGGTCCCAAGAACTTGAGTCATCCCCGGCTGATTTCCCAGGCAATAATTAGAGAGCTGGATGGGAAGTGGAGCAGCTGGCACATGAACCAGCACCCACATGGGACACTTGCATTTGTAAGTGGAGGATTTGCCTTTTGAACCATTGTGGCTGCCCCAAAATGCTGTTTTGATCTTTACTGGTACAGTGGATGGAAGATTCTCTGTCTCTCTCTCTCTTTCTCTCTCTCTTCCTCCCTCCCTGCTTTTCTGTTTTTCCCTCCCTCTCTTTCACTCTTTTCCTTCAAACAGGTAAGTAAATTATCATGAGGATTCAGAGACATGGGAGGGCACTTTGGAAACCAGAGATCTGGCAGGTGTGTCCTACTCATGACTGTTCCCATGCCTCCAAAGCACAAGCTATGTTTCTCCTACTTATTCTGCTACATTCTATCTAAACTAATGTCTAAGGACTGCTTGGCAGAGAAATGATCGCAAAAGGTCAGACTTTTGACTCAGCGATTGCAGTGGCATTAGGAGCTGATTCTGTCTTCTGGCATGTTGATTGCTTCTCCAGTTTGAAATGGTGAAATGCTAGGCTCATCTCTGACAACAAGGTGTGCACACACATATCCCCATTTCCCAAAAAACTGCCTCCCAAGTTTACCCAGAGATTGGAGTTGGCCTATTAGGATAAGGAATATTCCCACTGCACATTGTTTAAAAGCTTGGAGCTGAATTCAATTGCTGCACGACTTGCTGGGCCTTAACTTCTCCATCCATTAAATGGGAATGTATTAGCACCTTTAGTACTTGTAGGGATATTTTGATGTAAAAAATACAATATACATCCTAAATGCTAAGTGTTCAGCAAATCCAGCTACCCCCTCCCAAATGCTGAAAAAACTACTGTTCATCCTACCCCTATCATGTTGACTCTGCATGACATAATCTGAATTAGTGTTCAATACATAACACTTCAATTTGACCTACCATTTTTGTCTTTAAAACTTAGTCACAGGAAGTTCATGAATTTAATGGAAAAGTCAAACAGACAGAACCCAAATCTGTTGATATTCTTCTCTCCCATCCACTCTAAATCCATCTAAAACAAAAATGCAACATTTTCCTCCCTAAAATTTTTGCTGAATATTTCTTGAGAGCTTTGTTCTATGTACTACTATGTCTTCTGTTAGCCCAGACACAGAACCCCAGAAGACTGTACTCATGTTTTCGTGTCAAAGTCATGAAGCAGCTGAGAAAAAAATACCCATGTGCCCCGAATCTTTGAGAAATGTACATTTCAAGTCTTCATATGCACATTTTGCTCATAGGACAGGGTCTACATTTGCTTCTTCCTGTCTCACATACTTAACCTACAGTGATACTTTACCTATAATTCTCTTTCAGCTGATAACTGAAACAGTATCTGCAATTGACTGGAAATGTTGTCACTGAATAAAATACTGACCTATTGAAACAGATTGCTCTCTGCAGACCTGCAGCCTTTTTCTTTAACACTTACAACTCTGGGTTTTGGTTTAATGTTATATGATCTTAATTTATTGCAAGTGATTACACTGCAATGCCGACTTCAGCTAAGTTTCTGAAATCAGATAACATAACAAAAATATCTTGACCTGCAAACCAGGGGACGTGGATGATAATCTTGTGACCAAACACTGACGCTTGGCCAACACTCTGTGTGTAAGATTAATGATTCCCCATTTGCAAATAAGTGACCTGAACCAAATTGTCTCTGGGGTCTTTTCCACCCTGCTTCTAATTATACCAACCTGCATCTTGACATTTGTTGTGTTTGTGCCCAGTCCCTTCGTGCTACATCCTCTCCTACTGAGGACATGGTCTGGGTTTTCAGGATCTGCTTCATTCGCCATTATTTGGCAAGAGCTGTTATCTTTCTCATCAAGCGCTAACAGTTCTGCCACTAGGCAGCCTAAGAGCTCATCAGTCAATTCTTCCTTCTTTACGGAGTCCAGACTTTCATGGGAAACTGAATTTTTTCTGAGTGATTGATATCTGATTGACCTATTTGCAAAACTATCGTGATCCACTGAACGTGTCCTGTGTTGATATGTTGGGGAAGAGGGCCTTTCTTGTTTCTCTTGGAAAGGGAAACTCATGAACATTTTAGAAACATCTGAAAAGGTATCAGACTCCAAGTTGTTAGCGAATCTTTGACTGGCATTTAGGCTATCAAGAGATGCTGCATCTTGCTTTTCTTGTAATATATGCTTGTCAGAACTCTTCTCTCTGGGCAGTGCCCAGCTGTTTTCCGAAGGGACACACGAGGTCTGACAGTACAGCCCTTCCAGTTCTTGTAGATCTCTAAGGCTCACGGTGAGTATCTGATTGCTAGAAACACTTCCATTAGCAGACTCTTCTATGGACACTCCTTCAACAAGAAGGGACTCGTTCCGTTCAGTAGATGTCTCAGGAGACTGAACCAAGTCCATGGGCTGAACTTCATCTTTGACGGATATAAAGTCATTTTCTGGAGACATTGTCTGTTGACCTGGTTCTGAAATACCAGCAACATCTTCAGCATCTTTCAGGTTGCTCTCTACAGACCTGCATCCTTTTTCTTTAACACTTAAAACTTTGGGTTTTGGTTTAATGCCAAGCGCAGCCTTTGGGGGTTTGATATGTAGTCTTTTCTGGGGAAGTCTTGTTCTGCCATTGCTGTTCCTTTCGTTGTGTGAAGACCGGCATTTGTTGGTGACAGATCCACCAGATGGAGCTGAGCATATCTCACGGTAATATCTGTTTGCATGCCGGACAGCTTCTCTCATGTGACAGTAGACAGGGGTCCCAAACATTTCATAGATTCCTGGTCCATTAGCAGCTGAGTTGATTTCTTTGAACATGTCGCTATATTTGAGATCTAGGTAACTCAGTCTTTGTTCAGTTGGTTGAACAGAGAGAGGAGTATGTGATTTTTTTATCCCTGAATTTTTACAGATGCAAGGAAATGACGGCGTTTTAGGTTTCTGAATCCAGTAAACTGATGACTTCTTTTCCATCTGTGGCATAATCCTTTGAAACTTGGGCTGTTGCCGAGGCCTGGCATCGACCAGTCTCAAAGCAGGGAAAACCTGAGTTTTTATGCTGGCTTGATGCATAGTAGGCTTACTCAATCCTTCATTGGAGATCATGAAATTCTGAGGTGTCTTGTTACTTGTCTTGGTCTTGGAATCCAACTTATTCCTGTGAGTATTCAGCTTACGCTTGTCATTCTCTGGATGTGCAAGACAAGCATGGCTACTGCTCTGAATGGTGCTCTTTCTTTTTTGGAGACTAGGTTTGGCTACATCGGGTTCCTTGGGGGTTCTATCTCCTGGGAAAGTGATCTGGGCAAGAGGCACCATTGCATTCATTGCTGGCTTGGTTTCTTCTGCTATCAATGTTTTTATGTCTGTCTCCACATCATCATGATCTCCCAGGAGTTTCCCAAAGGAACCATCAGAGTCTGCATGGGTCAAGCTTTTAGATACAGTAAGCTCCTGTAAGATATTGTTGGATTCCATTGTTTCACTCGTACGTAATGAAATGTTCTTTGAATCAGATTTTCCATTTGTAATGTTTTCACTGGGGTTTGCAGTTATTCTTGAATGCTGGGCTTCTGGGAGATTAGTTGGAATGGGACACACTATTTCTAAATCCTGCTTGTAGTTTTTGACTCCTGAATCCTCTTTCCTTCCTGATGAAATGGATAGAGAATTCTCTTCTGCTTTTCTCATTTCCCTACCGTGGTCGTCATTCTTCACTGCTGTATCTGCAGGAATATTGTCTTCCTTAAATTTCTCAAAGGCCACCAAAGAATGCCCCTTTTCAAAGTGGGAGATGCCCATTTTGTCCCATCCTCCTCCTTCCTTGGCTTGCCTGTTCACCTCCCCCTCTGAATATCGTCTTAGATGGTCAGCCTTCCGGAATGAGCACATATTTCTTGACCAAATGGAGCTGTCCGATGACCTGAGAGTTTGATCCACCAGCATCTTCCCTGGGGCTTCCTGCTGCGTGTTGGATGGACTAAACTCATTAGATGGACTACCAGGCTTGGATAGCTTAGGTACGAAGGATGTTTGACTTGAAATATTTCTTTCTCTCTCCTTTGGAAACTTGTGATTTGGGGGAATGGTCAAGATACCAGATCTAATGGGCTGTAGTGACAGTGGTGGCAGAGGGAACTGAAAGGAAAGAAAAGATAGGCAATGAAGGAAGAAATATGCACATGTAATTTTTTTATGTACATGTAATTTTCCCCTAGAAGTATCTTAAATAAAGTATAAAGTTTTCTTGGGGAACATAATTTGAAAACTAAAATCTCATTCCCAGGAGATTTTTAGACCCAAAAAAGATAATGCATTTAAAACCCAAGATAATTATAAATGTAAAAATTTATGGCTATGTATTTGTGAGTAAATGATATACAGAAACTAAAAACTCAAGAACCATTTTGTTTCTTTTCTGTTTTAACTTTCCATAGAATTAAGATACTTTTAAGAAGTTAAATTTATTTGTGGGACAGAGAAAGAGGCAGACACAGAGGAGGCTGCCACCTGCTGATTTACTACCCAAATATTTGCCTCAGCTTGCGGTGGGCAGAGGTGAGAGAAGGGAGAAACTCAACCCAAGTCTCCCACACCGAGCTTAAGAACCCAATCACTTGGTCATTGCCACTACCACCCCATTGTCAAGAGGCTGAGATGAGGAGTCAGAGCCAGAGCTTGAATCCAAGCATTCTCACGTAGGTGCCTTAACCACTAGGCTAAATGTTCCCTGATTTAAGGTTTTTTTTTTTTTTTTTTTTTTAGGGATTGGCATGGTAGTGTGGCAAACTAATCAGCCCTATGCTGCCAGCATCCCATATGGGCACCAGTTTATATCCTGGTGGCTCCACTTTCTGAGAAAATAGCAGAGGATGGCCCAAGCCATTGGGACCCTAATACCCTCTCAGGAGACCTGGAAGAAGCTCCTGGCTCCCAACTATGGAGTAAACCAGCAGATGGAAAACCTCTTTTTCTCTCCTTTCGGTAAAATCTGCCTTTTCAATAAAAATAAATAAATCTTGTTTTAAAAAACATATTTTTGAAAGCTCCCTAGGAACAGTTTAAAACTGCTCTTAGCAATGCTCACTGGATGATTTATTAGTGAGAAATTTGTACTGGAACGCAACTACCCATCCCTATGTGTTACTGTGAAGAAAGGCGCCCATACTTGAAAATTAGCAATCTGGGTTGGCTTTGCATTTTTCGTTGCCTTCAACTGCTGTCAAACTAAGACAGTTTTTATTATCACCAACCTCTAGAGGTCAGTGTAACTCAATGTATAAAATTCAACTTCACAGGCATTAAGCTATAAACTCCTGTTTACAATTTAATCACAATACATGGAGAGATTCACAAAGTTCATGAATATGCACATAATGAGAGAGTTATGCATGAGTTCCAAAAAATTTTTGCACCAAAATAAGCTTGTCTTTGGAATCCATTTTCTCACAAATGTTGAGGTACACTCACATTTACAGGGCACGAGTCCGTATGTTCAGTTTTCAATCTCATGTCAAGTGTAAGGCAGAAGGCAGAGGAACCTGGCCCTAGAACCTCAAACATTAGAAGATGCAGCATAATGTAGTCAATGGTCTTTTGGATATTTATAACATCTTTTGGGAGCAGGCAAGATTATCAACTTTTACCCTGATATAGATTTATTGACTTTCAAGTCATGCCTGCGGTTGCCTTGGTAGAACTATACTAAATAATTTTGTAGGCCTTACACAGTCCACGGGCTCAAAGTTCCCCATACATAGACATTTGCCACTTCTCAAAAATGAATTAAGAGATAAAGGCAGATTCCTCTGGTTCTTAAACACTTCCCTAGTAACACACAGTAAATTTTCTAAAGGCCAACAAATTTCTTTTTGTAACACTAAGCAGCACCTATACATCAATATTTTTTCCCCAAGGGTGATGGGATACAGATGACTGAGAAAACTGAAGGACTACCATAGCTTTCTAAAAACTTTGTCGAGTGGAAAACAAATCTTTCCACTACTGGAAAAAAAAAATTGTCTAATTTCAAGGTAGGTTAAAAAAAATAAAAGCAACTGACAATGGGTCTGTGAGAGTTGCTCATCTTATTATGGACAGAATGGGAAACACCACAAAACAGCCAGACCCACAAAAACCCATCATCCCCCAGGAGTGACTGACTACTCTAGAAAGCTTTTGTGAGTTGTTATTTTTGCTGAGATGAAATTTCTGGTGACTGGCATCTGAACTGTTTGGTGAAGTTAATCTTTAACAAGAAAGGTTCTTTGATTTCAGTTATGTCAAAAATACAAAAACGAATCTTACCTCTATTCGGCTACTTTGCTTTGTGTAAGATGTAGAAAAGTCTACAAGAGAAACACACAATAATTGGGTATTTGGGGTCGTAAAGAGAGCATGGTCTTAAACCAGAGTTTGTAGATAGAATGATCAAAATGTTAGGCTTTGAGGAAAAGTTGTAGAAACTAAAAGGGTTGGGCCCGGCGGCGTGGCCTAGCAGCTAAAGTCCTCGCCTTGAAAGCCCCGGGATCCCATATGGGCGCCGGTTCTAATCCCGGCAGCTCCACTTCCCATCCAGCTCCCTGCTTGTGGCCTGGGAAAGCAGTCGAGGACGGCCCAATGCATTGGGACCCTGCACCCGCGTGGGAGACCTGGAAGAGGGTCCTGGTTCCCGGCTTTGGATAGGCGCGCACCGGTCCGTTGCAGCTTACTTGGGGAGTGAATCATCGGATGGAAGATCTTCCTCTCTGTCTCTCCTCCTCTTTGTATATCCGGCTTTCCAATAATAATAATAAAAAAAAAAAGAAACTAAAAGGGTTTTGTTTTGTTTTCTGTCCCCCTGTGGAATCCACTTGGAGGCAAGCAGGGGATGGTTACACAAAACTTTCAGCTGTGCCACTAGGAAGGCTTGTCTTATACAATCATTCCGTTAACAGCAGTTTCAAAGTCTGAAAATACTAATTTGAAAATCCCAGAAATAAATAAGTCTCAAATTGCATAACCTTGCAAATAGTGTGATTTAGTGTCACTTCATCTGACTCTATCTCCGGGGTCGGGAGCCCTCTCTGTGTCCAGTGTATTCGCACAAAGCATGCCTCCCACCTGCTCCCATCTGCAAGCACTCTCAGCTATCAGGTAACCCGTCAGGGAGACGCAGCATCACAGCACTTGTGTTCAAGCAACGCTCAGGAAGAACCTAAAGAATCAGGTCATGATCCCTGCATCCTTCTCCTCACTTCATCTCATCACCTAGGTGTTACAGCATCTCTTATCCTCACAATAAGCCAGGTGAGCAAGATAGAAAAAAAATCTTTTGAGGGCCCGGCGCGGCCTAGCGGCTAAAGTCCTCGTCTTGAACGCCCCGGGATCCCATATGGGCACCGATTCTAATCCCGGCAGCTCCACTTCCCTTCCAGCTACATGCTTGTGACCTAGGAAAGCAGTCAAGGGTGGATTGTCCTAAACTTTGGGACTCTGCCCCTCCATGGGAGACCTGGAAGAAGCTCCTGGTTCTTGGCTTCAGATCAGCTCAGCTCCAGCTGTTGCGACAACTTGGAGAGTGAACCAGCAGATGAAAGATCTTTCTGTCTCTCCTCTCTGTAAATCTGCCTTTTCAATAAAAACAAATATATACAGTAAATATGTAAAGTAAATTTATACTCAGGCACAATAAGAGACTAATAATGACAACTAATAATAGAGCAGTTATAATAATAGCATACTGCATAAAAGTTCATGTGACTTTGTCCTCTCTCAAAAGATTTTTTTTTAAAGATTTATTTATTTTATTACAGAGTCAGATATACAGAGAGGAGGAGAGACAGAGAGGAAGATCTTCCGTCTGATGATTCATTCCCCAAGTGACTGCAACGGCCGGTGCACGCCGATCCGAAGCCGGGAACCAGGAACCTCTTCCGGGTCTCCCACGCGGGTGCAGTGTCCCAGTGCATTGGGCCGCCCTCAACTGCTTTCCCAGGCCACAAGCAGGGAGCTGGATGGGAAGTGGAGCAGCCAGGACATGAATTGGCACTCATATGGGATTCCGGTGCATGCAAGGCAGGGACTTAGCCGCTGAGTCATTGTGCTGGGACCCCAACTATTCAGAGCATCACAATAGTGGCTCCCCACACCTGGTTTCTCATAGGTAATGACAGCCAGAAGTGTACCTGCCCATAACACAAGTAGGAATCCTGCAATGATGAGACTGAGGTAGTACAGAGGTTGGCTGGGCCAATCTTTCACATCAAAGAAAGTCAGATCTCAACTATGAAATGTCAGCAGATGTCTTGAGGACTCTCAAAGGTGTCTCTAGGTTTTCTTAGCTCAGAATGGAAGCAAACAGCTGCTGGGGAGTTCAGCCTCTGGTTGCCAAGTCTATGATCTCTACGTGTTGGCCAGCCAGCTATCTTTCAGCCTCAGTTCATAGTACTTTTGTTTGGAAAGCCTGGACTGTACAGAAATATGAAAACATTCATGTCTAATTGCCTCTAAACAGCTGTTTGAATTACATGGGTCATAAATTCTGAAACGGGGAATGAAGTGGCTGGTGTTCTGTCACGATGCCAGCATTCCATATGAATTCTAGTTCAAGAGCTGGCTGCTCCACTTCCAATCCAGCTCCCTGCTAATGTCCCTGGAAAAGCAGTGGAAGACGGCCCAAGTACTGAGTTCCTTGCACTTGTTTGGGAGACATGATGAAGTTCCTGACCCCTGACTTCACAGCCCTACACATTACAGCAGTTGAGGCATACAACAGCAAGTGGCAAGTGGAAAACCTTTCCAATGTTGGTTAGAAAAGATGCAGGATGAAAAGTACTCTGAAAGATTTACAGCAGGAATATAGAGGAAGGATCTCTCTGGTAGGGGAGTTAACGGTGTGGGTCAAAAGCCTTTTAAAATATCACAGAGTGCAGAAAGTGTTTGGTCTAGCATTTAAGAATCTGCTTGATTTCTCTGTATCCCATATCACAGTATCCAGGTTTGGGTCCCAGCTCCACCACCCCATTCCAGGATCCTGCTAATGGGCACCCTGGGAAACAGCAAGTAATGATGGAAACAGTTGGGTCCCTTCCCACCCACATGGAAGATCTGGATTGAGTTCTTAGCTTCCAGCTTCAGCCTGACCTAGCTGGGAGCCAAGAGCTTCTTCTGGGCCTCCCAAATGGGTGCAAAAGTCCCAAGCACTTGAGCCATCCCATGCTAATTTCCCAAGTCATCAATAGAGAGGTGAATAACAAATACAGCAGCCGGGGAGCAAGCCAGTACCCTTATGAAATGCCAGTGCCACAGGGTTGAGGATTAGCCTGTTAAGCCACTGCACCAGCCCCTGATAGTAATCTTTTACTCATAGCTGAACACCTTTACAAATGAACCAAATGTCTTCTCTTCACAAGACCAACTTTGTAGATTTCTGAGGAATAAGACCTTGGACATTCAGTTCTGCAGTTAAGATACCCCTGGCGCATTGCATCCCATGTTGGAATTTCTGGATTTGAGTCCTAGTCCCACTTCCAAATCCAGCTTTCTACTCATGTAGATTCTAGCAGGCAGAAACTGGTGGCTCGCTTTGGTCTTTATTACTTATATGGGAAACCAGATTGATTGCTGGGCTCCTGGCTTCAGCCTATCCCAACTCCTGCTGTTGTGGGCATTTGGGCATCAAACCAGTGTGTAACAGATCTCTCTGTCTCTCACTCTCCCTTTCTTTCATCTTCTCTCCCTCTAAAATAAAAACTGCCCTAGTCAACATTCACTGTGGGCATATGGGGAGTAAATTGACAGATGGAAGGTCTTTATTTTTCTATCTGTGTGTCTCAAATAGATCATTTCCCCCTGTTTGTTTAATCTTACAATGTACAGAAGTGAGGAGATGAGAATGGCAGATCCAGGTGGGCCACTGGTAGGGGTGGAAAGAGTCAGAGGGGAATGTGGTTGAGAGAGAGATCCATGGTGGTGGGGAGGGGAGGGAAAGAGTACATAGCTTTCCATCGCCAGACTGCTAAATAAATCATTTTTTAAAATGTCACTTTAATTGTACCCTTCTCCAAAAAGCTTAAAATAATAATTATTCCATTTTTTCTTTTATTTGATGGGATTCACCATGGTTCCTCTGGAATGCAAGTTTCTTATTTGCAATAAGCCAATAAATGCAACTTACTGGATTATAGGTTTACCTCTGTTGGTTTTGGCCGATTGGTTTAGCAGAGTGGTAAGCAAATTCCAAAGGCAACCTTATCCTAAAGGGAAATGCAGGCATCAGTGCCATTATTTGCTAAATAAGTTTTGGCTTCCATGTAGCTGGAAGTGGGTTCTTACACTCGCACATTAACTCAGGGATCCGGGAATAAGGCTAAGGTGGACTCAAGTCAGTAATGACCCTGGAACCTAACAGAAGCAAGCTCAAGTCCTTAACAGAGGCCACTAAAATTTCAACAGATAAACATCAGTCAAAGATGTCACAATAAAGATTTTCAAACCTTCAAGGAAAAGGATCAACAAAAGTACAAGTCAGTAGAAATCAGAAACAACACATTTGGACCCCAGAAATGTCCAATCACGCAATGATCAAATACAGAATATAAAAAGATCAGTGTTTCAAATGTGTGTAGAAATAAAAGAATCATGAAAAATGATACTCTCACTATTGAAGAAAGAATATCTGGAAAAGAGACATTTTAGAAATAAAATGCAATTGTTGAAACCAAAACTGCATTTAAGTAAAAACAAATGAATGGATAACAATGATACACCCTTGCACAGCTATAGTAGGGCTAAAATTCAAGACTGGCAATATGAAACATTCAAGAAAATATGAAGAAAGTGAGGTTTTTTTTAAGTGGCACAATTACTTGGGAAAATTCTGGCTGCTTCTTAAACATGGCACATTTCACCCACACTATCACTCAACAATTTTATCTTCAGGAACACACCTTGCCTACAAGAAAGATCTTTGCAAAAAAACTATATACAGGAATGATCATAAACCACTGTCTGGGAGGACAGCTTCCTGTATCAGAGTGATAGTTATTTTAAGTCCCAGCTGCTCCATCTCCTAGCCAGCTCCCTGCTAATGTGCCTGGGAAAACAGCCACTGAAATAGTGCAGGTACTTGGACTCCTGACACCCACATGGAAAACCCAGATGGAGGTTCCTGGTTTTCCCCTGGCACTGCACTAACTAATTCAACCTTCTGGGGAGTGAGCCAGCGCAGGAAGAATTTTCTCTCTTACCTCCCTCTCTCTGTCACTTTGCCTTTCAAACAAGTAAAACAAATAATTACAAAAAAGAAAAAGAATGCTCATGCCAATTTGACCTACAACAGTTAAAAAGTGGAAGCAGTCATCAAGAGAAAGGCTGAATGAGCAAGTGGTGATATAATGACACAACAGAATACTATTTAGCTGTAATAAGGAAGATGAAAAAAGAAATAGTAACATACAATGTAAACCAGGTTCTGGACTCTGGACTCAGACCGCAGGTAATTCAGGAGAGATGAAATCTGAAGACATGATTTATAGTTCTGTACTTATTTAAAAAGCTTGCATTGTAGATCACACCCTGAAGTTTGTCTACATCCCCATTAATCCTTTTGACACATGGCATGGTGCTTTCTAATCTGTGCCCAATCCATTACAATTTGAATTTCCTTTCCTCATTCTTGCACCACTTACTCTGCTTTCCTATACTTTCTTTCTCTTTTTTTTTTATAAAAAGATTAATTTTGTATTTATTGGAAATGCAGATTTACGGAAAGAAGGAGAAACAGAAAGAAAGATCTGTCCACCAGTTCACTCTCCAAGTGTCCACAATAATTGGAACTAAGCTGATCCAAAGCCAGGAGCCAGGAGCTTCTTCCAGGTCTCCTATGCAGGTGCAGGGTCCCAAGGCTTTAGGCCATCTCTACTGCTTTCCCAGGTCACAAGCAGGGAGCTGGATGGGAAGTGGAGCAGCTGAGACACAAACCAGCACCCATATGGGATCCTGGCACATGCAAGGCAAGGATTTTAGCCACTGAACCATGGCACTGGGATCCATACTGATTTTTTGCTCTCTAGAACATTCTCCCCTGAAATACGCATGTGACTTTTTTTGGCTTTTCTTCAGGTGTTAGCACAGGTTACATTCTCAATGATGATATGTTTCATTCATTCTATTTAATGAGAGAGACAGAAAGTTTTTCCATCTGCTGATTCATTCCCCAAATGACTACAACAGCTTGAGCTGAGTCCGGCCAAAGGCAGGAGGCAGGAACTCAATCCAGGTGTCCTGTGTGTGACAGAGGGGGAGACAGAGGCCCTACTCTCTGAGCCACCACCTGCTTCTTCCTAGAGTCTGCAGTGGCCTGGTAGCTGCAGCCAGGATTCAAACTAAGGCACTAAATCCAGGAAGTGTGATATGAGCTGCAGGGATCCCAACCAGCATCTTAACCACTAGGCCAAACACTTATCTCATTCACCCTACTTAAAATCTCAGTGAACCTGCTGTGATCTGAATGTCTGTGTTTCTATTGAAATCTTATTAAGAGGAGAACCTTGAGGGGATGATGAGGTCAGGAATGGGGAGCCTTCCTGAGTGGGATGAGTGCCCCTATAAATGGAACCAAGGAACTTCATGCTGTGAGGACACAGTGAGAAACAGCCATCTGTGAACCTGGCTATTGGCCTTCACAGGCGCCAAGTTTGCTGATACTTGGATCTCGGGCTTCGCAGCCTTTAGAGCTGTGAGATAGAGACTTGGGCTGTTCAGAAGGTACTTAGACTCTGTGGCATTCTGTGTGTAGTGGACCGAATGGATGAAGACACTGCCTCATTCCCAAGCCCCATCTGTTCATCTCCATGGCATTTCTCACTGTCTGATGCACTGTGTATTACTTGTTTAACAGTTTATTGTCTGCCTTCCACACTCCAGGAATGTAACTCCCATAAGGATTGAGATAACTAATGTCTTTTTCACCACTGTGTCTGCAGCATTCATACCAATGGTGCCTACCACAGCAAATAAAGGCTGTCTGAACCAAAGAATCAGGAAATTGCTGTAGGAATAAACGTCCCTACTTACCTTCAGATTTTCTTTGCGGCCACTTCAGAAAACAAGGATCAACTTCTCGGGTTACAGACTTAGAGATGGTGGGTCCCAGGCAAGGGCTTGGCAGCAAAAAGCCCAACTTGACATGATAGAGCTCCTCACAGCCCTCCTCTTTCTTGAGAAGCAGAGGTGGCGTGGTCTGCAAGTCTGTCCTGAGATCCACTGCGTTCACTTCACTTGGAAGAGAACCACATGGTGTTCCTGCCAGCTCCGGGTGCCCCAAAGCTCCCTGACTAAAGAGGTGGGGGAGGAGAAGACAGGGCTCATTGGTCATGTCAGATGGACACTCACTGGTCATTTCTTCTGGCTCTCCAGTTCCCCGACATCACAAAAAAAGTCTGAAGAACTGGAGTGCCTGTGCTCTCAAAGGACAAGCCCTCTCCACGCTGACTCCATCCCAACCTCCTCCTTCCATGCCCAGTACAATCTGTCACCTCAATTACGTGTCAGACTTCTTTGGTTTTTCCAGTCCCATTTCCCAGAGCCAAGAAATTGGCAGAATATCATATTTTATTTCCAAAGCCATTGATTAATCCAATGTTGCTCAAGCTACCTTTGGCGAAGGACCAGTTTTTAAATGTTCCAGTCCCTTGTGGACTGACACTTTTGTGTGATATGATAAAAGTAGATTCATATAAAAATGACAGGGAAAAACCCTGCAGAATATAAGCCCCAATATTTTCATTATTTACAATTGAATATGCAGTGGTGTTCTCCAGCACTTTAGTAATATTTATTTTGTTAGAAAAACAAAGATAGAGAATGATAGAGAAAGTTCCCTTTTGCTGAGTCATTAAATCTCTGGCGCTGGACCAGGTCAAAGTTTCTGGAACTCAACCCAGGTCGTTCACATGAGAAGCAGAGAACTAACTACTTGTGCCATCACCTGCCACCTCAGAGGGTGCCTACCAGGAGGAATTCAGACTTCAGACAGGAGCTGGGACTTGAACTCACATGTATAGGATGCAAGCATTTCAAGGAATATCTTTGCTGTCATGCCAAATCCCTACACCCTTCCCCCTATATAACCTTTTAGATGCTTCCCTTCATGTTCTGTACTGACATGTCTTCACGAACTGACAACAGGACCAGGAACCCACATTTTGGATAACATCGTTAGAATAGGATCAACAAACTATGCCTCATGGGCCAAAGCTCTCTTCTGGCTTATTTTCGAAACCTGAGTTGGATTACAGCCAACTGTAATGCAATATTGTTTACAGATTTTCTATGGCTGCCTTCAGGCGATAATTACAGAGTGGCATCATTGCAACAGAGGGCATATGATCAACAATATGATAAGGGCATATTTCGTATCTTGCCCCTTTCACAAAATATCTGTTGTGAGCCTTATTTTAGAATTTAGATTGAATTACTAAAATTGTAGGTCACCATATCATCCCTTCATGGTTAAAGGCCAACCTAGTGATTCAAAGAATACTCCTTACCTGTTTGCTTTGAAATCTTCTGGGCTCATATCTTGGGGATGATTGGCATTTCTTGGAAAAGTCACAAGTATCTCAATACCTGTAGAAAAACATAACAGTAAGAGGAGAAAGAAAGAAGTGGTAGATCCTAGTGGTGTGCAGAAGTTCTCAAAGACACTAACTGGCATCCATATAGGAAGCTGGCATTACAGACGGAGGATTAGCTTGCCATAACACTACACTGGCCCCAACGAGGCCTCTTTCTATATACAGTGAGTGGTGACACCTGCCTCCCAGAACTGGTGTGATGAGTAAATAGGATAACTGATGTAACCCTAAAGGTACTTGCTTATCATTTCCTCTACAGCCTGTAAAACAGAAAGTTCCGACTCAAAGAATAGATGTTTGCTTAAAATTTAGCATGTAAAACAAACTGATGCAAGAAAATGAACATGAGTCATCTAAAAGTTGCCTGTAATGTTAGACTCATTCCTTCAGTTTTTCCTGATCATCAAACTTCGGTGAATTATGTGCCAAGTCAAGAGCTTGGTGCTAAAGGTATAAATAGCATACAGCTGTGGTCCTAGGAGAAACAAACAAGCCAAAAATGCAGCAAGGTAAGCACTGAGACAGGGGTATGCAAGTGATGCTGCGGGAGCACAGCACGTCCTTCTAGGAGAACGTGATGCTTGTTCCAGGATCTATTCTTGTTCTTTGATGTGTCACATTTACTCACTCTGCATGTATCCACAGCAGTACTGTTTCTCACAGGTTCTGCTGAATAAATGCCAGGGGAAAACTACATGAAATTACAAATTACAAAAAGTGTGCCATGAAAAAAATAACGGGGTTTAAAAATTGTTTGCACCACAATAAATGTATCCTTCGATTCCATTTTTCGTGAACCTTTTTGAGGTAGCGCTGTATAGGGACAGGATAAGGGTAGGACATAAATCAGGAAGATCTGGTCTACATTTCCCCCTCTGCCACTTCCTGGGTGCCCTTGGGAGAATTACTTAATAGTTATTGTCATCATCATTAGTTCCATTAATTTCCATTCTTTTAAAAGGACTTTAACTATCCTTCCAAATACACAGAAACCACCACAGCAAGAGCACTTTAATTATTCCATTTTTTTGGTACCTGTGCATTTAATGAGATCAGTGCATTAAAAAAATTAAGCATTTGTAAGAGGATAGGTTGTACTTACGATCTAGCAAATGACAATAGTATTTACTGACTTTGTCATTCAACAGTATAATTTGAGCTACGAAAATACATCCAGGTTGCCCTTTCTTCATATTTCTCAGGACAATTTGTTGTGCCTTTCTAATACAACAGCAAGGAATGCTCCCTTAATAATGATGTTTTCTTGGACTGGTTCATTGCTGTCTAACTCCAAAGATTCTGTCACCATTCTTATTAGAGTGAAATGAGAGGGGCTGGAATTAGAGAGCTGGAAAGAATGGAAGGAATCACTCCCCAAGCCCTTCATTTCATAGACAAAGAACTGAAGGGCAGAAGTATGGATGACATGTTCAAGGTCATTATCGTGCTAGCAAGGAGAATAGACGTTGTTCCAAGCATTTTTTGCAGTCGTCCTTGAGTGTAAAAACTCAACTGCAGTGTTAGAGAAAAACACAGCCTACAGTCCTGATTAGTCAACTGTCAGTGAAAGCAGGTGTACTTGCACAAGGCTAGATGCACTTAGGATGAGGCGCTTCAGAACATCCAAGGAAAAATGGAGCCAGACAAAAAAATTAGAAACTGGCGTTATGGCATAGCAAAGTAAGCTACTGCCTGCTATGTTGACATTCTATATGAGCACTGGGGTTGAGTCCCATTTGCTTTACTGCCAACCCAGCTCCCTGCTAATACATTTGGGAAAGCAGAAAATGATAATCTAGTACATGAGACCCTCCAACCATGTGAGAGACGTGGATGGAGTTTGTGTCTCCTGGCTTTGGTCTGACCCAGTCCTGGCTGTTGTGCCATTTGGGGAATAAACCAAGGGTTAGAATTCATTCTCTCTCTCTCTCTCTCTCTCTCTCTCTCTCTCTCTCCCTCTCCCTCTCTTTCCATAACTATCTTTCAAATACATAGTTTTTTAAAAAAGTAAGTTTATGTTGGTGCAAAAAGGTTCAAAGTCAGGGCCAGCATTGTACTGGGCAAAACCATTGCTTGGCGAGTCAGTTCCAATCCCAGCTGCTATTCTGCTTCTAACTCAGTTCCCTGCTAATGTACCTGGAGAGGCAGGAGATGACAGCTCAAGTTTTTGGGCCCCTGCCATCCATATGGAACACCCAGAGGGAGTTCCTGGCTCCTGGCTTTGGCCTGGCTTTTTGGTGAGTAACCCAGTGGGTACAAGAATTAATGAAGGGGACTCTATGTTTGGTATACGCTTGCAATGGGGAAATCTCAACTGAACTTGAGCTGTGGTTATGCAATAAGGTGGAGGAATCCACCATGGTGGGAGGGTTTGGGGAGGGGTGAGGAGAACCCAAGTATCTATGTAACTGTGTCACATAATACAATGTAATTACTGAAGTTAAATAATAAATAATTAAAAAAAAAAAAAAAAAAAAAAAAAAAAAAAAAAAGAATTAATGAAGGGAATATTTCTCTCTTTTTCTCTCACCCTCTCCCTTTTTCCTTCTTGTTGCTATGCCTCAAATAAATAAATAAATATGAAAAAAAGTTCAAAAGCAAGTAGAGATGTTTCCAAATTCCTATTCTTTATGAACATTTTGGGGAATTCTCACAAACATGGATTTCAGAATTTTTCTGCACCGAAATTAACTTATTTTAAATTTCCATGAATTTGAGAGGGTTGTTGTACTTTACTATGGAAACCAGAAAAATGAGTAGAATACATTTACATGAGCACATATATAAGAATTCCTAGACTTTTTCCTTTTTGAAAATAATTCTTTTAATTGGAAAGGCAGATCTGATTTACAGAAAGGAGAGACAAAGATTTTCCATTTGCTGGTTCACTCTCCAAATGGCCACAATGGCTAGAGCTCAGCTAATCTGAAGCCAGGAGCTAAGAGATTCTTCTAGGTCTCTCACATGGGTACAGGGTCCCAAGACTTTGGGCCATCTCCAC
Organism: Ochotona princeps; assembly: GCF_030435755.1. Taxonomy (NCBI): domain Eukaryota; kingdom Metazoa; phylum Chordata; class Mammalia; order Lagomorpha; family Ochotonidae; genus Ochotona; species Ochotona princeps. The sequence goes on from NC_080836.1 coordinate 19,850,001, forward strand.
TGCTTCCCCAAGCCACAAGCAGGGAGCTGGATGGGAAGTGGAGCAGCTGGGATTAGAACCGATGCTCATATGTAATCCCCACGCTTGCAAGATGAGGATTTAGCCATTAAGCCATCACGCCGGGCCCTAGACTTCTACAATTAGAGAGAATAAATGAACTCAGAATATGTTCAAGCAAATGCCTTTTATCAAAAATTTGCTCATTGTTGTCTTTTTCTAAAGCAAGGAAGAAAGATACAATAAGTGGGTAGAAGAAATATTTGCCTTTTCAGAAATTAAGACCTAACAGCACCCAGTGCAATAGTGCTTGCCTTGCCAGGATCCCATATGGGTTCATGCCCCACTGCTCCACTTCCCATCCAGCTTCCTGCTTGTGGCCTGGGAAAGCAGTGGAGAATGGCTCAAACCCTTGGGACCTTGTACCTGTGTAAGAGCCCTAGAAGAAGCTCCTGGCTTTGGATCAGCTCAGCTCTGGCCATTGCAGTCACTTGCAGAGTGAACTAGTGGATACAAGATCTCTCTCTCTATATCACCTTCTCTCCATAAATCTGCCTTTCCAACAAAAATAAATAAATCTTTTTTTTAAAAAAAAAAAACTAATAGCAGCCACCTCAGTCTTAATTCTATGTGGAAAAAGAAATCACAGAATACACTGACTATGAAATCAACTAACAACATACATTTTTGTTACTTTATTCTGTTCTTGAATAAGGTGCGTGACTAAAAAGTCGTGAACCACATCTCTGAATTTAACCAGTGGGCCAGGAAAGATCGTGTATTGTCACAATCAAAAATAAAACCCTCCCACACTTTATCCTGGCTCGTTCATCACCTAAGGAGGTGTAAATTAACCCCATAAAAAGTATTATCTGAGAGAGAAATTTAAAAGCAACATTGCCCTGTAGCAAGAAATATATTTTCTTCACCAAAGAGGTGAGAATGACATTCAAAGAGTCAGCAAGCGATCATTAGTTTGCTGTTTGTGTTGAAGCCATTATTTAAGTGGAAACTTACAATCCGCCCCAGTTGAACTCACTCAATGAAGAAAATTGTTTTCTCCAGAAAAAATGTTACTTTCTTGTCTGTTCTGCTTGTTCTTTTTTAAAATATATTTTTATTTTTAATTTTAAATTATGTGGTATCTGCTTATTCTTTTTAAAGGAATGTGCTTTTCTGACTGGGTTGTAAGCATCAGGGTTCAAAACGTTTTGATATCCTCCATGTTTTGGTAACTCCCTAAATTGTGAATCTCAATTCGTCTTTTGATGTCAAGGTTTATTTATTTTTTATTAGAAAGGCAGATTTAGACAGAAGAAGAAAGATCTTCTATTGACTGGTTCACTCCCCAAATGGCTGCAACAGCTGGAGCTGAGTTGAGCCATCTGAAGCCAGGAGATTCTTCAGGGTCTTCAGGTGTAGGGTCCCAAGGCTTTGGTCAGGGTTCCAAGACTGAGCCATCCTGGATTGCTTTCTCAGGCTACAAGCAGGGAGCTGGATGGGAAGTGGAACAGCCAGGATACAAACCAGTGCCCATATGGGATCCTAGTTGCTTGATAGGGGGAGGAGTAACCAATCAAGCCATTACACCAGGTCCTCAACACAGACTTCTAAAAAAAAAAGAAGAAGAAGAAGAAGAAAGGAAGGAAGGAAGAAAGAAAGAAAGAAAGAGAAAGAAAGAAAGAAAGAAAGAAAGAAAGAAAGAAGGAAAGAAAGAAAGAAAGAAAGAAAGAAGGAAAGAAAGAGAAAGAAAGAAAGAAAGAAAACAAAGAAAGGAAACGAACGAAACTCTAGAGGCAGACACACATCATTGTCTATGATGGAGAGGGAAGGGAGTGATTGCGAGGCGTTCTATGGTGATAGAAATGCTTTGTATTGGCTGTTGGTTTGTCATATATAGTCTTCATTATTTTGAAGTATATCTTTTCTATATTTAGTTTGATGAACTTTTCTTTTTAAATCCAGAATGATGTTGAATTTCATCAAATGCTTTCTCCACATCTATTGAGATGACTTTATGGTTTTGGTTCTGAATTTTTTTAGTGTGCCATATGACATTTATCGATTTGCAAAATCCTTATATGCTTGGAATAAAACCCTATCTGACTGCAATGCATTATCTTTTTGATTTGTATTGGATTCAGTTTGCTACTGTCTTATTGAGATTTCTGTATCGGTGTTCATAGGCATAATGGTCTGTGTTTGCTTCTTGTGTTGTGTCTGTTTGATTTTAGTGTCAGAGTGATGCTGACCTCATAAAAATTGGGCAGAGTTCCATTCTCTGCAGTGTGTTTCTGGCTTCCCTGCTGGACTGTGGTTGTTTTCCTTGCTTGTTGAGCTCTTTAATGAGAGGAACCAACAAGCCTTTCATTATGAAGTCAATTAAAAGCATAATCACAAAAAAGGAATAAATAGAAATATTCTTTAAATAAACAAAAACAAAACAAAATATCACATAGGAATGGACATTTGGTCTGGTGGTTGAGACGTCAAATGGTGGTAGAAACGGATCACAGCTGAAGTGTGAAGTAAATAATCAGGGACACAAAAAGGCTCAAGAGTTAAGAAATGCAAGCCTGATACGCAGAGGGCTGTGCCTTGAACAAAATACCTCACTACTCAAGAACAAGATAGAGAAATAAAACAAATCAGAATGCAGTTGCAGCCGGACCCTTCCAGCTGCAGCAATGAGAAGGTCATAAGTGACTAAATGACACATAATAAAATCTGGCATAAACTTCCCCATAGCCCAGAGTGTGGACAACCCCTAGACAACTTTCTCTTCCCACTGTGGGAAAATAAAACTTTCCTTTGCATCCATAAACATTCACTGTTTCGCTCACCCTTCTTTGCTGATGTTTGTCACACTTCATGGTCACAGGGAAAGAACCCAAATAGCGAGGACTATAATAGGACACCTGATTCCATATCAGAATACCTGGGTTCCATTCTGGCCTCCAGTTCCTATACTCCAGCTTCTTGCTAATACAAAGCTTGGAAGGCTGCAGGGTAATTGGGAAGGCCCAGGTAATTTGGTCCCAGCCACCCACAACTCTGGGTTGAATTGCCAGCTCCCATCATTGGCCTGGTCCAGCCCTATGCTGGCTCACCATTTAGGGAGTGACCCAATAGAAGGGATCTCTTCTGGTTTCTATTCCTCTCTGTCTCTCTTTCTGCCCCTTAAACATATATATCAATTTGAAAAAAGAAGAATAACAAAAACTATATTTTCCAGCCTCCTGTCTGGCTAAGAGTTCAAAAAGCTTACTGAGACTAATGCATGTGAGGTGTGTGAGATAACACACACACACACACACACACACACACACACACACAGAGGACTAGGCGCTGGCACCTTTTGGGCTGATGTGGGTGTCAGTAGAGGGAGGCAGGATTTGGGTGCATAGCAGAAGCAGTGGCAGCATGGTTTGGGGTTAGTGGCAGCCAGTTTGTGGTGCAATTATGGCATTTGCTCCAGATGAACTACCCTAACAGCTTCCTGATAAGAACTGAATGTCTATGTGTCCCACCCCCCCCATTCAAAGACACACACTCCAGCCTCCAGGGAGGTAGGTCTTTCAGGAAGCAAGTAAGGTTCCTTCTGATCATAAGAAAGGGGCTCTGATTCCAAGGGACTAATGTCCTTGTAAGAAACAATGGAGATGTCATTCTCTGCTTCTCTCTCTCTGCTCATGCACAGAGGAAGGGCTGGTCATACAAGGCGACCCTGTCAAGCCTGGAACGAGGCCCCTAGCTAGAACGGGTCCCCAGTCAGAACCTTGCTGGTGAACCTGGCAGCCTCTGGAGCTGTCGGTAAGTGAACGTTCACTCGTTGAGCTGCCCAGTCTGCATCACTGTGTCCCCTTGTAGCTGACTGGATGAAGATAGTTCTCATTTCTGGCATTTTCAATGACTCATGAACTTTTTTAATAATTGGAAAGGCAGATCAGATATACAGGGAGAAGGACAGACAGAGAGAAACATCTTCCATCAGCTACTGGTTCACTCTTCAAATGGATGCAACAGCTAAAATGATTCAAAGCCAGGAGTCAGGAGCTTCTTGGTCTCCCATGCAGATGCAGGTTCCCAAGGCTTTGGACTGTCCTTGACTGCTTTCCCAGGCCAAAAGCAAGGATCTGGATGGGAAATGGAGCAGCCTGGACATGAACTGGTGCCCATATGTGGTCCTAGTGCATGCAAGGCAAGGATTGAGCCAGTGAGCCATTGCACTGAGCCCTCATAAACTTTCTGATAGCTTTCTTCTCTTTTTTTAATTATTTATTTTCTAAGCTAACTTAGAGAAAGCTCTTTTTCTAGTGGATAATGACTCATTAATTTTTTTTTAATTGGAAAGGCAGACCAGATTTGCGGAGGAAGGCAGAGACAGAAAGATTTTCCATATACTGGTTCATTGCCACAGATGGCCACAACAGCTAGAGCTGATCTGATCTGAAGCCAGGACCCAGAAGCTTACTCAGGGTCTCCCACATGGGTGAAGGGTCTCAAGGATTTGGAACATCTTTTGCTGCCTTCCTAGTCTACAAGTAGGGAGCTGTATGGGAAATGGAGCAGCTGGGACACACGCTGGCACTTGCAGGTGGAAGACTAGCCTATTAAGCCACCAAGCCAGCCCCAAGATTTTTTTTGTACAAAGGGAAAAGATAAGGGATATTTTTGGGAGGTTCAGAAACTCTATTTTATACATTATATCTTTATATATTATATTCTACATTATAATACAGCAAATGCATGTAGCAGGAATATGGAAGATCTCCATGAAAGAATGTTAAGATTTATAGGAGCGGTATAAACAATACAGACATATACACACATCTTATTTAACCACTGATGTTCCCTTTTCAATGGAACATACAATAGACAAACATTGATTAATATGTGTACTGACACATATTAAGGCCACACAAAAGGCCTCCATGAAGTGTGACTTTAAACACGAATATGTCCCGCTGCCCTAAGAATAGAAATCTATAAAAACTTAAGTTGAACAGTCAGTATACCATTTATTGAAACTTTAAGATAAGTGCTGCTTTACTGAAATATTCTCCAAATTGAAAACTTGGAACTTAAAGAATTACTAACTTTGGGTATGTTAAAAATAACATGCAAACAGGATTTAAAGACCTGAGATCTAAATGGGCATTTAAGATGACTGCAACACACTATACTCTGAGCAAATTTCCATCTAATTTTGTGACAGAAAAGAACAAATCAACTCCACTAGAGGCACCATCAATTTTGAAAACAAGGTGCATCAGAAAGATCACTGTTTCTTTCCTATTCGTAACATAAGGCATTAAAGCTTGCACCTGCAAGAGCTTAGTAGAGAGGCCGTACAGGTGATAGAGGTGGCACACCGAACCCAACAGTAAATCAACTTGAAAAGAATAGCATACAGATGACAAGACATCTACAAGTCAAACAGAATAAATGAAACACTCAGCACCCTGGAAGATGCCTGGGACACCATCAAGCTTCTGAGAACACATCCTTGATAATTACGAAAGGCAGACAGACTACAAGGATGGGTCATCAGGGGGCTGTGGAGACTTGTTTTAATCACAGACTTCATGGAATGCATCATCTTAACTTTCACTTGGTCAATCTCTGCCCTCAATCTAGGGGAAAAAGATTCTCAGTGCGTTTGAGGAAGGTGGAAGATGTCCACCTGGGTACAAGGGACAGTGGATGGCAGCAGGAGGGAAGAAATGACAGCCGTTGAGGAGGCCCAAGGGCATGAGAAGAAGCAGCCTCTACAACAGCAGCTTCCCTGGAGGGTGAGAAGAGGCCAGAGAACTGCCCGGGAAAAACTGTTGCCATTTGCATCAGCATTTCATTGAAGCGAGTTATGGAATATAGACAGAGATGACAGGCAGATGGAATAACCTTGGCTACTGCTTTCCAAAGCAAGAATCTGTAACTATGTCTGCAGCAGCTAAGCACAAGGGCACTTATGGGTATCACTGGGGAACATATGAAGAGATTTCAGAAGGTTTGTGGAAAACAGAATAAAAGATTAATTTACGTGGGTGCAAGAAAATGTTGAAATTTGTACATCGTACTCATTTCTCATGAGCTTTCTGAATACCTCATGCAGGCATAACTTTCAAACGCCTTTTGCACTCAAATAAACCACGAGGGTTTGTTGTGTCAATTCGAGAGACAGGTAGAGCTCCCATCCACTGGTTCATTCCTTAAACACCTGCACCGTCCAGGGCTGCGCTGGGATGAAGCTGGGCATCAGGAACTCAATCCAGGTCTCCATGTGGGTGACAGGAACACAGCTCCTCAATTTAGCATCTGCTGCACCCATGATTAGAGGAAGCTAGACATCAGAAGCTGGTGGTGGGTGCCCTCACCCAGGAATGTAAGTATCTTAAAGGGTACCTTTACTGCTAGGCTAAACATCTGCCCCAAACTTATCTCCTAATGCCATTCCCACCCCCAGCCCCCACGAACATTGTGAAATATCCTTGTATTTGAAACGAGTGCTGTGGAAAACTGCAGACGTCCAGCCTCAAAGAATAAAAGACTGAGACGTGGGACACTGATGCTTTACCTTCCCCTGAAGTGGAACAACTGCTCAAGGGCAACAGCTGTTGGAGAAATGTGGGATTCTGGAAGGGCACAGCGCCTTGGAGCTGAAAGCAGACTGGCCCAAATGCAACAGTGAAAGCATGATTTGAGGCAGAAGGACAGCGGCAGACAGGATTGGGGAGAGGGGAGGCGGGAGTGGGCTGGACTAAGGCAACGATCCAGCAGACAGCTGCTGGAATGGCAGGATGTAGGTTGTCTAGACTGGCTTATTCAGATTTATAGATAGCAGTGGTCTCGATAGTCCTTTGTGTCTCATTGTGTTTTCAAGGTTCTGAACCAAGTATTTCTGAAATTAAGAGGGTCACTCAAATTTTTAATGTTATCTGTGAATACACATCAAGGACAAAAGCCAGATACCTTCAATCCTGGGTTGTCCGCTATGTACAGCGCCACTGCGGTCTCCTTCTTCTCTAACTGATATGGAGTGACTGCAGTTTTCATCTAGGTCAGACCCCTGCAAAAGCATAACAGAAAAGCTCAGCTCTTCACTGTTCTACTGGGTTGGCAGAGTGGCTGTTGATTTTTCAGAGCTGAAGTTTCACACTGTGGATTTCTTTTAAATAGGATAAGTATTTAGAACTAAAATAATGGGAAAATATCTGCCCCCTGGAGCATCAGGCTCAAACAGCCATGGATGTGAGTAATTGCATAATCAAAAATGAAGATCAAAGCTGAAATCACACAAACACACAGAAAGTCGATATTTCATACTTCATCATTTCAGCATCCAGGCTGCTAAGCTGCCACAAATTCCATCAGAGTGGGAAACTGGAAAAAATCCTTTGGCCATAGTCACAGTGAACGCGAGCATTTCCTCACCACCTTCCCCCGGGGAATCTTTTACCTACAGTGTGGATGGAAAGCAGTGCCTTTGTGGGAGCTGCAGATCGAGTCCCACACAGAAGGCAGGCAGCAAAGCCAATTAGAGCATTCCCTAGCATAGTCTGCTGTTCTAATCACAGCACGCAACATCTCAAACTGCCTCTTTACCATCTTGAATATATCCCTTCTGATGGCAAATAAGGCTGAATGCCAACTCAATTTCTAAAAACTTTTCCAAACTCCCTAAAGAAAAAAGCTTTCTTAGTGGACTTCTTCGTTGTCCAAAGATCCCTTTGCTAGAAGTGGTTGCTGGTGATTTTGTACACTTATATTTTTGGAACAGAAGCACATGCAAGTGCTGGTAAAGCATCCCATCACTATCCAGCGGGTACAACTGGCTTGTTGGCATTCAGGAGCTGGGGGACTCACCTTTTTGAGGGGACTGTGGAATAAAAAGGCTTTATCCTGAGTTCAGATGCCCGTTATCTGACAATTTAGACAAGTGGCTAGTCACAAAATGTCTCTGATTTTTTGCTCATTTATTCTCAAGGATTAAAGCAGATTTGAGGACAGATCTACATTATCATAGGTTGGTTTGAATTACCATTGGAAATAATAAAATTAAAACTTTCCATGAGGGCCCAGTGCGGTAGTCTAGCGGCTAAAGTACATGCCTTGCACATGCCAGGATCCCATACCATATGGGTGCCGGTTCTAATCCCGGCAGTCTCGCTTCCCATCCAGCTCCCTGGTTGGGGCCTGGCAAAGCAGTGAGGGCGGCCCAAAGCCTTAGGACTCTGCACGTGCGTGGGAGACCTGGTAGAGGCTCCTGACTCATAGTTTCGGATCATCTCAGCTCCAGCTGTTGCAGCTGCTTGGGGAGTTAATCATCAGACAGAAGATCTTCCTCTTTGTTTCTCCTCTTTGTATATCTGACTTATCAATAGAAAAATAAAAATAAATCTTTAAAAAATCTTTCCATGAATATTGCTGTTAGAATATTTTAGATATTTAATCAGTAACTTAGTTGCCATGTTTTACTTTCATGTGGCAACCCACACTTTGTTTAAAAAAAGAGATTAATTCATCTGAAAGGCAGAGTGACAGGGGCTGAGACTGAGGGAGCAGGAGTGATATCTTCCTTCCTCTGCTTCACTCCCCCAGATGCTTACAGCAGCCCAGGCTGGACCGGGCCTACGCCAGGAGCCAACAACTCTATTTCAGGTTGCTCACACAGGTGGCAAGAACCCAAACACCTGGGCCAGCATCTGTCACTTCCCAACTGCATTAGCAGGAAGTTGAATCAAAAGCAGAGATGAGATTCAATCTCAGATACTCTAGGATAGGGGTAGCTCAATCCACTGCATCTAACCCTCCCCATACTTTTAAAAATAAAAATAAAATTCTATTCATTTATTTCAGAGGCAGATAGAGTTTTCATCTACTGGTTCATTTCCCAAATACTTCCAAAGGCAGGGGCTTATATGGAGTCAAAGCCAGGAGTTCAATCCTGGTCTCCCATGTGAGTCACTGGAGTGATCACTACAGCCTCCCGTGTGAAAGTGGAAAGAGTCAGGAACTTCAGGATGGTACACGGGTGTCTTAACTGGCATTTTGCTTGTGAGACCAAATGCTTATTCCTATATTTTTAAAAGTGGATTAGCCTACCGGCAAAGATTTGGTATTACATCTCAGAACATCCTGGTTGGCAATAACACATAGGTTCACCCTGTCCCTAGACCATTGCCAATTTCATTGTATTTTAAAAACTCTGCCAGCTTCTGAGTAATTCCCTCTCTCTCTCCTATCCAATTTCAGAGAAAAGGATTTTATCTTTACATGCAAAAAAAGAGAACATTTTTTTTTTAGAAAATAAGAGAAGAAAGTCAGCTGTACTCCAAACTAGAAAACACTGCTAACATAAAAATCATATTTCTTTTGTTTTTCCCTAATATAGCTACAACACATAATTTTTACTGTGGACTCTTCACTTAAGATAAGCATAAATTCATGAGCAATATACTAAGCAAATATCATTTGAATTAAACTTAAAATTTATTTCCTTCAATAAATACCAGAGTCATTACAACTAAATGTTTTGTAAATATATTTTCTCACTTTGTGGGTTGTTTTTGTTTTATTTGTTTTCATCTACTTGACAGAAAAAGAAAACATGCTTTTATCCACCAACTCACTCTCCACATGTTTGCAACAACCAGGGCTGGGCAGCCACCTGGTGTATGATCTGGGTCTCTCATGTGGATGGCAGAGGTCCAGGCATTTGAGCTATTTGCTGATCAAATATCCATTAATAAGAAGCTACAATCAGAAGCTGAGTTAATACCTAAATCAAGATTCATATTCTCGCTCTGTCTCTCTCTCTCTCTCTGTCTGGTCACTACTCCTGCCCTTGATTCAAACATAGCGGTACAAAATTAATAGAAACAAACAAACAAAAAATCAAGCGGAACCTCTCCCACTCCCTATTCATCGGTCACTCCCAAGTCAAGGCCTGATTGATGTTTCTTTTCACCTCCTGTTACTCCCTCTGTCCAGGGTTCTGACCCCTGAAAGCCTGCAGTAACAGGGGGGAGAGGGAGGTGGACCTTGGAGAATCCCTATGTGTGGCAGCTTAGTCCTCTAAGAGTAAGTGAGCAAGGGGATATCACCCTAGGCTGCCATTTGTTGATTCACGCTCCAAATGAACACAACAGCAAGGGCTGGGCCAGGCCTAAGGCAGGAACCTGGAATTCCATCTAGGTCTCCAAAATGGGGACAGGGGTCCCAAACACTCCATTCTCCACTGCTTTCCTCAGTATATTAACAGAGAGTTCAGTTGGAAGCAAGGCACACAGGACTCAGATCAGCACACTGTAATAGGACAGTTGCATTGCAAGTAATAATATAGCCTATTATGCTACAGGGTTGGCCCTTAAGTTAACTCTCACAAACACTCAAAAGGTAGAAATAAGTATATCTAAATTTCTCTCTGTGAGAAGTCACTGTACCACTTGTAAGGTACCTTGGGTATTGTGCTACAATTCAGTTTTCTATGGGTCATGATGCTTGTTACTAGTACTGTTTGCTGTGTTGAACAGGACACTTTGTGGAATCATTAATCAGGGCAGAATAACGACAAGGGCCACAGGAGATGCCCTCTTTATGGATTCCTATGATGGAATGGATATGACCAGATTAATGATCTGCTTTTCAATATTAATATGCATGAAGACCAACTACATTTAATTACTTACTATGGATTCAGCTGCAAAAATCTGTGAAATTAGACACACACAGTTTTGTGCCAACTGTTTGTGTTCCTTTAAAATGTATCTGTTAAAATCCTATTGTGGCTGAAAGTGAAGCCTTTTGGAGGAAGTGAGGCCATGAGGGAAGCGTCCTCATGATGATATCTGTACCTTTATAGAAGACACCTCTTAGATTTAGCCAGGTCTCTCTCTATCCTATGAGAATACAAGAGCAGATTGGCATTTTTCAATCTGGAAACAGCCTTCACCAGAACCCAACCAGGTCGGCACTTTGACGCAGGCACTCATCCTCCAAAACAATGAAAATAAATTTCTGGTGTTTATAACCCTCTCAATTTATGGTAGTTTTTAAATAGTAATCCCAAATGACTAACACATACACACACATATGCCAATTCTAAGTGTGATTTTCAGCACAGACCAGCTGATTACTGCTCTGAGAAGAAACTCAGAAGACTATCTTTCTAATTGTGCTTTAGCAATTTAGTTTTTATGAACACATTAAAATATAATCATAATATACGATTATTACCAAAAAATTCAAGCAACACAGATGGTGCAATCGGTGTCAGGGGAAGTATCCATCCTTTGTTAGTTTCTTTAAAAGGAGCCTCTTACCTCACTGTCACTGATACTTTGCAAGATTATGTTTTGGGTTTCGGTGACTGTCATTACATCCATTGGAGAAGAGTTCGCATCATGACAGATGTCAAGCAATGACTCAGCATGTTTTTCTGTCAGAGAAAAGATTGAAAAGATTCATTTCCAGCAATTGCACATGCAGATCTTGTTCTAGAGTCTATAATCAGCTCCATTTGTCACAGAGTTTCCTGAAATGGTTGAAGGATCAACTAAATAATGTTGATCCTCCATGTAATAATTTTTATGGGAAGAGGTATGAGAATAAAACAAGTCCATGGAATGTATGATTTACAGTTTGTAAAAATCGGCAACAGTTGGGCACAGCATAGTAGTCTAGTGGCTGAAGTCTTCTCCTTGGCATGCACTGGGATACCACATGGGCGATGGTTCTAATCTCGGCAGCCCTGCTTCCCATCCAGTTTCCTGCCTGTGGCCTGGGGAAGCAGTTGAGAACAGCCCAAGGTCTTGGGACCATGCACCTACATGGGAGACTGGGAAGAAGCTCCTGGCTCCTGGCTTCAGATTGCCACAGCTCTGGCCATTGCAGCCACTTGGGGAGTGAGTCAACAGATGGAAGCTCTTCCTCTCTGTATATCTGACTTTCCAGTAAAAATAAATAAATCTTTTCTAAAAATCTTTTTAAAATTGCAACTGCTATTATTCAGAGAGAAAAATAACAGATATTTAATATTTTGAGCAAGTGATATATTTTTAAGAGTTAGAGTGAAATCACTCAACCTCCAAGCACCTATCAAACCTTAAGAGTTGAAAGCAATCAAGAATCACATTTTGATTCGACATAGATCCAGTCATCTCAGCCTTAATGTCCTCAAGGAAGCACTGCTGTGGGCATTGGGATGTAAAGAAGACATTTTAAGCATTAAAATGATTAACAGCTGCCTCAGGGAGATGGTGCCCTCTTTGATAGAGGTCCACACACACAGCAAGGACACATTTCAGCCTTCACGTTTCATAAGGATGTCCCTCATGATGGACAAAAAAAAACGTTTCTTGGTTTCTCCCACCTAATGGTGGAAACACCTGCCTGCCTTGGCCAGGTAGTGGCTCAGTCAGTGCAGAAGCTTCATTCTTCGAGTCTCCACTTGCAGTCATTTTGTGGCAAGTAAGGATGATTACAACACAAAAAGGCTAGCCACTTAAGCCACAGTTGTCCAGGCCACTGAGTAATTTTTAAAAATTAGAGCATACAGCTTTTGTCTTTAGTGAATGCAAGAAGAGATACTGAATTAAATAATGGTCAACTTACCACTTCAAGCATTTGGGGGTGAGCAGGTGTGTTTTAGACAAAACTGCTAAGTTAGTTCCCTTATGGGGAGCTGGAAATCACATTTGCTGCACAGTTGCCAGGAGAGCTCTTCCACACCTTGCACTTGAAACCACATCCAATCTACAGGGTTCTCAACACAGAGCAGTGTGATATCCAATGAGTCTCCAGGAGACATTGCTGTCTTACGTATTCCTCTCCCGCTACCCTGCCCACTTCAAATAAGGATGGGCTCTTCATAACAAAACTGAGCTTCCCTGTGTCTTTTCTACTCATCTTTAGTTGAAAAATCTATGCCTGGACTCTCCATTTCTTCATCGTATATTCCTTTTTCACTCCTTGCAATCTATCTTCTGCCTCTATTCCGCCCTTGAAATTTCTCACTTCCTTACCATATCTGAGATGTAAGCTTTTTCCAGTTTGGCCTGTTTCTCTCTCTCTCTCTCTCTCTCTCTCTCTCTCTCTCTCTCTTTCCCTTCCCCAGCACCTTTCTGTCCCATTTTCTCCTAAATCTCAAGGTGCTCATCACTCTCTAAGAGTGGTTACACCTCCCCGGTTCAACACTGCCATTTTCTCACCATCATCCACCCTTCAAAATCTCACGCACTTTCCAATCCTCATACTCTCCTTTACCCAGAGAACCCCAAGCGGACCCTTCAAGCCTTCCTTTTCCACACTCCAGTCCTATAGAAAGCTGCTACCTGAAATTCTCAAGCTTTTCTCAAAGTCAGTGTTTTTAAATTCATTGCCTTCCCATCCCATACCCTTACTATGGCAGAATATTAGGCTATGTTGTTGGTTGTGTTTCTATCGCTTCAGTTTTGAGGCCTGAATCTTCATTTAATTTATTTTTTTAAAGATTTATTCATTTTTATTGGAAAGTCAGATATACAGAAAGGAAGAGAGATGGAGAAGAAGATCTTCCCTCTGCTGATTCACTCAAGTGGCTACAATGGCTGGAGCTTAGCCGATCTGAAGCCAGGAGCCAGGAGCCTCTTCTGGGTCTCCCATGCGGGTGCAGGGTCCCAAGGATCTGGGCCGTTCTCGACTGCTTTCCCAGGCCACAAGCAGGAGCTGGATGGGAAGCAGGGCCGCCAGGATTAGAACCGGCGCCCATATGGTATCCCGGGGCATGCAAAGTGAGGACTTTAGCCATTAGGCTACCGTTCTGAGCCCAATTTACTTATTTTTAAAAGATTTGTTTGCTTGCTTATTTCGAAGTCAGAGTGACACAGAGAGGGAAAAACATGCATAGCAAGTGACGTCTTCCATCCACTGGCTTGCTCAATAAAGGCTGGCAACAGCCAGGACTGTTCAAGTAGAAACACATCTGGGTCTCCCACAGGGGTGGTAGGACTCCAGGTGCTTGGGTCATCATCTGCTGCTTTCCAGGGACATTAACAGGGAGCTGGATCACAAGTACAGGAGCTGGGACTCAGTCCCAGATCCTCGGATACGGGTTGTAGACATCCCAAGCGGCTATGCTATGACAGAATGCCCAGCCCTGGGCCTGTTTAATGCATCTCTCTCAGCTTTTGCTTCTGTGTCTTCTCCATCAACTTTACATCTCTAAGTTCTGTGAATTGTTCTTGTACAGTAGATTCAGCAAACCCAATACTTCTCGATGCAACACCACATTCCATCCAAAGACTCTTTTGTTGTGGACCTTAGTTCTCCATATATGGGCATTTCTATGACTTCTTAAATGAGATCTCTGCCTTTTCCCTGAAATCCATCTGACACAGTAAAAATAGGTGAATTTTTCCTAGAACATGGCTTTCGTCATTCTCAGGGTTAAAATTCCTCAGTGGCTGAGCCTAGTGCGATGGCCTACTGCTTAAATCCTTGCTTTGCATGCCTAGGATCTCATATGGGCCCAGGTTCATGTTCCAGCTGCTTCACTTTCCATCCAGCTCCCTGCTTGTGACCTGGGAAAGCAAAAGAGAATAGCCCAGAAACTTGGGAGACGTGTGGGAGACCTGGAGTAAGTTCCTGGCTCCTCGCTTCGCATTGGCTCAGCTCCAGCCTTTGTGGCCACCTGGAGAGTGAACCAGCGAACAGAAGATCTTTCTCTCCATCTCTCCTTCTCTCTATAAATCTGATCTGCCTTTCCAATAAAAACAAATGATTTTTAACAAAATAAATAAATTCCTCGGTGATTCCACTTTATTGTGGGACACACGTCCTTCAGCCTAACACGTAAGTCTGTCCTGAGTTTCTTTAGTAGTCTAATGATGTGGACATTTGGTTCCAGGTTTCCGGGGGCTTCTGGGATAAGCCAAGCTCACTCACAGCATAGTGCCTCTGTACCACAAAATCAAATCCCTTCCTCTTTGCAAGGATCAGAGATTTACCTGTTTCAGGAAATCTTCTTAGGCATAAGCTTGTCTGCTGCCTGAGAAGCTTCACGTGAAAGCCATTCAGTCAAGCCAAGCAGCTCTCCCAAGTCACCGGCTGCTCAGTGGCACACAGTTCAGGACACCCTGCCCTGTGACAGTGTCTGTGCCTTCTCTGAGATCCTTCCTCTACATGTGTATCAAACCTTGCCATATCTCACCAGAGTTTAAGAACCACTAAACTTTCCTGCTCCCCTTACCAGCCAGCACTCTCTAACTCTCACTTAAGTGACATACCCTGACTGTTTTCACACTTTTCTAAGTCTGGAGCATGAAGTCCCCTGACAGCTCCACGGGCCTCATCAGTGAGTAGTAACAGTGTGGGCTGGATTTCTTTAAGTCAACCCATCAGACCACTGTGGAAAAAAAGATTTCTAATAGAGCTTTTTCTTGTTTTTCAGCAAAAGAATTCTGCACATGGAATTGAAATATTTACCTGGTTTCGGCATAGAATTCATTAGGATGTCCAATAACTGCTGTTTCCTCAAACTCTGTATCTGTGCCACATAATGTATTGCTGACTTTCCGCTGAAATCACAGAGTTTAGGATCTCTATAAAGAATAAAATCAACATCAAAAATTGGTTTAGCAAAACTTGTTTTAAAAAAGAAAAATTAATATGAGAGATAAAAACATTGATATTCAACAGAATAATTTATGACGTTTACAAATAGGGATTTAAAAGTGTAACTTTTAAAATGTTACACACAAGGGGTAACTTTCTTAAAACTTATAAGTAAAAGGTGTATGTTCTATACCTATTTCCTCCCCTTCCCTATTCTAACAACAGATTTGCAGAAGACATTCAACTTCGGAGAAATTTTTCCATAATTCTTTAAGGGTACATAAATCAAGTAAAGAAAAATATCTTAATAAACTGTTTTCTTATCATCCAAAATCACTCATTTTTCCCCAGAGGCTTGACTAAATACTTTTATTTTGTTTTCCTAATACTAACTGCTGCCTTTTTTTTTTTAAGATCTGTCTATTTTTATTGGAAAGGCAGATACACAGAGAGAAGGAGATACAGAAAGATCTTCCATTTGCTGGTTCACTTCCCAAGTGGTCGCAACGGCTGAAGTTAGTTAAGCCGATCCCAAGCCAGAAGCCAGGAGTCAGGAGCCTCTTTCGGGCCTCCCACATGCTTCTGACCGTCTGCTATTCCTTCCCAGACCACAAGCAGGGGGCCAGCAGGAATGTGGGGTAACTGCAACACGAACTGGCACCATACGGGATCCTGGCACATGCAAGCCAAAGATCTGGCCACTAGGGCATCACACCAGGCCCACTGATAGCTTTTTGAGCATTTAAAATGGTGGATAGTATTGAATCTCTCTTAAAATCAAACTGATAATGGGAGTGAGCATTGACCCTGGTAGTTAAGATATCCACATCCAACACTGAAGAACCTAGGTTTGATTCCCAAGTTTGGCGACAGACTCTAGCTTCCTGCCAGAGCAGACCTTGGGAGACATTGGTGGTGGCTCAAGTGACTGAGTTTCTGCTGCCCACATGGCAGATCCAACTGAGTCCCGACCTTTGGCTCTGCATAAGCCCCAGCCAAAATAAACATTTGGGAACATGAACCACAGTTTAGAATTCTCTCTGTTGTGTTGAATCTTAGCATTAGCTATCAGTTTACACAAATTTAAAGGATAAATGATGATAGGGCCAGGGCAGTGGCATAATAAGCTAATTCTATGCCTTGTAGCACCAACATCCTATATGAGCACTGATTCGAGTGCCGGCTGCTCCACTTCTTATCCAGCTCCCTGCTAAAGGGCCTGGGAAAGCAGCAGAGGATGCCCAAGGCCTTGGGCTCTTAAACCCACATAGAAGACCCAGAAGATGCTCTGGGCTCCCAGCTTCAGACTGGTCCAGCTCTGGACACTGCAGCAGTTTAGGGATATCTCTCCCCATCCCCCATACTTCCTCCTTTCCTCCTACCCCCTCTCTCTGCAACTCTTTCAAGTAAAACAAAAATCCTCTTAAAGAAATAAAGGAGACATGATGAGAAATTATTAATAGATTATAGTAAGGGAACAATGCTAAAACTCATCCTACTTGTCGTGCTTTAGTATAAGAAGCAAGTTGATCACAATCTCTCAACCTAAAACCTTCGAATTTGTTTCATGGATCTTCATGATATTCTCCTGGACCTCTTCATCAAAGGTCATAATTCAAAATTATAGTATAGGTTGCCACAAGCCTAATATGTGGCCTTAAGCAGCTCACTTAAATTTTTGGGTCTTGCCTGGCTTATCTGCCTAGATTACTGTTTCTCCATACAGCATATTTTTTTAAGATTTATTTATTTTTATTGCAAAGTCAGATATATAGAGGAAGGAAGAGAGACAGAGAGGAAGATCTTCTGTCTAATGATTCACTCCCCAAGTGAGCCACAACGGCCGGTGCCGCGCCCATCCGAAGCCGGGAACCAGGAACCTCTTCCAGGTCTCCCACGCGGGTGCAGTGTCCCTCGACTGCTTTCCCAGGCCACAAGCAGGGAGCTGGATGGGAAGTAGGGCTGACGGGACTAGAACCCATGTCCATGTGGGATCCCGGCGCATTCAAGGTGAGGACTTCAGCCTCTAGGCCACCATGCCGGGCCCCATACAGCATATTTTGATCTCCCATATTGAGGACTCCATCCAAACCCTGTCTGCGGTAGTGCGCAGTAGTCTCCAGTTTTAACATCACCTCTGCTGTTTTCTAACACTAAAGCTGCTGGTAACTGTTACAATTCCACCTTCATTCCATTATACTTGCATCCTTTTGTATGTTTTTTTCCTTGAAGCTCTTTTTCTTTTTTCTTTTGTTACAATGAAATTATATGAAATACTGAGAAACAGCTTGAACCGTTGTTCTTATTTGATACCTAGATATCCATATAAAGCTTTAGGAAACTATAATTCTAACAGAAGAGACTGCTTATTAATCAGTCAAAAGACTGACAATGCTTTTCAAGATAATTAGTAATGCCCTGAGGGTAAGCTGCTGCATACTTGAGCATTATTTGGCATTCATAGTAACTACTGAAACGAAGAACTTGGTACCGAAAGAGTAATAGAGATCAAATTGTTACTTCTGTACATCATTTTGCAGTTGCAAATTCCCTTTTATGATGATGCAAGGGTGCATTTAGTAAATTCAAGAACACTTCCAAAAGCTCATGGAAAATGAATCACAAAACTAAAAAAATAGTGTTCAGAAGCTTGGGGAAGCCTCTCACATAACAGAAAAACAATCTATGCATCTAGTTGATGTGTGACTTCTGTAAATAACAATGGAAAAGACAACTTGTTGTTGATTCTGGCCAACCCCTCATACTCACGCATGGTGCCTGAGGAGCTCAGACAGAACTTCAGCGGGTCTGTATACTGTTGACATCTCAAGACTCTCAAACAGGTCGACATCTCTCACAGCAAGCATCAGAGGGGTCAAGCCATGTTGGTTTGGAAAATTAATGTCCAGGAACTCTTCAGATGCCTTTAAAAACATGAAGTTTTGTTTCCACTGTGTTTTTTTTTTTGTCTGGCTCTTTGTATTAGTAATGACATTGCCATGCCTTGGCCAATTTCTCATTTAGCTTCAATGTATTCTTTTCCTAAATCTACCCTTAAAGGGAGGTGTTGTGGCCAAAGAACAGAAGTTTGAAAGACAGATTTGGTTTTGATCATAGCTTCCTGAGTTGTTTATGCAGCCTCATTTGTTCAATAGCAATTCAGTTATTTTGATAAAACAAAGGATATCCAGTTAAATGATGATTAATTTTTATTTGGGGGCATACAAATAGTAAAATTAAGTATTTATTGTTGATCACAGATTCAAATTGAACCAGATATCCTGTATTTTTTTATGCAAAAGTTAACAACCTTACCTACTGAACTTCAGGGTCCTCGACCTGAGAAGTTGGAAAACTGGAGTCTTCCTTCTAGGGTTGTTTTGATTATTTTAATGGAATATGAAAAGCACTTATCAGAATGCCTAACAGTAAATGCTCAGTTAGCATTGGTTAGATAAATAAATGAATTAGCATAATAAGGTTGCTCATTAAGTTACACTTGTATAATCAAGTGGAAGTGGGTATGTGGATGCTACTTGTTGCTTCAATGAAAGTAAAATTTATTTTGAATAATATAGAACTGGAAAACTGCAGGAAGCTCAAGATACCCAAATTGCTTATTTTGCAGACAAAATCCAGTACTTTCTATCCACACTTCATTGTATGTCACATTAGCGTATTTAGTGCCTGCACCCCAGCTTCTCTAGGGAAAAGCGGTAATGATATTACCTCAGCAGGGTGCTGAGGGAATTCGTTTTTTTTCAGATCCAAAAAGAAATCACCTCTTACATCAGTGTTTATTGTTAGTTAGAACAAATAAAAAGTTCTGAGCCGAGAATAGTCTTGCAATAGCACATGAATTCATCTGGTGCTTACGATCTGCAAACCATTATAGTCACCATTTCTCAAAACCGAGCAGAAACACATGAATGGAAATAGATAACAGGTTAGAATTTCAACTATTGAAGCTACCATTAAAATAAAATTTATCATCTTTCAAAATATTTCAAAGGTTTGGTTCACCATACATGTCAATTTAAGACTATCATTTAACGCAACAAAACAGATGTAATGTGTCTTTAGGTTTTACTACATTTATCCTTGAATTGTACAAGATTAGAATGGCTTTCATTTCTCTTTGTCTATATTTGTCTTTCCCCTAAGGGATTAGAGAAAGTGGTTGCCTAGCAGCCATTGATTTTCCTTCAGTTGGAAGGTCACATGGTCTAGACAGTATCTGTGAAAATAAATGCCAAAAGTAGGCAACCCCATAATTAAGGTCCTTGATGATGCATATGACCTCACTGAAGCTTTGGGGAGAAAAATAGCTGGAAGTTGAAAATCTTAACAGGAGGATCAATAACCCAAGGAAGCAGCATTTGAAAAAGGGGGGGGTCCTCTTAACTTTTTGAGTCACAGCTAAATATTACGTAAGGCATAGGCTCTTTGATTTCCTTTTTGGGATAAAGATAATAACTGCAGCTGGTCCAGAGGGATCTAAACAGCAACTGTGCAAATGGCAATGATGTCAGGGGAGCATCTGTGAGCTAGCTGGCAGTGGTCCTCTGGGGCTTCCCTGGGAGCTCAGCATTCCCCAGGGTGCTCCGTGACTGCTAGCATCCAGTCGTAGCAAGGTGGAAATAAGCCACTGTGAGATGCGTTTAGTATTTTGTTTTTCACTCCAATATCCTGTTTGATTTGCTCCTCTCCAATGTCTTGCCAGAAACTTTCTGGGATTGAGTTTGAAAATAATTTAACTTTCTTCCTATGGAGCCCTGTAGGCCTGTGCCCTTCTTGCCATCCACCCACTTACAGGCAGAAACAAACACCCATTTAACTAACCAGTAAATGTTGAAGTTGGTTGAGATTGCCTTGCCATGCACTTTGCAGAAGTTGCCTTTGGGGAGCCTGGTTTCCACTGATAGCCAAGAGCTGCCTTTGGATAGCATAGCTAGCCACATGGAGAGCCGTTTGGTTGCTATAATTGCAGAGAGTGATGTCCGCACCCTTTTCCAGAAGAAATTCAACAACCTGCAACACAATGTTCTTATTGTCAAATACTGTTTGTGTTCTCAGGACCAGGCAGAAAACGGATGTGGCTTGGATTTATAACACAGGAAAGGAGAACAAGAAAGGAATTAAGAAATTAAAGATTGAGTAAGATGAAGGTAGCTGCTTTCCTTCTTAAACATAGGAAACAAATGTGGATATTGTCTGGGTATGATTTGTCAAGACTAGACATTTACTTCTTTTTATTATTATCATTTTATGATACAGTTCCATAGGCACTGGGATTTCCCTTATCCCCTCCCCAAATCTCTCCCTCCTCACTGAGTTCCTCTATATTGATACTATAGTATAGTATAGTATAGTATAGTATAGTATAGTATAGTAAAGTTCTTCATAATGTATGTTAAATCCACAAAACATGAAAGTTTTACAATTGTCTATAACTTAGACTGTGACATTCAGACCTCACCACACCCACGCAGATGAAAGGAATGCAGTCACTAGACCCATCACTGCCGCCTCTCAGGGTCCACATCATCAGTGAGCTGGACATTGAATCCAGGATCTCTGGTAGGAGACACAAGCATCCTGACAGTGTCTTCACCAAATACCCAACCCCTGAGGAGGTAATTTACTCAACAAACATGGTTTCACCTCCAGTTGTGTATCAAAATCTATACCCAGTGTTGAGCCTCCAAGAATGAAAAAGACAAGTAGCTAGCCTTTAAAGTATTTGTAGTCTAGCAAAGGAACAGAGACAAATAAAACGACAATTGCAATACAGTGTGGTGAATGTAACGGTGGAGTTGAAAACAGAAGGCTGGAGGGGATCACTTAGAAGAAAGCTTTTGGGTCTGGTGTGGTGGTATAGCAATCTAAGCCTCTGTTTGTGGTGTAGGCATCCCATAAGGGTACTAGTTTGAATGCCAACTGTTCCACTTCCAATCCAGCTCCCTGCTTATGTCCTGGACAAGTAGTGGAAAGTGGCTCAAGTCTTCTCTCTCTCTCTCTCTCTCTTCATTCTGTAACTCTGCCTTTCTAATAAAAATAAATAAATATTTTTTAAAAGATGAGGAAGAAAGCCATTATGCCCAGGAAGACTTTCTGGAGTAGATAATGTCTTAGCTGGGATCTGATTAGATGCAGATAACCAGGTAAAGATTAGCAGAAATGTTCCAAGTAAAGCACAGACTGTGAATCAAGTACTGTGAACTAGAGGGCAAGTAACAATCAAAACTCTAGAAGGAATTATATATGGCTGGAGCTCAAATAGGAGGAGGAAGGGAAGGAGACCCAGGTGGAGAAGTCAGCTGCCATGAGACCCTGAAAGGCTTTATTAACCCCTATGAAGAGTCAGAGCTGTGTTTTCAGAATAACAAGCAACTAGTGAAACATTTAATTGGAGAAATTAGGTATCAGTGTTTAGAAATCACTCTGCTGCAATCGATTGATGTGAGGGAAGAGTGGAAGTGGGGAGGCTGTGTGGGGACTCCGGAAAATGTGGTGGTGAGAGGCAGGAACATTGCATTGGTGATGGAAGGGTGGAGGGCAAAATCAAGGAACATCTAGGAGACAGAGTGTACAGGGTGTGGTCACTGACTAGGGAGGGGAGCTAATGGCAAGCCAGAGATCAAGAATAACACCTAAGTTTCTGCCTCTGGTACACTTTTATGCATTTTCTCTGCTGCTTCTGTAGACCAAATGACCATAGTCCCTCAAGGGACCCGAACTGATGAAATTCTGTTCCCACCGGTCTTTCTGTTTCCACATGCTTGAGGGACACCAATATTTCAGGGATGAAAAGAACCTATCAAGAAGGCCAGATAGAAGTTTGCTGGGGGAGCTGGCTTTGTAGCACAATTGGTTAAGGTCAGATTTCCCACACCCAAGCCAGCTTCCCCTAACGTGCCTTGGAAGGTAGCAGTAGATGGCCCAACTGTTAGGGCCCTTGCACCCACAAAGGAGACCTAAATGTAGTACCAGGCCCCTTATTCCAGCATGACCAAGCCCCTGATGTTGGGACCCAGTGCAGCCATTCCCACCCAGTGTGTGGAAAAATCTCTCTCTCTCTCTCTCTCTCTCTCTCTCTCTCTCTCTCTCATTCTTTCAAATAATGAGTAGATTAATTTTTAAAGCAAGTTTTTCAGGAAACTCAAAGGGAAAAAAATCAGGAAGAAATAAATGGAAGAAAAAACAACAGGAAAAAAAATTGCCTTCAAGATTCCTAAGCGCTGAAAGTGGGGCATAACATTGGTAAGAGCCGTTTCAATAGAGTGTAGAAACACATGTCAGGCTGCAGCAGTCTGAGAACATGAGGAACTAGAAGCACTGTGGATAGGCTGGTAGAATATTCTTTAGAAGTCATTTGTCTCTACGCAGGTCTCAGGCAGGCACTGTTGTTGTTTTAGACAGATGTTTCCATGGTGAAGAACCTTGGAAGACAGAGATGGTATCTCCCTCGGGAACAACTGGAAAGCATGCTTACTATCCACTCAGAAGATTCAGATTCCTAAAGCTGAGAATTCCTCTCCCATAATAATTCTGTATGGGCAGAATATACTTTGCTCTTTTCACATTGCCTTGGGCAATTTGGGGCTCAGCAAAGTGAAGCAAATGCTGGTGTCTCACCTCTGACTATTGTGAGTAATAAACTCTCACCTGTCTCCAATTCAGGAGTCTTGCATTTTCTGCAAGGATCCTAGTTGTGTCAGCCTAACTTGCTAGATTCAAATGGGGAATGACTTCAAATACTTCAAAGTTGGCTATTATTACTTCCTGGATTCATCATGGTCCCACACAGGCCAGCACTATCATCAGAGACACAAAGTGAAGGACTCCATGTTTCTGACATGGGGGTAAAATTGGAACTCCTCAAACAGAATATATTACTTTGTAGTGGTGGAGGGAGACCAACAACCATCTTATCTAGGAAGAAAGCATCTTAGGCCCCTGGAAGTCCAGGGAAAGGAAGAGTGTGTAATGATCTTTGTCTTCCAGAACCAACCTTGGAGCTTTCCTCGGGAAGAAAAATATTGCAGTGTGTGGCTCTCTTGGACCCTGGTCTAAGTTTACTTAAAACTTACTAGCTGCTGGGCCCGGCAGCGTGGCCTAGTGGCTAAGGTCCTTGCCTTGAAAGCCCCGGGATCCCATATGGGCGCCGGTTCTAATCCCGGCAGCTCCACTTCCCATCCAGCTCCCTGCTTGTGGCCTGGGAAAGCAGTCGAGGACGGCCCAATGCATTGGGACCCTGCGCCCATGTGGGAGACCTGGAGGAGGTTCCTGGTTCCTGCTTCGGATCAGCGCGCACCGGCCCGTTGTGGCTCACTTGGGGAGTGAATCATTGGACGGAGAATCTTCCTTTCTGTCTCTCCTCCTCTCTGTATATCTGACTTTGTAATAAAAATAAAAATCTTTAAAAAAAAAAAAACTTACTAGCTGCTGGGCCTACTACCCCAGGTGCCTGTGATCACAGTTTGGTCACCAGTTCCCTTAACATTACTGAGAAATCTCCCTAGAAACAGCAACCAACAGCTGTAGTTCTTGAACCTTCCATGTAAAATCCTGCCAGTACCTCGTGCCCATTCTCCAAAGCCATCTTACTTCACAGGGCACATGAATGTCATTCAGTTCTTGACATGGACAGGCAAGCTTGAAAATCTTCCAGAACTGAGGGCCAGATTCAATGATTCAAACCTAACTGAGAACCAAGAGGCCACTTTAGAGGTACTATCAACCTGTGACCCCCAAGCATTGTAGATCCTGCTTGTGAGGGAGGTGGCAAAATGTCAAACATCACCTTATTTCCCTCAGAGGGATCCCCAAAAGTGTATTTGTGTTATGAAAGCCAGAATTTAACCTGCCTTCCACCTAAAAACATGATTAATACCTTTGGATAGGTATTAATGTTTAAGGAAAACAAATACCAGCAGTAGAGAATGGAGCCCTCAGATGATTGAAGCTTCTGTTGGCTACCTGGCAGAGCTTTCACAAAGGGATGGCTGGCCTGTCACCTATGACCTCTCCTTACTACAGGCATCAGCAATCAGGAAAAGGTACAAGAAACTTTGTCCCTGATTTTGGTTCTCCAAGACACCATCTCTTTCCTTGATGGCGTTCACGTTAGCTCAAATTACTAGCACAGAGATTAAGGATGATAAAATTACCTTACACTTTTTCCTCTTTGCAGGCTGAAGTGAAGTCTGTGTAATTGTTAATACATGTTATTCTACTTTCATTGATGCCTGGGGCCAATGATCCCGATGAGTTAGGGAATTTGTTCAAATGAAGGAGCCCAGGACCTTGACATGGATGTTGCATGAGACAGATTCAGAGATTCTATCTAAATGTTGGCCAACTCAATCAGCATGGCTAACAGAGCAGTGGGCTCACAAGAAAAGTCACCCAGACAATATAAAAAGGAGTGGTAGACATTTCTGACAAAACTCCATGGGTTTCCCACATTTCTGAAATTCTTGTGAGCAGAGGCACTGGCTGCCTTTATTTCAGACTATTTTTCAAACTTCTTTGTACAATAAACAGTCTTGGAAGACAGGGACAGGATCTCCCCTTGTGCTTACTGCCCAACTCCAAGCGCTCACATTTTCTCACTATTGCCTACCATGCTGAGAAGGATCTTACAAGTTCCTGCACACAATGATAAACATTATTAGTAAGACCTGAATGGAGTCTAGTCTTCGATTTGTTCACTTGGCAATGATGTGTCAACTCTGTGGACCTGGAGATGCAGTCAGGAAACAGAGAGTGCAGTCTTCACTTATTTATTCCTATTCTCCTACTTTAGGTGAAGTGTGATTATTTTTTTTAGAACAGAGACTTAATTCCCAGCTACTTATAGAGCTAAGAGAGGAGAGTGGGGAAGGAAGAAAACCTCTTGTGTGGTCCCACCTGCCTAACAGCCTTGTGAGTGCTACCACTGTTTGATGTGCCTTTGTATCCATGGGAAGTCCAGTCCCTTGCCTTGGACATCGCAGGAGTATCTGTGGACTGACTGACGGTGTTTGTCTAAATCCAGGGTATCTCTTTTGTGCAAATGGGGGGTGGGGTTACTCAGAAACATCTCAGTCTCAGAATTCTAACTTGGAAGAACATTCCCCTCAGTCCAGCACACCATGTGTTACCTCTGCTAGATTTCCTTCTGCGGCCGTAATGAGCGGTGTGTTCCCAGTCTGTGGGTGCTGAAAGTCGAGGATTCCAAGCGTTGAATGGACTTGGGCGATGTGATCACAGATGAGCTCCACATCACCTCTGGAAACGACTTCCAGGAAATCATGAATAAGTTTATTTTTATTCATCTTGCTACTTCCATAGAGTCCCCTGCAGGAGCAAAAGAAATGAGTTAAATTATACGGGAGCCAACGAAGTAGTGGATGGCTGTAGTCTAACATTCTGCCTTTACTGTCACCTGTTTGCTTTTTCATGTATAAAAATATTATAACAATTTTAGCTATCAGCTTGCAAAAGAGAGAAATCCTACAATTCCTCCAGACTTGGCATCTATATTTTAAATTAGGAGTAACAGCAATTTGATCATTACTTTGGAAGAGCCACAGTCGTACTGGGGAGAAAGGAAGGATCAACACCAGGATAGAAAAAGCACAGACTTGGAAGCCTGCCTGGTCTCAATCCTTTCTCCAGAGACTGCCAGCTGCACACTCTTGAGCAGGATGCTCATCTTCATGGAGCTGCATCTCTTCATCCCTAAAACGTAAATGAGGGATGCTGCTCAGAACATCCCATGTCAGGATGCCTGGGCTCAAACTTTGCCGCATTTTCAACTCCAACTTCCTGATGGCTTAAGTAGTTGAATCCTACATGGGCACAGGTTTATGTCCCAGATGTTCCACTTCCCATCCAGCTTTCTTTTCGTGGCCTGGGAAAGCAGAGGAGGAAGGTCCAAAGCCTTGGGAGTCCTGCACCTGCATGGGAGACTCAAAGGATGCTCCTTGCTCCCAGCTTCAGATCAGCTCAGCTCTGGTCATCATGGGCATATGGGAAGTTAATCTGCAGATGAAAGTCCTCTCTCTCTCTGTAAAATCTGTCTTTCAAATAAAAAATTAATCTCTTTTTTAAAAAGATGTATATGTATGGAAATAAGGCATATATGGCCATTGTATGTGTATGTGCACACACACACAGAGGTTTTAAGAACATACAAGTATTTTTTTGTACTAACTGTACCACTCATTGCTTATTTTTTAATTGGACACTTTGTTTTTCTGCTTTGTCATGGTACGCAAAGGCACTTTTGGCTCATAGACTTCTGCCATGTCTTATAATCTCTGTGGCTGACAGACCTCTGGGATCTTTCAGCTTCCCACTTCACAAACAACACTGTGTGATAAAAGTCCTTGCTCAGGCTTTGTTATGCATCAGGCAAAGTTGTAGCGTGGTTTTTTTTTTTTCTCGAAGCAAGTGAGTCATGTGTATTTAATTTCACTTAGTGGGTCCAGATTGTTCTCCAGAAGGAGCTATCAATTTACATTTCTGCCAGCAGTGTCTCTTTTCTTTACCCCCTTCCAAGAGAAGCAGATATTTGGTTAACTGCTTTCACTTAATCACCATTATCCTAATAATCCACCTGTAATAAGCTGTGTGCCTGGAGCTTTACTAAGGGCCAGAAGGAGTAAATTATATCATCAAAATCAGGTCCCCAGAAAAATTTGAAACCAGTAAATATATCTATCCTGGTCAATTGTTTTGCAACTTGGGTTTATATATTTGAGTGCTTCAGAAACTTCATGGAAAATAAAATCAAAACATAAGTTTGTTTTAGTGCAAAAAAAATTTTTAAACCATGCACAGTTTCCTTTTCCTCCATGAGATGGATTTTCTAAAGACCCTTCATGTGTTAGGGAGTTTTGGTTTCCCTCTTTGCTCTGATTCTTAGGAGGGACTAGTTCACAAGTAGTTTCTACCATCTAAAACTTTAAAAATTAAATTTAATCAAAGTGCTTTTGTGTAGCTATCAAATCAGATCACTACAATACTAGCAATGTGGTCTTCATCCAATCACCCATGGATTCTTAACACTTGGTACTGTATGGAGAAAGACAATGAAAATCAAGTGATCATATAGCAGTTTCCTAATGCAGAAATCATTCTTTCAATTAACAAGGTCAGATCCACTTTGCTTTATGCTAATGAGTTCCACATCTTCAACCCTTTAGTCTCTAGATTTTCATTCCTTTTTGTTGTTGTTGTTGTTTAAATATTTCTTTTATTTTTATTGGAAAGTCAGATATACAAAGAGGAGGAGAGACAGAGAGAAAGATCTTCCGTCCAATGATTCACTCTCCAAGTGAGCGCAAGAATCCAGGATCCAGGATCCAGGATCCAGGATCCAGGAACCTCTTCCAGGTCTCCCACACGGGTGCGGAGTCCCAAGGCATTGGGCCGTCCTCGATTGCTTTCCCAGGCCACAAGCAGGGAGCTGGATGGGAAGTGGAGCAGCCGGGATTAGAACCGGCGCCCACACGGGATCCTGGAGCGTTCGAGGCGAGGACTTTAGCTGTTAGGCCATGCCGCTGGGCCCTACATTTTCACTTCTAGTGCTTTCACTTCCAGTGCCAGCACTGTGGTTCCATTGGCTGATCCTTCTCCTGCAAGCACTAAAATTTCATATGGGCACCTGTTCGTGTCCCAGCTGCTCCATTTCCTGTCCAGTTCCCTACCTGTGGCCTGCGAGGAAAGCCAACGGACCCTGCACTTGCCTGTGGAAGAGCAGGAAGAAGCTCCTGGCTTCGGATCAGCTCAGCTCTGGCCATTTGGATCATTTGGGGAGTGGACCAGCAAACGGAAAATCTTTCTGTTACTCCTTCTCTCTATAAATCTGCCTTTCCAGTAAAAATAAATAGATCTTTAAAGAAAAAAGTTTTTTCTAAGGAAACTTCTCCATCATTAATTCAAAGTTGTTTTGAGCAGCAATTTTTAAGTATGTTTCATCCCACTGGGCTTTCTGGCTTAGCATCTACTGATGCCGGCTTTTTTAGATTTAATTGTATCCATAGTTTATTTACCCATAGAGTCAAAACTTTTTATTACATTTTACATTTAATTTGGAATTTTTTGTGATGTAAAGTAAGAGGAGTCTTACTGTAAGATGGGAAATCGGGCCGAGAACACAAGTATACAAACAATATTGAGTGATTACAAGTAAATTTATAACCTGTAAAGTTTACAAGTATTCTGGTATTGAAACTAAAATAGAAAATTTGGCACTGGGTATAAGTTAATATCTTCTTTATCACAAGGCTAGCCTGTATTCTAGAGCTTTCAGAAAGGATTGTCAAGATACTTGAAAAATCAAAAATTGCTTATTATTCTTATAAATCTATGAAGATCATTCGCAGAGATTAACACCTGTTTTCTTCTGTCAGTTTACCTGATATTCCTCAAGGATGCACTTTGAGGGGGAAAAAAAAGCAGCACAAGTTTACCTGAAACAATAGGAAAAGTGAAGATTTATCTGGCTTACCTATGGAGAGTTCTGCTGAGGGAGTTAATACACAGTTGAAGAAACACCAGTCAAACAGCAGCCAAGATCATGCTAAACCATTGTGGCGCTCTCTTCTGGGGTAGTTGTTAACCCACGCTTTAACCATGGATGCACTGAGAAGTAGCCTAAGTTTAGATCTTTTTTTTTTTTAATCTTCAATAATTTTCCAGTGTTGCACAACACAAGTGTTTAAAAATTAGCAATATTTAAAGCCAGTTCTTCATGCACAAACTCTTCAGTTGATTGCAAAGAGTCTGTTTGGTTTACAAGGTGTCACCCAGGCAACCACCCACTGTGTGTCTAGCTTGGAGAATTGAAAGCAAGACAACCTCATCCGGGAAAGAAAACAAGGGTTGAGACGTTTCCAAGTGGCTCTTTCAGAGTTTCCGAAAGTTGGACATCTGTACATTCCTATGCCTGACCCAACTGCCCTTGTCACCTTGCTTACTGAGACTGCCTATAGGAAAGTACACCTTTTAGAATCCCCACACTGTGCCAGAAGGTTCCTTTGCAAATCTGAAAATAGGTCACAGAGTGAGTGTCCAGTTGGATATAGTTTTACACTCGTGCTCGAGGAAGCACCAGTGGGTACAAATCCTTACATTGAAGCATAGTGCATGTTTAGATAGACTAGCAGTGTTCAGAAGTGAAAGCTTCTTTAAACTGGCTACATTGTTGTTGGACTGCTTAGTGGAATAAACCAGGCATTTGGGCGCTGCCATGTTTTACTTCTCTGCTACTTTTTGAAGCATGCACGGGATTTCTCTTCTGAAGATGTAAATGACATCATACGCTCTTAACTCATTGGGGTACAAATATCTTACAATACCAACAGCTGACATTTGTCGAATGCCTATTATGTTAATCCTCTGTAGGAATGATATTATTAACTCCTCAGAACAACATCACTGCTGTGATACAGAAAAAGGCACTGAAGTTTAGAAATTTTAAGCTAATGAATGGTTGAAATACCTACCATTTTTACTGTGATAACACAGAACACACACACAGATTCACACACTTCTCTAGGGAATGAAAACTTCAGGTAAAGATTGCTGGGTCTATGCATAAGCTGATTGGGGCAACAGACTGTGCTGGACCCTGTACTGGCAAGCACACACAAGAATCAGGTCTGGGATCACCTCAGACGAAGTTTCTCTGGGGATCCCTCCAACTGAAATGCAGATCTCAGAATCCCAACCATGAAGAGATTATGTCAGACACTGGATTTTGAATAGATTTCATCATGCTTGGAACAAGATTGGCAGCAATTCAGACCTGTTAAACTATCAAAACTGCTTGAGCAGGACTCTTGGAGCATGCCCCACATCAGGGACCTGGGATGGGTGGGAGGCTGGGTGGGACTCCTCCCTTTATCTCTCCCCTTACCCCAGATACAGGGGAAAAAAAAAAAAAAATATATATATATATATATATATATGATGGTTGTGTCTACATGCACTCTTTCAAACCGTTTAAAGCCATTTAACACAAATCTAACCTTGTATCAGTTGCTATTCTCTCTTGTACTTTCTGCACTTTGACTTCTCTCTGCTCACCACTGAGACAGTATTCTCCCTCGGCGTCCATGTTAAGAGGAAGTGACAGTAAGAGGGAGTGATAATACTACAATCAAGAAGACCCTAGGTTTACTGTTGCTGATGATATGTTGGAGCTTCTAATTGATAGAGGTGACGCTCTGCTGGCTCTGCCTTCAAACCTGAGAGGGCCTCCCTAAGAGGCCGTTGAACTTGGCTGGACAGTGGGATGCTGGACTCTGTATGGTGTGAGCTTGTAATCAGGGAATCCCAACAGAACCTGAGCTGTGGTTATGCATCATGGTGAAGGAATTCACCATGGGGGAAGGGTTTGGGTGAAGGGGGGAGAATCCCAGTACCTATGAAATTGTGTCATGTAATACAATGTAATTAATGAATAAAAAAAAAGAGATCCTAGGTTTCAGGTTGGTGTGTAATCCATGAATCTTCTGGTTGTGTTCCCAAAGAGTAACCCTCCTCTCACTGTCTCTTATTAAATTTATTTTAAAATAAAGAATGCATTTTGTTTTTGATGATGTTTACACAGTTGAGAGGGACCGCCGATTAGGGTGGGGAGGGCCCTGGGATGGGGGAACTGCCTCCAATCTCCTTTTTCCTTCTGGTATCCGGGAAGTGAAGAGAAAGGGGAGAGGGTCGCTCCCAGCAATCCAACCACATCAGTACCCAGAAATGGGGGAAGGCCACCTGGTGTCATCCCACCTGTTGTCACACCACACATCAACCTCATGTGGAGCATATTCCAAGGATACTGCCTAAGTGGTTTCAATAGTTCTGAGATGCTGTTGATTTTGTTACCCCAAGGTTGAGAAAATTCTCCCAAGATCTATTGGCTGACATAGGCCACCTTAGAGTCTTTGATTTGCCTAGATACTTGTCCAGAAGAGCTGTCCAATTTATTCTGCACTCCATGGCACTAGATGTCCTCTGTAGGCTTCAATGAGTTGGTTGTCAGGTCTGCCATGAGCATCTTGCCATGCCATCCGCCACACAGGCCTCAGCAACTGAGAAGATCCAGTTCTGACCCATGCAGTCCACAGTCAGACCACAGATCCTGTGATTCTTACCATAGTTGGAGTTCTGAGTGCAATGATTCAGTTAGGGGAGTCCCCGAGAAACCTCACCAGATTGACCCCAACCTGACTCCTACGTGTGCTAGCTGGGGCGGGGTCTGATTCAATCCATCACCCACATCAGCCTACACATACTGTGGTGGCTGCAGTCTCCTGGTCAGTCTGTCTCCAGCTCCATCTGATAAACCCATGAATGATGCAGCCCTGCCTGATCCTGCCCACCACACACTCAACCCTCACATAAACCAGAAGGAACTGCAGCCTAGTCAAAATAACCCCCAATAACCTCCACTGGGCCTGCCCCCAGCCCTGGTTCCTGTGCTTGCCAGCATGTGCAGTAGACTGGTCCAATCTGTCCCACTTCCCATTCAGGTCTCAAACACATCAAAGGGCGTTGGAGCCTAGCTCAACCCAATCAACCTCATGTCCAGCCCACACTGACGCCAGCAGGGGCCGCCACTTGTCTAGCGAGGCCCAGCCCTGGTTCTCAGACTCATCAGTGAGAGTTGCAGCTCATCAAAGAGGTGCCCACAATTTGCCTCCTGGGCTCACTCCCAGCACTCAACTGCTTTCCCAGACCACAAGCAGGGAGTGGAAGGGAAGTGGAGCAGCCAGAACAGGAACTGGCACTCATATGGGATCCCAGGGGATGCAAGGTGAGGATTTAGCCACTAGGCTACCGTGCCGGGCCCAGAATGTATACTGTAAATGTGGAAAAACTCAACTCAGAAAACCAAAGAGACCCCAGAGGGAGACTCTAGCCTGGCTCAGGGGCCACCGGCTTTTCATATGCGTTGTCCGTACATTGTGAATTAATAGCACCCACTTCACTGAATTGTCCTCATGCATTTCCCTGAATAAAATGTTTAATGTTGCTTGCAATTCAGCTGGAAATAACCTAAGTTCCCACTCTTCCCCTCTGTATTCTGAGTTCCAAACACACACACACACACACACACACACACACACACACACACACTGATTTTGACGTTCTGTGCTTTTTCTTTCCTCCAGATATATATATATTTTTTGTCTCTTTGCACTGTATTTATGTCTAGTTGGCCGGGTACACTATTTGTCCTTCAAATTTTGACTCAAATATTATCTTTTTGTGAAGAATTCCTGTGTCTCCCTGTGATAGGATGGGTCATATCTACCGAAATTCCGATATTTATCCAAGTTGCGATCCCTCGTACCTCTGAGTGTGACTATATTCGGAGGAGGGGTTTCTATAGAGCTGATTAACTTAACCTTCCTTCATTAGAGTGACGCCTGACTCGCTCTAGCCACTGTGCTGAAGCGAGGAGGGGAGGACACTTGCAGAGACACGCGGGGGTACACACAGGCAGAAAGTCACGTGACGATACCCCAGAAGGCGGCCGTCCACACAACAAGCAGGGAGAACGCTGCGCTGACGCCTTGCTCCTCAACTTCCAAACTTCACAAGTGGGAGCCAAAACACCTTCATTTTTTTAAACCAGCCCGTCTACAGGATTTTGTTACAGCAGCTCTGCAGAACTAGCACACTCCAGCTCTGCTCTACTCAGGAGAGTTAAACACGCCTCTTCCAGGTGTCTTTAGAGCTTTTTACAGTTCTCTGGTAACCTGAATACTTAATAATCATCTTTTTTTTTTTGAAACGGCACATCAAATTTTATTGCAATCAAACATTTCAAGACCAAACTATCTTATTTCCTAAATCGTGCAAATAAATGCCCAATGTTTTCATTATCAAAATGATTGTAATAGAAGTCTTAGGACAATGTGCACACTATATAGAATAACTGGCAAAGGTAGTATAAAGGGACTATCCCTCAAACGCCTCTTTGTCAGAAGACATTTCCGTCTTTAGATGTTCTAAAGGCTTCCCTTCAGGACCACAGCAGAACGGGCAGCTACCTTCCAGCGTATCAGCCGAGTCATCCGTGGTGCAACTTTCTCTCAGGACGCCCATTGGTTCATTCGTCTTCTTAAACCTATATGCTACTAACGCAATACTGAATGGACCGTGCCTTAGTTGAAAGCTTGGCTTCGGAGGGTCAAGCGTAAGAGCAACAAGTTCACATGACAGCATCTCTAGCTCGTCAATGTGGAGTTTCCCGAAAGACTCTGGGTTCCCTTCTGACTTGAAGTCCGAGGACGGCTCCATAGCAGGTGCTTGGGTCTCGGGCAGAGGAGTGCTGGAGTCCATGGCGACACTTGAGCAAGCCCAGAAAGACACTGAGCCACCCACGGGAGTGGAAAGTGGGAGCTGCGGGCGCGGAGGAGGAATGAGGGCCCGGGTCCACGCGGGCTTCCTTTGTAAACTCTCCTTAATAATCATCTTTGTTTGCCGTGCCTGTTTTTCTCTCTCTGCTTTTGAAAAACCTATTTTCTTTCTTTCTTCTTCTTCTTTTTTAAAGCATGATTTGAATGATTATTCAGGTCAGGCATCCTGGCACAGCAGGTGAAGTTACCTGGCTGGCTCTGGTCCCAGCTACCCTAGCATTCCAGTCCAGCTTTCTGCTAATATGTTTGGGAGGACACAGGTGATGGCCCAATGATTTGGGTTCTTGCCACCGTGTGAAAGATCTGCCTGGAGTTCCAGACTCCTGGCTTACAGCTGGCTGTAATGGGCATTTTCGGGAGTAACTTAGCAGATGGAAAACATTCATCTCTCTCCTCTCCACTCTTCTTCAAGTACATAAATAAGTCTTTAAGAGACAATGGGAGGGTTCCCCTGCTGGGCCACGGCTCCTACTGGTGAGCATGAGAGCTGGGACTGGGGGCAGACCAGGCCGGGCAGGGCTATAACACCATTAGCTTGCATGTGAACTGGGTTAGGGGGTGCACCATGCTGGGCTAAGTGACCATATCCACGGGTGCCATGCATGAGCCAGAGTAAGTATGGGCTGATTGGGCTTTGCTGCAGCATCAGCTGGCAAGTGCTGGGACTGGGGTCAAGTCATGTCAGACTAGACAGTAGAACCACTTAGAAAGTACATGGACCCTGTACCTGTGTGGGAGACCTGGAAGAACATCCTGGCTCCAGATCGGCTCAGTTCTGGCCATTGTGGCCACTTAGGGAGTGAGTCAGCAGACAAAAGATCTTTCTGTCTCTCTCTTTGTAAATATGCCTTTCCAACAAAAATAAATAAATCTTTAAAAAAATTTCCCAGGGCAAAGCATGCATATTGGGGAGGGGTAGTCTAAGGCTTCCACAGCTTGGGAGCCTCTGATGGACCCAATCCCCACTCCCAGTGGTCATTCATGGAAAAGCAAGGTTATGGGATGCTGGGCTCCATGGAAAATGCATCCTTGATGAACAGTCGCCATTCTCAGCCAGGTGTAGCCCCGTGGGGCCTCCCCAGCGTGCTCTTGCATTCTGACCAGCCACTGCCCACACTGAACTGCCCCTGCTGCTCAGGCTCCTTTGTGCATAGACTACCCCAAAGAGGAGCTGCTGGCAGGGAACTTGGTCTTCTAACTTTGTCCCCCACTTCCCGCATCCAACAAGGGCAGGTGTCGGGAACCTCTTGATGTCACAGAAGGTTTGGGACAAGAAGAGAACTTCAACGGCACAAGTTGGACCAAGGGTCACCAATGGGATCTGGGGGGCAGTCGGAGGGCAAGTGTGTGTAAGGGAACAAGAGGGAACCCCAGCTCAGGCTGAACATTTTTGCAGGAATGAAAATGAATCATTTTGTGTTGTCAAGCAGGAGGGGAAGAGAGGGAGCTATACGCCCTACAGCTCCCTTAACTGCCTGGCCTCTAACTAATCCTCTGAGAGGACGGTTTGTAAAGGTGGCTCCTTGTAACTGCTGCTGCCAGGCATGGGGCGTTCATCCACCATGCATCTGCTGAGGGGTGATCACCAAGAATGTAGGCCAGGGACAGCAACCTCCCATCTCGGGCCCTCTTGGACATATCAGTACACTGCATGGACATCACATCGAGTGTCAGAGGCTACCGTGTGGTCACCATGTTAGCACTAGAGGCCACTATGTGGACAGCACAGGTAGGCACGAGTACTGGATATGGGGTGGAAGAAAAGTGTAAATTACATTTCTCTACCCGATCCCTCCGTCACCTACCCCGTCCCAGCACGGAGTCCGCAAACAGGAAGCGTGACTGTCACCAGTGCACAGCACAGGTCTGCAACACCGCTCAGCAAGTCACCTGGAGTGTGAGGGTCTGTCATCTCTCAAGTGCGGAGACTGAAGTTGATGAGAAAACAAGGGCTCACGCGCCCCCTGGTGGCCACTACGATTGCAGCATCCACAGCACTGTGGGTTCAATAGTGTGTACCCTGCCTGCTTGGCTGCAAAACGAAATAAACTCAGGGCTGTGCTCGGATTATTCAAGGTCATAGGTGGGAATGGAAACTAAAAGGAAGCACTGTCCCAGGGCATGTCTTAGGATGAAGATGGAACAACTATTTTTTTTTTTTACAAACTATATCGAGTGTCATAAAGGTAGGTATACACATATCTTTGACCCACTAGTGGCCACAGTAGGCAAGGCTGAGCCAGGAGCCAGGAAATTCATCTGAGTCTCTCACGTGGGTGCAGGGGCCCAAATGCGTGGGCCATCCTCCGCTGCTTTCCCTGGCCATTACCAACAGATGGACTGAGACTGGAGCAGCTGGAACTTAAACAGGTGACCATACAGGATACAGGCACTGCTGCCAGGGCTCTTCCTTCTATACAGCAAAGGAAGCAGCTCTTCTGTTTCTCCTCTCCGTAACTATTTCAAATGAATAAATACATCTTTTTAAAGATACATTTATTTGTATGGGAAGGCAGATATACAGAGAGGAGGAGAAACAGAGAGGAAGATCTTTAGTCAGCTGGTTCACTCCCCAGGCGGCCACAACAGCCAGAGCTTTGCTGATCCGAAGGCAGGAGCCAGGAGCCTCTTCTGGGTCTCCCACGTGGGTACAGGGTCTCAAGGCTTTGGGCCATCCTTGACTGCTTTCCCAGGTCACAAGCAGAGAGCTGGATGGGAAGCGGGGCTGCCGGGACACTAACGCGCTCACATGGGATCCCAGTGCACACAAGGTGAGGACTTTAGCCACTAGGCTACCATGCTGTGCCCAATACATCTTTTTTTTTTTCTTAAGAAATTATAAAAACAACAGTCGTCATGAGGGAAAAGCTAATTAGGAAGACAGGGACGCAGCAACGCACATCTATTACGTGGCTAAAGTCTTTCACAAGAATTGCTAGCAATGGCAATAAGCCCTTTCATTCATCACTGTCACACCTTCCCTGCAGATTTGAAATTACTAAGAAGAAAACTGATTTTGAAAACAATCCGGGTAACAGCAAGCCAATAAAATAGAGTGCTGAACTTCATTATCTACAATAAGCCCACCACATCCAACACAGCCACGCTGCCCAACTGCCGAAGCTCACAGGATGTCACCATTGACACTTTGCAGCCGTTATTAACGCTGCAGCCCATAGAGGGGGCATCACATTAGCTTTATGGCTAATGCATCAGTATTAGAGGTCGCACGTAGCCATAAAATCGGTATTTGAGGTAACTGTTGGCTCTTGCACTAATTTCGGAGGCCACCGTACAGATGTTAGTAGATGTATGTCCCGTGAGTTGACAGGAATTTTGTTCCCTGAAACCCTGTCTTTGTCCAGCCCTCCTCAGTGAGACCAGGGACCGGAAACTTTCACTCACCGTGTAGGGTGTGAGTCCCTCAGTCCTAGCCGGTGCGGAACGTCTGTGCTTTCGTCCTGACTGGAGACCGGCTGGCTTCCGGCGGGCCAGTCAGAAAAGGAGGGTTCGCGCGCCCTCTCGTGGCGGCTAGGGCTCAGCACACGCTGCTCCTTATGGGCGCCCCCTCCTGGGTTTCCTAGGAAATGAATGAGCTCCAGCCTGGCACCCAAGACTTCAAGGTCACTATTTTGGAAATGAAGAGAAACCCACTATCTCGTGTCTTTTCCATAAATGGTGTTGGAATAACTATTTGAAAACACATGCTTTGAAATTTTCATGAGGAGTCACTCAAAATAGGGGCCTGCATGATGGCTCCATTGGCTAATTCTCCACCTGCAAGTACCAGGAATTCCAAATGGGCACCTGTTGGTGTCCCAGCTGCTCCACTTCTCATCTAACTCCCTACTTATGGCCTGGGAAAGCAGTAGAGGATGATTCAAAGCGTTGTGACCCTGTACACGAAAGGAGCTCCGGGCTGCAGCTCCAGACATTGTGGTCACTTGGGTGTGAACCAGATCGAAGACCTCTCTCTCTCTCTCTCTCTCTCTCTCTCTCTCTCTCTCCTCTCTGTAAATCTGCTTTTCAAGTCCAAATAAATCCTAAATAGGAGGCTAAATTTCAGAGCAGAAAGGAGGAGACAGAAGATCTTCCATCCATTGAGTCACTCCCCAAGTGGCCACAACCGCCAGAGCTGACCCAATCCAAAGCCAGGAGCCTGGAGCCTCTTCCGGGTCTCCCAGGCAGGTGCAGGGCCCCAAGCCTTTGGGCCCTCCTTGACTGCTTTCCCAGGCCACAGGCAGAGAGTTGGATGGGAATTGGGGTGTCTGGGATTAGAACCTTCACCCATATGGGATCCTGGTACGTTCAAGGCAAGGATGTTAGCTGCTAGGCCATTGTGCTGGGCCCTGAATATCTATTCTTCTGCCCCCAAAGCCTTTACCTTGGCTAGAACACAGCATTTTGTCATGATGAAGGCACCAAGAACTATTTCTTCCCGTGTAAGTTGTAGACAAACTATTGACATGTCTGTATCCATAGGGAAGGGTCTGGAAAGAGCACACTTGGCTGAGATTGGTGACGTACGGAGGGGGTGAGTACTGAAGGAACAGTCAGGTAGCTTGTTTACTTGATGCATATCGCTTGCGCCTTTGTCAGTGAGAAAACGTTGCTACTGCTTGCACATCACTCTGGCAGCAAGTTAAAATAAAATATAGATTCCTCGGCTCTAAATTTGGTGATAAACACAGATAACTATCTCCAGAGAAGAGACATACCTGGAAGAGACACGAGTAACTGCAGCAACATAGCGGAAGCTGCAGAGATGAAAATCCTGAAGTGTTTGTAACTGAATTGGAGTGGCTGTCCAAGAGATTCGAGGAGTGCTCCAGCAAGCATTTGGACATGTTCCTGTGAGATAAGTGAGTGTTTAAGAAGCGGGCCAGACCCCGGGAGGGAGCCTGAGATGTTGCATCGATTAAGCATCTGTAACTGGAACAGTTCACCATTATAACCCAGAAAGGATGGATCCTTTAGACCGAATGTACAAGATGCAGTAATCAGATGCAGTTATGCGTCCACATGTAAACATGCTTAGCGGAATAAGCTTCTTTTGTAAACCTAAACTTCATTCTCATGACTCTCTTCAATTGTTTTGTTTCCCAAAGCCTGATTCAAGATCTATTAACATAGCTTAAAAAAAGAAGCACACAGAATTGGGCAAACAAGCCTGTTAGCAAGCACTGTCCCATCTGAATCGGCCAGATAAGAAGTTGCAAGCTTAAGGAATGGAACTCAATGATCTCGCCCACAAGGATAAGGCGACAACTTTATACTCGAAGCTGCCTGATGTCAGGCACCTTGTTTGGTTTGGTTTGGTTTCCATTTTTTAGGTCAGTGCCAGGTACACGCCAGCTGCTTGGGATGAAGACATGGCTGATGAGTGCTGAGTGAAAGACTGCATGATTGCTTTGAAACTCGGATGTGGATTGCGTTATTTTAGCCTATGCAACATTGTGTGCCTGGTCTGAAAAGTCACCTGAATATTTCCTCTACCTCTGATGTTAAAAGGAGCTTTAGGAAGCTGGACTATGATCACACTTCCTTTCCTAAGCCATATTATAGTGACTTCTGTCTTATCTCTTGGTGCTCCAACCGTGGCAACCCAGGCTGTTCTTTTTTTTTTTTTTAAGATTTATTTTTATTACAAAGTCGGATATACAGAGAGGAGGAGAGACAGAGAGGAAGATCCTGCGTCCGATGATTCACTCCCCAAGTGAGCCGCAACGGGCCGATGCGCGCCAATCCGAAGCCGGGAACCTGGAACCTCTTCTGGGTCTTCCACGCGGGTGCAGGGTCCCAATGCATTGGGCCGTCCTCGACTGCTTTCCCAGGCCACAAGCAGGGAGCTGGATGGGAAGTGGAGCTGCCGGGCTTAGAACCAGCGCCCATATGGGATCCCGGGGCTTTCAAGGCGAGGACTTTAGCCACTAGGCCACACTGCCGGGCCCCCGAGGCTGTTCTTTGACCACGGTGCCAGGACAGTGGCCATTTGATAATGATGATTGAGTGAATGGGGGAAATAAAATGGTGTCTAACGATGTTGATGTAGAGAATTTCTCTCAGAAGGGTTCGTCATTCTGGTTGTATCTCTTCCTCTCTTGGCTGCCCCTTCCTTGCAAGCATTCTCCCGGCAACCTCACCCGGAGTGTCTAATTCTCTCTGCACCAAGGCCATTAAGATAGATGAGGATGTTTCTGTCTCTGGCTGTTGCTCCTTTCCCAAACAATGTTAGTTCTATCATGAAGACCTAATTAAACTGCTATGCCTCACTTTTCCCTGGGGACTGAGCTGAGAACGATTTTTTTTCCCAAGCATTTAATCTCTTAAATTGCCCATGTGTCAAAATATCTCCCTGTGGCCATTACTGGTAACACCCTGAAATAACCCGAAGGATGGCAGAGAGGAAATACAATTACACAGAAAAGTCCTTGAACGTGTAGCAAGATAGCTCAATACCCAAGAACCATAACCTTTTCTGCTTCGTGAACCAATGAAAACCTAATAAAGGTGTGTATCTCCTGAGTTCTTTAATCATTAGCATCCTGGGTTCACACTTCACTTTAACAAATAATGTATTTTAAAAATTTCTCCAGGGAGAAGATATGGAGCCGAAAAGATCTTGGAAGAGAAGTTGACCTAGCAACCTCATCAGACTGCTTCATACAGTTTCTAAAAGTGTCTTCAAAGATACATATTTTTTTAAGATTCATTTATTTTTATTGGAAACGCAGCTTTACAGAGAGAAGGAGACACAGAATAAATAGTTCTTCCATCTGCTGGTTTATTCTTCAAATAATAATGGCTGGAGCTGAGCTGACCTGAAGCCAGGAGCTTCTTCCAGGTCTCCCAAGCAGGTGTAGGGTTTCAAGGCTTTGGACCATCATCCACTGTTTTCTCAGGCCACAAGCAGGGAGCTGGATGGGAAGTGAAACAGCCAGGGCATGAAACAGCACCCATATGGGATGTTGGCATTAGAAGGTGAAGGATTCGCCAGCTGAGCCATTATGCCAGCCCCTGAAGATTTACTTTTACTTTAAAGTCAGTAACAGAGAAAAGGAGAGAGAGAAATTCTATCTTCTGGTTCGCTCCCCAAATGACTGCAATGGCTGGAGCCAAGTCTTTCTGCAGCCAGAAGCCAGAAGCTTTGAGGTCTCCCCTGTTAGCGCAAAGGCCCAAGAACTTGAGCCATCCTCCATTGCTTTCCCAGGTCGGAACCAGGGAGCTGGCTCAAAAGTGGAGCAGCTGGGACATGTTGGGCCCCATATGGGATGTTGGGGGCTGCAGGCAGAGGGTTGCCTTCTATACCACGAGGCTGGCACACAGTTTCTAAAATTTAACTTTATGCAGTAGTCTTCGGGATTTTTTAGTTTTTTGTCTTTGTAAGTACTGAAACATCTTAATGCCTAATCAAGGAGGGAAGAAAGTAAAAACTTTACATGTGAGTAGCACTTTTTAAAGGTACATTCATTACAAATAGTGCAGCTAAAATTGATCCCCTACATGCCAGGATATTGTGCTCATCATTTTACATTTGGATATAGAACTTAACCTTGGCCACAATCCTACATAACAACAAGTATTACAGAGTCCATTTTACTAATGGAGAAATGGATTTTAAGGAATTCAGTAAATTGTCCAAAGTCATATAGTTAATAAAAGGTTGAACGCTGATCTGCCTGAGCTTAAAAATCATAGGATTCATATTTGTTAGTGAAAATCTTTAAAAGTCAGTGAACAGAATATCTGTGATTTGATCTGGTGCTGCAATATGTGGCGTTGACATCAAAAGCAGGAGGCCTAAACTGGTGCATCAAAAGTCATAATCCATTCATTACAATTTCCATATTTCGAGGAAAGATTGAAAAATTACACTGTATCATATATGGATGTCAAGTTATTTTAAAGGTTGTGCAGGTGTCAAGCTTATTTAGAATGAATTCTTTGACAGCATATGTACAATAATTGATAATTAACATTGATGTTAAGAAAAAAAAGTCAGTGAACAAAGTCTTTTTTCTTTCGTATGTACAAATTTCGCAATGTCTGTATCCATCTCTCACCCCTCCCTCCCCTGCTTCTCGCCAAAGGTCAAGCTTTCATTTCCTCTTCCTGTTCCTGATGCTTCATTTCCTGTTGCTGTGGTGTGAAGAATTCCTCCTGCTGCCTGGCTGCCCATCCCCAGAGGGTGTTGTTTCCAAGGCTTCCCTGTAAGTG
This sequence comes from Ochotona princeps, assembly GCF_030435755.1. Classification (NCBI taxonomy): domain Eukaryota; kingdom Metazoa; phylum Chordata; class Mammalia; order Lagomorpha; family Ochotonidae; genus Ochotona; species Ochotona princeps. The sequence continues at coordinate 19,892,231 of NC_080836.1, forward strand.
GTGGCTCTTAAGCGGGACCTAGAGGATGGGGTGAGTGGTAAACCCTGGAGTTTCGTGGCCTCCAAATTTGCAGACTTGCTTCCTTCTCATTTTATTAAGAGCCACCTCCTTAACTTCTCCCACTTCCCCTTACTCACCAATCTCTCACGTGAGCTACTCCATACACAAGCATTGTATCGCCCCCTTGCTACACCCTTTTCTTGAATCACCTCACCTATTACGATTTAAAATACGATTTCAGGGCCCAGTGCAGAGACTCAATTGGCTAATCCTGCCTCTTCAAGCGTTGGGATCCCATGCAGGTGCCAGTTTGTATCTCAGATGCTCCGCTTCCCATCCAGCTCCCTGCCTATGGCCTGCGAAAGCAGTCGAGGACAGCCTGAGTCCTTAGGCCCCTGCACCCAGGTAGGAGACCTACAAAAAGCTCCTGGCTCCTGGCTTTGGATTGGCTCAGCTCTGGCCATTGCAGCCATTAGGGAGTGAACCAGCGGACAAATCTTTGTCTCTCCTTCTCTCTGTAAATTTGCCTTTCCAATAAAAAATAAATAAAATTAAGTATTTCAACTCCTAAATTGATATTGCCACCCCTGGCCTTGTCTCTAAGTCCTATTGCTATACCCACTTTTCCCCTCAATAACTGCTTTTGAACATCCTCCAAAAACTATCCTACTTAGCGTTGGTCAGACAGAACCATTGTCATTTTCTTGCTCCTTCTTGCTTTTCCCATCTCAGGAAATGGCACTGCCTTCACACAGTGGTTAGGCCAGAAATCTTTCAGAAAAAAAAGTTCCTATAGTTTTTCCCTGGGGTTAATCCTTCAGGAAACCCTGACTATCTCATCTTCAAAATATGATCACATTGGGCCCAGCACAGTGGCCTAGCGGCTAACATCCTCTCCTTGAACACGCCGGGATCCCATATTGGCACCAGTTCTAATCCCAGCAGCTCCACTTCCCATCCAGCTCCCTGCTTGTGGCCTGGGAAAGCAGTCAAGGATGGCCTAAAACCTTGGGACCCTGCACCTGTGTGGTGGGGGACCTGAAGGAGGTTCCTGGCTCCTGGCTTTGAATGGGCGCAGCACCGGCCTTTGCGGTCACTTGGGGAGTAAATCATTGGACGGAAGATCTTCCTCTCTGTCTCTCCTCCTCTCTTTAAAAATCTGACTTTGCAATAAAAATAAATAAATCCTTAAAAAATATGTTCACATCAAATTTCGTCATCTCACCAGTAGACCTCCTAGCCAAGGCCTCCACACCATGTCTTACTGGGCGTTCTACTACTCTCTTCTCTCTTTCCATTCCTACTCATTCTTCATATTGCATACAGACTTTTGCAAAAAAAAAAAAAAAAAATGCAAACTGACCACATTGCTCTCTTGTTAAAACATTGTAATGACTTCCATTGTGCTTCCATCGTAAAGGCACTGTCTGGGCTGGCCCATGCCTACCTTTCTATCCTAAATGCAAACATGAAGCTCTAGCCCAAGATCCTTGTTCAGTTCGGTAAGCAGATGAGACCTGCCTGTGTTGGAGCATCTACTTCTGCTTAGAAGTCTTCTCCAAATCCGAACTGGTGATCTCCACCTCACCCTTCAGTTCTTCTCCAGGAGTTTCCTTGTCCAGCGTACCATGTGTCATTGCTGGCTGTGCAATGAATGATTCCCTTGAAGTCAGCAACTGTACTTACAATAGATCTTTGTATCTCTGGGGCCCAGCAGAGTGAGTGACTGGCTTCTCCTTGGTATTGAATAAATGCTTGCAAATGAATAAAGGTGTGAGTTGCGATCTCTTGGGGAAGGCTGCTGTGATAGGAACACCTGCAGCTCCTCACAAGTCCTCGGGGTGGAAATTAGAAGGGGCAACAGGTACTGGGAATGCAAGAATTGGCACTGCCAATCTCTAATGTCTTCGTCTGCTTTGCCACCATCATCACGTGTTGGTTATCTCTGGCTTACTTCATATATTTTCATTACTCAAGTTGCACTTTCCAGTTCTCTACTTCTAATACCCTCTGCAGGTCACAAAACTCAGTGAGATTCTATTTTTCTTACTGTTGTTGTCCCAAGATGATTTTTTTTTAAAGATTTATTTTATTTTTATTACAAAGTCAGATATACTGAGAGGAGGAGAGATGGAGAGGAAGTAGAGCTGCCGGGATTAGAACCAGCAGCCATATGGGATCAAGGCGAGGACCTTAGCCACTAGGCCACGCTGCCGAGCCCGTCCCAAGATGATTAAAAAAATATATGACAGCACAGCGGAGTGGTTCGAACGACTGTGTGTGGCTCATTGAAACTTATCCCAACCGTAGGCTGAGCGACACTTGTGTTGGAAAGAATGCCGAAGTCCCAAAGTGGCAGCATTTCCTTAGTGTCAGTCTTCCAAGCTGGAGCCGTGGCCTGAAGGACACAGGGCCTCTCCTTTCTCTCCCCTTCCTCCTGCAGCTTGAGGAAGATGCCACTCTGGGGCCTCCCAGCACCCGTTTCATCAGAGGTGTGACACAGCCGGCTGTCTGGCTGCAGAGTATCTCACTGGCGCTGATGAGATCTTGTCCGAGTGCTTGTTGCTGTGGGAGTTGTTGCCCAGGTGAGTGTAATTCTCCATAATGACCCAGGCTGCTTTCTTCCACGATCTTGGTATGAATTAGGCCTGTGTTGGCAGATTCTGTGTAAAACACAAGGCTTAATTTTTTAAACCTTTAACTCTATACAAAGATCGAGGGAATAAGCGGAATAAACACTCCTGTGTCTAATTTTTAAAATTTCATTCCCATCTTTCCTCTACTTGTTCTCTCCACACCTTGAAGCAAATCCCAGACAGGCCCTTATTTCATCCCTAAACATTTCAGCATGTATGAGAATGTTTTCAAACATTTGCTTATTTATTTATTAAAAAGGCAGAATTAGAGAGAAAGAGGGAGAGACAAAGAGATAGATCTTCCATCTGCTGGTTCATTCTCCAAATGGTTGCAGCTGCTGGGGTCTGAGCCTGGCAGAAGCCAGGAGCCTGGAACTTCGTCTGTGTCTCCTATGTAGGTGCAGGAGCCTGGACAGGAAGTGGAATAGCCAGGACTCCAACCAAGACCCACATATGATGTCTGTATGGCAAGGGACAGCTTAACCCTCTGGACTACCAGGGCATCCCCAAGACAGGTGGCTCTTTTTTCCCCCCTTCTTTCATTTCCTCCTTCTTTCCTTCCTCCTCTTTCCTCCCCTTCTTTAAAGTTTTATTTATTTACAAGGCAGTTCACAGAGCACTCTTCCATCTGCTGGTTCACTCCCGGGATCACTGCAGCAGCTGGGGTATTCTATCCTGATGTCCCACGTGGGACATCTGCTCCAATACTGGGCCACGCTCCAATACTGGGCCACGCTCTCTGCTGTTTTTTTTTTGTTTGTTTGTTTGTTTTTTAGAATCATAAACAAGGAGCTGGACTGGAAGTAGAGGATGCAGAAGTCAAACTGACATTCCTGACATTGTATGTTGCGGCTCATCCCATTGCACCACAAAGCTGACCCCCATGATTTTATCTGATGACTTAATTTCTTCAAGGGTATAACAGTAACTAGTTCAGTACCTTGCAAACAGTAAGTATTGACAGAAAGCAACCCAACATACCTTTGGGTTGCTAATACAATCTCAAGTGCTTGACTCTAGGCCCTTATCTTTGCTTTTGTTGCTTTCCTGTACTCATTTCCCTACAGGTAATTTCTGTTAAATCAGGCAGAGTGGCAGCGTGTGTGTGGAGGGGTGGGCAGGTCACCCTCAGAGGGCTTGGCCTCTGTTGGGGGGGTGGGGCCTCTAGGGGCGTGGCTGCGAAAAGGCCCCGCCCAGGGCCTCCTCCCCTCCCCACCTCAACTCTTCTTCCCAGCAGCCCTCGCGCCCGGCCCGGCGCTCCTCAAGATGGCGGCCGACAGTGAGGTGAGGTCTTGGCTTCTTACCCATCCCTGTCATTGCGTTAAGTTCGCTCCCCAGCGTCGTCGCTCGGGGGCTCGGTCTCTTTATCTTTTGTCTTTTCTTCCCGCAGCCCGAGTCCGAGGTATTTGAGATCACGGACTTCACCACTGCCTCGGAATGGGAAAGGTGAGTGAGCCGCGTCTTTATTTACCTGGGCCCCGGCGTCTGCGCCGACGCTCCCCTGGACCAGACACGAGCACAGGACGCCCCTAGGGCGGGCAGAGGCAGAGCCGCGGCTCCCGGGGTCGTGGCTTCGTCCGTGCTCTGCTCAGCCGCGAGCCACTTCCGCGTCGGGCGTGTCGGGAGTGAGCAACCTGCCAAGGGGACCCAGACTCTTCAAAAAGTTTGTTTCCCCCGCGCCCGGACCACTTTGCTTCGACCTTTGCTTTGCTGCTCTGCGCCCACCCGCGGCAACAGTATCCGAGGGCGTCACCGCCGCAGCTGTCGTCAGTTTAGCCCCTTTCGGTGTGGGAAGCCGTCCGCTGCGCAGCTGATCCCTCGTTCTTGTTTTGCTTTCTCGGCCAGAGTCTCCCTGTCTTTTCGAATGACCTTTTACAGTGTGTGCCTATAGGGCGTGGGGACGCCTTGACTCAGTGGTTCACAGGCCCTGGCTGCCTTGTGTCTTGCACCCCCGGGGGATGAGGCGGTTCTGTCGTGGACAGAAGTTGACGGCTGATTTTGTAGAGGAGTGATGTCTTAGGTGGAGGGGCGGTCACAGGCACCCTTCAGTTTCTGGGTGCCTGACACAAGAATTGAGATGGTTGCAACATTTTAAAGCCTTTGTGGTGGGAGACTAGGAATCTTGTGGCTGTCGTGTCCATAGAAAAGATCCCCGCTGGAGTAAAGATTTGGCCTAGGGTACTCTCTAAAAAGCAAGACTGGCTCTTGGAGCTATGCTGTGAAGAAGAAGAAGGAAAAAGGGATTCCTGTGTTAAAGCAAAGCCGCAGCTCTAACGTGAACTGCTGTAAAAGCAGCTTCAGGAAATAGGACATGATGGTGGACTGCAGTTGGTGGAGCTACTTGAGAAGAATGGATAGGAAAGGAGCTGGGCTTTTCAAGTGGGACGTGATTGGTCAGACGGGAGAGGAACGGGCAGGGGCAGAGATAGGTGAGAATGGACCTGTGGGATTTCATGGCAACGGCGTCACTGCTGTGAATGCTGTCTGTTAAGGGGAAGTAGATAGGGATAGTAAGGAAGATGGGACAAGGTTACACAGCCTCCAAAGTGAGGGTATCTAGGTCTGGTGCTTTTGATCAGTGGGTCAGTGCTTAAGATGCTAATGACAGCAGCCAGGGTTGTGGGGCAGTGTGTTACGGTACATGTTTGGCATTGGCATTCCATGTCCCAGTACTGGCTGCAGTTGTTCTGCCTCCAAACCAGACTAATGTGTCTGGGAAAACAGCTGGAAGAAAGCCAATGTGCTTGAACCCTTGTCACCCAGTGTGGAGACCAGGATGGAGTTCTGGGTTCCTGGTGCTGGCATTGGTCAACTCAGGCTGTTCTGCCTGATTGGGAGTGAATCAGGGAATAGGTTGGATCTCTGTCATTCTGACGTTCAATTAAATCTTAAAACCAAACTTTTAAGCATGTGATAAAGTGAACAAAGAATGTCGCTAAAAAAGTATAAAAAATGTAATAATGAAACATGGAGAAAGTGTCAAAGTTAGAAGAATGCGGTTTTGAATCTGTTGAACTTGAAATAATGCCTTGAAGGTAGTTAGATGTATTAAGTCTTGGAAAGTAGGGATCAGAGTGTATCTGAATAGAAAAAAATGGTCAGTGTCCTCTGGTTAAATATTTACACATTTAAATTTTGAAAGTATCCTGAAATGGGATATCAATGTCTTTATCTCCTCTTGGAAATAATTAACACAAGAGAACTGTCACAAAATTGGAGCTTTTTGTTTAGGCTTTTTATGCTGCTGCTTCTAGGGCATAACAACCATAATACAATTCATGAGAAAAATGTTAAAACTTTGAAATCTTTATTTGAAGGGCAGAGTTATAGAGAGGAGAAGAGAGAGAATATCTTCCATCCTTTGGTTCATGCCCAGTGGCTTCAGTGGCTGGAGTCGAGCTCATATGAAGCCAGGAGCTTCCTCTGGGTCTCACATGTGGGTTCAGGGGACCAGGAACTTGAGCCATCCTCCACTGCTTTCCCAGGTCATAAGCAGGAAGCTGAATCTGAAGTGAAACAGTTGGGACTTGAACTCGTGCCCTATGGGATGCCAGTGCCGCAGGCTGAAGCTTAGCCTATTATGCATAGCACTGACCCCAAGACTTTGAAATCTTTTAAACTTTGGATTTAGTGTTTGAAAGAAAGTTTTTGTCAGTATGTTATAAACCATAAGTTGGTTTGAGGGGATTAAAGAGAAGCCCATAAATCTTTTTATTGTCCCTTGAAAAATGCCCTTGTGTCAACCACAGTACAAGACATCAGGGATATAGGCATTTGGTGGTTATTAAAAATAGATGTAGTTCCTGCTCTTGTTGATATATACAGTAATGAAAGAGGCAGATTTTAGTGAATCAGTAATAGAAATTAGTCTGAAATTGAGTTGGCATAGAGCTAGATAGGGAAAGAAATCTAGTAGTAAAAGAGGAGCTTCAAACAAGTGAGGAGTCAGTTAAGATCTTGAGAACTTGGCCCAGACGATAGCCTAGTGGCTAAATCTTTGCCTTGTACGCCCTGGATCCCATATGGGCACCAGTTCATGTCTCAGCTGCTCCACTTCTCATCCAGTGCCCTGCTTGTAGTCTGGGAGAGCGGTAGAGGATGACCTAAAGCCAGGGGACCTTGTACCCGTGTGGGAGACCTGGAAGAAGCTCCTGGCTTCAGATCAGCTCAGCTCCTGCCATTGTGGCCACTTGGAGAGTGAACTAGCGGACTGAAGATCTTTCTCTGTCTCCTCTGTAAATCTTTCTGATAAATCTCATAAAAAAATCTGGAGAACTATTAAGGCTAGAGTTAAATCTCAATACCTGTATGAGGGTCCACATTTTTTCCTTCATCTAATTCTGGTAGAATTCATACGGTATTCTAAGATACTCCTTTTTGTTATTTCTATTACAACATTACTTCATAATAGAATGAAAAAATACCACCTGTAAACCTAATACCAAGCAATAACTATTCATTTTTAAAACCTATTTCTTCATAAAACTACTGCATTAACTTTGGATCAAACCATATCAATACTTACCCTGTAGCTTTTTTTTTTAAGCAAAGATTTATTTACTTGGAAGGCAGAGTTGCAGAGGAAGAGAGATCAATCTTTGATCCACCCGTTCACTCTCCAAGTGGCTTTTTTTTTTTAAAGATTTATTTTTATTACAAAGTCAGGTACACAGAGAGGAGGAGAGACAGAGAGGAAGATCTTCTGTCCGATGATTCACTCCCCAAGTGACTGCAACGGCCGGTGCTGCGCCGATCCGAAGCCAGGAGCCAAGAACTTCTTCTGGGTCTCCCACACGGGTGCAGGGTCCCAAAGCATTGGGCCGTCTCGACTGCTTTCCCAGGCCACAAGCAGGGAGCTGGATGGGAAGTGGAGCTGCCGGGCTTAGAACCGGCGCCCATATGGGACCCCGGGGCGTTCAAGGTGAGGACCTTAGCCGCTAGGCCACTGCGCCGGGCCTGAAATAAATTTATTTTAAAAAGCCACTTGGGGGCCCGGAGGCGTGGCCTAGCGGCTAAGGTCCTCACCTTGAACGCCCCGGGGTCCCATATGGGCGCCGGTTCTAAGCCCGGCAGCTCCACTTCCCATCCAGCTCCCTGCTTGTGGCCTGGGAAAGCAGTCGAGACGGCCCAATGCTTTGGGACCCTGCACCCGTGTGGGAGACCCAGAAGTTCTTGGCTCCTGGCTTCGGATCGGCGCAGCACCGGCCGTTGCAGTCACTTGGGGAGTGAATCATCGGACAGAAGATCTTCCTCTCTGTCTCTCCTCCTCTCTGTGTACCTGACTTTGTAATAAAAATAAATAAATCTTAAAAAATAAAAAATATTTATTTATTTATTTATTGGGCCTGGCGTGATAGCATAGTGGCTAAAGTCCTCTCCTTGAACGCACTGGGATCCGATATAGCTGAGGGGGTTGATTGACTTGTTCTGTCTTCAGTCTTTTCATGGTTAGGGTTCTGAGTCTGGCAGTTCGATTGGGAAGACCCCCCCAAAGAAACTTTGAGGTGTTCCCAGACCAGATTATTGTATGTACTAGCAAGTACAGGGCCCAGCACAGTCCATCACCCCAATCAGCTGGTGGTTGCCACTGCTGGGTTGGTTCTGTTTTCAGCCCCGACTTCCACTGGAACCAGTGGGTGTTTGCAGTATAGCCTGGTTCTGCCCAGCACATACAAAGCCCTCACATAAACCAGTGGGAGCTGCAGCCTAGTCAGAGCGACCCACAAGAACCCCCACCAGGCCCGCCCCCTACCCTGGTTTGCCTGTATGTGTAGAAGACTAGTCCAGTCTGTCCCACATCCCATTTGGCTCTCGTACGTGTCAATGGGTATTAAAGCTTAGTTCCATCTAACCAGCTCAACTATCCAGCCCTCACGGATGTTCTGTGGTTTGACTTGAGAGAATTAGCCCCCAGTGCCAGCTTCTGCCATCTGATGCTGTGGCTAAGCCCAAACAACTTTCACCCACTCTAATTTTGTTTGCACCATTAGGAATAATTTGCCCAGCCTGGCTTTTCCCTGATCTAGTCCACATGCGGCCCACAGGTGTTGTAGCCCTGCTTAGTCTGGTCTGCCCCCATCCCAGCTCACACTCTCCAGTAGGAGTAGCTGTCCAGCAAGGGAACCCACCCATATTCCCCTTGCCGGCTCCGTCTCCTCCCTTCCTGGTTCTCATGCCTGCTGGTTGGGTGCTGTCGTCACATCCGGTACAGGTCACCTCACCTTGGCATTCTGTATTGTGTACTGGTTTTTCGTCGTGACCAAACCTGGCTTCATTCCCCAAATGCAAAAACACCTGGGATTGGGCCAGGTTGACACTAGGAACTGGAAACTGCATACCGTTCTCCTACGTGGATAGAAGGGACTTGAACCAGCAGGCTCTGTTTCCCAGGAGCAGAAAGCTGAACTGGGGCACAAACCAGGCACTCTGATAAAGAATGTGTGTGTCTTAATTGGGAACTTACCAACTGCACCAAAGCCTCCGGTTCATCACCATCTTCAGCTAGAAAACAGAAACAAAGTTTAATACAACTTGGCTAGGATGAACTCCAGTAGTGTAACAATACTTCCTATGTGTTTTGGGGAACAGTGTTGCTGTTAGATTACCTGATAGGTAACTTTAAGAAATAAGCTTGAGTGTTGTTTCCTGAAATTATCTTTTGATTTCTGTTTTGTGCTACCTCAGAAGTTAACAGTTTTTGACAGTATTGAGCATGTTGCTCAACAAATTGCCGAATTGTCTCGATCATTAAAGACCGGGCAGCGAATGGTTTTCAAATATAAAGGTGTATTATTCTTTAAAGTTGATAAATGTCTTGTGTCTTCTAGAACTTGTTTCGTTTTAATTAACCAAGTTTCGAGATGTTGACTTTATGGGGGGACTAGAAAACCGCCACAACAGCCAATCCTCAAATATGTTTAAAGGAAGGATTAGTTGGTTGATCAGTTAGTTGAGGATAGAGAAGCAAGTACCCTGTAATTGTATCTAGTAGCATTGTTTTATTCCTTCAATTTTTACATCTGGTCCACATTTATTGTCTTCATTTTAATGGTCTATTATTAATCCTTGTATCTTACACAAGGCAGAATGCTTTTGTTGAGTAAGCCGACTTCAATGAATCAGAATAAAAACACCGAAAAAAATGTGCTGTTACACATTTTAAAAGCTTTTTTTTCCTTCCCAGGTTTATTTCCAAAGTTGAAGAAGTTTTGAATGACTGGAAACTGATTGGAAACTCTTTGGGAAAGCCACTCGATAAGGTCAGACCTGTTTGCTGGTGTTTGAGTATTACTTTGAAACCTCTGTTTTTAGGAAATTTGCTGCATTTGACACTTTTTTTTCATTTAAAACCTTTTTTTCTAGTTATGTATAATGTATAAACATATCTGGAAGAACCTGTGGCAGGTGATTTTTTACAGCCTTTTGTGAAGTTCTTAAAGTAATAAAATTTTATTTATAAGGTTATTGTTTATGAGTGATTTTATTTTTCTCCTGATGTTTTTTTTAAACTCTTTTGCCTTCTCTGTTAAAATGGTAAGTTTTTTCATTTGTAAAAGAACAACTGAAATTACTAGTTTTTTGAATAGAGTATTTTGCTTAGCCAAAGAGGAAAAATCTTGATCTTACAGCTGACATGTTGTGGTTAACAGGTATTTCACTTATTTTACTCATATTTTGTATTTTATGACACCACTAGTACCATGCCCCACACCTCCCCTCACTATCGCCCTGCCGCTTAGCTTATGGATGTTTCAAAGATTGTGTTTTAAAATGAAAAATTAGTCTTAGGTTTGAGGTAGAACTTGTAATTCTAGTTCAAGGTATTGATCTTTTACTTATAGACCACATTCCAAATGTGCCCTAAAGAATGCACTCAGAGAACAAACATAAGACCTTCTGGTTTGACTGAAAGAATCTGCAGTTTGATTTTTTAAAGCTCATATGGGAGCTTAGTTTGTTAGATAAGTTTTTTGGAAGTAAAGCTAATCATTATTTTTATTATAAATTTATTTACGGAGTAATAACTGCAATTTATCCTTCTGTAGGAATTCTGAATTACTAATATTTGCTAGGGTTTTAAGCTTTTTGGTATTTAAAAAATCTAAAAAGTGATTGTCCAAGAAGTGTTAAGATTTTTTCTTTATATGAGTATGAGGAGGAAATATGACGCTACATATAGAAATCACATATCATTAAAGATTTGTTGAAGTACACAAATTAAAAGTCTGTTGAAAATTGTTTTTCTAGTTTTGAATAAAGGTGATATGTTTCAGATTTTTCTGTTCCACTTGAGACTCATGTGCAACAGTTGATTCACATGCCAGTTAAATTAAAGGCAGAGTAAATTGGGTATAACTGGAATGGGAAGAAAATTGCACTGCTAAATAGAGCTAACAAGCCAGTTACTTGTGAGCTCTGATTTTTTTTTTTTATGATTTATTTTTATTGCAAAGGCATATATACAGAGAGGAGGAAAGACAGGAAGATCTTCCATCTGATGATTCACTCCCCAAATGACCACAAAGGCCAGTACTGCACCGATCAGAAGCCAGGAGCCAGAAACTTCCTCCAGGTCTCCCACACAGGTGCAGGGTCCCAAGGCATTGGGCCATCCTCGATTCCTTTCCCAAGCCACAAACATGGAAGTGAATGGGAAGTGGCGCTGCCGGTATTAGAACCAGCACTCATATGGGATCCCGGCATATTCAAGACGAGGACTTTAGCCACTAGGCCACTGTGCTGGGCCCTAGCTCTGATGTCTTTATCTTACTGATAAACATACATACTGAGTTATTGGTTTCTGCTGGATGTGAGGGAGAGAAGCAACAGAGTGAACACATCAGATAAACATTTAAAATGGTAAATTCAACTTTGGGGATTAAGTGGGTATTATGTAGGTAGCGTACTTCCAGCTTATTTCTCCTGATTCGATAGCCGTTCTTAGCAATCGTGAAAAACATGAGTAAGTTTCAATATAAACTATGACGAATAACAGCTTTAAAAGTGAAAGGAGGACCCAGTGTGGTGGCCTAGTGGCAAATATCCTCACTTTGAACATGCCGGGATCCCATATGGGCGTCAGTTCTAATCTTGGTAGCTCCACTTCCCATCCAGCTCCCTGCCTGTGGGCCTGGGAAAGCATTGGAGGACAGCCCAAAGCCTTGGGACCCTGCACCCGTGTGGAAGACCTGGAGGACGTTCCTGGTTCCTGGCTTTGGATTGGCTCAGCACTGGCTGTTGCAGTCACTTTGGGAGTGAATTATCTCATCCTCTCTCTATATCTGACTTTGTAATAAAAAGTAAATCTTTAAAAAAAAAAGTGAAAGGAAAGGGATTATTTGTTATACAAAAAGTTTATAGAGAATACCTTAATACACTATTTTACCTTATGTGTGGAACAATAGTTACCAATTCTCATACTTTGCTGAGGGGCAATTTTAGAGAAATTATTTCTTTGAACTCCTAAATCTGGAAAATTTCCAAGTAAAAATATTGTTTGAGCCCCTAGGTACCCATCATCCAATTTCAACAGTTAATATTTTGCCATTTCTTGTTCATTAGTACATCTGCTTTTTTTGCTACCTTCTAATAGATTTGTTTTGTAGTTCTTCAATCTTTACATGCAATGTAATATACAAAACTTAGCTGCTTAATTTTGACAAATGTTCACACCACTGTAACTTGTGCTCCCATCAAGATGCAGACCACTTCTTCAACCCACGGATATCCCTAGTGACCCATCCCAGTTAATTCTCATGCTCCCAGGCATCTGATGTGTGTTCTCTGTGGATTATGTCATACGGTGTGTTTACATGTATTAGGATGGCTGTCACCTTACTAGGGGATACTTTCTAGACAACCATGATTGTACTATCTGTGGTCCATAACTGTAAGGTATACATTATCTATTGTGCCTGGTGTCTTTTACTTAATGGTGTTTTAAGATAAATCTCCATTGTCTCATGTAATCAGGTTTTCTTTTTCTTTGCATTGCTACATGGTTGTCTGTTTTTATGAAGATACCATATGTTTTATTTGTGGACATAATGTTATGAATAAAGCAGAACATTGTCATAGTGTGAGGACTGTTATTTCTGTTTGGTAAATATGTGGGAGTGGACTTTGTCATAAGTTGGCATGTAATTTTATAGACTTAAAGGTTTTGGTACTATTATCCCTGCTGGAAGAATACATGACAGTTTCAGTTGCTGTATATTCCGATCATCTGTTGTTTGTTTTCAGTGTTGTCAATTGTAGTCATCTTAATGGGCTTGTGTTTTGTGGCTTTAATTTGTATTTTTCATTATATTTTTAATGTTTACTTTTGTAATATTCACGTTAGTTTAAAAATGTTTTTATTGTATTTTTCTTTGTGAAATACCTAGTCAAATTCTTTTTTTGTTGAAATACAAAATTATTTTTTTAACTTTAAGTCTCTTAGGTACTAGTTTTAGTTTTGCAAAAGTATAGTGTTCTTCTGGAAACATTATCATTAATTTGCTATTTAACCTCTAAGTCTGTGATTCAGTTTGCATATGGTGTGAGGTGTGCAATCAAGTTTGTTTCTTTTCACATGAGTTGCCTGTTCTGAAACTTTCCTTTCAAAATGTTTTTTCTTTGTTGAACTGCTGTGTCAGCAGTTGGTCTAAATGCTTGTTCTGAAAAGTCTTTCTAGATTATAGATTAATCTGTGTGACTAATGTCAGTGCCACACGCTCTTGTTCATTTTCCTAATCTTGACACTGTTGCCATTTTAGGCCAGATTGTTGTGGGACTCTTGTGCATTACAGTAGTAGCATCTGTGGCCTATGCCTGGTAGTGTTCTACCTGGTAGTGCTTTCCTAGGTGTGACAGACTATTTTGTCTGTGTTAGGCATTTTGTATTTAGATATTATTTTTTAATGATTTATTTATTTATTTTAAAAGATTTATTTATTTTTATTGGGAAGTCAGATATACAGAGAGGAAGAGAGACAGAGAAGAAGATCTTCTGTCTCATGATTCACTCCCCAAGTGACTGCAATGGCCGGTGTGCGCCAATCTGAAGCCGGGAACCAGGAACCTCTTCCAGGTCTCCCACACAGGTGCAGAGTCCCAAGGATCTCAGCCGTCTTCAACTGCTTTCCCAGGCCACAAGCAGGGAGCTGGATGGGAAGTGGAGCCACCGGGACCAGAACCAGCGCCCAATTGGGATCCTGGCACTTTCAAGGGAAGGACTTTAGCTGCTAGGCCACGCCGCCAGGGCCTAAATATTATTTTTAATAATAAACTTCTTAATTTCTATAAAAAGAGTTACAATTTTGTGGAGATTAAATTTGAGAAAAAAACTCAATTACAAAGATGACTTTAGGAAGAAGTGACATTCTAAGTCTTAAAATTTCAAGTTACAAGACATGGCACTTCTGTGTAAGGTCATTTAATTTCTCTGATTTATATATATGTACTTTGAATCCTGAGACAGCTGAATTTATTCATTAATCCATATTGTGTTAATTCTTTTCCATTTTCTACACTAAGAAGTATGCTGTACAGGAACAGGGGCAGGTCTGCTTTTTAAATTTTTGTACCTATTTTCTCATTGTATTAATTATGAGTCTCAGTAAAATGTTGAACGCTATGGTTGAAAGTGGGCATCCTTGCCTTCTGGCCAGTGATAGGAGTGAGCAGGAATGTTCAGTGCTTCAATACTTACTTTTTAAACTATAGTGAAATATGAGATTTGGTATTCTAACTTTTCAAGCATAAAATTTAATAGTATTAAAAACTTTTAAGTTGTGCAGTCTTCAGCGCTAGAAATTTTACATCAATCCAGATTGAACTCTGCTTATTATATAATAGCCTCCAGCTCCTTTCCAACCCCTTGGTAAACACTATTGTAGTTTTCTGTCTCTATACTGCATGCATATGGCTGCTTCATATAAGTAGAATCATACAGTATTTGTCTTCTTGTGTCTGGCTTACTTCAGTTAACATAATGTCTTCAAGAATCATCCTAGTTACAGCAATGTGTTGGAATTTCCTTCTTTTTAAGGATCAATAATACTTTATTCTATATAAATGTCATATGTTGATTCATTCTTTGGTTCCTTTTTCCTTTTGGTTGTTTTGGGTAGTGCTGAGAATATGCAAGCACCTGTTTGAATTCCCATTTTCTTTTTCTTTAAGGATTTATTTGGTTTTTTGAAAGGCAAAATGACAAAGGGAGAGAGAGAGAAGTCTTTCCTCCATTGGTTCACTCCCCAAATGGCTTCAAAGGCCAGGCATGGGCCAGGCTGAAACCAGGAGCCTGGAACTTCATCTGGATCTGCCCTTGGCCCACAGACTTAGGCCATCTTCTGTAGCTTTTCTCAGTCCTTCCAGTGTATTTTTGTAGGTTTATACTCAAAAGTGGCATTATTGGATCATGTGATAATTCTACTTTAATTTTGGCAGGAACCACCATACTTTTGCTGAAGTACAGATACTGTTTTTGTTCACCTGGAAATATCTTTGTCTGCCGTGTCTTTGAAGGATAATTTTGCAGAACAATCCTGTTCCTGCATTTTTTTTCAAAGATTTATTTTTATTTGAAAAGCGGGGTTACAGAGAGAAGGAGAGACAGAGATTGTCCATCCATTGTTTTACTCCCCAAATGGCTGCAATGCCTGGAGCTGAGCCAGTCACTTCTTCTAGGTCTCCCATATTGGTGGAGGGGCCCAAGGACTTGAGCCATCCTCTTCTGCTTTCCCAGGTGAAAGGCAGAGACCTGGATCAGAAGTGGAGCAGCTGTTCTTCAGTTTCTAATAAAAAGGTTTTTCTTGTACTTTGGTTTTCCCATGGCTGCTTTGAAATTTCTTTTATTTTTTAATCTGGGGCTGCATGTCAAGTAAACATTATTTTTTTCCCCTCTGATATTGGGAAGAATGTTATTGATATTGTTGGGAATTGCATTGCGTCTGTAGATTATGATGGGCAATATGGACATTTTCAACACAGTGACTTTTTCCGGTCCACAAATACCACAAATATGATACATTCCTTTTTTTTTTTTTTATCTTAGTTTCTTTTATTGGTGTTAGCATGGTTTTCATTGTAGAACTCTTTCACATCTGATTAGATTTATTCTCAGATTTTGTGCGTGGCTAATATAAAAGGGGTTTCTTTTTCAGTTTGCCATTGGTATATAGAAATGCTGCTGATTTTTCTGTGTGTTGATTTTATGTCAGCTGCTGAATTCATTTATTGTCATTGCTGTTTGTTGTAATGAAGAGTTTTTCTACAGGTAAAGATCTTGATATCTGCAAGCAGTGCTACTCTGACTTCTTTCTAGCTTGGATGCCATTTGTTTTTCCTGCTTGATTGCTCTGGCTGGGACTTCTAGTAATACATTGAGTCAAAAGAATAAAAGCAAAAGCAGTCACCCTTGTCTTATTCCAGTTCTAAGAAGACTTCAGTTTCCTCCCCATTCAGTGTGATCTTAGTTGTTAAGGCTTGTTATACATTACCTTCATTATGTTGAAGTGTATTCCTTCTGTGCCTAATTTGTTTGGAGTTTTTATAATTATGTAATTATTTTTATGTATTTGAAAGGCATAGAGACAGGAGCAGCTGTCGATCTGTACTCCTGCAGGCTCACTTTCTAAATGCCCAGAACTTTTGGGGGTAGAGGAGGCAAAAGGCTTGAGCCTTCAGTTCAGACCAGGTTTACCATGTGGTTGGCAAGTATGCTAGTGATGAAGACATCACCTGCTGCCTCCTGCGATGCACATTGTTAGCAGAAAACTGAATCACCAGCAGAACCACTGAGAAGTCTAGCCCAAGCATTCCAACATGGAATATAGGTGTTCCAGGTGAGACCCACTGCACCAAACACTGACCTGAAGTTTTGGGTCTTGAAGGAAGGCTAAATTTTATCTGATGCCTCTTTTGCATCGAATGAAATGATCATTTGGTTTTTGGCTTTTGTTTTATATATTCCATTATTGATTTGCGTATCTTGAAATATCCTTGCATCCCTGGAGTTAATCCCACTCAGTCTGGGTAAACCATCTTTCTAACATGCTGTTGGATTTGGTTTGCTAGTATTTTGTTGAGTATTTTTGCATTTGTGTTCATTAAGAATGTTGGCTTTTTGTGTTCATTAAGAATGTTGAGTTGTTGGGCCCGGTGCGGTGGCCTAGCAGCTAAAGTCCTCGCCTTGAACACGCCAGGATCCCATATGGGCACCGGTTCTAATCCCGGCAGCTCCATTTCCCATCCAGCTCCCTGCTTGTGGCCTGGGAAAGCAGTCGAGGATGGCCCAAACCCTTGGGACCCTGCACCTGTGTGGGAGACCTGGAAGAGGTTCCTGGTTCCCGGCTTCAGATTGGCGCGCACCGGCCGTTGCAGTCACTTGGGGAGTGAATCATGGGACAGAAGATCTTCTTCTCTGTCTCTCTTCCTCTCTGTATATCTGACTTTGTAATAAACACAAATAAATCTTTAAAAAAAAAGAATGTTGGCTTGTCACTTTCTGTTTTGATTGTATCTTTGGTTTTTGGAATCTGGGGATAATCTTGACCTCAGAGAATGAGTTTTAAAGAACTCTCAT
The DNA here is from genome assembly GCF_030435755.1 of Ochotona princeps. Classification (NCBI taxonomy): domain Eukaryota; kingdom Metazoa; phylum Chordata; class Mammalia; order Lagomorpha; family Ochotonidae; genus Ochotona; species Ochotona princeps. The sequence continues at coordinate 19,909,436 of NC_080836.1, forward strand.
CGGGTTTTTTTTTTTATTCACTTATTACATTGTATTATTTGACACAGTTTCATAGGTACTGGGATTCTCCCCACCCTTCCCCACACCCTCCCCCCATGGTGGATTACTCCACCTTGTTGCATAACCACAGTTCAAGTTCAGTTGAGATTTCCTCTTTGCAAGCATATACTAAACATACAGTCCAGCATATTATAGTCCAGTCAAGTTCCTTGGCTTCTTAGGGAGACCCTGTCTGGTCTGAGGGCAGAACAGCAGAGTATCATCCCGATCAATTAAAAGCTCCAACATACCATCAGCAACAATTAACTTTGTTGTGGAATTAATTGATATAATACTGAGTAACCAATATGTTAAAAACAAATGCGAGTTCTTAACCACATTCTGTGGTCACCTCATTGACATTTCAATTTTAGTTTATACACAACATATAACATAACATACATAAAATAACATGTTTTACATAACATCATATCATCTTAAATTAAGGCAAACATGTGGTATCTAACCTTTTGGGATTGGCTCATTTCCTTAGCATTATGGTTTCCAGTTGGGCCCATTTGGCCACAAAGAACTGCATTTTGTTTTTTTTAATAGCTGAGTAGTATTCCATGGAGTAGATGAACCATAGCTTTCTTATCCAATCCTCTGTTGATGGGCATTTTGGTTGCTTCCATGTTTTTGCAATTACTGATTGTGCTGCTATGAACATAGGGGTGCATGTTGGTTTCGCATGAAACAAGTGTTTTGGATGTATTCCTAGGAGTGCTGTTGCTGGATCTCATCAGGTTTTTAAAATAGTTTCAAAAGATTTGTTGTTTTTTAAAATTTTTGATAAAAATCAGCAGTGCTGCTATTTGGTCTGGGGCTTTGCTTTGAAGAGTTCTTTTTTTGTTGTTGTTGTTTTGTTTTTTGTTTTTTGTTTTTTTTTCACTGAATCAGTGGTTTTCTTCAGCCTTTCTAGTTACAGTTTGGTCTATTTAAGGTATATGTATGTGTTTAGGAATTTGCCTGTTCTGGATTATCATATTTATTGCTGAACAGTTGTTTATAACAGTTTCTAGTGATCCTTTTTTCTTTTTTATATGTTTTGAAAGCCAGAGATACAGAGAAAGAAATAAGAGCTCTTCCATCTGGTGGTGTAGTCTTGATATGGCCGTGATGGCTAGCTCTGGGCCGTGCAGAACCAAGAGCTTCATGTGGGTCCCACATGTGAGTGTCCTGAGCGTTTGGGCCATCATCTGTTGCTTTTCCTAGCCCATTAGCAAGGAGCTGAGTTAGAAGTGGAGCAGCCAGGACATCAGCTGATGCCCATTTAGACAGTGGTTTGACCTGCTTAGTCACAGTGTTGGCTCTGATTCTTTTTATACTGTATAGCCAGTTTTAGCGTCTCCTTTTTTATATATGACTTTATTTGAGTTTTTTTTTTTTCTAGCTATGGATTTGTGTTTTGTCTTCTAGGAAAAATGTTAGGTTTTGTTGGTCATTTTTTAGTCAGTTTTGTATCTCCTCTGATTTACATTTCTTCTAGTCTTCTGAGATCTTTCTGCTTTTTGATGTATGTATTAATTGCTGTAAATGTCCTTGTTATTACTGTTTTTGTGATAAAATGCAAGTTTTAGTATGCTCTGTTTGCATTTTAATTTTTTCCAAGAAAACTTTTATAGTTTTCCTTAATTTCTTCCCTAATCTATTGGTTGTTCAAGAGTAAATTTTGGGCCCGGCGCTGTAGCCTTGTAGCTGAAGTCCCCGCCTTGCATGCTCCAGGATCCCATATGGGTACCAGATGGCATGCCAGCTGCTCCACTCTTGATCCAGCTCCATGCTTATGGCCTGGGAAAGCAGTTGAGGATGGCCCAAAGCTTTGAGACCCTGCACCCACATTGAAGATCCGGAAGAGGCTGCTGGTTCCTGGCTGCAGATAGGCTCCGCTCCAGCTGTTGCGGTCACTTGGAGTGAATCATGAGATGGACAATCTTCTCTGTTTCTCCTCTTCTTTGTATATCTGACTTTCCAATAGAAATATATGTTTTTTAAGAAGTGAATTATTTAACTTTCATGTATTGGTATAGTTTATGAATTGTTTTTGGTCGTATTTTTACTGGAAATGCAGATTTACACAGAAGAGAGACAAAGATCTTTTGTTTACTGGTTCACTCCCCAAATGACTTTAATTTCCAAAAATGAACCGATCCAAAGCTAGGAGCCGGGAGCTCCTTCCAGGCCTCCCATGCAGGTACAGGATGACTTTGGGCCATTGTCCAGTGCTTTCCCAGGCCACAGGCAGAGAGCTGAGTGGAAAGTAGAGTATCTAGGACATGAACCAGCCCCCAAATGGGATCCGGGTGCTTGGATTAAGCCAGTTGGACCATTGCATGGGGCCCAGCGTGATTCCATTTTTAAAGGTTCTATTGGAGAATGTGCTATATATTGTTGAAAAGAATTGTATATCCTGCAACTGTTGGATGGAATAGTCTGTAGATGTGTATTAGGTCCAATTGTTGCTAATTTCTGTGTCTAATCTGGCCATTGCTGATAATGGGGTTTTAAGGTTGCCTGCTGTTACTGTAGTATTGTAGTCTGTCTCTCTTTTAAGCTGTTACTATTTACTTTATGTATTTAGGTGCTCTGATTGGGAGTTCGTGCATATTTATAATTATTACTTATTGTTATGTCTTGCTACATTGATTCATCATTCTGTAATGACTTTTTTTTTTTTTAAAGATTTATACTTTTGTTTTTGTTGAAAAGTCAAATACACAGGGAGGAGGAGAGACAGAGAGGAAGAACTTCCATCTGCCAATTTACTCCCCAAGTGACTGGCAGCCAAATGGAATCCTGGCACGTTCAGGGTGAGGACTAGGCTACTGTGTCATGCCCTCTGTAATGGCTTTTTCTCCCTGCTTTTAAGTTAGGCTGCTTTATCTAACACAAATATGGCTGCTCTTTCTTTATATGTGGTCTGGCTTCTATCATTTTGTTTTCAGTCTGTGTGTGTTCTTAGAAGTAAATTGCTTTATTATGATGATTATTGTTTTGCACGGTACAGTTTTATATGTGTAGTGGTTCCTCCCTCTGCCTTCCTGATTTCCTTCCTCATTTTCCCCTCCTTCCATTTTCCCCTGATTTATTATAGTAGTATAACCCCTTAGTAAAAGTAACAAACTTAATTCCATGCCACTTAAAGAGTGAATTTCTTAATGTTTGTGATTAGCCTGCTGGGCTCAGCTTAGATGATCCCAGTCTTGTTAGTGCCATGCAGTGCATCCCAATCAGGAGCCAGTGAAACACAGGCCTTTGCCATGTTAGGCCTGATGCAGGTATTGCTGTTGTTTCTTCCCAGCCGGTTGATCTCTGCTGCTTGCTGGTTTTGAAATCCACGGTGAACACAGTGTCTCTATCTTCTTGGCAGACTCAGTGGCCATAGGAACTTTATTTCTTAATGATTATTACTCTTGGTTTGCTTTGTATAGGGTTTTTTTTCCTCCCTCTGATTATTATAAGTCTTACAAAAACCTTTGAAATATAAGTACTTTGAGGCGGTGGCAACGCAACACTGAGCATAGAAGAGAAGAAAGATAAAATAATACTAATTAAAAACTAAATTTGTGCTTCATTACCTCTAACATTTTGAATTTTGTGTATTTTTATGTTTATCACCATATTAAGTTATTTTAAGAAATTATTTAGCTTTTCATTCACATTGAAGAGATAAATGGGTTATACATCAATGTATATACAATATTTACAACATTGTAGCATTTTGAATATGTATGGTTGTTCTAACTAATGAGTTTTGTGCATTTCAGTACTTTTTTTTTTCTTATTAGTGTTTCTTTAAGATCAATAAGTCCCTAAGAATTTCTTGGAAAACATTCTGGTAGTGATAAATTCTCCCAGTGTTTTGTGTTTCTGATAATGTCTGATTTTTATAATTTCTTTTAAAGATGGTTTATTTATTGGAAGGCATAGTTACAGAGAGAATGGGTCTTCCAATCACTGGGCCAAGCCAAAGTCAGAAGCTGGGACCGTTATCAGGGAGCCAGATTGGAAGTGGCACAGTTGAGACTCACACCAACGCCCATCTGGGGTGGCAGCTTACCCTCCTGTGCCACAACAACAACACTGGCCCTGTTTCTTGTTTCTGTAGCCTGAGTACAGTATTCTTAGCTGGCAGTTTTTCTCTTCAACCTGGTGCACATCTTGTCCCACTCTGTTATGGTCTTTATGGTTTATGCTGAGAAGTCTGGTCAGGCAAATTGGAATATTGTTACATAGCACCTCTGAAAAAATTTTTTTAGATTTATTTTATTAAAATTTTTTGACATGATTTTATTTGAAAGGCAGAGTGACAAGAAAAGAGGGAAGAGAAATCTTTCGTTTGTTCACTCCCAGATGACGGTGACAGTCATGAGTCTGCCACACCAAAGTCAAGAGCTGGGAGCTGCAGGTCTCCCACATGGGTAGTAGGAATCCGAGGTTTGGGGCCATCATTCACTACCTTCTGGACATGTTAACAGGACGCAAGGAGTGCAGAACACCAGTGCTAGAACCCTTTCTATGACGCAGGATTTGGATTTCCCAAGCAGCAGTTTAATCTGCTGTATCACAATGCTAACCCCTGGATTTTTAATATATATTTTTAAAATGAACATTTATTTACTTCTATGTGCTGTATTCTTTCTTAGCATCTTACTTGTATGCTACCATTTAATCCTCATACGTGTTCCAGGAAGTTGCTGTTATTTAGTATCCCCATTTGGTTGAAGGAAATTTAGGCAGTGTGAATAAAGTTAAAGCCCCAAGGTTGCTTACCCAGTAGGCCATAGAACTGCTCTGTGAATCCAAGAACTCTCTCCTCTAAGGGCTGACACTGGGCATAGTAGGCTAAATTCTCACCTGTGGTGTCAGCACTCCATATGGGTGGCCGTTTGAAGTCCAGGCTGCCCCCCTTCTGATCCAGGTCTCTGCTTTTGATCTAGGAAAGCAGTGGAGGATGGCTCAAGTTCTTGGGCCCTTACGCTCAGATGGGAGACCTAGAAGAAGTTCCTGGCTTTGGTTCAACTCAGCTACCATTGTGGCCATTTGGGAAGTGAACCAGTAGATGAAAGATGTCTCTGTCTTCTTATCTCTCTAACTCTTCCAAATAAAAATAAATCTTTAATAAAAAATATATAGTAAATCTATATTGTTTACAATTTTAAAAATCTGTCTTCTAGATTTAGCTTTTTCTTATGTAAAATTGGATTCCATTTTTTTGCTGAGCTCCCTAATTTCAGCCTGTCTACCTTTTTTTGTGCTATTTTTCTCTTTTCAGTGTGTTCAGAGGAATATTCTTAAACTAATCCTGTTGTGGTAGAAGACTTCACAGATGCTTTCAGTGGCTTTTTACTGTTTACATTGTTAAGTCTCAGTTCTAGAAATGATACTCTGATCAGCCTCTGCTTTCTCTACCCCTTTCTCACCTGCACTGAAACTTCAGCTGAATTGGACCAGTTTACTTTATGGATGTTTTATCTGTTCTTCATTATCTTCAATTCTGCTCTTGCCACTTCCTGGAATGGCACAAATTTTTCAAGCCTTGAGCCCTGTACTATGACTCAATGAAAGGCTAAATCCTTCCTTTGCAAGTGCCAGGATCCCATGTGGGTACTAGATTGGATGCCAGCTGCTCCACTCTTGATCCAGAGCCATGCTTATGGCCTGGGAAAGCAGCAGAAGATGGCCAAAAGGTTTGGGACCCTGCACCCACATGGGAGACCCAGAAGAAGCTTCTGGCTCCTGGCTTTGGATTGGCTCAGCTCAGGCCATTGCAGCCATCTAGGGAATGAAACAGCGGATGGAAGATCTTTCTTTCTCTCCTTTTTTCTGTAATCTGCCTTTCCAATAAATAAATAATTCCAAATTTTTCACTTGCTTAACCTTTCTCATTTGAACATCTGCAAATTTTTCCTGCCTATTTGCCATATTGTAGTATGTATCATGAGTTGACCTTTTACTCCATTAATGTCTGTAGTTTTAGCTTTCACATTCTGATCTACAAATCCATTTTTAGTTAATGCTTGTGTCTAGTGTAAGAAAGGATCAAACTTCATTATTTTACAGGTGAACACTGTTTTCCCAGGTAATTTAAAAGTATAGGGACTACCATTTAAATTGTGTGCTGATCCTGATTGATAGACTCGATCACAGTGTGTATTTCCACATACATGTAATGTAGTAGATACATGCTAATTTATTTCCTGGTATCTTTGGAATATATGGAGGCTATTATAAGTGCAAAACAGTTAGTTCCTAAAATACTTACCAGGTGTGTATTTGCTGGGCTGCCAAGGTGGTTGGCACATAGTCTGTATCTGTTTCTCCACATTATAAAGAACATAAAGAATGAAAATAAGAAGCTATTCCTGCAGTTTAAGCAAGATACTGAGAGAAGTCACAAACTGAAGTTAAATAGATTTGCTTTAGACATTTTGGTTGAATTTTGAAGAATGGGTAACAAAGAAGTACAGTGAGAAAAGGCCTGGAGTAGGTACGGAGGGAAGAGCACGCTTCAGGGAACAGATGTTGTTATAATAGGGTGGATTGAAGATAGCTGTGAGAGGTGAAGCAAAAACAGTGGGACCAAATCAGAGTTTTTTGGTTTTTTTTTTCTGATTTATTGGGTGAAATTCTGATTCTTATATAGGGTAAGGGATAGCCTCAGGCCAGGAATTTTGGGAATTCCAGGAGGGGAGAAACTAGGAGCCAATTACTAGGAGAATGACTGCAGAAGCCATCTCCCATAGGCCAGGGGTAGGTGAGCGAGATGGCCCTGGTCAATGAGTATTTCCTTGGAGCTACGTGACTCCGGCCCTGGTTCACACCCAGGGCTCTGTCCTTGGCCGCCATCTTGCCTGCCAGTGACCTGGATTGTTAGTCGCCATCTTGTTGACTCCGTGACCTCTTTGCCCCTGAGCCCCACATCTCCCCCTTTCTTTGTTAAATGGGGCAGGGATCCATAGCAACTGTGTCTGTCTTAGGTTGCCCTCCTCTGAGGATCTTACCCATCATTGACTATCCAGCCATCACAGGACCCTGGGTGACTGTGCCTGGCTTGAATTGTTACCAGGATGGGTACTGGAGACTTAGAGGTATATGTATATTTGTAATTTCTAAATATGCTGTGTTTTTATATTCTGTCAAATTCTTTACATATAGATGTGTAATTTATATAATTATAGCAATTGCAGTTTATAGCAATATATAGTTTTAAAAAGTCATTGCTTGTTTTTCATGGGGGATTGGTACCAGGACCTCTGTATATACCAGAATCAAAGGCTGCTCAGATCTTTTATAGAAAATGGTGCAATATTTGCATATAACCTTTATATATCCTCCCATATTTTTAAGTCATCTCTAGATTATTAAAAATAGTAGTACAATGTAAATTCTGTGTGAATGGTTACATTTGTTAGTGGAATAATGACAAGAGATACATCTTCATGTTCAGGGTAGACTCAAGATTTTTGTTTGGTGTGTTTGATTTGAGGTCAGTTTATTTCTCAGATGTGGAATGCACAGATATAGAGGGCCAAATATATACACATGGAGGTGTGTATAATAAAAATAGTAAAAATTGTTACTGAATAGGCCAATATTAGAGGCTATGGGAAGCCATTGAATGATTTTAAGTGGAAAAGGAATGATCAAATGTGTATTTTAAGGTGTTACACCAGAGAAGAGTGAAAAGCCCTTATTATAGTCAGGGGCTGGCGTGGTGGTTACATAGGTTAATCCGTCACCTGCAGTGCCAGCATCTTACAAGGGCACTGTTCTGGTCCCAGCTGCTCTACTTCTGATCCAGCTCCTTGCTAATGGACTTGGAAAGCAGCAAAGGGTGAATCAAGACCTTGGAACACTGTACCCACGAGAGAAGTCGAGAAGCCCTTGGCTCCTGGCTTCAGATTGGCTCAACTCCTGCAGTTGTGGCCATTTGGGGAGTGAACCATCAGATGGAGGATATCTCTGTATGACTCTCCTTCTCTCTGTGAATCTGCCTTTCAAAGAAAGAGAAAGAAAGGAAGGAAAGAAGGAAGGAAAGGAGTCCAGAGAGTTCAGCTGAGGAAGAGGTGATCTTTATGTTGCTGAGGTCTTGAGCCCTCCAGAGTTCTGGCTTAATATATTGTAGCTCAAGGGTTTGGACTCTTGTTTCAAGTTGGAGACCTGGAAAAAGTTCCTGACTTCAGCTTGACCCACCCCCAGCCGTTGTGGCTATTTGGGAAGTGGAAGACCTCTTTCTTTGTCTCTTTTTCTGCAACTCTCCTTTAAAGTAAATATATCCCTTTTACTTTTCTTTTGGAAAAGCAATCTCCCTCTCCCTGACACTCATGCTTTCCTTTGAAGACACTGTTCCATCCATATAATCATCTCATTTTTGAAGAGATAGCTTATTGACTTTGCTGTTTGTTGGGTTGTACTTTACAATTAAATGTACAGAATTCCAGTTTACAGTTTGTTTTGATGTCACTACAATCAAAATTCAAAAAGGAATGTCTTTCACAGTGTTATTCACAGATGGTCACACACTTGTCTTGTACCAGATACGTAATAACCTACCTTTGTCGTATCACTTTTAAATGTAAACTTTACAATAAGCTAAGTTCCAGTAGGTATTCGGATTTGTTTTTGCCTCTTTATCCTGTTAATCTGCCAGTCTCTTCTTGTATCATAATTGAATTTATTTTGATGTCATGCTTTCTAAAATGTTTTGATAACTGGGGAGTCTGAGTCCGCTCCCCTCATTACCCTTACTTTTTGCTTGTCTATACTGTTCCACCATAACTTCTAAGATGCCTTTGTGACTTGTAAATTCCTGCTGGAATCTTTCTTACTTTCAAATTAAAACCTGAAATGACTAAAATTAAAAAAAAAAAAAGGAATGTCTTTGTTGTCCCAGAAAGATGCCATGTTTCTCCAGTTAAACCTAGAAAAAGGCCAGAGTTTTGAGTTCTTTGTTTTCCTTTTCTTGAACTTTATGAATGAAGCCATGTGATAAACACTGATTCCATTTATTCGCATGACAGACATACAGAGATCTACTGGTTCTCTCCTTAGGGCTGGGCCATGCCAAAGCAGAAACTCTGCCTCAACATAGGTTTCTCATATTTGTGGCAACAACTTAAGTACTTGAGCCTTATGTGCTGCCTGCCAGGATGTACAATCATGCCAGGCTGGTTTGGAAGCAGATTAGAGCCTGGGTACTCTCATACAGGATGCAGGCATCTCAAGCAGCAACCTAACTGCTGTGCCAAATGTGTGCCCTAGCATTTATCTTTATATCTGATTTTGTTGCTTAACATAATGTGTTCCTTTTACGATTATTGGGAGGAACAGAGTTAGGTCTTTCATCTGGTGTTTCACTCCCAAAATGGCCCTAATAGCTGGGGTTGGGCAAGGCTGAAGCCACCAGGAGCTTCATCTAGGTTTCCCACATGAGTAGCAGGGGCCCACGTACTTGAGCCATTTGCTGTTGCGTTCCAGGCAAACAAACAGGGAGCTGGTTTGGAAGTGGAATAGCTGGTACTTAAACTGTCACTCTTATGTGATGCTAGCAGTAGTGGTGGTGGCAGCAGCACCTTAAATTATTGTATAACACGAACCCTTAAAGTGTTTAAAAATTGATTCTTATGAGGTGTTTCTTTTTAATTAATCATTTTCCTTTTTTTTTAAGATTTATTTATTTTATTACAAAGTCAGATATACAGAGAGGAGGAGAGACAGAGAGGAAGATCTTCCATCTGATGATTCACTCCCCAGGTGAGCCGCAACGGCCGGTGCTGCGCCAATCCGATGCCGGGAACCTGGAATCTCTTCCGGGTCTCCCACACAGGTGCAGGCAGGGTCCCAATGCACTGGGCCGTCCTTGACTGCTTTCCCAGGCCACAAGCAGGGAGCTGGATGGGAAGTGGAGCTGCCGGGATTAGAACCGGCGCCCATATGGGATCCTGGGGCATTTAAGGTGAGGACTTTAGCCGCTGGGCCACGCCGCCAGGGCCCAATTAATCATTTTCTAATGCATTTCCTTAGGCCCTGGGACTTCCCTTACCCCCTCCCTAAGTTTCCTCACCACTGCCAGAATTTCCCTGTATTATTATATATAGTGTAGTTCTTAATCATATGTCCATAATGGCAGGCATGGACAATGGCAGAGGGTTCAGCATCCTATTGTCAAGATAGGTAACAGTTTCATTGGGAGTCTATCTTTGTCTGGAAGTAGAGATGCATACTGCATTGTATCCTCACATCTGGATATGATGGACTCCATTACAGTTACTATACATCCCTTTAAGAGAAAAGCCACAGGGCCCGGCGGCATGGCCTAGCAGCTAAAGTCCTTACCTTGAAAGCCCCAGGATCCCATATGGGTGCCGGTTCTAATCCCGGCAGCTCCACTTCCCATCCAGCTCCCTGCTTGTGGCCTGGGAAAGCAGTCGAGGATGGCCCAATGCTTTGGGACCCTGCACCTGCGTGGGAGACCCAGAAGAGGTTCCAGGTTCCCAGCTTCGGATCGGCGCAGTACCGGCCTTTGCGGCTCACTTGGGGAGTGAATTATCAGATGAAAGATCTCCTCTCTGTCTCTCCTCCTCTCTGTATATCCGGCTTTCTAATAATAATAAAATCTTTAAAAAAAAAAAAAAAGAGAAAAGCCACAATACAAAACGAACAGCAAGAAGAAAAACAGAAATTTACAATACCATGAAGTTACATAATGTGCTACTAGATATGATACTCTCAATTACACTGTTACTGTACATTCTAGTAAATGGAAAGGCACAAAAAAATCAACAGCAGGGAGAAAAGAAATTAAAACGTCATGAAGTTAAATAGCATGCTACTGAATGAATAATGTGTCACTGAAGAAATGAAAAAGAAAATGAAGAACCTTCTTGGGCCCCGGCAGCGTGGCCTAGCGGCTAAAGTCCTTGCCTTGAACGCCCCGGGATCCCATATGGGCGCCGGTTCTAATCCCGGCAGCTCCACTTCCCATCCAGCTCCCTGCTTGTGGCCTGGGAAAGCAGTTGAGGATGGCCCAATGCATTGGGACCCTGCACCCGCGTGGAAAACCTGGAAGAGTTTCCAGGTTCCTGGCGTTGGATTGGCGCAGCACCGGCCATCGGACGGAAGATCTTCCTCTCTGTCTCTCCTCCTCTCTGTATATCTGACTTTGTAATAAAATAAATCTTAAAAAAAGAACCTTCTTGAAGAAAATGATGCTACTGTAGGATCTATTAGTCAATGAAGAATTTAATGAGAAAGAGTTCTGAAGAGATGAAACTAAATTTAAAAAAAAAGATAGTATATAGTTTCTGCTGATCTTTGTTGATGAGATGTGCCTCCTGTAGACAACAAATAGATGGGTTTCGTTTTTAATCCAGTCTACGAATCTATGATGTTTGATTGATGGGTTTAAGTCATTTACATTCAGGGTTAATATGAATGGGTGGCACTTTGGTCCTGTCATTTTAGCAATGGTTGTTCATTGACTTAGTCTTCTGTTATCTTACTGGGATGTTCTTCACATTCGCCTTTGGTTTTGGTGGGCGCTATTCCTTTTCTCTGTCAAAAGAACATCTTTAAGTGTCCTTTGTAGGGCGGGTTTAGAAGAGGCATATTCTTTTAACTTTTCTTGACTGTGGAAGAATTTTATTTTGTTTTCAAAGACAAAGGAAAGTTTTGCTGGGTATGTTATCCTGGGCCAACAATTTTTTCTTTTACACTCCATTCTCTTCTGGCCTGTAGTTTCCTGGGAGAGGTCTCCTGTGAATTTAATTGTCAATTGATTTTTTTCATATGCATGTTTAAGGATCTTTTTCTTCTGTTCAATTGAAGAGAGCTTGATTATCATGTGTTGTTTTGAAGATTGCTTTTGGTCAACCCTGTTGGAAGTTCTGTGCCCTTCCTGGATGCCATTTCCCAATTCTTTCTCTAGATCAGGGAATTTTTCCTTCATTATTTCATTAAATACATTTATAAACCCAGCTTCTTCTGCAGCTTCTGGGACTCCCATAACTCTTGTATTTGGCCTTTTAAGAGTGTCTTTCAATTCTTGAATACGTTTTTTTGGCTGATCCAGCTCTGCTTCCAGCTTTTTGATTATTTCCCCCTGGTGACAGGAAATATCTTCCAATTCGGAGGGTTTTTTTTTTATTATTATTTGTTTTTTTGGAAAGGCGGATATACAGAGAGGAGGAGAGGCAGAGAAGATGATCTTCCGTCCAATGATTCACTCCTCAAGTGAGGGCATTGGCCGGTGCTGCGCCCATCTGAAGCCAGGATCCAGAAACTCCTCCAGGTCTCCCACGCGGGTGCAGGGTCCCAAGGCTTTGGGCTGTCCTTGACTGCTCTTCCAGGTCACAAGCAGGGAGTTATGGGAACCAGGGCTGCCGGGATTAGAACTGGCGCATGCAAAGCAAGGACTTTAACCACTACACTATCACGCCGGGCCCACAATTTGGAGATTTTATCTTCTGCCTCCTTCATTCTATTTTGGAGACTCTCCACTGTACTTTTAATTTGTTCCATTGTATTCTTTATTTCTGATATATCAGCTTTCATTTGATTCATTTCCAGTGTGATATTGCTTTATAACAAGTGTTTTGAATTCTGTATCACCCAGTTTCCCAATATATTCCTTAGTTAGCTCCGTTGTTGGTAAGGCTTCTTTGTAGGGGAGTCTTCAATAATATTCATTGTGCCTCTGTCTCTTCTTTTGTTCTTGGTCATTGCACTTCTGGTTAGCAGATTCTTCTCCTTGGGGCAGGTTTCTAAACTCTCTCACCCACAGGTCTACAGTTCGACTTATTGTGGTTGGTATGCAACCCTTTGTTTGCAGTCACTTGTACTACTCCCTCCAGCGAGTTCCAGGTCTGGGTTCTTATGTTAGATTTCCACCATGTTCTCTGTAGCCCCAGCTCCTGGCTTATCACTCTTTACCTCCTGTGACACTGTGCTGAGGTTGCACCGTTTTCTGTACAACCTTTCTCCCAGTTCAGGTTGGAGCAGGTCCCAGGTTTCGGGAGATACCAGGTGTCCTATATAGCTAGATTGTTGTTCCTGGTAATCTTGCTGGAACCTGTTGGCCAATAGTTCTGAGGGCCATACGGACCTATTTTGACCTGTTTTCAGACATATTTGGTATTATTTTCCTGTGGGACCAGTGCAGTGCACTGAGCTCGGTGAATTCTTGCCGAGCTCAGTGCATGCACAGCTCACTGTTGTCATTGCAGTCTTAACATCTTCCCACACTGTACAACATGGTGCCTAATGTGCCACTACCAGAGTTCTTCATGTGCTGGTCGCCATGTTTGAGAGCTATCCGGACCTATCTTGGATGGAACCTGTAGGAGCTAAAAATGAGTTTACTCGTGGCTCAGTGCATGTGTAGTACTGTCCCTTATAGCCTATGCCTCCTTAAATAAAATGGCGCCCAGTTCGGCTCTAGGGGTTGTACTGGGCTGTAAAATCTACCCTGTTCCTGCACTGCTTGTCTGAAACCTGCCGTTCTGTCTCTGCTCTTGGTCAAATCAAACAGACCAGCAGGATGGGCAATTCGTTGTCTTGGTTCATCTCCTGAGCTCCCAGTGAACATCCCTTCCCACCTTGTTGCTGGTAGAGTTCCAGCTGGTGCAGTTCGCATCACCGCTCACTGAATGTTGCTGGGGTGTCAATCACTGCAAGAACACACTGTTGTGTCTGCTGCTTTCCTGTGTCTGTCAGTCTCTTGTACCCCACTGCTGTTGTTCTGTCCTCTCCTATTTCCTGGAATGTGTCCTCTGCTTCACACGGGCTAATGTTTCCCCATCTGTTTAAACTTGGCCTTACACTATCCTTCCATCTTGTTTCTATGAGGTGGTTGTTAGAGAGCAGCAGTCAAGCCCTTGTTTGTGATGCTTTATTCCATATCAGAGTGCATGTTTTTAAGTCAGCTTCCATCCAGCTCCTGCTGCTGTTCACTCTGGGAGGCAGCAGGTAATGGCTCAAGTGTATTTGCCTCTGCCACCATGTGGGAGAATCTTCTTGAATTTCAGCCTCTTGGTTTGGCCCTTGGCTGCTTAAGGCATTTAGGGAGTGAACTTATAGAAGGACAATGTCTTTTCTGTCTCTGTAGCAGGCTCCTGCCTTTTTAGATTTGTTTATTTGAAAAGCAGGATTGCAAAGGGGAAAGTTAAAAAGAGTTCCATGTGCTTGCTCACTCCTCAGAGAGCCACATTATCAGAGATTGGATTAGGTCAAAGACAGGAGCGTGGAACTTCATTCATATCTCTTTAATGTTGAGTGGCAGGGGCTCGAGTACTCAATCTTCTGCTTTTCCAGACCCATTAACAGGGAGCTGGGTCAGAAATAGAGCAGCCTAGGTCTTGAATCTGCGCTCATAAGGGATGTTGGGCTGCAATTGGCAGTATCATTATATGCTTTAACACATGTTAGCTTCAAATTCAAGCAAGCAGAGGAAAAAATATAATTTTAGTATATATATATACATCATGTGGGTATTCTAATACATTGATGTTTATATTTACAAAGGATACTTTATGACTTTCAAAATGTTTTAACTCTATAAGTTTCTTGCCAGTAGCAATATAAAACATTCAGGTATTATATGTTGGATACAGCCATGAAAACATTTAAAAAATAATAGCTCATAGAATCATTGCTTATGTGTTTTTCTGTCTGGTTGCGAGTATGCACTTAACAAGTTGCTTGGTTGGTGTTTTCTGCCTCATAATGGTGCTGTGTTGTGATGACCTTTTAAGTCTTCAGTGGAATGAAAAGCTCAGGAAGATTAGAGGAAAAATCATTTTTAAAAAAGATTTACTTACTTTTATTGGAAAAGAAGATCTACAGAGAAACAAAGAGACAAAGATCTTCCATCTACTGGTTCACTCCCCAAGTGACCCCAGTGGCCGGAACTGAGCTGATATGAAACCGGGAGCCAGGAGTTTCTTCTAGATCTCTCATGTGGGCACAGGTTCCCAAGGCTTTGGGCCATCATCTGCTGCTTTCACAGTCCACAAGCAGGGAGCAGGATGGGAAGTGGAGCAGCTGGGACACAATCCAGCACCCACATTAGGATCCTGGCACTTGAAGGCGGGGAGGAACCAGTGTGGCCATTTGGTCAGGCCTGCAATATCACTTTTTATGCTTATCTTTTAAAAGTAAAATTGCAAAGGGAATTTTTAATTAGAGTATATTTTTCAATCTGTATGTTACCATTCAAATTAAAAGATTTGAATGCCAATGATAGTGAAGCTTGCAGAGCTCTGTGAAGCAAATAAATGCAATATACATGTCCTTTAAATTGATTCTATAGACTGCTTTTTTGATGAAAATAGTTTCTAATGTTGAGTTATATGCTGTGTACTGTAATATATGATAGTTGAGATTCTTTAATAAAAATATTCTTTAAATTTATGAAATTTAATCATTTTCATATAAAATGACTGGTAGAGGGGCAAGTATTTAGCTTAGAAATGAAGACACCTGTGTCTCAGGTTGGGACATCTGGGTGAATGCCCAGCTCTGGACCCTGATTCCTAGCCTCTGATTATTGCCAGCCTTTGGGGGCACTGGTAATGGCTCACTTAATTGGATCCTTGCTACCCACCTGGGTTGAGTTCCAGGGTCCTGACTACAGCCAGGAAGGGCCCAGCCCTAACAGATAGCAGCATTCTGAGAGTGTGCCAACAGATGGAAGCTTTCTCTGTCAAATTTTGTTTAAAAGATTTTCTGTTATTTGAAAGGCAGAGTTACAGAGAGAGATCTTCAATCTGATGGTTCACTCTCCAGTGACCACAATGGCTGAACCTCACCCTTCTGAAGCCAAGAGCCAGGGGCCTCTTTCTTGCCCAAATGACCACAGTATCCGGAGTTAGGCCTGTCTGAAGCCAAGATCCAGGAGCCTCTGTCTTCCTGGTTTCTCACATGGGTGCAAAGGATCAAGAAGTTGGGTCATCCTCCTCTGTTTTCCTAGGCCTTTAGCATGGAGCTCTATCGCAAGTGGAGCTCTATCGCAAGTGGAGCAGCCGGGACTGGAACTGGTACTCATATGGGATGTAGGTGCTGCTGGTAGACACTTTACCTATTATGCTGCAGCACTAGCCCATCAAAAATTTAAGAAGTAATACATTGACTATATTACTAGTAGATATATTTTGTTTTTTTGTTTATTTTCATAATTTGAGAGGTAGATATATAGAGAAACTTCCATCTGCTGTTTCACTTCCAGAATGTCTGCAATAGCCCGTTCTGAGTGACAAAAACTAGAAAACTTTAGCTGTCACCACTGCCTCCCTGGGTCTGCATTGGAAGGAAGCTGGAGTCAGGAGCTGGGGCCTGGTGTCAGACTTGTACACTCCAGGATGGGACATGGATGTCCTAAGTACTAAACCAAAGCCTTGCTCTGGGGAAGAAGCTTACATTTACATGTAAAGAAGCATGGAATTCTGATTTCTTACGAAGGACTATACCATTGTAGCAAAATGGGGAAAGTCTGTCGTGGGTGGGAGTTTGGAGGGGAGAATTGTACCACATAATTCAAAAATTCAAAATAAAAATATATATGTGAAAAAAGCATGGAATTAACTGTGCAATCATGATTTTATTAAGAGACTCCTCTCACAAGAAAATTATTTGGAGATTACAGTTTTGTAAGTCTGTTGTCCCATCCTGGAGTGTAAAAGTCTTGACACCTGGCCACAGCCCCTGACTCTAGGAGAATTTTGAAAAAATAGTTACTCTGATAAATCTTTCATAAAGTACTTGGTTTTATTCTTCTATACGTTCTTTTTGTCTTTTATTACATAGAGAATGGCTATGAGCTGAAACATACATGTGCAGAAAAAGTCGACAAAAAGTCCTGTGGTTAATAAACTTAAGTGTAACTATTGCATAGGTGAATTTTTTTTCTATTTTCTTAAATACAGGGAATATTTACTTCGGGCACATGGGAAGAGAAATCAGATGAAATTTCATTTGCTGACTTCAAGTTCTCAATCACTCATCATTATCTTGTACAAGAGTCTGCTGATAAAGATGGAAAGGATGAATTACTAGAAGGTAGGGTTTTGCTATGTTTTTAAAGAGTGGTCATAATTTTGAATTAAGTTTTTAAGCTTCTTGAACCTGTGTATATTTTTCAGTACATAAATATGCTAGGTGCAGTGCCAAGCCTCATTGCACCCAAACTAACATGTGTACTGTGGGACATAGGATCTACAGGTAACAGCAAAAGTAAATGGACAATGATAAATGACATCCCAAGGCTAATACTGCTCTACTGGAGTTCACAGGAACATCTCTTCTAATTCGAGAAGAAAAGAAAGTGTTATGGAAGCCAAGTATTGAAGGAATCATAAATAAAGGAAAATTTGTGTGTTGATTAGACAGTGACTTTTAGACATGCCTTAGATTTTTTGTTACACCAGATAGATTAAAACTTTAATATTATTTGGGCAGGTGTTTGGCCTGTCAGTTAAGACGCCAGCATTTCATGTTAGAGTTCCTGGGATTGAGTCATTGCACCAGCTCCTCATCCCAGCTTTCTGCTCATGCAGACCTCTGAGGTTGCCAGCTACCCATGAGCAGATGGTGGTTGAAGTAGTAGGGCTGCTGCCTCCTCACTTAGCTGAGTTCCTGTTTTTCCAGCAGATGGAAGCTTTTCTTGCTATATTTAGCTGTCTTGCTCGCTCTTTGACCCTCCAATGTATTTGTAATTTTTTATAAATGGTTTAAAAATAAACAAAATTACAGCTTTCTTACTAAAAATTTTTATTGACATTGATGAAATGTTCTTAACATTGTATTTCAAGTCACATAAACCAGTCAGACATGAATAAAGTTTTAAAATAAATCACTTTAATATCTTTTGTCATGGGATAACAACAATATTACTATGATAGTATTGCATTCTTTAAGGTTTATTTTTATTTGAAAGGTAGATTTGAAAAGAGAGACATAAAGATCTTCTGTCTACTGATTTATTTCTCAAATGGCTACAACAGCTTGAATTGGGCCAGTCTGAAGCCAGGAGCCCAGAGGCTGTCCTGGGTCTTGGGTCATCTTTATGCTGTTTTTTCCAGGTGATTAACAGGGAGCAGATCAAAGTTAGAGTGACCTGGATATGAATCAGAACTCATATGGGATGCTGGCACTGCAGTGAGAAGCTTTAGCTCCTGTGCCATAGCAACAGCCTTTCTTTTCCAGATTATTGTTAGCAGATTCTTATTTTTAGCAGTTTGTATATGTCTTATCTGAAATACTTGGGACCAGAAGTACTTTTGATTTCAGATTTTCCTGGCTTTTGGAATATTAGCTTATACATGAAGTATCTGGAGAATGGGACCCAAGTCTAAATATGAACGCCATTTATGTTTCATATGCATAGAATGAAGGTAATTTTATTCAGTATATGTAATGTGCATGAAACAGTTCTGTGGTGTGAAACATCCTACTTAAGACATTGTATTGCTATTCAGAATGTTACACATTGTTTTTATTATTAGATTAGTTATGCTCAAACTGTACTGTACAAAGGCGAGATAGAAGCACATTTTATAAGTATTTTCAAATTCCCTGCTAACTATTTTTTAGTAAAAACTTGTAGGGTATTAATTGTTAGGCTCAAATTCTATAAGTAAACTTAGTCCTCTGCTGAACTTTGTGCTCTAAGATATTATTTTAAGGATATTCACATAAGAAGTAATTTTCATCAATGAGCTCTTGGTCATCATTGAAATATGTGCTTTTCTTTGTCCTTGGACATCTTGGGTCACGTGAGACTCGGGAATCTCCTGAGTGGGTTTCCATTGTTACTGTTCTTCAATTTGGGCTTGTTGAAAGGCTGTGGCCTGGCTGAGACCATTCAGAGCAGGGGCTTCCTGTTCATTTTCTATTTCTTCTACTTCCTCAATTTCTTCTGGCTCAAAAATTTTTCTTTTCTGGAGGTTCATATTCTTCAAGCAGGTTTCTAGTACAAGCATAACCTAAGTATCCTCTTTCCCCACATACATAGCATTGAGTTTATCAAATCTGTGTCTTTTTCAGATGAACTCAGTGCAGTTCCACAGTTGATAGCAGTGCTTGCTTTTGTCACTCTCCCAAGTAAGGTCTCCCACACAGTTGCAGGGTCCCAAGTCTTTGGTCCATCCTCTACTGCTCTCTCATGCCATGAGCAGGGAGGTGGGTGGGAAGTGGAGGCAGCTAGGACATGAACTGGTACCCAGATGGGTTCCTGGCACCTGCAAGGTGAGGATTTAGCCACTGAGCCCTTACTCCAGGCCTCAAGTACCATCTTAACTATGTACCTCCTAGGTACCCCTTCCTAAATCTTAGAAGTAGCCCTAAATGTAAATCTTTAAGCAGTCACAAAATTGTATGGGTTAGCAAGACCTGAGTTTTTCTCAATGTGTACTGTAAAATTCTGCCTTAAAATGACAATGCTAACTTTTCATTATCAAATGGTTTTGTAGATGCAATCCCACAATCTATGCAGGATTTGCTTTGTATGAACAATGATTTTCCTCCAAGAGCTCATTGTCTGGTAAGATGGTATGTATACATTTTATTCAGGTATCTTTTAGTATGGATGTTAGGGAGACCCTAAAAGTTTCCCCAGATTTAATGCTTTGCTAGGATAACTCAAAGCACATGGTTACAATTACAGCAGAATAATTATAATTGCCTTCAGAATGCCAAGCAAAAATGCAAAGTTCAGAGGAAGTGTAAGTGTTTAAGGGTCCACTCCTTCAGCAGCATGTTGTGACAGTACTTGTGAATCATTGTCCATCAAGGAAGCTTTTAAGAGGCTTAGCCCACAAGGTGTTAAATTGGAGGTGGGTTATATAGATTACCAACATTCCAGACCACAAGAGGAAAGCTAAGCAGCACAGAAACATTGAGTAACTTTGATCAGTTCTAGGTATGTTGACAACCCTCTCCAAATCCAGATTCTTAGGTGCCAGCAAAGAATCCATATTGCAAATAAATTTTTCTGAGATTAGCCATCACAGATCTGTTGTTGACTCTTTTCACAATCTAAGGTGCCTAACTGTAACTCTGGTGACTAGCATGGAAAACTGAAATATCATGGGAAATTTAATATACATTTTTGGAAATTGAAATGTTAATTTATGAGGTAAATGCTCACGTAAGACATGTATCACATTTATAGTGATATCTTTTTCAATTGTACAAAGGATTTCTTTATTTTGAAGACAACTCCAATGTTAAACCATGCCTCCACTAAAACTCAGGAGACTGAGTTAATAGAATTTTATATATTTGATTTAAATTTTCTATTATGTGAGTTTGTCTTTAGATTTTTAAAAATGAACTTTTTTAGAAAGATTTATTTATTTTTATTGGAAAGGCAGATATTCAGAGAAGGAGAGACAGAGAGAAGGATCTTTTATCTCTGGTTCACTCCCCAAACTGCCACAATGGCTAGAACTGAGCCCATCAAACATCATGAGTTTCTTCCACGTATCCCACATGGATGTAAGGTCTCAAGGCTTTTGGACCATCTTCCACTGCTTTTCCAGGCCACAAGCAGGGACCTGGATAGGAAATGGAGCATCCAGGACACAAACTGGTGCCCCTATGGGATCCCGTCACTTGCAAGGGGAGGATTAGCCAATTGAACCATTGGACCAGGCCCCCCAAAAAAGAATTTTTAAAAATAGAAGTGGGCATTTTTGGCGTGGGAATGGGGGAGGTCAAATACTAAAATTTTGTTCATTTTTTAAAAAATACATGAGTATCATTTAGTGCTGCCTCCACTGAATGCAAACCTGGGCCACAAGTCTTCAAACTGCTTGGCAACTGGTCTGGTGATGCCAGAACCTCTAGCTGGGCTGTTGTTGTTTACTGTGACCCTTTCATTATCTTCAAAATAAGGGAACACACCATCTTTCCTCTGGTTTGACTACTGCTGGATGTACCTTTTCTGAGCTCTCATTTGCCTCTTGACTGTGGCCATCACCATTTCAGCCACATCAGCAGTGGGAAGTCTGGTCAGCTGTCTTTTGATCTGGTTCACGGAGATTTTTGGCTCCTGTGTTGTCAACACAATCGATTATCATGCCTACCAGAACAGCCAGAGAAATCTGGAATTTAGTACCAGGTGACCTATAATGTCCTCAATTTGACATCTTGGATTACAGGAAAGGGTAGAGGGGTTTAGCGGACAGACAAAAAGGAAGCTGAATTTTATTTGTTTGAAAGGCAGGAGTTGTAGAGAGAGGGGGCGCAGTGGAGGTTTGGTCTTCAATCCACTGATTGCGCTCCCCACATGGCCACAATGATGGAACTGGACCAGGCTGAAGCCAGAAGCTTTATCCAGGTCACCTAAATAGGTGCAGGAACCCAAGCACTTGGGTCATCCTCCTTTGCTTTTCCAAGAACAATCCAGCAAAAGAGCTGGATTGGAAGTGGAGCAGCTGGGTCAAAAACCCTGCTGTGGTTTTACGTGCTACAGCACAGTGCCAAAAGGAAAATTCAAGATACAAATTACTTATTACAAATTACTACAAATACTAGGCACAGTAGTTTTTACCTGTAAACATTACTTCTTAAATGACTACTTTTTTATGTTTATGTAAAGGAAACAAATCTTCTGTATTTTACGTGGAATTTTTTTAAGAATATAATTCCTACCCTCCCTCTTCCTCTCTTTTTAGCATTCTTTTAATTTTTATGGTGACATTTATGAATTTATAATCACAATCTTAATCTTTAGGAGGTTTTTCTAAGTTTCTAAGCCATTCCACAATTTAAGAGACTGAGATATACAACAGAAAATCGGTGACAAGAATTTGTGAATGGTATTTCATCAGGCAGAACCCTTATTTTTTGCACTGAGCTGATTAAAAATTAGGAGGGTTTGAATGTTTGAAAAGAAGTAAAAGCAGATCAGATGCAACCAGGAGACCAGAGCTGCCTCTACTGCAAATTTCTTTGTTTTCAGGGAACAGGAAAATTGTTAAATGTGGAAGAAGCAGGGTTAACATCTGGTCAAGAAGTTAAATACTGGCTCTAATACCCACATCCCTTATCAAAGCCAATGTTTGGTTCCTTCCTCTAGCACTTAATTCCAGCTTTCTGTCCATGTGGATGCTGGGAGACAGTGATGGCTCCGAAACTCAAGTCTGCCATCCACAGGGGAAGCTCAGATTTGAGTTCCTGATCCTGATTTGACTCCTTTTTTAGAGTGGCTGTTGCCATAGGCTTGCAGGGGAACAGCAGGCAGGCTAACCAGAGGCTGTCCGTTGCAATTACGGACTAAAGTCTAAGAAGTTTGCAACTGCAGTTTTTCTCAGTGTGAATTTTCTGTTGTGTGAAAGGTTTACCCACATAGGTGATTGGCATCTCTGGATGAAGCTGTGAATGCTTTTGTCACCATTAGTTTAGGACACTCCACCAAGTCTCTGGAGCCACCCTCCGTAAGAACTGGTTTCACCTTGGAATGCATAGTGAAGAACCAAATGGAAATTCTAGAGTTGAAAAATATAACTGAAATAGAACTTTCATCTGATGGGCTGAAGAGCTGATCTGAGATGGTAAAAGGAAGTTGGTGAATTTGAAAGATTAGCAGATATTGTCCAATACAAAGAACAGAGAAAAAAAAGTTTGGAGAAAAGTGAACAAACAGATATGTGGGTCAGTATCCAGTGTTCCTAAGCATCCATGGAGTAGGAATGCCAGATGAAAAGAAAGAAGGCGTGAAAAGCCAATATGAAGAAATAATGGCAGAAAACTTACCGGAGTTGATGAGAAATGGTCATGTAGGGAGACAAGAATCTCAGTATCTCCACAGCTGGAAACAGCATAGCCTTTGCAGATACCCAAAGATAGAAAATCTTGAAACAACAAGAGAAGAAAAACTTACTGTATTCAAGAGAATATTACAGCTGTCCTCTTCAGAAGAGTCCAGAGACTGTTATAATCCAAGTACTGAAAGAAAAACTTTCAAC
Source organism: Ochotona princeps (assembly GCF_030435755.1). Taxonomy (NCBI): domain Eukaryota; kingdom Metazoa; phylum Chordata; class Mammalia; order Lagomorpha; family Ochotonidae; genus Ochotona; species Ochotona princeps. The sequence continues at coordinate 19,932,442 of NC_080836.1, forward strand.
TAAGGATATGTGCCCAGTGAAGCTATTTTTAAAAATGCAGAGAGAAGTGTGACATCAAATAAACAGACCCAAGAAATCTGGTTTTATAGGTTTCACTAAAGGCAACAGACAGTGACTTGGGTCCACAAGAATGAACAGATAGCCTTTGGAAAGAAAGGGAATTTGTTCCTGAATACCTCTAATTTCTTATTTCCAGTATTGTAGGTGCTACATATTTAAACATGGGTAGAAAAAATGATTTCTTGGGCCCGGCGGCGTGGCCTAGCGGCTAAGGTCCTCGCCTTGAACGCCCTGGGATCCCATATGGGCGCCGGTTCTAATCCCGGCAGCTCCACTTCCCATCCAGCTCCCTGCTTGTGGCCTGGGAAAGCAGTTGAGGACGGCCCAATGCGTTGGGACACTGCACCCGCGTGGGAGACCTGGAAGAGGTTCCTGGTTCCCGGCATAGGTCAGCGCGCACCGGGCCGTTGCGGCTCACTTGGGGAGTGAATCATCGGACAGAAGATCTTCCTCTCTGTCTCTCCTCCTCTCTGTATATCTGACTTTGTAATAAAAATAAATCTTAAAAAAAAAAAATTTCTTCTTTGCATTATTGCTTCACATTTGTTTATATGTTTAAAATGTAATAGAATAGAAATATTTTTAAAATTTAAAATACATTAAAATATTTTTCTAAAATTGTTTATTAACACCATATTCGGTGGTAGTTTATTATGTACTTCTTTGCCCATTTAAAATTCTGGTTGATTTATTTATTTATTTATTTTTTCAAAAGACATATTTATAGAGAGGAGGTGAGACGATAAGATCTTTCATCCACTGGTTCACTCCCCAAATGGCCATAACTGGCTGAGATGAGCCAATCTGAAGCCAGGATCTTGGAGCTTCTACTGGGTTTCCCATATTGGTGCAGTGGCCTAAGAACTTGAGCTGTTGCTTTCCCAGGCCATAAGCAGGAAGCTGGATCAGAAACAGAGCAGCCATGACACAAACTGTTGCCCTTATGGAATGGCAGCACCACAGGTTGAGGATTATGTCATGCTACTGCACTGGCCATTTGTGTGTGTGTGTGATTGTTGAGCCCTCACTAACGTTGCTATCTTGAAGGTGAACTCAAGCCTACCTATTAAAGAATGCAAATTAGTGACTTATTGATACAGTCACTATCATAATAGGGAAAAACATCTAATTCAGAGAAGAAAGGACATTTAAAGGGGTGGATAATGGTCAGGTAGTGTTTGAGGAAACCTTCAAAGAGTGGTTCCCTCAGGAATTGGATTGTGTGTGATGACAACAGAGTGCATACGCATGTGGTGGCGAGACAGAACAGAGGCATAGGAGATAGAAGGTAGAATACAGGAAAATGGAGTGTATCCTTTTGACTTAATGTACAAGGAGTATACATTGACACAGTTACATCTGTATGGACAGAAGGTATTGATTATTAGCAACTGTCTGTGTTAAAAAATGCAACGGTTCTTTTATCCATGAACTTCTAGCAATTCATTACAGATACATGAATATTTGTAAAAATAATCTGCTTATTGTCGCAACAGTATTAGAATGGAATCAGAGTAATGATCATTTAGCATTTGAAAAGAAGTATAGAAAATATGCTTAATTTTTCTGGTGAGCAAGATTGTTATATGGACAGATGGACTTCTCTGAAAGAGTAGCCAGGAAACTGTTGACAGTGGCTTCATACCACTGTGTGGAGGGTCAGGCAGAATGGTAATTACTTGTTTTGTGTTCTTTCTTCAAAGGATATTTCAAAAAAGGAAAAGTATCTTTAAAATCTTTGAAAGCTTAAAATTCAAAGCTCTGGCATTATTTGATGCTGCCTGTATGTTACTAATTAAGATTTTCAAGGGTAGGCAGTTGGAGGCAAGATGAGATTAAATAAGTTTTTGTTATGTAAACAAAAAACAAACATTAAGAATTAGATTTTCATATTTTTATTTTTGTGGTTCTTTAAAAAGTTTCTTGAGAATGTTCATAAAATTAAATATTCTTAACTATATATCTCCAGAGATTAAAATAAACTTATGAAGGAGTAATGCTTTTCAAAAACTGTTTTCATTTACATAAATGGCTAAGAAGGGATTTTTGGCTAGTGGTTCAGTCTTTGGCTAGGGTGTGTCTGTCCCACATTGGAGGACCTGGGCTGGTCCTTGGCTCTAACTGCTGATGGTACCTTCCTGCTAAAGCAGAATGTGGGAAACGGTGATGGTTCCTCAGGCAGTTAGGTTCTTGCCATACTGGCGTTATGGATTCAGTTCCTGGCCTCTGTCTTTGACCTTTGCCTAGTTTTGGGCACAGTCCTGCCCTTGCAGGCAGTTGGGGAGTGTATTCTTTCCCTCATTTTCAGAGATTAAGTGAGTGTATGTGTGTGTGTGTCTGCCTGCCTTTTAGAAAAAGCAAAAACAAAAGCCTAAAAGTGAATTGATGATTGGATAGGAAGAGGCTCTTTTAGTAGACAAAGCTACCCACTTGCCTGTACATATTTTACAAATATATTTGTACCTGATTTTTGGTTTTACTTGACAAGGTAACTAAATGACAGGTTTCCTTGTTAATATAGATGTTATAGCAGGAGTTAAGTTGTTTTCTCATACTTGTGTAACTCTTACCTAACGTGTATAAGGATACAAGAATTCCTTTGGCTGTTAAGTAAGTTGTGTTCATACAGATATGTATCCTCAGTGATAGTTATTTTCTTGCCATTTGGGGACTGTAAGACTTTACTCTCCCATTTTGATGGACTCAAGGTGTCAGCTGGTTAAAGCAAGATTTCAGTGCCCGCTTTTATTTTGTAGACATTATCCTTGAAGGTAAAACTGTTACTTAACAGTCTTTGTGATTTTAGCAAATGCTTCTGATTTTTATGTAGTATAGAAGGGAGCAGGTGGGTGAATGATGAAACTGCTTTTAAAAATAAATTTAGAAGTTTATGGGCTCAATTTGCCATTAAAAGAAACACTTGTATTTCAAACTTTGGCTTGCTAAACTTCCTGAATGGAAGTTTGTTCATATTTTCACTGAGTGGGTTTTTAGGTCCTGCAGTTTCCTCTGTTTAATGTAGTGATTCCTTTTTGAAGGTACGGGCTACGTGAATTTGTGGTGATTGCCCCTGCAGCACACAGTGACGCCGTTCTCAGTGAGTCAAAGTGCAACCTTCTCCTCAGTTCTGTTTCCATTGCTTTGGGAAACACTGGCTGGTAGGTGGACATTCATAAGTACTTACACAATATACTAAAAGTTAATGATAATTTGTGAAGCCGTACAGTTACAAGATTTTTTAAGCATAGCTAAGAAGTTAACTCATAAGCTTTTTTTTTTTTTTTTTAAGATTTTATTTTTATTGGAAAGTCATATATACAGAGAGGAGGAGAGACAGAGAGGAAGATCCTCTGTCTGATGATTCACTCCCCAAGTGGCTGCAATGGCTGGAGCTGTGCCAATCCAAAACCAGGAGCCAGGAACATCCTCCAGGTCTCCCACGCAGGTGCAGGGTCCCAAGGCTTTGGGCCATCCTCGAATGCCTTCCCAGGCCGCAAGCAGGGAGCTGGATGGGAAGTGAAGCTGCCGGGATTAGAACCGGCGCCCACATGGGATACGAGTGCCTCAGGCAGAGTCAGCTCACCATGCCCTGCACCATCCCCTGTTCATTATTTTTGTTTAAAAGATTTGTTTGTGGGCCTGGTTCAGCAGCCTAGTGACTAAAGCCCTCACATTGCATGTGCCGGGATCCCATTTGGGTGCCCGTTCCTATCCCAGCTCCTTTCCTGTGGCATGACAAAGCAGCAGAGGATGGTCCAAAGTCTTGGGACTCTGCACTGGTGTGTGCTCCTGGCTTTGGTTTGGCTCAGCTCCAGCCATTGTGGCTGTGTGGGGAGTGAACAAGCAGATGGAAGATCTTTCTGTTTTTTTAATGACAAGTCAGAGGAGAGACAGAAAGGTCTTCCATCTGCTGGTTCACTTCCCAAATAACCACATTGGCCAGAGCTGAGCCAATCTGAATTCAGGAGTCAGGAGCTTACTCACGATTCAGGTGCAGGGTTCCAAGGCTTTGGGCCATCCTTGACTGCTTTCTCAGGCCACAGGCAGGGAGCTGGATGGAAAGTGGAGCATCCAGGACACAATCTAGCACCCAGATGGGATCCTGGAGCTTGCAAGATTAGGGTTTAGGCATTGAGTCATCATGTCAGGCCCCCATGCATAATTTATTTTAAAACAACACTTATTTCCTGTGAGCTTTATGGAAAACATTTCATATAGGTATGAAATGGGGATTTTTTTGTATGCATGTGATATTTTAATTTTACTTGGCATAAATTTTTGAAGTATCCTCATACAATTTATTTCTTTTTAAAGATCCTTTATTTTGTACATATTATTGATTTGTTTACATTGAACTCAGCTGGCAGCACTGTAAGCTGCCTGAATGGAGCTTCCCTTACTCCTAGAAGGCATATTACAAACCTTGCATGTAGGAACCCAACGTTTTTGCTCATATACACAGCAGGCATGCATAGGAAACCAAGAAAGGTGGCAGCAAGTAGATCATGAAAAGAGTGGTTGGGGGCCTGGCTCAATAGCCTAGTGGCTAAAGTCCTCGCCTTGCATGCGCCAGGATCCCATTTGGGTGCTGGTTCTAATTCCAGCAGCCCCGCTTCCCATCCAGCTTCCTGCCTGTGGCCTGGGAAAGCATTCGAGGACGGCCCAAAGCCTTGGGACCCTGCACCTGCGTGGGAGACTTGGAAGAGCTCCTGGCTCCTGGCTTCAAATTGGCTCAGCTCCAGCCGTTGTGGTCACTTGGGGAGTGAACCATCGGATGGAGGATCTTCCTCTCTGTCTCTCCTCCTCTGTATATCCACCTTTCTAATTAAAAAAAAATAAATCTTAAAAAGAAAAAAAAAATGAGTGGCTGGGCCCAGCATGATAGCCTAGAGGCCAAAGTCCTCGCCTTGCACATGCTCGGATCCCATATGAGCACCAGTTCTAATCCCAGCAGCCCTTCTTCCCATCCAACTCCCTGCTTGTGGCCTGGGAAAGCAGTTGAGGATGGCCCAAAGCCTTGGGACCCTATACCCATGTGGGAGACCCAGAAGAGGTTCCTGGCTTCGGATGGACGCTGCTCAGTCCATCGTAGCTGCTAGGGGAGTAAATCAACGATGGAAGACCTTCCTCTCTGTCTGATCCTTTTTGTATATCTGACTTTCTAATAAAAGTAACATACACCTTTTTTTTTAAAAGGAAAAAGAAAAGTTTTTTTTTTTTTTTTTTTTAAGATTTTTATTTTTATTACAAAGTCAGATATACAGAGGAGGAGAGACAGAGAGGAAGATTCCGTCCGATGATTCACTCCCCAAGTGAGCCGCAACGGCCCGGTGCGTGCCGATCCTATGCCGGGAACCAGGAACCAGGAACCAGGAACCTCTTCCAGGTCTCCCACACGGGTGCAAGGTCCCAATGCATTGGGCCGTCCTCGACTGCTTTCCCAGGCCACAAGCAGGGAGCTGGATAGGAAGTGGAGCTGCCGGGATTAGAACCGGCGCCCATATGGGATCCCGGGGTGTTCAAGGCGAGGACTTTAGCCGCTAGGCCACGCCGCCGGGCCCAAGAAAAGAGTTTTTAATAACTGAAAGAAGGCAGAACAGTTTTGTCTGATCCTAGTTGGGAAAAGATGAAGGATAGGTAATTCAGATTTTCAGTGCTCTATACTTGTCTAAAAATGACTGAAAATACTATTTGTATTGATTTAGAAATTACAAATACATTTATGTTCAGTAAATCAGGACTGATTCTAAGTTTGAATGACAAAGTATAAAATATTATTTTGCCCTAATGCTGATTTAATTTAGTTTAGTACTTGCAGTTAAGGTTTTATTATTAATGTAGAACACTAATATAGTGATTTCATTCAGGAAAGCTTTCATTATAATGTTTCATGATTTTACCATTTTTTTAAAGATTTATTTATTTTTTTATTGGAAAGACGGATATACAGAAAGGAGAGACAGGGAGAAAGATCTTCCGTCTGATGGTTCACTCCCCAAGTGGGTACAATGGCTGGAGCTGAGCCAATCTGAAGCCAGGAGCCTCCTCTGTGTCTCCCGCGCGGGTGCAGGGTCCCAAGGTCTTGGGCCATCCTTGACTGCTTTCCCAGGCAACAAGCAGGGAGCTGAATGGGAAGCGGGACAGCCGGGATTTGAACCGGCACCTATAGGAATCCTGGCGTGTTCAAGGCGAGGAGCCTAACTGCTGTGCTATCGTGCCTGGCCCAGTTTTACTCATTTTTAAAGACCATGTTTCTACTGAAGTGCCATTATATGATAGCCTCTTCACATTGTTAGTGTGATAAGGAAACAGTCTCTTTGTTTTAAATACAAATCTTAATTTTTGTAGTGTTCCTTATTTAGTGCTTAGAATGTCTGAGATTTATCGAATTTGACAGAATTATTCAATGTTTAATTAAACTTTGTGTCTCTGTTTAATCATGTCCTACAGTCAGGTGCCACTCTTTGTGCAAATTCATCACAAATGGCGAAGAATGTATGTAGGAGAATGCCAGGGTCCTGGTGTCCGCACTGATTTTGAAATGGTTCATCTTCGCAAAGTGCCGCCTCAGTATACTCATTTATCAGGTCTACTGGATATCTTCAAATCAAAGATTGTGAGTCAGTGCTGATGCTATCAGTCTTAGCTGGGATGCAGATGGAAATGCTGCTTGATAGCTTTATGAGTATACAGAAACCTTACTCTAGAATATCATAATGTAACTAACTGATTATAGGAAATCTAATAGCATAAATCACCATGTGTGTTTAAAGAAATATCTAAGTGGATTTTTTAGTGAAGTAATGCCAAAGAAACAGTTGAGTTTTTCTTTTTTTTTTTCACTTGCTCAATCTGTTAACATTTATTGACTGTTTTCGACTCCTTGCCCATTAGTGGTAATATTGCCAATTTTCCCAACCGGGTGGGCTTTATGTAGCTGCTTGTTTAGTTCCGACTTCTGGAAGGTTGAGCCCTTTTGGGTCTGAATTGGCTCTTTTTTAAACTTTTGTTTGATTTGATTTTAGAGATAATCTGATGTTCTATTAACTGAGAGCCTTTCAGCTTATTGGGATGGAAAGAATAGGTCTGTAGTGGTCTATAAAAACACTGACAGAGATGTGGAGGACTTGCCTATGCTGCTCTGGGAGAAGAATTAGGATTTAAGTTGAGGTGCTATTTGTGAACACCCATAAAAAAGAGGATAATGCCAGGTGAGCAGTTAGTGGTGGTATTTTTTGACCTAAGGAAATAATTACCCTTGAGTTGTAAGGAGGCCAATTAAGTGAGATATTTTAAGTGCAACTGTTGATTGATCAAACTTTTTTAAAAATTTTTTTCCTGTTATTAAAAAAATATTAGACAGATACAGGGTGCTGGAGGTGAGGGTGTGCGGAAAGAGAAATTATGTTTCCTTTGATTCATTCCTATGTAGCCACAACAGCCAGGGCTGGGCAAAGCCAAAGCAGTCAGGAACTTCACTTAAGTCTCCATATGAGTACAGGGCCCCAAGCACTTGGCTTATCTTAAACTGCTTTCCCAGTTGTATTAGGCGGGGAGTGGCAAAGGAGCAGCTAGACTTGAAACTGGTGCTCAATGGAGATGCCTGTGCTGCAGGCAGTTACTTATTACACTGTACCACAGAACCTGCTGCAAGTGATCCAACTTGATTAACAAACATCATGTGACACATTCAGTATGATACTATGTTTTTATCTGTGTAGTATTCATGCCAACATGTTTGACATAAATCAGAATGTGAGGAAATATGCCCATATTTCCAAAGTGAGACCTACTTTGCGAAGTACTGATTGAGACTTTAAAATGTCTATATGTCACTATAGGCCAAAGGGGTAGGAGCTGTTTACAGGAGCCTAAAGAGATCTGACAGTTAATGCCGGGCATGAATGATTAGCTGTGGGATCAAAATACGTATTAAGGATAGGATTAAGATAGTTGGGACAATTTTAATATGGACTATGTGTTAGAAAATATCAGTGTTAAATGTCTTGGATTAAATAACCTTTATGGTAAAATATGAATTACATACTTAAGTATTTAGAGGTGAGTGTCAATGTTTAAAGGTTCAGTCAAAATATTACATATATATGTATGCATGGAATTTAATAGTTGGCTTGCTGGGAGTTAGGAGTGTTCATTACACTAAAGTAGTCCCCCTTATCTGAAGAATATGGATGTCCCACTGTATATGTTTGGATTGTGCCAAACTATATATGTTTTTATATACATTCATGTTTATGATAAAGTTTAATGTTTAAATTAGGCACATGAAGAATAGTGAAGAACAATCATAAAACTGGTTTTGATTGAAACCCTAATGTAATGCCATAAACCAGGTTAGGAAATTTAAGACTCTTTTCCCCTTCCATTTCCTTAACTCAAAATGACTTTTGACAACATGTTCTTGTGATTATCTTCATTTAAAAACACAGTGTATTCTAGAGAGCATATTATTTAACCTTTATATGTCATATTTCTGGCCAGACATAAGTATTAATAGTTCATTAATGAAAATTATTTTCTGATCCTTTTTGTGACTGTTCTAGATAGATGAATTTCTGTTTTGAAATCAGGGACTACCTTGATCTGTGGAATTTGACTTAGATTTTGGCTGTTTATAGTTTTACACTTAAAAAAACATTTCTAATCAGTTTGTCACATCACTTGTCAAAAGCTTTATTTAACAAAAATTTTTTTTAAGTTTGTAAAACAGGATTTACATAGGAGAAAAAGTAAGGGGCTCCTGCCATAGTGACAGAAGGAGGCTCCAAGAAAGGAACAAACCCGAGGAAATCTAAGAAAGAAAGAAATCTCCTGTCATAGTGGCAGGAGCAGATTCCAAGGAAGGAAAAGGAAACCTGAGAAAAATGTAACAAAACTTTTATAAAACCTCCCTGAAACTTGGTTTCAGGTGAATTGTACTAAAATAAATGTAACCTGGTTGGATACATAAGGATTTCTGCAAACTTTAAGCTACCCAATAGGTGACTCTACTGTCCTTATAAAAATTACCTTTAAAAAAATATTTAGTTTTGTTTGAATGGCAGAATTACAGGGAGAAGCAGATAGAGAGACCTCTTAATTTATGTTTGAGCCAAGCTGTCTCTTTCTGAAATCTTTCTTCATTACTGCAGAAGGACATTGGCACCTAACTGTGAGTGCACATTTGTTTAATATCTGCACCTGACTAAAAAGTTGCTAAAATATTATTTTGCTTGCCCAGAACACAGCAGCCCCAAATTTGCCTTTATGTGGTCATCTCTCTTAAATTAATACCTCAGGTTGAATTTAAATTCAGTTAAATCTAATGTAGTGACATTTATGGATGCTACTGTGAGCTAAATGTCACCTCATAGCTGCTCATAGTGTGGTTGTAGAGCAGCAGCATTAGTAACACATGGGAATAAGTTAAATGTGGAGATTGGTATTACATCTGCTTTTTCCCTAGGTGATGCCTAGGCTCATTTATCCTGTTCCATTTAGTATAGACTAAGCAATGTGAAGAGAAAATCTGATCATAGGATAACATCTTTTTAAAAATTATTTTGTTTGTTTGAAAGTCAAGAGAGAAGGAATGACAGAGAGAATGAGAATTTTCCATCTGTAGGCTCATTCATCAAGTGATCACAATGGCCAGGCATGGGCTAGTCTGAAGCCAAGAGTCAGGAGCGGCTTTGGATCTTGCATGTAGGTGCAGGGGCCCAAGCACTTGGACCATCTTCCACTGCTTTCCCAAGCACATTAGCAGGGAACTGGATTGCAAATGGAGCAGTCAGAACTCAAACCCGTACCAGTATGGAATGCTGACATTGTAGCCAATGGCTGTACTTGCTATGCAAATTGCAAACCCATGGATAATAGTGCTTTTATGATTTTGAGTGAATTTAGAGATCAATCTAAGTTTTCTTTAGTTAACTGATTTGATAATACCATCTATTTTGCATGTGTGACCCATTCATCTTAGTTTAAAATTCTGGTTAAATCTTAAGACTGGCTTTAATTTGTTTTTGTTTTATTTTATAGATCATATTTTTAAATCTATTCTTAGTATTTCCTTAAACAGTGAGTTAGTGGGAACCAGGCTAATCCTTTACCTCTAATTCTGGCATCCTGTGTGGGCACTGGTGTGAGTCCCTGCTGCTCCACTTCTGATCCAACGCCTTGCCAATGGTCTGGGAAAGTAGTGGAGGATGGCTGAAGTCTTTGGATCCCTTTTTTTTTTTTTTTTTTTTTTTTTTGTTTTCCATCAAAAGCAAATGTATTTATTCCATAATCCATGAACTTTTAAAAGAACCCTCCCACAAACTTTGTGTATTTTTATTGTTTATAAAAATATAAGTTTACACCGCTCTCAGTTTTTTAAAGTTACACAGGCAGAATTGTACGCTTCAGCATAACTACTTATTACAGTTGGAGTTTTTGACCTGAAAATAATTTAAGATTATTTTCTTAAATAATCTTGGGAGACCTGGAGGAAGCTCCAAGCCCCTGGCTTCAGATCAGCTAAGTTCTGGCCGTTGATGCCATTTGGAGAGTGAAACAGCGGATTAGAAGATCTCTTTCTCTTTTTCTTTCTTTCTCTCTCTCTCTCTCTCTCTCTCTCTCTCTCTCTCACTCACTCTGTAAATCTGCCTTTTAGATAAAAATAAATGATTCCTTAAAAAAAAAAGTGAGTTGGTGGTCCAGCATTGTGGCTTAATGAGTTAAGCCATCATCTGCAATGCCAGCATTCCATATAGTTGCCAGGTTTGATTCCTAGCCAGGAATCAATCTGCTTCTGACCCAGCTCCCTGTTAAGGTGCCTGGGAATGCAGTGGAGGGTGGCAAGCATTTGGGCTCATGCGCGCATGAGAGACCAGATGAAGCTCCTGGGGATGGAAAATGATTCTTTCTCCCATCTTTCTATAACTCTTCTTTCAAATAAATAAATCTTAAAGTTCATGGAAAATAGAATTAAGATATAATTTTACTAAAAATTAAAAAGAAATTTAGAAAGCGTATTTAGAGTGGGTATTTAGCCCAGCAATTAAGATGCCTGCCTCTCCATAATTAACTATGTAAAGATTGTCAAAAATATAATAATAAAAAATACAAAAAAAAAGATGCCTGCCTCTCCTGTCAGAATACCATTTCCAGCCCTGCCTCCTGACTGCAGCTTCCTGTTAATGCAGACGCAGGGAGGCTGCAGTGAGGGCTTCGGTAATGGGGCCCCACCTGAAAGAGCCAGCTTGCATCCCCAGGGCCTGGCTTTAGTCTCACTCATCCTCCACTCCCAGTCTGCAGCTCCCTGGGCCCCTGCCATTGTGGAAATTCAGGGAGTGAACCAGCGGGTGAGGGAAGTGTTCTAGTTTTCTCTTTCTCAAATAAATAAATCAGTCTTAAAAGCAAAAAAGTTACCATTTTTCTTCCACGTTGAATATATTTGAAATAATAGTAGAAAGCTCTTTCATTATTTAAATTATAAAAACTATTTTGAGTGAATATTTTTTCTTCAGGCTATTTAAAATCTCCTTTCCTGGTAGAGTGGTGTAGTAACTTGCTGTTTTATGTTGTTTTGACAACATTTGTTTAGCTTTACAGCCTTTTTATCAAATGAAAATGTATGGAATCAGTAATAAAAAGTTATGCAAATGTCTTGTGCAACAAACTCATGGACTAATGTATAGTGGTTCTTATTAATGTTTTTTAGATCTAGCTCTAACATTTGCCAGTACAATTCCTTACTATAGGATCCTTCTCTTTGATTATTCATAATGTGCCTTTTAAGCTTTGGCTTGTGAGAATTTATTCCATAGAAATGAATTTATAAATTCTACCCCTTTTGTTCTAATAAGTAACATTTTCCTATTATCTTATTAATTTATTTTTAAAGGTATTTATTTGAAAGCCAGAGTTACAAAGTAAAACACAGCTCTTCCATCTGCTGGTTTGTTCCCCAGATAATAGCAACAGCCAGGGCTGAGCCAGGGGCCAGAGCCAGGGAACTAGAAACTTCACCTGGGTCTCCCATGTGTGTACAGGGGCTCGAATCCTTGAGCCGTCTGCCACTACTTTCCCAGGCACATTAGATGAAAGTGGAGCAACTGGGACTGGAGCCAGTGTCAGAGGCAGTGGCTTAACTAGCTGTGCCCACAATGCTGGATCCTATTTGTTTATTTTTAAAATTTTTATTTATTTATTTGAATGACACAGTGACAGACATGAAGAGACAGAGATTTTGCATTTGCTTGCTTGCTGTCTAAATAACCATGACAGTTGGTTGAGCCAGGCTAAAACCAAATATTCCATCCAGTTCTCCCACATGGAGAGCAGGGGCCCAAGTGCCATCTTCAACTTCCTTCCCAGGCGCAATAGCAAGGAACTTGACTGGAAGCAGAGCAGCACTCCAATAAAGGGTGCCAGCATGTAGGCAGGTGACAGTTTAACCCAATATGCCACACACCATCCTGTTTTTCCTTCTTTAAGGCTAGATTTACATATTGTATAACAGAGTAAACTGAAAATATAGGTTTCATAAAGGTAATGTTTTACCTATTCCATAAGTTTGAAATTTTGTTGTTGAATTTAATAGAGTAGGCGTATTCACAGTTATATGCTATAATCTTCATTTATGTTTTCTAGGGATGTCCTTTAACTCCTTTGCCTCCAGTAAACATTGCCATTCGACTTACATATGTACTTCAGGATTGGCAACAATACTTTTGGCCTCAGCAACCTCCAGGTGAGATCATATAGAACTATAGTTAATTTACTGAATATAAATAGAAGAAAATATATTCAGTAACCAGAATTGCTGAACCATTTCAAAAATTTTACCTTAGAAATATGTGTAATTTATTTTAAATTGCTGATTTGTCATTTTTTTCTTGTAAAGAAAGTTTCCAAAGTTTCGTAGAGATATAATTATTCTGTATTTTACAGCCTGTCTTTGGAAGCCAATTATTTGGAAGCATCCCCTACTATGGAACATCGTATGATAAAAATGTTTTTTTTTAGAACAATAAGAAAAGTCATTCATAAACTGAGAAATGTATACAGAAAGTCTCCCAGAGAGTTGAGTTTGAAGAAGGGGGCTAAATAAGGCAGGCAAAAGAAGAAAAATAATACGTATTTATACATACATAGTGGGAAACAAAAGGATTCTCTTTTTTGATTAATTAATTTATTTTTTATTGATTACATTGCATTATGTGACACAGTTTTTTTTTTTTTTTAATTTAGTTTATTAGGGAACAAAGTGTCAAGGGCTACAGGGTGAAAGTGGGTAATACCATTGTTTCCACATAAATATCATTTTACCCTCTATCTGGGGTCAGGGAAAAAAAAACAAAGGGAAAAGCCCCACCCAACCTCCCACCCATCCCAGATCCCCAACGGGAGGCGCGCTCTGAGGGTCCTGCTCATACAGTTTTGATAGTTCATCAGTTCTGGATTGCTGCCAGTCTCTCAGTTCCAATCGCAATGAACCCTATTCAGAATCCACTGGCTGACAGTCTCTTCATGGTTGGAGTTCTGAGATCAGCAGTTCAGTTGGAGGGATCTCCAAAGAAACTTCATCTGAGATGATCCCAGGCCTGATTCTTGTGTGAGTTTGCTAGTACAGAGTCCGACACCGTCCATCACACCAATCAGCTTATGCTCATGCTGGTCGTTGGGATTGCTGGGTCAGTTCTGTTTCCAGCCCTGTCTTCCTCGTGAACCAACGGGTGTTGTAGTCCAGCTCGATCCTGCCCACTTCATATTTGGTCCTCAGGCAAACCAGTTGGAGCTTCAGCCTAGTTGGGGCGACTCCTCATAACCCCCACCAGTTCTGCCCCCTACCCTGGTTCCCATGCTTGCCAGTACGCACTGCAGGCTTGTCAGGTCTGTCCCACATCCTGTTTAGCCCTCGCACGTGTCGATAGGCATTGAAGCTCAGCTCAACCCAACCAACCTACTATCCAGCCCACACACCTACTGGCAGGTGCCCTTCTGTCCAGCCACCCCTTCCCCTGTCCTGGTGTTTGTGCTGTCCAATGAGAGTGGTAGCCCCGAAGGAGGTGCCCACTATTTCCCTTCTAGGCCACACTCACTCCCAGATTATACACTCTCCAGGTAGTTCTGGCATTTGACTTGACAGAATTAGCTCCAAGTGCCAGCCTCTGCCAGTTAGTACTGCGGCTAGCCCAACCAACCCTCACCCACTCTAGTTTTTGCTTGCACCGGTCGGAACAGTCAGCCCACCGTGGCCCTTCCCTTATCTAGCCCGCATGAGGCCCACAGGTGTTGTAGCACTGCCTATTCTGATCTGCCCCCATCCCGACTCATGCTTTCCAATGGAAGTAGTTGTCCAGCAGGGGAGCCCACATTCCCCTGTCAGCTTTGCCTCCTTCCCCTGATTATCACATGTGCTGTTTGGGCGCTGCAACCACATCTGGTACGGCTCATCTCACCTTGGCATTCCTTATTGGTGACACAGTTTTATAGGCACTGAGTTTCCCCCACCCTTCCCCCTGCTCTTCCCCGCCCCCCCGATGGTGGATTCCTCCACCTTGTTGCATTACCACAGTTCAGTTGAGATTCTTTCATTGCAAGCATCTACCAAGCATAAAGTCCAGCATCTTATTGTCCAGATAAGTTCAATGGTTTCTTGGGGAGACCATCTCTGGTCTGAAGGTAGAGTTGGCAGAGTATCATCCCGATCAATTAAAAGCCCTGACATAACATCAGTAACAGTTTATAACATTATGGAATTAATTGACATGGTATTGAGTAACCAATATGTTAAAAAAAAAAAAAAAGAATGCAAGTTCTGAACCACATGCTGTGACTTCTTCATTGACATTTCAATTATTAGTTTATATACAACCGGGTTCTATACATCTTAAAATGGGTATAGATTACTATTCAGCTGTCTCATGTCTATTTTAATTTTAGTATTTAGCAGTTTATAGCGTTGAAGCATGGTTTTGCTGAACCTGGCTGTTTTTCAGGTAGTCTAACTCTATAACTCTAACAAGACATATGTCAACAGTTTAGGTGAACAGTTTTAGGAGGGGTGTGCAGAGAAATCTTCAATACCCCAGTGAGGAGTAACTAATCTTTGTGTCCCTCCCAGTGAGGTATAAGTGCATCCCCGCTGACCGTTTCCTGTCTGTTTCTAAGCTTTCCTTGTTGTTCTCTGTCTATTCTAGTTTTGTTTGTTTGTTTGTTTTGAGGGGTTTCTGGAGCGATCCTGATGGTCATTACGAGAGAGGGTGGGGACCCAAACTCAGAACCAAGCAAGGACAAGAGAATGCTCCTCGCCCTAGTCCCGAAAGAAGTTTACTGTTCTTCTGTTTCTGCGGACTGCTCAGTGCTCCTGGTTGTCGTTCCGATGACCTTGGATCCTGCAAGGCAGGATTTGAGCTTCTTCCATCCCATGTGGTAGATCTAGATGGGGGTGGATGACCTCAGAGTTCTTGGCCTCCGAAGGCACTCCATTTCCCGTGATCTCCTTGGCAGTTGGGATGTAGCCCTCGGTGCTTGTACTGATAGTCCTTGGTGAGGATCCGGGAGTCTTCAGGGTTGGGATACAAGTCCCCTCTGTCCTCTTGCTCCACTCTGAGGTCCCCCCCTGCTCTATGCATGTGACCTCCTGTTAAGAGGTTGTTAGGATTGCTCCTGATTCTCCCCCCCCCCCATATGCCAACAAAAGGATTCTTAACTTGCATCTTAAAAATGTAATCGGGGTAGACGTTTGACTTAGTGATTAAGACACTGTTTGGGAACCTTCATCCCAGACCGAAAGGCCTAGCTTCTAAAGCTTGCTCCGCTGACTGTTCCAGCTCCCTTCTAGTACACGTTCTGGGGGTTGTGAGTGGTGGCCTAAGTAGCAGGGTTCCTGTCAGCCATGTGGAATTCCTCACTGATGGTTGTTTGCCCAGGCCGTTTCAGTGGCTTGAAGGCCACAGAAATTCTTAACATGTTTCCCTTGAAAGGAGAAGGGATCTACAAGTTATGTAGGCCACACAATGTGGTTTGCATTTTATATCGTATTTTATGTAATTATCATTTCATGTTTGAGGTGGCTATTATCTATTAGATACGCATGTGTTTTTTTTTTCCTCAAGATTTCTTGGTTGTATTGGAGGGAGAGAATCTTCTATCCATTGATTGATTCTCCAGATGACTGTAATAACTGGGGTTCAGTAGGACCAAAGCCTGGAGAATCTGCCTGGGGACAGGAGCCCAAGTACGTGGGCCATCCTCCAATGCTTCCCCAGGCCTTTAGCAGGGATCTGGATGGGACTTCGAGCATCTGGGACTCCAACATGGGATGCTGGTATTGCAGGCGTCTATTTAACCTGCTTTACCACTACTCTAGCCCCATATGTTTCTTAAAAGAAATTGTTTCTTTAAAGTAATAGGTTGAAGATCAGGTCATAAAGTTTGCATATGAACCATAGTCAAAGCTGAATCTCTTGGTTCTTTTCATCCCACATTGTTAGTTTTCCACTTTTAATTCAGTTAAAGTTTTTGTACTATTCCAATAATTTTTAGCGTACTAATATATAAAAGCATGCTGCTTATAAATTTTGAAACTTCTTAAAATTCATATTTTGTAATAAAGTTCTTGTGATCTTCTTTGTTTTAAGCGTTCTATAATTTGGGAAAAGGAAACCATCTGACCTAAGATAACTTGCTGAGACAAGTAATCTAGCTATATTAAAGACTGATTTGAATAACTTAGCTTGTTAATAAATGCAAAACATGATTTTAACATATCTGGGAAGTGTTCATTACTCAATATTAGAGTTTAATTTTAGTAATTCTTAGTGTAGACTGAATAATTAAAAACTACCATCAATTATTTCAGAGAGAAATAAATTATTTGTTTTTAGGAAGTATTCATCACTACTTAGGAAGGGATGTGGGATCTGACCTCAGATTCTATTCATAATTTAAAGAAGAATTTTTTTTCTGAACTTTAAATATTTCTATCTGCTGTCTTCCAGAATAGAGTTTTATTAATGAAGACAAATTTGCTAATATATTATGTAAAAATTATTGACAGCAAAACTGATTAATGTAGCTTGGTGACTAAATTTTTAATACCTAGGTAAGACTTGTGTTTAGATTACATTTATCATAATCTTAGAAAATGTGAGGAAAAAATGATAATATCTTCTCAAGTAATATTTAGCAAATATTTCAGAATCGAGAAAACAATAAAATATTATTTAAAAACAGTGCAGAAATAAAAAAATGCATGCCTTTAATGTTCTTGTTATCTGGAGAAGTCTTTAATGCTTGACTGTATATGCTTTGTAGTGGATGTTTTTAAAGCAGTAATTTTCTATAATACTTAACCTAAATTGATTAGATTACTTACTTTCTCTTTTTAATTTGCAAAATACTAGAAAAGATGTTTCTTTTCAGATATAGATGCCCTTGTAGGAGGCGAAGTTGGAGGCTTGGAGTTTGGCAAGTTACCATTTGGTGCCTGTGAAGATCCTATTAGGTAAGAGCCTATTGGGTAGTAAGAATTTTAGCCTATTGAGTGAATTTTAGAGTTATTTTAAATTGATAGTGATGGTGATTTGCTAATGCGTCATGATATTGTAACTTGCCACAATGATTATAGTGCTGGGAATATAGAACCACTCCAGCTGTGTTTATTGCATTTATAGGATTTTGGGAAATGCACTAATTTATTTACAGTAAGACTTTGGCAAACCATGGCTTTTGAGCCAGATCTGGCCAGTAACATGTTTTTATGTGACTGGTGAGCTCAGAATGATATTCATGCTTTAAGCGTTATTAAAAAATAGAAAACAAAAAGAAGACAAATACTGCAGAGACTGTACATGATTCACAATATCTAAAATACTTACACTGGTTCTGTGTAGAAAGTTTTCCAACTCCTGATGTGTAATGTGAATTTTCAAAATCAAGACACTGTTCACCAACCATAAAATTAACCATTTTAAAATGTATAATTTAGTGTTTCAGTGTTTGCATCAGTCAATTTAATGTGTAAATTACACAGTCATTACCACTGTGCAATTCCAGAGCATTTTCATTGCTTCAAATAAAAAAAAACTCCTCACGTTTTAGACACAATCCCAATTTACATGATCTTCCTATCTCTTCCAGTTCTAGACAAACATTAATCTGCTTTCTGTCACTGTCAGTTTACCTATTCTAGACATTTCATGCAAATGGAACCGTATGAAGTGTGGCGTTTGGTGTTCGGTTTCTTTTACTTAGTTTAATGGTTTTGGGTTCATCCATGTTGTATAGCCTGACTTGGTACTTTACTGCTTTTTATGGTTGTAAATATGCCAGTGGATGGATGTCATATGTATCACATTTTTTGATCCATTCATGTTTGTATTGTTTACAGCTTATTTATGTGTAACAATTTTTTTCATGTCTGAACATTACTTTTGCATGTAAGTGCTGTCATTTGCTAAACCAGTTGTATTATAGTTCGCTATAATACAATAATAAAGCCACTTATCATACTTTCATGTATATTTTTGATTCTTTAGGATACACTTCTAGAAGCAGAATTATTGAATCAGAGTACTATATGTATGGTATGTTAAGGATTAAATTTTATGTTTTGTTTATTTTAGTGAACTTCATTTAGCAACTACATGGCCTCATCTAACTGAAGGAATCATTGTGGATAACGATGTTTATTCGTAAGTGCATTAATAATGCATTGAGATGAAAAAACTTAACTAGAATAATTGCCAAGTGGTTAGCAGTTTTCCTTTTACATCTGTATCAGTTTCTGATTAGATTGCTTTTTCTTTTCTTTTCTTGTTCTTTTTTTTAATGTATTTATTTATTCGAAAGAGTTACAGAGAAGTGCAGAGTGAGACAGAGGCCTTCTGTATTGTGGTTTACAACCGAGATGGCTGTAGCAGGCATGACCGAGCCAGGCTAAGGCTCTGGGCCAGGAGTTCCATCCTGATTAGCCCTGTGGGTGGCAGGGACCGATTATGGTAGTCTTCTGAATGTGTGGTTTTTTGGCCCTCCATTCCTTTGCAACGCAGATAACTTCGAAGTTTCAGCAAGCATTATCTAGAAAGAAGATAAAGAAGACAATTTTAGTACCTTCTCATGCTTGATATAGGGTAGTGAAGAATAAGACATTTTCTTTTGTTATTAAAACAAATTTGTTGTATTTTCTTATTATAAACATAACAAAAGTGTTCTTTGTCAAATCATTTGAGCGTAAATAAGAAAATTAAAGATTACTTATAATCCTGTTACTTAAAAATAACCAGTTTCATGTATTTTTAAAAATTTAAGTTTATATATTATTTTCATTTTAATATACTTTTTTATATCTTTCATGCCAATCAGTGTCAATCTTTGTGGTCATTTGTTGATTGCTACTATAGTATTCCCTTGAATGGGCGCACTGTAATATAATCTGTTGAAGATATTGGGCACTTGTGGGCCTGGCACAATGGCTCAATGGCTACACCCTCACCTTGTAAGCCCCAGGATTCCATATGAACACTAGTTCTTTGTCTCTCCTTCTCTCTGTAAATCTGACAGCCTTTCCAATAAAAATAAATAAATCTTTAAAAAAAAATAGGGCACGTTTGTTGATCTTCTGCAAGTTTTTGTATTCTTTTTTTTCTGTTGATAGTGATAGAAAAAAACCCAGTTATTTAAAATACTTGTGTATGTTTGCTTATTTCTTACTCCTTTTTCATTATTCCTAAAATGTAATCTGACATTGCCTTTTCAAAGTAATATTATATTCACTTTGTTGGTATTTCTTTTTATGTGTTTTATTTTTGGTTTAAGAACTTTAATTTTTTAAGATTTTAAATTTCTTAAGATTTTATTAAGATTTATTTTGAGTGTGGCTTTAAAAAAAAGGTTTATTTTTTTTATTTGAAAGGCAGAGCTACAGATACAAATGGGGAGACAGAGTGCTCTCTAAGTTGCTGGTTCACTCCCAAGTGGCTGCAAGGGCTCAGGCAGACTAAAGCCAGAAGCCAGGAACCAGGACCTTCTTCCACGTCTTCCACCTGGGAACCATCTGCCACTGCTTTCCCAGGCATATTAACAGGGAGCTGGATGGGGAATGGAACAGCAGAACTCAAGCCAGCACCCATATGTGATGCCAGTATCACAGGCTGCAGCTTTAACCACTGTGCCACAACACGAACCCCAGATTTTATTTTTGAAAAGCTTACCCAGATGTATCTGGATGTCCGTTATGTTTAAGGGAGGCAGTAGAGATTGCTCTCCCTCTACACAGTGCTTCATCAGACTGCTTTTTGGTGAGTTCATGGATGTTACGGATTTTAATGTTTCTCATTTCAGTGATCTGGATCCTATGCAGGCTCCGCATTGGTCTGTTAGAGTTCGGAAAGCTGATAACCCTCAGTGTTTGCTAGGTAAGATATATGTTAGGCTCCTTTCCTAATATATTGCCAGTCTGAATAAATGAGCACTTTAGTTCACTTACCTATGCCCCCGTAATTTTTTTTTTTGCCTCCTCAGCATCATCTAGAAAAAAATTTGCCAATAACATTGAATCCTGATGTGTTAATGCTAACAGAATCTGTTTCTTTCAGTTTAAACTACTTTATGCTACATCTCTGAATTCTCCATTGCTCTCATTATATTATGTTAATTCTTCTGCTTTTCTGTTGCTCCCCCTCCTTCCCGTTTTAGTCCGTGGAGCCCCTTTTGCTTCTGTCATCCCTCTGGAACTGTGATATATATAAGGAGCACTAATTTTGACAACCTTCTAGAGTGACACTGCTTGTGCAAACCTATTTTCTAACAGTAGAAAAGTATAAATAAAAAAGACATCATATGAAGATTCAGTGAAATAATACATGGAATTACTTAGGAAAATATTGCTACTCAACAATAAATGGGAACTTGTATTCCCCGCCCCCCCCCCTTTTTTTTAACTTAGGTAGAGAAATCTATCCTCTGCTTCATTTCCCAAATGACTGCAATGGCCATAGCTGAGTTGGCCCAAAGCTGGGAGTCAGGAGCTTCTTCCAGGTCTCCCACATGGGTGCAGGGGCCCAAGGACCTAGGCCTTTCTCCATTGCTTTCCCAAGCCACAAGCAGGGGAGTGGACATGAACGGGCATCTATATGTGAGATGCTGGCACTGCAAATGGAGGATTGGCTCACTATGCCACTGTGCCGGTCCCTCCAATCCCTTTTTGTATAGGTTTGTCTTTTATGAAGTCTTCTGGGCCCCTCTGCTTATTGTGCCTTTCTGTGTTTTTCCCCTGTAGTGTTTTACTACACATGAAACTATTTTCTTCATTTCTTGTGTTTGTCCCTACTATCTTCATTCCATATCACCTGAAACATTACCACTAATCGGTAGAGTTATTAAAATCCTTATTGATGGCTATAAGGATGCATTTTTCTAAAGCATTATTTTCATGAACTCTTTGTCACTCATCATATACTATTCATCAGTTGATAATTATCAGTTGCCATTTTTAATAACCATGTAACCATACAGTGACAGCAGGGTTGCATAAGGTAAAATTTCCTGATGTTAATAAATTTGTCCAGGAAAATAAAGAGCAGATAATAAAAGTCTTAGAGTTGGACAAACTTTACTACAAACTTTAGATTCACTAGTTTAGCGAGTTCTTCATGCCTCAGTGTCCCCACAATAAAATAAACAGTTGTACATCTTTCATAGGTTCATTGTGAGGATTAGATTATCTGCCTGTGTGTACTTTACATGCATAATAGTTTCTATTGCTTAAGCACTGACTATGTTATTAACTGTTTACTAAAATTTATTTTTCTAAAATTATTTCTGAATATAGTGTTTCCTATTCACTGACTTTTACAGTAGTTTCATGGGACCTTAGAATTGAAAATTTGTTCCTGTGAGATTACTATTCCATGTTCACAGATTACTTTGACTAGTTTTTAGGCTTGGATTACAGAATATTTTTATGTTTCTGAAGAAGTTCATAGAATGTTATAGCTTTTTTCAGAACTAGTTGGTTCTAAATTGCAAAATTTAGAATTCTAAAAGATAAAAAACATTCATGATTTTGTAGTTTTGTGCTCATGGTTTTTGGTAAGCCTTAAATTCGTTTTACAAATATACCTGTAACTCTTTAGAAAATATTTTTGATTTTTTTAAATGAATTTTTAATTTTTTGTAGGATTCAAAATTCTAATTTTAGAGGAGCAGTTGGGAACAGATGACTGTTAAATTTATATAATAATACACTCTGCCAACATATACAATTTAATAAATACTATTTGTTTCTTTGCAATATATGTTAAATATTATTAGGAACAATTATTTTTCCTTTCATTGTAGAAAAAATTCCAAAGAATATTTTTAAAGATGTGCTTATTTTACTTGTGATTCAGACTTGGAGAGAGTGAGAGAGACAAAGGAGAGATCCTACACTCACTGATTCATGCCCCAAATGGCCACTATGGCCAGAGCTGAACTGATCTGAAGCCAGGAACTAGGAGCTTCATTCTGTATCTCCCACATGAGTGCAGGGGCCATCCCCCATTGCTTTCTTGGGCCGTTAGCAAGGGAGCTGAATCACAGTGGAGCACCTGGGACACAAACCAGCACCCATACAGGATGCCGGTGCCACATGCAGAGGATTAACTTTGAGCTGGCCACTCTAACAGCTTTTTTTTTTTAATATCCTGGGACATCTGGGCCCTATGCCATAGCCTAGTGACTAAGACCTCGCCTTGCATGCACCAGGATCTCATGGGCACTGGTTCGTATCCTGGCTCCTCCACTTCCCTTCCAGCTCTCCGCTTATGGCCTCAGTACGGCCCAAAGCCTTGAGACCCTGCACCCGCGTGGGAGACCTGGCAGAAGCTCCTGGCTCAGCTCTGGCTGTTGTGGCCACTTGTGGAGTGAACCAGTGGACAAAAGATCTTTGTCTCTCCTTCTCTGTAAATCTGACTTTCCAATAAAAATTAAAAAAAAAAAGTTTAAATTATCCTAGGACTTGGAGAGAAAAGAGCATGACTACCTTTGGAAAAACTAAGTGGCTTATATTCTGGTAAATAGCATTTGTGAAAAGACTTGTGTTTTAATTTATGGGACACATTTCTCTAAATGTCAAAAATGAGTAATGGTTTTTCTATATAGGTGATTTTGTCACAGAGTTTTTTAAAATTTGCCGTCGAAAGGAATCAACTGATGAGATTCTTGGACGATCCACATTTGAGGAAGAAGGAAGAGGTGACCTACTTTTTTTTTTCATGTTACTTGCAAATGTATATTACTCTCTTTGACATATTTTTCTAACAAATTTTCATCTATTTCCTCATTTTGAATTAACAAGTTTTGATGGATGGACAGCTGCTATTTCTTTCTAGGTTATATCCAGAGCTTGTTAAAGATATTAAGTACATTTATTAAGGTTTTATTTTCCCCCAGAAAAAATTAACATTTTAAAGAGCAGAGTTTTGAAGTTTTATTTTTGAAGTTCCTTGGGGAAAAATGATTTATGTGGCACCTTTGTCACTGATTGCTATACAAAACTTAATGTAGTTATTAAATTTTTATAATTCTGAGCCCATCTAAAACTAAGACGAAAGAATGATGAAAATATAGAACCATCAATTTATTCGTTGTTTGAAGATATTTTGTAAAGGTTGATAAGGTGTGTGATTTCATTTGTATTTATTTCTATTATTTCTATAGAAATTGCTGATATTTCTCATGCTTTGTCAAAGTTGACAGAGCCAGCACCTGTTCCAATCCATAAATTATCAGTTTCAAGTATGGTACACACTGCAAAGAAGAAAATACGCAAACACAGAGGTGTGGAGGAGTCACCACTGAATAACGATGTGCTCAATACCATTCTCTTGGTAACTAAACGGCCTTTCTTTACGTGTGTATTTGCATAAGCATGTACTCATTGGCAAACTGAGACTACTGGTAGATTGAATGAAGTGAGGTCTCCACAGTCAGGGAATTACCGTAAATGTAGTGGAAAACAGGGAAGATAAATGCAAATTAAAACTCATGTGACCTTTCAGAAGTCTAGCAAAAGAGGGTGAGAATGCTGCACAGGGGGTCATCTGCCTTTGTCTGCTTAGTGGGAATCAGGTAAAGCTTTCCAAGCAGAAACTCTTGAGCTGAATCCTGAAGTTAAAAAAAAGAAAGCTTGGCCCAGCGCAATGGCCTAGTGGCTAAAAGTCCTCGCCTTGAATGAGCTGGGATCTCATATGGGCGCAACTTCTAGTCCTGGCAGCTCCACTTCCCATCCAACTCTCGGCTTGTGGCCTGGGAAAGCAGTCGAGGATGTCCCAAGCCTTGGGACCCTGTACCCACGTGGGAGTCCTGGAGGAAGTTCCTGGCTCCTGGCTTCAGATCGGCATAGCACTGGCCTTTGCCGTCACTTGGGAAGTGAATCATCAGATGGAAGATGTTTCTCTGTCTCTCCTCTCTGTATATCTGACTTTGCAATAAAAATAAATCTTTTAAAAAAAATTGAGAGGAGACTGGAGCTTGCCATCTGAAACAGTGTACTTTGTTGTTTTTAATTTAAGAGGGGGATGGAGAAAAAGACAAAGACAGAGATCTCATCCGTCCTCCTGGTTCACTCCCCAAATGCCTTCAACAGCCAGCCCTGGGCCAGGGCCTAACCAGTGGATGAGCTCCATCTGGGTCTGCTGCATGAGTGGCAGACACAAGTGGGTCAGCCATCACCTGCTGCCTTCCAGGGTGGGCATTAGCAGGAAACTGTAATTAGAGGTATATCTGGGACTCAAACCCAGGCTCCCATATGGGAGGCATCCCAAGCAGATTCTTAACTGCTTTGTCAACCACCTGTTCATGAAGCACTAGACTTCATCTTAGGGGTTCAGTATACATTAAACAGAAGATTAGAATTGTGGATTTTTTTTTTTAAATAACTCATTTATTTGAAAGACAGCATTACAGAGAGAGAGACAGAAAGGTTTTTTTTTTTTGTCTGCTAGCTCACTTTTCAAATGGCCCCAACAGCCAGAGCTGAGCCAGATTGAAGTCAGGAGCCAGCAGCTTCTTCAAGTTTCCTCCACAGAAGCAAGAGCCCAGCCACATGGGTGGTCCTCTGCTGCCTTTTAGGGCACACTAGCAGGGAGCTGGATTGGAAATGAAGTTGAACACCCAGGACTTGCAGCTGAGCCCCTGTTGGATGCTAGCATTACAGTAGGCAGCTTAACTCGCTATGCCACAACACTGGCGCCTGAATTCTATTTTTGAAAGATTCCTTTGACAGCAGTCTAGAGAGGTTTACAGTAATTAGCATGGAACAGAGAACTAGGACGGCTTCTGAGTAAGGCATGATGGGATGCACCCAGTGATAGTTAGTTCATGCTGTGGTATGAGAACAAGATACTGTTTATAAATGTGCCGTGCATTGATGCTTGGTGCATAGTAGTTCTTATTTTTGAAAAGTCTGTTGTACATGTTCTATAATATGTGCTAACGTATGCATAGTAAGAGGAATACCTAGCCAGTAGTACCGCAGAACAGATTGGAAGAATGTAGTGGAAGGAATGAGATTTCTGTAGACAAGTTTCCTTTTTACTTACAAATCCTTTGGATTTTATTCAGACTATATAGCTTGTTGTGGGGACTGAACTTTTTCTACCAGTTTTACTTAACCCAACCCCATACATAACAAAAAGAACAAATAGACAGAAAAAGACCTTCGTCAGTACCAGGTTAGACTGCTTCTCTAGGGGCATCTCACGATGGTGTCTTTTTCTTTTTTTTGTCAATATTTCATGTACGAAAACCTATGGATGATATATACACAGAGTATACATACACAGAACCAGGTGGTTGTTTTAAAGAAATATTTGACCCCTCCCAAAACCGTTCACCTAAACTGTTGACATTTGTCCTGTTAAAGTTATAGAGTTAGACTACCCGAAAAACAACCAGGTTCAGCAAAATCATGCTTCAATGCTATAAAATGCTAAATACTAACATTGAAATTGACAAGAGACAGCTGAATAGCAATATATAGCCATTCTAAGGTATATAGAACATGGTTAAATATAAACCAAAATTGAAATGTCCATGAGGAAGTCACAGGTTGTGGCCGAGAACATGCGTTTCTCTAGTAACATTGGTTAATCAATACCATGTCAATTAATGCCACAATGTTGTAAATGGTTGTAAATATTATGTTGGGTTTTTTACTTGATTGGGATGATACTCTGTTGGTTCTACCTTCAGACCAGAGATGGTCTCACCAAGAAAACTTACCAAGACAATAAGATGCTGGACTTTATGATTGGTCAAAACCTCCAATGAAAGAATGTCAACTGAATTTAAACTATGGAAATGCAACAAGGTGGAGTAATCCACCGTGGGGGTGGGGGGAGGGTTTGGGGAGGGGTGGGGGGAATTCCAGTGCATAAAAACAAATGTGTCACATTATGCAATGAAATTAATAATAATAAAAAATTGCACAAAAAAAAAGAAATATTTGTAATTTCTGGAATTGACAAGTCACTGAAATTTTGTATACTTTTAAAAGATAAAAAGAAATATGAGAATGTGGAAATAACTAGCCCATGTAATTAAGAACATTTCCACTGTTTCAATAGCAAAAGTCATTAAAAAGTCAAATATGGTTATAAAATCAGCAGGAATGGGATATGTGATCTAAAGTGCAATTAACTTGTTTCCTCCTCCCAAGTTCTTATTCCCTGATGCTGCTTCTGATAAACCAACGGATGGAAGTTCTTTAGCAGACACTAGTAATCCTCTATCAGACGGTGAAGATTATGTAAGTTGGTTTGTATCTTACTATTAAAATATTTTAAATGCAGTACATTTGTGGAGATTGCTGTGTTTCTGATTTAGTAATGTAAGTATCCTTTTGTTTTTAAAATCATGTCTGGAAAATTGAACTGGAAATCGTGACCCCTACTCAGATAATGATCTGCTACAGAACATTGACACAGCAATAACTTTTCTGAAAAAGATGAGAAAATATTACATATATACTGTGCATAGTAGCTGAAGAACTCTCATTTTAGAATTATTATGAAATCATTAAATTTATGTTTTGCAGGAGATTGTTGTTTGAAACCAGACAGTGCATAGATACTTTTTAATAATACATGTAAACCTTTTAACAAGTTTGATTCTGTTTCCTTTTTGTTAAAATGTAGAATCTCTACAATCAATTCAAATCAGCACCATCTGACAGTTTAACATACAAGCTGGCATTGTGCCTTTGTATGATCAATTTCTACCATGGAGGGTTAAAAGGAGTGGCACACCTCTGGCAGGAATTTGTTCTCGAAATGCGATTCAGATGGGAAAACAATTTTCTGATTCCAGGGTAATACTTTCAATTTTAAATTATATAAAAAGGAACTTTTTATTTCTGGCAGACACTGGACTTTGACCTATTAATTTTCTCCTGGTAATGAATGTGAATATGTTTATATTCAGAGATGTTCATTGCAGCAAACTTGTAATAGAAAAAGAAGGTGGCTAAATATCAAGCATACAGGAATATTTGAATTCTGCAATACTCATACAGTGTAAAGTTTTAAGAGTCCATTACAAATTTTTAATGGAAGTTTTTAATATAAAAAGCTTATGATGTTTTCATATAAAATAGTATTGTGTCTACAGGTACTTTGAATCATGCCCATATACACACAGTATCCTTATAGTATCACATGCAAATAGAAGTTTGAAAACAAATACAGCCAGTTGAATCTGTGTTTTTTTTTTTTTTTTTTTTTTTTTTTTTTTTTTTTTTTTAAGTTTTATTTTTATGTGAGAGGCAGATTTACAGAGGAGAGACAAGGATCTTCCATTGCTGTTTCACTCCCCAAATGGCCTGAGTGACAGAGCTGAGCCCATCTGAAGCCAGGAGCTTCTTTGAGGTCTCTCATCTGAGTGCAGGGGTCCAAGGACTTGAGCCATCATTTTCTGCTGCTTTCCCAGGTCAGAAACAGGGAGCTCGATTATAGGTGGGGCAGCCAGGACAGGCAGAAGCTTAGCTTACTATGCAGCATTGATGTCCTTTATTTGAATCCTTGTTATTTTATGTATTTTCTGTGCCATAACATGTATTTTTTAAAGAGGAAAAACATATTTAGAGATAATTGTGATTTTAAATATTAATGATTATTCATGGCTTTCTGGTAAAATTTATATATTGATATTTAATCAGTAAAAGATTCTAGTTAGCATACATGTGTATGTTGTGGAGGATCATGATAAGAAAATATTAAATGGTGGAGTTGGCACCATGGCTTAACAGACTAATCTGACTGCAGGTGCTGGCATTCCAAATGGATACTGGTTCATGTCTCAGCTGCTCTAATTCCTGTCCAGTTCCCTGCTCATGGCCTGGGAAAGCAGTAGAAGATGCTGAAGTTTTTGGGCCCTGAATCCACCTGGGAGACCCTAAAGAGGCTCCTGGCTCTAGGCTTTGGATTTGCTCCAGCTATTGGGGCCATTTGGGGAGTGCACTAGCAGATGGAAGACTTACCTCTCTGACTCTCCTTCACTGTAAATCTGCCTTTCAAATAAAAATAAATACCGGGAAGAGAAGGGAGAAAAGAGAGAGAAAGAAACAGAGTTCTTGTTTATAGTTAAGAATCTGTTATGAAAATTGTGAGCTCAATATGTAGACTGACTTATTTCATAGTAGAAGTTATTGTTTGCTAACTATTTCCAGGGTGTTTTTTAAAAGTTTTTTTTCTTCTGTTCACCTGAAAAATATCACTTAGTAATTATGTTTTGAAATACGTTAATATTTGCTGTTGATGATGTGTTGACTTTGAGGATAAAGCGGTTGTTGGCCTTTATTAAAATGTTCCCACCCTCTGGAACTTGTTTACCCTACCTATAGAAGCCTGGTTTTGATTTCTTGTCAATATTCCTAAAAATTAATGGTATTGTAAAAAAATGCATATTTGAAGCAGTTTTACTAAAACTAAACTGTTTTCTCATTAATCTATTTTTATCTGATAGATTAGCAAGTGGACCCCCAGATCTAAGATGTTGTTTGCTGCATCAGAAACTGCAGGTAAAGTTGTCCCATAGACTATATAAATGTACTCCTGATTTAATCAGAGCTAATACTTTAATAATGGGTTATAAGCTGTTTTCATCATGCATATAGTTGTTTATTCTCACTGATGTTACACATCAAAATCTGAGGAGTAGAGAATGGAAATGAATTTTTCAGGCAGTGGATATATTTATTTTTCTGTAAAATCATTCAACTATAAATGTTATTTCTGTTTTGTTAAGATGTTAAATTGTTGTATTGAAAGAAAGAAGGCACGTGATGAGGGGAAGAAGACAAGCGCTCCAGATAACATCACCAGCACATGTTCAGAGGATGCTGGAAAAACTGGAGACCATTTGGGGCTGGATAATCTGAAAGATACAGATAAGGGAGAGATGGGAAAATCTTGGGATTCCTGGAGTGACAGCGAAGAAGAATTTTTTGAATGTCTAAGTGATACAGAAGAACTTAAGGGAAATGGGCAAGACAGTGGCAAGAAAGGAGGAACTAAGGAGGTGGCACCTCTAAAGCCAGAAGGACGTCTCCGTCAGCATGGGAAACTTACGCTGCTGCATAACGGAGAGCCCCTCTACATTCCAGTAACCCAGGTAGGATGCACGGACCTGCACGCTGTGTTTGTTGTTTACGTAATTTCATTCTAGTAGGTGTGCTCAGGGCAAGGGAAGATCTATAAAAAGTCGAGAGTCAAGATTTGATATTTGAATAAAATGCTTTTTATTCTTTAAGATAATTGCATGTTTGAAATTGTGAAGTGTTTTGAAGTAGATAGTATCTCATCTGTTACACTGACACTGAGTGGTAGTGTTCAACTGTTTGCAGACAAAAATCCAAAAATACAGGAGGGAAAGAACAAATATAAAATCCTTCAATCATTTTTCTCTCTTCAAAAATACACTTTTGAAGTAATTTTGCACTATTACGACATAGAACAGCAAGAAATCCATCCTTGAGGAAGAGCAGTTTGTTTTCGCATAATAATCACTTTTTCGTAAAAAAAAAATCCGTAAAAGGATGCAAATGGTATGTGAATGTGAGCCTTTATATTGTAATTCAGTATTACATTTAAAAAAATTCAGTCTAAAAAGTGAAAGCCAACATCCACGAACTTAGCTCTTCTTGTCCCTAAAAGTAATGTCTGTTATTGGTATGGATTATATTTCTTAGAATATTACAGTGCACTGACAAATGCTTTAAAAAGTTAGTGGAAAAAACAGAAAGTTAAATTCATCTTTGATACAGAAAAATTCTGTGACTCATGAAAATGAGGGATTAGTTAAGCCAAGGATTTTAAAATATTTTTCTGTCAAAATAATTTTTTTTTAAAGATTTATTTTCACTGGAATGTCAGATCTACAGAGGAGAGACAGAAAGATCTTCCATTCACTGGTTCACTATCCAAGTGGATGCCATGGCCGCAGCTGAGCTGCTTCGAAGCCAGGAACCAGGAGCTTCTAGGTCTCCCACACGGGTGCAGGGTCCTAAGGCTTTGGGCCATGTTCTTCTGCCTTCCCAGGCCACAAGCCAAGAGCTGGATGGGAAGTAGAGCAGCCAGATACAAACCGGTACCCATATGGGATCCTGGTACATGCGAGGCGAGCACATCAGCCACAAGGTTACTGTGCCAGGCCCTAAACTTTTAATTCCATCTTCCTATGAACTTTTAAAAATACCTCATACTGATATGTGGCTTATGGATTTGTTTTTGCCATTGTCTTTTAAGACTTTATTTCCAAAGGCAGAATTAGAGTATCTGTTTCTCCCCTTGTCTCTATCATTCCGTTAGCTAACTCACTCCCTAAGTGTCCACAATGATCAGGGCTGGGCCAGGCTGAAACCATGGAGCCCGGAACTCCACCTGGGTCTCATGTGCTTGGCAGGAGCCCAGGCTCTTAGAGAGCCTTCCTCTGCTGCGTTCTCAGATCTGTTAGCAAGGAGCTGGATCAGAGGAGCTGGGACTAGAACCTGCGCCCAGACATCAGGAGCCAGTACCATGAATGCTCTACAGTGCCAGCGTGTTTGGGTCTTTAAATGTGTGTATCAGTGTAAGACATTGTGTTTAACAGTGTGTTAGGAATGTCTTTCTGTGCCACAGTGCTGGCCCTTACTTTCCACTTTCTACTTCTCTGGTTTCTTTTTTTCCTGCTTTTAATTTTTTTGTAGTTCCTTGCATTAGAAATGTAGGTAACTGATATTGAACATTTCTTTTTTTCTAATGTTTACACTTTAAGTGACTTCCTTTATTTGAAACTCAGATATTGTGCCCAGTAAATGTGTCCCGTCTTAACTATTGCTACTTCCTTGTTTTCTCAATTGATTGTTTTGCATGGAATCAGTTTCTGGGCTAGCTCTTTGAAGTTCCATATTTCCCTTTCTTCTGTAATCCACCTATTATGTTTTGAGTTTTGTTCTCATGAGGGATTATGTAATCTTGTTTTCATGGGCAGATTCTCAGAATGCTTCTGTCTGATTTTTTTTTCTTTTCTATTTTTTGAGATTTATATATATATATATATATATTATAATCTTACTTAATTGATTAGGGTACAGGATGAAAGTGGGTAATACCATTGTTTCCACACTAATATTATCATTTTTTCCCCTGTATCTGGGGTCAGGGAAAAAAAACAAAGGGAAAAGCCCCACCCAGCCTCCCACCCATCCCAGGTCCCCGATGTGAGGCACACTCTGGGGGTCCTGCTCAAGCAGTTTTGATAGTTCAACAGGTCTGGATTGCTGCCAATCTTGCTGTTCCAATCGCGATGAAACCTATTCAGAGTCCACTGGCTGACAGTCTCTTCATGGTTGGGGTTCTGAGATCAGCAGTTCAGTTGGAGGGATCCCCAGAGAAACTTCATCTGAGATGATCCCAGGCCTGATTCTTGTGTGAGTTTGCCAGTACAAGGTCTGACACTGTCCATTGCCCCAATCAGCTTATGCACATGCTAATCGTTGCTATTGCCGGGTCAGTTCTGTTTCCAGCCCTGTCTTCCACGTGAACCAATGGGTGTTGCAGTCCAGCTCGATCCTACCCACTTCATATTTGGTCCTCACGCAAACCAGTGGGAGCTGCAGCCTGGTTAGGGTGACTCCCCATAACCTCCACCAGTTCTGCACCCTACCCCTGGTTCCCATGATTGCCAGTATGTACCGCAGGCTTGTTCAGTTTGTCCCACATCCCAATTAGCTCTCATACATGTCAATGGGCATTGAAGCCTAATTCAGCCCAACCAACCTACTATCCAGCCCACAGACCTACTGGCAGGTGCCTTTCTGTCTAGCCACCCCCCTGCCCCTGTCCTGGTTTTCATGCTCTCCAGTAGGAGTGGTAATCCCGAGGGAGGTGCCCCCTATCTCCCTACTAGGCCACTCCCATTCCCAGATTATGCACTCTCCAGGTGGTTCTGGCATTTGACTTGACAGAATTAGCTCCCATTGCAGCCTCTGCTAGCTGATGCTGCGGCTAAGTCCAACCATCCCTCACCCACTCTAATTTTTGCTTGCACCAGTCGGAACAATTAGCCCACCCTTGCCCTTCCCTTAACTATCTCACATGAGGCCCACAGGTGTTGTAGCCCTGTAGAGTTACAAAGAAATACTTTCATCTACTGGTTCACTCCCCAAAATGATTGCAGTGATCAGGGCTAATTCAGGCCAAAGCCAGGAGCCTGGAATTCCAGAGCAGGTCTCCCATGTGGGAGGTAGGAACCCAAGGACTTGGATGATCCTCTGATGCCTCTCCAAGTGCATCAACATGAGGCTGGGTTGGAATTGGAGCAGCTAGAACATGAACTTTTGCTCATATGATATGTTGATATCACATGTAACAATTTAATCCACTCTGTAAAAGTACACTTAATAGAAGGAATGAAGGCCTCTACTTTTACATGTGTTCCTTGACAAGAAGTTCCCATAATTTGTGAATGAGATATTTTGAGAAGTATAATTTCTCTTAGTCATTGAGAAAGTAGAAGAGGAAGTTAATAATTTTAAGTATTTCATTATGTTGGGGCTTTTAATTGATTGGGATGATACTCTGCCGGCTCTACCTTCAGACCAGAGATGGTCTCACCAAGTGAAATGCAATAAAAATATGTTTAAAAAGAAAAAAAAATAATTTTAAGTATTTCTTCCCTTGTTAGTGTTGATTGAGCATGTCTTAGGATTTATTTTTCATGACAGTGCCTTGCCAAAAGGTTGCATGATTGCCTAAATTCACACAACTGGATTGATACGCAAGTACATTATCTTGGATCCACTCTACCATACTGCTTTACTGAGTAGTATTCACTTCTGAATACCTCTGTGAGACTCTCAATTCAAATTTGTTGGGTGATGTGGGCCCTCTGCAATGGTGTAAAGCATAAATGCTTGCCTTGCAAGCACTGGGATCCCATATGGGCACCGGTTCACATCCTGGCTGCTGTATTTCCCATTCAGCTCTCTGCTTTCCCACGCCAATTAGCAAGTTGCCTGGGAAAGCAGTCGAGGATGGCCCAAAACCTTGAGACCCTGTACCCACATGGGAGATCCAGAAGAAGCTCCTAGCTCCTGGCTTTGGAGAGGCTCAGGTCTGACTGTTGCAGCTACTTGGGGAGTGGACAGAAGATCTGTTTCTCCTTCTCTCTAAATTTGATCTGCCTTTCCATTAAAAATGAAGAAATCCAAACTTGTCAGGTTATTCTGAGTGATTTTCGAGCAAACAAAAACTCCTGTTTCCTTAACCAGAGACAGTCACAGAGCAACAGTTCCTTCCCATTTTTTTTTTCAAAATTGAGCCATTTCCATTGTTTACAATAATTTACTGCAACTTGTGATGCCATATATTAGGATTTATTTGTCAGTGTTAACTGTGAGGGACCGGAAGCCTGAAATTCATATTTCTCTTAATGTGTTAGTTTTCAGAAATAGAATTTACAAAATGTACATTTCTGAGTTCTCTCAATTACATATCTTGTGACTGCTAGAAACAGAAATAACTATTGTCTATTCTATTTTTATATAGTCTACTTAACATAAAAAGGGTTGTTCATGAGCTTTGTTCTTTTGTGCTTTGTAGGAACCAGCACCTATGACAGAAGATCTGCTAGAAGAACAGTCTGAGGTCTTAGCTAAATTAGGTACATCAGCAGAAGGGGCTCACCTCCGAGCACGCATGCAGAGCGCCTGTCTGCTCTCGGATATGGAGTCTTTTAAGGTGGGTCACATTTTCACAGCTCTCGGGTCTGTTTTGAGCTATTCTGGAATGAAACTGTGAAAGTCACTTTGTGAAGTGGTAGAAAGCTTGAATGTCTTTTTTTATTGTAACTATTAATGAAATCCAAACACTCAACAACAACAGCTAACCTCCATCTCCCAAAGGAAACAGTCAGAACTTGTCTCTTAAATTTTAAAAAGGGCCCATCTGTTAATAATAATCAAAAATTGAGAACTCAGTCATTTCTAGATATGTATTGGGATACTTGCTCTCTTTGTGTGTGGTTCATCCAGTTTAATGCAAAACGTTTAGGAAACCCTTAGGATTTAATGTGGATTACTTCAATCAACAAACCTTTTTGAGTTTCTGTTGTGTGCCTGGTGCTGTCATCATAAAGAGTAAAAAATCCAGTGTTTACCCTGTGCGGGAGTCAGTCCACATTGTGGGAGGAGCTGTAAAGAAGCATTGGTGAATTCTGTTTCAAAGATAAGGTTAAAACAATGATTATGAGTCGGAGAAGGTGGCTAGGAACTCGCATGTACTTTTAACATATTGGTTACTCATTACTATGTCAATCAATTCCATAATGATGTAAATTTTTGCTGATGGTATGTTGGAGCTTTCAATTGACTGGGATGATACTCTGCTGGCTCTGTCTTCAGACCAGAAAGGGTATACCTAAGAAGCCGTTGAACTTGACTGGACAATAAGATGCTGGACTCTATGTTTGGTATATGCTTGCAATGGGGGAATCTCAACTGAACTTGAGCTGTGGTTATGCAACAAGGTGGAGGAATCCACCATGGTGGGAGGGTTTGGGGAGGGGTGGGGAGAACCCAAGCACCTATGAAACTGTGTCACATAATACAATGTAATTAATGAATTAAAAATAATAAATACTTAAAAAAAAAACAAATAATAAAAGTCTTAAATGTAATGCAGTTAAAAAAAAGATTGGGGTAAAACAAACAAACAAACAAACAAAAAACAATGATTATGCTGCGTCAGTCAAAGAACATTCCCGACTTAGTGTCTGTAACATACAGGATTTAGGGAAAGATGACATATGGATTATTAGTTTAAAAATCGAAGATAACTATTTGTGAAAGCAAAAGCAAGTCCATGAATATTTTTAAAAGTACAGGCGATAGACCAGGCATTTGATCTAGTGGTTAAAATGCCATTTGGAGGAGCATCCACCTTTGGTGCCAGCATCCTGCCCAGATGGGTGTCAGTTTGAATCCTAATGACTCCACTTCTGATCCAGCTTCCTGCTAGTGGCCTGGGAAAGCAGCAGAGAATAACCCAAGTCCTTGGGACTCTGCATTCATTTGGCAGATCCAGAAGCAGCTTGTGGTTGCTGGCGTTGGACTGGTCCAGCTCTGACTGTTACAATCATGTGGAGAGTGAACCAGTGCATGTTAGATCTCTCTCCTTTTCTCTCTGTAATCCTACCTTCTCTGTTTAAAAAATTTAAATGCATAGATTTGTTGAAGATTTAGATTTATTTCATTTACTGAAAGTCAGGGTTTCAGAGAGATCTTCTGTCCACTGATTCACTTCCCAAATGGCTACTATGGTCAGAGTTAGGCTAGTCTGAAGCTGGGAGCTAAGAGCTTCTTTTGGGTCTCCCACATGGGTGCTGGAGCGCAAGGACTTGGACCATCCTCTGCTGCTTTCCCAGGTTACTACTAGGGAACAGGATTAGAAGTAGAGCATCCAGGGCCTGGCACAATGGCTCAGTGGCTAAATCCTTGCCAGGCAACCGGCAAGATCCTATATGGGTGCTGGTTCTTGTCCCAGCTGGTCCATTTCTCATCCAGCTCCCTGCTTGTGGCTTGGGAAATCAGTTGAGGATGGCCCAGTGCCTTGGGCCCCTGCACCCACATGGGAGATGCAGAAGAGACTCCTGGCTCCTGGCTTCAAATCAGCTCAGCTCCGGCTGTTACAGCCTCTTCAGGTGTGAGCCAGCAGACTGAAGGTCGTTTTCTCTGTCTCTCTTCCTCTCTGTATATCTGACTTCCCAATAAAAATAAATAAATCTTTAAAAATAAAAATGAAGTATAGCATCCAAGACATGAACTGTTGCCAGTATGGGATCCCAATGCTACAAGTAGATGATTAGTCTCAATAACAGGAAAAAGAAAAAGAGCCAGTGGGAATGTCTATGTTCCATATTAGACTACTAGGGGCTTTGTTGTTTTGCTAAGATTGATTTTTTTTTAAAGATTTATTTATTTTATTACAAAGTCAGATATACAGAGAGGAGGAGAGACAGAGAGGAAGATCTTCGGTCCGATGATTCACTCCCCAAGTGAGCCGCAACAGCTGGTGTGCGCCCCATCCGATGCCCGGAACCAGGAACCTCTTCTGGGTCTCCCACATGGGTGCCGGGTCCCAATGCATTGGACCGTCCTCAACTGCTTTCCCAGGCCACAAGTAGGGAGCTGGATGGGAAGTGGAGTTGCCGGGATTAGAACCGGCGTCCATATGGGATCCTGGGGCTTTCAAGGCAAGGACTTTAGCCACTAGGCCACGCTGCTGGGCCCAAGATTGATTTCTTTATTTCAAAGTCAGGAGAGGACGAGAGAGTTTCCATCCATTGGTTCATTCCCCACATGGCCACTAGGTTGAGACTAGACCAGGTGGAAGCCAACAGCCTGGCTGCATCCAGATCTGTTACATGGTTGGCCGCTTTCCCAGGTACATTAGCAGGGATCTGGATTGGAAGTAGAGCAGCCAGGACGTCACCACTCAAACCAGTGTTTATGGGATGCTCGCACTGCAGGCTGTCCCAGAATACCTGGCTTTGATTGCTGGCTCCATCTGTTCCGCCTGTGGAGGCCCTGAGCAACAGCGGTAGTGGTTTCTGCCACTCAGGTTGGAGACCAGAATTGAGTTCTTGAGTCCCAGCTTTGGCTCGGGTATTTGGAGGTTCATGGGGCTGGGCGACGAAACAACAGATTCGAGTTCTGTTTCTGTCCTCCTTTTTTGTTTGTTTTTTAAACTAAAACCCAAAATGAGTAGACAAGGTCAAGGGCTTCTGAGCTGTCTCTAACACACTCTTCTTAATATGCTGTCTTGTGTGTCTTCCATTTCCCCAATCCTTAACCCCCTTCAGACTGGTTTCTATGCTGTGTATGCCAGCCTGAGTTTTCTCTGAAATACTGATTAATTTTAAACATAAACATCCCAAGAACATCTGTGCCATTCTCATTCTTCTATGCCTGCAGACAATAAAAAGGGAACCTTTACCCTGCTTATTTTCTTTATGAAAAGGAAAAATGTTCAACAAATATCTTAAGACCTGTATATTTTCGTGGAGACAAAAAGTTACAGAAAATTCTGCCATAAGAAAGATGTATTGCTTTAAAACAGTACCACAGAGGGCCCGGCACAGTGGCCTAGTCGCTAAAGTCCTCACCTTGAACGTGCCGGGATCCCATATGGACACTGGTTCTACCCCCAGCAGCCCTGCTTCCCATCCAGCTCCCTGCTTGTGGCCTGGGAAAGCAGTGGAGGACGACCCAAAACCTTGGGACCCTGCACCCACTTGGGAGACCTGGAAGAAGTTACTGGCTCCTGGCTTTGGATCGGCACAGCACCGGCCACTGCGCTCACTTGGGGAGTAAATCATCGAATGGAAGATATTCCTCTCTGTCTCTCCTTCTCTGTGTATATCTGACTTTGCAATAAAATAAAGTAAATCCTTAATCCAGTTGACAATCATGGTATATGTAAAACCACAAAGGCAAGAGAAAGGAAACAGCTTAGGGAGTATGCGCCAAGAAAAAAAGTCTCCACAGCGGTTACTTTCATCTGCCACTCCTGTCTTCATCTGTCCTTTCCAGCTACAAAATCCTGGCAGAGGCCTATGCAGGACATTCCAGATTGGAACTGTGAAAGATAATTCTCCATACTAACATGGATCCTTCCTGAAAAGGTTCTACATAGTTCCTTTAACT
Source organism: Ochotona princeps (assembly GCF_030435755.1). Lineage (NCBI taxonomy): Eukaryota > Metazoa > Chordata > Mammalia > Lagomorpha > Ochotonidae > Ochotona > Ochotona princeps. Next base: position 19,970,723 of record NC_080836.1, read on the forward strand.
TCAGCAGAACTGTGTTTTTCAAGACTTTTCACTAGGCTGGTATCTGTAAATCTTTTTTTTTTTAAGATTTAAATATTTGTTTTTATTAGGCAGATTTATAGAGAGAAGGAGAGACAGACAGAAAGATCTTCCATCTGCTGGCTTACCCCCAAGTAGCCACAATGAGCAAAGCTGAGCTGTTCCGGAGCAAGGAACTTCCTCTGGGTGCAGGGTCCTAAGGCTTTGGGTCATCATCTACTGCCTTCCCAGGCCACAAGCAGGATTTACAAAAATCTTTAATAACGTTGTAATCAGATAACTGTATTTCCAGTAGTCAAATTACACAGTTGCCCCACCAGTTAACAGTATGTTTAAGGAAATTTGTAGTCACTCTGAAATAGATAATGACTACTTTTCCCTTTTTGTGTGGGATGAATGCTGATCCATACCTGAGGCGCCTCTGCCTCATGGTCCCGGAGGACAGGCTGATTGTGGAACTTGTCCTCAGAGTACATATCTCTAACAGTCAAAGGAACATGTGTCGCAGCTGAAGTGAGCCTTGAGTATCTCCAGGCAGCTGCAGAAGGAAGAATTCTCACGTAAAGTAACATTTTTCACTGTTTTGTTCCTGTTTTTTGAAAATTAGAGTGAGACAGATTTTTCATGTGCTGATTCACTCGACAGATGACTACCGTTGCTGGACTTGACCCAGACTTAAGCCAGTTACTCTGTTTCCAATCCAGCTCTCTGCTTGTGGTCTGGAAAGGCCACAGAGGGTAACTCAAGTCCTTGGGCCCCTACACCACATTAGAGACCCAGAAGGAACTCAAACTTCTGGCTATTAATCAGCTCAGCTTTGGCTGTTGCGACCATTTGGGGAATGAACCAGCATATGGAAGATCTGTTTCTGTAACTTTTTCAAATAAATATCTTAAAAATAAAACAAAAAAGACCTGCATGTCTTACTGTTGACCCTTATGTAGAACTGTTTCTTTTCTAGACTGTATAATAGAAATACAAAAGGCTTTTGGCATCATGCTTAATTCTACAGAATTATCCACAGAATAAAACTTTAATCCTTTTGGTTTCACAGGCCTGGAAAAATAATACAATAAGCAGTAGTTTGAATTTCAACTTCTGAATAGAACACAAAAATTTATGTTAATTTGTTATATAAAGCATAAGAATTTGATGGCTGCATAGAACATTTTTAATTTAGCTGCTATTGCAGTATGAGTATTGATTTACTGAAGACGAGCAGGATTTTTCCATCATTGTGTTATTATTCTGAGCATGTTGTGTGTTATTTAATTTAGTTGACTGGAATTTGTTTGCTGCTTTTCTGAATGTTGAGCGTTTATTATTTTTAAAGTTATGTAGGATATATTCTGCTTAAAAATTTATTTTCACATCAGATTTTTATTTCCAAATTCATCAAAATGTTTTCTTTCTATAAAAGCAGACAGCAAAAATAAAATGTTTTTGACTCTTTAAAATTTGTTTTGTTTCTGAACAACACCCCAAACTTGTTAGAGGAATTGTTGTAGAACCCCAAAACTGGATCTGCCTTCTGCCTGATATGCAGAAAGCAAATCACTGACATCAGGGTGGTGGAAGAAAGTAGGTATTTATTAGCAAAGCTAAGAGCAAGGAACCAGGCAGCGATTGCTTAATTCCTGGGCTCCCAAGGGGTTAGGGGAAAAGATTCTTACATATTGAAGTTGAGGCTAAGAGATGCATGATCAGCACATGTTCCTGGTTGGTCAACAGAGCTTATGAACTTCCTCTGGTCAGTGATGCAGTGTTCTTTAGGAAATTTATAATGGGCAGGTGGGCTCCACTTGATCTGGCATTTAGTCTGCCCAGATCTGGAATTCCCCTATATAAATACTCCAGGACAGTACTGACCATTGAGGTTCTTATCCATTGGAGAATCAACTGACTCCTTGAGTAGTGATCAGAAGCTTGTAAGGCCAGCTGGATCACTTCCTTATGTCAGTGGATTACTTTTGCTAACGGCAGGCAAGGGCATCTTGTGGTAAGGCAGATAGACAGGAGGGTGAGACCTGATTTTACATTGTGGGGCTTCATTTCAGTTTTTGTTTCTTGTAAACGTGACCACTGGATTTTGCAAACAAGGTTGCAGTTACTGTTGACTTTCATTTGATTCTGCTGAGTTTTTTCTTTGGAAGAAAAGATAAAAGGTTTTGCCTTCTTTTGCTTTGTTTTAGGCAGCCAACCCAGGTTGTTTCCTTGAAGATTTTGTGAGGTGGTATTCACCCCGGGATTATATTGAAGAGGAGGTGATTGACGAAAAAGGCAGTGTGGTTCTGAAAGGCGAACTGAGTGCACGGATGAAAATCCCAAGCAACATGTGGGTCGAAGCGTGGGAAACAGCCAAGCCAGTCCCTGCAAGGAGGCAGAGGAGACTGTTTGACGATACCCGGGAAGCTGAAAAGGTAATTGAGGTTTGCATCTCTAAATTCAGAATACGAATCATTGCTTCATTTGAGCAAAGCACTGAGATCCTGTGCATCTTTTTATATGGCAGTACTTCAGAGGGTTCATCAAAAAAAGTGGTACATTTGTTTGGAGTAAAAAAACTATTGCAGATAAGGGAATCTTATAACTAACTGTATGTGGAAAACAGGTTATAAAATTACTGCGTGGCTCTCCAATATTTTTGTATGAAAACCGGTGTATTTTAATTCTATTTTCGTAAATCATCTTGAGACACTCTTGTATAAGATTTTAGAATTAGTTGCAAGTAGACTAAAGAAGTCACATATAATTTATATAACGTACAATATGTGTCAAAAACTGTTAGATAGATATGTCCTTTGACCCATCTAAAAGCTTAAGGAAATAATGAGAAAAAACACAAGGAGTTCTGTACACCAGTAATGTTTAATGAAATTGTTCTGTAAGAATGTTTTGCTTCAGTAAATCAGGGCATCAATTTTGTAGACTGGCTTACACATACTTCAAACATTTGGAGTTCTGCATACCAGTGGGACTTGCCCCATATCAAATGGTGTAGCCTAGCATACCCTCATACCTCCACACTCCTTCAGCCTCCTGATGTCAGTAAATAAATTGAGGCTTTCAGCATTACTAGAAAACAGATAGTGATTTTTCATATTAACAATAAGTTGAGAGATGAGCAAATTCCAGTGGCATTTCTTTGCTGTAAGCCTATGATTGTAGTAAGTGGGAGCAAGGAGCCTTAAAGAAAAAAGATGCAGATAGTCAGACGGCTAGAAAGACAATGACTTTAAAAGTGAAGACTGAATTATAAGAGGCCCAAGAAAGAATATTCATAATATTTATGTTTAATCAAAAGCATTAAAGAAAGCAGTCATATAGCCAAAAGAATGAAAATGAGGTAAAGAGTAAAAGAAACTAGAGGAAGTTTAAGTAGAGACATTTTACTTCTGTCCTTGAATAAGAAAACAAACACTGAGATAAAACTAGTATTTTTTTTTCATTTATTTGAAAGGCAGAATGAGAGAGTTCTTCTGTCTGTGCATTCACCTCCTAAATGCAGCAGCCAGAACCATGCCAGATTAAAGTGGGGAGGCTGGAGCGCAGTCAGATCTCCCCTGTGGTAGCTGAGACGCTCCTATGACAGCCATCATACTGCCTACCAAGTGCACGTTAGCAGGGCACTGTAAATGAACTCAACCCTTGTCACTTGAATTCCGAGTATGGGTGTTTCAAAGAGTATCTTAACCATTGCCCAAATCCAAGAACATCTGAGAATGCATTTTGAAAGGGCTCACCAGGTACAGGGAAAAATTGACCTGGGATAAATAACTCCGAACTATATCATTGTAAAACTACTAGACCATATATATTTTTTTAATCATGCCCTGTAAACAAGAACATAACAGTAACTTACAAGGGCAAGGCAACATGGAATAACATTTCCAAGAAATTTTAGAAACGGGGGTAAATATCAAGTATATAAAAGGGGTAAGCATTAATAATATACCAGATTAAGATGCTAGTTTTTGAGTCCTGGCTGTCTCTGATCCAGCATCGTGAGAATGCACTTAAGATGGTCCAAATGCTTGCGCCCCTCCACCCTTGTGGGAGAATTTCTGACTACAGGGTTCTGTGTGGCCCAGCCAGTGACTATGAAAATGAGGTAGTGGGTAGAAGACCTCTTTCTCACCACCCTCTCCCTACCTGCTTTGTTCCCTAAGTATATTAAGTTTATGAATAGTTTAGATCCTCAAGGTCATAGCAAGTTATGACTACAACACAATTCTCGTGTTAATATGAGTTAATACAAAGAACAGGTTGAATATGGTTCATAGAAACAATTTTAACAATACAATACTTCCGGATCCAGCATGATAGCCTAGTTGCTTAAGTGCTTGCCTAGCATGCACCGGGATCCCATATTGGCACTGGTTTGTATCCTGGCTGCTCCACCTCCCTTCTAGCTCCCTGCTTGTGGCCTGGGAAAGCAGTTGAGGAGGCCCAAGGCCTTGGAACCCTATACCCACGTGGGAGACCGTAAGAAGCTCCTGGCTCCTGGCCTCGGATTGGCTCAGCTCTAGCCATTGAGGCCACTTGGGGAGTGAACCAGCAGATGGAGGATCACTCTCTCTCTGTAAATCTGTATTCCCAAAAATAATAAACGAATCTTTAAAAATAAAAAAGAATATAATACTTCCCTCTTTTCCTGAGTTTTTGGTTTGTGAGGTAACATTCTTAATTTACATTTAGATTTCAGTCAAAGGCTTAATGCTCCAAATAATAAAGATTTGAACAAGTAAAAAGACCCTAATTCAGAAATATTGGCAAGGGCTATGAATATAAATAATATAACAAATATAAAATATATAAATAATATCAAATGAAAAGATTATGTCATAAGGTGAATTTTTAAATAATCGGATTGTCACACAATGCAATGTAATTAGTAAAAATATATACTTAAAAAATAATAAAAGTAAAAAAATAAAATACATGAAAATAAAAAAATCTGATTAAAATGATGGTAGAATGTAAACATTTGTAACCATTGATTTGAGAAAATATAAAACAAACTAGCAAAACAATATTTGCAGTAATATACAGGCATTTGTTTTTAAATTTTAGCTGCTACATACAAGGGAAATCATGCAGTATTTGTCTCTGTTTACAGATTATCTTAATGTGATGTCTTTCAGTTGTATTCATTTTGATGTAACTGGTCAAATTTTATTCTTTTTTACACCTGAATAATATTCCATTTTTTTCTTCATCTGCTATAGACACCTAGGTTGATTCCTTGTTTTGGCTATTGTGAACAGTGCATTTTTTTGAAGAAGATATGCATGTTTTCTGGGTCTGTACCAGTAGTGGGATTGCTGGATCATATGGCTGCTCTTCCTAGCTTGAGAGATCTCGTACTGTTTTCCACAGTGGCTGCACTGACATGCACCCCCCCAGCAGTGTGTGAGTCTCCCTTTCTCCACATGTGGCCAGCATTTGTTGCTCTTTTAGATGATAGCCATTGTGACAGAGGTGTTGGGTTGCTCAGAATGGTTTTGATTTGTGTTTCCCTAATGGCTAAGGATGTTAGGCATTTTTTTTCCCATGTATTTGCTGACCTCTTGTCTTGCTCTCTTTGAGAACTGTCTATTGAGATCCTTTGCCCACTTCAATGAAAGAGGACTTTTCACATGTCATTAAAGAGCAGTCAGGTAGAGAGGACACAGCTAAGTGAGATAAGGTCGGTCTTTTTGACATATACCAAATACCACAACTTGGTAATAGGGAATGGTTCTTTAAGTCTTTTCAGATGTATTCAGAAAAACTGATATTAGGGCACAAAGGAAATATCAGATTTGTTGTTTTTATTTTGTTAAGTTTAGAAGACTTACGTATCTGTTTGAAAAGGCAGAGTGACATGGGATGGGGTATTTGTGAAAAATGTTTTATCTGCTGGTTCATTTCTCAAATGACCATAGAAGCCATAGGTGGGACAGGTCAAGCCAGGAGCTGCATCCTGGTCAGCCATGTGGGCGAGAGGGGTCCGACAACTTAAGCCAACTTCTGCTACCTTCCTAGATTCACTAGGAGGAAGCTGGACACGAATTAGGCATCCTGGTATGGGCTGCTGGCATCACAAGCGGTGTCTTTTTTTTTTTTTTTTTTTAAGATTTATTTTATTTTTATTGGAAAGTCAGATATACAGAGAGGAGGAGAGACAGAGAGAATGATTTTCCATCCGATGATCCACTCCCCAAGTGGCCACAACAGCTGGTGCTATGTTGATCCAAAGCCAGGATCCAGGAACTTCTTCCAGGTCTTACACATGGGTGCAGGGTCCCAAGGCTTTGGGCTGTCCTCGACTGCTTTACCAGGCCACAAGCAGGGAGCTGGATGGGAAGTGAAGCTGCTGGGATCAGAACCGGTGCCCATATGGGATCCCGGCACTTTCAATGCAAAGACTTTAGCTGCTAGGCCACGCCACCAGGCCCACAGGTGGTGTCTTAACTCACTACACTATGAGGCTCTAGATATGTCTCACAGTAGAAATATGCAGATTGGTCTCTGCATCAGAACTAGAAATTAGGGCCCAGTGCAGTAGCCTAACGGATAAAGTCCTCACCTTGCATGCACCAAGATGCCTTACGGAGGCTGGTTCATGTCCTGCCAGCCCTGCTTCCCATCCAACTCCCTGCTTATGACCAGAGAAAGCAGTCGTGGACGGTCCAAAGCTTTGGGACCATGTACCCATGTAGGAGACCCAGAACAAGTTCCTGATTCCTGGCTTCAGACTGGCTCAGCTCTGGTTGTTACAGCCATTTTGAGGGTAACCCAGCAGATGGAAAATCTTCCTCTCTGTCTCTCCTTTCTGTAAATCTTCTTTTCCAATAAAAATAAATCTATAAAGGAAAAAAAAACTTAAGGATTACAATTTAAATAAACCATTAGCTAATTAATCAAGAAAAATGTACATATAAAACTAAAATAAATAAAAACTAGTTCAAATCTGTTCATATAAATTTGAAAACCCAGTTGAATTGGATGATTTCCTAGAACAGTAGTGTATCAGAACTTACCCCATGTCCTACTAAAATAATGTTTAAACTTTTCTGTTCCAAAATAAGTTATCTTTTCACTCAGTTTTTTCATGAACTTTTTAATTTTTAAGATTTTATTTTTATTTGAAAGGCAGATTAAAGATATCTCCCATTCGCTGGTTTACTCCCCAAACAGCTACAGTGGCTGGAGCTAGCTGTTCTGACACCAGGCTAGAGCTTCTTCCAGGTCTCTCACATGGGTTCAAGGGGCCCAAAGACTTGGGACCATCCTTAAGTGCTTTCCTAGGCCATAAGCAGGAAGCTGGATCATAAGTGCAGCAGCTGGAACACAAACTATACGTGAGGCTGGCACTACAGGCTGATCAGTATGCTATACCACTGTGTCAGCCCCCACATGAAGTTTTTCAAGTACCCTTATACATAGTTTGTCCAGGAATGCAGAACCAAAATCTAGTCACAAGGAACTAAGCCTCTTTTATTTTTTTTAATAAAATATATATAAAAACCTCCACAATCATATGACTATAATAAAAGAATCTAGGAACCAAATGTAAGAAGTTCCAATAGCTAACACTGGAACAACTTGAACAACATAGTAATACTGGACTGTAACTCAGTGTATTAAAAGGAAATTTGAATACAGCATGGAATTTAATTTAAAAAGGAAGAGGAAGGTGGGTTATACATAAAATGTCAGCATTTTTAAAGACAAAGAAGATCCCATAGAAATAAATGAAGTCTTATTTTTAGCAACTTATTGGATCCATTTGGAAGCCATTTTGCTTAGTGAAATAAGCAAGTCCCTTAAAGACTAATATGTTTCCTTCATCTGCAATAACTGATATGTAGAATACATAAAATGTAATCTGTTGGTACCAGAGTGACACTCTGGAATTGGTTATTGTGTATAGCCTTCCTTTATGCTACTGAGAAACATTAGTTTAATCTTGTTAGCTTGTTTATTGTTTTTCATTTTTTTTTTCTATTTTACATTTGCCACTTGTTGATATCAATACCTAATGTAGTGTTAGACATGTGGGAAAATTCTTTAAAAAAAGTAAATGAATCAAATATTTTGTATTTCAAATTTTAGCAACAGTGAGAACTATCACCACTCTAGTTAAAGTATAAATCTTCTGAAACACTCAGTAAATTGGCCTTATCTTCTACATATCTTAGTTGTTTCTTGAAGTATGTATCTAAAGACATTTACTGTGTACCTGGAAAGCTGCGGGTATATAAAAAGGAATATTATCTTAGTCAAAAATTGGGAATGCCCACTATTAGTGTGAAACATTTTATTCAATACAGCAGTGAAAATAATGCAGTATAGAATGTATTTACATGTAAGGCTTTCCAAAACAGTGCTGTCAAAAGCATCAGGTCACCGAGGGATATAAGCAGCAGCTGAAAAGCATAGGAAACCAGACGGTGCATTGTTTAGGAATGATTCATAGTTCTTTGGGGAGGATACGTGTACTTGACTTTAAAGAAGTTTTATATCAAATTGAAAAAAACCCACCTCACATCACTAAATGAAAAAGGTATAAAACAGTATGTGAATTGTTGGTTTTGTTAAAATATATTCCACCTAATTTTGTTTCAGTTGGCAGAGAAACATATCTGAGATGATAAACTTTAAAATGCATTGTTCCTTGGGAGGTAGAAGTTCAGAGAATTCCTGAAGAATATTCTCTGTTTTTGAAATCCATGAGCATTTGTCAAGTTCACAGTGTGAGATTTTACTGCTTAATCAGTCTTGATACACAAATTTGTGTTTTTATAAGACAGGTAATAATGCATTTTGCAAATTGGGAGAAAAGCAGTAAGCCAAGACAAAACGAAACAAAAAAATTGGAGAAGGTAACTAACAGTATTTACAAATGTTGAGAAGCAGGTTACAAAATAGCATTTTACATAGTTAGCATTAGTGCCCTGATACATAATGTATCTTGGATGCCTATAAAAATTCTGGAATGAAAATACTGCACTAGTAACAACTGTTAGCATCAGGTAGTACAATTCAGATAGTTATTTTCTTTTTAGTTTCCTAACTAGCATGTATTACGCATGGAGGCAAGAAAAATACCAGGAGATGCATTATTTATGACTGATGTTGTGACATGCGCTCAGCAGTGTCATTCTCACTGGTAGAAGCAGCAGGTGCTAACTGGGATGAGGAGGGGTAGTGCCGTCCTGTGCTTTCCTGTTGGCGACGTGGGTCGGTGCTTGGGGAGTTCTGCTCCTGTCAGTGGCAGTTTCCTTCTCGCACAGCTGCATTGCTGTGTGATTTGCCTCCTTTAGGTGCTGCATTACCTGGCAATCCAGAAACCTGCTGACCTGGCCCGGCACCTGTTACCCTGTGTGATTCATGCAGCTGTACTCAAGGTAAAGGAAGAAGGTAAATGTCTTATTTGGTGAGTCACTAGTTCATTTCCAAAATGAAAGCATATTTAACTTAAGGTATTGAAAGGTGACTTTGATCTTTTTTAAAAACAGAAAGTTTGGAAAACATTTCTTCAGTGAAGAAGATTATAAAGCAGATAATATCCCATTCCAGTAAAGTTTTGCACTTCCCTAATCCAGAAGACAAGAAATTAGAAGTAAGTTTGTTATGTCACAGTCTCACCAAATGTTTATCCTGTTTGACAGTAATTATTTTAAAAGGTATTTTTTGCTGTCTTTCTATGTCTCGCTCTACCCCACTGTTAGGAAATCATTCATCAGATTACTAATGTGGAAGCTATAATCGCTAGAGCCCGGTCATTGAAAGCCAAGTTTGGAACTGAGAAGTGTGAACAGGAGGAAGAAAAGGAAGATCTTGAAAGGTAATTGTTATTTGCTATTTTGGTAACCCAGTTTTGCCTGTGTTGAAACACACTACCCAGTTTTTGTAGAAAAATTGTAGAAATCCCACAGTATTTTTTGAATCAGTAATTCACTAGAGACAGAGCAGTGTTTAATTGCCATAAGATTCAACCACTCATTTCCTGAGTCTCTCCGAAATGTTTTCATTCCTCTCACTTTGAGAAACTGTATGCCAGAGATTCTTTCTGGGGACTCCCTAGTCAGTTCTTGGACATGTAGTACCCCAAACGGCCAACAGCCTTCAGCTCTGGTTCCTTCTGAACAAGCATGGGGTATGCTGAAAGCAAGAATCTGTGCACTGGTCCTGTTTTATTTAAGCAAGATCTCTGTTGTGTCTACCTTGTGTATGTTACAAGGATGTTTTGGAGGAGTGGCCAAGTGGCTTCTCCCAGATGAGGCAAAGAATTGGAGTAGTCTTGACTCCTTGTGAGCCACTTCTAACAGAATCTGTGTCTTTTTTTGCCCATTTTTTTTTAAAAGGACAGTGTTGTAAACAGTGTGTTTCAAAATTAGCTTGTTCAGTTGTTTAAATTTCCCGTTATCATCACCCTTCCATGAAAAATTGATGGTAAATGTTACATGACATTTGCTACAGCTTTTTGCAAATTCTTGTTTGTATCTTTTGTTGAGTGAAAATTTCTCCCAGCCTGCTTTTTATCTGGAAAATTCCTCCTTTTAAATGAGAAAAACTTGCTCTAATCAAGGGAATTGTTTGTAAAATAGTACTATGAATTAGAGAGCAGCTGGTGCAGGCTGGCGGCACTGGGCCTTCACCGTGGGTTCCACCATCCACTTCATCCGAGATGTGCTGGGAAGTACAGTGTGCCCAGCACATCTCGGATCAAGTGAACATTGCAGTGTTGCCCAAAAAAACTCTATACACACTCCTTAAGGAAACCAACATTTGTCGAATAAGTAAAACTTGATTTCTGTTGTCTGATTTTTGTGTTTGTTTAGCTTTGGTTGTTTATTTACTGGAGTATTTTCTGAGCTTGTAGTCTGCAGAAAAAATAGTTTCTCCTCACATGTTAACAGAGATGATCTTCAAAAAAAATTCATGACAATGAATCGTCAGTTAAGTCTATTTCCATACCAAACCATTAATCAGTTATAAAAATCTGTCCAGCTTTAGTAGGTATTTGCTAGGATCAGTTTGCAGATACGTCTGTGAAGCATAGCAGGGACCGTGCGCGCATGTGGTCGTGACGACTTGTTCCTCCCGTTGCCTCCCTCGCAGGTTCGTGAGCTGCCTGCTGGAGCAGCCGGAAGTGTTAGTCTCCGGAGCAGGAAGAGGACATGCTGGCAGGATCATTCACAAGCTGTTTGTGAATGCACAGAGGGTACGTGAGCCGGTCATACAGCTGCCAAGTGTAAGTCTGGGCACTAAATTGGAACCTTGAAGAAACAATAACTTACTTCTTAGTCTTTGAAAAATCACTGACTTTTCTACATGTTTGAGTAAAATGAGAAGTATGCCCTTCTGAAGGGTCTGAAATGACTGTGCTGCAGAAAAATGTTTAACCATTTCAAATTAGAGTTCAACTCCTTCATTTTTTCCAATGTGTACATCAAGACAGATCCGTAACTCAGCATAAATTAGAACTTGTATTCGTCTTGTAATGGAAGGAAAAGGGAAATTTCAGATTTTTAGGACTGTGATAATTTGAGCTTCAGTACAGAAAGCAGCCCACTGGAAAGAATGGACTTCAGCATTGCCTCCACTGGCGGGAATGAAAGGGGCTTAAGTTCTGTAAAACCTTGTTAACTAGTCATGAGGGGTTGGCATCCCACACTTGGTTCTCATGCCAGAGTCCGTCCATATAAGAGACTCTGGTAGATTATAATACAAAGGCCCCCTCACCTGGCACTGTGAATGGTACCAGAATGACCCAGTTTTGAGTATATAATCCTCGAAATCAACAACAAAAAAAAACAATTTTTGTGGCTTTACACATGGTGTAAATATTTCACAATCCCCGTTGCGTTGGTCTGGAGTGCATCAGGTTGATACAGTCAAAATCATAGCCACAGAAACTGATCTGAATTTTTAGCCAGAGCTAAAAACAGATTTATGTGGTAGCTCCCTAATTTAAGAATTTCATATTAAAAGCCAGAAAATATTTTATTTCCTCACAAACTAGGCTTCTAGAAAAATATCGGTGCTTATTTTGTTTTTGTCTTTGGCATCAAGCCGAGAACCAAGCTTGTTTTCGTGTCTGTTAATTTGTTTGCCAGCTCGCTGTCACGGAGATTACAAGCATATTTCTTGTGTGAACTTTCCTCTTTGGTCAGTTTCGAAAAGTAACCTAGGAAGATTTCAGATATCTTAAGCTTTTGATGCTTTAGAGTGTTACTCATTTTGGATATCCTGCTGAGCAAATTTGCCCCAAAAATGAAAATAGTATAACTTCCCTGACTCCTGAGTGGAGACTTAATTTAAAAATGTTACAGGAGCAGGAATTTACCCTAATAGTGACAGAGTCCCTGGTCCACGGCAGCATACTTGCCTTGTAGTCCCACCTGTGGCTCCCGACTCCAGCCTCATTCTTCCCCGGGGGAAGCAAGTGAGGACTGAAAGTGAGTGGGCCCTGTCACCTGGTGGGAGACCTAGCATTCCCGCTACCAGCTTTGGCCTGGTGAGCAGGGAGGGGAAAAAAAACTAGTGATGGCAACTCCATCTTTGCATCTCAAATTCTAAAAAAGTTTATTTGGTAACAGAAAATTATTTTTAAAAATTCATATAATTTCACTATCCATTGACAGTCATGATCAACATGACATCTAGAATAACCATGTATTACTATTTCTATTTAATATTTATTAACTACATAAATTACCAATATAGGAATATATCATTATGTCATTATAACTAATGGATACTGAAATTGTACATCCGTTTCCTCTTACATAATTTTAAAATGATTTCGATGTTCAGACTTGGCTGTAAATGTTTTTAAGGAACCTGATAGGTTGCAATGCATAGAACAGGCATCTGTTTAATAAGACATTTAAGAACCAAGTTTTTAAAAATGTACTAAACTACTGAAGTTTGCCCATATAATTTTCTATAACTGACACTATATCAATTTTACTAAAAATCACAATTTTAGCATTTTTGAAAGACAAACTTCAGAGATTTTACAGCAACTAGAAATTCTATATATTTAGATCCTTAAAATTGTAATGAATGAACTTGATCATGATTACAAATGTCTGTGGTATAGATGCATTTAAATGGAATTCAGCAAAGAACAGCTCAACTATTCGTCTTGCTCACTTGAGTAATTCAGACACCTATTTTTTTTTCTTTTTTTCTTTTTTTTTTATTATAGTTAATTAGGTAAAAAGGTTCAAGGGCTACAGGAAAGAGTGTAAGACTATTTCCACATTGTTTCCTTCATGTATCTGAGGTAAAGGGGGATTTTAAGGGAGAAGCCCCACCCAGTCTCCCACCCACCCCAGGCAGATACCTATTCTTAAATTCACTGGATGAATCTATTTTTCAAGCCATGAGCATTTTTAGCATCTTGATGTTAAGGCGGTTTCTCAAACAATTCTGCATGGCACCTGTTGAACCCTCAGGCACACGAGGAATAGGAGATGTCTGCCCGGTGTGACTTTGTCCATTCTGAACACTCTTTCAGTAAAATCATTCATGTTCCTTACTGTAGTGCATGCTGTCTTGGGAATAATCTTGAAATCTCATCAGCTCTTTAAAACCATTAGCCTGTTTCCCTTTCATCACTGTTTGTTTTCTCACCTTTTCTCAAGCTGACTGAATCTTCTGACGAGGTAACAAAATCGCCTTTATCCCTCATAGTTCCTTGTTCTCTCCCATCCCCTCTTATCATAAGGTCATTAAAGCTAACCACTTCCTTTAACAGATTTCACACCACTTCCCTGGCTGATGTTTATGTGCTTACCATGACTTCAGGTTTCCGTTGTGCAATTTTTTCTTTTACTCAGACAGATGGTATCAGGGAAGAAATATAGTAATCAGAGTTAGAAATGATGGCCCTAATTGAATGTGTTTAGTATAATGAAAAAGTAATTGGTTATTTTATCAAGGTTTCTCTTCTGAGGCTGTGGCTCTTTGGGCCTCTCTCCCTTCTGCATTACATCAGCCCTGCCTAGCCCACAAAGACAGCGCCCCCGCTGTAATTCAGCAAGTGCATCTTAAAAGGAATTGATGAAAGTCAAAATGAAATCATCTTTCCAGACTCTGGGGAGAAACAGTTCTTTCCTGGGCTGCGGGTGTCAGACTTACACAAGGTCATTGCTAGAATAATAGAAGACAAGTTCCATGATCTCTTTGCATCAAATGTCTAAACACGGCCCTTACCCATCAGATTGCCTGGCATTCAATATCCCTCCCATCTCTGCCTGCTCATGCAGTAATTGAAGCTTCTCACATTTTCTATGTTGCATTGTGGGTTTTTTGTTTGTTTGCTTTGTTTTTAGTGAACTTAACACATAGCTGACTGCACTACTGAGTAATGTAGGGAGTTTTAATGTTTTTATCACTTGTATTTTCATCTGGCCTGCCAAGTGTCTAACTTAGCATTTGACTTGCTTTGAATTCTCTTCTATGATTCTGTTGAAGGCTTCAACCATGGCACCCCCAGAAGAAGAATTCAAGAGGATGGGTACCCCAGAAGAAAGGCGGCTGAACGCTGTGTCCGACTTCCCCCCACCTGCTGGCCGTGAGCTGATTTTGCGTGTCACCGTGCCCCGGCCTGCTCCGTACTCCAAAGCTCTACCGCAGAGGATGTACAGCGTTCTCACCAAGGAGGACTTTAGACTTGCAGGTGCCTTTTCATCTGATACCTCCTTCTTCTAGTCCTTCCCGTGGGATGCCACTGCTTCCTCTTCAGGAGGGATGACCTGTGAAGCCTGGGGCGGGGTGCCATCCTGTGGGTGGTCAGGAGTCACGGTGGCAAGCTTGGGCCAGGGCTGCTAGTTTTCTGTCCCACAGAGCTGGTCATTGCACATGGGGGAGTCCCGGTCCCCCAGGCCCAGCAGAGGCACTCCACCTGCACTTGGGGGATCACATTCGCGTCATCCCCCACCTTCCTCTCAGCTGTTGCCTGCATTCAGAGTCCACCTAAACACTTAAGTGGTTTTATGTGTTAGCATCAGGTATGCAACAGTCTGGCAACTGAAATCTCTGGATATTTTCGTAGTAACTTCTAGTTCCAGAATCTGTGTTTTGAAAATAGTACAGGACATTTGGTTTATGCAGTCACCTGGTGGTCATCTTTATTATGAACATCTTAAATATTCTAGAAGAAACTCGAGATTTTGTTTTTGCATCAGCTATAATCTAAGTGTATTCTTATGGATTTCACCACTAGTTAGTTTACATGTACCCTGTAAGAACTGTTTGTTTCCTTGTGGTGGCCCTTCCTCAACTTACTGTGCACTTTCTCTTCATGCTGCTGGCCATGTATTAAGTGAAGCAGATCTGAACACATGCGAAACATCCGGCCTGGGTCCATAGAGCCTGTCATGCAGTTAGTATCATGTCCTTAATGTGCTATTGTCATGACTAGGAGATTGCTTTAATGCTGTGTTTGCATTGTAGTTAAGATTATCTGTGTATTCAAATGTACAGCACACAGTGAGGGTAAGTGCAACTGCTTCTCATTATGTGAGGATCAGGATGTGTCTTCGTCTGTGTTGCTGTGTGGTCTCTGTTTTGTAATCTTAAATTATTTTCAGGTCAAAAATTCCCACTGTAATAAGTAGTTATACTGAAGCGTACAATTCTGCCTGTGTAACTTTAAAAAACAGAGCGGTGTAAACTTATATTTTTATAAACAATAAAAATACATAAAGTTTGTGGGAGGGTTCTTTTAAAAGTTCATGGATTATGGAATTAATACATTTGCTTTTGATGGAAGAAAATCCACACACGTAAGGGGTTTATAATTTCTGGGCAGTGCAAATTGGAATAAAATTATGCAGGATTTCAAATATATTTTTGCCCCAGAATAAACTTTGTGGTCACCATGTTGAGGTTCTTTCCTGTTCACGTGGCAGGCCCTGGTGGGGCTGACCTCCCAGCTCTCACTGGGAAACTGGACATACACATGCCTGAGCACTGGACCAGCAAGAAGCTGTTTCTTCCAAGGACAGAGTTTGTTTTCCCAAAAGCATGGTGACAACACAGAAATACTGTAACATTGAGTTTGGACTTTAGAAACACATTGTGAATCTCTAATAAAAAGGAGAGTGATACTGTCCATGGCTAATTCTCTTATTTTTCTTCTAAGGGACATTTCAGTTTCATTTCACTTTTGGACTCAGGTCTTCCTAAGTATTTGCAGCCTCCTGACCTGAGTCTCACAAAATTATTGTCTTAAAAGCATCCCTTTGTGTTTTATTTTTGACTGTTACATATTTATGGAGTACAATGTGTGATCTCATGTATATATGGTGTGTAATGATCAGATTAGAGCCAGAAACATTATTTGTGCCCTTAGTATTGTTGTCATTATGTGCTTGTTGATTTCACAGGTATTTTTAAATGCCACGTTGTATCAGGTCTATACTAGGCAATGAAGATAAAAATCAAAACCAAAACATTCTCCTCTTCCTGACCTTCCCTTCAGACAGGCAAAAATGACATCTCCCAATCTCAGAATGACAGTCCTGTCAGCTCCGCTGGGTGGAGGCTCAGCCTTGCTCCTACAGACCCATCCACTCACTCACTGACAACAGAGTAATCAATGCAGTGCTACGAGAGAGGCTTTGGGCATTAGTGAAATCCTCCCAGGTGATGGAATTTCTGGATTGAGGCCAGAAAAGAACAGGAACTTTACCAGCAGTAGAAAGTACAGTTTTTTACTTCCCAAACAAAAGCCGCAGGAACACGCTGCCATCCTGGGTTTGCTCGCCCCTGCTCATTACGGCACTTTCGTGCCTGGTAAGAAGTAGACTTCAGCCCCCTCCCTCTTCCCCACGCTGTAGTCTAGATTCGGTAGTGTCGTCTTTGCCAGTGGGGTGCCAACACGCACAACACAGACTGAGAAAGCACTCACACACTGGGCTTGCCTTCCTTTTCTGTCCAAAAACCCAAAACCCCACACATTGAGGCCCACAATGAGTGAGTGCTGGAATATGTTAGGTCACCATAAAATGACGTGAGGCCAGGGGAAGAGCATTGGAGAAACAAGCAGGGTGGTCAGAAACAAGGGGAGACAGGAACAGTATCTCAACTTGGCTCAAGTACAGGGTCCAGACCGGCAACAGGAAACCAAGGTAACCGCCAAAGTTCTAGGTAAGCCATGGTGATAGATTTGGCCTTCTCTTGGCCATGAGACACTGATTCAGATTAATTGTGGTTTGTGCTTTTAAAAATTACTAGAGGGCCTGGCATGGTGGCCTAGCAGCTAAAGTCCTCACCTTGAATGCCCCGGGATCCCATATGGGCACCGGTTCTAATCCCACCAGCTCCACTTCCCATCCACCTCCCTGCTTGTGGCCTGGGAAAGCAGTTGAGGACGGCCCAAGGCTTTGGGACCCTGCACCCATGTGG
This sequence comes from Ochotona princeps, assembly GCF_030435755.1. Taxonomy (NCBI): domain Eukaryota; kingdom Metazoa; phylum Chordata; class Mammalia; order Lagomorpha; family Ochotonidae; genus Ochotona; species Ochotona princeps. The sequence continues at coordinate 19,988,156 of NC_080836.1, forward strand.
GAGACCTGGAAGAGATCTCCTGGCTTCGGATCAGTGTAGCACCGGCCATTGTGCTCACTTGGGGAGTGAATCATTGGACGGAAGATCTTCCTCTCTGTCTCTCCTCCTCTCTGTATATCTGACTTTCCAATAAAAATAAATAAATCTTTTAAAAAATTACTAGAGACAGAACAAGCCCCCAATTACTGGTTCACTCCCCAAATGCCTACAGGGGCCAAGGGTTGAAGTCCCGAGTAAGGCACTCCATCCCCGTCTCCTCCATGGATGGCAGAAACCCAACTGCTGGTGCCATCCCCACTACCCTGCAGGGTCCGCCTTAGCAGGAGGTTGAGGTCAGGGGCCAGAGGTGGGGACCCATGCTAGGGACTTCAGTGTGGGTCACAGGTGCCGTAACTGGCACCCTTTAAGGGTTTGAAGGAACTGATAAGACCAAGGTAAGTGGAATGTAGAGGCTAAGAAGGATCCTAGATCTTACACTCCAACTGCCCTCATTTTGTTCGTCCTCCTGTTTGTCAAGAGGTGGCTCCAACAAGGTCCCCACTACGCCTTATACTGTGCATCTTATGGTAGCTCAGGCTTCATAGTGCATCTCCGTCTACATTCTGGTCATCAGGCCAGTCAGTCAGTGCCGAGCACCTGCTGTGTGCCAGGTGTCACTCCAGGCTCTACAGGCACGGCAGCTTTACAGAATCTAGGCAAGGTAGATGGTCCTTCAGTAAGAGCTGTTGGGTGGTAGGCTAAGGGACTGGCTCCCAGCAAAGAGACCTGGGGTGGGAGGCAGAGAGCGGGACCACAAGGACCTACAGAGAAGCAGCTGCTGAGGTAGAAGGAAAACCAGAAGTGCAATGTCCTAGAAGCCAAGGGAAAAACTTAGTCATGAAGGTAGAATTTGGTCCTGAGTATCAGATGCCACTGAGACGTCAAGATGAGGAAGAAGCAGCAACTAATATTTATCTTCATACAAAATAACAGATGCACTCAGAGATAAATACCACAGAAGTGGCCCTTGGAACATTCTAACACTTGTGCATGCACTGATCTGCTCCAAGCCAGGAGGGATTTAGGTAGCTAAGAGCTGTGGTTTACCAGGATCTGGAGGGCAGGATGTAGAAGAGCACAGAGCCACAGTGCAGTGTGCCGGAAAGCACCAGCCAACACTGCTCCTGCTGACTCGTTCTCTGAGCATGCGTAGTAGCTGGGGCTTGGCACCCAACGAATGCTGGTCCCTCAACTGCATCCATATGGAAAGAGGCTCACTGCAGTGTTTGAATCTTGGGCCTATTGGGGTTTTGGTCACTGTACACCATTGCATCAGCCCACTTGGGAAGAGCTGTGGGCCTTTCTCCAGCTCTGGCAGAAGGGCCCCAGTGGTAGCCTGTGCGAGTAGATCCTACATCTTACACCTCACCACCAAACTTGGCAGGTCCGAAGCAAAAGCAAGCTCAGTCGTGCTGCTCTGCAGCACTTGTTCCCTGGCAGCTTGTCAGGTGTGACAGGTGCTCATGGGCGCATCCTCCCCAGGTGAGTAGCCCCACCTACCGCAAGGTGTGTTCTGGGACAGCTTAGCCAGTCAGGCAGCCTGGAGATGGTGAGACGTGGCCCAGTTCCTAGGCCCAGCAACGGCCTGCCTCCAGCCACACCTGGCACAGATCCGAGACCACCAAAAGGCACAACTCTGTCTCCTTCCAGCCAAGTGAACCACTACGGAAGTCACATTTCCCCATCAGGATTAAAAAAAAAAAAAGTCCTGTGGGAATTTTTGTTTACAGATCAGTCTTCATCTTGTGCCAGAGTGAGGCAGGGCAATGGCTGCTGAGGGAAACGGGGCAGGCCAGGCTGGGAAGAACAGCCAGCTGCATCCAAACTGATTGCTGGTCCGCAGGGCCCAGGCCTGTAATGAGGTCTTTTCCCAAGACACGAAAGATTCAGCCATTATGTTCACTTCCTAGGGTTGCCATTACAAAGCATCAACTGGGTGGCCTCACAGTCCTGGAGGCCGCAAGTTCAAGTGTCTGCTGGACCACTCTCCACCCCTCCCCTGCTGAAATCCCGCGCTGCCACCTCTGAGCCACTGCTGGAGGCCAGCAGTGTGGGCACCTCAGTCCCTGCCATCACAAAGCCTTCTCTCCACATGTCTGCCTCTCATCACACCAGTCCTGCTGGATTTAGAAACTACTTTAAAAAAAAAATAAATAAATAAAATAAAGATTTTATTATTATTGGAAAGCCGGATATACAGAGAGGAGGAGAGACAGAGAGGAAGATCTTCCATCTGATGTTTCACTCCCCAAGTGAGCCGCAACGGGCCGGTACGTGCCAATCCGATGCCGGGACCAGGAACCTCTTCCGGGTCTCCCACGCGGGTGCAGGGTCCCAAAGCTTTGGTCCGTCCTCGACTGCTTTCCCAGGCCACAAGCAGGGAGCTGGATGGGAAGTGGAGCTGCCGGGATTAGAACCGGTGCCCATATGGGATCCCGGGGCTTTCAGGGCGAGGACTTTAGCCGCTAGGCCACGCCGCCGGGCCCTAGGAACTACTTTATTTCCACTATGACCTTATCTCCGCTTAGGACAACTGCAATGACCCTCTTTACAAACAAGGTCATACAGTGTAGGACTAGGGTTTAGGACTTCAGGGATGTGTGTTAACACATGTGTGGGGGGATGTTGTCCACAGCCCCAGTGCCCTCCTGGCAGTGGTGAGCCATGGTGGTGCCTAGGTATAAAAGCACAAACCCTGTGCCTCAGATCCCAGCCTGCCTTTTTGCTATCTTCTTGCTACGTGCTCTGGGTTCACATTTTCTTCTCTGCCAAAAAGGGGACCAACATCCAAGAGGTTGCTGTGAACAAGTTAAACCACCTTGGAAGAGTGTCCAGAGGGGCTACCTAGGCCATTCACTGGATACGCTATTTAACTCTGCTCAGGGGCAGCTGTTACAGATAAATGCAAGATTCCTGTTGGACGCAAGCTTTGGTCTCACCAGGGGACACACCTACCCAAGCAAGGGTCACAGGTTCTCCAAGCTGCTTCCGCTGCCCAACCAGCTCCCCAGCACTGCTCTCACCCTGCCAGCATCACAGGAGGCCCTGTCCCACGAAGGACACCACATCCAAGGCTCAGCGAGTCCAAGGGCCTGGAGGCTCCTGGGAGAAGCACGGGTCCTAGGTCAAGGGGATGACCTTTGCCAAGGTGCTCAGCGGAGTTCCCATGGCTGTGTGAGGCTTCCAGGTGGGCCTCACAGGCCTTGGCTTGGACTCAGTTCCAGGAGGGCAGAGGAGCCAGGAAGAATTCAGTAGTGTAAGAAAAGAACCAGGATATGCTGAGACCCAGTGGGAAGCCACTATGGCAATCCTGGCCTCAGATGGTGGAGACCTTGGGGACTGTGGGGAGAGGAACTGAGCAAGTGACAACACACTTGATGCAGGGCTGGAGGTGGGCAGTGAAGGCCAGGACACTCCGGGTGCCCACTCATGACCCCTGAGGCCCTGCCACAGATGGGTGGCATATAACTGGCCACCTGTTAGCACTGCTCCCCTGCGGCTTTCTATGCACTCTGCCCTGGTGAAATGGGAACTCTTCCTGAGTTTGGCACCTTGTGGGTGGTGGCGTCTGTCCCTTGAGCACCCTGCAGTCTCCAGGCTGGCCAGTCGCCAGCCTTAGCTACTGTCTGAGGGGGCCCCGCCCCGTCCCCTAGGCAGTTAGGGGACACACATCCAAATGCCTCATTAGTTCTTCAGCCACTTGGCAGTCTGAGTAAACAGTGACTTGCCAGGGCTATTTATTCGCATTCCCCCTCTTCAGCCCTATTTTTGGCCCAGAACATTCTCTATTTCTGTGCACATTACATAATGAAGGAAAACTGCAAACTTAGTAACCCCATCACTCTGCCTTAGCTTGCCTACATGAAAAAAAAAAAGTATTTTTAGAGTGTCAATTTCCCAACTATTCACCACTATTCTGGGACTAAAGTCCTAACACCATAGGACATCAAGAGGGGTCCTACCTTTGCCCACCAAAAAGGTCGCAGCCATTTGAGGAGTGAACCAGCAAATGGAAGATCTTTGTCTCCTCTCTGCAAGTCTGCCTTTCCAATAAAAGGAATTTTAAAAAAAATGCTAGACATGCAAAAGTGTTTCTCATGTAAGCTGGATCAGGGAAAAGTCAAGCTGGGTTGGCTGTTCCTAACGGTGCATGTGTAAGTCAGAGAAGGTGTGGGTTGGTTGGGCTTGGCTGCAGCATCAGCTGGCAGATGCAGGCATCTGGGGCAAATCCTGTCAAGTTAAACTGCAGAACCATCTGGAGAGTGCAAGATCCAGGAGTGAGTGGGCCCAGTAGGGAAACAGTGGGCACCTCCCACTTGGGTTGCTACTCTGTCTGGTGAGCATGAGAACCCGGACTGGAGCAGGCATGGCTAGAAGGAGAGTGGCACCTGCCAGCACGTATGTGGACTGGATAGTGGAGCAGGTTGGGCTGAACTAGACTTCAATGCCCATTGACATTTATGAGAGCTGAATAGGATGTGGGACAGACAGGATCAGTCTGCTGTACATACTGGGAAGCATGGGAACCAGGGCAGGGGCAGGCCTGGTGGGGGTTATTGCAGGTCACCCTGACTAGGCTGCCGCTCCCAATGGTGTAAAAGAAGGCCAAGTGTGTGGTGGGCAGCATCAGGCTGGGCTGCAACACCCACTTGTTTGTGTAGAAGACAGGGCTGGAGGCAGAACTGACCCAGCAATTGCAACCACCAGCGTGTGCATTAGCTGATTGGGACAACAGACTGTGCCGGACCCTGTATTCGCAGGCACTCATGAAAATCAGGTCTGAGATCACCTCAGATGAAGTTTTTGGGGAATCCCCCCAACTGAGTTGCTGAACTCAGAACCCCAACCATGAAGAGAAGTGCAGGTTCCATGGTCTGACCATGGAGTGCATGGGTCAGAGCTGGGCCTCCTCAGAGGCTCAGATGGAGCAGTGGACAGCACATCTAAATACACATGGAGGATACTGCAGTACATTGGAGCCTGCAGAGGACACCTGGTACCATAACAGGATGGAGGACAGAACAAACTGATCAACTACCCAGCCAAGTGTTGGCAGTGAGTATCTGGGTAGAGGCTCTAAGGTGGATTATGTCAACCAGTGGATTCTGGAGAGATTTCATTGTACTTGGAGCGGCAAGATTGGCAGTGAATCGGAACTGTTGAACTATTGAAAGCTCATGAGCAGGGCCCTCAGAGCATGCCCACTTTGGGAACCCTGGGGTGGTATCGGGGGCTGTCTTCCATCCCAGGGTGCAGAGGAGTTTGGGAGGCTGGGTGTGGCTTCTCTCCTGTCTCTCCTCTTCCCCCAGATAGAGGAAGGAAAAAAAGAGAATGTGGAAATGGTGATTTCACCCACCTTCCGGTATCCCTTGATCCGAATCACTCTAATCAACTGTGCAAAAATCATCAAAAATAAAATTAAGAATTAAAAAATTTCTAAACACACACACACACACACACACACACACACACACACACACACTCACTCACAAATACTGGGCCAGCGAAAGTGCTTCTCCTGCCGCGGGAGCCAGCTGGCCCGAACCCCGCAGCCCTGTCCCCCCTGGCCTGGGCTGCTGTCTGGACAGTGTTGCCTGTTGATCACAGCCCACTGTTTACTGCTTCTCTTGTTACAGAGAGAAGAATGAACACTTCTTGGGCCACTCTTTTATTTTTAAAGATTCATTTATTTTTGTTGCAAAGTGAGGTATACAGACATGAGGAGAGACAGAGAGGAAGATCTTCCTTCAGATGATCACTTCCCAAGTGGCCGCAATGGCAAAGTGAGCCAATCTGAAGCCAGGAGCCAGGAACTTCCTCCAGGTCTCCCACGGAGGTACGGGGTCCCAAGGTTTTGCGCTGTCCTTGACTGCTTTCCCAGGCCACAAGCAGGGAGCTGGATAGGAAGTGGGGCTGCCAGGATTAGAACCAGCACCCACATGGGATCCTGACGCATGCAAATTGAGGACTTTAGGCACTAGGTTACCACGCTGGGCCCTTGGGCCACTCTTGATGCAGAGAGACTGGAGGAGTTGGGGACTGGACCTGGGAGAGAAAGGCCTGTCAGGCACAAGGCAAGGCTGTGTTCAGGTACAGGCCCAAGACACAGCATGTGGCAGCTGGGGAATGCGATTTTTGAATTCACATGGGGGTGTCGACACTGTCTGCGGGCAGGGAGGTGATAGTGAAGCTAGCTACCCCTCTCCAATGGCAACCACACTTTCTTTGCCAAAGTAGGGCCTGTAAAGAAAGCAAGCAGCTGGCACAGCAGTGTAGCACGTAAGCCACCGCCTGCAATGCTGGCATCCCATCTGGGTACCAGTTTGAGTCCCAGCTGCTCTACTTCCCATCCAGTGCCTGGCTGATATGCCTGTGAAAGCAGTGGAACATGGATCCAGTGCTAGGGCCCTGGCCACCCATACAGGACACCTGGAGAAGCTCGCTGCTTCTACCTGGGCCCGTTCTGGCTGTTGAGACCATTTGGGAAGTGAACCAGATGATGAAAGATCTATCTCACCCCATCACTCCTTGTCACTGTTTTAATCAATTAAAAACAAAGAGGCAAAACACATACACACAAATCAGGGGCTGATGTCATGGATCAACTAGCTAATCCTCCACCTGCAAGGTGCCAACATCCCATATGGGCATTGGTTTGTTTCTGTTTGCTCTATTTCCCAACCTGCTCCCTGCTTATGGCCTAGGAATGCAGCAGAGGGTGGCCCAAATCTTGGGACCCTGCACCCGCATGGAAGGTCCAGAAAAAGCTCCTGGCTCCTGCCTTTGGATCAGTTAGCTCTAGCTGTTGCAGCTACTTGGGGGGTGAACCAGCAAATGCAAGATCGTTCTGTATCTCCTCTCTGCCAATCTTGCTCTCCAATAAAATAAACCGTTAAACAAATGATAGAGTAGGAAAGGAGAGTTAATTATGGGATAGCTGTAAATTGAAGTGTGGTTTTCTAGATTTTGGGTGGCTAGAGACACCATTAGAAGTAGTTTATCAATAATTTTAGGCTAGTGCAAGAGACCTTCCAAAAGTTCATCAAACAGGCCCAGCCGAGTAGCTTAGTCGCTAAAGTCCTCACCTTGAACATGCCAAGATCCCATATGGGCACCAGTTCTAATTCCAGCGGCCCCACTTCCTATCGGCTCCCTGCTTGTGGCCTGGGAAAGCAGTTGAGGACAGCCCAAAGCCTTGGGACCCTGCACCCTGCATCCATGTGGGAGAGCTAGAAGAGGCTCCAGGCTCCTGGCTTCGCATCGGCTCAGCTCTGGAAATTGTGACCGCTTGGGGAGTGAACCATTGGATGGAATATCACTCTCTGTATTTTCTCCTGTCTATATATCTAACTTCCCAATAAAAATAAAATACAGCTAAAAAAGTTCATGAAAAATGTGTATTATGAAATAACTATGTAGAGATTTCGGGTTTTTTTTCACTAAATTAATATTTGAGTTCCATTTTTCATAAACTCTTTGAGGTTCCCTTACATATATTTTAAAACCTCAGGTGGCCAGGGCTGTGGTATAATAGGTTAAACCACTGCCTGCCATGCTGGCATTCTATATGGGCACTGGTTCCTGCCCCAGCTGCAGTGAGAGATGCCCCAGGTTCTTGGGTCTCTGCACCCACATGGGAGACCCAGAGGAAGCACCTGGCTCCTGGCTTCAGGTTGGTCCAGCTCCCTCTACTGCAGCCACTTGGGGAGTGAACCAATGGCTAAAAGATTTCTTGGTCTCTTCTTCACTCGCTGTAAATCTGCCTTTCCAATACAAATAAATGTTTTTTAAAAATCAAAGGTCACTCATATTTTTCAACTTTATGGAAACTACAGGTAAGAGGGATTTAGCTGGGGGTTTCTGATGAAGGTCCACTAGCCCTCAGAAGTCTCCCGGGGAGCAAGGAGGGCTATGACTGGAAACTGGATCCTCCCAGAGACTGAGCTGCTGGTATCTGGAGGGTGGACCAGTGTCAGGGTTAGGGTCACGATCAGCGTCCGTGCACCTGCTCTCCCGAGGCCTTCCTCACCTTGACATGTACGGTCACCTGGCTCCAGGTGACTAGCTACTGGTCACAGTACCAGGAAACTTCCTCTTGCTCACAATTTGAATTCTCTGAACTTTGAACTTGGCTTGGGGAGCCACAGAGCAACTTCTCTTGCCTTGCACATTTCATCCAGCCATGTAGGACTGAAGTTATGGGTCACTGAGAAGCTACTGGGTAATTTTCTTGGGAAATGTTCAAGGCAGCCCTCCTGGAAGGGCTGTGCAAAGGGAAATCTCCAAAGACTATAGAAGGTGTAGCAACAACTCTGCAAGGTTCAAGTTCATGGCTTGTTACTTCTGACATTTGTTTGTTTTTTTTTGGGGGGGGGGTGTATTTATTCTCATTGGAAAGTCAGATATACAGAGAGGAGGAGAGACAGAAAGATCTTTCGTACTCCGATTCACTCCCCAAGTGGCTGCAACGGCCGCAGCTGAGCCGATCTGAAGCCAGGAGCATCTTCTGGGTCTCCCACGTGGATGCAAGGTACAGGGTCCCAAGGCTTTGGGACACCCTCAACTGCTTTCCCAGATCAAAGGCAGGGAGCTAGATGGGAAGTGGGGCCACAGGGATTAGAACCGGCACCCATACGGGATCCCAGTGCATGCAAGGCAAAGACTTTAGCCTCTAGGTTACCGTGCCAGGCCCACTCCTGATGGTTTTTAGTTCACCTTTAATTTGGAAATTTCACACTAGCAAGCTGAGATTCTTGGCATACCCACTATCCAGTGGTCTGGCATTTTGGTGTCCTGGGTGCAGTATGAAATGAAAAGTCTGGGCCCAATGTGGTAACCTAGTGACTAAATTCTTGTCTTGCATCCACCAAGATCCCATATGGGCACTAGTTCTTGTTCTGGCTGTTCTACTTCCCATCCAGCTCCCTGCTTGAGGCTGAGAAATCAGTTGGGGATGTCCCAAAACAGTTGGATCCTGTACGCACATGGGAGACCCAGAGGAAGCTCCTGGCTCTGGATCAGCTGAGCTCCAGCCGTTGTGGCCACTTGGGGGGAAAAGGGTGAGCCAACACATGGAAGATCTTTTTCTCTGTATCCCTTTTCTGTAGATCTGCCTTTCCAACTAAAAAAAAATTTTTTTAAAAACCTTCAAATAAGCAAGTTGTGTTGAATAACTGCAGGACCCCATTCCCCTGCCACCCATCTGGTTTCCCCTGTCCCTTGTGTTCAGCTGGAAGTGAAAGACAAAAGGTGGGCCCGGCAGCATGGCCTAGCGGCTAAAGTCCTCGCCTTGAACACCCCGGGATCCCATATGGGCGCCGGTTCTAATCCCGGCAGCTCCACTTCCCATCCAGGTCCCTGCTTGTGGCCTGGGAAAGCAGTCGAGGACAGCCCAATGCATTGGGACCCTGCACCCATGTGGGAGACCCGGAAGAGGTTCCTGGTTCCCGGCATCGGATCGGTGCGCATCGGCCCGTTGCGGCTCACTTGGGGAGTGAAACATCAGATGGAAGATCTTCCTCTCTGTCTCTCCTCCTCTCTGTATATCCGGCTTTCTAATAATAATAATAATAATAATAATAATAATAATAATAACAATAATAATAAAGACAAAAGGTAAAGGAGGTGAGCTGTCAGCCACGATGTTGTTGACGCAGTCAGAGGGAAGACAGATCTGCTGCTTGCAACTCTCAGAGCTGGTGGAGACGCTGGATCTACTGTGTAGGGCGAAAGCCACATAATACAGTCAGAGGCCAAAGAAAGCAGCACTCAAGATACTACGGGGAGAGAACTACAGCAACTGAAACTCTGGATCAAAGATAGACTTTTCATGTGCAGATTGTGCAGTTTTAGTTTTTAGACAAGGTAATTTACGATGCAAAAGTTAGGAATGGAATTGGCCAAAGATACACAAGTTTTCAAAGGAAAAATTGGTAGACTTTTTTTTTGGTTAAGTTTTATTTATTTTCATTGGAAAGGCAAATTTGCAAAGAGAAGGAAAAGCAGGGAAAAAGTTCTTTCATCTGCTGGGTCACTCCAAGGGGCCCAAACAGCTGGAGCTGGACTGATCCAAAGCCAGGAGCCAGGTGCTTCTTCTGGGTCTCCTACGTGGGTGCAGGGTCCAAAGACTAAAACTATGACCTGCTATTTTTTTCAGACCAGAATCAGGGAGCTGGATGGGAAGCAGAGCAGCTGGAACAGAAACCAGGGCTCATATGCGATGGTGTTCCTGGAGTTGAAAGATTAGCCAGTTGAGCCATTACGCTGACCATGAGACTATTTTGTTTAATTTTTATTTTTCATGATACAGTTCCATAGGCTCAGCAGAGACTATTTTTTAAAAACAATCAAATTGAGAGATATTTCAATATGCTAATTCTCTTGTATAGAAATGCTCACCATCAGGCCTGGCACAGTAGCCTGGCAGCTGAAGTCCTTGTCTTGCATACACCGGGATCCCAGATGGGCACCAGTTCAGGTCTCAGTGCCTTGCTTTCCTCTCAGCTCCCTGCTTGTGGCCTGGGAAAGCAGTCGCAGACGGCCCAAAAAACCTTGGGACCCTGCACCCACATGGAAGACCCGGAAGAGGTTCTAGGCTCCTGGCTTCAGATTGGCTGAGCTCTGGCAATTGTGACCACTTAGGGAGTGAATCACTGGACGGAATATTTCTATCTCTCCTCTTCACTGTATATCTGACTTTCCAATAAGAATAAAATAAAACTTTTTTTTACAAGGCTCACCATCACAAAGACGTCCATTGCCCTGCACAAGGATCTATGTGCTTCCAAATCAATTCTCAAGGCAGCGAGATGGGTGTGGTGGCGCAGCCAGTGAAGCTGCCCCAGAGGAAGTCCTCCCCTTGTCCTGGAGGGCCAGGTCTGGGTCCTGGCTCATACTTTGGATCCAGCTTCCTGGTCTTGAGCACCCGGGAGGCAGGAGATGACAGCTCAAGTCCTTCAGTCCCTGCTACCCACGTGGGAGACCCGGATGGAGTTCCTGGCTCCTGCCTTTGGCCTGGCTCGCCCCGGGGTTTTACAGGCATTTAAGGAGTAAACCATAACAGAAGATTCCCCTTCTCCCTTTCTCACCGCCTTTCAAAAAAACTTCAGAAACTAAAATCTGAGAAGTTGTTTTACTGATCCTGGAATAAGAAAAGTTCAATCTAAAGTGTATGTAAAAGAGAAAAAGGCACAAACAGCTGAGTTACTCCTAAAAATACCAAACACGGTATAGGGAACACTGCTCTATGAAATAGGACAGCTTGGTCGCTCTAACACAAAAGTATGAATCTAACTTCAAATAGTCCAGTAGAACAGAATGCAAAAATAGATTCACATGTGTGTGGAAACCCAGTTTGCTAGTGACGGCACGGCAGAGAGGAAGAAAGGGATACCCAACTGTGGTGCTTCGACAGCTGGATACCCCTGTACCCAGAGGGAAAATGAATAAAGCTGGATCCCTATATCACTCCTGAAAAAAATAAATTCCTGACAGTTTAAAGACTTCTCAAATTCTTTTATCTAAATAAAATATTTAAAGAATACATGGCAAAGTAGGTTTAAGATTTCAGAGCAGGACCTAGGCCTCTCTTACACCGACCATCAGGGTTGTTTGTGAGCCCCAAAATTAGCTCAGATAGACAGAGACTAATAAAGGTCAGCTAGTTGATAATCAAGCAGCTTGTACCTTACTGATCAGGCTTCCCATCTGGCTTTTCAGATAGACAGGGAGAGACACAGATATAGACATAGAAAGTCTGGAACAGCCAGGGAAAAGGCCAATTAGCCAATAATCGCTCAGCCTGTACTTACTGGTCAGGCTCCCTATTTGCTTTTCCTGGACTTTACCAGGAAGGATGTAGAGCTAAATTCTTTCTCACTCACTGGGTTGTTGGGGATTTCCCTGCTCACCTGCCTAAAACTTTTCTATTCTTCAATTGTTAAAATGCAAAGTGCTGTAAAACCATGCTTAATCACTATATACTGCAAAGTTTAAATTGTGACTTAATTTTCTTCCCCACAAAAAGTTATCAATTTTTGACTGTTAATGCTAAACAAGATGTAACAGTATAGAAACTTTGATGTTAAGTTTGTACTTAGCTGTTATATATATGATGGATGTTAATGTTGATGCTTCCACTGTTCCTGTGCCACTCTGATTTAGGTTAAACTCAAACATGTTAGCTTGGGAGAAAAAAAAAAGGTTTATTGCAGCTGGTTGTGTATATGCTAAAAATGAGATGTCAAGGAAGCAGTTACAGTATGTGGGTAAGAGTTTGTATTTTCTAACATGTTGGTCACTCAATACCATGTTAATTAACTTCATGATATGGTTAATTTCGATGTTTCTTCCTGTTGGTGAAAATGTGTAGTGGCATCTCATTGGAGGAGATGATATTCTTGCAGCTCTACTTTAAGACCAAGGATGGTCTCCCAATGAAACTGTTGAATTTATCTGGACAATAAGATGCTGGACTCTCTGCATGGTCCATACCCGCAATGATGGAATCATGACAGGATATGATCTGTACTACTAACAATATGGAGGAATTCAATATGGGGGGAGGGCTTGAGGAGGGGCTGGGGGAATCCCAGAGTCTATGAAACTGTCATAAGATGATGTAACATTTAAAAAAAAAGAAAAAAAAGATATCAGAGCAGGAAAAAACTTTAGAGCAGGGAGGTCTTCTTTTTTTTTTTTTTTAAGATTTATTCATTTTATTACAGCCAGATATACACAGAGGAGGAGAGACAGAGAGGAAGATCTTCCATCCGATGATTCACTCCCCAAGTGAGCCGCAACGGGCCGGTGCGCACCGATCTGAGGCCGGAAACCTGGAACCTCTTCCGGGTCTCCCACGCGGGTGCAGTGTCCCAATGCATTGGGCCGTCCTCAACTGCTTTCCCAGACCACAAGCAGGGAGCTGGATGGGAAGTGGAGCTGCCGGGATATGAACCGGCGCCCATATGGGATCCCGGGGTGTTCAAGGAGAGGACTTTAGCCGCTAGGCCCAGGGAGGTCTTCTTAAATGAGACAAAGACAGGGCCTGCCATGATGGTTCAACTGGCTAATCCTCTACCTTCCAGCACCAGCACCCTATATGGATGCTGATTCTTGACCTGGCAGCCCCACTTCCCATCCAGCTGCCTGCTTGTGGCCTGGGAAAGCAGTAAACGATGGCCCAAAGCCATAGGAACTCGCACATGCATGGGAGGCCCAGAGGAACTCCTGGCTCCTGGATTCAGGTCAGCTCAGTTCTGGCCATTGTGGCCACTTGGGGAGTGACCAGTGGTTGGTTCCCTCTGTCTCTCCTTCTCTATAAATCTGCCTTTCCAATAAAAATAAATAAAAGAAACAAAGACTATGAACCATACATAACAAGACTATTAAATTAGACAACATAATTGTTACAGCAATCAGGACAGACCTTAAAATTCCTCCTCTAATTAGTCAGAAATGAGTAAAAATTCAACAGAAAACTATGGGAAAGAAAAAAAAAAACCATGGGAAGGCAACAGTGGTACTGGCATAGGGATGAGCAAACTGCTTTGGAGAAAATATTCAACCTCACTGGTAACCTGGGAAATGCAAATTCCAAAGTGCATTATGATGCCACTTCACACATGCCAGGTGGGCATGGATTTTAAAATATGACAAAGTTCAAACATTGATCAGCACAGGACAACAGGGCCACCGACCAGAATGAAAACTTGCAGAAACATAGAAAATCAATTTGCACTACTTCATAGAGTTTGAACAAGTAGGTCGTAGTAAATACCCTTGGGTGTGTGTTGCAGTGTGGGGTACTCCAAAGCTCCATCCCCAGACCAGCAGTAAAGTCTCCAGCTGCCCAGACCCAGACTGGGGTCCAGTAAACGAGTCCAGGAAGGAGAGCTGGACACATGCCCAAGACCAAGAACCATTGTCTTACAGAAATACTGGCACCTGTGCACCCCAGCAAATCCACACCCACATCCATAAGACCATTTCACACATGCATGCATTTTCAAGTTTGACAATGTTCAAACATCGATCAGGACGGGACACCAGGGCCCCTGAGCCATTGCCACTGACCAGAATGCAAACTTGCAGAATGAATGAAAATGTTCACAGAGACACTAGACAATTCACAATGCGGTTGGACATTTGGTACAGCGGCGAAGACACTGCTGGAAACGCCTGCATCTCTATCAGGGATCCTGGGATTGACTCCTAGCTCTGCTTCAGAGCCAGCTTCCTGCTAATTCACATCCTGGGAGGCACAAAGGGATGGCTCAAATATTTTGGTCCTTGCCAGTCAAGTGGGAGTTGGGGATTAAGTTCCAAGGCTCCTGGCACTGGTCTGGCCCGGCCCTGGATACTGCTGGCATTAGGGAGCCAAGGAGCAGGCAGTATTTTTCCATCTCACTCTGTTCCTGCCTCTCTGCCTTTCAAACAAAAGATGAAAAAAAGTGAATGAAAAGAATTCCACTAGTTGGAAATCATGATGTCCTTGACAGTACAAAGAATTGCAATATAAAGTGAAAGCAGTTAAACACTGTTAATAATATTAGCACGGACGAGATGCTAACACAGTAGTCTGCATGACAGCACAGAGCCTGTCAGGCCGACGGGCCAACAGATTCGAGTTACCTAGGGATGCACCTGCAGCTCTCCACAGTCATTGCTTGTCAAGTGAGAAGGGAAAACTCCTTAGACCAATTAAGTTCAGAGTTTATGAGAGACCTTCAAAAAGCATCATGGAACAGGCATATTATGAAAAAAAAAGCATGAATATTTAGAAAACATTTTTGCATTATCCAGATAAACATCTTTTAATTCAATTTTCCACAAACTCCCTAAAGTACCCCCATTTTGGCATAAACAATAATTCAACTTCCAGAGCCAGGGCAGATCTGGAGAACTCCAAGCAACAATGCCGCAGACAGCCTCAATTAGAAAAGGTGGACATGGGACCTTGAGAACAGCTCAGTCAAGCTGTCAGTGGGTTACAGCTTGGGCGACTGCGAATAGCTGACCTGGCTACAGGGCCTTGGGCAGTGAACCACACTCAGGCCCCCTGAGGACGCTTTGCACTGTTTTGGTCTGCAGGCCCAGTACAGGTGTAGCACTTGGCACTTTGCATTTAAGTTCTCCCTGGGGCATCAGCATCGTCTCAGTCACCATTGTTCCACCGCCTTTCTAGCCACATCATCAACAGGTGATGGGACCATCATGACACACATTTCTTTGAGTCCTTGTCATTGTAGCCTAAGAGAGAGCACTTGGGATGCAGCAAACGGCTGGTTACAGTGACGACTTCATGAGAACACGGCACTCCAGGGAGACTGCGCGTGTACTGTGAATAGACGGATTAAGTCTGTGCAGTGCATTCCTTAGTCAGCTTCCCCATGAATCAAGCCAGCCTAGACTCAATGCTCCAAGACTGAGGCCCACGCAGAGTCTATCAAGAGAGCCTGCTCGTTTCCGAGTCTCCACAATAGCCAACATATTTACTCATATGCAACAAAAAGTATTTACTCCCTGCCCAGGTAGGAAGGAACCCCACAACCTGGTTAAGTTAAAAGAAAGAGAACTAGGGCCCAGTGTCATGGTGTAGCAGGCTAAGCTTCTGCTTATGGTGCCAATATTCCATATGTATGCCAGTTTGAGTTCCACAGGCTCCACTTTTTAAAAAAACTTTTAAAAATCTTTTGAAGATTTTTTTTTTAAATTGGAAAGGCATATTTGGGTTACCCCAAAACCTCAGCTTTCCCACAGCAGAAGCTAACACTGCCTGGAATGCCACAAGGCGGAAGTGCAGTCACAATTCCCTGTCTTCCAGAAGCTTCACCAATGACTGAGCCCAGTTCAGTCCTTCTCTCGCTGTTGGACCCAGTCCTGGTCCTACTGGACCCCGTTTAGTTTCTCTCAAATCCAGTCAGACACCCGAGACGAGTCTCCGGGACTAGCCCTCTTCCTCTCACGACTCGTACAGCCAGTCCACACCAAAACTTCTTACCAAAGCAAAAATTTGGACAAGAAGTCCAAGCAAGGACTTACTCATGGTCCTGCGAGACACAAGGAAGAGCAGCGGCTGATGCCTTGGGGGTTCCACGCTGACCCCGCCAAACTCCTGGTGTTGACCGAGGTTTGCTCAGATCCCGCCACTGTGCTGAAATGGCTGCACGGAAAACCGGTGAGGCCAATAAAACACGGTAGCATTGATTGAAGCAAAAACCAAACCGGTGTGTGAATCACAGTGCAGATTCTGAGAGCTCCAATGAGAAGTGGGGTCAGAGGTGAGACACGATCACCTAATTGGCTACAGCCTGGGCAGTCAAGCAGCCAAGCGGCTGCAGCAGCCCTAGCGGATTGTACAGACCTGCAGCAAACAATGGAAGCTGTTCCGTTGGGCCCTGAACAGGTGCGCAGTCTGACCATGGCCTCCTACGGTGTCTCAGGTCACAGGAACAAGCCCTTGTGTGGCGCTCCCGTACAGCCCAGCCCCCAGTGCTGGCAACTGGCTTAGGATGCGGCTTCTGTCTGTGCCGCAGGACGGGACGACATTGCCAAGACAGATGCAGACCTTTAAGGCAGGGAAGGCGTGCCGCTGCCTCAGTTGGGGTGGGGAACAGCTGTTCTTATGGATTTTACTACTTAAATTTTTTGTAAATTTTTTTTAGAAATATTTATTTTTATTGGAAAGGCAGATATACAGAAAGGAGAAGAGACAGAGAGGAAGATCTTCCCACTAATTCACTCCCCAAGTGGCGGCAACGGCTGAAGCTGCACCGATCTGAAGCCAGAAGCTGTTTCAGGTCTCCCACGAGGGTACAGGGTTCCAAGGCTTGGTGGCGTCCTTGACTGCTTTCCCAGGCCATAAGCAGGGAGCTGGATGGGAAGTGGGGCTGCCAGGATTAGAACTAGTGTGTATATGGGATCCCGGTGTGTGCAAGGTGAGGACTTTGGCTGCTGGCTACCGCGCTGGACCCGCTAATTTCTAATTTTTAAGAGACAGATCACCTATCTGCTGGTTCACTTCTCAAATGGCCATAACTGTTAGGGCTGGGCAAGGCCAAAGCTAGGAGCCACTCTATGCAGTCTCCCACACAGGTGGCAGCGGCCCACAGACATCTTCCGCATCCTTTCCAGGTGCATTAACAGGGAAGGTGCAGCATTGGGACTTGATCTGTTGCTCACATGGGATGTTGCTCACAGGCACTGGCTTAGCCAGCAGGGTCACAATGGCCACCTTTGGTTTTCCTATGTTTTTTTTGAAAGCGTGTATTTTTGTCAGCCAATACAATGCATAAGTTATCTTTGGCTTATTCTCTTAAAACAATTTCTGGGGTCAGCACAGTGGCTCAATAGGCTAATCCACCTTCACGTGCCAGCATTCCATATGGGCACCAGTTCCTGTCCCAATTGTCCCACTTCTCATCCAGCTCCCTGATGGTGGTCTGGGAAAGCAGAAGCAGAAGGTCCAAAGCCTGGGGACCCTGTACCTATGTGGGAAACCCAAAGAAGACTCGGGCTCCTGGCTTCAAACCAGCTCAGTACCAGCTGTTGTAGTCATTTGGTGAGTGAGCTAGTGAAGGGAAGATCTCTTTCTCTCTCTTCTCTCTGAATCCACCTTTCAGAGAAAAATAAAACAAATATTTAAAAAAAAGAACTTTCAGGGCCAAGTTTTGCATGGTAGTTTAAGATGCTGCTTGGGACACATGGGTCCTATATCTGGTACCTGGGTGTGAGTTCCGGTTCTGCTCCTAATTCCAGCTTCCTGCTCATGTGTGCCCTGGGAGGCAGCAGGTGACGGCTCAGGTAGCTGGGTCTCAGCCATCCATACAGAGACCTGGATTGGGTTCTAGACCTTCCATTTCTGCCTGGTCAAGCCCTGACTGACTGTTCTGGGCATTTGGGGAGTGAAGCAGCAGAGAGATCTCTGTCTCCCTTTCAGATAAAATAGAAAATAAATGAAGAGGGAAAAAAACCCAAAACAACTTTTCTGAAGCAGTGGGCAAGGGTCATGCAGGGATGTTCCCAGCATGAATGCCCACAAGCAGGGCGCACGGGGCTGCATTAAAAGGAGGCAGGAGCTGCCAACAGCACTGTACTCATTGCCCGTGCCACACTAACTCCTGGGCCACCTTGAGTCTGAATGAATAGCTGCTTCCAGAACAGCACACGTGGACCAAATGTCTGCGTCCTCCTGGTCCCAGGTCCCCGGGCCTGGGAGGGATTCCCTGTGGAGGACCTCTGCCTTAACACACTTCCCAGGCTGCTGAAGTTGGCTTGCCCTGCCAGGCGCACACGAAGGTCCTACGTAATTCTTTAATATTTTTTTCCTTAAAGAAAGACAAAGCCTTCAATACAGAAGAGAAGATGGGGTGGGTGGCTTCTGCTCTGGCAGTTCAGTCTCTGCTTAGGGTGCTCCTGTCCTGTACTGGGGGGCTGCCTGGTTCTGGCATCAGCACCTCTGGCTCTTGTCCCCAGGGACAGAGCTTCTGTCATCACATGGGACACTTGCAATGACCTCCAGGCCCCAGCTTCAGGCCCCAGCCCCTCCCAGCCCAGGGATGCTCCAGGTTTACACACAAAGAACAAAAACACAGAAACCAAAGCTCAGCTCACAAATTTCTTTTCAAGTGGGCTTTGAAAATTTGCTGTCAATATAGCGGCTGTTGCTGCTGAGGCTGGGGAACTGAATTTTTTTTTTCTTTCTTTAACCTTTTGCTAGATTTTTAACTCATTTAGAAGCCAAAGCACCTGAAAACACTTTTCTATGAAACACGATATTACCATTTTGGTAGAACCACATTTCATGTTAATCATAGAGCATTTAGTATCTGAGCATCTGGAATAGACATATTTCCTAAACAAAATCACATTTTTGAAGACCTAAGTATAGAAAAAAAGCAGTAATTTTTTACATTGTGTGTTAAGATAATCATATTTTGATACACTCAGCTAAGGTGTTAAAACATGGAACTGTTTTCCTTTTTAAAGTGGCTCCTAGGACAGCAGCAGGACAGCAGGCGCTAGGGGTCCGTCAGGCGAGCCTGGCACTGCATGGGCACCATCTGTGAGATGTAACTAGCTTGGAACTGTCTGTGCTTGCGGCTGCTGGGGAGAGGCTTGGACAGTGAGCTGCAGTTTACTCGGACCCACTCTAGCCCTGACAGGCAACTGTATGTGTTTGCCCCAGCACTCTGCGCATGGCTGACAGGGATCAAGGTGGGCAGTAACGGCACCAGAACTGCCATCTGTGATCTGACTGCTGACGGCTGCATCTGAGTGTGGATGTGCAGGCACAGAGGTAGGTGGCCATTGCTGCCACGCCACCACCGTGTTGTGGCTTCCAGGAAACTGAAAAGACGGAGGGCCAGGCCCTCAACCCTTTTCATTTACCCCTCTTCTTCCTTTGCGAAACCATATACTTAAGGACTAGGACATTCAAAAGCAACTACATATGCGAAGATTTTATAGTCACCGCATACGCTCATGGAAAGATTCAGGCTCACATAAAACTTGAGACCTAAAATTTCCATCTCATGCTGATGCCTGGTACAGCGCCACCCGGCAACCAGAACAGCAGCAAAAAGCAGAACAAACCAACAGAGTGAAGGAGAATCTGACTTAGAGTTACCAAAGGACAACATTCAAACGGGGGTTGGCTGGTGCAATGGCTCAACTGGCTAATCCTCCACCTCCAAGCACAGCATCCCAGTTCCCATCCAGCTCTCTGCTGGTTGCCTGGGAAAGCAGCAGAGAATGGCTTTAGTCCTTGGGACTCTACACTCACATGTGAGACCAGAAGAAGCTTCATTGCTCAAACAGCCACAACAGTGAGAGCTGGACCAATGCAAAGCCAGGAGCCAGGAGCTTCTTCTGGGTCTCCCATATTGGTACAGGGACCCAAGAGTCTGAGCCCTCCTCTGGTGCTTTACCAAGTCATAAGCAGACAGCTGGATTGTAAGTGGCACAGCTGATGCCTTTATGTTGGGACTGCAGGTGGAGGCTTACCTTACTACCTCAAAGCACCAGTCTCATGGACTATGTTTTTTGTTTTTTCTTGGAAAGGCAGATTTATACAAAGAAGGTTCACTCCCCAAATGACCTCAATGGCTACAGTTGAGTTGATCCAAAGCCAGGAGCCAGGAGCTTCCTCCAGGTCTCCCACACATGTGCAGGGTCCCAAGGCTTTGGGCCATCCTCGACTGCTTGCTCAGGCCACAAGCAGGGAGCTGGAAGGGAAGTGGAGCTGCCAGGATTAGAACCAGTGCCCATATGTGATCCTAGTGGTTGCAAGGTGAGGATTTAGCCACTAGGCTATGGTGCCGGGCCCTAGACTATGTTTTTTTTTTTTTCTTTTTTTTTAAGACTGTATTTTTAAAAAGACTTATTTAGGGGTAGGCTAAGTTCTTGTAGCCTGGAAAAGCAGTAGAGGATAGCTCAAGTCCTTGGGCCTCTGCACTCACATGGGAGACCCAGAAGAAGCTTCAGATTAGCTCAGCTCAGGTTATTGCAGCCATTTAGGGAGTGAACAAGTGGATCGAAGGTATTTTTCTCTTTATCTATAACTCTGCCTTTCTAACAAAAATAAAATAAGCCTTTAAAAATTATTTACTTATTTATTTGAAAATCAGGGTTACAGCAACAAAGGGAGTGAAAGAGAGACAAAGATTGTCTATCTGGTGGTTCATTTCCAAGACGGCTACAATGGTTGCTCCTGGGTCGGGCTGAAGCCAGGAGCTTTCCCAGATCTGCCATATGGATGCAGGGACCCACACAGGAAGCTGGCATCCTAGATGCTGACTTTATATGTCATAATGACAGCTCTTCGATAAGACTATTTGAAAAGATATCTATTACACAAAGTATCTTCAACTACAGTGGGGCAAAATTAGAAATAAATAATAAAATGAAAGTTGAAAATTTTGTGGGAATCAAATAACACATTCAACAGTCCAAACATCAAAAAAGAAATCATAGGGAAATAAAAAAAACCTTGTAATTTACCTGGCACATACTAACAGTGCTGAGAGCAAAATTCCCAATCATACACATTTACTTATCAAAAGCAAGAAGGAGCTCCTATCGGGCCTGGCACGGTGGCCTAGCAGCTAAAGTCCTCGCCTTGAACACACCGGGATCCCATGTGGTCACCGGTTCTAATCCTGGCAGCTCCACTTCCCATCCAGCTCCCTGCTTGTGGCCTGGGAAAGCAGTCAAGGATGGCCCAGTGCATGGGGACCCGGCACCCGTGTGGGAGACCTGGAAGAAGTTCCTGGTTCCTGGCTCTGGATCAGTGCAGCACCGGCCATTGTGGTCATTTGGGGAGTGAATCATCAGACGGGAAGACCTTCCTCTCTGTCTCTCCTCCTCTCTGTATATCTGACTTTGTAATAAAAAATAAATAAATCTTTAAAAAAAAAAAGAATGAGCTCCTATCAACACTGCAGTCAACACTCTAAATCTTGAAGAGCTAGGAAGGTATGCCTTAGAGTATGAGTTTAAGTTCTGACTGCTCCTTTCTGATCCGATTCCCTGCTAATGTGCCTGGGAAGACAGCACAAGATGACCCAGATGCTTGGCCACCTGCTTCCGCGGGAGAGCCTCATGGCGTTCCCAGCTTTTGGTTTCGGCCAAGGCTGTCATTGTGGCCATTTGAGTGAACCAACAGACAGAAGATCTCTCTCCCTATTTTACTACAACTCTGCATTTCAAACAAATAATTTTTTTAACAAACTAGGGAGGGCCCGGCGGCATGGCCTAGCGGCTAAAGTCCTCACCTTGTACACACCGGGATCCCATATGGACTCCGGTTCTAATCCCGGCAGCTCCACTTCCCATCCAGCTCCCTGCTTGTGGCCTGGGAAAGCAGTCGAGGACGGCCCAAAGCCATGGGACCCTGCACCAGTGTGGGAGACTCGGAAGAGGTTCCTGGTTCTCGGCTTTGGATAGGCGCAGCACCGGCCATTGCAGCTCA
Source organism: Ochotona princeps (assembly GCF_030435755.1). Taxonomy (NCBI): domain Eukaryota; kingdom Metazoa; phylum Chordata; class Mammalia; order Lagomorpha; family Ochotonidae; genus Ochotona; species Ochotona princeps. The sequence continues at coordinate 20,010,165 of NC_080836.1, forward strand.
CTTGGGGAGTGAATCATCGGACGGAAGATCTTCCTCTCTGTCTCTCCTCCTCTCTGTATATCTGACTTTCCAATAAAAATAAATAAATCTTTAAAAAAAAAAGAAACTAGGGAAAGAACAGGCTAAATTTCAAGCTAAAAGAAAGGAAATAATAAGGATTAGAACATAGATTTTTCTGAGTATAGGGAAGAGGGAAGCAACAGAGAATGTTAACGCAACTAAGACTTGGCTCTTCATAAGATCAATAAAATTAGCCAACCTTTAGACAGAATAAGAAAAAAAGAAAAGCTTCTAATTATTAAAACAGGTAATGAAAGATTATAAAAATTTGATGGACAATTATATGTTAAAAAATCGGCATGAAATGGACACATTCCTAGAGAGACAAAAAACCTACCAAGACTGAATCAAGTAGAAAAACAGTCTGACTAGATCTATTTCTTGGAAAGAGGCTGAGCCAGCTATAAAAACTTCTCCACAAGGGAAAGTTCAGGACCAGATGGATTCTATGATGAAGTCTTTGAAATATTTAAAGAAAAACTATAAACCTTTCCAAACTCTTCGCAAAACCTGCAGTGGAAGAAAACAATGATTCATTCACCCATTGTGGCCACCTGCGGAGTGAACCAGTGGATGGAAGATCTTTCTCCCTGTATCCCCTTCTTTCTGCATATCTGCCTTTCCAATATAAAAATAAATCTTTTAAAAAAAAGGTATCAGCTGAAAGCCTAGGAATAAGTTAAGTCATAGTTTCATAAGCAAGGATGCTGAGGACGCAGCTTAAAACATCCTGCAGAACTGCACAGGTAGTTCTAAAAATGAACCATAGCAATCCAGGGCTCCAACCAAGACCTGGCTGTGCAAGCAGCCTTGATGTGCAAACACTTGCTGAGAACTCACTTGGTTCAGGTGCCGGGAGAGTACCATTGGCTCTTGCTGCCAGCCTCATCAGAATGATGCTGGGATCCTTCTTACATGGACATCAGCTGTCATACAGATGAGGGTGTTTGGAGCGTTTATAATCCAGTGATGGGACCAGCAGCGTGGCCTAGCAGCTAAAGTCCTTGCCTTGAATGCGCCAGCATTGCATATGGGCGCTGGTTCTAATCCCGGCAGCTCCACTTCCCATCCAGCTCCCTGCTTGTGGCCTGGGAAAGCAGTCGAGGACGGCCTAAAGCCATGGGATCCTGCACCCACATGGGAGACCTGGAGGAAAGCTCCTGGCTCCTGGCTTCGGATAGGTGCAGCACCGGCCATTGTGGTCATTTGGGGAGTGAATCATCAGATGGAAGATCTTCCTCACTGTCTCTCCTCCTCTCTGTACATCTGACTTTGCAATAAAAATAAATAAATTAAAAGTAATAATCCAGTGATGAAATCTGCTTATCGGAAAGGTAAAGGTGTCTTATACTGCTTAGCAGACAGACCAGGAAATAGCAACACTTGAACAAATGTAGACTGATGAACAGTATTTCAAAGGTATTCCTATAGGCCAGTTTCCAGAAAATAAGCAGTATCTACTACTGGAAAAATCCTTGTCAGTGATTTGAAAGAGGTGGGAGAAAAATTGCTGAGGCAGAGGAATGCAGTTGAAAACAGGAACACATTTTAACAACTGTGACATTTCTTGATGTGTATGTATGAACACAACCAGGCTGGCAAGACACCCTTAACAACAGAAAGCCAGTGACAAACTTGAGATGGGATGGGACAATGTTCTCATGATTGAATATTCATGCAGATTGGCACAATAACTAGGAATTCATCTTTCCATTTCAAAAGAAAAAAAAAGATGCAATAAGTGACAGTGGAATGAACAATAAGCAGCAGAACACGAGATGGTTTTTCTGGATTGTATTTTTGATGCTTGACATCTGTAACTTGGTAACCCTACGAATAAACAATTTTTCCATCCTACATTTGAGGCTGCTGAATTATTGAACATATAATTTAAAGTGCTTCATATTTTTATTTTTAAATGTATTTTCATCAACTTGAAAGAGAGAGACACATACACAGAGAAAGGGGTCTTCCATGTGTCAGTTCATTTCCCAAGTGCTTGCAATGCCCAGGACGGGGCCAGGACGAATCCAAGAGCATGAAGCTCCATCCGAGTCTCTCGTGCAGCTGGTAAGGGCCCAAACAGCTGAGCCTTCCCCTGCTGCCTCCCAGAGTGTCCATTAGCAGGAAGGTGCATCGGAAACAGAGTATCTGGGGTACTGCCTTATAGTCCAGTTTCACACTTGGAAGTTTAACTTGCAGTAGTGTCACAACACCTGTTTCAGACATTGTTTAAAGTTTAAATTATATTTTACATGTTTTACTCAAGGATCTGAAAAAGAGATATTAGCAAGATGTGTGAGCAGAAAATTTGTTTCCCACTCAACAGTTAGGAAAACCTAGAGGAGTAATTGTTTGTCACAAGAAAAATCACCCCTGAAAATGTTAGGGCTGTGATTAATTGCTGAGCATGGGCTTCCATAACGACTCCATATGAATTCTCCCCCCTGATTCAGCAGCTACCAAATGCAGCTTTAATCATCCTCAGAGGCAGTCTGGCACCAGTGCCCCTGGTGGCAGAAGTAGGGAGGTAGGCCTGTACTACACTGGGCCTCCCTGCTCAGGAAGTGCTCCCCCACAGCTGGAGGAGGGCACCACCCTCCTAGCACAAGCGTGTTCCCATATGGTTCCATATTGCAAAGCCCTCCGCTCCCCAGCACCTATTTCCTCCTCCTGCACATCACCTTCTTCTTCCTTTAGTATTTATTTTATTGCAAAGTCAGACATACAGAGAGGAGGAGAGACAGAGAGGAAGATCTTCCGTCTGATGATTCACTCTCCAAGTGACCACAATGGCCGGTGCTGCGCCAATCCAAAGCCAGGAGCCAGGAACCTCCTCCAGGTCTCCCACATGGGTGCAGGATTCCAAAGCTTTGGGCCGTCCTCGACTGCTTTCCCAGGCCACAAGCAGGGAGCTGGATGGGAAGTGGAGCCGCTGGATTAGAACTGGCGCCCATATGCGATGCTGGCGCATTCAAGGCAAGGACTTTGGCCGCTAGGCCACCGCGCTGGGCCCGGCACATCACTTTCTTAAGGGTCCCGTCACCGAAAGCCTGTGTCTTGTGTTCTTAGCCTCAGTCTTTTCTGAGCTGGCTCTTCCCTCTGAGTCATCTTAGTCCCTGCTGTAGCTGGTGTCTTTCCCTTCATCCTGGGTGGTCCAGCAGCCTGCTCCTCTACACACACACACACACACACACACACACACCGGTGTGTGTGGGGAGGGGGGCAGGGGGCCTGTTGCCCTGCTTTCCACACACAGGGGCAGCAGCTGGCCTGGCTCTCTGGCTCCACCTCCCGAGCAGGATCTCCCACCTGCAGTCTGAGCAGGGCAGTATCCCCTTTAGAGGCTGAGGATGAAAGCACCGCCTGCCTACTATGTCCCTGAGGACTTAGCCCTTAGATCCATCCCTGTCTCTATGTTTAGTCCCGTAATTCTTTATCTCTGGGTGTCCCAAGAGTCAAGGGCAGGCAACAACACAGAGCCCTGAGACTTGTAGAGAAGGGAGGAGGAGGAGGAGCCAGCCATGGTGCTGGCAGGCAGATGCTCCCTGCTCCTGACTGTTCTTCATTGCTCACCATCGGGAAACTTGGGAGAGAGAGCGCACGTCTTCACAGATCATTGCACTTCAAGCCATCAGACAGATCTTAGGTCTGAAAATTCTTCCTTTAGAATTAGCACTTGAGTGTGATCTAAACAGCTAGTCACATCTGACCTACTTAGGCCACACTTGGGCTCACAAGCACCCCGAGCTGGAGGTGGGCAAGGCACCTTGCCAGGCTCCTTGGCTTTAAGCTGCAACGAGCCCGGGGGGGTTATCCTGGAAATGAGGCAGAAAACTGCAGAGAGCTTGACAAGCAAGCTGAAAGGAGGCCAAAGGGAGCCCAGCACAAAAGAAATGATGCCACTGATCTCCACTGCTGAAACAGTTGTGAACTTAATCATAACTCTGGGAGGAAAACTCATGATTGTATAATCTTTCTAGAAATAAACCTTCTGTATTGTAAAACCGCAGCTGCTAATTAGAATGAGAAAATGCGGCAACTAACGAGGTTTACATCCAAACATTGTTTGCAAACTGCTGCTTTGGGCTTCCCTGGAGTTGCATGCTGGGCTGTCTTGGCTCTTTGCTCTCACTGTTCTGACCTGGCTGGGTTAGTTAGCCCCTTTGTCTGTTTCGTCATCATGCTTCCATTTTTAAAATGTCACTATAAACATCTTGTCATCACTGCCCTTTTGGAAAGAAGTACCATAAATATACTTTCATAACACAACGCTGTAGAAAACAGAAAAATGAGAACCAAGAGACTAAGGGGGGCTTTGTCACTAAGCCTAGCTTCATGCATTAAAAAAAACAAACAAACAAACAAACAAACAAAACAGAGGGCCTGGTGGCGTGGCCTAGCGGCTAAAGTCCTCGCCTTGAACGCGCCGGCATCCCATAAGGGTGCCGGTTCTAATCCCGGAGGCTCCACTCTGTATATCTGACTTTGTAATAAAAATAAATAAATCTTTAAAAAAAAAGAAGCACAAGAGAAATTTTATATTTTATTTTCAGTTTTTAACAGTCATAATGAACTCACCCAGTATTACTAGCTTGTGTAACATGATTGGCATGGTTGTGTTATTATTAGAGGTTTTTCTCGTTTTTTGATGAAGAGACTAGTTAAGAAATTAAGCAAAGGCAGCAGCCACAACACCCCAAGCCCATCTGGGAGGTTTAGTGACAAGACTATTGAGCAGGCTGGTCATGCATGGCTTAGAATTCCTGAAAAATGATTTACCTCCAAAATTTCTCTTGCTTGCAAGCCTCCAGCTATACTTATGACAGTCCAGAACCAATACTGACCCAGAACATTTTCCTGATAGTTAAGAGCATATTTTACAAACATTATCTATGAGTAACAGAGTGAATAAGGCCAATAATGGGGGAAATGCAAATTTCACAAAGCCTTGTGAGACATACTGGGCAGTGTGGATGAAATCAACAAGATCATACACACATTTAGCACTGTACCTCAGCTTCAGTTATGTAACTTCAAAAACTAGTCAATACAGAAAGCACTTAGCACAAGCCCACAATCAGAGCTCTTGATTTTTGCTCTGAAAAATTTTAGCCTGGAAATATCAGGTAAAAATGAAAAATGAAAACCATCATGTTCAGTTCCCCACATGTAAACCATTGGTCATCCATTCATGGGATGTTCTACTTCTTTACCAAAAACCGTGTGATGTCTGATCCATGCTTTGCTGTTAGAGATTGTCTCCTCATCTGACTTCTTTCCTTGGCTTGACTGGCGGTTTTCTAAAAGGTAAGAAATATGCAGATTTACACATTAGGAAAAAGGCACTGACTACAAAAGCCATACATTTCTCTTTCCTTAAGGCAGGACAAATTTACATTAGCACTGTGTTCACTCACCATTTCTTGCCATGGGGAATCCTAAACTGCAGGGCAGAGGGCCTCAGCAGCTGTGGTCCTAATGTGCCTGCGGACGAAGGGCCTGTGGTCCCTGGAGCATGAGATCTGAGAGGAAGCTTGCAATCCTGGGGGACATTTGGCTATCTCATTTATTGACTAGAACGTTGTCATTGTCCTCATCCAAGTGGGGGCTATTTAGTCACCCCGAGATTTCCTATAGCATGGAATGCTTGCCTATTTCTTTATTTTCTCCTAGTTCAATTTAGAAACATGCAAATGTAGAAAATGAGATAAAACAGAACTGAATTCTTCCACTCATCTTGGATGTATAATTTTTTTCTTTTTGCAAGAATCCAAGAAAGTGATTACAGAAGGGACTGTTTTTTTCTTTGGCTGTTCTTAATTCTCCTATGGGTCATGAATTCACTAACAATTTGCACAGCTGAGAAATGAGGTGATTTTTCATCCAACTAAAGTCCAAGGGCATGTGAAGTGATCCAAGTAGAAAGGACAGTGAGAGAAAAGAAGGTTAAAACTGAAAGAACAGAAAACAAAAACAAACATCTTTTGGATATGTGTGAAAAGATTGTGGAACCTACAATACTAAAAGAAGACTCAGGAAAAGCTCATATATAAACACTGGAAACACACTGAATGCTTCTCAAAAGCGTATATGTAATTGCTTAGTACCTTTTAAATGTGCCATTGCTGGTATAGGCATTCATTCAGTCCAGCAGTTGCCAGTTGAGACATACTCTCATATGGGAGTAGCTGGGTTCAATGTCTGATTCCAGCTCCTTAGCCCAGCTTCCTGGGCAGCAATGGCTCAAGCAGCTGGGTTCTGGCTGCCCACAAGGGAGACCCAGAAGGAGATCCTGGCCCTGGCTGCTGCAGCACATGGGGAGTAACCTGGTGGATGCGACTGCATGCACACATGTGTACACACACACACACACAGCTCCTCAAACATGTCAAGAAACACCCAACTCACCAATGTTTTCATTAAATCAAGAAAGGCAATTCTTCTATCACATCAGCATTTAACTTGTGTACTTAAAACGCAGAGTCATAAAGAGAGGGAAAGCTCCCCTCTGATATCTTCCATCTGCTGGTTCAGCACCCAAATGGCTGCAACAAACCAGGAGCATCAGACTTCCTCAGGGTTCCCCATGTGGCTGGCAGAGGCCCTAGCACTTGGCCTATCTTCCATTGCTTTCCCAGGTGCATTAATAACTGGTGCACATTCGGGATGCCAGTGTCTCAACTGTAGCCCCTTACTGGTGCGATTTTAAGGATGCTCTGTCAATTGCTAAGATGAGGGGACCAAAAATGAGTAGAACACATGGAAAATACCTTAGCAACAAATTTTTAGCCTGTAAAAAATCCAATTAAAAAATACATATATTTTAAAAATTATTTAAAATGCAGAGTGACAAAGAAGAAGGGAGACTCCCACCCGCTGGTTCACTCCCCAGAGTGCAATAGCCGGGGCCAGGAACTCCCATATGTCTGGCAGGGACCCACATATTTAGGGCATTATCTGCCTTCATATGTATACTAACAAGTAACAAGGCTGAAAATGGAATGACAGGAATTTTAAATAACACAAGAATATGGCATGCAGGCCTCCCAAGTGACTTAACTTTGCTGTGACACAAAGCTTGCCCCTGTCCAACTATTTTCACTTGGTGATTTTTACAATTCAGATAAGGAATGACCTGAAAATTTAAAAAACAGCTTTATCTATAAAAAATATGCATGGTGGTATTAGGTTAAGAATGAAAAAAAATAAATTAAGTGACTTATGTGTTCAGTATGGGAAAGGCTTAGTAAACTAGGGCAGAGAGCTATTTAAGAGAATATTATGCAACCATCTTAGAGGATACACATTATGAATGGCTGGAGGACATGGGCAAATGCTTATATTCTGCCATAAGGTGAACAATTTGGATGTAAGGTTGCACACTGAAAATCTGCCTCTTTTACAGATAACTGAATAGGCAGATCCAGCTCTATTTTACAGTAGTGCTTGTTAAAATTCATTCTAGTGAAGTCACTGCTGGTCGATGTGCTTGGAGAGGCAGGACCTCCACAAGGCTGCCTCACTCTTGCCCCACGGTGTCCTCAGCAGGTCAGCCTGCAGGGCACAGGTTGGTGGCTTGAGGAGGACAGCTCCTGGACCAGGGAGGTTGAGTCTAGGCATCTGGGCTGGCCTGTGGTGGGAAGGGAAGGTAAAGTCTGCCACTCCTTGGATATGTGGGAAGGGGAATCTCTGGGTCAGGGTCTGGGAAAAGAGTCAAGAAGAAGACATAGGGATTTTTAGAAGGCAGGAAGAGGCAGGTTATCTGGAAAATCAGATGCTTAAGAGCAGCCCTTGAAAAACCATGCTTGGAGGTGCTGATTAAGACAGCAGAGTAGGCATCCACATGTCTGGATTTCCAATTGTTACTCTGCCAGACTATCATGGAAGATATGTCCAGAACACAGCATTTTTACGTGAGGGCAATGAAGGAAGCGCAACATAGCATGATGCCTCTGAGGTTCCAGGGGCCTCGGGCTGGGGCTCCCTGAGCTCTCTCAGGAGGCAAAAGTTTAACACCCTTCCCCTACCAGGTTCTAAGATACTACAAGATGATGTACCTGCCATGAGGTGATCTATGAGTGGCAGCCACTTGGAAAATCCTTCTGACCAAAAGGAAACCTCATAGCACAAGAGGGAATCCATACTGGAGAGAAGCCATTTGCATGTGCCTGCCTTCAGAAAAAGCTTCAGGGCCCCACGCAGTGTGTGACACATTAGCGCATACGAGTGGGAGAAAAGTCTTCTTAGTGGCAAGAATATGGGAAAGGTTAAACCTCCGAGCTGTGAGCCTTCACACTGAACAGAAACCCTACACGCACAGTGCTGGTCACAGCAGCCCCCACAATCAAAACAAGTTTGCTGTTCATGGAAGATGTCAGAGTGGTGGAAAGGCCCTAGATGGGACTGCCGTGGAAGGCCTTCCGTCAAGAAGTAAGTTGAACTGTGTGCACCAGTGTCTGCACAAGCCTGATGCCTTATGCCAGCAGCCAGTGCAGGAAGAATGCTCATACTGGGGTGAACTGCAATCTGTATGGCAGCAATCCACACAGAGGAGACGTCTTATCTTTGTGGCCAGTGTGGTTGCAGCTATGCTCAGAGAGGGAGTCTGACTGTATGAGATTACTCTTAAAGGGACAGTCTTTGTTTTTTCTTTATTAAAGGTTTGCTTATTTTTATTGGAAAGGCAGATTCACAGAGAGAAGAGAGAGACATAAAGATCATCCGTCCACTGTTTCACTCCCCAAATGTCCGCAATGGCCAGAGCTGAGCTGATCCAAAACCTGAAGCCAGGAACTAATTCTGGGTCTCCCACATGCGTGCCGGGTTCCAAGGCTTTGGGCCATCCTCCTCTGCTACTTTCCTAGGCCCCAAGCAAGAAGTTAGATGGGAAGTAGAGCAGTAGGACATGAACCAACACCCACATGGGATCCTAGTGCTTGCAAGGTGAGGATTTAGTCAATTCAGTCATCAGGCTGGGCCCTAACTATTTTCTTTAAAGAAAGTTCTCTAAATTAAGTGTACACAATGCTTCCTCTGCCAATAATCTATCCAGGTCTATGTGACAAATGGAGAAACTTTAAAAATAAATGCCCAACCTGTTGCAGCATGGTGGGTTAAGATGAGACTTGCAACTCCAGCATCTCAGAGCAGAGTTCTAGCAACTCCATTTCTGACCCAGCTTCCTGTTGATGTGCCTGGAGTGCCCCAGTGTGGGAGACCAGGACAGCCTGGCCAAGCTCTGGCTGATGCGGCCACTTGGGCAGTGAACCAGCAGACAGAGGTCTTTGTCTTTCCTCTTTGTGACTCTGCCTTTCAAATAAATAAATATAGCTTAAAACACAAAAACAAAACAAAACAAAAAATCAAAAAACAGCCAGGATTGGTTAAGGCAGACCAACTCTCCTTTCCCCCAATTGAATAACACAAGAAGTGCCTTGTTTATCATTTTAAAAAATTCATACTATGGGCCTGGCGTGCTAGCCTAGCAGCTAGACTCTAGCAGGTAGAGTCCTTGCCTTGCATGCACCAGGACCCCATGTGGGTGCCAGTTCTGGTCCCAGTGGCCCTGCTTCCCATCCAGCTCCTTGCTTGTGGCCTGGGAAAGCAGTTGAGGAAAGCCCAAAGCCTTGGGACCCTGCACATGTGTGGGAGACCTAGAGGAGGCTCCTGGCTCCTGGCTTTGGCTTGGCTCAGCTCCGGCCATTGCAGCCGGTTGGGGAGTGAATCAACAGAGGGAGGATCTTCCTCTCTGTCTCTCCTCCTCTCGGTATATCTGACTTTCAGAAAAAAAAAAAAATAAAAATTCATCCTAGCGGGGGGCCCAGCATGATGGTTCGATAGCTAGATTCTCACCTTGTAAGCACCAGGATCCCATATGGGCATTGGTTCATGTTCTGGCTACTCCACTTCCCATCTAGCTCCTGCTTGTGACCTGGTAGGGCAGTAGAGGATAGCCCAAAGCTTTGGGACCCTGCCTCCAGTAGGAAACCTGGAAGAAGCTCCAGTCTTCAGATCAGCTCAGCTATAACCACTGTAGTCATTCGTGAAGTGAACCAGCAATGGAGGATCTTTTTCTGCCTTCCCAATAAAGATAGATACATATTTTTTTAAAAAACCAATCTTGGGGGTTGCTGTAGTGGTTCAACTGCCTACTTCTCTGCCTTCAGCACTGGCATCCCATATAAGTGCCAGTTCAAATCCGGGCTGCTCCACTTCTGATTCAGTATCCTGTTTATGGACTGGGAAAGCATTGTAGGATGGCTTTCGTCCTTGGGTCCCTACACCCACAATGGAACACCCTGGGGAAGCTCCTGGCTCCTGCCTTAGGGTCGGCTCAACTCTGGCCATTGAGGCCATTTGGGGAGTGAACCAGCAGATGGAGGATCTCGCTCTCTGTCTCTCCTGTAAATCTGTGTTTCAAATAAAAATAAATAAATTCTTAAAAATGAATCCTAGTAGATAAGCAAAACTACGTAGTTTTGTTTTTCTCTCTGTCATTTTAAGCAACAATAAATGCTTAGAGATGAGTCAAGCAGTGTATATGGCCAGCAGTGTAATGTCTGCATGCTCAGCTGAGTTGGCTGTTGAGATAACTGATCAATTTACTTATTTCAGGACATCCTTAGGCATAAACAAATATACAAATATGTGTCACTGCCCCAATTCACAAAACCTTGTTTATGTCCAGGTCTTTCAAGACTGTGCAGTGTCGAAGTTATCTTTGTTATTTCTACAGGGTGAACATGTCTTGCACGAACAAAAAGGGAGACAGTTTCTCTTGCCTCTGTGTCTGAGAATCCACACTTGCCTGGAGCAACAGGCAAGTGCTGGATGATAAAAGGAACCTATTGACTCCCACATCCCTGTACCAGTTTCCATTTGATTCCCAGGGCTGCAGTCCAGGCCGTCCACAAGCTCCACTGACCTCTCTATGACAGATCGTGCAGAGAGTCTGCAGGTTGTCCAGCGAGCACTGCCCTCCGCCCCCATACACCGGCTTGATGTGATCCACCTGCCAGAAATGTCCTTCGCTCGGCTTTTTAATCATTTCATTTAGCTGCAATAAGAACACAGGATCAGCGATTTTCAACACACACACTGCAGGAACTGTTGGTTTTGCATTGTTCAATAATGTTTATATAGCAAAACCATGGGGAAAAATGTGTTAGAATGGCTTTTTATAGCTTTTATTTGAAGCAGAAAAAACCCTCTAGGTTAGCAATTTAAAAGCAATAAAATGTTTTCTGGAAAGTACTTTTTTCCCTTCTCCTTACTTAATCCATTTTGAAAGACTTAAAAGCAAGGATAAAATACCAAGACAGATTGATAAAAATGTTTCTTTCTTAACCTTTGAATTAATTTCTATGTTCATTAAGTCAAAACTGAGAAAAAAAGAATAAAGACAGATTAGAATTTCAAAACTTGTTAATATTGCTGATTCAATCTTTAATTATTGACCTAGATGCATTTTTATTATACTAACGACAGTTTCATATTAATAGCCATCACCCAGAACTCTTATTCTGTTCATCAGAGAACTTTACAAGTAGCATAGATGGGAATGAAATTTCTAGAACAAACCTGTGGAACTTCCATATTTGCAATACATGAAGATGTCCATTTACAGCAGCCAGTATTCAGGCCAGTCTATATATACACACTTTATATTTAACTAGTGATGACCCACACTAAAAACAGGATGTATTATAACATTCTGCCTGAGGGAGTAAAAGCAATTCACACTACGGCAGTGCAACTGATTAAATATCACAAAGATGACAGTTGTTCTTATTTTCTTCATCTTGAAGGAAGTATAATCAACTTCACGGTTCCTGGTCATGGGAACATGGGATTATTTTTCTAAAGAACCTTTAAAGAAAGTTTATTGGAGGATAGTAGGTTAAGCCTCCATATCTATCTATCTATCTATCTATCTATCTATCTATCTATCTATCTATCTATCTATCTATCTATGCCAGAATCATATATGGGCACCTGTTGGAGACTTGACTCTTCTACCTCCCTGCAAATGCACCTGAGAAAAGCAGCAGTGGATGGCCCAAATGTTTGGAGCCCTGTACCCATGTGGGAGACCCGGAAGAAGTTCCTGGCACCTGGCTTCAGCCTGGCCCAGCCTCAACCCTTGGGGTCATTTGGGGAGTGAATCAGCGCATGGAAGATCTGTCTCTTTCTCTCTGCCTGTCCTCCTCTCTCTGTAATTCTGCCTCTCAAATAAGAAATAATACTAATAAAAAGCAAGTAAGCTAGCAGCACAGGGACCTGACCAATGGTGCTGGTCTGGGAGGAGCCCTGAGACATCATCAAGGTGGGTTCATTATTTTACTTTTAATGCCCATTTAAAAATTCCCATCTAAAAAAGCTTGAAAAAAATTAGCGAGCTAACATCGAAACCTCAGCTTAATGCTGCCTTCTGAGCCATGCATATACATCACCTGTTCTAATGGAAGCGTAGAGGACCAGGTGGCATCCAGGAGGTCCTTCCTCTGACTTGTAGGAGCACCTTTCAGACGTAGAAAGAGTTCATGGGCATTCACATTACACAGCTGACACACACCACGTTCTGTTTCAAAGACTTTGGCTCGCAGGTAACTGTTATTAGATCGAATCCAAAACTCTTCCTGACATTTCAGAGAGCAGAACCGTGAATCCCAAGAGCTTGCTGAGCACTCTGGCTTAGTTTGGCAAGTAGGACGCTGACAGTGGAGACACAGTGCATTTCCTTCAGTATCCACAGCTTGCAAATAGCCTTTGGATGTAAAAGACTTTCCACTGAGATCAGCTTGGGCTGTGCAGGGATTTAGACACGGGACACAGGCTCCATCTTCATGGAAGTTTCTATAATTGAAGAAACACTGAGTAGGTAACTAATGAACAATTAGTCTAATAATCACTGCTTCCTATAAATGTCTTAAAAGTTTCCCAGTTGAGAATCTGTAGACAAAAGGCCCACAGATTTTGTAAGCCAGTGTGGAAGTAAAATGGTTCTGGTCAACACTCTGCAGTATAGGCCAAATGAAGCAGAGTGAAGAGTTAAAAAGAAAAATATCAATTTGAATACAAATATGCTGCCTTTTGGAAACTTCATGGCTTTATGTCAAATAATCAGACTTATAAACCTGGAGAAGTTAGAAAATGCTTCTTTAGGGCTGGGAAAGCATGAAATAAAACAGCTGGAGGCAGGTGCTTGGCACATGTTTAAAGCTCGTGCTTGGGCTGCACACAGCCTTATCAGAATGCCTCGTCTGTGTCCCAGCTTCTCACTTCCAATGCAGATCCTGCTAAGGTGCACGCCTGGAAGCAGCAGGTGATGGCACAAGAACCTGGGTCCCTGCTGCCCAAGTACAAATCCTTGAATGAGTTCCAGGTTCCTGGCTTTGGTCTGGCCAAGTTCTGGCCGTTGTGGACAATTACGAAGAGAAGCAGCAGATCAAAGATCTCTGTCTATCTGCCTTCCAAACAAAGTGAAAATAAATAAACAAATAAAATCCCCACTAAAGCTTAGTGCTACCCAATCCCCTAACTATGTAAGGCCATAAACCTCATTAGGCTAGTGAGTGCACTATGAGCTGGTCTGGCCCCTGATGGTTTAAAGGAAACAGATTCTTCCTGCCATAAAGTGACAGTGTAAAACAGCTGAGTGTGCTGATAGAAATGAGACCAGTAGATGGGTAAGTATTGTCTCCCACAGGGAACTAAAATAGGACATGTGTTAGAAGAGGTATCCTAATCAATTTATGTTGAAAACTCCTACTCGGAAAGTGAAGTTGTTTTGCCTGTTTTCCCAGGTGGTTTGTCAGGAGGGTTAAAAGAAAGCCTCATGATACAAAAAGCTTAAAAAGAGGAGTAGGACCCAGTTATGACTTCCTGTCTCTTGATATCTATCTTGCCAGTCTGGGGTGGGTCACTTGGGCTCCAAGGTCTTAGGGTCCTTCCTCATTTTTAAAATAGAGAGATCATGTATGTGCCTAATAGAGTTGATAGGACTTAAAAAACTATGTTGTAAACGCTCTTTGTAATCTGTAAAGTAGTCACATAAATATGAAGTATTATTACAATTAATGCATGCATTTAAAGGAGCTGTGACCTTACTTTGGGGAACAATCCCATGGCTTGAATTCCTTTGTGATGAGGCAGACATGGCCCCCTTCATTCTTCACCTTGTCCATGGAGGCTTTGGCAACATCTTCTTTGGTTATGTATCTAAAAAACATTGCACTTTAAGTTGGCATCCTGTCTCTCCTGTAAGAACTTCTGCATTGCATGTTCATAGAGGAACAGAGTAGCAGGAGAAAAAGTCAAGGACTATTCTATTCACTGTACCCAAAGTTAGGAAATGGAGTTGTCTTCCTTTACCTTGCTGTCTAGTAGTTGGAAAACACATCTGTGTTCCAAGTTAGGTTTTCTGAAGATTCATGTCTTCTGACAAAGTCAAGAGTCACTTAGGATAATTTGAACCAATTTTCATTTAGGGGAACAAATGAATGAGGGCAGAACTAAGAGATAATTAGATCGAGGCACAGCTGCCAGGCGTAAGGAAACTGCTTGTCAAGCTCTGCAGCGTCTTACACCACATTTTTAACTGCGTCTTGGTTTTCCCTTCAAGGTACCTCCCAATCATCATAGCCAGTTACAGGAAACACCATATCAGTCCGTTTGGGTAACGTGATTCTCAGTTCACCAGGTTGTCACACCTTGTATAATCTCAAGGTTCTTCCCACTTGCCTGAACCCCTACAGGGTTTATGGGACCTTTCACTGACATAAAGCCACTCTTGGGGTAAGATTTAGAACCTTATGCAACACCATCAAACTGCGCAAAGGTTTAGGGATTGGAAAGAAAGAGGAAAGTACTCTAATTAAAGGTGATGGGGGAATTTAAATAGATGAAATGCTATCACCCAATTAACTCTTTCTAATTAGCATGGCCCAGTTTCTCTGGTAGATTACAGCTACTGTAGATTTTTGAAAGAAAAATTAGTTTCAATACACCTTCATGCTTTTGAGTATCTCTCCATCTGGTAGCTTGACAACAAGAAATTAAAGTTCAGTCATAATGGAATTGTGCAATTATAGATAAAATGTTTCCTTTATGTTCTTTGTGATGAGGGGGATATGGCCCCCTTTGTTCTTCCCCTTCTCCGTTGTCAAAGTTAACTGTTATAAAAGTTTTTGCTAAATTTTCTTAAAAATAACTTATTTTGAAGTTGGCATTAAGCCACTTCCCATATCAGAGTTCCAGTTTGAGTTCTGGCTCCTCCACTTCAGCCCCAGCTTCCTGTGAATGCTCCTGAGGAAGCAGCAGAGGATGCCTCAGGTACTCGGGTGCCTGCCACCCATGTCAGTGTCCCCAGTGCAGTCCCAGACCCTTGGCTTCAGCCTGGCTCAGCGCTAGTTATCATGGGAAATCAAGGAGAGATCCAGCAGAAGTAAGATCTCCCCCTATCACAATAAATTTATACAAAGTTTCTTTTTTCTTGTTTTTTAATTATTTTTTTTAATAATCTTATTTAGTTGATTAGGGAACAAAGGGTCAAGGGCTATAGGGTGAAAGTGGGTAATACCATTGTTTCCACACCAATATCATTTTTCCCTGTATCTGGGGTCAGGGAAAAAAACAAAGTTTATTTTTTCTGAACATAGATATACACCTTTTAGTTTTCTATTTTTATTGACACATAGTTAATAAACCATAAAATAGTCCAACTTAAAGTTTGCAATTCAGTGCATTTTAGGATATTCACAAGATTGTGTAGCCATTAGCATGATCTAATTTCAGAACATTATCATTACCCCTCAAAGAAATCTGTACCTATTAGCACTTACTCTTGAATATAACTTTTGCTTTTGAAAATCAACGAAAGCAAAACATAGAAACTAATCTCTAACATTTACTCCTCATGATACCTTCTGTTTTTGAAAATGAATGATAACCTTGCTATGGCTGTTCTTCTCATTGCTTGAAGCCTTGGGCAACGGGATTTTGGTCCATCATATAGCAAAGCTGGCTTGTCTTCACTTAGGGCACCATGGCATGGGCTTGGCTAACCATTAGCACCTTCTGATTTTTACAGAGTCAAACAATCATAAGTCAAGCAGTGATTCTAGATTAAGAAATGTATTTACGATTAAAAAAAAAGAAACTTTCAAAACAGGTATACAGTTTACAGAGAACTAAGTGATAATATTTAGGTAGCTCTAATCTAGGACTATGAAAGAGCACTGGGTGACTAGGAGTTGCTCAAACATGATACTCTGAAGTCATTTTAAACAGTTTGCTCAGGTTTCTAAGGTAGCTTACACAGTAGTTTTTTTTTTTTTTTTAGATTTATTTATTTTTATTGGAAAGGCAGATACACAGAGAGGAGGAGAGACAGAGAGGAAGATCTTCCATCCAATGATTCACTCCCCAAGTGGCCTCAACGGCCGGTGCTGTGCTGATCCGAAGCCAGGAACCAGGAACCTCTTCCTGGTCTCCAATATGGGTACAGGATCCCAATGCTCTGGGCTGTCCTTGACTGCTTTCCCAGGCCACAATCAGGGAGCTTGATGGGAAGCGGGAAATGCCAGGATCAGAACTGGTACCCATATGGGATCCTGGCGCATTCAAGGAGAGGACCCCAACCGCTACTCTATCTTGCTGGGCCCCACAGCAGTTTTTAAAATATCTGCTTCTTTGCAGCATGAAGGTAGAAAATTCTTCAAATTAATGATGGAAGGTAATTTCTCAGCAGAAATGATTTTACAGGATGAACTTACAAAAACACAAGAGGTGGGCCCAGTGCGGTAGCCTAGCAACTAAAGTCCTCGCCTTGCACAAGTTGGGCTCCCATATGGGCACTGGTTCTAATCCCAGCCGGCCCCACTTTCCATCCAGCTCCCTGCTTGTGGCCTGGGAAAGCAGTTGAGGATGGCCCAAAGTCTTGGGACTCTGGGCCTGCCTGCAAGACCTGGAGGAAGCTCCTGGCTCCTGGTTTCAGACCAGAGAAGCTCAGCTGTTGCAGCCACTTGAGGAGTGAATCAGCTGATGGAAGATTTTCCTCTCTGTATGTGTGACTTTCCAGTAAAAACAAATAAATCCTTAAAAAAATGTAAGAGGTAACCAAAAATTGCGCAAAATAGTATTTTCTTCTACCCAGGACTTGAAACACAGATGCAAAATGTATATATAGTTTCAATAAACTGACAGCCCATGTGTTTACTTAAACTCCTAATGTGTGATTATGATGTCTGATCCTTTCAGAACCACTGAGGAATGACTAACAATAACAACCTAAGGGCAGCCTAGTGGCTGAAGTCCTCGCCTTGCATGCCCAGTATCCATATGGAAGCCAGTTTGTAACCTGGCTACTCCACTTCCCTTCTAGCTCCCTGCTTGTAGCCTAGGAAAGCAGGAGAGGATGGGCCAAACCCTTGAGACCTTGAATTAATGTGGGAGACTTGGAAGAAGCTCCTGGCTCCTGGCTTTGGATCAGTTCTGGCTGTTGTGGCTACTTGGGGAGTGAATCAGTGGATGGAAGATCTTTCTGTCTCACTTTGAGTAAATCTGACTTAAAAAAAAAACCTAATAACATTTTGATGTAGCAAGTTAAGCCAATGCTGAACACTGACATACTCTTGGAGAGTGCTGCTTTGAGTACTAGTTGCTCTGCTTCGGATCCCGTTTCTGCTGAAGTATCTGGCTCCTCATCCAGCTTATTAATGATGCAGACCCTGGGAGGCAGCATGACTCAGGTACTCGAGTCCCTGCCACCTATGGGAGAGACCTGGCTCAAGTTCTTGGTTTTGGTCGGGGGCAGACATTTGGGAAGTGAATAAGTGGTGGGATCTCTTTCTGTCTGTCTGCCTGTCTCTCCCTCTCTCTCCGAGTAAAATAAGTAAATAGGTAAAAAATGTTTTCTTTAAATTTCTTTTAACACTGATAAGCACTTCATTAGAGTCTTACATTTGTATTTTTCTTATTAAATAGAAAGGAGGACACCTTTTCATTTCCTTCTGTTTCCAGTGTGCATCTCAAAGCAAAAAATAAAAAAAAACAACAAACCAAAACAAGCAAACAAAAAATAAATCACAAAAAAACAAAAACAAAAACTCCAGCTAAACCGTACAAGTCTTTGAACTTATGAACTTATAACTTAGTTTTTTTGCTCCTAAACTTCTACTTCCTCTGCATCTGCCCATCCCACTCACCAATTTCTTCAACCATTTTATTCTCTTGACAAAAAGTAGTTTGCTAAAGTATTTGTGAGGATTCTAAATGAACTCATGCTTCCCAGCATTGAGGGTGATGGAATGTTAAGTCTTGCCTTAGGTATTATTCAATGTTTAACAGCTTAGAAAGTGAGTTCAGCAGTTTTAAAAAATGCTGAGGAATCTAGCCAGAGATTTAGGAACCAAAAATAACTTCTGACTTTCCTATAAGAAGTTTAAGTACACGTTTTTGGAAACCACACATATAAGCACATACACACACAAAAAAACAACAGGTCCATCAATCCCAAGGAAGGGAGTTGACAACTTTTCAAACTGAGTAGAAAGTTGCCAGCGTTTAATTTCCCACTGAGGTTTGCTAGGAAGCTCATGTAAATACAGCAACAACTCTCAAAAGCATTATGGTAAATCCTAACTTTGGCAAATCAAGAAGGGAGAACATTGTCTATTAAATTAATTTCTAGATTAGAAATGGAGGATGGCAATTTCTGCAACAAGAGAAGACAGTGTCGGCAAGTGGCCAACACTACTGAACACAAAAAAAGCTTCTGGGTTGCTGATGGGCTTTGGAAATCAGCTGTTGTAGAGGATAATAAATGTTCTCTCCTAAACAAGACAGGGCTCCAAATGACTCAGGCCTGCCTCTGAGAAGTGGAACTCACTCAGGAACCAATACAATGGTTGGTAGTTTGGGTCCCATTCACAACCAAGGGTGAGCTACTCAAAAGCTGCCTGCTTGCAAGCTCTGAATTTGAATGGGGCCTCTGACCTGTTGAATATCACCAGAAGATAATCTGGTTGGACACCAGCCATTGCTTTTAGGGGAATCCTCAAAGTCAATATCAACGTCTTCTTTTGGAGCAAGTCAATACCTTGTGATACGAATCTTCCCCACTCCTGGCTAGGCAGCAAAATGTGGCTGTGAGTATTCTGCAAACAGAATGGAGTAAGGAGGGTTTTGAGTTTTCAGAATAACGCCTTTCCTCTGAAACTGGTCTTTCCAAATCTGGAGACTCTCTGTATTTTTCTCTTCTACAAAGTCAACTGACAGGACAGTGAGAGGGAAAGAGATTCAGTGCCTAACCAGTGAGTCTAACAGATTCCTAACAGCCTCATGCTTCTAAGTTGCTTTCAGAGATACATGGGGTTTCTCCCAAAACACCTACAGGAGTTCTACAGGAAAAATCCAGTGTCCCCTGAGTTTGGTTTCCCTGGAGACCTCCTAACTAATCGGTCACCAACTTTCTAGATACACTTTTAGATACACTTCCTCTCTTCATCTTCTTTCCTCATTCCCATCCCTAACGCCTTAAAATAAATCCTCATCCTTTTCCAGTTCTACCTTCAATAGTTTTTAAAGTTGTATAGTAGGCTGAATTTTTACGATACTTGCCCTTATTCCCCATAGGATTCTTGCTTTTTAAACAATGACTAATTTAGATCATGCTATAAAGGGACCTTACATGTATTAGGTGAGATATTTTTAGCAATTAGGTTACTAATCAGCTGAGCTTAAATGACAGGGATTGCTGGGTGGGACCTATGTAATCACAGGAGCCTTTGAAAGTGGAAGAGGAAGGCAGAGCTATAACAAGTACCCTGCCATACCCTGAGAGGAAGGGGCACTTGTATTCAGATCAGATGTGGAGGAGTTGATGATGGACCCTGGGTGACAGCCAGCAAGCACTGGGAACCCAGTGCTACCACCACAAGGAACTGACTTCTGCCAACAATCTGAATGAGTTTGGAAGTGGATCCTTACCTAAGCCCATCAATTAGGGTTGATCAACCCCTTGGAACTCAGTCTTGCGAGTTCCAGAGCAGGGAAGCCAACAAGAGGCAACTTGGACTTCTGACTTACAGAACAGTGAGATAACAGAGGTGTGTTGTAATTTCCCAGCCTTGGCCAGGTGGCTCTTAAAGATCTGGGGGCTGCTATTATGGTGTAGCAGGTAAAGTTACCACCTGAGATGCTGGCATCTTATAATAGGTACCAGTTCATATCTAGGCTGCAGCATTTTGATACAGTTTTCTGCTAGTGACCTGGGAAAAGCTGTGGAAGATGGCCCACGTACCCATATGGGAGATCTGGAGGAAGCTCTTGGCTCCTGGTTTTGGCCTGGTCTGGCCTTGGCCACTGTAACCATTTAGGGAGTGAACCAAGAGATGGAACATTTCTCTCTTTTCCTAACTCTGACTTTCAAACAAATCTAAAAAAAAAAAAAATCTGAGCTGTGGTTATGCAACTAGGTGGAGGAATCCACCATGGTGGGAGGGTTTGGGGAGGGGTGGGGAGAACCCAAGTATCTATGTAATTGTGTCACATAATACAATGTAATTACTGAAGTTAAATAATAAATAATTAAAAAAAAATCTGATTATTTACACTTGATCTAAGCCAAAAAGAAGCGATAGCTAAGAAACAATTAGCTAAGATGCAACAGATTTGATCAATCTACTACTTATTAACACTAGTTATATCCTTAATACATTGTCTACATATAATTTTATAGATAACACTGTAAATCCGACTGTAGTTTCTATTAATTTTATGAATCACTTTTGTTTTTACACATGACTGATCATCTTTCTCAGCTCATATTTTAAGTGGTCATCCATGTGTGATGTAAAATAGTGAGACATGTTCAGAGATGGCTGGACTAGGCTTAACTTTCTGGTATGAAGTTTATTGAGATCAAATAAGAAAGGGGAAAAATCAATATTTCAACTAAGAGTGAGGATGCAATGTGGAAAACAGAAAACTGGAAGAAATATTGAGAATATAAGTATGTACCTTTCCATCAATATCTGTGTGTATATTTACATGTAGATTTATGTGTGTGTGTGTGTATATATATATATAAATATACATATATATACCAAGTCATACATGTTTACACAGATATTTCAGAAAGTTCATGAAAAAAATACACGTAAAAGTTTAGGGGCCGGGCCTGGCACAATGCTCAGTGGCTAAAGCCTTACCTTTCATGTGGTGGGTTCCTGTATGGGCGCTGATTCATGTTCCAGCTGCTCTTTCTTTTTTTTTTTTTTGAAAGATTTATTTATTTTATTACAAACTCAGAAATACAGAGAGGAGGAGAGAGAGAGAGGAAGATCTTCCGTCCGATGATTCACTCCCCAAGTGAGCCGCAACGGGCTGGTGCTGTGCCGATCCGATGCCGGGAACCAGGAACCTCTTCCGCGTCTCCCACGCGGGTGCAGGGTCCCAAAGCTTTGGGCTGTCCTCAACTGCTTTCCCAGGCCACAAGCAGGGAGCTGGATGGGAAGTGGAGCTGCTGGGATTAGAACCGGCGCCCATATGGGATCCTGGGGCGTTCAAGGTGAGGACTTTAACTGCTTGGCCATGCCGCCGGGCCCTCCAGCTGTTCTATGAGTTCCCTGCTAATGGCTTGGGAAGGCAGTAGAGGATGGCTCAAAGCCTTGGGACACTGCACCCATGCAGGAGACCCAGAAGAAGCTCCTGGGTTTGGATCAGCTCAGCTCCAGCTGCTGCAGCCACTGGAGGAATGAACCAGCAGATGGAAGATCTTCCTCTATATATTTCATTCTCTGCAAATCTGCCTTTCCAATAAAATAAATAAATCTGCCCGTATGACATAATGGGTTAAGCTGCCACCTGGAGTGCTAACATCCAATTTGGGTTTCAGTTTAAGTCCCTGTTGCTCTAATTTTTATCTAGTTCCCTGACAATGCACCTAGGAAAGCAGTACTTGGGCATCTGCACCAAGGTGAGAGACCCAAGAGAAATTCCTGGCTCCTGAGTTTGGCCTGGTGCAGCCCCAGCTGTTGTGGCCATTTACAGAGTAAACAAGCAAGGGGGAGACCTCTCTGTAACTCTATACTTGAAAATATATAATATAAACCTTAAAAAGTTTTTTTTTTCATGTCATGTTTGAAAGTTCATGGAAATGTACATTATTGAGGATTGCCATTGTGATGTGGTAGATAAAGCCACTGCATGTGATGCCAGTATCCCATATAGGTGCCAGGTCGTGTCCTGCAGCTCCATTTCTTCCTTCCCTTCCCTTTTTTTCCCTTCCCTTCCTTCCTTCCTTCTTTTTGGACTTATTTATTTATTTTGAAAGTCAAAGTTCAAAGAGATGGAGATCCCCCAATCTTATACCACAGAACAAGATTTCTCAACATTGGCACTAGGAGACATTTTGTGACAGTTCTTGGAGGGTCAAGTCTTATTCACTGCTGGATTTTTCAGCATTATCCTGGACCTGTGCCCATGAGATTCTCAGTTGTATCCTCTCACTGTACAACTCAGAAATGTCTCCATACATGGAAACTCTGGGGTAAAACTATTTCCAACTGAGAACCACCTTCCTAAGAAATTCCTGAAGAGTTCTTAAGGTATCCTAAAAATTTCTCTACCAGTAACAGCTACTATATATTTATTTCTCTATCACTGTTTAAACTTTTCACAGATACTGTTCTTTGTTCTCACAAATGTATTTCATGCCATGCTTTGAAACACCTGGAGATTCCCACGGTATGGGAACCATGTTCCTAAGAAATTCCTAAGAATTCCTAAGAAATATTAGTCAGCCATGCTCACCTGCAACCTCTCCACCATCATGGATGATTTTTTTCAACTGTTTGTAAGAAAAAAGCTAGAGAAATGACGCCTTAGAGTGATGGAATGTGAGAAGGACAAGAGATGACAGATACTTGGAGACAATAAGTGCAAAAGTGCTTTCTCCGCCAGCACTGCTGTTTGGTTTGTTGCTCTGCCATGTCTTATCTCTGAACTGCGGTACTAAGAATGGGAAAGTAAAGGTATGGAGCTAAGAAAAGCACCTGAAAAGATGAGACACAACTGTCCAAAATGTGTGATAGTCACCTCTCCTCCCTTCCTCCTCTCCTCTCCTTTCCCCACTCTACACTCCCCTCCTCTCCTTTTCTTTCTAAACATGGACAAGAAAAAACAGCTGAGCATATTTTATCTGCTATACTTGGGATCAACAGACTTTAGAATTTTTCAAATTTGGGGGATATGAACAGATTTTAGACGAGATCGGGCGCATTCAGGGTGGTATGGCCGTAGACAGGATATGAACAGATTTTAACCAGCTGAAAAATGCTAACCTGAAAATCCAAACTGCTCTGAAATTCAAACCTATTTGAGTATCAATGACACACAAGTTGATTCTGATTTCAGAGCATTTTAGTACTTGGATTTTCAGATTAGTGCTGGCATAGTGACCTTCTATTACTTGTATGGTAGTGCATTCAAACAGAACCATCTGCCCAACGCTTATGCCACAGCAGGGCAGAGTAGGACGATGGGGGCCCAAGGGCATGTTCTGATGTGTGAGGAGAGGACTGCTTTCCATGATTTAGCATGCCATAGGCTTGGCCAGTCACTGGATGTCCTCTGACAATAAGTAAGACCTGGAAAACCAGATCATTTCCAATGGATTTGATCAGATTCATTAACTATCTAGTTATATTGCTATGAAATAATGTAGTTATGATTTTAAACGTAATTCCCTCTTAACTTATTGGGATCTCAGTAGTGGTTCTATAAGATAAGTTAGATCTAGGGCCCGGCAGCGTGGCCTAGCAGCTAAAGTCCTCGCCTTGAACGCCCCGGGGTCCCATATGGGCACCGGTTCTAATCTCGGCAGCTCCAATTCCCATCCAGCTCCCTGCTTGTGGCCTGGGAAAGCAGTCGAGGACAGCCCAATGCATTGGGACCCTGCACCCACGTGGGAGACCTGGAAGAGGTTCCTGGTTCCCGGCTTCAGATCGGCACAGCACCGGCCCGTTGCGGCTCACTTGGGGAGTGAATCATCGGATGGAAGATCTTCCTCTCTGTCTCTCCTCCTCTCTGTATATCTGACTTTGTAATAAAAATAAAAAATCTTAAAAAAAAAAGATAAGTTAGATCTTTTGTGGAAATAACTGAGAATTAGCACATCACTAAATACAGAGAGAAAGGCAGTGTGCACCTCTTGGTACTGCTTTGTTTGGATTGTTGCTTGGTGATTTCTTCCAAAGCAAGGATGGGGCTCCGGAACAGCTGCCCGCTTCTCCTGATTATCCTTTGTTTCATTGCAGTCAGGCTGCTCCATTCTCGAACAAACCTTAAAATCTGGTAGAGAATGAGGAAATATAGAGTGAACAACTCACCAGACGTCCTCCTTTGAAAGACAGGCTCTTTACAACATCAGAAAACTGACAGTTTATTATAACCCCCACCCAAAACAGGCTTTTAATTCTTTAACGTCAGGCTTTCTTTAGTTTTGTGCAGTGTCTGTATCTTTATTTAAATGGCTCATGGCCAGTTCTCCAGAGATCTCTTCCCATCCAAAGATTTTCTAGAGGTCTGTGGTGTGTGCCTTGCATGTGCATGGGGCCCAATAATGAGGTTGTGCCCACTGAGACTCAAGGACATCTGGAAGCAGGTACTCCTGAGCGGCCGGCACAAAACTGCTCTTGGAGACAGCAGGTCTTGCAGTGGAGACATGGTGACAGTCTAGTCTCTGAGGACTGCTTTGTATCTGATGCCCAAGCTGTCACAGGGAAAAAAGCCTGTCCTAAAGAAAAAGGCTATTTCCTGGGACTCTGAGAGTCAGGAATAGATGGTACTGAAGAAAACAGCTAAGCTTTTTAAGACAGGTGAGGCTGATCTGTGGACAGTGCTTCATTTCTACTCAAGGGATTAAAAAAGTCACTATTTTCTTGCGAAAAAAAAATGTATGCTGGTATGTACATGATGATCCTTTTTAACAGAGATGGTAAATCAGTCACAGATGAGAATGAAGGCCACCCTAGCAAGCACCTGGCCTGTTGCAATCCACTGGTGCCTCTGACCATGAGGTGAGAATCACTCAACATGGTATCATCCCTACTATACCAATTTGTCACTGTTAATACTTAGCCCTAACAGATAAAATGTGATTCTGTCAGATACAAACATCGCAGCTGCTAATCCTGTGAATAAGAAATCAAATGAGGTAAGAATGATTCTATCTGCAGAAATAGCAACTCTAGGTGTGATCACTCTCCAAGGAAACAGATTTCACATTTATTCTTAGCAATGGAGTAATTAATAGGTACCGCCTAGATAGATGAAAATGCCACTAGTGATGTGACTGCAACAGAACACAAAGTGCTCTTTTATTAAATTCAAAATGATCATTAAAATTACTTGAGCCTTTTTATTTAAAACACATCAAACCATTTTATTGAAACTATTCTTACCAGTGAGCGATTTTGTTTCAGCTGAAAGCTTGCTGGTAAATCTTCCCAAAGGTCTAATTTTATTTCCAAAGGTATGAAATTACAGTTCATCTGTTTTCTGTCCTGATAATAGATTAGGAAAACAGTATTCAATCATTTTTGTCTGTTGTAAGTGTTTTAGAAGAATATAATAAATTAGAAGCCCAGTTTCCTAAAAGATAAACCAAGGTGGCACATTGTAGACCACAGTCCACTCAACATGGATCCCCTGAAGGGACTTGGAGTTAAGCAAGGTGGGCTTTCCACAATGACCCATCTTTCACCAGTGCCCACAGGTAGGTCAAGCCTCCTGCTTATAGCCTCAAATATCCAGGCATACTCTTCTCCATTGCCTAGTCTTTGAAATAAATATCAAAACCATACAATTTGTACATTGCAAGTCATTACAGAAGACCAGGTCCTTAAAATCAACAGTAGCAAACTACTCCCCCATTCATAAGCTTCTTTATAATCATCACAAAAATGTTTCATATCAAACATGGTCATCCAAAAAAAACAGTCTGAATTGCTCTCTCCAAAATGGACTGACATTCCTGTTCATTGTTACAAAACATAAAAGAAGGAAGATACAGCTTATTTAAAAATTTGCTACCCCAAAGCAATGCAGTAATCTTAGTCCTACACTGCCAGGAGACTAAGCCAAACAGCATTTCGTCCCCAATAATCAGTACTCTATGTTAAAATCTAGTAGTAAAAAGAAACCCTGTTCAAGAGTGTAGTCCATTACACAGCAGAGATTATTTCTTTTATAAAGAGAAAAGGAGACCATCTCATACGAAATGTATTACAGTGACAGTAGTTGAATCATATTCTAATTCTTAGAGGAAAAATAAATTTTAGAGCTTTGACAATCACTTTGGAAAAGAAAAACACACGAAAACTGTTATAAACTGATTAAAAGTTTAGTTTTGTCACTGTAATGTATACTTCTAAATGATGACTCTGACTTGTGAGCCTGGCTGAATTAAGAGTTCTAAAATGATACGGAATGCTGCTTCTTTTTAAGAGGTACAACTTCAGGCAGTCCATTTGATCCGGACTTTTATTTCTAGTTGTTACTTCAGATCTTTTAGGGAAAAAAGGAAAACTTTGGTCTCAAATTTACTCCAGCTGTGAACAGATATGTCAACATTTCATCTGCTTAGTTTCTCATGTTTAGAACATGACATGTAACACTGTACATAAAGGGACATATTGGGGCCAGTGCTGTGGCGTAACCCATAAACCTTCTGCCTGTAGTGCTGAAATCCCATATGGGCTCTGGTTTAAGTCTGGCTGCCTCACTTTTGATTCAGCTCCCTGCTAATGGTCTGGAAAAGCAGCAGAAGATGGTCCAAAGCCTGGTTCCGTGCACTGACATGTGAGACCCAGAACAAGCTCCTGGCTTCAGTCAGCATTGTGGCTATTTGAGGAATGAACTAATATATGGAAGCTAGCTCCCTCTCTCTCTAACTCTGTCTCCCTAAAGAATGAAATAAATTTTCAAAAAACTAAAGGGACATATATGTATAGACACACACACACACATATATATGCACATATACATTAAAGAATAGTCATAAAAACACATTTTAAACTACTGACAGTGATGCCAAGTAGGTGAAGTGGCCCCAGGCCACATAGGGCAGGAGGCAGTCAGAATATGGGTCACCGAGGCTTTGCTGCTCTTTGGAAACAAGCCCATCTCATCTTCCACCTAAAATTTTGCAACATTTTTCCTTGTGAAAACCCCAAGGAGAAAACACCAATTAGATCTTCCAAGAAACAGAGATTTTCTTGTTTAAATAGTTGAAAGAGTTTAACAGCTTCCAAATTTCCAGTACCTTCTTCTTGGTTTCTCTACGTCAAGTCCCGTCTCTGTGCCTCTTGTGTGATGGCCGCAGGACCACAGCCTGGAGATCCTCCTCCTCACAGGCACTCAGGGCTGCCTGCAGATGTACTAAGCAGTCCTTGATGCTCCCCTGGGCTAGCTCACTGCATCTCCAGGCTCTGTGGTGCATGGCCTGCAGTCTATGCACATTAAGGGCAGGAGCATGGATTACTGCCTGGCTTGGGTCTCGCTGTCTCTTCTCCTGGGATCCCATGTGGAAACCGCTGGAGGATTCTGGTTGTCATGATCTCAGTCATCTGCTCCTTGATTAGTAGTTTAGTAATATTTTAAAGATTTATTATTTATTTTAAAAGTCGAGTTCGTTCATCCACTGATTCTCTCCCCAAATGACTGTTGGGGCCAGACCAGGCTGAAGTCAGGAGCCAGGAGCTTCATTTAGGGTCTTAGTCCATTTTTCTCTACTTTCTCAGGCACATAAGCAATGAATATCAATAGGTACAACCCATTTAAACAAGTTCTTCGAAACCTTCAACAATTTTGGGGGTACACAGAAGTTCGGAGACTCAAAAGTCTGAGTTTCTTTTTTTTTCAATTTTAGATTACTTTTTAGAAAAAGTCTGAGTTTCAATAATCAAGGCCATGGCAGGAATCTGAGCAGTCAAATGAAAAAGATTAAAAAGTGTGGAAAATAAAATGAAAATAAATTTACGTGGCAGCTGTTTAAGCTGCCACACATGATACCAGCTGGGGAATTTGCTGCTCCACTTTTGATCCAACTTGCTGCTAATGTACCTGAGAACACAGTGAAAGATGGCCCAAATGCTTGGATCCCTGCACTCATGTGGAAAACCTGAATGGAGTTCTAAGCTCTTAGCTTTGGCCTTTTGTGAACCAGAGAATAAGAGATCTCTCTTTCTGTCTCTTCCTTTCTCTTTAAGTCTGTCAAATAAATGAATAAGTGTTTAAAAAGCTACGCAAATATTGGGCCCGGCGGTGTGGCCTAGCGGCCAAAGTCCTCGCCTTGAAAGCCCTGGGATCCCATATGGGCGCCGGTTCTAATCCCAGCAGCTCCACTTCCCATCCAGCTCCCTGCTTGTGGCCTGGGAAAGCAGTTGAGGACGGCCCAAGGCTTTGGGACCCTGCACCCGTGTGGGAGACCTGGAAGAGGTTCCTGGTTCCTGGCTTTGGATCGGCACAGCACCAGCTGTTGCGGCTCACTTGGGGAATGAAACAACGGATGGAAGATCTTCCTGTCTCTCCTCCTCTCTGTATATCTGTCTTTTCAATAACAATAAAATCTTTAACAACAAAAAAAAAGCTACGCAAATATTTCAAGGCTTTTTGCACTGAAATAAGTTTATCTTTTAATTCCATTTTTCTACATGCTTTTTAAAGACTTCCTCGTACTACAGAAACTTCCTAGATTATTCATCATGGGATAGGCAGGTTTCTGTTTCTGTAAAGGGTTGAGCTACAAATGACCAAGGCACTGTGGCCTGGAACAGTGCTCAGTGCTCTCTCAGACTTGGTACATTTCATTCAGATGACAAATCCTTTCCACATTCTGCAGTTGAAGAAATTGAAGCACAGAGAATTTCAAAATAATGTGTCTTGGAGGATGCAGACAGTAACAGATTTGGATTACAGTCTGGTTGTGATGTCTGTTTCCTCAATAACTATGCTGTTTTGCTTCTCATTGTCTGTAGACAACATAGGAATTTGCTCTACAGAGAACTGTATATATGTCATTCTAAGTAAAATTAAATGTTTATTATAGAATAAAAGGAAAGTTTTATTCTAATGTTTCAAGATGCCTACCTTAGTATACAGGTGAATCCGGTCAGTATTCCTACTTGCACAAAACATTAGGGTATCGTATACTGGCAGCATGTCTGAATTCTTCAACTGTTCTACTAAAGAAGACAACGGAGAATGTGAATATTTACTTACTCTCTATCCAAACAGCTTATTTAAAGCTTTTGTAGATTAGAATGATGCAATTGTTTTCAAAAAATATCGGTGTATTTGACAGAGCTTGTATCTGGACTGGAAATAAAACTAGCATGGTAAGCCATTTTATTGGATTATACGGTAACCACTGCTTTTAAATTTTTTTGCTAATGACTCAAGAAGATACTGATATATTCAGAATTAGCTGAAAAGACATGTGTTAGATATAAGGAGCAACTTCCTACTACCAAAAGCCTGAAGTTTAGAATCTATCCCTTCTGCTAGAATAGATTTGAGTGGAGGCTGAATGATTCTGATTATTGGCAGGATACAGCTATGTTGAGGATGATTTAAATGCCTGATTCCCTATGGCCTGGAGCCTCACATTCACAAAAGGAGATGAGTAAACAGTTTCTTTTTTGGTAGTCTCTGATTAGCTCTTCTGCAATCCATGGTCCAGTATGTTCTGCAGGAGGGGCAGGTTTATCATAGCAGCTCTAAGTAATAATCATAGGAAACACTTACTGAGCACATACGATCTGCCGGGTACAATTTTAAGCCCATATAGAAACGCCTTTCAGAAATGAATAATGTATTTTACACAGAAGGAAATTGGGGCATATTAACTTTGCAAGCTCACACTGATAATAAAGAAGATTTCAATCCAATCATTTCTCAGCCTTTTGGCTAAGATCAAGTGAAGATTTAAACTCAGTGTGTATGGCTCTGGATTTTGTTCTCTTAACCTATACCAAACCTCATCAAAGATTCTTAAAATACTTGCCCAGAGCTGAACGAATGTGGCATCATTCTATGTGGAAAGTCAACATGATATATATGTATATGTATATATAAATATATATATACATATACATATATATCATATATATATTTTTATATTTTTTATCAAGGCATAGGCTACTTTACAAATGCAATCTGTGGATTATTCCCATGTATAATGAATTAAAAAATGCATTTTCCTTTACATTTTAACATCTCTAAAATCGGCATGTCTTATGGTTAGTAATAATAACAACATTTTAGTCATCGGTGGTTAACTGGGAGTTGTGAAGTAGCTGTCACTGCCTTAAAACGCCCAAACTTAAGACAGTGCTGTTGTATACCATTACAACCTCGACACTGCACATGACGTGCCTATGTTGCTATACATATATTATTATACATTACTATACAAATATATGTTACTATACATATATATGTTACTATACATATATAACTTGTATATTAACTTTGACATTATTTGATAATTTGACATTAAAATGCAAAGTGATTTTATATGGTAGAATACTGGAACACACAATAGGAGAATGTAATCTGATATTAAAGAAGCAAATACAGATCACTGAAAGAAAATTCCACTTTCTTGTCTTCTGGCAAAGAAATAACTGAATGTTCCATGAGACCCGGGAAAATGCAATCCCTCGAAGTACAGGTGGTCAGATTATACTTGGTAACTGAGACGCACAAAATGACTGACTGTTATTGGTCAAACTGCTACTCCCGCCAGTAGAAAAGTGTTACATCCTTCAGAACAAAGAAAAGAAATGTCAAAACCATAGAGGGTGGAACGGCTTGGGCTGCCATTAGATATTTAATTCCAGTTTAATTAGCAGAGTTTTTTTTCTTTCTTAAGTGTACCTGAAGTATATCTATAATCAATGTCTTCAGCTCTGAAGAAGTAGACATTAATGCTTAAAGATCAGAAGGTATTCTCTGATAAAAGGAATTACAAATTCAAGTTCAAATTAGTCAATATAAATTCTGGATAGCTAACAACTACACCAAGAAACACATTTCACTTTACAGTATTTCCATATAATTGAATTTAATGGTTCAAAACTATAGATGTTACAAACTGTGAAGACACAGGCATCTTTTCAGACTCCTGGAATTCTAGTTAGAACAGAACAGTAACTCCCAAGCAGCACAAGTCATCTAGTTCCTAAGAAGCAAAGGTAGATAGAATAAACTTTTAACATCGTGTGCTTCCTTTGCTTGCTTTCTGCTTGTTTTTCATGGAAATCCTCATTAGCAGAAAGATATGAAGCATATCTCACATGGAGTTCTCAGCTCAATGATCTGAAAAATTAAAAAAAAAGCAAAAAAGGAAGCAGGGATGGGTGTGAGGGAAATGTTCTCTGGAGTAGATTAGGGCAATGTGAAATTTACCAGCAGAATTGAATTTCTAAAAGTCTAGTGATTTTTAGTAAGTATTCGTAAACACAAGCTAAGTTCTTATAAACATCCTTTATTAAAGGACCAACTTACAACTAACAACTAATATTTCCTCAGCATAGGTGAGGATTGCCAGTCCGGGGAATGAAAGTCTCCGCTGTTGATTCTGATGTGGAGCTCAATGTGCTGTGTTCTGTCCTGTAACCAGATGAGGATCTCTTAAAGAAATTTTCACAGCTGGAACAAGGAAACTGAAGTCACAAACGATACCTAAAGTCAACCCTCTGTACTTGAAGCATGTACAAATTTATCTGATAGGACCCTTTCCAAGACAGTCTTTAGAAAGGCCTGGAGAAATTAGAGAAGAAGGCTAAGAGAAGAAGAAAGGAGGATTGCTAGAGCTTAGAAATGCTTTTTTTTTTTTTTAAAGTAATACATCTATTTTAGTTTTGATGATGTTTACATAGTTGAGAAAGATAAATGCCTATCTGGACCACCTAGTAGGGTAGGAGGGTTGAGGAAAGGGGAGAGTGGATAATTGCTTCCAATTGTTTTTTTCCTTCCTGTATCTGGGGAAAGAAGGGAGAGAATGGAAATGGATGGCTCCTAGGAGTCCAACCACATTGGCTGTATCTGGGGATGAGGGTCAGCCACATGATTAGAAATTCTTAAATGAACATTTAATTTTCAAGTTATCTGACCACAAATTTTATCTCTGTTTAACAGTAACTGATTTTAAAAAATGGCAACAGTCTCATCCCAACAAGTTTCGATTTGTCTTTAATATATTTTATTTGGTGAACTCTATATAGTAGGACCTCTGACTACAACAGAAGTTAAAAATACGTTAAAACAAATAGGATATTAAACTAAGAAAATATCAAGTGTTGGTGACTATGGGCAGTAATGAAGACAAGGAAAATGACCCAAAATTATTGCCAGTACTTTGCCAGCTGGCCCAGGAAAGACAGTGATGTATGACACAGAAGCTGGTATTTGCTAACCATCATAGCTATAAATAATACATGGAATCAACCAGAAAGTAACTAAATCTGAAACACTACATGGCTGGTTCCCAATACAGTTATAATTCAGTCTTGAATTTATCTTTCTTCAAAACTTTTTCTTAAGGATTAAAAAAAAAAGCCAACTAAGTAGTCATTGAAAAAATTATGTATAAAAGATGAATGATTTTTTATGACTGTTAACCATGATTTTTTAAATGACTACTAATAATCTGTCAATCTTAACCTATTTTGTCTACAGGCACCTCCCAAATATCAAAACAACAACCTTGCTATGTGAATGAGCCAAGCTTGGTCGAGCCTGGGCAGCGCGCCTGGTGTAGCACAAGCAGCTGTTCAACAGTTGTGCAACACCAGGAGACACACTCAGCCCATCCAGCCAGCCACTGCTTAAGTGCGTGGTGACAGATGCTGCGTCTAATAGAAATGGGAACAAAAGGAACCTGGAACAAGGGAGAAAATGTGTTATGTGCAAAACAGACATGATCATTAAGAGGGTGTTTCAAATTGCTTGGAGAAAATAGCATTAAAAGATGAGCCCATGTTGGTACAAAAATTTTTGTGCCAAAATATACACCCTCTTATTTGGTTGATGAAAATGGAAACAGACTTTCCCTTTTACCTGTCTGGAGTGTGAGTCCTTCTCTCTCAGGTTTGGACGTCTTCTTGCTCGCAGCCAACTGGCCATGGTCTTGTTGTGCAAGGACCTGATTTTCACAATCAGAGCTAGAGCAAACTTCTTCCGGAAGGTTTTTCTGAGAATTATCCTTCTCACTTTTGTTTTTATCTTGGATATGGTTGAGGTTATCTGTAGAATTATTGAAATCAAACGAATAATTTACATTTGAAGCAATGTTTTTTAAAAAGTCACAGCTAAGTCTTAGACAAAGAAAAATGTTTGTTTACTTAATCCAAGCATTTATTGGGAATCTTCTATCCCCCTAATAGACTCCAGATACTGGAGAGACAACAAGCAGCATTACAGCAAAGGACTGCCTCTGGAGATTCCATTCCAAGGGTTAGAGATGGAGAGATGGACAATGAAGTACACAAATGAGCAAACAGGCAAAGTAGGTTTTTTTTTTCATTATTATTATAAAGGAAATTGGAGTACTTAGGAAGCACCAACAAGTAAAAGTTGCTGGGGCCAAGCTCTCCGAGGTGTGTTATTAGGGCTAAAGCTACTCACGAGTCTAGGAAATGTGGCTCATGCCAGACACTAGATGCAAGAGATTAGGGAGCTTTAGGCAAAGGGATAATAATGATATACAGAATCACGCTACATCCTATGCATGGGGATTGCAACAAGAAAAACTGCTAGGGAAGCCCCAGGGCTCCACCAGAAGGATGAGGGATGCTTTCCAGAGAGATGCAGGCAATAGAATGAAAGTTACAGGAAACAAAATTTATTTTGATGGATTGAGTGTGGGAGGTGAGGAAGAGATCAGGGACACTGCCTAGGTATTGAGCATGATACAGGGAGCATCAGAAGGGTGAAGACTGGATGTAATTAGCCATGGTGAATTCTATTTTGAACATGTTAACTTTAAAATTCCTTTCAGACATCCATGGAGAGGTGTTACACAGGCCATGGGGAAAAACCTGCAATTCAACTAAGAGAAAAAAAATCTGAAAAATGTTAGTTGTAAGATGTCTAGAATAAACTGCAGAGGTTAAGGACAAAGCACAAGGGAAGTGCTACGTATTGACAAATACTAGCATTCAACACACACTATATCCTATTTTCTCTAATGCACTAGAGATTCTATTTACAACCCTTATCAACTGCAGTATTCTAATACTGTTCCTTAAATTTTTCACATTCTACTCTTTCCTCAAAGTGCTAGTGAGAAGCATTATTTAAAAATTTAAATTAATTAGAATTCATTCTGATTTTTAGTATTTTAGGGTTTTATCCATATTAAGGCTAGAAATTATTAAATCGAACTGTAGTCATGGAAATCTAATAATCTAATTGTATATATGGTAATGTCACTACTACTTGGGTTATTTCTCTTGTATTAGATTGTTTCAAAATCTCAAAAGGCTGTTGGTTTTTTTTTAAAGATTTATTTATTTTTATTACAAACTCAGATATACAGAGAGGAGGAGAGACAGAAACATCTTCCGTATCATGATTCACTCCCCAAGTGAGCCGCAACGGCCAGTGCTGCGCTGATCCAAAGCCGGGAACCAGGAACCTCTTCCGGGTCTCCCACACGGGTGCAGGGTCCCAAGGCTTTGGGCTGTCCTCGACTGCCTTCCCAGGCCACAAGCAGGGAGCTGGATGGGAAGTGGAGCTGCCGGGATTAGAACCGGTGCCCATATGGGATCCCGGGGCATTCAAGGCGAGGACTTTAGCCGCTAGGCCATGCTGCCGGGCCCAGGCTGTTGTTTTTTAAGGTGCTTGATGGATTGCTTATCAAATAATCATAGGTCTAGGAATCGTTATTATTGTCGTTGGTATCAAAAAGAAAATATCAAATACAATAATCTAATTAAACTATGATTTCTGTCACTAAATCACTTGACATGCTTAATACAAAGGAATGTTTTTTATAATCATGATATACTGTATTGTCTGTGGCTTTTGGGAAATACATAGGATTATGTTAATTGTGGCAGGGATGTTTTATGGAATAAATGTATGGTTTCAATTTGGTTTATAGATAACAGGTGTCCATATTACAAATAAAACCACCTAGATGGCAGATTTGTCAAATTTTGGTAGCAGCACTTAGAAGTGAAAGAGGAGAGAGTTAGTTAGTTCCTGACTACACTTTCCTTAAGATCACATCTGAAACAGGAAGAAAGAGCAAGGCTGACGTGCAGAAACTGCAATACCAGGGTATTACATCTTAGTTCAATCTCTGTCAGTGCCAATATTCTGAAAAATTAAGGTAGGATGCATATTGCATGTGAAGGTTTAGCACCACTGGTAAAATCAGAGGAGTATTTTCAGTCTTTCAAACTGCTACCTTGACATCTTTTATTACCATAACAACGCTATCTATAATTGGGGGAAAAAAAACAATTATCTGGGCCCAGCATGGTGGCTTCGGGGCTAAAGTCCTCGCCTTGTACACACCGGGATCCCATATCGGTGCCAGTTCTAATCCCAGCAGCTCCACTTCCCATCCAGCTCCCTGCTTGTGGCCTGGGAAAGCAGTCGAGGACGGCCCAAAGCCTTGGGATCCTGCACCCGTGTGGGAGACTTGGAGGAGGTTCCTGGCTCCTGGCTTCGGATAGTTGCAGCACCAGCCATTGTGCTCACTTGGGGAGTGAATCATCGGACAGAAGATATTTCTCTCTGTCTCTCCTCCTCTCTGTATATCTGACTTTCCAATAAAAATAAATAAATCTTTAAAAAAATTATCTTTTCCTAATGGGAATCAAGTATATCAGTAACCATTTTAGAATTTTCACAGCTGAAAACAGCATGTCAAAGTATAAAAACATAATTAAGATATATTGATGATTTCTGTCTTTAAAACAATGTTTTAGAAAATAAACTTACAGAACAGACATCAAATTGGCTCTAGAAAGATCTATAAACTTTTGTAATTTGCCAAGTTAATAAAAAACATGAAACAAAGCTACAGTGAACCATGTTGTTATTTAACATATTAAAAAATCTATAATTTGTGGGCTCGGCAGCGTGGCCTAGTGGCTAAGGCCCTCGCCTTGATCCCATATGGCTGCTGGTTCTAATCCCGGCAGCTCCACTTCCTCTCTGTCTCTCCTCCTCTCAGTATATCTGACTTTGTAATGAAAATAAAATAAATCTTTTAAAAAAAAATCTATAATTTGCTTAAAAAGTAGAGGAAAGAAAACAGCAGGCCTATGACTATATTTGCTGCCATAGCAACAGAGCTTCTATTCCTGCCTACTGAATTCACATCCTGCTGACATTAATCAGAAATGTCCATTTTTGCCAAATTGATGCCATCACACAGATACTTATGGATATACATACTTTACAGAATCGGGAGTTTTCCACATTCTCTAACATAATATCACAGTCTGCACTATGTGAAGTTCCTTTTCAGTTTTTAAGTCAGTGCTGAGTCAAACCAACCCTGGAACATGGCAGTCTCTAATAAAAGCTCAGGTTCTCTGAGGACATTCCTGGTCACCTCCCCTGTACTCACCGGCTCCACCCTGGGGGTTCTCACACATTTCACAATAAGGTAACATTGAATTATTGATATAGGTGCAGAAACTGCACTGCCAGTCTTGTTTAGGAAGGGATGGAATGGCTGACTGGGATGTGGCCTTGTGGACACTGTCCACCATGGGAGCTCTGCTTTCATTGGACCCTGATGGTTTCTCTGCCAGGGGTCTGCCACAGTCATTGGTGGTGACTGGTTTCAATTTTTTAGCTTCAGGTTCAAAACCACTTTCACAGCCGGTGATATCTCCTGCAGTTCTTTTTCTGGGGTCTGATGCCGCCACAGTATTTCTCTCCAGAAGTATCTTTGCTTCATCACTGGAGGACACCAGTTGTCTTTCTTTAGGTTTTGGTAAAAAGAACGATCGAATATCATGCTGCTTTTCCTTTTCAAACTAGAGAAAACAGAGTTATCCAATTAAGAAGCAATCTAATATGTTCTTCCCAGATAAAAGCGCTTAACAAATATTTTCACTATGTTGCCTTATTCTTTGAATATCTTTTTTGAAAAGAATTCAATTATATATTATGACTCCATTGACACACAGATAATGAATAGCATTAACACATTCATCTACTTTGTAACAATCATGTACTTTTTTTTCCTTAGAGCACCACATGCCAACCAACCACTTACATTAATTCACTGAATTTTCATGTCAACTGTGTAAAGTAGGTACTATGATTCTCCCCATGTTTCAGATGAGAAACTGAAACCTTTGCAGAGGTTAGGTACCTTCCACTAGAGAAGTTAAGCCATAAAAATATACTTTGTAAATTATCTGTCCTAGATGTAGCTTAAAGAAAGGTGGACACTGTGTATTTAAACATGTCAAGTCAGGGCCCGGCGGCATGGCCTAGCGGCTAAAGTCCTTGCCTTGAAAGCTCCGGGATCCCATATGGGCGCCGGTTCTAATCCCGGCAGCTCCACTTCCCATCCAGCTCCCTGCTTGTGGCCTGGGAAAGCAGTCGAGGACGGCCCAAAGCTTTGGGACCCTGCACCCGTGTGGGAGACCCGGAAGAGGTTCCTGGTTCCCGGCTTTGGATCGGCGCAGCACTGGCCGTTGCGGCTCACTTGGGGAGTGAATCATGATACGGAAAATCTTCCTCTCTGTCTCTCCTCCTCTCTGTATATCTGGCTGTAATAAAATGAATAAATCTTTAAAAAAAATATGTCAAGTCAGAGAAGAACTTAGGGAGCAGGCCTTTGACCTCGCAGTTACTTCACTTGTCACACACCTTGGAGTGCCATGGGCTGGATTCCAGCTCTGGCTCCTGACTTTACCTTCCTGCTAATAAAGATCCCGAGAGAAAGGGTAATGAATCAAATACCTGGGGTCCTGCTACCTATCAGGGGAAACCCGAATGTGGTTCCTGGCTCCAAGCTTCAAGGGTAGGCCAGTCCTGGCTGCACAGTTATTTAGGGCCAGCAGATGACAGCTATGTCTTAGTCTCTTTACATCTGTCTCTCAAATAAATACATTAATTTTTGCTGGTTTTTTTTTTTTTTAAGGCTGTATGTGTTATAATGTGGCCAGTTAAGCTACTGTCCGCTGTGCCAACATCCCATATGGGTGCTGGTTTGAGTCCTGACTACTCCATTTCCAAACCATCTCCTTGCAATGTTCCTGGGAAAGCAGTGGAGGATGGGCCAATGAAACTGGAATAAGTTAATGACTTCTAAATGTCCCAGCTCTGCTCACTGGACCAGTTTGGGGAGTTAACTAGTGGATGAAAGATCTCTCTTTTTCATACCTTTCAAATAAATAAAAATAAAATCTTTTTTTGGAAAATTAATCACTTTAAAAATTTCACATTTGAACTGTAAACACAGTGTTTATAAACACTGTTACTCATATTAAAATGTTTTCTTGACCAAAAATCATTTTTCAAGTTACCAGCACAGATGGTAATTACAGATATTAATTAGGGCAGTTTCTTTAATTGACACATTTCGAACAGTCACCTTAGAACAGCTACATCGTATTTCATGTTTTTCATCTATTTTTTTCCAATGTGTAAATTTCAATTCCCTAATTAGCAAAAATACAACACCTATCTTAGCTACCAGTTAAGGCAAATTAAAAGTTAATGTTAGAGCACTCTCCTAGGAGCTGAGTTGGAATATAGAGT
Organism: Ochotona princeps; assembly: GCF_030435755.1. NCBI lineage: Eukaryota > Metazoa > Chordata > Mammalia > Lagomorpha > Ochotonidae > Ochotona > Ochotona princeps. The sequence goes on from NC_080836.1 coordinate 20,049,039, forward strand.
GGACACATACAGTGGGATTTCAAAGAAGACCACATCAATGCTTACCCCATCTCACATGCTCTTCTCCTAATATGACCCGGATACACCTCCTCTGAGGAAGGCAGGGATCCTTGTTCTTTTCCACTGGTTCTGTGTGGGTCTTTGTGATTGTCTACCCAACAGATTTCTAGTTAAATTGGGACTGACATACACTACAGGGCCAAGCTGACACCGGGCCACTTCGGTTGCTGATCCTTGTGCAAAAATGGAGAACATATCCAGACAACACAACAGGTTCCTCTAAGCCAACTGAAGATTTCCAATTCCTCATCAAAAGATGGAAAGGACAGGTTGAACAACATTCCAGGGCAGGCTCTACGACAAGTCCCTAAGGACACTAAGATAGACTGGACAGCCAACAGGGCTTAGAAAGTATTTCTCACTTCTGCAGTAACAAAGCTGACAAATTCTCAAATAATCAGGACCACATAATAACATCTTCTGAACATTCTTCCCCAGATCCAGGCCTCAAAGTCAACATTCAGATGACGTCTCTGTCCCTAGGTGTAGATGTAGTGTGATAGCAAGGAGTGATACATTTTCTACCTCTTTCTGGCACCCCTGCCACTTTCATAGATACAGGAGGGAAAACTAAAACATTTACTTCCTCCACCTCCCCCTCGACCCTGACACTATCCAACCTAATCAGGCTCATATGCATCTGTAACCCCTTATCTTTGTAACAAATATTAAAATAAAAAAAATTTAATTACTGAAAAAAAAAGGTGAGACTGATTTTTCAGATCAGGACATTGAAGGTAGTAAATCAAGCCTCTACTCAGTCAAAACTCTGTTTCTGCCATTTCTCTCTCTTGGAATGTTTGCCTTTGGAACCTAGTCACTATAGAAGAGGCCATGTCCCATGGGTATTCCAAGTGACAATCACAGTAAGACCTAGATGATGCCCAGCACTACGAGAATGAAAAAGCCTTCAGCTGCTTGGGCCCCTGCCACGTGCGTGGCAGACACAGATCGAGTTCCTGTCTCTGGCTTCAGCTTGGCTCAGCCCTGGCTTTTGTGGCCGTTTGAGGAGTGAACCAATAGATGGAAGAGCTCTCTCTTTTTTTGTTTCTTTGCCTTTCACAAAAACACATCTTAAAATGGAAATAAAAAATAAAATTTAAAAGATTTATTATTTAAAAGGCAGAGGGAGAGGGATAGATATGGGGGAGAGCTTGTTTTCTATGATTACAAATACATATATATATAAATATTATATATAACTATGTAGTTACATAATTATAGGGAAAAGCTCTCTCTCCAATTCCTCCATCCCACTATTGTAGAACTCCTCTATTTTTTTGAATTTATATTTTATTTATTTCAAAGGCCAAGATGCAGAGAGAGGAGTAGATGCAGAGACTCATTTGGGTGTTCACACCCAAACGGCTGCAACAGCTAGGTTTGGACTAGGCTAAATCCAGGAGCCCAGAGCTTCATCTGGGTCTCCCATATGAGAGCAGAGCCTAAGCACTTGGGCCCTCTTCTGTTGCTTTCCCAGGCCATTAGCAGGGAGTTGAGTCAGAAGCAGAGCAGCTGGGACTCGAACCAGCACTCTTATGGGATGCTGGTATCACAAGCAGAGGCCGGCAACAACACAGCCCTAGAACTTGTATTTTGAATGATTGTTATTTATACACTCTCATAGACACCAAAAAGTTATCTAATTAGTTGTGGAAGCTACATAATATAGATAAAAATGCAAAGAATGAAACCACTATCCACAAGACAGATTTAAGCCGTACATAAGGGAAAAGTCTAAATGGGTGGAAGAAAGCATAGGGAAAGCACAGATTAGCAGGCTTTTGGAACTTGTATTCCCCTCCCCAAACCCTTTTTTTTAGGTAACAAAGACAGCAAAATGCTTAAGAAAATGCTCTATTTCATACCATAAAAGTGAAAAAGGGAGCTCCAAGGGCTTTAAAAACGTGAGCAACATAGCTAGCATCTGCTATTTCTAGTTAACCTACTGATTTTACAAAGGAGATAAAATTCCTGAAGCCACATCTATCTGGAAATGAATTAATTTTGCCTTGATCCCTTGTCAGTAGTTTTGTGGGGCATACAGTTCTCATCAAATCTTTATCTTTTGACAAATACTGGGGCCAGTGGAATGGCCCAGGGATTTGGGTTATTGGGTGCAATGTTGACAACCCATATCTGAACGTTGGTTCGTACCTTGGATGCTCTGCTTCCCAACCAGCTGCTTGTTGACCTGCTTGGGAAGGCAGCACAAAGACAGCCTATGTGCTTGTGCCTCTGCCACTTGTGCAGAAACCTGGAAGAAGCTCAGGTCTCCTGGCTTCAGCCTGGCTCAGCCCTGGCTGTTGTGGCCACTTGGGGTATGAAACAGTGGATGCAAGATTTATCTTTCCCTCTCTCTCTCGTTTTCCATCCTTCTGTACTTCAAATAAATACATTAAAAAATGATTAATTTATTTCAGAGAGAGAAAGAAAAAAAATGAGAGCTTCCATCTGTTAGTTTTTACTTTGGCCCATCTTCCACAGGCACATTAGCTAGAAGCCAGAGTGGAAGTGGGGCAGCAAGGACTTGAACCAGCACTCCCAAAGAGATGTCAAAGTTGCAAGTGGCTTAACTTGCTGTGTCACAATGTTGGCTTCTCCTGAGATCTTAAACAACATTGCTCTACTTCTTTCTCACATCAGCCTCTGGGAACTTTTCTCTCTGGTGCTGAAAAATTTTATAATGACCTATATGCACAAATCTACATTTATATGCCTTAAAAAATTCTGCTCAGCATGCAGAATATCTTATTAATTTTGAATAATCCTAATTATGTTTAGCTCTTGGGGATTTATTATTCTTTGATAGCTTCTTCCTCCTCATTTTATCTTCTTTTTCTGAAATTCCTGTTAGCAGGATGTTGGACCTAGATATTTATGTCTTATCTTCCATTCTCATATTTTGCCTCTGTCATTTTACCCTTCACGCTCCTGGAATTTTCCTCTATCTTTCAGTCTCTCTATAGGATTATTTTAGTTTGGCAGCCTTATTTTTAACATCTCAAAGTTCCTTCTTGTACCCTGTTCCTTTCACATAGTATTCTAATTTTACATTTATATTCACAGTATCATCTCAAATCTGAAGCCACTCATCTGAGTTTTTAAAAAAGCAATCTTCAGGGGGGCAGGCATTTGGCCTAGTAGTTAAGGCATCAGCTGGGATGTCTGGATTTCACCTGGAAGTGCTTGTGTTTAATTCCCAGCTTTAGCTCCTGATTCCTGCTTCTCACTAATGCACATGCAGGGGGAAGCAGCGGGAATCAGTACCTGGGTTCCTGCAACCCACATGGGAGACCTAAACTGGGTTTCTAACTCAGGACTTTGGTCCCCTGACCGAGGGGGATATTTGGGGGAGCAAATGAATGAAGGAAGCTCTCTGTTTTATACACACACACTTTCCATATCAATGTTTATATTATTAATTGATTTTTATTCACTCTTTTTATGCTACAGACTCTCCCCAAATGTCCAATGACCCTTGGTTGCTGCTTTGTTGTTAGAAGAACGGAAGAACTGCCTGGGAGCTTAGGCTATACGGTGTTCACTACCCAGAAAAGACTTGACAGGACCCACTGATTCAATGGCAGGGGTGAGGACCACATTGGGGTCCACAGTGAACCTAGATGTCTAACTACAAGTGCAGTAGGAATGCTATTTTCAGTTACTGCAATAGGGAATACGGGAAGAAAAACTAGGTTCATTATAAGGCAAAGTATAGCTGTAAAATAGACAGCTGTTCTACTTCCAATCCAGTTCCTTGCTGATGGCCTAAGAAAAGCAGTGGAAGGTGGTCCATGTGCTCAGGCCCCTACCACTGACATGGAAGACCAGGAGTAGGCTCCTGGCTCCCAGCTTTGGTTTGGCCCAGCCCCACTAGCCTACTGAGAAATGAACAAGGATACAGAAGATATCTGTCTCCCCTTGTCTCTCTTCTCTGTGGCTTTTTCATGTAAATAAACAAATCTTCCAAAAATTTTAATTCTTGGGTCTAATGTGGTAGCCTAGTGGCTAAAGTCCTCACTTTGCATGCGTCAGGATCCCATTTACATACTGGTTCTAATCCCAGCTGCCCCACTTCCCATTCAGCTCTCTGCTTGTGGCCTAGGAAGACAATCAAAGATAGCCCAAAACCTTGGGACCTTGCACTTGTGTAGGAGACCTGGAAGAGCTCCTGGCTCCTGGCTTTGCATCGGCTCAGCTCCTGCAGTTACGGCCACTTGAGGAGTGAATTAGTGGATGGAAGATCTTCTTCTCTGTCTCTCCTTCTCTCTGTATATCTGATTTTCCAATTAAAAAAAAAAATAAAAATCTTAAAAAAATTTAATTTTGAAACTTACCTCTCCACTAAAGAAATAAAAATGTTTAAGATTTGCTAAAAACAAATCAACACTCTCAACAGAACAAACTTTCTAAAAGAATTCTCAGGGATATATCAACCTTCACAGTTGATCCCCTAATTAATTAAGTTATTTCTAGAGGAACTTCTTTCTAATATTTAAGCAATGACTAATCTTGGAAAACAACATCTGAGAAATTCTCATTACGAGCTAGGGGCAGGTTGAGCGGAAAGGTTAGCAGTGATAGACAGTGATCACAAACTGATGCATACCCTCGCTACCACGGGAGTTCATTCACAGTGTGTGGGAGGAATTGGTACAGGTGCTCTCTTGAAACCATGTGCCAGTTAGGCAATAAAAACTTGAGACTTTGGCATGTAAAATCCAGATAACAAGGAAGTGGGTGGATAGGAAATCATTTTAGTAATTTTAGTAGTTCAGGATGCACTAAGAATAGAATTTGGGTACAAGGTGAGGGCAAGGTTAGCAGTGGCTATAAATGATGTGATGAATGTTGCCACAGGAAGTGAAGCTACCAGCTAGTGTCCTGAACACAGAGCCACCAGACGCTATGGGACTTCACAGCAATGAAGGTTTTCTTTGAGGTAACAGGTTAGAAACTTGGTTCACATCATCAGTTAGGTTTTCTGTGCACTTGGACAGGAGTTGGTTTTGCAGGTCTATGATTGAAAAACAAGTAACAAAGTCTCTGATAGCTCCCAAAGATGCTGGCTGGGAACAAAGATCACTGCCTTCCTGAGAGGAGTTCTCTGTTTAGGGTGCCTCTGGCTTTTTTCACAAGCCCTCATGAGGCTCCTGTTTGCCTGGGAAGCCCCTGACATTGCCTCAAAACTCCTGTGTTTGTTGCATATGCATCTTTGAGGCTGCAGTTCTTTGCTCTCTCTGTAATCTCGATTCAGGATCCAGCCAAGGTTAACAGACTGGGATAAGATATCTGCTGATGACCTTTAGCAGTTCTATTTTTTTTTCATTACTTTCCTGCATGTAATTTAGAGTTCACATGTGAACACACGAGTGAGTAATGAATCTCCTGGCTCAAATTTTAAAATTTTTCATTTGTTATTTGAAAAGCCTGGAAGGATACAGAGCAAGACAGTGAGAAAGAGACAGAGAGAGAACGAGAGAGAAAAAGCAGATCCCTTCTGCTGATTTACTCCCCAAATGCCTGAAACAGTGAGGGCTGGACTGGCTGAAACCAAGAGCCTGGAGCTCAACCCAAGTTTCCTACATGTGTGGCAGGGACCCAATCTACGCAGCCATCGCCTGCTACCTTCAAGGTTATACAATAGCAGGAAGCTGGAATTGAATGCAAATCTAGGCACTTGGATATGGGATGTGGCTATCTCAGGGGGAGGCTTAATTGCTGTGTCAAATGTCTATCTCATTAAAGAGTAAAATATATAAATCCTCTTGAAGGCTTCATAAAAATCCCTCTGCCTTCTCTGAAGTAGGAATTCTTTTTTTTTAAATAATACATATTTCTTAAAAATTCAAATACAGAAATAAAAACACAATATCCCACCCAGTATACAGACATCCACATAAATCCCCTTCCCTCTAATCTCATTCCCCAGAGGTTATCACTGTGAACAAGTTAAAGTATATCCTTTGAAACATTTTCCTTTGTATATACAAGTATATATAAACACACATAAACGCACTTCTGCCTTTTACAAAAATGAAATCATGTAAATGTACATATTAATCTTCAATTTCTATCTTCATTCATTCAATATACAGAAAATTCACAACAAATCTGATTATCAGTCCTCTTGGGTTCGTTTTCCATTATATAAAATTATATTCAAGCATCAATTACAAAACTCTTGATAATATACTTCCTGCCATCTTTGAGTCTCATCTCTAACCACTCCAGTATGAAAAGACTGGAACACAAATTACCTTAAATTCTTCCTGAAACAAAGGCAGTACAATCAAACAAACAAACAAACTAGGAACACACTCTGTCATTCCTAGATTTTGGCCTTTTCACTTTGTGATACATTCTGCCTGGACTTTTCCATCTGGCAAGTCCCTAATTCTTCCAACAATCAGCTTAATAATGATCTCTAGAAGACAAGACTTCCCAACTTTTTTCAAGACATAATCACTTCTCTATTTACCCCTATACTTTATAGCTAGCTTCTTAATTGTACTTATCTCACAGTACTGCAGTAATTCATTTACATGTTTTGAGTTACCTTTCCATCCAAAGGATCTGATGGAGTGTTTATCTTGGAGCAGGTACTCAGTAATTTAACTGTTGAGGAACCAATGCTTTAGGAACATTTGCTGAGTACCTACTATGCACAGAACCATATCCCAAGCATGAAGAGAAACTTACCATTTTATCCTAAGGAACTTACCATTTTCCTATTATTTCCCCTAGGTGGATGGGGGAGGGACAGAACACATTTATTATAAGACCACATATTGCTTCTGACATATAGTTGGTTTCAAAAATCTATAGTCATTTGCCTCAAATTCATTTAGGAACAAAGCATTGCATAATCAAATAAATCACAAAATAACGGGTAGTTTGTCCAGCAGGTCTGTTAAATGTGGCACAGAGCCTCCCAGATCCCAATTCTCTGTCCCAGCAGGGGAACTCTCACTTATTCAGCCTGCAAATGAGAAAACTGAGATGATATTATGCTAGGAAATTCCTAACACATCAAGAGGACATAATTAGTCCTTTTATAATTTCTCCTCCCCAGAGGAAAATTAGATCAAGAGCAACAAATGAGGTTAAAGGAAGACAACGAAGAACGAGCTTGTTTTCTATCTGGTAGTGGTAGGGGGAAGGCAGTTGCTTTGGAATTCTTAAAAACTGAAGAGTATCATCACTGAGTTGAGTGATTCCCGTGCAGTCATGGAATGTGATAATTGAGTTCATCCCTTCTGTTACAGTAGCTGGATTCTGGACATAGGGAGCATTTCTATCATCAGAAAGAGGGAAATTGTAACTCGGCTTAGCATAATGAAGTGCATGTATTCTAATGGGTAGGAAATGACTGTACTGACAGGACTCAAACAGCACATAGGGCAACTTAAAAAAAAAAATAAGAAGAGACCAGTCTTGATGTTTTGAGACACAGATGTACTGACATTAACTCATTGTGGAGATTCCAGCAGGTGTTTGGTTGGTTAATAAAAGAAAGTGAATTTTAAGAAGTTACTGAGATGTAGACACAGATGTTAAGCATGAATGCAAAATTCCTATATTAATAAGATGCTTCTAATGACTCCTCTGCTGTCCTTTATTAAGTTAAATTGTCACTGAATGTGCACTTTTCATTTTCTAGCTTGACAGGAAGAGAGACAGAGAGCTTATATCTGCTGGTTTGTACCCCAAATGGTTGGAAGCTGCAAACTCAATCAGTCATCACTGCTGCTTCCCAGGGTCTGCCTTAGCAGGACGAGGGAATCGGGAGCGGGAGCCAAGTGGAGTCCTAGTCCTCTGATATGAGACATAGGCATTTTAACTTGGTGTCTTGCCTGCTAGGCCCAATGTCTACCCCTAAGTGTTAGCTTTTTGCAGAGTTGGTGTGATTCCTATAGCTGTCAGTGGATTCATTGATTAAAGCATCTCAGAAAAAGGCACTCCCTAAATTAACATAATTTTAAAAAGATTTGTTTTTTTGAAAGTCAGAGTTACATACATAAGGGGAGAGACAGAAAGATCCTCCATCCATCAGTTTACTCCATAGGTGGCTGCAGTGGCTGGGGTTGGGCCAGGTCAAAGCCAGGAGCCAGGAGTTTCTTCTGGGTCTCCCATGAGGGTACAGGGGTCCAAGGACTTGAGCCATCAGCTAATTACTCAACACTCAGGCCATTCTGACAGGTTGTTAGTTTAAAAATTAATGACCTTGGGCTCGGCAGCGTGGCCTGGTGGCTAAGGTCCTCGCCTTGATCACATATGACCGCTGGTTCTAATCCCGGCAGCTCCACTTCCTATCTATCTCTCCTTCTCTCAGTATATCTGACTTTGTAATAAAAATTAAAAAAAAAATCTTAAAAAAAATTAATGACCTTACAAAAATTAATGACAATAATTTTTTGTCAACATTAGTGGTAAAAAGGGGCAAGAACACAGTTAAAAATGCTTTCAGGGTATGATAAAATTTTGTCACTTAACAGCATTAGCTTTGAAAGTTTTTTGTCTTACATAACAGCAATCTTGCATTTACAGAAGACATTACAGTAACAAACCACTGACATCCATTCTAACTCACCTTGACTATGTGTGTAAAGAAGTAACCACATTGGGCCCGGCGGCATGGCCTAGCGGCTAAAGTCCTCGCCTTGAAAGCCCCGGGATCCCATATGGGCTGCCGGTTCTAATCCCGGCAGCTCCACTTCCCATCCAGCTCCCTGCTTGCGGCTCACTTGGGGAGTGAATCATTGGACGGAAGATCTGTCTCTCCTCCTCTGTGTATATCTGGCTGTAATAAAATGAATAAATCTTTAAAAAAAAAAAAAGAAGTAACCACATTAAATGGTCCTTTCAACACGGGGCAAATAAAGAACTTCGGTCTAAGTATTTTTAAACAAGGACAAGAGCTTTAAGCCTGCAATAATATTTCCCACAAGACTTGCAAGTCAATGTGCCTATGTCCCAGGCACATGGAAGGCAGAACACATTCCTTTCTTGAATTATAAAACTGACACCCAGTTACTGTGTTCCTTTCTTTTGTCTTTGCAAAACCAAAGGAAATGCTGGGAATAAAAACTGCAAACTGCTTATGATGGCAACTTGTGTGTTTTTATCTGAAAAGTTCAGGGACCTAATCTATTTGCTCTTTTGCGCTAGGGTAATCCAGTGGTCTTTAGACACAAACTCCTTTAGAGACAAAGGATAGGATTAGAAAATCAGTTATTAGAACTGACAGAGAGGAAAAGGAAATCTAGTAAAACTCATAAGAAGAAAAAGAAGAAGAAGAAAAAACCACTTCCAAGCCTGGTGCTAGCCCAGCAAAGCACAAGCCACCAACAAGAGCATCCATGCCAGGTTTAATAGACTTTGATCAAAGGGCAGCTCTGGTGGGAGCCATTACTGCATCATGTTATGCAGTACCTTCTCCTAACAGAATCAGTGGACCACCTTCTTTCCCTTTTCTTTCTTTCTTTTCCTTTTTTTTTTTTTAAACAAATGGATGACTGGGATATCATGCTGGTCTCTTGAACTAGAACTAAACAGCCCTCACTGACATTTGTAAACAATCCAGTAACAATATGGCTTCAAAGGAATATAGAGAAACAGAAGTAGAATTTTAATCAGCTAACTTAAAAAAGAAAGGACTTAAATTATTGTAAAAAAAACAAACGACTAACTGTTCAGATTTGCCAAAATTTTCATTACATTTTGACAGTGAGTCATTCTTGGATACAGCCAGTTTTTCTCTGCAAGCATAGAAAAAACAAAATGGAACAAACAACACCACTCAGTAAAACAACCTAAGTGGTAAAAAAAAAAAAACCCAGAACCATTATTACTTGTTTTCAATAATAATATCAAAAGAAGTACATGCAATGTCTTTGGGAAAAGGAAATTATTTGTGCTCACCCATGTAAGTACACTACATGTATATGGGGGATTACACAGTTGTAACAATTTTTTATGTGGCTTGCATTACTGTTTTAAAACTAGGTATTCAAAATTTAACTACATATCATGAACAGTTCATGAGATTAGATACTTACATCCTTTCAGACAGCTATGTAGCATTTGATAAGCTATTTAATCCCATATTGTTACACATTTAGGATATTTCAAGTTGTTCACTGCTGTAAGTATTGCAATAAAGAAACTTAATGCTAACATTTAATGAACTATCCTTCCTAGAAGAATAAATATTTAGCTTAATTTTAAAACACTTTAGCCAAATCCGTGTATTCATCACCCACCTGGCAACAAAATAAACATGGCTTTTTTTCCCCTTGATTCCTATCTGGATTATTGTGAAGAGTATTTTATTTTTGTCTCCATTGTTGGTTGTATTTAGTATGTGTCAAATGTAGCTCTGAAAATTTATTTTAAGTTGCATTACTTTGATTGAAGATGTCCTTAAAGCTATTTAGGATCAGGATGGTGTTGCGATATAGTGGGTAAAGCTGCTGTATGCAACAAAGGTATTCTTTGAGCACAGGTTCATGTCCTGGCTGTTCCACTTCTGACTCAGCTCCCTATTAACATCCAGAAAAAGCATCAGAAGATGGCCCACATGGGAAACCCTAAAAAGGAGTTCCAGGCTTCTTACTTTGGCCTGGCCCAGTCCCAGACTACTGCAGCTATGTGGAAAATGAACCAGCAGTTGAAAGATCTCTGTGTCTCCTCCTCTCTTTCTCACTTTCCTCCTCTTTGATTTTACCTTTCAAATAAATAAAATTAATCTTTTTTAAAATTAAGGCTTATATTGTCCAATCAGGAGAATTAAGTTTTGTAGCACAACATATAAACCATGTGACTGTAACTCAGTGCTCTAAGCAAATCACCCAGAGTGTGCCACTTGGCCTGATGTTCTCCTTTAAGCTCTAAGACTGACCTTCCACTTGTCACTGGGACGCCGACTGAAGTTCAAAGGCATCTTGCATCGAGGATGTGTTAGGTAAACCGTTCTCCCTTTGTCCTTAAGTCCGAGTTCCAGCATAGCTTTATTTATTTATTTATTTATTTGTTTGTTTATTTGTTTATTTTATTTTTATTGGAAAGTCAGATATACAGAGAGGAGGTGAGACAGAGAGGAAGATCTTCCATCCCATGGTTCACTCCCCAAGTGAACGCAACGGCTGGAGCTGAGCCAATATGAAGCCAGGAGCCAGGAGCTCTTCCAGGTCTCCCACATGGGTGCAGGCTCCCAAAGCCTTGGGCCGTCCTCGACTGCTTTCCCAGGCCACAGGCAGGGAGCTGGATGGGAAGCGGGACTGCCGGGATTAGAACCGGAGCCCATATGGGATCCTGGTGCATGCAAGGCGAGGACCTTAACCATTATGCTATCATGCTGGGCCCCTCCAGCATAGCTGCATAGCTTCCCTCTCAATCATCTGTGCATTCTCCAGTTATAGACGAATATGCCATTGGCTGTAGCGTTTCTGCTAAATACCTGCTTTGGTCCTTTCTCACCTTTTGGTATATGCTCCTATTAGACAACATAAAAATCCAGGTCTCACTTTGTTCATTCCACCTGTGAAAGGTCTGCAGCTTTTTCCTTTTCTGCCCTATCATCACTATCAATGTTAGAAGTTCAAACTAGAGTTTAATGCTTCAATCCCACTCTCTCCTCTCACCAGAATCCCTGACAAAGGAGTCTTATACATACTAATAACCTCATGAATAAAAAGGAACTGGGTTTATTATTAGACCTGAAAATGACAGATGGCATCTAAGTAAAATTTTGGTAAAAGGTTATTAAAAAAGTCCAGTTAGAATCCAAGGTCAAAATCTCCCATCCAGCAGCAGAGGAGGCAGCAGGGCCCGCCAAAGCAGACTCTGTCCCTCCGGCTCAGCACAGAGGCAGCAAGGACATGTGAGGCCTGACTCCAGGGAGCACAACCATCCGCACGCTGAGGCCAGCACTGGGGAGAAAGCCGAGACAGGGAGTGGAGAGGAAGCAGATGCCATCAGAAGCTGAAATGGAATCAGAGTGTAGCAGAAACAATCTGTTCCCCAATAGCACTGACTCCACGAAAAAGGGCAGAAGAAGAAAAGAAGAAGAAATCTGACCACATCATTCATCTGCTTAAAACACTAAAAAACACCACATGTTTCCAGGACAAAACACAATTTCTTTTTTGGCCTGCGGAGGTAGGCTCCCATCCAACTGGTTAGTGACAAAGATTCAGGCTTCCTCCCATTTGATTGACTTCCTGCATGCCCTAAACTCACTCACACATACCTCTGACCTCAGATGGAATCCCTTGAGCTGTGCTGAGGCTTTGGAGAATAACACTGTGAAGGCTGTCAATTTGATGTGCGGTCAAAACTGCCTCAGATTCCAGGTGCTTCTGACCTCCCCCTCGTGTTCTCTGGCTCCTCTTCCCCACGCAGCACAAGTCTTTTATGCAAAGCTCCCTTGCCTATTGGACTGGCTCTCCCAAAGGAGAACTGAAATGCCGTTTTAAGAGATCAAAGTCATAGCCTAAGAAGAAAGGTGTCAAGCTGAGGTTCACAGAGGAGTTCTGATCTGGTCACTGTTCCAAACCCACTCATCTGCTCTAAAAATAATGTACTATCCCTCAAGGGTGGCCTACCCTCCCACTTCCCTCTTCTGTGTGTAAGAAGCAATGGATGCTTCAACTACCTGATCTTTTCATTGAGTCTTAGATTTTGTTTATGGCTCTTGTGTTTCTGCACATGAATAAGTTTGTGTTTTTTTTCCTGCCCATCTATCATCAGTTTTATTTCACAGAATCAAATCATAAAACTTTCAGAGAGAAATTTTGAACTTCCCTACAGATGTTTCCTATGGGAAACTTTCTCAATGCTCTAGGTTATTATTTTTCTAATTTATCTAGAGCTTGATTTATACCTCTATTTTCATATTTATCATACTGCAAGAAAATGACTTGCTTATAAATAGTCTCATTTAACTAAAAAGGTGCTCCAAAGGAAAGGCAGATGTTTTCCTTATCTTGGCATTGTTAGATCCTGGCATATAATCCATTAAAATAGCTTTATTGAGACATAATTTATTTATCATAAAATTCACCCTTTTAAAGTATCCAAGTCATTGATAACTAGCATATTCGGAGTGATGCAACCATCACTACTGATTAATTGTTGAACATTGTCACAGCTCAAAAAGAACTCTGCTCCAAGCCCCCAGTTTATATAAATCAAGTCTTGCAATATGTAGCTTTGTGTCTGGCATAATATTTTCAAGGTCCATCTTTGTTATAGCATATCAGCATTTAATTTCTTTTTTAAGGCTAAATAATTGACGAACCAAATTTTGTTTACCTATTCATCAATTCATACTTATTCTGACTTCTCTAACCTTTCAACTTTTGTGAATCATGCCACTGCGATATTCATGTACAAGCTTTAGTGTGGATATATTTCTAATTCCCTTGGAAGTGGACTGGCAGAGTTATATCGTGGCTCTATACTTAACACGGTGAGGGACTGTGCAGTTAGTTTTCAAAATGGCTGCACTGGTTTATACTCCCATCAGCATGTGCAGGTGTTCCCATTTTTCTACATTACTGTCATTACTTATGTCCATCTTTTTTATTTTTAGTCATTTTAGCCCATGTGTAGTAGTATCTCATTATGTTTTTTTTTTTTAAGCTAGTTGCTCTAATTCTTTTTTTTTTTAAGATTTATTTTATTAATTGAAAGGTGGATATGCAGAGGAGGAGAGACAGAGGAAGATGTTCCGTCCAATAATTCACTCCCCAAGTAGCTGCAATGGCTGGAGCTGAGGCAATTCGAAGCCAGGAGCCAGGAGCTTCCTCCTGGACTCCCATGCAGGTGCAGGGTCCCAAAGCTTTGGGCCGTCCTTGACTGCATTCCCAGGCCAAAAGCAGGGAGCTGGATGGGAAGTGGGACTGCCAGGATTAGAACCAGCGCCCATATGGGATCCCGCTGCATTTAAGGCGAGGACTTTAACCACTATGCTATCGTGCCAGGTCCTCATTATAAATGTTCTGATTTGTGCTTATATCATCTTTTCTTAAATTAAATTCATTCATTAATTACATTGTGTTGTAATTACATAGAATCTGGGATTCTCCCTCCCACCCTCCCCCCATTGTGGGTTCCTCCACCCTGCTGCATAACCATAGTTCAAGTTCAGCTGAAATTCCCTCCCTGCAAGTATTTGCCAAGCATAGAGTCCAACATCCCATAGTCCAGACAAGTCCAACTACTTATTGGGTAGACCCTCTCTGGTCTGAGGGCAGAGTCAGCAGAGTATCTTCCCGGTCAAATAAAAGCACTAATATACCATCTGCAACAATTAACATCGTTATGGAATTAATTGACATGGTATTGAGCAGTCAACATGTTAAAAATAAATGCGATTTCTTAACCACTTTCTGTGACCCCTCATTCACAGTTCAATTTTAGTTTATATACTACAAATGACATAATATCCATAACATAACATGATATGCTTAACATCATATCACATTAAATTAAGGCAAACATGTGGTATCTAACCTTTTGGGTGTGCTTATATCATCTTAATACATGTGAGTGATCTTTGAATACTCTGTATGGAATCTACCTTCCATAAACATTGGAAAATCAAATGCAAGTATTTTAAAGTTCTATTCATTATACACACATTTATTGAGGGCCCAAATCATGCTAACTACAACAGTTTGACAGTGTTATGAAGAGTGACTTTGGAGCAGAAAGACCCAGGTTCAAAACCAGCTCTGCTACCTTAATGCCCTCAAGAAACCAGTCAAAAACAAGAGATTTTAGACAACAGAGATGGGAATTTTGTGAATACCACAACTTCTACAACCAAATTTCTCCTCATTGCTACCATTCAATCAGGGAACTAGACTTAGGAGCAAAAAAAAAAAAAAAAAAAGAAAGTTGTTATTGTTATTAGGAACCCAGGCATTTTTTTCTAATTTGCACTTTAGAGTCCACAACAAAAGTTTTTATAGATTGTTGGCACGTAATAAATACACAAAAGTTCATTTTGTCATTATTGAGGTTATATCTTTAAATTTCATAGCTATACCAAAGAGCTCTCCTTCTGAATTTTTGCAGCAGACCAACAGTCATCTGACATCTTTTTAGTGCAAATGTGGGCACTTGAAATGTAAATTTGCTTTTTGGGGGCTATGATGTTTCAAAAGCCCTTCAGGATACAAACCAGAAGACCTAGGATGGCTATGATGGAGAAAAAAGGCAGTTCTGTAAGCCAGGCCAAAGCTGCCACCACAGAGGCAGGCTAAGAAAGGTCATCAAGGAGGAACAAGAAAGAATGATGCAAACTGCGAGGACAAAAGTAGAGGCTTCAGTGGGGAAGGAAGCAAGAGTGGCCAAGAAGCAAACCTGAGTGATGGTTCCGGGGACTGAGAATTTCTTGGAGATCTGCTTCAAAATTAAAAGAACAAGTGCTTGGAATGATAAAATAGAAGCAGCTCCAGCTTACTCCAACTCAAAGATTAGAATCCATGCAGAAAGAATGCTATACTGTCCTAAGCAGAAGCCTGACTCCTACGCCCTAAGTTTGTCTTGGGACACTTCACAGTATACATACAATGCATGATAGGAACCTGAGCAGCCATCTAGTGACCCAGGATCCCAAATCACTGGAAATAAGATGTTGCTCATTATTACTGGAGAAAATGAAACCAAAACCCAATAAAGCAAGAGTAGGACCCAGCTTCCTCTCTATTTCCCTTGGCACAAGGTATCTCTGCCTGCCCTTACAAAAAGGAATTCATCAAATTAAGGGAGGGGCACAATTTTCTAATCACAGAATTACCTGATTCTCTGTAGCTAAGAACTTTGATGGCCAGTATTGTCAGAGAATTCAAGGAGAAAATGTACTTACTACATTCATGTGACAATTCGTGACCCTCCCGATCAGCCAAAGCTCATCTGGCCAGCACAAATTCCCTAAAGTGCATGGCATCACTGACCAATTACAGGAAAGTCAGGGACTACACTGACCAATCAGGAACTCACACAACAGCTGATCACACGCTTCTCAGGCTCCATTTTAAGTGGATGAGAACATTTACTCCTAACTTGGGGAGCCTGGGAATGGTTGCTGAGCTGGTGTCTGTTTTTGCAGTAAATACTCTGATGTTAGTGGTTTGCTTTCTGTGTGTTGGGCAAGCAGATTCAGTTTGGGGGTTGCATAAACAATGCCTTGAACTATTTTCGGGTATTATTAAGTAACAACTTGTGACCATGAAGGGACTACAATCCTGAGTGAACTACTCACTCACAGCACATCAGACCCTGGGCCACCTACACCTCTGGAGACTGTCTAGTAGCTGCCTGAGAACTTCTCTCAGAGAGAGTTCCCAGTGGCTGATTGCTGACCAGACATTGCTAGCCTAAAGTGCTTGTTGGATGGAGGAAACTTGGCTTGGATTCAGTTTAAGATCTACAGGCATGGGCCTGGTGTGGCAGCCTAGCTGGTAAAGTCCTTGCCTTGCACAAGCCAAGATCTCATATGGGTGCTGGTTCTAATCCTGGTGGCCCTGCTTCCCATCCAACTCCCTGCTTGTGGCCTGGGAAAACAATCAAGAACAGTCCAAAACCTTGGGGTCTTGCACCCATTTGGGAGACCAGGAGGAAGCTCCTGGCTCCTGGCTTCTGACTGGTTCAGCTCCAGCCATTGCAGCTTCTTGGGGAGTGAACCATCGGACATAAGATCTTCCTCTCTGTCCCTCCTCCTTTGTATATCTGCCTTTCCAATAAAAATAAATAAATTTTTAAAAAGGTGCAGAAAGAGAAGCTGGGTTTACAAATGTATTTAATGAAATAATAAGGGAAAATTTCCCTAATCTAGAGAAGGAATTGGGGAACAACATCCATGAGGAGCACAGAACTCCCAACAGGCTTAATGAAAAGCGATCTTCAGAATGTCAGGTAGTCCATCTTTGTGGTGGTAGAATTTTTTCTTTTCATTTGAGTTAGACTTTGAGTTTCATGAAAACATAATTTCTTTACAAGATGTACATACATCCAATCTAGGGAAAGAATTATGACTCATAGATTTTTTTGTGGGCTAGGTTTCTGCAGAGTCATCACAGCAGGGATATTAGCCAATGGTAGTTTGAAGCAGAGGTGCCAGATAACTGGGAGACCAGCAGAGAGGCCTGAATTGGAGGGACGGGGGTATCTGCCAACCATTACCAGGAAACTTTCGCATTGTAATAATCAGTACGCTTATGCCAGCATGATTGCTTTCCAGCCCAAGTTCCTTTTGTTTACTTTTAATTCTGATATTTAGCTGAATTATGTGGTAGAAAAGGAACTCTGATTAAGAGAAATGGAAGGAGTGGGCATTTGGCATAAGAGTTAAGATGAAACTTGAGGCACCTGCATCCCCTACCAGAAGTCCCTGCTGCCTGATTCCAGCCTCTAGCTCATGGGCATCCGGGGAGCAGCCTATGTACTGGGGCCACTGCCACCTCTTCGTGAAAGACCCACATGGAGCTCCTGGCTCACGGCTTGAGGTGGGCCAGACTTAGCTGATGCATGTATCTAGGAAGTGAAGCAGCAGAGGGGAAATCTCTACCTGTTTCTCTGTCTCTCCATCTTTCAATATACATAATAAAGCATGTAATAAAAAGAGAGGGAAGAGAAATGGTCATATGATCATATAGTTTTGACGGTAATAACCAGGGAGAAAGCTGGCAGAAGATATTAACATTAATGTAAATACTTTGTCTAGGCAAATTTTTCTCATTCTTCTCTCTTTTTAAACATATACTTTATTGATTTGAAAGGCTAAGCTACAGAAAGAGAGAGAAAATACAAAGAGCCCTTCCTTCTACTGGTTCCCTCGCTAACCGGCCTCAATGGCCAGGACTGAATCAGGCTAAAGCCAGGAGACAGGAGTTTCATCACAGTCTCCCACGTGAGCACAGGGCCCAACTATGCGGCCATCTTCCTCTGTTTTGCCAAGCACGTTGGTAGGGAGACAAAGTGGAACAGCGCGGTCAAATTAAGCATCCACATGGGATGTTGGCTTTGTAGGCAGCAGCTTTCCCTGCTTCCCTAAAAAGTTGGCCCTCTCATAAAACATGAGGCCCTTGTGTCTGGCTTATTTCACTTAGCATAATATTTTCAGAGTTCATCCATGTTGTTCACATTGTCATGTATTAATAGCTAACTTTTTCTTAAAGACTGGTTTATTTGAAAGGCAGAGTTACATAAAGGGAGAAACAGAGCTTCTACTCATTCATTGGTTCACTCTCTAGAAAACTGTAAAAGCCAGGCCCGGTCACTTGAAGGTAGGAGCCAGGAACTTAATTATGGGTCTCCAATGTGGGTGGCAGGGACCTAAATATTTAGGTCATCTTCCATTGCTTTTCCCAGATCATTAACTAGGAGCTGGGTCAAAACCGGAGCAGCTGAGACATCACCCAGCCCCAACATGAGATGTCAGTGTTATGGAAGGCAGCTTTGCCAGCTATACCACAACACCAGCCCCCCTCATTTCTTTTTAAGAGTGAATAACATTTTTTGGTACTGATAAGCTACATTTTGCTTAACCACTCCTCAAATTATAGATATTTGGACTATTCAAACTTTTTGATTAGTATAGATTTAACTTCAAGTTCCATAAAAATCCTGGCATCAGGTTCTATATCAGCTCACAGAAATATCAATAAGCTCAAATTCCAAAGGCTAAGTGACTTATTGCCTCAATAACTATTATTCTAAAACTCAATTCATCTGAAATTCAATTCACTAGGGGTCAGTGTGTCAAACTCAGTGAATTCATTGCATTTCTAAAACTCTTTCACAGGGCTCCCAGCATTTTGACTATGGTTGGATCGACGCTGCATGTGTGTGTGTGTGTGTGTGTGTGTGTGTGTGTGAGGGGGAGGCGGGAATCAACAGATTATGGAGAGTTAGGGATCTTCCCCTTTTGGGCCCTTCAGGTTCACTCTGCTCCTTGGTCTCCTGAATGGTTACAAACTTTTTCAGCTAAAACTTCGTGATGACAATTGGCAAGTGTGGTTAATTTAGCAAAGTTTAAGTGACGAAATTGGAAGTACCTTAAAAATGCTAAATGTTGGCCAAAAAAAAAGTTTTTGAAGGCTTTCAAAGAGGAACAGTAAGAAATGAATATAAATAGACAAATTCCCATAGGAAATGCTGAAATTCTGACAACATTCAGAAGAGAAAAGTTTAGACTGTGTTTCCTTGAAACCTTTTAACAAACTGAACATTAGTATAAATGCATGAAGCTGGAAGGTACTGCACACAGTAGCAGGAGGGCATGCCCACCTCAAGTCAATCAAAGCACACTGCAAGGCAGTGCTTAGCTTTGTAGGGAAGACACCTGTGTCGCACACTCGAGTGCCCGGGTTTCATATTCAGTTCTGTTTCTGGTTCCTGGTAATGCAGATCCTGGGATGCATCAGTGAGTGTTCAGCCTTGTGGGAGACCTGGATTGAGGTCCTGGCCCATAGATTTGGCCCTGCTGCATTCCTTGCATTGTAGGCATTTGGGAAAGAACCATGAATGGGAACAACAGTTTTCTTTTTCTGTCCCTCTGCCTCTTAAATCAATAGACAAAATGCATTTCACATGCTAGTAAAATACCAAATAAGTGAGAGGAAAGCCAAACAAATAAAAATAAACAAAGTATCTCTACATTGTAAGATTCCATTTTACAAAAGCCATGAGTGTATAAAGAAATGTACTGGAAAATCTGCTCAAAATAACACTAAACTATAAAACATGCACACCCAACTTAGACACTAAGATGTGGTAAGAATGATTTTTTTAAACTCTGTACATAGATATTTTCTTCAGCCAAATGTTTAAAACACAATAAACATGTATACATATGGGAGAATGTGGTTCAAATTCTAATTGCCTATATTAGAAATAAACTTAAGCAGAGTTTCATAGTTAGGAAACTTTAAAGAAACAAAAGTCACTAATCATAATTTTATTTATATACTTCTGAAATAATTAGGATTTACATTGATTTTTTTTGTTTGCAGAACACAGTGTAATAAACACTATTAAAGGTAGGAAGCTTTTTGTTTTCCTAAATTATTTTCATTTTCCTTGAAAAGCAGAGAAAGAGATAGGAACAGGTGTCTACAATCTACAGGCTCACTCCTTAAACGTCCATAAGAGCCAGGGCTGGGTCAGGTTGAAGCAAGGGTCTGAAAATCCACCTAGGACTTCCACTTGGGTGGCAGGAGCCAAGTACTTGAGCCATCATCTGCTTCCTCCCAGGATTCATGATAGTATGAAGCAGAGGAGACTTGAATCAGGCTGTTTTAGTGGATGTGGGCATCCCAAGTACTCTTTAGCCACTTTGTCAAACCCTGCCCAGCTCTAGATATTGGAGGCATGTGGGAGGTGAGCCAGCAGATGGAGGGTCTCCCTCTATTTCTCATACTCTCAGTCACTCTGCCTTACAAATAATCAATTAGTTAAACTTTTAAAAAATACTAAGAAATCATTTTAATTTTTAACCAATACTTTGCAGAATGGCATTCTGGTATCCCTGGCACGGCGGGGTGGTGGTTAGGCAGGAAAAGCACTAGTCCTCCAAAGAAAATATATTAGAAGTTTACTGCAATTTCACATAAAAATAATAATTCTGTGGAATGCAACTTTTCATGAAAAGTTTAACTTCTGATGGTTGGCCTTGTGTTGCAACGGGTTAACTCCATCTATAAGACCAGCATTCCACATTGGGTGCCAGTTTGTGTTCCAACCACTCCACTTCCAACTCTGTTCCCTTCTTTTGTACCTGGGGAAAGCCACAGAAGACGGTCCATGTGCTTGGCCCCCACACCCACGTGTGAGATCCAGATGGCGATCCAGGCTGGCTCCTGCCTTTGGCCTGGCCTAGCCTTGGCTATTGTGGCAATTTCGGAGTGAAAAAGAGGGAAGAAGATTTCTCTGTCACTCCTTCTTTCTTTATAACTTTGGCTTCCAATTATAAATTCATAAATCCTGAAAAAATCTTAAAAGAGGGTCAACACTGTGGTATATTGGATAAAGCCACTGCCTGTTAATAGTGGCATTCTGTGTGGGTACAGGTTTGTGTCCCAGCTGCTTTGCTGTTGATCCAGCTCCCTGCTAATGGCCTGGCGAATTCAGTGGGTGTCCCAAGTGTTTGTACCTCTGCAGCCAAATGAAAGACCCAGAAGAAGCTCCTGGCTTCTGGCTTGAGGCTGGCCCGGCCCTGGCTAATATGAACATCTCAGGGATGAACTAGGGAATGGAAGACCTTTGTGCTTTTCTTTAACTATGACTTTCAAATAAAGAAATAAATCTGGTAGGGAGAGGGAGAGGGAGAGGGAGAAGGAGAGAGGGATAGAGATAGAGGGAAAGAGAGAGAGGGAGAAGTCATGAAAAAAACATAAATTCATAAAACTAGTTACCTAGCGAGAATAGGTAGCAGCAAAAATAGGAATGAGAGTGAGACTTCTCTATGTGTACTTTTTAAATAAAGTTTTAAATTTTGACTTTTTGACTAGCTAACTATTTTAAATGTTCAAAATATAAAGTTAAATAAAAAATATTTATAAAATAAAACCCCAGAACTAAACACAGAAACAAATGAATCTAAATATATATCAACAACATGGAAAAAAAAGAATTCAAGCAGACTACATGACCATGTTTCCTTAGTGAGAACTGCAAAGAAATCTTGAATTTTACTCAGTTGTAGATAGTGGTTCAGGTATAATTTTTAAACTATTTCACAAGTACTAAAGGACACAGTAAATGAATAAGTATGTTGATGTTAGGGATCAGCATTGAATGAAAGAAATAGAAAGGTTTGGTGATACTGGGTTTCAGTTGGAAGAATTAGTACAACTTTGTGGCTTACAATCGCTTACATACAAGGATATATCAAGAAGTCAGTGGAAAACAGAATTTAAACATAGCTTATTTAGATACAAGAATTTTTACATCAATGAAGTTTTTTTCAGAATATGCATTTCCATAAACTGTTAGAAGTGTGGGTATGCATAGATATCAACTTTTGTGCACCAAAATATATTTTAATTTCATTTTCTATGAACTTTCTGAAGTGCCCTCACATATGGATATTGATCTATCTACCTATGCAAATGTGTGTGTGTGTGTAGCTCTGTACACTGAGAAAATACCCTAGGAGCAAAGATGTCTCAGAGTAAATACCTTTTTTCTTTTTAATAAAAAATGTATTTATTTTTCTTGGAAAGGCAGATTTACAGAGAGGAGAGACACAGAGAAAGATCTATCATCCATTGGTTTACTAGCCAAATGGCCTCAGCACCTGAAGCTGAGCTAATCTGAAGCCAAGAGCCAGAAGCGTCCTCCGGGTGCCCTATGTGTGTAGAGTCTTGAGGTTTTGAGTCATCCTCTACTGCTTTCCCAGTCACAAGCAGAGAGCTGGATGGGAAGTAGAGTAGCTGGGACACAAGCCGGTATCCAAATGGGATCCCAGCAAGGTAAGGATATAGCCATGGGGCAATTGTGCCGGGCCTATAATTCTTTGTTTTTAAGAGAAAGATTTATTTATTCTTATTGGAAGGTAGATTTACAGAGCACACAGAAAGAGAGAAAGATCTTCCGACCGCTGGCTCACCCCAAATGGCCGCAATGGCCAGAGCTGAGCTGATTTGAAGCCAGGAACTTTTTCCTGTGAGTGCAGGATCCCAAGGCTTTGGGCCATCCTCCACTGCTTTCCTTTGCCATAAGCAGGGAGCTGAATAAGAAGAACAGTTGCCAGGACACGAATTGCTGTCCATATGGGATGCTGGCATTTGCATGGAGAGGAATAGCCAATTTAGCCACTGCCCAAGACCCAGAGTAAGTCTTAAAAGTCCTAAAGCACAAATATCATTTAAGCAAAAATGAACCAAGAAAAAAAATGGCTAGTTCTAAAGCAGTATGAAAGGAATTTCAAGGTGAATGTAAATAAATTTTGTTCCAAGAAAAAAAAGCATTTAGAATTATGGGTAAGTTGTGGGTGTGGTGCTGGTGGTAGAAGAGCCAGTTTAAACAACTCACTAGTATATCTAACTTAAAAAAAAAAGTGAAGGACTAAATAATAACAAGTGAAAAAAAGAACCTCTAAGTTCGCAGTGATAATTTTTAAGCAGGAGGAAGGTGTTGGTTTTTTTTTAACATAGAAAAATGCTAGCTAATATAGAATAGTTGAAGAAATCACCATCTCAAACCTAAGTCAGGCAAAGGTCATTAATGAATGGTGAAACCACTGGGTTTTTGGGAACAGGACTGTCACATGATCTGATAACATTGACATTCTTTGATTTCCTGCTGACTAGTAGGCATTTTTACTAAACTGCATAAATTCTTCATATACGTTGGTCATGGTAATGCAGACACCCTTAAGTTTTTGACTTTGATATATTCAAATATTTCACACCATTTCTTTATAATGCATGCCTTTTGATGCAGATTTAATTTAATCTTCCATGACGTCAGGGTCACAGATAGAATTCCTATACTTTTCTCTGCAGGCTAGAATCTTTTGGCTTGTTTACCTAAGGACATGAACAAATGAGTGTAGAAACTGTGGGAAAATAAGAGCTTGCTTTTATCCGTGTTAATTTTGGGTTCTAAGAGTGTTCCAACTTTATGACAAGTCTCCTTTTATTAGGATGAATAATTGAGAGTTATTACTTAAAACAATATATGATAGGGCCCGGCGGCGTGGATCCCATATGGGCACCGGTTCTAGTCCCGGCAGCTCCACTTCCCATCCAGCTCCCTGCTTGTGGCCTGGGAAAGCAGTTGAGGACGGCCCAAAGCTTTGAGACCCTGCACCCGTGTGGGAGACCCGGAAGAGGTTCCTGGTTCCCTTTGGATCGGCGCGCATCGGCCCGTTGCGGCTCACTTGGGGAGTGAAACATTGGATGGAAGATCTTCCTCTCTGTCTCTCCTCCTCTCTGTATATCCGGCTTTCTAATAATAATAAAATCTTTAAAAAAAAAACCAATATATGATAAACTTACAGTTTCAGTTATGTAGGAAATAGAAATGGACAAGAAATTGAACCTTACATGCGTGAACAGAACGTCCTTCTGGAGCTCATCAGCACAGTCGGTTGGAGTCCAAGCTTCAGCAAATTGCAGGAAATCCCATTTTTCCTTATCCCCTTCCTCTGCCTGCAGTTGTTCCTTCCTACCATTTAGTGTGCTCCCTGTAACCCGAGCCTGTAGGATGGAAAAACACACGGTGTTTGCAACAGTTCATCTCACAGAGGACATTCTCTGAAATCACTTGATTTTGCACTTAAATCACAAGCTGTCTAACAGGACATTTTTATTTTTCCAATATATCATAGACTTTAATAATACAACCACTCAAAACCACAACCCAATTATCAAGTCAGTGAATCCCATGTTTGATGAAAAACTAAAGAAATTTACTATTTGCCTCAGCTATATGTTGGCAATGAAAATACTGGGCAAACAGAGACTCTATGATGGACTATGTCAATCAGTGGATTCTCCAATGACCTCATCGTGCTTGGAGTGGTGAGAGTGGCAGCAATTCAGAACTGTTGAACTATCAAAACCACTTGATCAAGACCCTCGGAGCATGCCCCACATCCGGGACCTGGGGTGGGTGGGAGTCTTGGCGGGACTTCTCCCTTAAAATCCCCTTTTACATCAGATATATTAAGGAAACAATACGGAACTAATTGTCTTGCCCATCTTCCTGTAGTGCTTGAACATTTTTACCCTAATTATATCAAGATTGTAAAAAAATATATAATTAATTAATTAAAAAACCCAGAAATTTACTATTTGCCTTTCTCATAACTTTTAATCCCAATATTCATAAATTTTGAAATGAAACCTACATGAGTGTTCCAAATGTCTACACTCAGTGCTTAACAAATATTGCAGTGGACTACTTACGTTCCACTCTAATCCATTAGGTTGAAAAATTCTAACTTTCCTTGTTAGGGAGGTGAGGTAAGGATATTGGTGATTAGGTTGTGAGGGCAGAAGGTCCTGAATGTAATTACTGTTTGCATAAAGGGGATCCCCGAGAGTCATCCTGCCCTTTTTTACCATGTGAGAGTACATGTGAGAGGCTGCAGCCTGAAGGTAGGCCTTCATCAGACCCTGCTGGCACCCTGCTCTTTGATCCGAAGCCTTCAGATGTGGGTGAAATAAATTTCTCTTTATTTTCTCAGCCACCCAGTCTATGGTCCTTTGTGGTAATATCCCAAAGTAATTAATACAGAAATAAAAATTTTAAAGGTAGGTGTAATGCTGTAAGAAACAGCAAAAAATGTGGAAGTGACTCGGAGCTCACCAATGGGTACAGACTGGGAGAGCTGTGAAGGACAGGGCAGAAAATGCCTAGATTGCCCCATAAATAGAATGTCAAAGGCAGTTTTAACAAGAGAGGAAATCTGTGAAGAGAGCTTCTGTCTCTAAGAATACTGATGAAAGAGGAACAGAATATTGGTAGAAATAAGGATGGCAAAAGCCACTCTAAGGAACTCTCACATGGAAATAAAGAATAAATTTGGTTGGAAACTGACAAAAGTTAATTATTGTTATAAAGTAGCCCAGAACTTGGCAGCATTGTGTTCATGTTCTAATGCTTTGTCAAAAGTAGAAGTTGTAAGCATATTTAACTGAAGAGACTTGCAGAAAAAAATCTTGAAGAGGCAATTTGGCTTCTCCTGACTACTTATATCAAAATGCAAGAAGAGAAAAATAATTTTGGAAGACAGGAATTGTTAAGCAAGAAGGAACACCTAAAAATTTAGGAAATTGTCAGCCTATTCATTTAGCAAAGGATGTGAACAGATCATCAAGGGTTCACCCAAGTGCGTGATTCAGAAATTTGTTCAGACTTACATGAGCCATCTCCACAGGAGTCAGCAGCATGAAACACAGCCAACTGGGAGCAACAAGGAGAGACAATACAGAGGACCACAGAAGCCTGCCAGGTTTTTCAGATTCTCAGCCTTCTCAGAAGTACTCACCTGCAAATATGGGCTATTCTTGAGACAAAGGAAGGAGGGCTCCAAAGGGGACTCAGAGATTGGAGGGGCTGTCACTTCGGCCATAGGTCTGACAGCAGAGGCTTGCAGAGCAGGTCAGTCTCCACATTGGTTTCAAAGGATAAGACCAAATCCCCAGACAACTGTGGAGGTGGGGCTACCTAGTGGGGCCCTCAGTTTGTGATTCCTCCTCCCATCTTGGGTGAGGCCACCACAGAGAGCTGGCCTGGGCAATGCCTATCTAGCCAGTGTTTTCACTCTACTGGGTCCAGAAGGCAGGAACATTCCCACAGTGGGCTCAGAAGGCACAGTATGCATCCAAGGAAGATTAATTTTGAGCACGGTATCTTATGCAGTTTTCCTTGCTAAGTTTTAAACTTTCTTGGAATCAGTCACTCATCTGTTTTCTCCTTTTAGATTGGGAATGTCTGCTCCATGCGTGTCTCTTAGTTGTACTTTGGAAGCACACAACTCTTTCAGTTTCCCAGGTTCAAGACTGGAGAGGAGTTTTGTCTCAGGATAAGTCTTACTCTCATTGGATTTAGAAGGTTATTAGAGACTTTAGGATTAGCAATGGCCATTAAGGTAGAAGAATGAATTTCTCACGTGAAAAGGACATGGATTTTGGAGGCCAAGGCAGAATGTAATGGACTTGGTTCTCCAGTATTCTCATGTTGAAATTCTAACTCTCAATAGGATATTTTAGGAAGCTAGGGCTTTCAGAGGTGATTAGGTCAAGGAAGTGGAGCTTTCAAACGGGAAGACGGCTTGTACCAAGGTTCTCTTGCTCTCATTCTACCATGTGAAGAAGTAAATCTGCAACTCAGAAGAGGTCCTCACAAGAACCTGACCACGCTGGAAGGCTAGCCTCCAGAAAATTAAAAAATAAATTTCTATTATTTATAAACCACTTAGTCCACAGTACTTTGTTATAGCATCCTGAATGGACTAAAACAGAGAATCCTTTAATCCCTAGTCAAATTCTTTCTATAAACACAATTCAAAGTTGGAGAGAAAAAAAGACTACAGAGAGAAGAGAACAAACAACATCATACCTGTGTTTCTAAAGCCTGGGTATAGGCTGTCCTTTTTCTAAAACTAGAAACTCACAAATCCGTGTGGTTACAGAAAGACATGGGGCTTAAAATACTTTGGTTCCTTGGTAACCCCAGCCACTGAAGAAGTAGAAGAAGGGCTCAGAAGATGATAGGAACATATGGAAAATCAAGCCTCTTATTACCCAGGATAGCAGGCAAGGTACTACTAACTGAAGCCTTTTCTGAACTTGATTTCTATTACTATATTATCATGGTGTGGTTTGTTAAATATCCTTTCCCTGAACACATCAAATTCTGCCTCTTAATTCATGTAAGGTATGGATCATGGTAAGTAAGATAGTGATTTGGTACCAAACCCAAGCTTTACCTTACGATTCAATATCCCCCACATGTAAGTGTCTAGAGTTCCATTGGCGATCAGGTAGTGAATATTCACAGAACTGCACTGTCCAATTCGGTGAGCACGATCTTCTGCTTGTTTTATATGTCCAGGGTCCCAGTACAACTCAGCAAATACAACATGACTAGCAGCAGTAAATGTTAAACCCTACATAAAATAAGGTAAACAATAAAATGGCACACAAAATGAGAATAAAACATAAAATCACATATAATAAAGATTTTCTGAATGTGTTAAATGGGAAGAAGGGAACATGGAAGGACTTAAAAGAAATCAGTTATTTAAATCAAATTAATATTTTATTCATGAAAGGTGAATGAGAAATGTATATTGCAATATATTCAGGTGAACTATAAAAACATTTAAAAGCTATTTCAGTACTTCAAAAGTCAGTTTGATGGATATATATAAACAAAATCATTGTATCCTCTTTAATGAGTACTGAATTCACATTGCTACAGGAAAATCTAATAAAATACATTATAAATAAGAATATAATTTCTAACACATGGTATCCATAGCAACTAGGAAGAGTATATTGGCATCCCCTTTATTTAATTCTTAATTCCAGGATATAAAATAAGAAACTCAGGGATCCAGTAATACTGTTTTCATCCTGTGAAATTCCTCATGTTACATCTCACAGATCCTGAAGTTTACTGCTTTCTGTCTCAATATGTACATAATGCAACTATACCTTTTGAACAATTGCATTTTTCATGAGTTTGAAACAGTGTAACATGAAAATACTAACTCTTATAATCAATACAGGAAACCAAGTAAATCTCCTAAAATTAAACTTTAGACAAAAATGTATGATGTTAAAGTAGGTAGGCAGAATAAAGTGTGAATCATGCATTTACCACTGCCACACAGTAGTCAATGATATTAGGTAGTTGTCAGTCCCACTGTCCTTGGGAGTGCTGTCTAACCATGCTCCTCACACACTTCTATGAACAACTGACATTTGTGACCACTGCTACAATTATGGTATAATATATAATAACGTACAGCTTTTCATATCACATCTATTCATATTAGCATTGACTAGCTGGTAGCACTAGTTACCGAGCTGAAAAACTCACTAAAAATCAGTCATGTTAGAAAGCAAGATAAAAGCAATAAAAACCTAGGCAGAGCCAATCAATCACGATGTTAGGCCACACTATCACTTAGGATTGAAAATGCCATAGAACATTAGAGATAATAGTGAAAATATAAGAAGAGGAACAACTCTAACTTTGTGAAATGCGCCATATGATCACATAAGAATACAATATTGGGAAAACAGGTTGCTAAGATCAATGTTACTCTGAGAAGCTAGAACACTAAAACTAAGATTTATAATAGCAACAACAAAGTGCTTCCCATTTTCCTTTATGACAATAATAGTCTCCAAATATGTGCATCTGGATTTATATAAATTCCACAGGAATATACCTTTGAATACAATGTGCATTTTCTATGCATTTTTAATTTCAAAATGACTTTTATTTTTACATCGTACTTCTTAATTCAAAAAAGTCTCATATTCTCCTGCCTAGGTTTCTCCCACTTAATCCCTGTAATGAGTACTCTAATTCTAATTTTCTAATTTTTAAAGCCCCTCTGATGATCTCTATGACTGGATATTCAAATATTTAATGTCGTATTATTGAAAAATTTAACACAACATGTGTAGGTATTGACATAATATTTTTGATTTGAATTATTGACAGTTCTAGTACTGCTTCATCCATGAATCTCTGATTGCATCACACAGGTAAAAGGTAGGAGTCAGGCCAAAGAGCCCTGGGGCACAGGGGTCTTGCAGGGCTTGGGTCCTTTGTCTCACCTGGGTGGAGGCAGCCAGGCAGGTTTGCATTGGAATGGGCCCAGTGCAGCCTGGGCAAAGCCCAGGGGTTACCTGGGGCATGCTTGTGGGGGCTTGGTATGTGGGCTTGCAGGGGGCATGGGGTTGGCACAGGAAGGGGGGGGTGCATTGACCTGAGGGCTCACATCCAGGATTGGTGGACTGACTGTTGAGTGCATGTCAGAACTGGGCCTCCTCAGTGGAAAAGACAGAGCAGTGGACAGCAGGCCCAGATGCACATGGAGGATATGGCAGTCCATTGGGGCCTGCAGAGGACATCTGCTACGATAGCATAGGCAGTAGAAAAGAACAAGTTGGACAACTACTCCAGCCAAACAATGGCAGTAAATATCTGGGCGAATGGAGACTCTAAGGAAGAATAGGTCGACCAATGGACATTGGAAGGATTCCCTCATCTTTGGATTGGTGAAATCGACAGCATTTCAGAACTACTGAAACCACTTAAACAGAACCCTTGAAACATGCTCCACATCAGGGACCCTGGGTTATCAGGTAGCTGTTCCCCATCTCCGGGTAGTGGGATAGTTGGGAGGCTAGATATGGCTTCTCCACTTGTCTCCCCTCTTCCCTCAGATATAGGAGAAACAAAAAAGAAAATGTGGGGGTAGAAAAGAGGCAAATCTTTTACATATACCAGACTAGGCATAGCTATAAGGCCAGTTACCTTTCCCTAAGATAAATATGTTGGCCTAGACATTTACATTGAAACATTCTAAATGTTAACAGAAAAACAAACACACCAAAAAAAAAAAACTGTCCAGAAAGATCCCTTCTGCCAGAGTTGCAGAAGCTGTCATTATTTTCCTGGACTGGATCTTGGTCTGGTTGCTTTGTAACACAACACCTGATTGCGGGGAGGGGTGGTGGTGGTGGTGGTGGTGGAGTGGATGGCAGGAAAAGCAGCTACTCCCTCAGCTTTCCCAGTAGTCACACGCAGCCATGTGGCTACATGCACATCAGGCAGATGCAGTGTGCCTCTCCTCAGCAGCTGCTGCAGCCACTCCATCAGGCTGCTTAACGTGGTAAAAGAAAGAAGGCCAAAAGGGTCCTAATGACTCTGTGCAACTGCTGAGTGAGGCTTGGCCAGGCTACAGGAGAATGCAATCGTATATCTGCATTACTCTTAATCTGAGCTGCATTTACGTACAGTTAAATATAACACTAACAGATAAAACCAGGACTCCAGAAACAGTTCTGAGTCAGAAAAGGTCCTTCAGGTCCCCTTACCTCACAAACCCTGAGGAAATGCGACCAAGTCAGGTAAGTGCTGTAAGACAACTTTGAGAAAATTCAATGCAAATTCAAACAACAAAAGATCATGGAGAGGAATTACAATAAAATCTAACTAGATCCTTTTTGGAAATTCTTTCCTTAAAAAGACTTAAGACACTGAAACCTATTTCTATCATATTTTATGGCACTCTCTGAAATAGAATGAGTATTTATTCCACTAGCCGACCAGATGAAAAAGTTACAGGGGTATAAAACTGAAGTTATGGTTAACAGCCTTTCTAAATTATCTCAATGACATTTCATTATCAAACACGGGCTTTAAAGCACTTACCTGGCCAGCAGCCTGAATGCTCAGGATAGCCACCCGGGTATCAGGATCCTTTTGAAACTGGTTGACCAGATGTATTCTTTCTGAAGATGGAACACTTCCATCTATCCTAATATAACGAGTCTAGCACCAACAAGGGAAATGGAAGAAATTAGGACAGGCCCCTCTGCACCAACCTTATTTTAGTTTGCAGTATTGTATGGCTTATTTTTTGAGTCACAAAAAACAATGGAAATGGTCTAAGATGACAGGTAGGTAAATATTATGCAAGAAAAATCTTAAACAAGTGTCTTAATAGCTTCTTATAACAATTTCTTAGTTTTTAACATTTTCAGCGACTTGAAGATAGTGTTTTATGTCTAATTCATTTTTATACCATTAATGCCAAGAGCTGTACCAAACTTTTTTGATTGAAGCTGATGTTATCTTTAAAAAGATTCTTTGTAAATTGATAGGAAAACTTTAAATGATGGGTCAGAATAAATTTAAACTTGCCGGACCACTAATTCCAGGGTAGAAACAAAGCCAGAAATGTGAGAAAGGAGAAAGATGACTGTGCTATATGTTAAGGATTCACAAAGAATGCTGCATTTATTTCTGAAAAAGCCCAAATATTAACTGAGAAAATAACACTTTTATCAGAGTTCTTTTTTTTTTAAACACCATTAAAAGAAACATGTGATGCAGTTGTCTTCATTGAGGTGGAGAACTGAGACACCCACACACAGCTTTAAAAAGTAAGGAAACTGAACAATGTTGTCTTTAAGAAGGATTTGAGTTGAGAAAAGGAAGCAATCAATGTGTACTACAAAAGCTATAAAGTCATTTCTCAACTTTGCAAAAACAAGGACAAAGTCTAAATTTGAAATATATGCACTTTATGGAAAACAGCTTTGGTTGAGAGATACAAATATTCACTTTTATAAGAGAATATTCCAACCGTCATTAACTAGAATGGTTCTAGCTACTTGCCTTTGAAATGGGCTAGGCAGGGAGCTAGTTAACAAGGGAGACAGACAGGGCCAGTGGCCCTCTGTTCTAGAGCCCTGAACAGCTCACACTCCACTTCCATTCTCTTTTTTTTTTTCAAAGATTTATTTATTTTTATTGGAAAGTCAGATATACACAGAGGGGGAGAGACAGAGAGGAAGATCTTCCACCTGATGATTCACTCCCCAAGTGGCTGCAACGGCTGGAGCTGAGCCAATCTGAACCCAGGAGCCAGGAGCCTCCTCCACGTCTCCCAAGTGGGTGCAAGATCCCACAGCTTTGGGCCGTCCTCACCTGCTTTCCCAGGCCACAAGCAGGGAGCTGGATGGGAAGCAGGGCCACCAGGATTAGACCCTGCACCCTTATGGGATCCCGGGCGTGCAAGGACCTGAACCACTATGCTATCACGCTGTGCCCTCCACTTCCTTTCATGGTGGTTCAGCATGCCTGTGGGATCTTTACATCCATTTCTCCATCACCCATAAGACACCAGGAAGACCAGAGTGTGGCTGGTCCATTTGCAATGAAGCTTTTATCCCAACTCTGTATCAAGTGCACATTCCATTAGGGAACAAACTGCCACCAAATAGAGTGACCTGAACTTGGGTGGGGACAGATGCTACTTTCTCCACATAGAGAGGCTGCCCATATTCACCTCTGAATATGTACGATTTCTTTAATCTTTTAAAATGAATTTTGCTTTCATTTTTCCCATGAGACAAGAATAAACAGAACTAGCTGGGGATCCCTGTGACCTGCACACTTTCAAAAAACAAATCAAAAAACCAACCTGTCTTCCCTTTAATATCTGATAAGGAAAGTCATACAATTTCTTTCAGAATGTATCTACCAAAATGCATGGACAGGCTAAGGAGAGTTTGGGAGACATTCAACTATAATCCTAAGAATTTTCATTTGCAGCAAAGCTAAATGGGATTCCAAGCATATCAGTAAAGCCAAAAATAAATACAATACAATACAATACAATACAATACAATACAATACAATACAATACAATACAATACAATACGAGAGACCGCAATACTTGAAACTGGTACCAGCAGTTTTAAGGCATAACGAAATCAAATTTATAAAATACTATGGGTAAGGGCCCAGCAGCGTGGCCTAGCGGCTAAAGTCCTCGCCTTGAACGCCCCGGGACCCCATATGGACTCCGGTTCTAATCCCAGCAGCTCCACTTCCCATCCAGCTCCCTGCTTGTGGCCTGGGAGGGCAGTCGAGAACAGCCCAAAGCTTTGGGACCCTGCACCCGCGTGGGAGACCCGGAAGAGGTTCCAGGTTCCCGGTTTCGGATCGGCACAGCCCCAGCCATTGCAGTCACTTGGGGAGTGAATCATGGGACGGAAGATCTTCCTCTCTGTCTCTCCTCCTCTCTGTATATTTGACTTTGTAATAAAATAAATAAACCTTTAAAAAAATACTATGGGTATAATTTTATTACCCAAGTCTTTAAAAATTTTTCTAAGGCTAATGAATGCTTCCTTCACAGATAATATGTGATAATCAATGAAAAAGTGCTTTATAACCTGTCGTTAGAAATCCTAGTATGAAACACTAGAACTGCCTATTTGGTGATACCTATCTGTATATTAGGCAAAGCTTCAATGAAGGTTTTGCTTTTTAATTCAAAAAAATCACTTTACTCACAATTTCAAAAAAAATTCACCTACACAAGCAAATGGCTGTGTTGTTTCATAAATATTATGCACATATGATTATTCAGGAAACTTATTAAGGTTGTTCTGAATATCACTAGAGGCTCTTAGGTATTTTTTTTTTTAAGTTCTATGTATTTATTTGAAAGAGAGAATGACAGAGAGAAACAGATCTTCCAACTGCTGGGTTACTCTCCCCAAATGTGCACAATGGCTGGGGTTGGATCGGGATGAAGCCAGGATCTGAGAATTCCATTTTTACTTCTACATGGTGGCAGGGGCCAAGGGGCCACCACTGGCTGCTCTCCCAGATGCATTAGCAGTGAGCTGCATTGAACGTGGAATAGCTGGGAATCACACTAGCAATCCAGCGAAGAATGCCAGGACGTCAGAGACGCAAATGACAGTATAATCTCTGTATGTCACAATTCCATCCCCCAAGAAGCCTTTGGCTTTTCAAGAAAGCAGATGATAGACATGAAATTGGTGAGAAAAAAAACTTGGAAGATGCTATCAGGAGTGCTAGAGATCAATGTCAACCTAACAAAGTACAATGAGAGCTAGCTGGCTTGGTGGCACTAACCATGAGCTTCAAAATCACCTGTGCTCAACCTACAGAGTCCAGTGTTCCTGGGTGTGTGACTAAAGTGGGGAACCATAGCTGGCTGAATTGTCTTGACTTTTTCTCTGTGTCATCCACATTCAGGGACCATCATAAAGGGCAAACAAAAATTTTAATTTTAAGTGCATATATCATTCCCTAAAGAGTTCATGGAAAAAACTGATTTTTTTTGAATTAAAAAATTTTTGAAACATATGTAGTATTTTCATTCTATGTATTTTCCAAAAAATGTCTGAAGACACTCTTCTACTGGAATACTTAAGTAAGGTTGTGGGAAATGAGCATTAAAAAAAATTTTTTTTAAGATTTT
Organism: Ochotona princeps; assembly: GCF_030435755.1. NCBI lineage: Eukaryota > Metazoa > Chordata > Mammalia > Lagomorpha > Ochotonidae > Ochotona > Ochotona princeps. The sequence continues at coordinate 20,083,624 of NC_080836.1, forward strand.
TTTTTTTTATCAGTCAGATTTACAGAGAGAAGGAGAAACAAATAGAAAGATCTTTTCTCTGCTGATTCACTCCCCAACTGGCCACAAAAAACCAGAGCTGAGCTGATCTGAACCACAAGCTTCTTCTGGGTTTCCCAAGTGGGTCCCAAGACCTTGGGCCATCCTCTACTGCTTTCCCAGGCCAGAGGCAGGGAGCTGGATGGAAAGTGGAACAGCTGGGAAATGAACTGGCATCCATACGGGATCTTGCATATACGTAAGCTACTGCGTTGCACCCATGAGCATTGGTTTTTAATTCCAATTGTCCATGAACTTTCTAAAGTAATCTCAGTTATGCCATATCAAAAAAGTTCACATGGAGCATGTCTTTAATTAATCCAGATAACCTGATTAGTGGAAATAATAAGCTTGATATAGTAGTAAGTCAATGTAATAAAGTTATACATTAATATGATTTCAAGAAAAAAACCTTAAAATAATTCATATACTATCATACAAAGAAGGCAAAAAAGTTCTTTCAATTATAGGGGATATAATCAATGTTTAATATAGTACAAATTGGCATTCTAGAAAGTATTCTGTTAAAAAAGGCTGACATACCTTGTTCTCAATGACTGCTTCTGTACAAGCTTGGAGCATGCTCAAATGGTGAGCAAAAACCAGGAATTTAAGTGAGTCATTTTGGAGCATCATCTTAATATAATCCTTCACAGCTCCTGCCTAAATATGAAATATCAAGTTATTAATGTTATTCAAAATTGTGACTTTTAATTGGGTAAAAAAAAATCTCAACAATCCTTACTTTTAATTTTTAGTAGCTTTGTTCTTCAGGTGGCCTAAGAATTCATCCACAGTAAAGAAAAGTTAAGAGTTTGCCTTTTCCAAACCTACCCTACAAAGGACACTTAAAGATGTTCTCTTGCAGAGAAAAGGAATAGCATCCACCAAAACCAAAGGAAAATGCAAAGAACATGCCAGTAAAATAACAACAGACGACTAAGTCAATGAACAACCCATTGCTAAAATGACAAGACCAAATTACCACAAATTCATATTAACCCTGAATGTAAAATGGCTTAAACTCATCAATCAAACGTCATAGATTAGTAGACTGGATTAAAAACAAAACCTATCTATTTGTTGCCTAGAAAAGTTGAAATTTCATGTTCATGTAGTATAGTATATAGCTGCATATAAGTATGTTTCTATCTACTTCCTCATACTTAACATTGTTCTTAATGAATTGAGACAAAATGATATTAGAGGAAGAAGTGGGATTCATATTCACATTACTCTTAAAATGATCATTCACAGGTTATAGGAACCAAAGTGTAGCTTTCCCTAATGAAGTCTTGTGAATATAGATGGCCCGTGAGGGTAAGGTAAATGGGTTCCTTTTGATTGTCTTTAGCTTCAGTATGGCACCAAGCACTAGCCTAGAATGAATGCTGAGACCATAGCTAAGATTAGTAGAAAAGCAGACAGTTACTCCCTGTTGATGTTTGCTGATGAAGCAGTAGCCCTACTGTCTTTGCTGGTCATGGAAGAAACTTAGGGCATTGAAGAAATGTTTTCATAATGCCTTTTAGTTTTTATCTGTCTTGCTTATATTTCCTCACTTTTATAGGCCTTATCTTAAGCAATTACCTGGCTTAGATTTTTTATTGCATCATCTTGGAATTTCTACCCCCCCCCCCCCATGTTAGAATATGGCAGGTGAAAGTGGAAAGGTTGATACGCTTAGGTTTGGGTAAGCCACTTGAAAGAGACTCAAATACTGCTTAGGTATACACAGATTTAAGCTGACAAGGGCAGTCCGAGATGGTAGATGGTAGGTAGGTCAGGAGATTAAAGACTGGACTGAAGATGGAACAGTAAACATTTGTAAACTACATTGTAATTATATCAACCTCAGCATATTTTTTTGTAAAAATTAATAAGGAAAAAAAGGAAGGAAGGAAGGGAGTGTGGGTGGGGAAAGTGACTGGGGGAGGGTAGGATGGGAAGTATTGCTATGCTCCTAAATCTGTATCATGAAATATGCAGAAGTCGTTCATTTCAAATGAATGAAATATTTTTTAAAAACCCAAGAAATTAAGGTAGGCTTACAAATAGGCAGTTAAAGAAGGAGATAGCCTCTGAGAAATAGAAAATGAGGGTATTTATTTTGTCTCTGAGATGGAGAAATTTCCACAAAAAGCTGGGTTGATGGGAAGAAAAGCACAGACTGGAGGGCTGAGGAAACAGAAAGAGATACAGAGAAATTGGGAGCGGGTAGAAGAAAGAAAATGAAGAACATTAAGACGAAGGGTAGGCATTGTAGCGTGGCATGTTAGACCACAGCTTGTGATGCCAACATCCCATTTCAGAATGCTGGTCTGAGTTGCGTTGCTCTGTTTGGAATCAAACTCCATGCTAATATGTATAGGAAGGCAGTGAGATACTGCAAATGGGAGGTTGGGATGGGGATTCCTGGCTCCTGGTTCCCACTCGGCCCACATAAGAATGTTGTAGGCATTTTCAGAGTGAGTCACTAGATGGGAGAAGAAGAGATGTCTCTCTTTAGCTCCAGCTCCTCTTTCTCTCACCCTGGTTTTTAAAAACATGTTATTATTCAGGCATGTTGTGATCAGTGAATTTGCTAGATCCTCCCACCCCGATTGCCAGGATCCTACAATGGGCAATGGTTTGTGTCCTGGCTGTTCCACTTCCCATCCAGTTCCCTGCCTGTAGTCTAGGAAAGCAGTAGAGAATGACTCAAAGTCTTGGGACCCTGCACTTGTGTGGGAGTCCCGGAAGAAGCTCATGGCTCCTGGCATCAGAACAGCTTAACTCTGGCTCAGCTCTGGCTGATGTGACCACTTGCGAACTGAACAAGTGGATGGAAGATCTTTCTCTCTGGATCTCCTTCTCTCTGTATATCTGCCTTTCCAATGATAAAAGAGAATTTTTAAAATCTTTAAAATATGTATATATAACTATTCAAAGAGAAAAAAAAACTGAAGATAATGGAAACAAAGGCTTTTCAACAAAATGTCCCATTCAAGTCATCCTTTATCAAAGACCACAGTTCAGCTACACTCATCACTGAGTGTCTTTCTTCCAAATGTAAATAAACAATCAAACATCACCAGGAAGAAAACAACCTGAATGAACGGGTCAGTTATGTGAAGAAAACAAGAAGAGATTGCATAAAACAACAACAGGATGACACAAAGACACTGCCTTTCAAGTAAAGAAAAATCTAAAGAAAAAAAAGTCATATAGATCCATAATGTATCAATGGTATCACTGTAAATATGGTAAACATGATTTAAATAATAATAAATCATTCTTGGGAATTAAAAATACAGTAGTAGAAATTTAAAATTCACTTGGAATCTTCTAGGAAGTAAATAGAATATTCTGGGCCCAGGCCATCAGAGTAATGATTCTAATAGGCTACCTGGTGAAAACAGATTATGCTCAATATGGTACAAATTGCTAAATATATATATATATATATGTATTAAAGAAATCAATAAAATTCTGTCTACCACTTTGATGGATGTATTGGAATAGGTGTTAGGAATTTTCGCCATTAACCCACGATGCCAGACACCACAAGCCACACAGAAGGCTTGTATTTCAGTGCAAGAGGCAGCTACAGGGAAAGGGAAAAAAAGCAAGGCAGAGGAAGCTCAGAAGGGAGGGAGGGCAGAGAGAGAGAGGAGGAGAGAGAGAGAATAGTCCACTCCTGGGACCTTGGAGCCATTTGGGGAGTAAGTCAGTATATGGGAGATCTTTCTCTTCCTGTATCTGTAAATCTGCCTTTCCAATAAAAACAAATAATTCTTAAAAAAAAGAGGAATTTTCAAAATTGAAAAGAATCTACTTAATATTGAAGCATATGACTATAAAGGTGCAAGATTGATTCCACAATCTATGTTGCAAATTTTCTGAATAACAGACCTTCATTGCACAATGACACTGTGGGTTGTTAAGAACTTTAGCCTTGGTTTTCAGCACCTCAGAAGGTGGAAATGAAGCCCTCTCAAAACAAGGAGCTATAAATTCCGGCTGTGTTGTCATGGCAACTGAACCACTTTAATAAAGTACATGTTTGTCTAAAGAGCTATATTTACTGTGATAAGCCTTTTCAAAAAGTACATGTCAAGTTGTCTGGACTAACAAACTATACGGTCACTGTAATCACTCTCAGAAGCATTTCTCCTCTTCTTCCCAAGTGAATTATTTCTGCCAGCATCCCTTCCACTGTCTGCACAACCATAGCAAGAGCTGCTAACACCAAGGCCCATGCCCTGTGTTCCTTCTCCTGCTAACCATTGTTGAGAGAGGCTTATGGTGATTATTCAAAGTTCAATTACATAATCAACTAAACAGACTCTTGGGACCAGACTGGCAACTTTATCACTGGTGATGCTGTTTTCTAAGAGTAATCTGTGTTTGGATTATCAAAATTACCCAGTTAAGAAGTTGACTCGGGTCTGGCAGTGTGGCCGAGCAGGTAAAGTCCTCGCCTTGAACGCGCCGGGATCCCACGTGGGCGCCGGTTCTAATCCTGGCAGCTCCACTTCCCATCCAGCTCCCTGCTTGTGGCCTGGGAAAGCAGTCGAGGACGGCCCAAAGCTTTGGGACCCTGCACCTGCGTGGGAGACCCGGAAGAGGTTCCAGGTTCCTGGCTTTGGATCGGCGCGCATCGGCCCGTTGCGCCTCACTTGGGGAGTGAATCATGGGACGGAAGATCTTCCTCTCTGTCTCTCCTTCTCTCTGTATATCTGACTTTGTAATAAAAATAAATCTTTAAAAAAAAAAAAAAGAAGTTGACTCTTAGATTTTCTTAGGTCCCTACACTAGGGACTGTATAGGTTTGCATTTTAGATTACGCATTTTAACTATCCTGATTTTAGTATAATTAAAATTGTCCCTGTCCTTCTGATTACAAATGATCTGAAGAAGAATCTGCCTGCCAGTTCTCCTCAGATCACTATGTTAGTTAGGAAGCTTCAGCTTTCCTAGTTGCTGTAGAAAACATGTATTCACCAGCATGCTGAGGGAGAAGAAAAAGTTACAATTTCACAAGAAGATCTGAACAAAACAGATGCAGAAACAAGAGTAAACTGAAGTAACACAGCAAAGCAAGTCCTTCCAGGAAGTGCCAGGCTTTCTAGAAATTCATGGCATTGGTAAACTGTCCACAAGACTATATGGACCAATTCCTAATGAATACTGTTAACCACCCCCCCAAAAAAACATGTATTCACAACTCTTGATTTCATTGAAGTTCATGCATTACTAATAGTTTTGTTGGCAAAGGGCCTTAACGTCAGGAATATGTATTTAGAATAGAACATATTATATCATATAAAGAAACGGAAATGAATATAGTTATAAGTCAATAATTGTTAGTGTTTATTTTGCAGTGAAGATATATGCAGCATATTTTCTGAAGTTGTTAAAGAAAAACCTATACTGCATTAAAGAGTGATGAAAATGAACTGATTTTAGATGACAGCTTTTCATCACCTAACAAGAAAAAAAAAAGGGAATAAAACATTAAACCTGTGCTATGTCAGTGACTCTCCACTGTCCACATTTAATTAAGCCTTGACTTTACATTCTGGGTCAATCTTTTTTTTTTTTTAAAGATTTATTTATTTTTATTACAAAGTCAGATATACAGAGAAGAGGAGAGACAGAGAGGAAGATCTTCCGTCCGAAGATTCACTCCCCAAGTGAGCCGCAACGGGCTGGTGCTGTGCCGATCCAAAGCCAGGAACCTGGAACCTCTTCCAGGTCTCCCATGCGGGTGCAGGGTCCCAAAGCTTTGGGCAATCCTCAACTACATTCCCAGGACACAAGCAGGGAGCCGGATGGGAAGTAGAGCTGCTGTGATTAGAACTGGTGCCCATATGGGATCCCGGCATGTTCAAGGTGAGGACTTTAACTGCTTGGCCACACTGCCGGGCCCCTGGGTCAATGTTGTCCCTGTCAGGTCTACATACCCTACTCTGAACAAAAATCCTGTGAACTGAGCTTAGTTAGAATTCTCCTAACCTGTGCTATCCGATCAAATTCCTAACTCTCCATTCTTGATGTGTAAGTCCTTGGCCTAACTATAGCAATTTTTTTTTTCAGGCCACTTAGCAAGACTCCTTTGCTTTTGATGTCTCCTCTTAGTAATTCTGCAACCAGTGACCCCCTAACCTTACTAGTGTTAATTCCCCACTGTTGCCTTCTTGATTTTGAGCCTGCCCTTTCTCCTCTGTTGTAACAGAGCTGACTCCCAATGCAACAGTCCTAATAAAGCCTTCTTTACTACTTTAACAAGTAGGAAGCCTTTTTGTTTTAGCCTAACTCCTAGCTAAGAGAGGTGAGCACACAAAAAGCTTCCCCTTGGATCCTGAAGTCCTCAGAACCCTGGCAAAATGGTAGCTTTGTTCAGCTATTTGGCAGTGATAGCTGTTAATGAAAGTTTCTAAACTCTCTTTAACCGGTCAGACACAAATCATTAAGCCTAGCATCTCTAATTCTACTGCAAGTAATTTTTTTAAAGAACTATATATTTTTATTCAAAACACAGATTTATAGAGAGGAGAAGAGACAGAGAAAGATCTTCCATGCGCTGGTTCATTCCTCAAATGGCCACAATGGCTGGAGCTAAAGAGATCTGAAGGCAGGAGCTTGGAGCCTCTTCTGTGTTTACCATGTGGATGTAAGGTTCAAAGGCTTTGAGCCCTCCCCCACTGCTTTCCCAGGCCATAAGCAGGGAGCTGAATGGGAACTGGAGCAGCTGGGATAGGAACCAGTGCCCATATGGCATGCTGGTACTGGTAAGTAGAGGATTAGCCAGTTGAACCACTGCATCAGCCCCAACTGCAAATAATTTTAATATGACCCCTGGAGATTTTTGCTGCGGCTTCAAAAAAAAAAAAAAATTAAACATTGTCATTGACAAAAGGACTGCAAGAATCACTTTGCTTTAGACATTTTGACCCATATTTGAAATCTGATATCCTGGAACCGTACAAGTCATTTGGGGCCACAGTGGAATCATTAAGGGTTAAGTAGTGAACAAAAGACCTGTCTTGAAGACATATAATTCACATACCACAACACTTACTCTTTTAAAGTGTACAAATGAATAGCTTTTAGTATATACAAAAAATTGTACATCCACCAAAATCAACTTTAGAAGATCTTGGTTATCCTAAAAAGAGTCTCATGGTTATTAGCTATTATCCCCTCTCCCTTAACTTCACATCACCTCTAGCCCTAGGCAACCACTCATATCTTTTCTGTCTTTGGATTTGATTATTTTAGACATTTGATATAAATGAAAGTATACACATGTTATTGGTTTTTCTTTGTGACTGGCTTCTTTTTGAAACAAAAAATATTTTCATTTTATTTCAAAGGCAGAGAAACAGAACATAGACAAATCTTTAATCTGCTGGTTCACTCCCTAAATGCCTGTGATAAGCAAGGCTAAAACATAAGCCTGCACTTGAGCTGGGTCACCCACGTGGATGGTAGGAAGCACAGTTCTCAGGTCATCAATTGCTACATCCCAGGGTGTGTTTTAGAAGGAAGCCTGAACAAAGACTAGCAGCCAGGACTTGATCCCAGGAACCCTAGGAGAGGATTTGGACATCCCAAGTATCAAATTATTTACCATGTCAAATACCCTACCTGACTGGCTTCTGCTTCTTTAGCACATTTTCAATCTATATCATAACATTTCTTTGTGGTAGTTAAACAATATTTCCTTGTTTGAATATATATACTCTTCTAAAATGGTAACATCAGGGAGTGGCTTGGTGGCAGAGCAAGTTACACGGCTGCCTGTGATGCTGATAACCTATACGGGTGCTGTTTCATACCTCTGTTTCCCCCTGGTCTGACCCTGCTCCTTGCTATTGGCCTGGGAAAAACCATCAGGATATGGTGCAAATACTTGGGATCCTGCCACCCATGTGGGAAATCTAGAAGATCCTGAATCCTGGTTTCTGTGTCGACCTGCCCTGGCAACTGTAGTCATTTGGGGACTGGACCAGGCATAGAAAATCTCTCTCCCTCTCTTTGAAAATATATTGTTTCAAATAAATCAATCATCAAAGGAGAAATGGTAATATCATTGTTCTATTTGCACTTTTGAAGTATTACTGAGCATCTCCAACTAATGAATAGGAAGCAGAGTATCCTGCTTGGAGCCAGGAACTCTGTCCTAAGCAAGAGAAGTGGCACAGGGAGCTCTCTTTAATCTCATATCGTCTCGGGCCCTAAATCGTGGGGAACACAGAAGTGCCCTTATTCTATATCACTACAAATTAGAAATAAGATTCCACCTGTGTTAAGCTGCTAGAGCAATTAAAGAGGAAACATACTTTGTGCATAATGGAAATGTGTTTAAAATAATTTGCCTTCTGGATCGTTTTTAAGGCAATAAGAAATGTTACCATCCTTAAAGTGACAAGAAATGTTACATTATGGGTTAGCCTTAATCATTTCCACAGAGAAACAACTGACATTTCTCTTAAAATGGCTCTCCCGAAAAATGAGGTGTTGCAATGTAGTTTAAAATAACTGAGAGTTGGATAAACCATACATACCACTTAATCTGTTTCATTCTTCCTTTGCACTCTCAAGAAATATTATGAAGCAAAACCAGTTATGATCCAGAAAAAAACAATCATCCTTATTATCTGAGATTCTTCACTAACTGGCTTTTAAGAAAGATGATTTACTTTCATTGTATTTGAAAGATACTCCCCAAATAACCACAACTGCTAGGGCTGTGCCAGACTACAGTCTGGGAGTGGCAGGGACCTAAGCACTTTTTACCATCCACTGCCTGCCAGGATGTAGTAGCAAAAAGCAGGACCAGACACAGAATAGCCAGGACTCACACAGGACACTCGGATAAGGTATACAGGTGTCCCAAGCTACAACGTAAGCCCCTTTGCCAAATGCCTATCCTACAAATAGAAGTATTTACTGGTACTGTTACTTTCAGGTAATTTGCTTTATATACTGCTTTGAAATACTATTTATTGTTTGCTATCACTACATCTCTTATCAGTAAAAAGTATATGGAGGCGAGATATCAATACAACATTAAACAATGAAAAACATGTTTAAGACATATTTTTTTCCATCTAGCATGGAGTGCCTGTTTGGAAAGCATACAGATAACATCAATACCATAATTGTAAGGTGCTGTGCACATAAATTCTGTTATGTTCAATATGACCTAATTTGCTGTCATGGCTTAATTTCAAGCACTGGTATGTCTTCCTGTCTGCCTAGAAGCCATTGTAGGTTATGAGGAAAAGAAATGATTGTAGCAGAAAAAGAAACCATTTACTGTGGAGATCTAAAACATTAGGACAATGGAAACACATGTGCTAGGAGATGTTAAGTGCACCTTCGGGGCCAGTACCACTGTGTAGTGGATACAACCACGACAGTGCCAGCAACCCACATGGGCTCTGGCTTGAGTCCCGGCTACTCAAGTGCGGATCCAGCTCCCTGCAAATGTGCATGGGTAAGCAAGAGAATATGGCCCAAGTATAGGACCCCTGAACCCACATGGGAGACTCCAAAGAAGTCCCTGACCCCCAGTTTCAGACAGGTCTAACTCCACTCATGGCAGCCATTTGGGAAATACATCAACAGATGGAAAACCTCTCTTTCTCTCTGTTTCAAATAATCAAATGCTTATTTTTAAAAGCACAACTTAGTAAACTACAAAGGAAAATGCCAGTCTTCAGAGGTCCTTTCTAGGTTCCATGATCTGTAACCATAATTAACAAACAAGGAAAGAACAGGAAAAGGATTCACTTCCCCAGGGAATATCTGATTAGACTATTTGACAAGAATAAGATTTCATATTTTACATCTTCACATATTATGGATTTATGGCCTCTTAAAGTTAAAATCACAGATAATGAAAAATGAATTCATTACTGCAGGCAATAATTAAGTAATGACCTTAAAAGAGAATGCTTACTCAAAATCCCAAATTTACCTGAAACCTCATTTCTCCATTTTTCGTCTTTTTTAATCAGTTTTTAAAAAAATTTCCATGCGTCATCATTCGTTTCAAACTACCTTTAAATTCCTATACAGAATTTTCAAATGAATAAAATAACAAATGAAAATGAAAAGAATAACAATTCAATGAAATCAAATGAAAAGAATAACAATGCAAAGATGTGGAATATTAAGAAATCACCAACAGCTTGAAACTTGCTGAGTTTGGCACAGAATCTATTTAACAAAGGGCTGGGCACAAAAGAAACCCTTTTCTTTCTAAATGAATGGAACAAAAATCAATCTAAATAATCAAGAAATCTAGACTCTATCTTATCTTTGCCCTCCAGACTTATTCACCAACATGTATTGATTACACCGTCTTAATATCTTTTGAATTATTCCTTTATTTCCAATTAACATGTTGGGACTGTTATTGCCTTAGTCTCGTTCACTAGCATTACTAATTTGGATTAACAGGATTGTATCCTAAATGGATTCTCTTCCTGTAGACTTATTTTTAATTAATTTTGCACATGTCCAGAGTTAACCCTTATTCATTTTTAAAAAATATTTATTTATTTTTCTTGGAAAGGCAGATTTACAGAGAGAAGGAGATAGAAAGATCTTCCATCTACTTGTTCACCCCCAAAGTGGCTACAATGGCCAGAAATGAGTTGATCCAAAGCCAGGAGCCAGGAGCTTCTTCTGAGTCTCCCACACAAGTGCAGGGTTCCAAGGCCTTGGGCCATCCTCCACTGCTTTCCCAGGCCACAAGCAGGGAGCTGGATGTGAAGTGGAGCAGTGCCCATATGGGATCCTGGTGTGTGCATGGTGAGGATTTAGCCACTTGGCCATTGCACCAAGCCCTATGGTTAACTCTTCTACAACAAAAACATGACCGTTTCGTTCCACTGCGGCTGGGCCTGAAACCTAAGTACTCCTGGGATAAATGATAAACTGTGACCGTGACCTTTGTGATTGGTTCAGAAACCTCCAGCCCAGTTCCTGTCAGATTCACTGCTTCCCAATCTATGTTTCAGTCATTCTGTCTTCCTTTCCTAAACACACTGTTTCTGGTTAATCTTTATGAGTTTGCACATGCTGGTTTTTATCTGCTGGAAACACGCTCCACCAGCTACCCCCCTTTTTCTAATACCTCCATTGTTGGTTGACTAGGTCTTACTTGTTTGTTTCTTGGGATATCTTTCCTCCACCCCAAGTCTGACCCAGGTATCTTCTCTGCATGTGCTGCCCTATAATTCTGTTTTGAAAAATTAAATATGCTTCACTGTAGTTAAATAAACTACAGAGATGGCAAGTTCCTTGAGAGGTAGATACTAGTACCCTGCTCACCATATTCCTTACCATCTTGCCACACAGTAAGCAAATATTTGGTGAGTAAACTCATATGCACTTTACTCAGTACTATGTGTGCACAAAGAACATTATAACCAAACTGTAATCTGTTGTATTTAAAGTAGATTTACAATATGGCTTAGGAGAACTCTGAAACACATCCTGTAACAAAAAAGACTTTAAACAAACACAGTAGATAACTACCTACTTCTTGCAAAGTCTGATTATAATGCAGGTAAATTTTTATTTACTTAGACTATTAAATACCAGTATTTCTGGGAAAGTGTATTAAATTTCATTTTAGGAATGCCATGAACTATTTAACTCTGGCTGCAACTTAGCATTAGAAATACCATGTTTCAGTTTATGTAAGTAGTTGGGGACAGAGTTGTAACATGGGGGAGGGGTGATAAAAAAATGAGCAAAAATTCCAGGGACCTAAAGTGGCAGGATTGGTCTTGTGTATTCATTAATATTTCAGAACTAACCCAATTCTGGAAAAACTGACTTTTCTTGTCTTTTCCTTTCCTTTGAGGACCTGAGGAATTGTTGCCAAGTTTTTACTGGTTATCAACATATCTGATTTCCCACCAGGGTTTCTTCCAACAAACAAGAATGATTTAAAAAGTTCTCATGTATTCACATTCTTTTCTCTTAAGCAAGGATTCTGTAGTCAGTATAATTAATACCAAGTACAAAGAAAGCTAAGTAAGCAAACAAATAAGCAAAACACAAGATAGTCATTAACTTCAGGAAAAACAATAGTTTTCACAGAAAAGAAACGTAATTATAGCTCAACTGTGAAATGTTTAACAGAGTCATTATACAGGAAACAATGAACACTGATCAAACCAAAAATTATGATCAAACCAAATTATAATATGGAAAAATAGAGCAGAAGGAAATACATTGCAAATACTTTGCATCAATTTGTGTCTTTTGTTTTGATTTTCACAATAGCAACTTTCATATACCATACTGTTTTTAGATTTAAAAGTTTTAAACTTCATTTAAAAGGGATTTAAAGTTTTGAATCTCATTTTGTTTCTTTTTAAGTTTGTGATATTTATATCCTATCTTATAAATGGTCCCATCCAAAGAATAGTAATATTTTTATGCACAGGTCTGACAAAGTTTTACAATTTTAACTCTTACCTGTGACTCACTTCAACTTAATTTTTATCTACAGACAGAAAGTTTGTACTTGGTGGTTCACTCTCAAATGCCAACAACAGCAGCCTAGAACTCTATTCAAGTCTATCAGGACTCAAGTGCCTGAGCCAACAACTGTGCTTTAGCAGTAAACTGGACTGGAATCTTAACAGAACTCAAACTAGTCAATCTGAAGTCAGATGCAGGCATGCCAAAAGGTATTTTAATTACTGCCCCTAACACCTGTGCTCAAGTTAATTTGTTTTCCTCTCTTGTGAAAAGTAGAGTTATACTGAGGAGAGGAGAAATCTTCCTTCTAGATTCTTTCCTCAAACACCTGTAACAGTCAGCGTAAAGCCAACTCAGAAGCTTGGAACTTCATCCAATTTTTCCATGCGGGTGGCAGGTGCCCAAGTGTTTGAATCATCATCTGTTGTTTCCCAGGATACATTAGAAGGAAGGGGGAGTATCAACTTCCTGCTAATGGCCTGGTAAAACAGTGAAGATGGACCAAGTGATTGGGCCCCTGCTACACATGTGAAAAATTTTTTTAAGGCATAAAGAAAAAATTACACACTGAATTGTTTGAAAGTTAAAACTTCTGTTCTTTGGAAGACAATAATCAGCAAATAAAAAAACAGAATCTACAGACATGGAAGACATACTTGCAAAAGATAGGTAATAGATAGGTAAGTTTATTTTCAAAATAGTCCTTATACTACAACATAAAGAGAATAATACATGAAAATATGCTCAAAAGCATTAGTTACTAGAGAAATGTAAATTAAACACCACAATGTGATACCACCAAACAGCCACAAGAATGATTAAACTTAAAAATATGACAATACTAGTTGCTAGCAAAGATGAGGAATAAATATAGCTCTCATATAATGTCACTGAATTGCAAAAAGGTATAGTTACTTTGAAAAACAGAACAGTAGTATTTTTATGAAATTAAACCAACACTTCATTTAGGAGATAGCAGCCTCACCCCTGGGTATTCATCCAAGCAAGATTACATGTTTGTACAAGGATGTCTTTGAATTATTATATTAATTTTATTCATAATAGTTCAAGCTGGAATACTGCAAAATATCTATTACCTTATGACAGAGCAGAAAAAAATAGTAATAGCTCCACATAGAAGATATAAAGGTAGCAATCAAAGGGAAAACAGTAGTGACATATGAAACACATCTCTCACATGGTTGCAGGGGTTTAAACATTTGGACTAACCCTGCTGCTTTCCCAGGCACACTGGCAGGGACCTGAACTGGAAATGCAGCAGCCAGTGGCTTCACTCTTTAGCCACAGCACCCACTTCAGTGCGATTTCTTAAAAACTAGAAATAAGAGCTCGGCATGGTAGCCTAGCGGCTAAAGTCCTCCCCTCAAATGCACCAGGATCCCATATGGGTGCCGGTTCTAATCCCGGCAGCTCCACTTCCCATCCAGCTCCCTGTTGGTGGCCTGCGCAAGGAATCAAAGTCTTGGAATCCTGTGCCAGGGTCCGTGCAGTAGGTGTGAATGACACAAAGGTGTGAAGAGAACAGCTCCCTGCATGGCAGGGCCCAGGGAGCTTCCAGCTGTTTGGCAGGGCCCGGCGGATTTCTCTCTGACCACCTTGATGCAGTTTCACCACCCTTTTGCATGGACACTCAAGCACCCCACTAAGAATCCTGTAATCTATTGAGGCATTGTTTGCCCCTGTGAGATGGCTTTGGCAAATAATATCAGCTTGAGAGTTAATGTTACTGATAATGTCTTGGTGAGTGGGCCTTTAACTGCACACAGGAGTACAATCAAGCCCATGCTGTTTCCAGACACCTTATTGTGTACCTACCCATTGCCATAAAATCTGGCCCGGACATTTAGCATGCTTTCTGGGAAATGGCTTGATAAGAATTTTACAAACTAATGGAAATGATGGGAGTATGGGTTAAAACTGCCATGACAAAAAATATAGCTACTGGGACCCTAAAAGCTATCTTGTTACTGGGACCCTAAAAGTTATCTTGTTACTGTGACCCTAAAGGCTATCGTGTTACTGGGACCCTAAAGGCTATCCTGCTAAGGCAAAAAATATAGTTACTGTGACCTTAAGGGTTAGCCTGTCCTTGCAACTCTTTAGAACATAGAAACTGTAGTTGCTTTAGCTGCTTTCATAATTTCTAACTAGAGGAAATATAGGCTGATTTCACTAACATCACAAAGATATACTTTTGATTATTGTTTGATCACTTATGAGGTTGTAGAACCTGCAGTTGTAGAGGAACTTAATGTTAGGAACCTTTTGTCTTAGATCTTTGTTTTTTCTCTTTTGATGTATTTCTCCCATTAAGTGATGGATAAGTTGTAGAATAAGAATTGTAGTAAGAGTGTATTACTGAATAAGATGTGTTGTCTACTGAGAAATTCTTGGCTGCAACGTTGGAATGGATAATACCCTGTCTTGAGGTGAAACAATTTGTAGAATTGTCTTTGGAAACACTCACTTGTCAATTGCAGAATTGAAACTTAAATGGAGTAAACTTGGCTCATTGCTAATTACAATTCTTTCCGCCGTTATAACTCTTGCTTTACTTGTTCAGATAACAAACTGTGTGAGCTTGCTGACCTAATGGCCTTTAGTGCCAATGGCCCGTAATCCCCATACACCAAGACCCCGGACTTACTAACCCATACATAATTCAAGGTAAGGGCCTGGTTGTCACAGGTGGCGCCAAGGTTAGAGCCCAGACCTGAGGAGAGCGGATGAAGACTGGCAAACCAAGATAAGCAAGGAATGTGGGACCCTTCCTCAATCATTTCTCAAGAAGTTGTAAATTGTGCCCCCCTGAAGCTATGTCAAAATGCCCCTAAAAGAAAACTTTGTACTGCTTCTGTATAAATAAAGCGGACAGCTTTCTCACAATGTCCACAATCATCAAGGAATCCTAGTGGTCCGTCTCTCCTTTCTTTCTCTCTTCTTCTTTCTACGCCTATCTCACGCACCCTTCCCGAGCTCCGAACTCTCGGCTGGAGCTGGACTCCGGCAATCCTGCATCTGTGTGGGAGACCTGGAAGAGGTTCCTGGCTCCTGGCTTCGGATTAGCGCAGCACTGGCCATTGTGGTCACTTGGGAAGTGAATCATCGTGGAGGATCTTCCTCTCTCTCATGCTCTCTATATATCTGACTTTGCAATACAAATAAAATAAATCTTAAAAAAAACACTAGAAATCAGCTTGCCATTTGATCCAGCAGTCAAACACTGCATATATACACAGAAGACAGGAACACAGTGAATCAAAGAGCTACCTGCAGCAGCACCTTATACCAGCACCATTCATGATACTCAAAACAGTAATAAATCAAGGTTTCCAGGATATATCTACACTGTAGAATATTATTCAGCTATAAAAAAGAATGTAATTCTACCAGCAGCAGCAAAATGAACACAAATGGAGGACATCATTTTGGGTGAAATAAGCCAGACTCCTGAAGACAAATAAAGCAAATTTCTCCTTATATGGGGGAGCTAAATCTTACAAGACAAACAAAAAGAAATGCCTGTAAGCTATTACAAAGACTGAAAAAAAAAAAAGGCAAGGTAAGGAGAGTGGAAAGGAGGAAGGGGATATTATTATCTTCCTAGAGTTTATGTATAAACCACATTGAATCTGTTGAAAACTAAGTAAAAATTAAAATAATAAAAAATGAATATATGCTGGTATTCTAAAGGAAAAAGTATAAGCTATAACACTAAGTTCCCTCATCAAAGTAAAACTATATATTAGCAATAATCAATATGTAGATAGATGTAGCAATTACTTATCATATTATGTACCTTGAATGTTTGAATTTTACCAAAATAGTTCAAAAATAGTAAAGAAATGTGGGAAAAACATAGATAATCTGCTTACCGGAAAACATCAAAACACACTGAATGATTTTATGAATACAAACAAATCATGAGGGCTCAGCGATGAGTACCTTGGCAATAGCAGTTTGCTTATATATGCGAGTGATCAACCCCATGACAGACACTGGGGTATCTGAATTTGGAGATTTCATTAATCTTTCCCACTCTTCAAAGCTGGTGTTTAATTCCTACATGGAAGAAAATAACATTGTTTAGGAATAAAGCGCAAAGAACCAAACAATCAATGCCATTGTGAATCATGTCCTACATTTTTATTTTCTGAATAGAAAAGTACTTAAAAAAACACCAGCATATTCTCCGAGGAACATCATCAGCCTAGAGTTAAGTCAGTGACAAGTTCATGCCAATTGCTGAAACTAACATCAAATTGTAGGTGAAAACAGAGCTCTTTGGTAGCATCATAAATTAGTTATGGCTTCCTTTCTAAAGAGAAATATATATATAAAACTGTTCATCTCAAAGGCAAAAGAACAAAGAGGAAGAGGAAAACAGACAGAAATCTTCCATCTGTTGGTACCCCCATAAAAGCTGTGGGTTGGTGAAGCTAAAACCAGGAGCTAAGAGATCCACCCAATTTCCCATTCGGGAAGCAGGGACTCAAAGACATGAGCCCTCACCAGCTGCTTCCCAGGCACATGCAGTGGGAGCTGGAAGGGTTAAGGAGAAACTTTACCTGTGGCTCCACAATGCCTGCCCCAAGCAGAAATATTTTTTAAAGTGAAAACAAACATTTAAACTCATAAGAAAGCCATGAAATGTCATGAAAATAAGTATCTTAGCAAAGTATCTTTATAAAGACTCTATGTTTGGTATACGCTTGCAATGGGGGAATCTCAACTGAATTTGAGCTGTGGTTATGCAACAAGGTGGAGGAATCCACCATGGTGGGAGGGTTTGGGGAGGGGTGGGGAGAACCCAAGTATCTATGTAACTGTGTCACATAATATAATGTAATTAATGAAGTTAAATAATAAATAATTAAAAAAAAGTATCTTTATAAAACACAGGGCAAAAATAAAAACATGATTTTATTTAAAGAAGCATAAAGAATAGGACATTTTAGCTAAACATAAGTACAATCTAGTCATATATTGACTGTCCATTTTATTTTCTTTCTAATGTGCAATAATAATAATCAGATCAATCTTATTTTAGAAATAGCACACTGATCCATGTTCACAAAATGCTTGCTCTCTACACTCTCAAGATAAAATAATTTAAAAAAACTCCTTATGCATAAAATCATGTCAGAGAATACATAAGCATTAAAACCCCCCAAAATATACATATAGAGAGAAGGATCATGTTAAACATACATGTAAAACAGCTTCACCCAAGTTAGTCTGGAAGACAGCTGTTCACACTTTAAAAATGCTACTGCAAGTAAAAAAATTTCCCTCGCTAAGGATAGGGTTTCATGTCCTATAGATACTTAGCATTCTTAATATTAAATCTTCAGTGAAGTATCTTCATCACAAATAATCTGAATAATCACTAGAATATTCTATCTGTTCACATATTTCATGACTAAAGTTAAATTCTTCCTGCAATGACACGAAAGCAATTCATCTGCTCTATTCATTAAGCCTATTTTAAGAAAGAATTTTTCCTCCTGTGAAATATGAAATATGTACAATCTTTAATGGTACAATTTTAAAATATTTAAAGTAAAGTAAAGATTTCTAATCAAACCGTGGGTTCTTACTTTGGCTGATGCTGATGGAAGATCAAATGGAATACGTTGTCTGATTTTAGGGGGCAACTGGGTTAAAACTTCACTCTTTAATCTTCTAATCATTATATTACTTAGCAGTTGGTGAAGCTCATTAAGATTTGATGCCCCTCTATAATCCCACTGGGATCTTCTACCATAGTATCTGTTAATATAAAGAAAAAAACATGTAGCAAAGCTGAATGTTAGAATAATAAAACATCTCACTCAGTATTTATTTCCTTTCAATTAGAAGGAATCATGACACTATTTTCATTGTTATTTACTATTTTCATTTCTGAAATAAACAAGGGGAAAAAAGTGAAAGAATCTCAGTATTATTCACAATCCTGGGGAAAATGTTTGTTGAGACCAGACCAGATAAATCATATTCATATTCATATTTTAGAATACACAATTGTAACTAAAGGGCATAACTGTAGATATTTACCAAAGCATTGATAAAGTACCAAATATATGCTTTAGGAAAATAAACCATATGCTAAAGAAGGAGATGGTGTGACTCCATTTACATGATGTTCAAAACCAGGCAAATGTAAATGACAGAGTTGTTTGGAGCTCTCAGCGGAAGGCACCTTGGTGGTCACACTGCAGGGGCAGAGGAGACTGACTGGCAGAGCCTTCAGAGCGAGGATTTGAGAGCTCCAGTGATGCTTAACTTCTGAACATGCTGTTAAGTATTAATCCACTGATCAATTTAATTCATTAAACTGAAGAGCTATGTATTATGTTATGTTCTACATATAATTTACATTTCACAAAAAAATGAATAAAATAAAAAATAAAAACTAGTCTCAAAAGTTCATTCAGATAAATTAATGCAAGCCTGGGGCGAACTGATGACTCTAAGGGCATAAAGGTCATTGCAAATGGGCGCTACTGGTATTTTGGGTAAATTACATGACAGTATGGTTAGTAGCTCCAGCCCAAAGTATAAGTGAATTGCACTTTTATCAGCTAATCTTCTTAATTACCCAAGACATCCACAAACATCCTTCATGCCCTCTAGGAGTTCATATTATATCCAACTGAATTGTTTAACATAGCAGATTGATTTCTTAGTGGTCTCTTCTTCCTTTGAAACCAATGGACTGACAGTAAAAGAATTTTTTAAAAGATATGAATTTAAGATACGAACTTATTGTGAAAGAACGAGAGAAGGCATTAGAAGACAAATGATTTCAAGAAATATTTAGAAGGCAAAATTCAGAGAGACTTGTGGTGACTTGGGGAGAGGGGCAAAACAGAAGCTATAGCTTCAAAAGCAGCTTGTAGACCGTTGAGAAGATCAGGAGTTGGAAGCGGCCACTCTGCTTACCTCCGCAACCGACTTTTACCCAGAGGGTTACCTCTTGCATTTAGCTGCCTGTTAAATTTCAGTATTGTATATTTTAAAGAAGACTTCAGCAAAGCAATACCTGCACACAGTTGAAAGAGCAACTAGAGAAGACTTTCACAATGAGGATCAATAAGCTCCAGCTGTGCTCCACCTGCCCTGCTTCAAACTGAGAACAGATACACTACACAGGCAAAACAGAAATCCACAACCGGGAACAAACACAAGATAAATGTCTCAATGACCCAGAAACAGAACCCAAATGTAAAGAAGAGAACAGGGTCGAAGCTATGAATCTGCTTGTTTTCCGTCTAAGAACAGGCAGTGGGAGCCAACAATTCAGGGTTGCAGTGATAAAGAATTTTGGTACAGTTTTTGATACATCATGAATTTTCTGGGAATCATAAACGTTGTGAACTGAAAGGGATTCTGCACTTTGTTTTGTTTGGAACTCAGTGCAGAGTGATGTCCCACTTTGGAATCCCATGCCACCAACACTAAAACACTGCAGTAGTTGAACTGCAAAAATGCACAGCTCTATTAGCTTGAATTTCTATGAGGTTCATAATGATTCGACAACTTCCACATTCATCTTATGGTTCACATTTTTTCCCACTTAACAATTCTGAAATTCAAAGATGAGTATTGGCTAAATTGCAGTGGTTTTTCCTTGGGTGGCTTGTAAAATAATAGCGCATATTAGAACCAGTGGAGTCTTTAATTCAACCCATAATATAAATATATTTGCTTTATTCTAATTTTAAAGTTTCTAGCAGAGTAGCTCTTTTCTATCCATTTCCACAGGAAAGAACATATTTCTATTAGTTTCCTTAATTTTTATTCCTCATCTATGTTATGCAGGGTTCTATTTATTTTCTTAAAGTTAGAGGTGCACAAAGATGACTATACCTGTGGTTTTCATGTCATTATAATCAGGCAGCATTACACAACACTTACTGTGAAAGGGGGGCATTAGGTTCACAGCATTAGGAAAAAGTCATCTACAACATGACTGCCTTCCTCGCGCTCAAGTACAGCTGTTTCAATATACACATATACACATATGACTAAGTTCTCATGGAAAACCCGAGAGTATCAGAAGCTAGTAGTCTGGAGCCTCCTCCAGATCTTCCAAGTGGATTCAGAGTCCTCCAGTCATAAACAGAGTCATCCCAGGTCATAAGTAGAGAATTGGATTGGAGGTGGAACAGCTGGGACATGAATTGGCACCCCTATGGAATACTTGCATCATAGGGTGGAGGATTAGCTTATTCAGCCATGGTGCCAGCCCCGATCATGTTTTAAAAGTGTTTTTACTAATATCTATTTGGTATTAGTTTATGATGATCAAATAAAAGTTTACGGCAAAACCCCTGCATGGAACACACACATTCAAGAGTCAATACTTGACTAACAATCACCTTCTGACTTTTGAAACTTGGGTTTTCTTGTACTCTTTTAAAGCAGTCTCTTCTTCCCATCCTCAACTCCTGCCAATTGCTGATCTATTTTTTGCCACTGTAGTTTTGAACATTCTAGAATGTTATATAATTAGATTCATATAGTATGTACAAGTTTGAATCTTATTTCTTTCACTTGGCACAATGCATTTGGAATTCCTATATGTTATTGGTTGAATTAGGAGTTCATTCCTTTTTATTGCTGAGTAACACGTACATGATAGAGCTGTATCAGCACTTGTGCATTTACCTCAGCTGAAGGACAATTTGAATCGGTTCCAGTTTGATGTGAGTATCTACACAGCAAATGTATAAAATTTTCATAGAGGTTACTTGGTGAACTTTTTTCATTTATCTTGACTACATACCCCTGAGGAAGATTTCTAGGTTGTATGGTAAGTGTATATTTAACTCTTAACAAAATACTACCCTATTTTCTAAAGTGGCTAAAGACTTTATAGCCCCACTAAGAATGTGTGAAAGTTCCAGTTGAGCATGTGTTCATAAACCTACTTTATATTTCGTGTATTTTTTTAACTTAAAAATCTTATTTTAGATGACGTTCATATAGTTGATCAGAGTGGGAAGGATCGAGGGTTAGGGAAAAGTGGGTGTAATTGTTGTTTCCAAATTTTCTACTTCCTCCTGTTTCTGTGGGAAATGGGACAAAAAGAGGAGAATCCATACCATCCCAGTACACTGGGATGGGGAATGGCCACCTGATATTAACCCAGGGTTCCTATGTGGCACACACTCTAAGGGTTCTGTCCAGGTGGTTTTGATAGTTCTGACACGCTGTCAATCTCGCTGATCCAAGGATGAGGAAACCCTTCCAATATCCACTGGCTGACATACAGGACCTTAAAGTGTCCATTTGCCCAGATATTTGCTGTCATAGCTTGGCTAGGTGGTTGTCCAAATTGTTCTGTTCTACTTCCTCTGCTGTGGTACCAGATATACCCTGCAGGCTCCAGAGGGCTGCTATAACTTAGACGTGCATCAGGGCCTGACATCCACTACTCTGTCTTTTCCACTGAGGACGAGTTCTTACAGGTGGGCCTATGGACCTGGGCAAGGTGATCCAGGGCCCCACCAGATTTCTTGCCCCAGGACTCACCATTTAGTCAGGCCAAGCACACAGGCCAGATGACTGGGGCTCAGCTGGAATCCCTCCCTCCCACTCTCCCGGCCTCATGACCCATCATCCACCGTACAGGTGGGTCCAGTGACCAGGGCCAGGACACGTGCCCTGTGGGAACCCCATTCCAGGGGCTCAAAGACCCTACACTCACCGTGAAGGAAGGCCCAGGGAACTGGGCCAGGACTCAGGTCCTGCGGGGTCACCCACCTAAGGATTCACAGACGCAGGACCCACCTTGCAGGTGGGGTCAGATGAGCTGGGCTACACTGGATCCCCTGCCCCTAGGGCTCACGGACCTGGTATCCACCACACAGGTGGTACCAGGGACGTGGGCCAGGTGACCCGAGCCTTGCCTGACCCCACATTCCTGGGGCTCATGGACCCTCCAACCAACACCCATGCGGGCTCAGGGCACAGGGATAAAAACTATTTGTTTTTATCCATTTTAAAGGCAGAGCAACAGAGAATAATGACACAGGCAGAGAGAGAGATGTCTTCCACCTGCTGGTTCATGTCTCAAATATTCACAAAAGACAAGGCAATTTCAAACAGAAACCAGGAGTCTGGGACTCACTTTGGTATTCCCACATGGGCAACAGGGACCAAAATAAGTGAGTCATCATGTGCGGAGTGCTGGGACGCATTGACAGAACGGTGAACTGCAAACAGCAGAGTTGGGAACTGAATGGGCATTCTAATATGAGATGTTGGTGTCACAAAGTTCCCCAGACTCCTCTATATCATCTTAGGTGAACGGCTAAATATTCTGTTTTTTAAATTATCACTGTTTTGGGGCAAACGTATGAGCCTAGTGGCTAAAGTCCTTGCCTTACATATACCTGGATCCCATATGGGCACTGGTTCTAGTCCTGGCAGCCCGTCTTCCCATTCAGCTCCGTGCTTGCTGCCTGGGAAAGCAGTTGAGGATGGCCCAAAGTCTTGGGTCCCTGGAGCCATGTGGGAGACCCAGAAGAGGCTCCAGGCCCCAGGCTTCAGATTGGTTCAGCTCTAGCCATTGTGGCTGCTTGGGGAGTGAATCAACAGATGGATGATTCTTCTCTCTGTCTTTCCTCCTCTCAGAATATCTGCCTTTCAATTAAAAATAAATCTTTAAAAGAAAATGATCACTATTTTGAGGCTATTTAATATGTTCTTTTACCAATTTCTTTCTGAATATTTATGCAGACATCCATTTCTTATTTATGCTGAATTTCGTAAATGTCTATAAATCTCATACAAAATAGATAATATAAGCATATATATGCATATAAATATATACTTTATATTCCTTCATCAAATATGAGACACCCATATAAGATGCCAGTGCTGTTGGCAGAAGCTTAGCCTTCTACATCAGGGCATTAAATTTGGTATAAACCCCATTTATTTACTTTTCTTTATTCATACCAAACAAATGCTTAAAAAAACTCATAGCTAAAGAATGGAGGACGCTTTTTCACTTAAAATTATGTAAATATGATATCTACATAATGACATTTGAAAGGTTTCCATTGAAAAGCCATCCCTTTCCAGTCAACAAGTCCTTCTAAATCATCTATACAGTCCAGCCATACGAACGGACATTTAAGGCTCAATATACACAGAGGAAACCTCATGTAACCAGCAGAGAACAAAATAGACAGGAAAAAATATCAGATTAAATATATAATGTAGAGAATAGCGATACAGTTCAAAACAAAAGACCCAAAAATGACACCCTTGCCAAGTATCAACATATAATTATATCTTCTGAAACAAAAGATGATATTGCATCCAGAAAAAGCAAGCTGTGAAAAAGGAACTGAGAGTAATAAAGAACTGTTAGCAGTTTAAAATATTTCAGCTTCTTCCTCTAGTTGACATAAAACTCACCAGTAGAATTGCACAATAAAGATCTCAAGGCCAGTGCTATGACATAATACATGAAGCCTCCACAGGCAGCACATGTTGGCAACAGTTAGAGTCCAGCTGCTCCACTTTGGATCCAGTTCCCTAACATGCCTGAGAAAGTAGTGGAAGATGGCCCAAGTCTTTGTTGGAGACCCGGATGAAGTTCCTGGCTTCATTTTGCTTGCCTAACCTCAGCCATCATGGCGATTTGCAGAGTGAACTAGCAGATGGAACATCTCTCTAACTCATTCGCTCTTAC
Source organism: Ochotona princeps (assembly GCF_030435755.1). Lineage (NCBI taxonomy): Eukaryota > Metazoa > Chordata > Mammalia > Lagomorpha > Ochotonidae > Ochotona > Ochotona princeps. Next base: position 20,107,913 of record NC_080836.1, read on the forward strand.
TCACTCACTAACTCACTCTTTCTCTCATTTTGTAACTCTACCTTTCAAGTAAATTAAGTAAAAATTTAAAGAGAAAGAGAAATCTTCCCAAAAGGAACACAAAATAAGAATGCTACAGGATCACGATGGAATTAATAAGAATTTCAGAAAGAGACTAAAACAACGGAAAATAAAAAGTTAAATATAAATAATTCACAAACACAAGAACTCACAGTTTGAGACCGAAAGGGACTATTAATGTTTATCAAATGACTAAAAGGAAATCAAACCAAGGTGTATTGGCTATAAAATTAAAGAGTAGCAGGTAACAGACAATCGTATAAGCTTCTAGTGAAGGGAGAAAGCCAAATATATGTGACACATAAAAAGTTCCCAAATCAGGACAACACAGTGGAACAATGGGTTCAGACATGGAGGAAAAATTATTTCCAGCAAAAAAATCTATATGCAGCTTCAGTCAAGAGATAGATTACCTATAAATTGACAAGACAGAATTCAAAACATTTTTCCACATGCTTTTCTTGGTATGCTAATAAGAAATACCTATCAAGAAAATTGGGACATACGACAAAGGGGAAAGAAAAGCAGAGAATGTACAAGACAATTCTGGAATATCTTGCCACAGTACTAAAAAAGAAACACTAAAAGGTAACTACTGCTCTGTCATAAGGAGCACACTTTGACCATTAAGAAAAGTAGGAAATCTGACCATTAATAAGGATAATAAATTAAACAGACTAAAAAATAAGTTGAAAATAAAACCCCTCAAATACACAACAGATGAAGATAAGAAGGGAACTACAAAGCAACTATGAAAGAAAAAACGTAAGAGCTGTGTACCAAAGAACAAATATCACTATAGTAAAACACACACACACACAAAACCTAGGGAAATCAAATGAGTGGAAGAAGTCCCGGTTCAAGGAATGGAATATTTAAAATGATCAATATGCGGGCCCGGCAGCGTGGCCTAGCAGCTAAAATCCTCGCCTTGAACGTGCCCCGGGATCCCATATGGGCGCCGGTTCTAATCCCAGCAGCTCCACTTCCCATCCAGCTCCCTGCTTGTGTCCTGGGAAAGCAGTCGAGGACAGCCCAAAGCTTTGGGACCCTGCACCCGCGTGGGAGACCCGGAAGAGTTTCCAGGTTCCCTGCTTTGGATCGGCGCAGCATGGGCCTGTTGCGGCTCACTTGGGGAGTGAAACATCAGATGGAAGATCTTCCTCTCTGTCTCTCCTCCTCTCTGTATATCTGACTTTGTAATAAACTGAATAAATCTTAAAAAATAAATAAATAAATAAATAAAATTCTCAATATGCAAAATTTGGGGTCTGTGTTGTGGTATAGCAAGTTCACCTGCTGCCTATAGGACTAGCTTTCCACATTTGTGCCAGTTTGAGTCCTGGCTGTTCCACTTCAAATCCAGCTCCATGCTAACACCTAGGAAAGTAGCAGAAGATGGTCCAAAGGTCAGGTTTTGTTGAACTTTGTCTGGAGGACCAGACAGAATTCTTGCACCCCAGCTCAGCCCAGTCTGAGCTTCACCCATTGTGGTCATTCAGGGAGTAAACCAGCAAATGAAAATTTTCTGTGTTATTCCCTTTCCATGACTCTGCCTTTCAAATAAATACATATAAAAAAATTAAAAATGCAAAATTTCCAAAATTAATAAACAGATTCAATACAATATCTATCAAAATTCCAGATGGTTTCCTAGATAAATTAACAAATGGACAAGAAAATTCCTATAATAAAGCAAAGGACTCAAAAGCGCCAAAACTCTCTTGAAAAAGAACAAAGTTGGAGGAACCAAACAGATAGCAGTCTCAAAACCAAAAATTCCTTTAGACATCACTAGAGAATGCCAGCAAGGTGACTTCTTATTTTGAAAACTGATCATTAAAAAGTAAAGATCAGCATTTATCCTGCCTTTCCTAAAGAAAGGGAACCACTGAGGGCCCAAGTAATAGATAAGGAAGAGTTTTGTTTTATGTAAACTATTAAACGAAGAAAGAATATTAGGATAGTTATCATTCTGCAATGTCTAATAAGTTAATAGATCATGTACTAAACATCAGCAGCTGCTACTTCACAAAAATACATGCTTCATATATAATAAGACTCCTCAGGAAAGATGACTAGAATGCAGAATTAGTCAAAAATTTCAAATCTCCAAATCTTTATAGAAATACAGAAGACAGAGGATATTTTCAAAAAGATCTATCTATTTATTTATTTATTTATTGAAAGGTAGACTGACACAGAGAGACAGAGAGACAGACCCTTCATCTGCTGGTCCACGCTCCAAATGGTTGTAATGGCTGGACCTGGAAGCCAGGAGACAGACACCAGGAACTTCCTCCAGTTCTTTCTCATGGGTGCAGGGGCCCAAGGATTTGAGTCACGATGCACTGTTTTTCAGGCCGTAAGCCAGAAATTGGATTGGAAGTGGAACAGCTGGGAGTAGAGCAGGTGCCCACATGGGGTGCTGGTGTTTGTAGATGGAGAATTAGTCTGTTGAGCCAGCACTTTGGCGTCCCAGAGCAATATTTTAAACACCTTATGGATACCTACAAAATCTAGATTAAAGAACCAATTTAGAGTCTCAAACAAATTTAAAAATAAATACAAGGAAATGGAAAAGAAGCCTGAACTCATGCCACTTAAAGAATGTTTCCATTTGTGACGTGTGAGCTTTAGTTGGGTACTGATTCAAACAACAAGGAAAATTTACTTTACAAAGCCGGACAAAAATGTAAAATTATGACATTCACAAGACAACTGGAAGTCTGAAGATTTATTAGCTTTTTCCAAGATATTAGGAGTGTAATGTTATTTTAATGTTTAGAGGTATAATATTCGTATTATGACTAATTGTTCTTAAAAAAAACAGTCCTTACTACTTAGGTTTTTCGGAAATAGGCACAAGGCATAAATAAATAAAATATACAGCATATTACTTGTTACTATAACACAATTATGGTCCTTTTCCTTTCCATTTGGATTGTTACAGAATCACACACATATGCATATTTTAACACTTCCCACTCCTATAACTCAAAAAAATCTACCTCTCTACTAAATGCCATTCCTTGACTCTAGTTTTGCCCTGGGAAGCTACAAAGACAAAAGTATAATTCCTTTAAAAGATGACAGGCTCTTAAATATTTAAAGTCTTTTTCCCCTGAGGTCTCCTCTTCTTCAAATTCCTATAGGCTTCATAGGATCAGGTACTACATCTTACTCATCTCTGTACTGCCAGCAGCTTTGTAATAATGTTTTAAATATAGTAGGCAATCAATAACATCAGGCATTTGTAGAGCAGAATATGAAATTCTCTCATTATTCTGGTCATCTTTTCCCAGATACGTTTGCACTTGTTAAAATCATTCTTAAAATATGACTTCTAATTTCATTTCAGTTCTTTGCACTTGTCTCCAGTGACCTTCTAAAATCTGCTCCAACTGTTCTACTTCCATGGCTGGAATTCAATTTTGAAAAATAGTTCTACCAGGCAGTTTCAGACATTACACTCTACTTACTGCATGCTTCTATAATGCTGTTTGTTCAAATGCACTACATCTTTACTATCTCATCAAAATACTGCAGTCAATTGCTCTACTTTCTACACAGCATGATACTCTTCCTGTCTTCACATTCTTCCTCGTTCGAGTTTGACCTCTGAGACCATATATTCTGATCCCTCCAGGATAAGTTTCATAGTCCCTCAGAAAAAGTATCATAAATTGGTAAAAACACTCAGGCTTTTATCAATCATACTAAAATTTTCATCCAGATCTGTACCAGTCCACCGAGTGTTTGACAGCAAGTCGAACCTTGGACAAACCTGGATTTGCAAATCTCCGAAGTGTTATTAACAATCCTATCAAGGGCCCGGCGGCGTGGCCTAGTGGCTAAAAGTCCTCACCTTGAATGCACCAGGATCCCATATGGGCGCCGGTTCTTATCCCGGCAGCTCCACTTCCCATCCAACTCCCTGCTTGTGGCCTGGGAAAGCAGTTGAGGACGGCCCAATGCACTGGGACACTGCACCCACGTGGGAGACCTGGAAAGAGTTTCCTGGATCCCGGCATTGGATCGGCGCGCATTGGCCCGCTGCGGCTCACTTGGGGAGTGAATCATCGGACAGAAGATCTTCCTCTCTGTCTCTCCTCCTCTCTCTGTATATCTGACTTTGTAATAAAAACAAATAAAGCCTAAAAAAAAAAACAATCCTATCAAGCTAATCTGGTTATCTGATTTCAAATTCCAGAAAACTTAAAACCAGGTTATCCTTCATAAAACTTTTACTCTCTCACTTTTCATTTCTTTGAATATCTGATTGTCTTTTAATCTAGAATAAAAGTATCTTACTCATCCATGGGATGCTTCTTGCTTCTATGACTTGATTAGTGTGCTCAGCAATCTTCTGCCACAAATTATTTTTCTTTTCTTTTATGACATTAATCACAACTGTGAATATCTGTTTAGTGTTTAGCTTGAAATTCAGTGAAGACTGGGACCATGTAGGTCTTGCTTCCTAACACATATCCAGTGGTTACTATACAGAATGACATAGTAGCCACCATAAAAATGATTTTTGAATTAAGTCAGATCATACTCCAGCTGTAGCTTCTTCAATCAGTGAAATAGAACCATCTTTTATTCCAATTTAAATGAAGTTTATTCAAAACTAAAGGCCACTATAAATTTTTTTTTAAAGATTTATTCATTTTTATTACAGCCAGATATACAGAGAGGAGGAGAGACAGAGAGGAAGATCTTCCGTCCGATGTTTCACTTCCAAAGTGAGCCGCAACGGGCCGATGCGCGCCGATCCGATGCCGGGAACCAGGAAACTCTTCCAGGTCTCCCACATGGGTGCAGGGTCCCAATGCATTGGGCTGTCCTCGACTGCTTTCCCAGGCCACAAGCAGGGAGCTGGATGGGAAGTGGAGCTTCTGGGATTAGAACCGGCGCCCATATGGGATCCCGGGGCTTTCAAGGCGAGGACTTTAGGCGCTAGGCCACGTCGCCGGGCCCAAGGCCACCATAAATTGAACTACTTTCATACAAAACTGACTTTCTAAATAGAAGTGTAGAATATATCCTATTAATTTTTATATAATTATTCTTCAAATCTATCTTTGCCACCTAATACATTAACTGGTGCTCTCAGATTAGAATCATTTGCAAGTAGAATAGACATGATCTCAATTTAGTCATGGGTAGGAGCATTAAATGAGACAGTGCTAAGGACAAAGTAGAGTGCAATTTCCTAAGACACTTCTTGAAGCTGACAATGACCCACTAATTAACACTCTGTGGAAATAGCTGTAAACACCTTTAATGTGCATTATCACTTAGCATTTTCTCTCTAGTAAAAATTTAGGCAACTAATTTTTGTTACAGGCAGAACTGGCACAAAATAGCATAAACAAAGATCAGAAAATTTGATAAACTAGATGAATTCCCACTGAGCTGTTCTGGGTTATTCTTAACCTTTAAGCATACAATCAGCTTTCCCAAAGTGAATCTTTGGAGCATAGCTGTTGGTAACAGGATGCTTGGTTGTGCTCTCATATTCTATGTAAAATAGTATTAAGATTTCTACTTTTTAAGGCTTTGTTAGTGCCAGCAAAAATGACACAAAAGCATGAAAACCCAAAATACAGGGCAATGCATTTAACTGAACCCCTTGACTATACAATGACAAAGGGAACTGGGTGATCTCTCAAGTCTTTTGTGCCTCTAACAACTGGTCATTCAGTGTACTAACGATTGGCAATTGAATGTGCTGCCTCCTCCCAAACATGTTTGTATTTATAGTTACCCCTAAAAATAACCCAGTAAACTGAATGACGTAAAGCATTTTGGATAAGAGGTGTTCTTGCCCAGTAAAACTTCTCTACGTGCTTCTCAAATCATACCAGGTAGGGGTTACCTATACAGTGCCTTCTCTCCAAACAACATTTGCATTACTATACTACTGTTTGCTATTTCTTAGGTATTGTATAAACTTTATTAAGATAAAATTACATTTTTGCTCAAGTCTCACTTAACTATATCTTCAGTATAGTCATGACATTTCAAATATAAAATATGGGTCTAGAACTGAATAACTAACCATAATTTGCATTCTGTAAAATTATAGTGTGAAAATGACACCTTCTCAGAATCATAACATTATGAGAAAAAAATATCACATTCCACAGACTGACTTAAAATGCCAGGAAGTGCCTTAATCCGATTCAGAGTCTACAGAATCACAGTGCTTTCAAGGTAAAGAAGTTGGAAGGGATAAGAAAACTTCTGAAATCGAGCCTGGACGGAAACATCTTTGGAGAAAATGATATTAATATGGAAATGCCTTTGATTAGAAAATACAAAACAGAATACAATTTCCATAGAGAGAGCTTCACAAATTTCATGTACCACTTGAAGTTACATCCAGTAACTCCATCAATTTGGTACCTTCTGCAAATATAAAAAATAAACAACTTCATCCATGTACAGCAGTTACATGATAAAGACAAAACACATCTAATATTCAATGACTGAATAAAGACTGTATTAGACACAAGGAAAAAGACTTGGAAAAGACAAATGTTTTGCTCTCAAGGAGCTGCTATATAGTGACTCCTTCCAGTGGAGAACAAAATAAGGCCTCGCTCCCTAACACACCCACCACATGCCACTGAAAGCTGGTCTCTTTCAAATCTCCCATCTGCTTAATACCCACACTATGGATTGCTAAATAGTTGAACTCACATAAATCAAGAGAGATTTTTTTCAGCGTCCTTGGTTTCCATAGAGAAGACCCAAACTTTCAGCTGGGTCACAGGACACCATGTTTAAAATTCTGGAATTTCCAGAAAAAAAAAAATGTGGATATGGTGTTTGTATGCATTAAAAAAAAAAAAAGGATAACACAATGTTCTGCAATTGCTTTTTCTCTCAATAATATACCTAGGAAATTATCTGTTATTAGTACCTGGAGAGTTGTGTTACTCTAAGATTGTATAAATTTCCATTGTATAGATGTACCATAACTTATTTAACAAGTCTCATACTGCTTTGGGCAGTAGCAATAAATCTTATAACAAGCATGTGATTTTATTTATACACATATTTATATTTAACTTTATGGTTTGGCATATATATTATATACAAAGGAATTTCTAAAAGTTTGTAGAAATGAGATCAGAAGATGAATCTATTTTAGTACTATCCTACTTTGAGATCCATACATGCTTTTTCCATGATATTCATTTTCTATGAAGTTCTTTTTTTAATTTTATTTTTATTAGAAAGGCACATTTACAGAGAGAAAGAGGGACAAAGAGTAAAATCTTCCATCTGCTGGCTGCAATGTCCAGAGCTCAACCTATCTGAAGCCAGGCCCAGGAACTCCCTTTGGGTCTCCCAGGTGGGTGCAAGTGCCCAAGGCTTTGGGCCATCCTCCACTGCTTTCTGAGGCTATAGGCAGGGACCTGGATGGGAAGGAGAGCAGCTGAGACATAACTCAGCACACACATGAGATTGCAGGACTTGTAGGGAGGATTAGCCAACTCAGCCATCCTACCCGGCACTTGTCTGAAGTTCTAGTTCTCAAATACAGATTGAAAAATTCATAGCAGGAGCTGAAATATGGTTTTTACCTGTATGATTGTAAAGACAAGCATCAATCAAAACAATAGGTTTTGATTGGAATGAAGTGGAAATGGTCCAGTCAAAACCACAAGTATACTGGTCAGGGGCAAAGGTAATAACAACAATTTGAGGGGATATTGAAGTTATTTTTATTGTTGAACTTCTAGATGGCCAAAGAATAATATTATCTGCTTATTCAGAGAGTGTTTTAAGAAAGTTACTGGCATTAGCAAGGAATTGGATCAGAAGTGATCTGCTGGGACTTGGACAGACATCTATCTTGTCCTAATAAGTAGCTTAACCTGCTCTGCCACAAGGCAGCCTTGATATTGTTTTGAACAATTTTGTATGCATGGAAAAATTCATTGGTAATCTAATAACCTTTGCCACGGGAGGAAGCAGTAGAATGGGTTATATTCATTTGAGTGGAGAAGGTGGAAAAGGTGGGAACATCTGAGTTGTAGCAGATAAAAAATGACTTTGAAACACTGAAAGACACGTTTCCTCAGAAAAGCAATGTGGCTAGAGTAGGAAAAGGTTGAGTTAGTGCACTAAAAGGCTGCACAGGAAAACATCGTGAAATACGTATACCCGTTGGCATTGCAGTAATTAATGAAAATGGTAAAATTTTAGGAGAACGCAATAAAGAAGGGGGCCAGAACTCTGGTAGCTGAAGGGGGTCTTAGTGTTAAATTCCTTATATATTTCCTACCACTGAAAGAACAGAACTGAATAACTCACTTTGATCTAAAACTTAAAGCTGTTATAGACCTATTAGGATTCCTAAAAGCTGGAAAATTATTATGATTAAGTTGGGATTCATGCAGTGTCTGCAATTGTAGATTACGTATTAATAACACTAAAGCAAGATTATATACAGTAATTTCAAATGCCTGGAGCTCACCTCAAGCATATAGAAGGAACTAGACATCTGCTTTTTGGTTTTGCTATTTATGGCTATCAGCTTTCATCTCAAACTCATGACAGAAGTGCCTTTGAGACAATTCTGCTTACAATAGAGATGGAGTTGCACAAACAGGAACTTGAGACAAAACCTGCACTCCTGGTAGCTAATAGAATGAAGCACAAGATACATGAACTGATGAGCCAACTCCAGAAACCTAAATATTTTCAGAATTTATTTGAAAGAAACATGACCTGAAGACCTGTGGGTGACAGAGCTTAGAAACCTGCCCCAAGGAGAAGAATCTGAAAACCAGAAGTATAATGACCAAAAGCAAAAGAAGAGACAGAGGCACAAAGAATATTACTGAGGACTCAGCAGCAAAGGAGCAAAACCCTTTGCTAACCTCAAAGTTCACTGAGGAAGACACTGAGAAAATGGGGGATACAGATTTCAAAACACTTCTTATTAAGCTTCTTATCTGTGGGTGAAACGCCCCAGGCCTCTGCCCTGCTGCCTAGAGGGTATGACTTAAGTTTAAACTTCGCCAAGGCCTGAGATACAGCTTTCAGGCCTGCACCTGGAGTGTGACCTCCAACATTGGGAAACAACATCCAGGAGGAACACAGAACTCCCAACAGGCTTGACCAAAACCAATCTTCACCAAGACACATGATCATCAAGCTCTCTTCAATTGAACATAAGGAAAAGAACCTTAAATGTGCATGTGAAAAAAATCAATTGAGAATGCCAATTAAATTCACCAGAGACCTCTCACAGGAAACTGCACAGTCAAAAAGAGAATGGAGCGACATACTCCAGATTCTAAAAGCAAAAAATTGTCGGCCCAGGATAACATATCCAGCAAAAATTTCCTTTGTCTTTGAAAATGAAACAAAATTCTTCCACAGTAAAGAAGAGCTCACAGTTTTGCCTCTTCCAAACCTGTCCCACAAATGATATTTAAAGATGCTCTCTTGACAGAGAAAAGGAATAGCACCCACCAAAACCAAAGGAAAATGTAAAGAACATTTGGTAAATCAATGAACAACCAATTGTTAAAATGACAGGACCAAATCACCACCAATTCATATTAACTTTGAACGCAAATGGCTTAAACTTATCAATCAACCGTCATAGATTAGAAGACTGGATTAAAAAACAACATCTATCTATCTGTTGCCTACAGGAGACATATCTCACCAACAAAGATGACAGGAAACTACAGCTCATGGATTTTGATTTTTTTTTTGTTAGTTTCATCTCTTCAAAAACACTTTCATATGATTAAACTCTTCAATGACTCATAGATCATACAGCAACATCATTTTCTTCAAGAAGGTTCTTGATTTTCTTTTTTATTTCTTCAGCGACACATTAGTCATTCAGTAGCATGTTACTTAACTTCATAGTGTTGTTGATTTCTTTTTTTACTTCCTGGTGTTGGTTTTGTTTTGTGGCTTTTCATTTAAGGGGATGCACAGTAATGGTATATGGAGACTATCATATCTAGCAGCATGTTATTTAACTTCATGGTACTGTAATTTGTATTTTTCTTCCTCTTGTTGATTTTGTATTGTGGCTTTTCATTTAAGGGGATGTATAGTAAATGTAATGGAGACGATCATATCCAGATGTGAGGACACAATGCAGTGTGCATCTCTACTTCCAGACAAAGATGGACTCCCAATGAAACTGTTTACTATGTCTTGACAATAGGATGCTGAATCATCTGGCATTGTTCATGCCCATAATGATGGACATATGGCTGTGCATGAAGAACCATACTATACTAATCATATAGGGGAACACTGTGAGGTGGGGGGAGGGATTTGAGGAGGAGATAAGGGAAATCCCAGGGCCTATGGAACTGTATCATAAAATGCTAATGAAAAAAAGAAGTAAAATTTTAAAGAGAAAAAGAAATTAAATAATCTCAATACAATAACAAAAAAGCAAATAAAAATGAAATTGGTATTATGTATAACGTTCCTTAATTTTCTCTATAGATTATCCACATAAATCTGAATAATTTCCAATATTTGTGCCACAAGTTTGAAAAGAACTGGAGAAAAGAATGACCAATAAAATTTAATATTCACACTAAACATGCAAGGAAAAAAAGCTATGGAAAATAATTTATTGTACCTGATATGTGCATTACAGTATCTTTTGGCATAGTCAATCCATGTTCCAAATTTTTGAGGGAAGAGAGCTTCAACCTGCATGAAAAGCTGAAAAAATACAAGTTTGTTTAAAATGTTGCAATAGTTTTAAGCAAATTGTTATTGTGATGATAAAATTAAGTTAGTAAGACAGTAAAAAATAAATCTGTCTCTTCCTCTATGGTCTTTCTTCCTCTGCATGACTGATCCTGCCATCCAATACTTCAGAGTTAATTATTATTTGTCTTTTAAATATGTTTATAGCTTTTATGGCTATATACTTGTACATTTTCTTTTTTTCATGTGAAGAGACTCATATTATACATGGTGTCATACAGTTTTAAAACATCTATGCTTTCTTAGTTAAAAAAATTAAATTATATAAAAACACATAATAAAGATTCATATAGAGGTTATATAGCAACCCATTATTATATAGATGCACTGTAAAATACTTAAATGGAACTCCTTATACTAGGCATATAAGCTGTTTCTACTTTTTATGTAGTTATAAAAAGTAATAACTTTATATTCCTGTGTGGATATATGTACTACATGTATGATTTATAGGGGTACTGATATCTTTAACTATTACTTTGTATACCTGTCAACTTTTTTATTATTAGGGATTATCAGACACATTTTTAGAAATAGAAAATGGCTGGGGTTAAGGTTATGCTCTTTAGTGTTTAATGAGTGTTACTATGTTGGATTATCTCATCGAAATCTACACACACATTAATAGTATCCTAAAATCTTTTCACTTTTACAACTCTGAAAGGATGTCCAGAGTAGTATCTCATGGCTGTTTTAAAACGGCTTTTGAAATGACAGCTTTATTGAGATACAGCTTACATAAAGTTCACACTTCTCAAGTATATAATTCAGTGACTTACTATATTCACAAAATGCACATCAATCACCAGTCTCTAATTCTGGAATATTTCATTAACTCCATACCCATTAGCTGTCACTGTCCATTTTTTCTCCCCTCAAATTCTGGTTACTACTAATCAATGTTCTCTCCTCATGAACTTGCGTGTTCTGTATGTTTCATTTGAACAGAGTCATACAACATACAGTCTTTTGTATCTGGCTTTCATTTTGCCTAGTGTTTTAACGCATTTTGCTGCACATACAGTCCTTCATTTCTTTTTGTGTTCTAACAATATTCCAGGACAGAGATATATTAATAAATTCATAACTATTTTACTGGTTTTCTGTTTTTCAGTATCATGAATAATGCTGTTGAGTATATTCTTAGGAATGGAATTATCAGAATGTTTTAAGGAACTGCCAAAGTATTTTTCAAAGCAAGTTTGGTGGTTTACATTTGTATTCCTCTTTTTATTACTATAACTAAAGATCTGAGGAAGGATACTTATGAAGAAAACATATTTATTTAGCTCAGGTTTTGGATGCAAAAAGTAGAAAATTTGGCAACTCCCGTGGTTCAGGTTCTAGTGGGAATCTAATGGGAGACACCATCATGGCAGTAGTGTGAGAGGCAATGAGTAATCACATCACCAAGCCAAAAAGGAAAGCCAAATAGAACTGAGTCTCACATTCACTTTGCCACTCCAGGGACTAAGCTTCCAGCATGAAGCTTTAAATAAAGGACACAATCAAACTCATGTGTATACCATAACAACATCCTTTTAATATGAAAACATACTCCTAAATATACAATGAGTCAAAGAAAAAGTCAAAAGACAAATTAGCAAAGACTCTGATGTAATGAAATTACAGACACAAGGTACTAACACTGACTTGGGAAGAAAAAGACAATTTGAATAGACATATATCCAGTAAAGATATCACATAGGTAAGCCAAAAGCTAGCCAAAAAGAAACGTCAATGCCCACACAGTTCCACTACTGAATTATACCAAACATTAAAAAAAGAATACTGAGAGGATATACCTAAGAAGCTGTTGAACTTGACTGGACAATAAGATGCTGGACTCTATGTTTGGTATACGCTTGCAATGGGGGAATCTCAACTGAACTTGAGCTGTGGTTATGCAACAAGGTGGAGGAATCCACCATGGTGGGAGGGTATGGTGGTGGGGGAGAACCCAAGTATCTATGTAACTGTGTCACATAATACAATGTAATTAATGAAGTTAAATAATAAATAATTAAAAAAAAAAGAATACTAATATTCCAGATTTTTTTTTCAAAAAGCAGAAGAGGATTGATCAACTCAGTCTGCAGGGCCAGTATTACCTTGACTCCAAAGTAAAAAAACAAATCAATCTAAAAAACACTTCAGACCAATACAGCTTATGAAAACAGAAAAAAATAATCCTCAACACAATATTCTCCTCCCTAATCCAAAACGGTATAAAAATAATTATACACCAAGGCCAGTGAGAATTATCCCAAGAAAGCAAGGCTGTTTTAAAACTCAAAAACCAATTAATGTAATATACCCTGATCAATACAATAAAGGACAAAACTATTTCAGTAAAAGTAGAAAAAAACCTTTGACAAAATTCATCTCTTACAATTAACCAATGAATAAACAAGGGATAGAGAAGCAATATCTTAACCTGATTTTAAAAAGTTAAGAAAACCCATGGATAGTCTAAAATGGAAGGTTAAATGCTTTCTCTCTGATTAGGAATTTGGGGATTAACTGCTGTATAGAGCAAGGGGCTGCAGCATTTCCATCTTTATTTTAGTTTACTTTTATTATATGTAATTTTAATTTTTTCTTCCTTCCTCTACTTGCTAGGTCATAATATCTTTAAATATTGAAAACTGAAGCTTGTTATGGTGACGTGAACAACATACTATTGTAGTAATCTGTGAAAAAAATGAGGGGGAGAAAATGGGGAAGGAAGAGGGTGAGGGTGGAAGACCTATGCTTTTAAATCTGTATGATGAAAAATGTGAAATCTACTCATTTCATATAAAAATAGGAACTTAAAATGTATACATATATGTTTATATATTTAAAAGATGTTCCTCTCTAAAATTAGGAACAGAATAAGGACGCCTACTCTTAGTATTACCACTCAACACTGTAGTGAAGGTAACCGTAATCAGGTAGGAACATGAAATAAAAATGACCAAATTGGAACGGAAGAAATTCAACCATCCCTATTGATAGGACATGATTCTCTGTATAGAGAATCCTAAGGAATTTGCCAAAATAGTATTAAGCTACTAAATGAGTTCAGAAAGTTTGCAAAATGCATTAAAAATACCTTTAAAATTTTGTTGTTATGCCCAGCAATTAGTAATCAAAAACGAATTTGAGAAAACAATTTATAACAGCATCAATCAATAAATAAAACATTGAAGAATAAAAGCACACATAAAGAAGTATGAGTGTGAGTGTGTGTGTGTGTGTGTGTGTGTGTTTGTGTGTGCTTGGGGAGGAGTATTTGACCTAGCAGTAAAGTCACTGTGTGCCAGGCACAAGATGAGATATCTTCAATACAGTATTTCCTATTTTCTTCATTTCTCCCAGGAACCCTACCGCACAACAATCCTATGTGTTTTCTAGGATTCAGTGTCCTTGGCAGACAGCTGTTCCTCAGGAAATGCTGACCTCAGATTTTTCAGAGTTTGATTATCATTTTGTTTATCCAACCCTATAAGCATTCCATATTCTACTTGCCTGATTGGATGGCAAAAGCTAAATGCGTTATTTAAACAAAACTTTACTATAAATAAATAATTGATATGGTCTGCACACATGCCCCAGTTTCCTCTCTCCTTATTCAAAAGTAGATTAGTGAGGTGAAAGAGGAACAGAGAAAAATTGTATAGTACAATATAAAAGAAATAAAGCACAGTCAATGCAATCTTAAGTAGCACATAATGCAAACTAGATAGGACAAATAAATATAAATACAGAAGAATCTCAGTCATACGAAAAATTAGATTTCTACTAAAAATGAAAACTGTAAAAAAGGTCAAAAGCATTTTACCAATATACCTACACACATGTAAAATGCTTTAAATCAGTCAAAATAAAATACACATTTGATCATTAACTGCTGTCTGCAAACTCCCAAAGTACTCTTCTGGTATTTGAGGGACCTAATTTAAAATTTAAAATTACAAAAGAGGTGATTGACATAATTTTCTTTTTCCTTTCTTATTCTTTCTAAACACAAAGCATATAGACTTCTAATACCTCTTCAGGTCTTCCCAAAGCTGGAGTTCCTGTAAGAAGAATGGCTCGTCTGGCTTTCTGTATTATCGGCAATAAAATCTTGCTGCGGGCTGCGGTTCTGGACTTCATGTAGTGTGATTCATCCACTATCACTACTTTGAAGTTCTGGTTATTCAATGCATCTATCAAAATCTCTGCATCTGTTGTTAAAAGACCATAACCCAGAATAGACACTTTGCTGGTTGATATTCCCCTACAAAAGAAAATAAGTGTGCATTAAAATTTGTCAGTAACCAATTAATCACAAATGACACTACTCTTTGGGGAAAAAGAGAAGGAAAAATATTGGGAAAAAATTAAAACTAAGGACCCAGTGCGGTGGCCTAGTGGCTGAAATCCTCACCTTGAGCGCATCAGGATCCCATATGGGCACCGGTTCTAATCCCGGAAACCCCGCTTCCCATCCAGCTCTCTGCTTGTGGCCTGGAAAAGTGTTGGAGGATGGCCCAAAACTTTGGGACCCTGCACCCACATGGGAGACCTGGAGAAAAGACTCCTACCTGCTGGCTTTTTATTGGCTCAGCTCCAGCCACTGCAGTCACTTGGGGAGTGAATCATAGGATGGAAGATTTTCCTCTCTGTCTCTCCTCCTCTCTCTATATATCTGACTTAATAATAAAAATAAATTTAAAATAATTTTAAAAACTAAAGAGGAGATGGTATTACTAAGGAAACTCAATTTCTCTTGGTATTTTACAATCTTCAGTTATGATGAAACAGGATCCATATTTAAACATTTTGGTTACCTGGGGGTCAGCACTGTGGTGTAGTTCATTAAAGTCTCGACCTGCAACACTTGTATCCCATAGGAGCACTGGCTCATGTCCAGACTGCTCTACTTCTTTTTTTTTTTTTTAATTTTATTTTAAATTCATTAATTACATTGCATTATGTGACACAGTTTCATAGATACTTGGATTCTCCCCACCCCTCCCCAAACCCTCCCACCATGGTGGATTCCTCCACCTTGTTGTATAACCACAGTTCAAGGCTGCTCTACTTCTACTCCAGCTCCCTCCTTACAGATTGGGAAAGCAGCAAAGGATGTCCCAAGTTTTTGGGACCCTGCATCCATGTGGGAGACCTGGAAAAGGCTCCTGGCTCCTGGCTTCAGAACTGTTCAGCTGCTGTGGCCATTAGGGAAGTAAACCAGTACATGGAAGCTCTCGCTCTCTCTCTCCCTCTCTCTCTGTCTCTTCTCTTTGCTACTCTTGCAAACAAAACAAAACATATCTTTAAATAATTTTTTGGCTAACCAAAAGCAAACTTTGGTCAACTGATCTTTGGAAGATTCTTGTAACTGACAAGACACATCAGAAAGTAATTTCCTGAGTATCTGGAAGAACAGTTCAGTTCCTGCTGGGACTTGAGCACAACATTGGCCCCAAATACTAAGCCTCTTCTGTTAAAGGGCTGAGAACTGCAGAAGATGGACTCTATCCCATTTTCACTGGTAATACAGAAAATGCAAAAATGATATCTTAGTATTAATGAATATATTCGTCTATTTCATTCCACAGATTTGTATTGGGAGAATAGCATTGCATATACAAATATGAACAAGACACATTTTCTACCCAAATCTCATGACAGAGTAGGGCAAATATGTAAATGAATAATTTCATGACAGTAACATAAAAGAATATTAAAGTTGTATAAATTACAAAGATCAAAATACCAAGGATCATTTTAGGGCAACAGTCTGCTGTGTTAGATGGTTTCTTCATTTTCTTTCAGCCATACTCTTTTATACCAGAGCCAGGGATGTTTTTGCCATTACACTGGTTAAGGAATTGTGCTGGCCTTTTAGGAGGACAAGGAATGCGAAATGCCCTGCTATGCACTGCACAGCTCTACAAAACTATATTGTGTCATTTCAATTGCTGTGCAGGATTCACTGAAGAATCAACTAATAGTTGAATAACAACTTTATGCATGATCCTAAGTACACACAAGCAAATGCCATCAGAAAGTAATGTTCTTTTTTTTTAAAAAAAAAATTATTTATGGGCCGGTATTGAGAAGTAGCTGGTAAAATCCCTATCTGCAGCTCCAGCATCCCAAAACTGTGCCATTTGATGGTCCAGTTGATCCACTTCGGATACAGTTCCCTGTTACTGCACTTGGGAAAGCAGCAGAATGTGCTCTAAGTATGTAGGTCCCAGAACCTATGTGTGAGACATGGATGAAGCTCCTGGCTCCTGGCTTCAGATTAGCCCAGGCCCAGACATGGAGGCCATTTGAGGAGTGAACCAGCAAATGAAAGGTCTCTCCATCTCTTTGTAATTCAGACTTTTAAATAAGTAAGCAAATCTTTTCAAAAATTATTCATTATCAGGCCTAGCGTGGCAGTCTAGTGTAGTGGGTAAAGCCCTCGCCTTGAATGCACCAGGATCCCATATAAGAGCTAGTTCATATCCCAGCTGCTCCACTTTCTATCCAGCTCCCTGCTTGTGACCTAGAAAAGCAGTCAAAAACAGCCCAAAGCCTTGGGACCCTATGCCTGTGTAGGAGACCTGGAAGAAGATCCTAGCTTCAGATTTGCTTAGCTCTGGCTGTGGCAGCCACTTGGGAAGTAAAACAGTATATGGAAGATTTTTCTCCCTTTCTCTCCATAATTCTGACTTTCCAATAAAAATAAATATACCTTTAAAAAGCTGTTATTTATATTTTATTGGAAAAACAGAACAAGAAATGTGGAGAGATCATTCCCTAAATGCCCCCAAAATCTTGAATGGGCGATACTGAATGCAGGAGCCACATTCCTTACATGGGTGGTAGGCATCCAAGTACTTGAACCATTCTCTACAGCTTGGCAGGGTGCATTTATACAGAAAGTGGGATCAGTAACAGAGTAGCCCGGACTTGATTTAGGCTCTCAATGTGGGATGTTGTGTCTGTCGAAGTCTTGCACATGGGTGGCAGAGGCCCACACATTTGGACTATAATACACTGTTTTTCCCAGCCATGTTTTAGATTTAAAAAATTTTAAATGCCTTGTTTTAGATTTTAAAAATTCAAATTTTAAAATGTACAAAGAAAACTCTGCATACTACTTTCCTATTTCTAAATTATTATGTGTAAGTGATACTTTATTCTGAACAATGAGTATATATTAAATACAGATAATGAAAACATTTTTCCAATTCAAGATTAAAGATTTGTTGTTACCCAATATCACATTTATTCTGGATAACGTTGATTTCTTCTGGATCCAGTTCTGGAATCCATTTCTCGATTTCTTCTGTCCAAGGGTATCTCAGAGATGAAGGGACCACTATTAAAAGTGGCCATTCCTCTTTATAGAAATAAGCTATTGCAATTGCCTGGATTGTCTTTCCCAAACCCATCTAAATTAAAAAAAAAAAAAGCATATTTAAAAATGCACAATATAATAAAAAATGATCAAATATTTTGTTTAAGAATATTAGGAGCAAAATAACTGCATGTAAAATTGAGTGGATTATAGTTAAGCTTATGAGAAAAGTTAGAACTCCTTAATAAGTTATATTCTTTTCAAACTATTTGGATAGTTGGGCTTAAGGAGATAAAATGACCACTTAAACTTGTTATATTGATTTTACCTAATTCAGTTTTAAAGTATATGTAACCATCTATAACTTTTTCTCTTACAGGCCATAGCAGTAGTAAACGTCTTACCTTTCTGGCAGAAAACCATGTTAGTTTAAAGCTAGAATAAGCCCTGAATCATGCACACATTACAGAATTAGACAGGGAGGTAACATTCTTTAAATAATAGGTAACTGATATAAAACTAATATGAGATTCCAGCTCTTCTGTGTGCTCCCACTTGCTCATTACACATAGTCATACTTCCCCACCTCTATGTTACTCCCATTTAAACATGAAGTCACCCAATGAATACATATGGCAGTTTACCTTATAATAACCAGAAACTGGAAACAACTCAACCACACTCCAGCTAGTGCAAGGATAAAAAAACCCTGGTCAACCACACAGGGGGATATTACTCATTCATTAAGAGGAACAAACGATTGCTTTCCACAACTGTATGAACAAAGCTCAATGCATTTTGCTATGTGAAAGAGACAATATTAGAAAGTTATACAGGGGGCCTGGTGGCGTGGCCTAGTGGCTAAGGTCCTCGCCAGGATCCCATATGGTCGCAGGTTCTAATCCCGGCAGCTCCACTTCCTCTCTGTCTCTCCTCCTCTCTGTATATCTGACTTTGTAATAAAAGTAAAATGAAAATCTATAAAAAAAATAAATAAAATAAATCTTAAAAAAAAAAAGTTATACAGGATATGATTTCATTTATATGTCATTAAGAAAGGCAAACAGATAGCAGATAAATGGTTGCCAGGGGCAAAAGTGTGGAGGACTTACAGCATGACGGAACAATTTGGGAAGGAACTGTTTGGGCTACAAGCATGAACAGATTTCAAAAAGTTTTGTTCTATTTCCTCACAAACATGTGATATACCCACGTGTCTTCATTTTAGTGGCAGTTACAATAATCCATGCTTTGTCTAACCCACAGAAATGGTACACTAAAAACAGATGAATTTTCCTCAGTGAGTGAATTATCCTTGCTTTTCTGGAAAAGTATTTTCTCCCGAGAACACTCAGAGAAAGATTAAGATGACATGAGCTCTGTTTACAAGACTATTCAAAGGGAAAATACAAAGACATAGAAACCTAAGACAATGAGCTTAAAATGAGTTTTGTGTGCTAAGAGAAATTAAGGAAGAAACAGAAGGATTTGGACCATTAGTAACTCTCCATTATGAAAATTTCATCTTGTTTATGTATTTTCTTTTTACCTGCAGCGATTAACAACAACAAGGAAAGCAATCAGAAAAATTCAGGCATGGTCACATATTGATACCAAGCAAAAGTCAAACAGAAGTGAGAAAGCTAGTGTGATTTGCTTAGGAAAACATTCCTTTGTTACAAGAAACAGCCAAGGGAAGCATGGTAAGTGGAATTTAGGAAGTGACTGTTTTATCCTGGCTATTTTAACCTACTTTTCCAAACCTGGCTATTTCATCACATAAGAGAGCAGATGACTAAATAAGGATCAGGAGACTTACATTTCCTGGGATAAGTAACACACATCCACAGAAAAGGTGTTGGTAGTTATCAGATGAGGAGAAATGACAGAAAAGCTTTTAGTCCAAGAGAACAGCAAAAAGAGTCATAATTTCAAAGTTTTGAGCCACAAAATATGCTAGCAAAGAGTCAAAGGTAAATCTAAAAGGTTTTAATGTGGAAACAAGATCTTACTGAAGATAGAAATTGTTTCTTTGACAGCAAGCACTTAGCGTGGTGGTTAAGACATTCACATCACAGTGCCTGAATTTGATCCCCAGCTCTGGTTTCTTACTCTAAATTGTCTTCGATGCAGACTCAGGGAGGCAACAATGATGGCTTGAATAACTGGGCTCCTTACTCCCCTTGTGAGAAATCTGGATGATGTTCCCAGATTCAGGGTTCTGGGACTAAGTTCAGTCACTATGGACATTCAAGGACTGAATTAGTGGTTGGAAACTCAAGATCTGTGTCTTTCCAGAAAAAAAAAAGTTGTTTTCAACATAGTTCTTTTAGAATAAAAAATGAGTATATTAGGCAGGAGCTGCGAATAGGTGGGTTATGGGTAGACACATATACAGCCTACATATTTTATTATAAAATTAGATCATTTAAAGCAGCTGGGATGCAAACCCATGCTCATGTGGGACACTACAGTCACAGGCGGCATTATACTCTATGTCACAAGTCCCATCCCAGGTAACAGACTTCTACATAAGTTGTTTGTAATTAAACCAAAAAACAATGACATATTAACACATGGTATATTATGATTGCTATGTTTTCCTGACCAAAAAGTCTTACAGCTCTTCTTCTAAAAGTGTTTCAAACGTCACTGTATTCTGGTTTGAGTTCATTAGTTTTCTGTTTCATCCTTTACAATAACTCTGACTATAACCTCAGTTCCAGAAACTGAGTTATGGCATTCATTACATTTGTAGACAGACCATACCATTAACTCTAGTTTGAACTGTGGCTACCTGGCTTGATTTCTTGCTATGATTTTATAAGCAATTTTTAAAATTTAATTTTCTCTGGAAATAGATGTTTGATTTGCTTCACTAAATTTCTGGAAAACACACTCTGAGAAGCAGAGGTCCTTACCTTTGAATAGTTCCCAAATCTGTGTGGTGTCAGTTACAAGTCTAGCTAGGCTTTTGTGCACTTCAAGTAGCATAAATAACTGTGTTTTGTGTTGTCTTATCAGGCACCACTCTCCTGCACAATGCCATTTGCCAAAATTTCCTAACATTATCTGTTTAATATGGATTTGTGGAAATAAGTTTTTTATATTAGATAGGAGAAAGGAAATCAAGTCATCTATTTTGACATTTTGACTATAGTTAATAACATAATATATTCCTGAGCATTGTAGACAGACTAGTTTTCTAATGTTCTACTACCAAAAATTAAGACGCTATAAAGCAATATATACTAATTATCATTTAATCATTCCACAGGTATACATACATGCTGTACTATATATACATATATATATATATAAAATTTTGATTTGTCTACATATATTTAAAAAGCAGAGAAGATAATCAGGAAAAGAGAAGACCTGGGTTGAGAATAAGGAGCAAAAGTGGGTAGTTTTGGGGGATACAGGTAAGAACTGGAATAATGCTGATATCTTAGGAAGCTAATCTGATGCAAACTTTGGATACTTTTATCTTCCAGTTTCAGAATTCTGTCTTCTTGTATCAAATCTGCTATGACACCTACAGAATGATTTCTTTATTCCAGATATATTATTTTTCAGGTTTTCTTTTGAGAATTTACTTTTTATTTATTTGGAAGGCAGAGTTACAGAGAGAGGAGGAGAGACAGAATGTACCATTGACAAATTCACTCTCCAGTTGGCTCCAATGATAATGGCTGAGTGAGGCCAGAGCAAGAAACATTGGCCTGCATGTGTGTGGGTGCAGAGCCCAAGCACTTGGACACTCTTCTGCTGCTTTCCCAGCATTAGCAGGGAGTTTCAATGGAAGTGGAACAGCCAGGACTTAAACTAGCACCCATATGGAATGTCTGCAATGCAAGAGGAAATATTACAATGCAGGCTTCTATTTTTTAGTTCTAAGTGTCCATGAGAATCTATTGAAAATTCTTATGATCCTCTTAAAATACACTGCCAGTTGAAATTTTCCATCTTTTCATCTTTTTGTATCCATTTTCCTTGTATTTTTTAATCAAATAAAGTCTATTTCTTACAGTGACAATATCTGATCATCCATAGGTTCCATTTCCGTTTTGCTCTAGTATTCAATCTTTTTCAAGTATGCTTTATATTTTCTGGTTTAATTCCAGATATCATATATGAAAAACGTCACAGAAGTTATGACAAATGTTATCTTCCTCCAAGCGGGATTATGTTAACTTTTCTTTTGGCAGGCAGATTGAATGCAAGTATATCTTTACTTTCTTTCAACATTTTGTGCTAGGCTTTTTAAGGGCAGGTTTATTTTAGCATTGCCCCTATTCCCAGGGCATGGTATTTATTCCTGGAAGGTATACCTTCTGGGTCAGCGGCAGCCCAGTCAGGGTATTTATTAAGAGTTCTCCACTTCAACAAGGTTCAGTTCTGATCTATATCTCCTTACCACCACTAATGAGATCTCTGTTTAGTTTCTGATTCTCCCCACTCAAGATTTCTGCTGGTTTTCTTGTGATTTCATCATCTTTATTTAGATTTTTAGGGTCATTTAGATTTTACCCTGATGTTTTATCTCCATATATAAAGGCACTGTGCATGGCTTGGGTCCTAGATAGAACTGTATCTGGTAGAAACAAGTGAAAGCACTTGAAGTTGGACAGCATATCCAGGTGCACGTGGAGGATTTGGCAGTACACTGGAACCTGCAGAAGACACCTGGTACCACAACAGAGGACAGAAGACAGAACAAATTGATCAACAACCACAACCACATGTTGGCAGTGAACAATCTGAGCAAATGGAGACTCTAAGGTGGACTATATCAGCCAGTGGATCCTGCAGAGATTTCATCGTGCTTGGAATGGCAAGATTGGCAGCAATTCAGAACTGTTGCAGTATCAAATCCACTTGAACAGTGCCCTCAGAGCATGCCAAACATCGGGGACCTGGGATGGGTAGGAGATTGGCTGGAGCTTTTCCCTTTATCTCCCCCTTCCCCTAGATACAAAAATTTTTAAAAAAAGAGAAAGTGGAAACAATGGTCTTAGCCACTTTCCTGTGTCCCTAGACTCTTTGCACCCTAATCAACTATGTAAAGATTATCAAAATAAAATAATAATTTTAAAACTTAAAAAAAAAAGAATAAAAAAAATCAAACATCCAGTGATGGGTGTAAGCCACCAAATGGAAAGAAAACTTGAGAACTATGAACTTACTGTTCTGCTAGGTTTGTGAAATTCCAAACACTTTCTCCCTGCTCTGTTTTATCTTATTACATTTTCCTAATTACTTCAAAAAGTCATTTTTAAAAAATGTACAGGGATCTCCTATTTTAAAATATCGTGTAAATTTAAAATAAATTTTTATTTATTTATTTTCATTGAATGATACAGATCATTCAATGAATGACAGAGATCATCCATATGCTGGTTCATTTTCCAAATGCTCATCACAGCCAGGGCTGTGACAGCCTGAGATCAGAAGCCCAGAACCTAGTTCAAGTTTGTTACATGAGTGGCAGGGGCTCTTGTCCATGCAGCACCAAGTCCTAAGCTGCAAGCTCTGACCCAGTAACGCCTGGAGATCAGCAGGACCAAATGGCTGTTAAGAAAATTCACAGAAAGTCTTTTATTATTAATACTAAAAGGGTAATCTGTACACACGAGGAAATGCATGGTTGTACCAAGCTTATAATGGTGTAAAATATGTATTATTCATTAAAAATCTACCTCTCCCAGTATAAAATCTGAATAAATAAAAGATCATGACAGCATAATACAGTCTGGTAACATTCAATAGTTCACATTTTCCATAAAAAAAAAAAGACATTTGAAAGCTCTATTCCCCCATCCTGGATTTATTTATTTGAAAGGCATAGTTTCTGAGAGACAGGAAGAGACAGGGAGGAATCTCTTAGCCACTAGATCAATCCCCGGATGGCTTGGCCAAGGTTAAGCCAGGAGCCAGGAGCCCTAAGTTGAGCCATTTTCTGCTGCTTTTTCCATGGAGAAGGAAAGGATATACAGTGAAAGGAACATAACCTGCACTCACATGGGATGCCAGTGTCACGGGGAGCACCAAAACACAGGCCCTTTAAATCTGATTTTTAAAATTAAAATCAGGTGAATTAACTGTATTAAGGGTCTAATCTTTTATATCACATGTATTAGGGGATCAGTGCTTTGATAATTTCTCACATTGAGAACCCAACAGAACTCACTCCGATCTCTCTTCAGATTGCATAAATCTTTCACCTTTTACTAAAGATTCCTGTTTCTCCGAGTCAAATAGAACAACACAAAGGGCAAAGCCACAGATGCTGAGGAAAAGGAAAGGAAAGCAAAGAACAAAAAGAATGCTGTGATCCTCTGGTTATGTCCTGAGTTCCTGAACTATCTATTATATCCAGGAAAACCAGAAAACCAGAAAGAATATGATCCTTTATTGTTGAATAACATCATCATTTTGGAGGGAAATGTAGTTCCCTGATTAATCTCCATTAAAATTCCAGGCAGTGAAAACTGTATTTTCAACTTTCTGTAGAGCAAATATTAAAAACAGAATCTGGCTTCTTCTTAAACTTACCAATTTATGGGATGGCACCATGGCTTTGTATGCTAGTCTTCTGCCTGCCATGTCAGTATCCCATATGGGCATTAGTTTGTGTTCTGACTGTTCCAATTCTGGTCCAGCCCCTGCTTATGGCCCGCGAGGGCAGTAGAGGATGGTTCAGGTTCTTGTGCCCCTACACCAAGATGGAGACCAGGAAGAAGTTCTTGACTCCTGGTTTGAGATTAGCTTAGCACCAGCCATTGCAGTCATTTTGGAAGTGAACCAGTGGGTGGAACAGTTCTCTCTCTAAATTTCACTTTCAAGTTGAATAAATAAAAATCTCTTATTAGAGTTTATTGTTAAAAGGTAAAAGCCTCAGCATTGATATCAATAAAAATACTAATAGACAGTGAGTTATTTTACTTTTTCCTGGCAATTCATTAAGGATGAGGAAGAGAAAGGCTTTGGAATTGAAAAAAAAAAATGAATGAATAAAAGGCTGACTCAGTATGTATTTGAAACAGTATAACTGCAAAGTAAAGGGCATAACCTCTCAGCAGTTGATCCTCAGTAGTTGATCAACTTTGTATTAAAACAGCAGATTTCACTATGCTCAGGGTGTACTGTTTAAAGAAGTTGAAGCATGTAGAAAGCATTTTGAAAACAAAACAAAGCAAAACAAAAAAAATCTTTCTTGTAAATCATTTTGTAAAAAAACAATCTGAATGCTGGCATGTTCCAAAAACTTTGATCCTGGAAATATCTTATTTCCTATAGGCTTAAATAATTAAATTTTAAAATAATAATAAAATATTATCAATAGTAAAAAAACAAAGTCTATCCTATTTAATTTTCTGAATTAACTTTGATGAGTCTGAAAAGCAGGAGAATGGTAAAAATTGGGATCATTCTCCCTGAAAACTTTCAGAGCACTCCTGAATTAAATTAGATAAGGATGAAGAGGAAGAAACTTCAACTCACAAAGGCAGACATAAACAAGGTAAAATTCTAAAAGAACAGTTCTTCAACTTTTAAAAAACAATGTAAGCCTTTTTCAAAGAACTACAAACTCAGCACCTGTCCAGCACAAAATGCAAGGCAACTGTGGCTGAAGAAATAAAGTAGAGCTCTCAAAGCCCCAAACCCTCTGTAGGAACTTCAGCAGCATGAGATATGGCTCTGTGAAACACAGCTTGCAAAACAGGGTGGGTTGTCAAGTCATTCGACTCCCAATTTTCATTCTTTGAATGAAATCTATTCGAAAGGCAGAAAGAAAAAAACATTGAAGTAATAAAGAGAGATAAGGATAGAAAGAGAGATATCGAGAGAAATCTTTAACCTGCTGGTTCATTCCCCAAAACAGCACAATCAATCATGGAGCCAGGACTATGCTAGAAGCCAGGGACTCAATCAAGGTCCCATTTATGTGAGACATCATTGCTGCCACTTAGGTTACATATTAGCAGGAAGCTGGACCAGAAGCAAAGGAGCTGGGACTCAAACAAAGCATGCCAATGTGAGATGCAATATCTCCTGGCAGGTGTAAGATCAGGAGCTGGGAGCAAGCCTGCCAAGGAGACTTTAGGCATTCTGTGCTAGGCTATACCTACCACTGGTGGCATGAGAGCTGGGCCTGGGCGCAGGCCAGGCTGCACAAGGAAGCAGCACTTGTCGGCATACGCGGGGACCATAAACGGAGGCAGGGCTGGCAGAACTGGGTCGCAGTACATATGAGTGTGTCGAAGAGCAGGGCTGGACTGGACTAGGCTGCAGCAAAGCTGGTGTGTACAAAGACCAGGGTTGGGGGTAGGACTGGTGAGGGTCATTTAGGGGTTGCCCCTACTAGGCTGCAGCACTGACTGGTATGTATGAGGACTGGGCTGCAGCACTTTTTGGTCTGCATGAGGAATGGGGCCGGCGTAGGACTGAGCAAGGAGCAACACCCACCAGTATGGGCACTGGCTGGTGCAGGTGACAGACTGAATCTGACCCTGCACAGGCTGGTGCACACAAAAGTCTAAAGTCACCACAGATGAAGTTTGTTGGGGGACTTCCTATTTGAACCACCGGACTCAAACCCTGACCACAGGGCAAAGTCAGAGGATATAGTTGTCCAACCTTGGAGTCCCAAGTATTGGGACTTGGACTTTTCAGTTGCTGCTGCTTGTGCAGTGGACAGCATGCCTAGATGCACATGGAGGACATGACAGCCAGTTCACCTAGGCCAGCAGGGGATGTCAACTAGCTTGTCAGAGGCTGGAAAGAACAGGTTGTACAATTCTGTGCAACGTGGCTATTTTTTGAAGTGAAGAAGAGGATGGAAGCTCGCTCTGTGTCACTGTTTCGTTTTCTAAGAGTCTGCCTTTCAAATAAATAAAATAACCTTAAAAGGGGCATATTGTTAAGAAGAAGACTTTCAGATGTTCTAGCATAAAGAAATAAGACCTGCATTGATAATAGTTCCTAGCTGCTCTACATGAAAAGTATGGGCTCAGGATGTAAACTCACAGTTGGTCATTCCTAATAAAACTGTAGGAAAGGACCAATATAGCATGGATCCTTTGGGCTTTTAAGCTCTGTAGAAACTTAGCACATTTCTCAAGAAGAAAAAGCAGATGGAGAAGTTATATTTAATTGTAAGCTCTCCTCTCATTTTTTAAACAATTTCTATTCATTAAGAACATTCCATTTAACACAAATTGGTTAGGCAGGATTTCCTGCAGCATCCTCCTTACACTGCACTCAGAAGCATTAATGTGCAATAACAATGCTTGGAGTGCGATAATGTTATTAGTGCTTTTTGCCTTTCAAATGCTTATGTGAACTGTAAACATTATATGCCAGGAGAATATTTTATGTCTATCTCTATTTGAATAGGGTTTAACTTGCCATTACTGCCACCTCTGCTTTTCCTTTTGAATTCTGTCCAAGACAACTGAGAGAACACTGCAATAATCCAGCTGTGCAAAGCAGCAAGAGCCCTGAACAGAATGAGAATAGCTTCCGAAGAAATCAGTGTAAACAACCTTAAATTTAAAAATACCATCAATTGTATGCATACTTTGTTGTATTCATAATCAAAACTTTCAGACCGAGGGATCACTTGAACTAATTTAAAAATGCAAGAAGACTCTATTCGAGCCATTTACATTACTTATTTATTTATCTGAGACAGGGGGAAGAGAGAGAACGGGTGTGCTCCCCTGTCCCTGGGTATACTCCTCATATGGCTGCAAAGGTTTGGGTTTGGCTAGGACAAAGCTGGAAGCTGGGAACTTAATCTGGGTCTTCCACCAGAGTATCAGGAACCCAACTATTCAAGATATCCCACCTGCTGCCCCCAGTGTCTGCATTTGAATGAAGCGGGAATAGCAACCTAATGCAGGAATCCAGGCACTCTAATATGGGCTGAAAACATCTCAACTAGTTTTTAATAATTACACCAAGTGACCATCTCTATGACAGACCTTTATATATAATTCTTTAAAAGATTGCTGTCGGGGTACTGCACTATGGTTCAATTGGTTCATGTTCCCCTAGTAGAGCATTGGGATCCCAAATGGGTGCCAGTTTGTGACCCAAGTGGAAGCCCTGGAAGAAGTTCCTGATTCCTGACTTTAGATCAGTCCAGCTCAGCTCTGGCCATTGCAGCCTTTTGGGGAGTGAACCAGTGGATGGAAGATCATTCTCTCTGTCACTCCTTCTCTGCAAACCTGCCTTTCTGATAAAAATAAACAAATCTTTTTTTTTTTAAAGATTGCTGTTAAAAAAAAAAAGGATTTTTTTTTTCTCCCTTGCAAATTCATATGTTACAATTCTAACTCCCACTGTGATGGTTTTAGGAGCTAGAGACTTTAAGGAGTGACTACGCCATGAGGTGGAAATTTAAATAGACATTAGTGTGCCTATAAAAGTCTTAGAGAGGTCTCATCACTTTGTCCTGGAAAACAAACCAAGAACACAACTGTCCTTCAACCAGAGAGGGAACCTGCCAGACATGGAGTCTGTCATTGCTTCATAATCTTTTTGTTGTTCAAAAAGATTTATTTATTTTTATTACAAAGTCAGATATACAGACAGGAGCAGAGACAGAGAGGAAGATCTTCCGTCTCATGATTCATTCCCCAAGTGACCGCAACAGCTGAGCAGATCCAAAGCCGGGAACCAGGAACTTCTTTCCAGGTTTTCCACGCGGGTGCAGGGTCCCAAGGTCTTGGGCTGTCTTTGACTGCTTTCCCAGCGCATTCAAGGCGAGGACTTTAGCTGCTAGGCCACGCTGCCGGGCCCCATTGCTTCATTTTCACCTTCTCAGCATCCAGAAATGTAAGAGGCACATTTTGCTAGAATCACTCAGTCATTTTGTTATTGCACCAAGAAAGGACTATGATTGACTCAGCTTCCGCTGCTTTCCCAGGCCATGTTTGGGAAGTGCTACAGCAGGGACATGAATGGTGCCTATATGAGATGCTGGTGCTTGCAGACAGAAGATAAGCCAATTGAGCCATGATGCTGGCCAGAACAATGTTTTTTTTAAAGATTTATTCATTTTTATTACAAAGTAAGATATACAGAGAGGAGGAGAGACAGAGAGGAAGATCCCCCATCCGATGATTCACTCCCCAAGTGAGCGTGATGGCCGGTGCCATGTGGATCCAAAGCCAGAAGCCATGAACCTCTTTTGAGTCTCCCACGCGGGCGCAGGGTCTCAAGGCTTTGGGCTGTCCGCAACTGCCATCCCAGGCTACAAGCAGGGAGCTAGATGGGAAATGGAGCTGCCAGGATTAGAACCGGTGCCCACATGTGATCCCGGCGCGTTCAAGGTGAGGACCCTAAGCTGCTAGGCTACGGTGCGGGGCCCCCCAACAATGTTTTTTAAACTTGACTTTAGCCCACAGGAATATTTCTACCTATGTATTTCTACTAACTTTGAACAGGAACCCGAACCTCTCTCAAAACTCCAATTTGGTAGAAAACATCATGAGTGACAGAAAAGCATACACAACGCTGCCAACAAGATTTCTGTACTATTTATCTATTAACATATTCCAGCAACCATCACATAAGCCAGACCATGAATCATCTCAGACTTGTTAAATAAATGATTTTCTTTTCTTTTGGAAAAAAAAAGAGAAACAATACTTTATATTTAAACCACGGGCTAGCCACAATTTAAATGTCCTTCCAAGTAGAGAGGTGTGTGTGTGAGTGTGTGCATTAGGAAGAAGGCTACAGCTAAGCAGTAAAGAAAAGTGTTTTTCAAAAGCAGAAATTAGGAATTTCATTACTTTGATAAGAAATAGACAATGAAGGTAGAATGCATGCACTGTAGATATTGTACATTATGATGCAATATTACCTATTAATGTGTAAATATGGGTGTGCATTCCATATTCTTAGGTGAAAACTGATTATACAAAATTATTTAAATGCTGTCTAGAAAGAAGTCTTTAAATATTTGACAAGAAAAGGTAGGATGTCTGTAGATTTAATATTTTTCTCTAAGTACCATCCAATTGAGTTACTGGGTTTTTGTTAATGTGAAACTAATTTTTATGTCAAAATTTTTTTAATAATATTTATTTTTGATGACAGCTCATTAGGGTGATTAGGATCAAGGCCTACAGAAAGGTGGCTGAGATCTCCATTTCCACATTCTCTTTTTTTCCTTTCCATATCTGGGGAAAAGGGAGGGACAAGCAAAGAAGCCACACCCAGCCTCTCAAATGCCTCCTCACCCTGGCATGGAGGATTAGAACCCATGTCCATATGCAATCCCAGCACATGCAAAGTGAGGACTTTAGCCACTAAGCTATCACGCCATGCCCAGCCCATATATCTTTTTAAGAGTAAACATTTTGAACAATTCTGAAGTAACAATAGAATAAGCACAGTGCTTCAAAACTAGTGATTCTAAAAATATAAAACATGAAACTGCAACATCATGAATACAGATTTGTCTGAATCTTATTACTTATGAAATACAAGTTGGTATTCACCACAAAGACCTTGAAACACAACACTTATCTATGTTAAAACAGGAAAGGAAGGGTCCGGTGGCGTAGCCAAGTGGCTAAAGTCCTCACTTTGAAAGCCCCGGGATCCCATATGGCGCCGGTTCTAATCCCGGCAGCTCCACTTCCCATCCAGCTCCCTGCTTGTGGCCTGGGAAAGCAGTCGAGGACAGCCCAATGCTTTGGGACCCTGCACCCGCGTGGGAGACCAGAAGAGGTTCCAGGTTCCCGGCATCGGATCGGCGCGCACCGGCCCGTTGCGGCTCACTTGGGGAGTGAATCATCGGACGGAAGATCTTCCTCTCTGTCTCTCCTCCTCTGTGTATATCTGGCTGTAATAAAATGAATAAATCTTTAAAAAAAAAAAAAACACATCAGAAACCCTGTCAACTTAAATAGGTGTAAACACTGTTATGAAATGCTGATGAAACTACTATGGTCATAAAAGTAGAAGTTTTCTTTTTTAAGCAGCAAAGATCTATAAAAGGGCTTCTCTAAACTTAGTAAATTAACTGAGACTGTAGGTGGAGGCTTGGCCTCACAGCTAAGCAGCTGCTAGGGACATTCATAATCCTCAGCAAAATGAGGGGATTCAAGTTCTAGCTCTGCTGTCCACTGTGGCTTCCTGCTAACGTGTACTCTGGGAAGCTGCAAGGGATGGCTCAAGTACTGGGGTTTCTGCCACCCAGATCAGTGGTTGGGATGAAGTTTTTGGCTTTGACCTGGCCCAGCTGTGACAGCTGAGGGCATTTAAAGACATGCAAATGGGGCCTGGCGGCGTGGCCTAGTGGCTAAAGTCTTCGCTTTGAACGCCCCGGGATCCCATATGGGCACCAGTTCTAATCCCAGCAGCTCCACTTCTCATCCAGATCCCTGCTTGTGGCCTGGGAAAGCAGTCGAGGATGGCCCAATGCTTTGGGACTCTGCACCCACGGGGGAGACCTGGAGGAGGTTCCTGGCTCCTGGCTTTGGATCTGCTCAGCACCGGCCATTGTGCTCACATGGGGAGTGATTCATGGGACGGAAGATCTTCCTCTCTGTCTTTCCTCCTCTCTGCATATCTGACTTTGTAATAAAATAAATATTTAAAAAATAAAAAAGAGTGAACTAGAGGGTAAATGTATCCATTTGTGTCTCTCCTCTCTCTGCCACTCTTCCTTTCCAATAAATAAATATTTTTAAAAATAGAATTAAGAATTACAATTTTACTAATCTGAAATATCTCAGAACGTAAGTACCACACATATAATTCATGTGTCCATTTCAGTGAGAAAATACAAAAAGGGAAAAATATAAGTTATATGCTATTCAAACATAAAAATATTTTAGTTATATTAAAACATAATTTTAGCAATCATAGGAAACAATTAATAATCATCCCTACAGCAAAACCTTTTTAAAAATGTATCTTTTAAGCACTGGTACTATGGCAGGTAGAAAAAAGAGTTGAGATTTTTAGGACTACATTGCAAAATATCTTCATACATACTCTGCAACAATATAAAATTTTGGATCACCACTATCAATATTAACATATGTTCCAGTAGCATGCTATATATATATACACATACAAATATACATTCCCACTCTTTCTCTCCCATGAAATAAACAAAACACATATGTGCTTTTCTCAAACAGAATTCAGGATTCCTAAATGCCTTTCTATTGGGTTATATCCACCAGGTATATTTCTACATATAAGCTAGTCCAGTCCATTTTATACAGTTATCTCCATTTTATGTCCAATCTTAATGTATCAGAGTAATAGGCTTTTGTAGCATTCCTCATTTCTAATAGGCTATTAAAAAAGAACCCGTTGTGCTTTCCATTCTTTAGAAATAAAAATTAATGTGACTTGATTAATTTCTTCTCTCTTCCTTTATATAGACATGAAAAAAACAAAGGAAAGGAGTACACATGGAAAATCGCAGGCATCAAGCACTAGCTGCATAATTATATACAGATATGAAAATTATGAAAAAGACTTACTTCATCAGCCACCATACACCTAGAAAAAAATAAAAACAAATTAATGTCTGAAAATTAACAATTTTAGAAGTTCTGATTAAGTAGCTTCCTACAAAAATAGTCTACAAATGTTAATATCCTAAGCCAGAGACAAGTGTTTTCAAGTGCGTCTGAGAACATCGGCCAGTGCTGATTTTATACAACTCATCAGCTGTCAAGGGCATGTGGCTGTAGAAATTGAGGTCTGCTATTCGCATAACCCACCCATGCAGACTACTAATGGCAAACAGACCAATAAATCCCTTCTCCAAACTTGAAGATTGATCTTCCCCAAGGTTAGAAGAACGTTATATTAAAGTATAAGAAAATTAAATGTAAATTATATATTAGTATAAACTAAACATAATTACCTAACACTATAGTATACCTTCAAAGCCCATTTTCTTTCTTTCCTTTTTTTTTTTCATTTATTTTTATTACAAAGTCAGAGGTACAGAGAGGAAGATCCTTCATCCGATGATTCACTCCCCAAGCGAGCGCAACGGCCTCTGCTATGCCGATCCAAAGCCAGGAGCCAGGAACTTCCCCCAGGTCCCCCACATGGGTGCAGGGTTCCAAGGCCCTGGGCCGTCCTAGACTGCCCTCCCAGACCACAAGCAGGGAGCTGGATGGGAAGTGGAGCTGCCGGGATTAGAACTGGTGCCTATATGGGATCCCGTCACGTTCAAGGCAAGGACCCTTAGCCACTAGGCCACTGCTTGGCCCCTAAAGCCCATTTTCAAACTGGGTTTTGATTTCTTATTCTATTGGCTTAATTTTTCTTCTTGGTTCAGTCTTATCCTCTGCCTCCTTCCCAGAGCATTAGCAAGAAACTGGATCAGAAGTGCAGCAGCCAGAACACGAACCAGCACATGCAGGTGGAAATTAAGGTGCTGGCTCCTAACGTTTTAGATTTTACAAAGAAATCTCTCAGAGAAAGCCTGAGCAGTTAGGAGGTTTCTAAAGTAGATCAGAAGTATCAACGAGTATAGCTACTGAGGTAACAAGAGGTTGTTTGGTTTGGGGCATATTCTGAAAGGAGAAACAGTAAAATTTGTTGATTGCTTGGGAGGAGGATGCAAAAAACAAGTTGAGAACATCCTTAAGTTATTAGCTTAGAGCTGGGACATGTCTAGGAATAGGCCAGCAGAGGCTGCAGAGTTGGGGTCAGGTCAGAGCAATGATGGAGAAATTTGATCAACTGGAGGAACACTGGAGAATTTGGTGAACAGCATTCAGCAGCTCAGTATCATCATCAGTGACTTCCAGCTCAGCAGCCAGGTCAGCCTCAATGAGAGCTCAATTCTACTGTTACTGACATCAACTTCATGATATGATGATGCCTTCACAGGGTTTTAAATACACAGTTCAAGGTTGAAATCCACAGCACCACACCTAAGGGTGCCTGGAGGTGGCTCTAGCTCAAAATGAACAAATTAAAAGCAATACTGACATGATGAAGAAATGCAAAAGCCTGTTGGTTCAAGAATTTTCTAAAGTATTTCCAGAAGATGCAGCTAACTATTCAGGCATCTGGGAAAGGATTGTTTAGCTTCCTTCCTAAGTACTTTGTCCAATCTGGGAACATAGTTGAGTCCTCTGCGGGTCACGGTGAATGACTCAGCATGAGATGGTGACTATGAGCACAGATGCCACTGAATCACATGGGGCTGGGCTCTATGACTGTCCCCTAGTCTTTCTATCCCTGTCATCTCACTTTATGGGAAGGTGGGCTGGAGCAGGGCAGCAGGTTGTCCCTGCAGCTGTCTGATCAGTGGTTCCAGGTAACTGGAAAAATACCCCTCATTTTCTCTGCTTATGTGGCACAAGAAAGTAGCCCCTGAGACTACTAGAATAGGTAAACTGAAGCTGTTTTTAACTTCTACTAAATATTTCTCTTTTTATGAACTAATTTTCTTCCATATATGATGCCATCAAACCAAAAAAAGAAAAAAAATGAAAAATGGGTTTAATGTGTGAAGTACTTTAGTTTTTTTTGCATTTTTTTCAAGTGAAGTGCATAGAGAATATGTTAACTTCAGTTTTGTTTTCATGGATCTCAATGAGATATATGCATATAATAAAATTCTAAAATATTTTTTAAAAAGTTATTACCCTAAGCAATAAAAATGAAGAATTGTGGTATCATTTAAGTATATAAAACAGACTGAAAAGGTTCCAGTACTGGAAATGGCAATTAAAGGTTCAGTTTGGAAAGTTACCTTTATAATAGCTATTATATAGCTAAGTCAGACTGTTTCGTAGCTAGCTACATATACAAGTCAGGGGACTGGCAGAGACTGAAAATAATACAACAAATTAGAGAATTTTCAGAAAGTAAATGACATTGGAAGATCTAGTGTATTCTGAAACATGTTGACCTAACTATGATTTATTCCTCTCTATGTCAAACCCAACTTCAGCTTTCTAAACTTAAACCTGCAAATGAGGGCCTGGAGTGGTAGCCTAGTGGCTAAAGTCCCCCTCTTGCATGTGTTGGGATCCCATATGAGTGCTGGTCTAATCCCTACAGCCCTGCTTCTCATCCAACTCTCTGCTTCTGGCCTGAGAAAGCCATCGAGCACCACCCAAAACCTTGGAACCCTGCATCCACATGGGAGACTGGGAAGAAGCTCCTTGGGGAGTGAATCAGTGGATAGAAGATCTTTCTTTCAGTCTCTCAGTTATTTAAAAAGATGTTAGAGTTCTAGTTCATACGATATATGATATTATTATGATATTATTACGCGCAGCTAATTCCCACAACCTGGTTCTTTACCGTGAGCTGAAACACACCAGACGCAACGAGGTATCTTAGGAGGTTTATTCCAATGGGGCAGGAACAGCAAGAAAGAGGGGGAGAGAGAGAAGGGTAAGAGAGGGATAAGAGCGGGACAAGAGAGGGGTAAGAGAGGGGTAAGAGAGGGGTAAGAGAGTGAGCCGCACCTGGGGGGGCCTTTTTGTCTTCCAGGTGTAGGGGGTGGGGATTGGGAGGGATTGAGGCCAGGCCCCCAGGGGATTGGTGCCTGCAGGTGAATGCCTAGGAATGATTGGCGAGTGGGCGGGGTTGGGGAGGGGGCTGGAAGATTGGGGTGGGATTCAGGTGGAATGCCAGGTTACATCTGATTGGTGGATGGCTGGACCGGCACGAATTTCATGAGCTGTGAGGAAGAAGGAATGGCGATGGGTCCAGGGAAGGATATTGGAATAACTCCTTACACTCTCCTTTCTGTATATCTTCCTTTCCAATAAAAATAAATAAATTTAAAAAAAAAACCTGTACAGATGACTGGATAAAACGTAGGTAGGACTCTGGTGTCAGGCTAAATTTCCCTTTATGGGGAACAGGTAGGCAGCTAAACTATCCTAAGGGTAGCTAACCAAATGTAAAACAGTTTCAGAGCATAAATTATATCTTGGCTTGCGGATATCTAAAAGCCTTCTAGGTAAGATCAACTTGGATCCCTATGGATGTGCTAGATTCACCTAGCATGAAGTTAATGAGCAACTCTTGCTTGCTTTGGACACTGGTCAAGGCTAAGTAGACAATAGCGCATTATCTAGCTACTTTAGTCACCTCTAGTAGAGCTAGATCCAATCCAACCTCTGAAATTGCTAAAGTTAAGGACAGTTCAGGAGCCAGACTTGCTTTCCACTAAGCACCTAACTTGTCATCCAAACGCAGACCTGGAAGCAGCCACAGGACAGCATCAGTAAGCACAGAAGGCACCTATGAGGCCGGGGTAATGCTGCTGACATGCATCACCATGTGATCAACGCGGACAAGTATCACCCAGGTTACTACGGGAGAGTTGGTGTGAGGGGTTACCACATCCAGATGAACCAGCAGCTTCTGCCCTCTATTGATTCTGGTTGGTATAGCAGATGGCAAATGCTCCCAAATCAATCCTGGAGCTGTCCCATCACCATTGTGGTGAGGTTCGGAACATTACAATGTTCTAGGAATTGGAAAGCTCTCAAGCATCCTGTTTCTTTGTTATTGCTCAGAAGAGCTGACGAGGTTAAGGGCATGGAGGCAGCCTGTGTCCTGACTGCTTGGAACCACAGGTTCACTGAAGGCTAACAAACACTTTTCAAAAAACAAATTGATATGATGAAAGAAAAGAAAAAACAAAACACTTAAAGGACAGAGAAATCCAAAGGACCCAAAGAAGGGTGTCTCAAAGAAGGGTCCCATAAGGAAGACAGACCACAATGGGTAAATAATAGAGGAAAGTTTATGTAGGTGGAAGAAAGACCTCTGATGGTTAGGTGAAAATAGTTTCAGGTTGGATTGAAGAGAAAAACAAGGATCTATTTACATCCTTATAAGATTAGTTAATATTTAGACAAACAAGAAAACCTTGTAAGTGTCCAGACAGAAAGAACAATTACCCAAAGAGGGTGAAATGAGGGCTTCATTAGTCTTGTCAGCACTGGACACTACAAAACAATGAAAACTATGTAGACTACTTGATAGCAAAACAGAATTCACAGGTCTAATACCAAACAAAGATATGTTTTACTTGAAACTGATGGAAAAACGATGGGGACTTAACAATATTTCCAATAGTACATTACTCATGCATATCACCAAAGGAAAAATACTTCATAACCAAGCAATAAATACATCTTTACACAGATTCAAGACCTGGGAAGATGAACTGGAAACTTGAGGAGCAATAACAACTTAAAGGATGATGGTGTATTCTAAAATTAGGATTTCAGAAACACAGAGACATAATCTAAAAATCTGGATGAATGAAAGTGATGGGGAAGTAACAAAGGAGAGGGTGTTCTAAGGGTAATCAACAGTCAAACAGCAGAGAAGCGATATTTCATCAGGAGACAAACTAGGATCACCTAGGGAAGCAGGGAACAGAGAAAATGGAGAGGGAAAAAAGAGAAATTGTTGAATGAGTATAGACTTCCAGTTGTGCAAGAAGAACAAGTTGCAGAGAGCTGGTGAAAAACATGTGCACACAATTAACACTATTGTATTATGTAGTTAAGAAGGTAAATTTGACACTATGTGTCTTTTCCCATAATAAGATAATAAAACTGTAGAAAGAAAAGAGGCACATACTGAACCTTGCAGCACTCCAATGATTAGAAACCACAAAGAATTCAGCAGAAGCAGTGTCTAGTTACACAAAAAGATACTGGAAGCACAGGGTACCCCAGAAGCAAAGTAAAGGGTCTTGCAAAAAAAGGGAATTAACAATTATAGCAAGAAACAAACAAACAAAAAACAGCCAATGAGGACAGAGAAATGCCTGTTTGGGCAAAAGATCATTCAGCTTAGACAATAATCATTTTGATGTAGCAGCAACGGACACAGCTTCACCTTGGCGGGTTCAACACAGATGAAAGGAGGAGAGGGGGTGAGTAGAAATTCCTGTCTCAAAGAGTTATCTTGCAGGCAGGGAGATAAAGTGTAATAATAGCTGGCAAGAAAAACAGGATCAAGAGAAGTTTTTTTTTTTTTTAAGATAGAGTATGGATGACTCAATAAGTTTCTTATTGACTCCATGAGTGAGACATCTGGTAGGCTGATATAAATGTAAATCAGGAGCTGAGAAATCAATTCAAGACAAAAATAAAAATGAGAAAGTAGCTATGCATAAAGATGATAACAGAAGTAGAAGAGAATGGGGTTCTTGGATGTGAATGATGGAGAAAGGGGAGAAATTTTTCATGCCGGGAAGCTTGAGAAATAATCTCTTTGGCAAAGCAAAGGGAGGAACTTGAAGTATATAAAGAGGAAGAAAATAAAGTTTTGGGATTAAAAAGCTCAAGTAACATACACCAAAGCTCCACAAAGATGTTGCAGAGGATAAGCGCTAAAAGGCCTCCACACTATGTTATTAGCAGGTTACTTGTTAACATCATACAGAAGAGGTAAGGAGACTGTGGTCAGTGAAAAATGGAAGCAACAGATATACACAGAAAGAAACTGTGATAGCAAAAAAAAAGATTAAAAGTAAGATAATACCTACAAAATTTGTTGCAAATCTGATTATGCAGAGAAGGAGTCAGGAGTGAACCAGACAGAGAACAGCACACCTAAGGAAGACTTTAATGTGCTACTATAAGTTAAAAAGGAAAAATGTGGGTAATATAATTTCCTACTTAATACCAAATTTACAACATGTCTGACTCAAACTTAAGTCTTTTTTGTAAAGGGAAGGCTCCTTACAGCCTACTTCTACATACAAATAACTTCTTCCCCCACTGGGAAAAAGCAAATCGTATCTCAATTGGAGGAATATTAAACTCCAACTAAAAAGAAAACTTTATTACAGACTATCCATTGTATTTGCCAAAGCTAGGTTGGTGTGCCAACGGCTATACAATCCTATCTGAATTTCACACAGACTAGTGTTCCATTGTTCCAAAAAAAAAAAGCAAACAATATTCTTTGTTCCAAATTTATTGTTAATTGCTTTATGTGTAATTTATCCAGCTGGGCTGCAGACATTAGAAAGCAACTTTCTATTTCACTGAGTCCCTTCCAAAACCTTCAGGCTCCTTACATTAATCATCCACTGAAAATATCAATACATACACACGGTAGTGCTTGCGGTAGCCGTATCTTCAGATGCACATGTTCAGAGTATGCTATTTATAATCCAAATTTTGATACATACAGAAAATAGAACACTGAAAAGCATTGTACTTCTGAGAATCATTTTCCATACCAGCTGCTATATGGCTATTCACAGATTCACAAAACTGAACACTTTGTATCTTAACCCAAACCTTTTCTATGCTAACTTGTTTTGAATAAGTAACCCATGGGCAAACAGAAAAACTCTCTAAAAGAATATTTGGATTACACAGAATTGATTGAGTTGTGCAAACATTAAGCAAGTGTTCTTATTCTACTTTGTATTTCAAGTACAGAATTCAGGACACAGAATCTGAAACTATGATCTGCTAGCTTCAGTCTCAGAAGTGAGCTGTTACATCAGAAGAAACACAGGCCTTTTAGTTACTCTCATGTAATTCATCTGTTAGTAGACATTAACCACAACTTACTCTCTAATACAATATGTCAAAGTTAACTTAATTTAATTAAATATATCCACATTTTCCTCCACACCATGCCAGAGGAACCCTGCCTTCAGTGGATCAAATTACATCATTTATTTTTCAGCCAAGACAATGCATCTAAGCCCAAGATAATAGAATGGCTTTCCTTTTTCAGTTTTATTAACTTTTTGAAATTTGTATGTATATGATTCAAGAGATATGAACGTGGACAGTTTTTCTTCACTCCTCATTCTTCAACAGTGTCCTAGGTTTTGGCGACTCTGGAGGCAAAAAGCTACCAATTCCTCCTGTAGTTTTCTGCAAATATACTCTACATGTTCAAGCTATCTTTATGTATGCTGTGTCACAAGTAATTTATGATTTACATATTTTCTAATCTTGTGTAAAATCCAAAACATATACAAAACAGTCATGAAAAATAAGGAGAAATTCTGGTTGGGAATAAAAAAAAATCCTTGGTTATCTTATCACTGCTTAAGCAAATGGTGAGAACACTGAGGCAGGGTATTTTAAAAAGTTCATGGGAAAAAGACAATTAAAAGATAAGCTTATTTCATCACAAGAAAATCCTGAAATCCAGTCATTTGAGGAGTGTTGAAAAAGATTAGGGAAGCATGTATTATGAAAACACTATGCATGGATTTCACAATTTCCACATCAAAACAAGCTCACACTTTAATTCTAGTTTTAAAGTTGGTTTTTACATATTGGAAAATCAGAGACAAAAGGAAATAGACAAGCAGAGGTATTCCTTCCACTGGATCATCTTCCAAATGCCCACAACTGCTTGCCCAGGGCCATGCAGAAGCAAAACCCAGGAACTAAATTCAAGTCTCCCATAGGCTTGGAAGGGATCCAAGTATCCAAGCCATCACCTGATGCTTAACTGCCTGTATGCACCCTAACAGGCAGCTGGATTGGAAGTAGACACAGTACTTGAATCAGGCACTCTTACAGGGGATTCCATATAAGCAGTCTCAAACAGCAGCTGAGTCCCCTGCAGTACAACACCTGCCACTCATTCCATTTTTCCATGACTATTTTGAACCACCTTCACATAAGGTCAGGAAACGTTCACCCTCAGCTCCTATCCAGCTCAGACTGCTGATGGTGCCTGAACAACATTCCTGCACAAGGTCCTGAGAAGCCTCCCCTGAACGTCCCAGCTGCTCCTGATGTTCCTCTAAGCATTTATTTCCACCTCCTTCCCCAGGACCTCCTCTTCTTCACACCTAATTGCTGAATCTTAACTCAATTCTTTTGTTTCTCCTAAGTTCCTAGTGATATCTTCTATTCGCATAGTTTCAAATATTATGCGTATGTACATCCTACACTATCTTAGTCTGACATATGTTGCAGATTCATACTTAAACCTCCTATTGGGCAATATTTTCCTGGATATTTTGAAGAAATTACATGCAATGTATATTGATATTTGAAACTAATGCTCATTAAGCCATTATAAATCTATTTTTATGTATTTGAAGGGATTATCTAAGTTCTATATTCAAGCTCAACTCTTTCTGGTCAGAGATTTCTGTACTAAAAATACAAAACAAATAATACTTATTTTGGTTGTATGTCAAATCAGTCCATTGCATTTTGTTAGAACTTGAAGCAGATTAGCAGACATATAATTATAAATGTCCAAGATACCCATCTTCATAGTATTAGTTTATGAAAGATTTAGTCAAGTTCTAATCAAATTAGGTAAGACAGTACTTTGCAAACGGAAAGTTATCATGAAGCTTTTATTGTTGTTATAATAGTAGCAATAAGTTTTGTTCAATATAAACCAAATAACTATGTTCACTGTCAGTAAATAAGCATTGGCAAAAAAAAAGGGGGGGGGGGATTGCAGAGGATGGCAGTTTTAAATATGCCTGTTAGTAAACTGAAGAAAATGTAACTAACTTTAAAAAATGGGAGCCAAGAATTCAATCCGAGCCTCCCTTGCGCACAGAAGGAACTCAGTTATTTGAGCCATCACCTGTTGCCTTTCAGAATCTCCAGTAGCAGCAATCAGAAATTAAGA
This sequence comes from Ochotona princeps, assembly GCF_030435755.1. Classification (NCBI taxonomy): domain Eukaryota; kingdom Metazoa; phylum Chordata; class Mammalia; order Lagomorpha; family Ochotonidae; genus Ochotona; species Ochotona princeps. The sequence continues at coordinate 20,149,719 of NC_080836.1, forward strand.
GCTACTGTCGGACCCGGCGGCGTGGCCTAGCAGCTAAAGTCCTCGTCTTGAACCCGCTGGGATCCCATATGGGTGTCGGTTCTAATCCCGGCAGCTCCACTTCTCATCCAGCTCCCTGCTTGTGGCCTGGAAAAGCAGTCTAGGACAGCCCAAAGCCTTGGGACTCTGCACCTATGTGGGAGACCTGGAAGAAATTCCTGGCTCCTGGCTTCAGGTTGGCATAGCATCGGCCCTTGCGGCTCACTTGGGGAGTGAATCATCCGACGGAAGATCTTCTTCTCTGTCTCTCCTCCTCTCTGTATATCTGCCTTTCCAATAAAAATAAATAAATCTTACAAAAAAAAAAAAAACAGTTACTGTCAGAAATGGAATTCAGCCACTGCAGTGTTGATGCAGTGTGGATGCAGGCATCCTAAAAAGGATCTTAACTTCTAGGTCAAATATCCAGCTTAAAATCCTATTACATCCATTCACTTGTTAAATCATGGTAATTCATGACTACAATTTTTACTTTTAAAAAGACAGAAAAGAAGAACTTGTATTGCACAGTAATCACCTTTACCCATTTATCTCAACACCAATCCTGAAAGCAACCTTGTTAATCTTATTATGTCTATTTTGCAATTTCATTGTTCTTTAACTATAGGTATTATTTGTTGGTGCCTATGGACACAGAAAATCATAAATATTTAATTCTAAATTTTAGCATGACCAGGAAAATACCTGATGCCACAGCACCAGGTGGCAATTAATCATTATTTATAATGAATTTTTAAGAAGAAATTATTTAGGGTGGGGGGGTTGTGACTCTGGGTTAGGCTGCTGCTTGGAATACCTGTATGCTATAGGAGAGTGCAATTTCAAGTCTCAGGTGCTCCATTTTCAGTTCACCTTATTGCTAATGCATCCTTGGAGGGCCAAAGATGATAGTTCAAGGGCTTCGGCCTCTGTCACCCATGTAGGAGACCCAGGCAAAGTTCTGGCTCCTGACTTTGGCTTTGCCAAGCCATGGCTATTGCCAGAGTGAACCTGTGGGATACCCACATCGGCCTGTCTCTGTTTCTCTCTCTCTCTCATTTTCCCTTTCATCTACCTACCTTATTGGCACTCTGCCTTTCAAACAGATGAAAAAATAGTAAGTCCGGTGCAGTGGCTATTTAGGTTTGTCCTTTGCCATGCAGGGCTAGCATTCCATGTGGGTGGTGGTTCTGGTCCTGCTACTCCATTTCTGATCCAGCTCTCTGCCTGTGACCTGGGAAAGCAGCAGAAGATGCTCCAAGTACTTGGGACCCTTCGTCAACATATGAGACCCAGGGGAAGCTCCTGGTTCTTGCCTTTGAATTGGTTCAGGGTCTGGCTGTTGCAGCCCTCTGGGGAGTGAGCCAGCTGATGAAAGAAGTCTCTGTTTTTCCTCTCTATAACTCGACCTTTCAAATTTAAAAAAAAAAATCTTACAGATAAATTAAATTTAGGCAACAAAAAACAGGGAGTGGATAGGCTGACAGAATCTCAGTGAGTTAGAGAAAGAAAAGGCTGGAATATATTTACAATGCCTTACTATACTTTGCATTAAAAAGTTTAGTTTCTGTCTAAGCTATTGGCTAAAAAAGACAAACCACTTTATACCACAATATTAAAAGTTTTGTTTTGATAGTTCCAAGGACTGTTAATGCGTTATCTTGTTTCTAAAATATTTGTCAGAGGAAACTACATTTGTTAAAATATCTTTTATAGAATATTGTGTCTGTTCACTAATATGCAAACTGTTTGCCAAAGAAACTTGATTTTAATATCCAGATGATAACTTATTCTAATGACTTCAGATCTAGTTCTAATTAACTCAATTTATATAAAAAGACATTGAAGATTCTCATAAAATTAGGAACATGACTAAAGGGACATTTCCTCATTTGCAAGTACAATAAAATGACTAACATTAACTTTGAAGCAAAATTTGGAATCTTGATGTATTACCACATTCTATTATGAAAAAAGATTTGGCTTCTTACTAAACAAAATTTGTCTCATTTCCAGCATCCTCCTACATCACCTCCTCCTACTTTTCCCCAGTGATGATAGTTATAAGGATCATCTTACCACTCCTCACATTTATAAGTTTAGAGAATAGATTTAAGTTTTAGTTATAGCTCTTTGAACTTCAGATTACAAATTCTCTGATTTGATCACACACTGGAATTACCTGGTAAAGTAAAAGTAACAAACTGATACCTAGGAAACCCACCCATCTAACTTGAGCATCATGATTTTGAAAGCTTCCAGGTGAATATAATAGTATGCAATAAAGTTTGAGAGTCAATACAGAGAGAATTCAGTAGGGGCAAACACTACCTCTCCCAACTTCTATCACCTCTATTTTTCAGAAACATGTCCCAGAGATGGATGTTTGAAGAAGGTTAAGTCACCATTTGGGATGCCTGAACCCAATATACTAAGTGTCTTTGAATCTCAATTCCTCTGCTTTGAATCCAGCTTCCTGCTGATGACAGCAAGTGAGGAAGGGGGTGATGGTGAATATCTGGTTTCATGCTGCCCAACTGGGAGATCTGGATTGAGTTCTGGGCTTCTTTCTCCTGGTCCAGACCTGGCTATTGCAGGCATTTGGAATGTGAACGAGCAGAGGTAAGATTTCACTCCATCTGTCTCTATGTTTCTAAATTTAAAATAAAAATGAAAAAAAAAGTAGAGAAAAAAAGCATCTTCCTTTACAATTTTCTACAGTGATGTTATACACTAGTGCCGTATTTAATATTTCACCCTTGCATATAAAACTAACACTAAAAATAAATTAAAATCAATTTACAGAATGTATAGCCTTAAGGATCAAATGATACTGTTCAAACTAGAATCAGTTTTCACAGATTAAATTTCTTTTTAGTACTCTACATCAAGGTGTGATGTCTCTTCTCCTATATTCTATTAATATTACTCCTTATCTACTCAGCATTGGACATCAACTTTCTTATGTAGCTATTTTGTTATTCACGATAACAAAAAATGTCCTCTCTTTTTTTTTTGGGATAAGAAACGTATCTGTTTAACCAGAGTCCAATATTATACTGTTATTAATACTAAAAAGTGAAGTTTCATTCCAGTTGGACACAGCTGAATTCCCATTTTAAAACAATCTGATTGCTTTCCTTATCAGCTGCCATATGTATGATCTCCAGGCTGTCCTCATTAAACTTCTGGGTTGGCTTTAATGCTAAGTCTTCTTCTCTCTTAGTTTTCAACTCTTTTTAAAAACAAAGTCCTCAACTATCAATCTCAAAAATAAACTTAATTTAATTAATTATTCTTTTTCACACATTTTCAGAAGTGAAAATTACTACTTTGACCTCAGACTTTGGGTGTTTGCCTAAATAATTGTAGCTTAAAATTAATTCTCCCTCTACAGTTTGATGGAAATGTCCTCAGTGTCATTTAGTATCTATAATTGCTAATCTATAGTCTTTCCTTTCTACCTTTAGGAAAGCTTTTGATATCTTCTTTACAACCTTGACATATAGAAATTATACAACAACCTGTTTCCTCTATTCCACCTGTACTGAGAAAGACTTTTTAATATGGATGCTCATATCTTTCATAATTTTTCATAACCTTTCACTAAAATGGTTTTACATCTAATTGTAAACATACGCTCTAAGCAATGTTTTAGGTTCTAGGATTATAGCACTGTACAAAAGAACATACAATTTATTCAGATGAACAATAATGTTGATGATACATTAGATAGTAAAATGTGCTTAATAAGGAGAATGTGAAATATGGAGGAAAAGGTATGAAAATCTTGATCGGGCCTGGCACGGTGGCCTAGCAGCTAAAGTCCTCACCTTGAACGCACCAGGATCCCATATGGGCGCCGGTTCTAATCCCGGCAGCTCCACTTCCCATCCAGCTCCCTGCTTGTGGCCTGGGAAAGCAGTTGAGGACAGCCCAATGCATTGGGACACTGCACCCACGTGGGAGACCCGGAAGAGGTTCCAGGTTCCCTGCTTTGGATCGGCGCGCATCACCCGTTGCGGCTCACTTGGGGAGTGAAACATGGGACGGAAGATCTTCCTCTCTGTCTCTCCTCCTCTGTGTATATCTGGCTTTCCAATAATAATAAATAAATCTTAAAAAAAAAAAAAGAAAGAAAATCTTGATCACTGTTAAGGAAGATTTCATAGACAAGGTGAATCTTGGACCCATGCATGAAACAAATCAGGACATAAGGCACAAAGATGAAGGAAAATAAAAACGTCCGTCATCATCATACTTCTAGAAGCTCACAGGGAAAAAAATGAGCTCCGAAAACCGATGGAGGAGCAGGGTAGATCAGAAATTTCATTGGAGGTTCGGTCCTATGGGAGCTGGTGAATCCTGATAAGAACTCTGGCTTTGCAGCCTGGCACAGTAACCAAGGGCTAAAGACCTGTCTTGCATCTGCGGGGATCACATATGGATGCTGGTTCCAATCCCAGAGACACCTCTTCCCATCCAACTCTCTGGGAAAACAGTCAAGGACAACCCAAAGCCTTGGGAACCTGCATCTGCATGGGAAACCTGGAAGAGGCTCCTGGCTTCGGACCAGCTCAACTCCAACATCTTTGTTTATCTCTCTCAGTATATTTCTCTCCTCCTCTCTGTATATCTGATTTTCCAATAAAATAAATCTTTAACATGATCTCCTTTATGTACAGTATGACCATCCTAACTGCTTTACTGAAAACTGATTATAGTAGGGGAGTAAAGCTAAAACAAAAACAGAAGCCTATTTAATAATCTAGGGTAAAGATGATGGTGACTTGAAACTGGGTGATAGTATTCACATTTGTGGATGAGGATGAAACTGCATGTATATTTTGAAGGTAAAACTGACAGGATGTTCCGATGGGATGAATCTATACAATGAAATGAAAGGCATTAAGAATCAAAACAAGGTTACTGATCCAGGAAATGGAAGAAAAAAGACATTTATATCTGAATTTGTGTAGACACTGAAAGAAGCAAATTTCTGGTAGCAAATATCAGGAATTTGGTTTCAGCTTTCATAAGCCAGCAGATGAATGAATAAACAAATCTACAAATGTGGGATGAAATCTGGTCTGGAGTTACAAATTTGGGAGTCATTAGCATCTTTAAATTAGCATCTTTAAAACATTTAATCTTGATGGTACCTCACAGGTATAAAAAGAAAAAAGTTCAAGGTTATCTGTCTCTGTGAGTAATTCTTTCAACTAAACGAAAATAATAGGCATTTTGAAAGTTTACAATTATATTCACATTGTTGTATAACCAATCTATAGCACTCTTCCTGTCTTATAACATTGAAACCACCATTTCCGTTATCTTCACTCCTTGACAACTACCATTCTACTTTCTGTCTCTACTCTAAGAACAGCAGTTGGAACAGGGGCACCCGGGTTGGGCCAGGTTACAGCACCTGCAAGCAAATGCTAAGGTAAGATGGGCCACGCTAGACTAGACCGCTGCATCTACCAGCACACATGAGACTGGGACGGGGGGAAAGCCTGGTAGAGGAGTGGTAGGAACTCCAGTGTTGGACCTGGTGAGCCTGGGCAGAGGTACAACACCTGGTGGCATACATGTCGCTGGTACAGTCATGAGCCAGAATAGGGGCAGGCAGGTTGGGCTTTGCCGTAGCATCAGCTGGCAAGTGCTGGGACTGGGGCAAGTCCTGTTGAGCTAGATTGCAGAACCACCTGGAGAGTCAAGATCCAGGGCACGGAGTGGGTTCCATGGGGATGTGGTGGGCTCCTCTCTGATGGGCTGTAACTCCCAGTGTTGAGCATGAGAACCAGGACTGGGGGCAGGCCTAACTGGACAGATGGTGGCACCCACTGGCATGAGCATGAGATGGAGGGTGGAGTCGGATGGGTTGAGTTAGGCCTCAATGCCGAATGATGTTTGAGACCTCAACGGGATGCGCGGCAAACCAGACCAGTTCATTGAACCTTCTGGCAGGCACAGGAACCAGAGCTGGGGGGCCAGTCCAATGGGGGCTATTGGAGACTGCTCTGACTAGGCTGCAGCTCCCCTGTGTTACATGGGGGCCAATGTGTACTGGGTTGGGCTGCAACACACATTGAACTGATGAGGATGCAGGGCAGAACAAACTGATCAACTACCCCACTGAAGCTTGACAGCAAATATCTGGGTTAATGAAGACTCAAGAGGTGGACTATGACAGCCAATCGCCCTTGGAAGGATTTCCTTATCCACGGAACAACAATTTTAGCAGCATCTCAGATCTATCGAAATCACATGAGCAGAATCCACAGAAAATGCTCCACAATGGGGACCCTGGGATGACATCGGTGGCAGTTTCCCATTCCTCAGGAAATATGGCAGTTGGGAGGCTGGGAGTGGTTTTTCCTTTTCCCCATATATGGGAAGAAGAAGAAAATGTATCAACAATGTTCTCACCTACTTTCCACTGATCCTCAACACTTCCCACCCTGATCAACTATGCAACTATCATCAAAAATAAAATGAACAGAAAAAATCTGTTTCCCATCTTGCAATTGATGATGAAAACCAGAACTTTATTGCCAGAGGTACTGGCCAACTAGTGTCATGGAGGACAAAAATCCATGGATTTGACATTTAAAAGTGGTGGAATTGCATTAAATTATTTATCAAAGTTTAGAAATAACAAAGTGGGATATAAAATAACATGCCAGAATCACATTTTAAAAGTTCTCAATCTATAACACATATATTGAAGCTAACATTAGTTGTTAACCTTGGTACTACTTATGTGAGAACACACAGACAATCTGCCTTGAAATTATATTACCCTACTCATAAAAATTTTAAAAATGTAAAAAAAATAGGAGACTTAAGAGGAAATGTACAGAGAAAATTTACAGCTATATTCATCAAAAATCACAGTGCTAGTGGGGGTGAGTATCAAACCAAAAATTTAAGAAGAAATTCTGGAAAATGAGAAACTCGTAAAAGGTAGAGATAAATTCACTGTACATTCTTTGGCTGGCTGAGAAAGCACAGCTGTCTGCACAAAGGGCACGAATAGCCTAGTGAAAAGTAAATACTAAGGAAAGCTTGAGAGATGACAGCAATTACTTTGTCAAGCCATTATACTAACAGGTAGAAGGTTGAAGCTTTAAGGGCTTGATGAACTCAGGAGTAATTTCTATCCAAATTGTCAGTTAACGATTATAACTATATAAACAAAAAAGCAAGATCTAGGAAGGTAGGCTAATAATTACAAATAAGAATGAAAACATTGAGCAGAGACATCAATGTCTGTATTCCATGGCTGACAAAAAAGAATATAAATCAGATGCCAGATCTGATATACCATACTACCCAAAATATATGAAATGAAGCAGGCATTTGGCCTAGCAGTTAAGATGCCAGTGGGATGCTGGCATCCCATATCTGAGTGCCTAGGCTCAAGTCCCAGTTCCTTTCAAAATTTTGCTTCTTCCCTATTTGCACCCTGGGAGGCAGAAAAGTGATGGATCTATCCATGTGGAACACCTGGAATGAGTTCCTGGCTTCTGGCTGCAGTCTAGCCTAGTCCCAGCTATTGTAGACATTTAAGGAGTAAACCAGGAGTTGGAGAATCCCCCAGTGTGTCCTTCCTTCTGTCTTTCAAATCAAATAAAGAAAATATATGGTTTTCAATTGAAAATTGACAGACATGCAAATGGGGTCCGGCGTCGTGGCCAAGCAGCTATAGTCCTCACCTTGAACGCGCTGGGATCCCATATGGACACGGGTTCTAATCCCAGCAGCTCCACTTCCCATCCAGCTCCCTGCTTGTGGCCTGGGAAAGCAGTCGAGAACGGCCCAAGGCCTTGGGTCCCTGCACCCACGTGGGAGACCCGGAAAGAAGTTCCTGGTTCCCGGCTTTGGATCTGCTCAGCATCGGCCATTGGGGTCACTTGGGGAGTGAATCATGATACGGAAGATCTTCCTCTCTGTCTCTCCTCCTCTCTTTGTAATAAAAATAAATAAATCTTAAAAAAAAAAGAAAATTGACAGACATGCAAATGAATTAGAAAAATAATAAAATTTGAGTACACTCACATGCTGAAGTTAATGTAACAATTGTAAACATATTCAACAAATTAAAGAACAATATGGTAACTATTCAGTTAAGAAATTATAATAAAATACAGAAGCTAAAAAATTACCAAATGGGAATTTTAGAACTGAATAGCACAACAGCTAATATAAAAACTAAAAATGTCTTTACTGGTTGTGGCAAGCAAATTCAAGATGGTCCCTAATGATTAAGTCCCATGTACAAAACACTGCAAGTGCCTATGGCTTTAATTATAATGGATTTTACTACTATGACACTGTGAGGGTATTTTTTTAAAAGCTGTGGAAAATGAAATTAAAAGATATGATTCTATTTCTTTAAAAAATAAATATATATTTTTTTTATTGGAAAGGCAGGTTTAAAGAGAGGAGAGTGCTCGCTTCAGCAGCACATATACTAAAATTGGAACGAAGAGAGAAGGAGAGACAGAAAGGTCATCTGTTCACTTCACTCCCCAAATGGCCACAACAGCCACAGCTGAGCTGTTCCAAAGCCAAGAGCTTTTGCATTCATCCAGGTCTGTCTTGTGGGTACAGCATCCAAAGACCCAGGCTGTCAGTTACTGCTTTCCTAGGCCACAAGCAAGGAGCTGGATCAGAAGTAAAGTAGCTAAGATATATACTGGTGCCCATATGGGATCCTGGTGCTTGAAGGTGGAGGGTTAGCTTGTTGAACCATGGTGTCAGCCCCTAAGTTCCTATTTCCATGTAAGAAATTCTGAAATCCATACAGTTTTCCATACTGTATATTTGTATGAACTTTTTAAAGATCCTACATATTTGACACAGCTGAATATTACATAGGGAGATTATCCAAGTAGGCCTTGTTGGGCTAAGGGGAACAGAAGTGACTTCAAACATAACAGGCCTGACCCAAGGCCGTGAGCTCATTTAGAGCAGAACTCTTCTGCTTTCCAATTGGTGGCGGCAGAGAGAGAGACTAGAAGCTCAAGTGGGATGTTGTCGTTAGCTTAACACTAAAGAATCCATATGGTAAGAAATATGGATGGCCTCTAGCATCTGAGATGGATACAGACTGATAAGTAGTAGAAAAAACAAGGAACTCATTGTGACAAATGGAAGACAAACAATTCTGTGAGTGAGAAGAATGAACGTGGAAGCTCTGTTTTGTCCTCAGAGCCTCAGGTGGGAACTCTAGTTTCAGTTAACATCTTGATTTCAGCATTCTGATAGTCTGAGCCAGGAACCCAGCCACCCCATACTATACTTCCAACCCGTAGAACTCAGAGTAATAAATGGGTGCTGTTTTAAGCCATTAATCTTGTGACAATTATCACACAGAAATAGGAAACTAATAGAGTCAAAAGTATACAAGAAGAAAAAAAAGTACACTAAGCCTAAAGATGGAGAATTACTCAATCTGACATATACAGGAAAAAAATATTGAAGAAAAATGAACAGAGCATCAGAGACTCGTAGGACATTGTAAAGCTTCTCAAAATTTATATAAAGTAAGGTCCAAAAGGACAGAGAGAAGCCGAAAAACTAGATTAAAAACTCAGGGTAAAAAATTGATCAAATTTGAAGAAAAAATATTTACTCAAAAATCCAAGAAAGCTGATCCTAGTAAAATAAACCAACAAAAAAGCACACAGAGGCATCATACGTACAATGTCCAAACACAAAGAAGAAATACTAAAAACAGCAAGAGAGAAACAACTACTTGTATACAGGGAATGATTTTATTAGGGCTTTTTTCATGTCAGAGCAGAGGCCAGAAGGTAGAGGGACGACATTCAAAATACAGAAAGAAAAACAACTGTAAACCAAGCATATATCTTGGAAAAGTACTCTTCACAACATAAGTTGAAACCAAGGCCCTCCTAGAAAAACATGTACTAAAAGAATTTGTTGCTGGCAGACCTATCCCACTAAAGTAGGTGGTATGTCCTAGGATGACAACTGTGAGTATATATAAATATAAAAACTGCAGACACATGTACACACATAATAGTTTTTGCCTTTCTCTCTCTTGAAACTTTCCTGAAAAAAAAAAAAGTTCTGTAATGAGAAAAACTGTATCTCTCTACCTTTCAAATAAATTTAAAAAACAGCACCAAGGTCAGAAAGCATTAAAAAACTATTACAGATTGAAAGAGAGGAGGAATACAATTATGAAATGTACTGTAGTATGCTCTATTGCATTAAGCATACAAAATGACTGACACAGTGTCAAATCTCCTATTTGAGAAGATATTTTTGAGAATATGGGCGATGAGGAAGTAAGAGTTCACCATAGAAGGTATGTAATGGCAAGTAAGTATATGAAAATTTGCTAAACATCATTAGTTATATGAAATTGTGAATTAAAACCACAATGAAATGTAATCACATGTCCATCACAAAGACTATAATGAAAAGATAACAATTATAAGTGCTAAACAAGATGTGGAGCAATTGGAATCTTCATATTGACAGAGGGATTATAAAACACTGGTTATTTGAGAAAACTATTAGGCATTTTCATTAAAAGCTAAACATACACTTACCATATATCTCAGTAATATAACTCTTAGGTATTCAGGCAAGAGAAATGAAAACACGAGTCTATATAAAGATTTGCGTGAATGTTCTCAATAGCATAATATGTAATAGCTCCCAAAGGTTAAGATACAGATGCCCATTAATTAATTTATTAGTGAATTCATAAACAAAATGTAGTGTAGTCATACCAGGAAACAGTCAACAAGCAAAAGGAACAAACTAGATTCATACAATGACATGGATAAACCTAGAAACATGAGGCTAAATGAAAGGAGCCAGGCACTGAAAACCACTTTGTGTATGACTACATTTCCATGTCATTTATAGAAAATGCACACATTAGACAAAAAACAGCAGATCATCTAGTTCTGGAAGCAGGAGCAAAAATCAACTGAAAGTGGGATTTGATGGGATAGAAATTCCAGAAGTGAATTCTGTGACGGTGTTAAAGCTCATTAAAGGGCCTGGCGGCGTAGCCTAGCAGCTAAAGTTCTCGCCTCGAACGCCCCAGGATCCCATATGGGTGCCGGTTCTAATCCCAGCAGCTCCACTTCCCATCCAGCTCCCTGCTTGTGGCCTGGGAAAGCAGTGGAGGACGGCCCAAACCCTTGGGACCCTGCACCCGCGTGGGAGACGCGGGAGAGGTTCCAGGTTCCTGGCATCGGATCAGCGCGCACCGGCCGTTGTGGCTCACTTGGGGAGTGAATCATCGGACGGAAGATCTTCCTCTCTGTCTCTCCTCCTCTCTCTGTATATCTGACTTTGTAATAAAAATAAATCTTAAAAAAAAAGCTCATTAAAGAGTACATTTATATGTTTATTTTTTACACATAAATAATACCAGAACAAGCTGGGGGGAACAGGGCTTATGAAGACATTTGGAAGGATAAGAAAACACATGTCCTGAAAGCCAAGAGATGTCTCCAGAATAGGATAAATAGTGTCACACAATGCTGATAATTTTTTGTAATATTTATTTTTTTCTTTTTCTTTTATTTTTACAAAGATTTATTTATTTTTATTGGAAAGAGAGGACACAGAAAGATCATCCATCTACTGATTCACTACCAAAGTGGCTTCAAGAGTGCAGGATCCCAAGGCTTTGGGCTGTCCTCAACTGCTTTCCCAGAAATAGAGCAGCTAGGATATGAACCAGTGCCCATATGGGATTCCAGTGCTTGCAAGGTGAGGACTTTAGCCACTAGGCTATGGTGCCTGGCCCGCTAAATCTAAGATAAGAAATGTGCAATGATCACCAGAGTTAGCCATACAGGAAGAAAATTAGTAGCCTTGTAAGGGTGAACACAGGAACAGGAGATGAGAAAATGCAGACTGGAAACACAGATCACTGGTATATGGAGTCTTACAGTAAAGCATATAAATTAAGCAATAGATGGAGGAGAAGGTGGAGTCAAGGGCAAATTTTGTTCTTTTGGGCCTGGCACTAGCTGGTTTGTACACCAGCTGTTCCATTTCCCTTCCAGTTCCTTGCCTGTGGCCGGGGAAGGCAGTAGAGGGTGGCCCAAGGTCTTGGGATCCTGCACCTATGTTGGAGACCTGGAAGAAGAGCCTGCCTGGTTCGTGGCACCTGGCTTTGGATCAGCTGAGCTCTGGCCAATGGGGCCACTCGGGGAGTGAACTAGTGGATGGAAAATCTTTCTCTCTGTCTCTCCTTCTCTCTGTAAATCTGACTTCGAGGCTAGCTCCAGCTGAGTTGGAACTCAAGAAGGGTGAAGGATTCAGGCGTAAAGAGGAATGAAATGGACCACTACAATTCCATGATCATTGTGGACAATGCATGAAAGCTGTCCGCTTTATTTATACAGAACCAGTCAAACTCTGGCTTAGACTTTTTATGTCATGGTCAAGTGGGTGTTTCTAAGGATAATTCTGCCCTTTGTTTCACCTTGTAGCAGGATGTTATCCATCCTGGCCCTGTGGTCAGGAAATTCTCAATAGATGGTGCATATCAATCAGTAACACATTCCTACTACAATCCTCATTCTACAACTTAATCTTGAATCAGTTAAGGGAGGAAAGGCATCACAGAAGGAAGGACCTAAAGATCAAAAAAAGAGGGAAAGAAGAGATTCCCACTACACCTGGGGATGTAACACCCTTGATTAGTGTATGGTCAGTGGGAGCAGCAATAATAAAAGGTCACTTGGCTAAAATGATATCAGCAACATCAACTTCCAAGCTCACACTGGTAGTAAACATTAATTCTGCAGATGGAGACAACGCCTAAATAAACTATAGAAATCTCAGCGGGGTTGTCCGGTGTCCATGCAAAGGGAGGTGGAGCTGCATTCAGGCGGTTGTAGAGACATCCGCTGGGCTCTGGCCAATGTGGCCACTGCCATACAGTGGGAAATTCCTTGCAGCTCTTCCTGCAATGGAACAGTTCTCTTCACCCCTCCTGTCTTCCACACCCATTACATGAATCCCAGCATCCAATAAAAATAAATAAACCATCAAGCAATTTTTTTGCTCTTTTTTTTTTTTTTTAGAAGGGGAAATTAGTGTGCTTATACGACAGTAAGAATAGTCAGTAGAAAGTGGAGAGCTGAGACTGGAGAAGGTCAGCAGAATTGTCAAGGCAAGGCTGTAAGTAGGCTGAGACAATGGTTGCAGTTATATGGTAGCACGCATAACTGACACATAATAAAAGGAGAGAAGATAAGGAAGAGGTGTGAGGAAACTGAAAAACGAGCGGCTAACTGCAGCTCCAACAATTGTTGTCTGAAACCTTCACTTCCTTGAAAATGGAAGTGCATTACCAGCAGGGAGTTAGGATACATGAGACAGTGGTAAAAAGTTCAGGACATGAGAGAAAGGAAGAAGTATTGTCAAGGATAATGAAAAAGTGTACAGCAATATAATATTTGTAAGACAAGTATGAATTTAGAATAAAACCAAGCAGCAGGTTTTCCTTCACTCATGATGACTGCCAATGTATGTGGGCATAGGCTTTACCAGGTGGATTTTTTAAATTGATGGCTCCAAGTTATTTCCTCAAAACAAAACCAAAAATAACAAATTAAGTTAACGGTAACCTTAAGATTTTATTGTCTTCCTAACAAAGCAAAGGATGATGATTAGAACTGGAACCCTAACCCTACCCCAAACCCTTTCTCTTCCTACCATCTCCAAATTAAAAATATTGATAACTTTTAATAGCCAACATTCTCTTGGATCTGCATTTGGGCTCCACACACTTAAGCCTTAGCACAATCTTTGTAGTTTTAGTCTTTTTCCAGAAAACTGGCTTAGTCTGCCCACCACGGCCACTCTGCATCCTATCATAACGCTGTTTCCCCTGGGCATAAAGGGAGTCTTTGCCCTTCTTATATTGTGTTACTTTGTGGGGCTGGTGCTTGCCACACTTCTTGCAGAAGTTCCAGCATGTTTTAGGAACGTCCACCATATTTGCAAAGCACTATTGGCACAAAAAGAAGCTATCGGGTAGATTTAACCAGAATTGTCCTAGGTAGATTAGTACAGAAAAATAAGAGGGAGTAAGAAATGTGAAGGCACATTTAATGAAAGATTACAAAGAATAATCGCTGAATTTAATTTAAGTATGAAGAGATCAGACACTAGGACAGTGACACACAATGAAAACATGTGACATATGGATAGATCAATGAATTGCTGATTTCAGTGGGATGAAGACTAGTAAAATTATGATAGCAATGGTAACAGAAAAATAAGAAGTGAAAGTTTTTATTCAATTTATTGATAATTGCTTTAATTTAATATCTTTGCTTTCCATTGTTTTCTTTTTATACAGTATCTCCTATGCTATGTTTAACCTCTTAGATGAATCTATATATTTCTTTTCCTCTGCATTTCTGCTTTTGGCATGCCTTGATTCTATCTTTCATACTTCAGGGATCCATCCTACTTCTGATTTATAAGAACTCTTCTATTTGCACACTATTCCTTTTTCATAACCATTTCTCATATTATAAAGATTGCTTCTTTCTCAATATTATGTTTCTCTATTTGGGTTAGATGTTTTTTTCTAGCTTATCTTCTGTTCCCCCTGAATAACCTATTTTCTGTGGGGGATAATCTACCTCTTGGAAGCTGATCATCTGCCTCCTATAACAGGTGATCCCTGGTGGTCCATTTACAGTGAGAATGAAGGGGGTGGACTTACAGTTTGAGGTAACACACTGTATTATATCCCCCCTGCTGTTGGGTATATAGAAAAATCAGTCCCACCTCCCACTAACTATGCCCTTTTTTATTTGTGTTCTGGGCTGCAACTTTGTTTTTTAGAAATTTCTAGATCCTTTTCATCTGTACATTATTATCTCCTTCTTCTCACTGCTATTGGTTTATTTATATTTTATTTCTTATACTCAAAGTTCATCTAATGAAATTTTGAGAGGGAAAGAAAATGAAAGTGGTAACTCAATCTGTTTCTTTGTACCAAAGCCAAATTCTTTGATGTTGTTGTGCTCAAAATTATTAAGCTAGAAATCCCATTTGCTTAGTTGAAACCCTTTCATATATTCTGGAGTACAATACAAGGAAAAAAGGTTACTGCATCTTTTGCACTTGGGGAGAAAACAGACGTTGACACTCCAAATCTGTATGATACACAACAAAGCAACAGGAAATACTTGGGCTCCTTCAACATGAACTCAATTTTTTTTTTAAAGATTCATTTTTTATTTTTATTACAAAGTCAGATATACTGAGAGGAGAAGGAATAGAGAGGAAGTGGAGCTGCCGGGATTAGAACCAGCGGCCATATGGGATCAAGGCAAGGACCTTAGCCACTAGGCCACGCTGCCAAGCCCAACATGAACTCAATTTTACAGAGTTCTTGTTGGCCAAATCTCCTATTTTGGTGGATAGCATTAAAAAAAAAGATTTAAAAAGGGAGGAAAGTACACAATAGACTAAAAAGATAACTAAGCATCAAGATCCTGAAACTTTCTTCCACCCCCCACTTATTCTGCAACAACAGAGATGGGTTTACATCTACACACCAGTTAGAATGAAGTCCATATTTGGCAACTTCTTACATCAAGAAAATGATGCTTCTCTGAACACAGGAGCCATATATTTGCTACAAAAAACCTCAAAGTAATCTTAGGAAGAAATTTCAACCACATCAATCTGAAACTAGGTCTCCTCAGTAAGTAACAGTATATGTTTCAGTTGGAAAGCAGTTGTGAAATGCAAGAAAGATATTTAGTACAACCCATATTCTCCATACATTGACAATCCATGTTCAATTGTCAATCACCCATGAACAAACAGGAGTGAGCACAAATGATAACCAGGAGACGGCATTAATACCATTAGCATCAGGAGGAGGACTTTGCACTCAGAGGCAGGATTAATGATTTATAAAGCTCATGTAGGAAGCTAGAAGAATGCCAACACCACCTGCTGGCCACTAGGCACTTTCAGTGTGGACCAAAGAAAGCACAGGGAGAAAAAAATCAATATAAAAAATGGGTAATTCTGGCAAAGTATATCGCAACTGCACCCATATCTCCTGTTACACGTGTTCTTACAAGGTGTCATTGATAATCCACCCATTACAAGAAGGGTTATGTTTCTTTCTCTTGAAAGGTGGGGCCTATAACTACAATCCAAGATATCCTAGCTTAATCTGAGGATCCTTCCATCTAAGCTGTTTAGGATGTTTCTCCATGGAATTGAGTCACCATACTAAGCAGAAATAGAGAGTACATGAAGGGATCCATAGTTTCAGCTGAGATTCCAGCCAGGAACCTGAATTAACTGCCAGACATGCGAATAAGCAGTCTTCAGCATGACTGCATCCCCTGCTACCATCTGAATGCAACTGCATGAGAAACGCCACAGGAGTCAAATTCCTGAACAATTAGAGATAATAAAACCAGCTGTTATAAGAATTGTGCTAAGCCACCAAGCTTTTGGGCAATTTGTTATGCAGGAATAGTTCATCAGAACAATAACAAGCAAGTAGTTCCTAGTCTTTGCCTGGCACTCTGCCAAATACTTTACAAGTATCATTTTTATTTCATCCACACAACTACTTAATAAGTAGGCCTTAATATCATCCACATTCTGTAATCAACAAAAAGAAACTAACAGAGGCTGAATAAAGCCACAATAAGTGACAGAGCTGATACTGAGACCAAAGTGAGATCAAACTCCTATAATGTAAAGGCAGAACCGGGCCTCTTACTATCTCCCTTAGACAAAGTGTCCTTGCCTGTCCTTTATCAAAAGGAATTCACTTTGGGGAAAAAACAAAACAAAACAAAAAAAACAACATGTCATTGAGTAACCAACACGAGTGATAAAAAGGAAACACAGAAGTCTCTTAGGAAAAATGGTGCTATAACTTGTTGTTGATGCTGGTATTGCTGTTGATGTGGCTGTTCTAACTCATACTGGTTGTTGACTTGTTTCATGGCTTCTTACTTATGGTAATGTATAGTGATGGAGTACTGGGGTCTATCATACACAGACATGGGGTACAATGGAACATGCATTCCTGCATCCAGACGAAAGATGGATTCCCAACGAAACTGTTGGACAAGTGTAGACAATGGGATGCTGGACTGTTTGAATTTGTCTGTACCAACAATGTCAGGGTACACTTAAATAAGAGACTGATAGAATTATGATTCCTTATGAAGGACTACACTATTGTAACAAAATGGGGATAATCTGGCGGGAGTAGGACTTTGGGGGTGAATCCCATCCTATACAAAAATGTACCACATAATTCAAAATTCAAAATTCAAAAAAAAAAAGGAATTCACAGATTGGAGGGAGTGATCCAACAGGCCTGGCAAAGTTCTGATCACCTAACTCAAGCAGTCTTTGCTTCTACAATAGAATAGAAGCTCAATGGCCATTACTGTCCTCAGGCGGTTTGTGTATGGGATTTCAGGTTAGGGCAGAAAGTAACCGTCACCTAAATATAACTTTTAGGTCAACTGGGGCTCATCTAACCATGAGAAATTCACTAATGAGCACAGCATCACTGACCAATCAAAGGGAGATCACCAGCACAACTGACCAACCAGAAATTTAGACTTGAGCAGCTCAGGCATTTCTCAGTCCAAATTTCACCCCTAAGTTCTCATACAGCCCAGGAATTAAGCAATAACCAACTGGCTCCCTGTTCTGCACTTGGCAAGTATGTTGGAGTTATTTGGTAACAAATGCTGAGTTCTTTTGCATTAGAAATATTCTATGATTATAATAAAAATGACTCAATGATTGAGTTTATATATCAAGCACTACAGGAAGCATACCTTCTTGTAGAAGTAATTTTATTATTTTCTTTTTTTATACTGGGAAATTGAGGCACAGAGGGAGGTTTATAAGTTAATAAAGGTCACAAAGCTTGCAGAAGAGAAGCTGACATTTGAACTGCAGCAGCCAAGTTTTAGAGCCTTCTTTTAGAGTTTTATAGTTCTTAAAACTGTAGAAAGAGTTCCAACCAACATGGAGCAACAGAAAGTTTATCCTCCTATCTGAAATAAATGGGGAAAAAATCATGCATTGAGATATGTAATTTAAAAAACTTAATATAAGGCAACAGAGAGACATGATCCCTTAAAGGAGAGAGAACTAAAGATTTCTGGACCTATGATTTTGTCCTTATGAGAGCAAAAGCTTGTCGTAAGAGAGCTTTCATGTGAAAGCCAGCTAGAGCCCAGGTTTTTCCACTGTTCCCCTCAGTTCAGAAGAGCTGAGAGTCTGAGGGGCCCAAGAAGATTAAACTCACAGAGCAGAGTATTGAATGGCAGGTAGCTATGGGAGCCGTGTTGTGGAGTAGCAGTGATGCATATTCCAGTTGCTCAATCTCAGATTCAACTCCCTGCTTCTTTGTATGGCTGCTGATTTTCTACTAGATGTCAGAATGCAGGAAACCATGATGATAAACAAAGACGAGAAAAAGTATCAATCAGTTGAAGCCAGTAGAATTAACAGATAAGAATAAAAAAACCATTACTGTAACTGTATTCCATATGTTCAGGAAACTACAGAAGACCACATACTAAATTAAACTTCCAGAGAAAATGACAATGGTAGAAATTTAGACAATTTTTGATGTAGTTAACATAGGAAAATCAGTGAACCTGAAGATAGAATAAAAGAATAATTTTTAAAAATGCATTAAGGGACTGTCTTAATGAGCTAGTAAGTGGAAAATGGGGACTCTGATAAGAATAAAAATCAATAAATGAATGAAGCTATCTTCAGGTCATTTCAGGAATCATAATCCTTCATTGTGCCACTGAAGAGAATCACATTGTCTTCTTGTATTTCACTACTTCCTATCCTTATATACTGCTTCCTGGCAAACTTCTTTGTTCAACCTTCCAGTTCACACTTCAAACGACAGACAGTATACTGCTATTTAAACAAGCATATTATCTATTTATATATATGTATGTATGTATATCTTTATCTATCTATCTAAAAAAATTGTTTTTAATCACACAGTATCAGGAGAGGGGTATTTCTACTGAGTTTCTAGCCATCAGCTATCCTTTATGAGGTAACCTGAAGACCCAGGCTCCTTCCATCTTGCAGTTCTGAAAGCATTTAAATCCCCCAACCAGATTGCAAAAGGGATGAAGAAACACAAGAGGGAAGGGCCATTTAATATTTTATTTACTAGAACTGAATGAATTATTACCCACCCTTCCCTTACCTGCACTGAATGTGGGGAAAAGTTGTCTAAAAATTGTCTAAAAGTTGTCTAAAATTGCTAAGAGGAGATGGGTTCTGAGCCAACAACTAACAGTCTCATGGTAGATGTTTTGTCACAGTACTATTTATGACAGTCTATTTTTTGAGGCAATATAGGATATGCTTTGAAGGAGAGTGTGTTAACAATTGATGTTGCTTATGAGAAAGTTCTCACATATTCTGGGGTGTCAGCTACCTGAAGCTTTGGTGATTTTTCCTAAGGACACTGAATATCATATACCCGTACGATGCCAAAGTCAGTATTATTTTCCCTGTGGGACTAGTACAATGCACTGAGCTCAGTGAATTTGCTCCCAGCTCAGTGTATGCGCAGCTCACTGTTTTCCCTGCAGTCTTAAAGCTTTTGTCACACTGTACAAAACAGCACCTGATGTGCCACTACTAGCGTTCTTGATCTGCTAACCATGCAAAAGAAGCCTACTCAGACCTATCTTGAGTGGAACCTGTAGGATGCCACCTTTTGCTGTTCACTGAGCCAGAAATGAATTCACAGCCAGCTCAGTGCATGCACAGTACTGTCTCATAGCCTTTGTCTCCCTATACAAAATGGTGTCTGAATCAGCTCTAGGGAGCAGACTGGGCTGTGAAATCCACCCTGTTCCTGCACTGCTGG
This sequence comes from Ochotona princeps, assembly GCF_030435755.1. Taxonomy (NCBI): domain Eukaryota; kingdom Metazoa; phylum Chordata; class Mammalia; order Lagomorpha; family Ochotonidae; genus Ochotona; species Ochotona princeps. Next base: position 20,169,685 of record NC_080836.1, read on the forward strand.
TCTGGGACGTGCTGCTCTGCCTCTGCTCCTGGTCAAATCAAATAAACCAGCAGGATGGGCAGTTCTTTGCCTGGATTTGCATCCTGAGCTCCTGGTGAAGGTTTCTTCCCACCTTGTTGCTGGTGGAGTTCTGGCTGTTAATGCAGGGCGGATGGCCACTCACTGAATGCTGCAATCACTGTAACACCACAAGGTTGTATCTACTGCTTTCCCATATCTGTCAGTCCCCAGGTTCCCCTCTGCTATCGTTCTGTCCTCTCCTGTTTCCTGGAATGTGCCCTCTCTGCTTCACACTGGCTAATGTTTCTCCATTTGTTTGAACATATCCTTACTCTGTTCTGCCATTGTGAGGCTCTTGCACTTTCTTGATGTTGTCCTTCAAAGCATGGAATTTTTCCATCTCAATGAAATGCACTTTATCCACTTTTAATCTGGTTGCATGGTTTAGGTGCTGTATCACACTTAAGAAGCCAGAACCTCTTTTCAAGTATCATACTTAAGTCATCACAGTGAGTTAAACCTATGTAATTCTTACAAGTTGCAGCTCTTACATATAAATCTTTGACTCATTCTGAGTTAATTTTTATGAATAATGTAAGCCAGAGGTGCAACTTCATTTTGCCTGGAGATTAACAGTTGTCACAGCACTATTTGTGACAAGATCATTCTTTCCTTCACTGAATTGTCAGCATACTTGTTGAAATCACTAAACACAGAAATATGCATTCATTTCTGGACTCTCCATCCCATCCCATCCCATCCCATCCCATTCCATTTATACGATGTATGCCTCTATTTGCAGCTTTCTTTTTTTAGCTGTTTTGAAAGTTGAAAAAATGAGACCTTCTTTTTTAAAATTGTTTTGGCTATTCTGGATTCTTTGCATTTCCATATGAACTGTGGAATCAGCCTGTCATTTTTGCAACAGAAGGTAACTGGAATCACAGTAAGTATTATATTGGATCTGTAATATTGATAGATTTTCAACAGCTCTAATGTATGTCTATCAGACATGCAAAAGAAATGTTAGAAAATTAAGTTCCCAGAAAAATGATTATATTCATCATGTATTATGCTAATCACTTAGGAGATATAGATACTGCCTTCCACTGTTAACAGATGTAAATGTAGACATAGCAAAACCACTCTGCTATAAATACAACAGTATCATTAACGTTCTAGTTTTAAAACTGGGTTATAGGGGAGCACATACTAAATTTATTATTTTGCTATATTAGAAGCAATACTTTACACATATTGGTTTGATTACTACAAATATTTTTAGATTTCAAAATAGGATAGAAAGGGGGGAAAGTTGATGAGCAAGAGAGACTAAATCATTTAGGTCACATAACTCGTTGACATTCAACCTAAAACTGGAACTCATCTTGTAAACCCTTATTAAATACACTCTGTGGTTGGGAGGTTATAATCTAGGGCTTATAACCATCTTCAGCATGATGCTGTGAACAGTTATTTCTCAAGGAAAAAAAAAACTAGTAACCATGGTAAGTTTTTTAGATGTGTCAAATTTAGAGATTCCTAATACTGCAATGACAGAACTGGTACTAATGCAATAAACATTACCATTCTGCTTTGCGAAGTCCTCTATCTTATTCTCCCAGCTAAAACAAGACTGTTCCCTTTCATATGAGATATTGTTGGGCTAAAATGCCATCAGTGTGCTAATAAAATCTCTCTCTACATCTCATATTAATACATGTTCAAGACACAGAGATAGTCTCAGTGTTCAGTTTGCAAAATAAAGGTTGAAGCTCAAATCAAAAGAAACAGATGCATATCCTGACCAGAATGAATAATATTATAATTTTCTCTTATTATTCATGCTTTATCATAATTCTGTCGAAGAGAGGTCCTACGAGAAACAACCAGAATCCTCTGCACCACTGTGGAATATATATCTGTGTCTTTAATTTTGTTAAAAAATGGGTTTTTTTGTATTTCTGCTTTATCCTTAAAAACTGAAAACAGTAAAAATTTGAAGAAACAGTATATGAACAAACAACCAAAAAAAGTTTTAATCTAATTCCAAGGCCTTAAGTTATCTAGAAACTGCATTAAGATGCAAACCTTCAGTAATGTATTCAAGCACAGGAATATCCATTAAAAATGACATCTTCAAGGGAGCTAAACAAAAAAATCGACCGTGAAAAAGGAAGATATAGTTTGATTTTATTTATATTAATTTAACAGAGGCCACACAATTTTTTAAAATCAAAAAATAAAAGGAATTTCAAGTAAGAAATCTTTTGTTGATGCATCAGAACCTTAAGAAACGAAAAACCTGGATTTCTTTTTTTTCTTTTCTTTTTTTTTTTTTTTTGCTGCTTTCCTCATTTTCATTGGCACTGTGCTATTCTTATTAATGTTTCTCATATACAAACTGCCTTGAAACAGTAAAGAGAACATATCTAACTATTTAGAAGGTGGGAAGCTAATAATGGGGCAAGGAGAGGGAAGTAAAGGAGGACAGAGAGACACCAGTGTCAATGTGTGAAAGTGTAAAACACCTCTTCGTGATTTGACTCAGAATTGCTGGTTTACAACAGTTGACATATAGCCAAAAGAAATCCCAACCTCCGTGATCATTTTACATTTTGTTGTCAACTGTATAAAGAGCAAATTGTCCAGAAGCAAACAACTTTTGATTCTGCAGGTTTTTACCCATCCCAAGTATACCTAATTAATTATATTTCTAACTTCCTGCATGATGGTAACATTTTACATAAAATAAACCAAAGGAAGTTAGATCCATGACTCTCTGGTATGTAAACAAATCTCTGATTTCTAAATAAGGCAGTTATTTTATTTCCTTCAAAGTTATCAAATATTGCCTTTAAAAATGATGCTTCTTGCCTCAGCAAGGTCCTTAGGTGAATATATACATCTATATCTACTTATAGATATAGATGTATATATTCAAATCAAGGTTCTGCCACTTTCTAGATGAGAATTTTTTTTCTTTTCTTTCCCTTCCTTCCTTCTTTTCTTTTCATTTCATTTTCACTTTATTTGAAAGGCAGAGAAAGATAGACAGAAAGAAGTAAGTCTTCCATCACCCATATGCCCACACAACCCAGAGCTGAGCTCCACAAGTCAGCAGCACAGAATTACATTTAGTTCTCTCATACATCCAAGGACTTGAGCCATCAACTGCTGTCTCCCATGATGTTAAATATTAGGAAGCAGGCCGGCGCGATAGAGTAATGGTTAAGGTCCTCGCTTTGAACGCGCCGGGATCCCATATGGGCACCAGTTCTAATCTTGGCAACTCCACTTCCCATCCAGCTCCCTGCTTGTGGCCTGGGAAAGCAGCCGAGAATGGCCCAAAGCCTTGAAACCCTGCATCCGCATGGGAGACCTAGAAGAAGTTCCTGGTTCCTGGCTTCAGATCGGCACAGCACCAGCCATTGTGGTCACTTGGGGAGTGAATCATCGAATGGAAGATCTTCCCCTCTGTCTCTCCTCCTCTCTGTACATCTGCCTTTCCAATAAAATAAATAAATCTTAAAAAAAAAAATAGGAAGCTGGATGGAAGCGAAGTAGCTGGGATTTGAACCAGACACTCTGCTGCACCAAATACCAGCCCTAACTGATAAAACTCAAATGAATCAATCCTAATTTTATCACTAGTCAAACCCAGACAACAGCACCTGTTGCAAATGAATGCCAGCAGGATGAAATAACTGAAACATACCAATCATTTGCAAAATCTCTAGGCAAAATAAGAACTGAACAAACATTTGTAGCTTGAAAAAAAATACTAAATTCAAACAGGTAAATGTCAAAGTCCTAAAAGTGAGGAGTACAGTCAGACTAGTTTGACAGAATACCAAAATGAATTAACAACAAAAAAGAGAAGGCAAATACAATTTAAGCTAGAATACAAGCAATCATTATTTATTCAAGTTTCAGGCATAGACTCCCAAAGATACATATGAATCAACTGCTATGCCCCCTAATAAGCACGTTAAGGACTGCGTGAAATCATAAATGGATTGACAGCTTCTTTTCCTCCCAAAAATCTGTTAGCTTTCTCTACTTAAATTGGTCATAAGCACTCTAAACTTTGACTTCCTTAAAAGTGAGATTCTAATGGTCACTCAAAAAACTTATTTCCAAAGACTGTACCCAGCTACAGAAATATCTATTGTCACAATTCTGTACAGCCAAGAACACATAAATAAACACGCATAGTATTTAAAGACATGACAAATATAGTCTAGTCTGAGGCAGCTTTTGCTATAATTAATCTTTCTATAAGCATTTCCTTTGTAAATTTTCTATAATTGTCCTTTCTTCTAACACCACCACATAAAAGCCATCCTTCTTAAGAATAAGTAAGTTGGAATATTATAGGATCCAAAATGCTTATGGTTAATTGGTTTCAGTTTGAGAATTGCTTTAAAAAGTATATTCAGTGGGATGGAGTTTAAGGAGCGTATATTTGAGTTGGAAATGGCTGAAGCTGGTACAAGTACATTATATTACTCCTCTTTTGAGACACACACACATTATATGAGTATATATACTTATAACGGGAAATTTTTATTGAGTCACTCATAATTTCCCACCTTTCTAGAAAACACATTGGATTTTATTTATAATTGTTAGCCTTATTTTTCCTTCTAGTTTTCAAAAAAAAAAAAAGAAAGAAAGAAAATCAGGAAGTTTCTCCTGCTTGGCAGAAATAATGCATAAAATTGGTCAGAAAAATAGTTATTAGGTCATAAATGACCTGTGAATTAGAGACATTCAAGTGCTTTGACTCTAGTGGGCAACGTTTCAAGTCCACTCCTTCGTAAAGCCATAAGTGCTGTATCTTAAGGCCTGCTGCTTAGGTAATGATGATGTAGATGTGTACAACTGCCAGAATTTTTAAAAATAAATAAATAAAAAGGACCCCCCCCCAAAAGGTTGGATTTTAAAATTTCAAAACTGTACTGTGGTCAATTTCAACAGCAGGGGAACGTCACTTTTCAAATTACACTGAGTTGTTATCACTTTGACATAACCTCCTCACAAAAGTATTTCTGAGAGGAAAAAGAGCTTTTATTGAATACTTTCAAATAGTGCTTTTTCCCTGTCAAGTAATTTAAGAGCTGAGGAAATACAAAGAACTGAATAATTTTCTTTCTTCTTTCTCAATCTTTCTTTCTAGTGCATGCACAGGAACACAGAGAGCGGACTCCCAACTGCTGCCTTTGTCTTGAAATGTGTTATGCATCCCCCTCTTCCTTGCTCCTTCTCTACAGCCCTAGATCCTTCTGAACCTTGGTAACAATGGCAGTACAATGCGAAAGACTAGAGGCCTAGTACCACTGTTCTTGGAGTAGCTTGCAAACTAGCAGTCTGCCTTACAGATGGATTTGCTTTGATCTCAGATTGCATTTTGGAAAGTCACACTATTTGCTTAACATTTAAAAATCAGACTATTTCACACACACAAATTTCTGAAAAATGAAATCTGACAATGGTGGATACCTTCTCTGGATGCTGAGAATAGATAAATAGCTGTAGATAGGGAGCAGCTGTCCTCCTCACATATGTGGCACGTGCTCCTTGGCAATCAGCCTGCCACACTTGTATATGTTATCTGCTTGCTGTCTGAAAGTTTCACAGAAAGTTATCAAGTGGATCTGAAAAGGATCTACAATATTAACACTACAGGTCTCCTGCTTCATTCACACCTTAGACATGCCAGCCTGACTGTTACAGCATAAGGATATTGTTTTCTCATTTATTATGTTAACAGCTGACAGGAGTTACCAAGTGAAACTATTTAGATGTGTTGAGAAAATGACTCTAAATTCAGAAAGAAAGTATAGAAACAACTGCAACATCATTTAGTTAGAAGCTTTTAGAATTTGGGTAGACAGAATGCATGTGCAAAAAGATTATGCGACCATCAGGAACACAAGCACAAAATGCCATGGAAGATATTTCAGTCCACAAGAGGGTAAAAGAGAACAGAATAAAAATAATCAGAATGCGAATGGTGTCTCCTGTTTCGGGTGCATGGTAGACATTCTGCAAAGAACTTCTGTATGCAGAGATAAAGCTCTTCATTCTATCAATGAAGAAAATGAAATCTCAGCAGACTTATGAAGGACACCCCATCAAATTTTCCTGATCTCAAAAATCCTTACTTCCTGACATGTCTTCAAGTTCATGGAAAGATTTCTCTCTTAACTGACAGTTATCTAATTCTGTTATCATCTAACCATTGCTTCCTATGACAACTCAATGAAATCTATATCAAGCCATGTAAGTCTGTTTTATTAAACATTTATGCTAACTTCAATACATATTCAGTTTGAAATCCTAAGCATTGATTCAGCTCACCAAAAGGAAAAAAGAAAAATTCAGAAAATACAAAATGCCCTACTGTATTTGTTTATCAAGTTGCCTCTGGACTAGCAGTCTAAAGACTTGCTCTGAATATTTTACACTTTAAAAGGTTTTCATTCTAACAATCCTAATTAAGAAAATCAAAGCTAAAAGCAATTTTTGGGGAGCCAGCATTGTAGAGTGGTGTGTTCAGCTGCTGCCTATGACATCGCCATTCCATACCGCTGCCAATTCATGTTCTGGCTACTCCATTTCTGCTCAGCTCCCTGCTAATGTACCTGGGAAGACCTGGGACCATGAGACCAATGTAGGGGATCTGGATGGAGCTCTTGGTCCGGGCCTCAGCATGGTCCAACTGAGGGTATGTGTGTGTGTGTGTGTCTAACTTTGTGTGTAAGGAGGAGAGACAGAGAGGAAGATCTTCCGTCCCATGATTCACTCCCCAAGTGAGCCGCAATGGCCGGTGCGCGCCCATCCGAAGCCAGGAACCAGGAACCTCTTCTGGGTCTCCCACATGGGTGCAGGGTCCCAAAGCCTTGGGCCGTTCTCGACTGCCCTCCCAGGCCACAAACAGGGAGCTGGATGGGAAGTGGAGCTGCCGGGACTAGAACCGGCACCCATATGGGATCCCGGGGCGTTCAAAGCGAGGGCCTTAGCCGGTAGGCCACGCTGAAGGGCCCTCCCAGAGGAATTTCAAGAGCATTTCTAAGCCTGAGGTTTTCCTATCAGGTAAGGTAGTTCTCTCTTATCCATATAGAATATATTTAAGTAATCCCAGTGGATGCCTGAAATTGAAGACAGTACCAAACTCTTGTACATACCTATGGAAAAGCCTAATTTAACAGCAAGATATTAACAATAATAATAAATTAGGCATAATAATTCTAACAAATATTATGTAAATATGGTCTTCCTCGCCCACTTCCTCTCTCTGTTCTCACAAAAGGCTGTTTTAATACAGTCATTGTGATATGGCCAACAGGCAACCTGATAACCAAGACAGTTACCCACCGCCTAGCGGCCAGGTAGCTACATAGTATGCATACACCAAAGGGATAATTCTCATTCTGGGCAGGACAGAATGGATCATGTAACATTTCATCATGTTATTTAGATAACTGTATAATTTAGAACTTATTTTTATTGTTTCTTTCTGAAATCTTCCATTTAATTGTTTGACACTTCAGTTTACTGCAGGAAACTACAACTGCAAAAAAGCAAAACCACCGGTTGGGTGGGGGAACTACTTCATATCAGAGATCAGTTTAAAAAAAAAAAAAACCTGTGTATAACAAAACAATTTGATATACTGACAGGCAAAATAACCAGTGCAAATTCTCCAGCACCAACCTTAACTGGACATCGGTACCAGTGTTGATGTCTTCCCCAACACCTCTTAAAGTACCTCTTTGGCACGTTTGGTAATGATTTCTTATTTTCACTGGATAATTTTTTTGTAAAAGATTCATTTACTTATTCAAAGGGAGAAGGGAGAGAGGAAAGGAGAGAGGGAAGGAAAGACGGAGAGAGAATAGGAGGATATTACATCCACTGGTTCACTCCCCCAAACAACCACAATTGCCAGAGCAGAGCCAGACAGGCTGAAGCCAAGAGTCAAGAGCTTCTGCCAGTCACCCATGAGGGGTCTGAGCACTTGGGCCATGCACAGCTGCTTTCGAAGACATATTAGCAGGGAACTGGATCAGAAGTGGAGAACCAGAACATGAAATGACACCCAGAGGAGGCTGGCATTGCACGTAGAGGCTTAACACTTCTATATACTAAGCACTGGATAAGAAAGCTATGGTTCATCTACTCTATGGAATACTACTACTCATCCACTCTATGGAATACTACTACTCAGCTATTAAAAAAAACGAAATGCAGTTCTTTGTGGCCAAATAAGCATTATTCATCTTAAAAACAAAAACACCTCCCTAATCCTCACTTAGCCTCTCCAACTTCCAGCCACTCTTTCCCCGCTCCTAATAGCCACGCATCCAGTCTTATTTGGTGCTTTTCATTTCCAGGACTACTGATGCAATGAACTTCTTATAACTTCTTGAAATATCACCACTGGAATCAAAATTATGATGGAGGATTGGTATTGGGCCTAGTGATTAAGACACTCACTAAGAAGTTTTCATCCTATATGTAAATTTCAAGGTTCAAGTCCTGGCTCCATGTCAATTCCAGCTCCCTGCGAGGATGTAGCAAGGATAGCTGGGAGGAAGCAGTGATAGCAGAGGTAACTGGGTTCCTGTCACCCATGTGGGAGTACTAGATTGCATTCTGGTTAACCAGCTTAAACTTTGGCCCAGTCCTTGCCCTTACAAGCTTCTAGTGTATGAAGCAGCAGACTCATGCACTCATGCTCTTTTGCTTTTGTTCTCTCTTTGCCTCTCAACACACACACACACACACACACACCTTCAGTTAGCATATACTGTTTATACTGTAAATTTAGGCAAACAACCTCACCTGTATGCCTTAGTTTTATAATATATGAAGTGGGAATATCAGCTTAATATATGTGAGTTGAAGAAGTGAATCTTGTGTAGAATTCATATTTTAAAAAGTTAATCATTACAAAGCTGGCAGATAATCCATATACCTTATCTTTCCATTTCCTTCTTATTACCTACTGTTCAGTTACTAAATCATTCCTAGTACCAACATTAATGCCCAGCAATGATCAGAGATGGTTGGAAACTTCGATCAATGCAAATATTACTTGACAAATACTTTAACTACTGAGATTTTATTTAAAAGAAGGAACATTACAAAACCATCTGAAATAATTTGTGGATTCCTCTTCTATAAAATATTTCCCTAAACACTATGTTCCTTTGGTCTGAAATGATCTCATGAAAATTCCCTCCCTGCACCACACTCTACTCAGCTGTAAATGATGAAGAACATTTGCCATTAAAAAACCAGTTTAGGGGGCTGTCGCGATAGCATAGTGGTTAAGGTTCTCGCCTTGCACACACCAGAATCCCATATGGAAGCTGGTTCTAATCCTGGCGGCCCTGCTTCCCATCCTGCTCCCTGCTTGTGGCCTAGGAAAGCAGTCAAGGATGGCCCAAAGGCTTGGGACCCTGCACCCACGTGAGAAACCCGGAAGAGCTCCTGGCTTTGGACTGGCTCAGCTCCAGCTGTTGCAGCCGCTTGGGGAGTGAATCATCGGGTGGAAGATCTTCCTCTCTGTCTCTTCTCCTCTCTGTATATCTGACTTTCCAATAAAAATAAATAAATCTTTAAAAAAAAAAGTTTAGAAAATAATTTCTTGCAAAGTATTTCTACACCATCTTGCTTGGTGCTTCTAGCGTCAATATAACCTGTGACCTTGGACGTATTTAAATTTGAATAAAGTATATGCATATTTTCTGACTAGGCAACATGTTTCATGAAAAATGTCATTTTCATTTATGCACTTCAAGAATCACTCTAGAGCCAACAGATATACAGCTACTTAATGGATATGCTTTTTATTTCATTCCAGAAAATGAATAATTTGGATCCTAACTTGAAAAATCCAAGTTTAAGAAACAAAATTTAACTCTACAAAAATGTTATTAAGTGAGGAATTATTCTTAGAAAATTCTTGTCGCCAAGAGAACTTACATTTTATCATTAAGACAAAAAGACCAAGTGAAAAAAAAATCTCAGGCCCAGTGCAATGTCTCAGTTGCTAGATCCTTGCCTTGCAAGCACAAGGATCCCACATGGGTGCCGGTTTGTGTCTGACTTGCTCTACTTCCCTTCCAGCTCCCTGATTGTGGTCTGGGAGAGCAGCAGAGGATGGCCCAAAACCTTGGGATTCTGCACACTCACGTTGGAGACCCAGAGGAGACTCTTGGCTCCTGGCTTTAGATTGGCTCAGCTCTGGCTGTTGAGGCCACTTGGAGAGTAAACCAGCAGATGGAACATCTTTGTCTCTCATTTGCTCTGTAAATCTGTCTTTCCAATAAAAATAAACAAATCTTAAGGGGAAAAAAATCTCATAGATTGATTAGATTGAACATATTTACAGTGATGTGGAGGAAACATTTAAGGATCAGTGATCAAATACAAATAGCTTGAATTCTACTTTTATCTCTGATATTATGTTACATTGAGAAAAAGATCAAAAATTATCTGCTTCAGGGTGTCTTCCTGTATATAGGGGTGATACTTAACAGACATTTTATTAAAGTACACATCTAAAAATGAAGATGCCATATAATTCAAGAAAAGATGACCACAGATAAAAGCATGATCTATTTAATTCAAAATTGAATTTTTAAAGATCTTGGTGTTTAAATTACATCATTATTGAATAAGAACATGCTTAAAAAGAATGACATATCAATATTTTTCACAAACACCCCTGCCTGAGTATAGAGGCACTTTGAAATATTTGTAGAAAATGAAGTCAGGATATTTATTTTGGTACAAGAAAATTTTGAAACCCATGTGTTATTCCATAATATGAAGAGCTGAAATGTATGTATTTCAAAATTTTTTAATCAAAACAAAACAAAACAAAAAAAACCAATCTTAGAATTTTAACTTTAAACAAACTTTCTGGTCACTGCATTTACATATATAAATAGAAATATATCATAGAAAATATGATTTACTTAAAATTTTTATTAAGGAAAATAGTTCAAAAACTAGTTACTTTATCTTCTCTGAGTTATACATTTATATAGATAAATATGTAGTTATACCACTGGTATGAAAATGTTAAGACTAAGAACTAGTCTGATCATGAGTTATTTTAATCATTCTCTATTAAGAACAAAATTAATCATTTCAAATTCATTTTTAAAATCTGAATATAAAATGTAATAGAATTCAGTATGAATACCATCTCATTTTGATTAGGGGAAAACAAAAATTGTCTTGAAATTTTATTAGCTTTTTTTTAAGGACATGAACCTTGTATTTATTTTTGAAGTTTATTTCGTCATTTTTTCTTATTTGAAAGGCAGAGAGAGAAATAAAAATCTCTGATACTCTAATTCATTCCCCAAATGCCTGCAACAGTTGAGGCTGGTCAGATCAAATTTAGAGAACAGAATTCAATCCAAGTCTTCCTTGGTGGCAGGAACCCAAGTATTTTAGCCATCATCTGCAACCAGCCCCCAGTGTGTGCATCAGAACGAGCTGTGGCAGAACTGGAATCAGGAGTAAAATTTAAGAACTCTATTATTAGATGTGGTAGTCTCAAGTAGTATCCACACTGAAGTACTAAAAATCTTCCCATAAAACAGGGGCAGAGAGACAAGAGAGACAAGAAGAGATGAGAACTCCCCTTACCCCTGCCCCCATTATTTCATTTCACTCCCAGCTTTGTCAAAGGTGCAGACCTCAATCCACATCTCCCAGATAAAAGGAAGGATGTCAATTACCTGAGCCTTTGCAGCTGTTCCCTAGGGTCCAGATTAGCAGGAAGTGGGAACTGGGCAAAGGACCCAAGCATTCTGATGTGTGATGTACGTATCCTAATTGGTATTTTTACCACTAAGACATAGGTTTGGCACTGGTACAATGCCTCATTAGCTAAATCTTTGCCTTGCACATGCTGAGATCCCATAGGGGTACTGGCCCTTGTCCAGGCTGCTCTGTTCCCATCTAGCTCCCTGTTTGTGGCCTGGGAAAGCAGTTGAGTATGGTCCAAAACCTTGGGATCCTGCACCCATGGGGGAAACCCAGAAGAAGCTCCAGGCTCCTTGCTTTGGATTAGATTGGCTCAGCTTAAGCTGTTAAAGCCACTTGGAGAGTGAACCAGTGGATGGAACATCTTTCTCTTTGTTGCTTCTTCTCTCTGTAAATCTGCCTTCCCAATAAAAATAAATAATTAAATCTTTTTTTTTAAATATAAGAAGAAAGAATGAAAGACGGAGGTTCAAATTCCATCTTCACCGTTATCTTTTACAGTCACAGCTGTTCCTTTGAAGTACCTAGAAATAACACCACTTTCACTGAACAGATCTTGCAGTAATTAAGACCCATTAACAGAATTGTCTTGTAGATGGCTGGCCTCAAAGCAAGAGTTGTGTTTTTGGCTGTTTTCAAAAGCAGCTTACACATATCAACAAAACCAGCACTTTTTTGTTTTAACTGGAAAGTCAGATTTACAGAGAGGAGGAAAGATTTTGTGTCTGCTGGTTCACTCCTGAAGTGGCCACAGCTGCTGGACCTGAGGCAATCTGAAGCCAGGAGCTTCTTCTGGATCTCCCACACGGGTGCATGGTCCAAAATTCCTTGGGCGTGGTGGGGGGGGAGGGTCCTCTACTTTTTCCCAGGCCACAAGCAGGGAGCTGAACCTGGAACTGTCATAGGAAGTGGCACCCATATGGGATCCTTGCACAAGCTAGGTGAGGATTTAGCCACTAGGCTGCCATGCCAGATCAATAACTGCTGTACTTTTTAAGTATTAATTGGCATTTTAAGTTTAGGCAAAGAATTGTTGTATAAAATTGGAACGATAATCCTAATAAAACAATATAGGCGGAGCTGGCGGTTGGCCTAGCAGTTAACACAGCAGAGACAGCTCAAGTGGTTGGATTCCCGTCACCTGTTTAGTATATCTGAATAAAGTTCCTAGCAGTTGGCTTCAGTATCAGACTAAAGCTGGACACTGCAGGCATTTGGAGAATCAATCAGCATTAAAAAACTTTCTATCTGCTTCTCTCTTGTTCTACACCACAAATTAATTTTTAAAATTATATACATGCATAGGCCTCATTAGTATATGGTAAAAGAACCTAAGAAACCTTTTATAAAAAAAGCAAACAAATAAATTTTTAAGACACAAAATCAAATTTATGATATCGAATCAAAACCCTTTTAGATAATGTAACAAATTCATTTAAAAAGATTTAACACTGCTTTGCAATAGAATACTTGGAGCTATAGAGAGGAACACACACACACACACACACATATCCCACAAATTCTTCTATCCACTGGTTCAGTCCCCAAATGGCAACAATGGTCAGAGCCAGCAAGTACCAAGCCAAGAGCCAGAAGATTCTTCCATCATGAAGGAGCAGCGGCCCAAGAACTTGGGCCAGCCTCCACTCTTCACCACAGCATTAAAAATGAGCTGGGTTAGAAGAGCAGCTGGGACTCGAACCCACTTCCATATAAGATGCCAGCAACACATGCAGAGTTCTAGCTTGTTACATCACTATGGCACCTGGTGGTCCCCAGTATTGCTTTTTTATTCACTAGAATAGTATGAGTTGTTTAAGACCTGGAATACTATTGGTTGGATCTATGTAGAATCTATGTAGGATTTAACATATACTCTAAAATGCTGCAAAAAGAGGTGTATTTTATTTTCTTGATTTTTAGCTAACCAAAAAAGCCTGCAGCATAGCAAAATAAATTCTTTAAATGCTAAATAATAAAGCTTCAGATTGCTGGAACAAAAGCTTTTTTTTTTAAGATAAAAATATTATTTCACTTTCTTTTGAAAGAAACATATTGACGAAAGCAATGAAAGAAACTACAGACATTTCTTTAATGAATACAGTTCCGTTAAGCAGTCTGATAGAACATAGTGCAAAGAGAAACAGCACAGATTGGCTTTTTCTAGTGTGGGTGTCCTGGTATTCTTGGGATCTTTCACCCACACACATGAGTCAGTTTTATATAACACTGTAATGTACAATTTTCCTCCTACTCACAAGCCAACACTTCAGAGGTAAGATCTTACCATGACTTATTTAAAGAATATGGTAACTTGGAACATTTTAATATTTTATAAAATGTGCAAACAGCCAAATTATTACTATGTCAGCAACAAGCTCCGTGGCTTCCAAAGAAGCATCGCAGTGTGTTTCAGAACTGTAAGCATTTTGTGAGAGGAGGTGAAGAAAATATGTAAATTATTTCATTGTAACCAAAGTTTACAACTTTCTAAAGGATAGGATTGAAAAGGAAGAAAAACAGGACTGATTCCGTTTTCTCCACAGTATATCAAACATCCAATTTCTTAGGGTAAATTGAAAGAATATATACAAAATCAGGTTACTATATGTATAAAATGAATATCTAGATCATTTTTACTGTTAATTGTAAAAATCCTTTTTGCTCATAGCACTACTAGAAACCAATCACTCTTTCTATGATTCACTTCGGAAATTATTATTAAACTGAGCCATTTTTTCCCATTAATTATTTATCATGAGAAGACAACATTATTGGAAGGAAGGAGTCTCTCAAAGGAAGAAAGCAAAGCAGGTTAACTGAGAAATACAATTTCAAAGCAGCAAATAAAGATAAAAATGAAATTCATCCTTTAGAAACTCTAGAAACTTAAGTGGCATATAAAGACAAGCATCTTTCAGGCCATGGGGTTGGGACAAAAGCAGCTCCCTGCAGTGTGGCAGCTGTGCCGGGTGCCCCAGGCAGGCCAGACCCGCTGGGGACTTGGACCAAAGCCACTGCAAAAAGGCAATGACCCAATTCTAGGCTTTCTCCAGGCCCAAGAGGTCTCTTCCCTCAGGGAAAGTACATCTTGAGGGAAACTTGGGAACTGGATTAAGGGCCTGGCTCCATCCTGTCGCTAACATCTTGCAGCAGGAGGAGCTTGGGAGGGACAGACATTTGGCATGGGTCGGGGGCTGACCAGGCTGAACCAGTTCACATCACCCACTGGCGAATCACAGCTCCAGAACAGAGTGTGGGTCGAGCCAGGTTTGGTCGCGACAAAAACCAGTGCACATGGCGGAATGCCAAGGTAAGATGACCCTTACCAGATGTGGCCGCAGCATCCAAACACCACACTTGAGAACCAGGGAGGGAGGGGGTGGAGCCAGCAGGGGGAATCTGGGGGGTGCTCCCCGGCTGGACAACCACTCCCACTGGAGAGCATGAGCTGGGATGGGGGTAGACCAGACAGGGAAGGGCTACAACACCTGTGGGCCTCATGTGAGCTACATCAGGGAAAAGCCAGGCTGGGGTGGGGGTGATTGTTCCTACTGGTGCAAACTACAATTAGAGTGGGTGAGGGTTGGTTGGGCTTAGCCGCAGCACCAGCTGGCAGAGGCTGGCACTGGGGGGTTAAATCTGTCAAGTTAAACTCCAGAACCAACTGGAGAGTGCATAATCCGGGAGTGGGAGTGGCCTAGAAGGGAGATAGTAGTCTCCTCCCTCTTGGTTACCACTCCTGCTCAGCTTCTGCCTGTGGCCTGGAAAGGTAGTCAAGGATGGCCCAAGGCCTTTGGACCCTGCACTCAGGTGGGAGACGCAGAAGAGGCTACTGGCTCCTGGCTTTTGGATCGGCGCCGCTTCGGCTGTTGCAGCAGCTTGGGAGTGGATCAACAGACAGAAGATCTTCCTCTCTATCTTTACTTCTCTCTATGTATCTAACTTTCCAATAAAAAAAACCAAACATATTCGTATGTAGGAGACATGGCCCAGAATCATCAGTAACTAGCAAAACGCTAACAAGTATTAAACTAGGATGGTGACTCCAATGGAATTCCTTCAAAAATTTTCTTTATTTTTTCATGTACTTGAAATTTTCCACAATAAAAAGGCTTAGGCAGGGGCTGGCATTATGGTGTAGTAGTCCAAACTTCCACCGGTTACACTAGCATCTAATAGGGGTGCTAGTTTGTGTCCCAGCAGCTCCAGTTTTGATTCAACTCCATGCTTATAGCCTGGGAAAACAGCAGAAGATAGCTACATCCTTGGGCTCCTGCATCCAGGTGGGAGAAGTGGGAGAAGCAACTGGCTACAAATCAGCTTAGCTCCAACAGTTGCAGCCATTTGGGGAGTGAATCAGGTGATGAAGGAGCTCTCTCCTTTTCTCTCTGCCTTTCAAATAGAAAAATAAAGTTTATGAAAAATAAAAGGCAATATTCATGAATTTTCTTACAGGACAAAATGTTAGGTAGCGGTCGTAATAAGCTCATTTGAGAGTAGGCCTAAAAATTCGTTTTCTTTCTTCATTTCTATTGGCCTTCATTTCTACTGGCACAAATTTAACTTTCTAGTTTAAACTCTTATCACTTTTGCTTATAAAACTTCCACTGTTTTTAATAACCTTAGATACTAAATTTAGTATTAATGTTTATTTTACTTGCTATAAAATATGGCATCTCCATGGCAACAGGCAGCAAGAAGCAAAGGAAATATGGATATGTTTATTTGCCATGAATATGAGCCAAAATGGAAACTTCAGAGGCAAAAAGTGACCAAAGAGGTAACTGATAATCCATAGCAACTCCCTGGAGTAGTCTTCCAAAGTCTAAGTAACTGTGCTTATATAGATATGCTCCCTCTTAGCTATTATTCCCTGGCCGGACAGAGTCAGTACACTTTGATCAACAGAGCTGTCAGCTGAAGATTGTGGAGTAGAAAAAAATGGAAGGAGAAATGTCTTAGAGTAGTTGGGTCCTTCCAGAACCACAGATGTTTCCTGTGGGCCCTCTTTCTAACCTCCAGTGCTCATGGGGCCACGCTTACACTCTCATGCCAAAAACAGGCCCCCCTCGGGGGTGATTTATTGCTTGTTTCTTGGTGGCTCAATTGTTTACTCTCTTAATCTTACTTATACCTCTGAAAGGTTCTAACTAACATCTTTTAGGCTGAAAAGAGTAATATCATATTTTCTGTTAGAACTGATGAATGAACTGGTATAAAAAACAGTAGTGAGTTGGAATCGGGATTTTTAAAATAGAATAGCGAGTTGTAATGCAACTATTTCAGTAGTGCATTATAGATAGGTGTTCCTACACCAGGGTAGTTCATAAAGTTTACAGAAACTTGTATTTCAAAAAACTGCACACGAATTTCCAAAGTATTGGTACTAAAATGAACTTAAATTTCATTCTATCTTTCACAACATTTTTAAAGAATCTTTGTAAAAACATGTATATGTATAAATATTTGGGAACATTATTTATTCTCATTTATTTAATAAGCAGATTAACTGAGAGAGATATCTTCTACCCACTGATTCACTTCTCCATGCACACAATAGCTATAGCTGGACCATGCAAAAGTCAGGAGCCAGCAACTATATGCGGGTCTCTCCTTTCAGTGGCAGTTCTAGAATGGTCATCCGGTGCCTACCAGGGTGCACCTCAGCAGGAAGTTAAGTCAAAAGCAAAGCTGGGACCCAAATTGAGGCTCACAGGTGTACAGTGCAGGCATCCAATGAAGTGCCTACACAATGCTTGACCAAATATAAACAAAAATACGTTTATTTATATTTTCAATTTATTTGTGAATATAAAATACAGGAAATTATACAATTCTTTTGTATATATAGTAAAAAACTTGAGTATGTTCATAAAATGAATATAATGAGGTAAACAGTACCAAGTTATGAGAATATTATCAATACCAACCTATCATCAAGAATATTACCAATACCTATCAATAATATCACATACCTACTTCTGGAACTATTTTTTAAAGACTTATTTATTTTTGTTGGAAAGGCAGATATGCAGAGAGGAGGACAGACAGAGAGAAACATCTTTCATCCACTGATTCACTCCCCAAGTGAACTCAAGAGCTGGTAATTGGCCGACCTGAAGTCAGGAGGTTCTTTCTGGCCTCCCACACGAGTGCAGGATCCCAAGACCTTGGGCTGTCCTCGACTGCTTTCCCAGGCCACAAGCAGGGAGCTGGATGGGAAGTGGGGCTGCTGGGATTAGAAATCGGCGCCCATATGGGATCCTGATACATGCAAAGCAAGGACCCTAGGCACCAGGCTATCATGCCAGGCCCTACTTCAGGAACTTATCTTTCACAAACTGCAAACCCTCACCAAACAGTGTTTGCTACCGGACTTCTAACATCATAGGCTAGCATGCTTTCTATATATCTTACATAAATGGTTGAACATAAACTATCATATAGGGCCCGGCAGCGTGGCCTAGTAGCTAAAGTCCTCACCTTGAACGCGCCGGGATTCCATATGGGAGCCGGTTCTAATCCCAGTAGCTCCACTTCCCATCCAGCTCCCTGCTAGTGGCCTGGGAAAGCAGTCAAGATTGGCCCAAAGCCTTGGGACCCTGCACCCATATAGGAGACCTAGCAGAGGTTCCTGGTTCCTGGGTTCAGGTCCGCACAGCACCAGCCATTGCGGTCACTTGGGGAGTGAATCATGGGACGGAAGATCTTCTTCTCTGTCTCTCCTCCTCTCTGTATATCTGACTTTGTAATAAAAATAAATAAATCTTTAAAAAAATAAAAAATAAACTATCATACGATTTTTATATGAACTGACATATATAACGGATATATTTAAAATATGCAACTAATTAAAAATAATGAGAAATTGGAACTAAAACAAGTTGCTTTGGTGAGAAAAATTCTGAAATCCTCGCATGGCTTTTCATTACACACGTTTTCCATGAACTTTGTGAAGGAATACGGAATATCCTATCTTCTTTTATCTCAGATAATGTTTGAAAGATTCATCCAACTGTGAGAATAGCAGTAGGTTTTCACTCCAGTTGCTGCCAAGTTTATCTACAAACCAGTTCTTTCCTATTCCATTGATGATTTTCAATTTTGGCTGCTATTACAAATAGTACTGCTACAAGCCTTCTTTTGGTAAACATGTTACCTCTACACTCATGAAAAACATTACAGGATTTTACCATATATTCATAAATGGTAAGCATTGCACAACAGTTTTCCAAAGCAGTTGTACAATTTCCTCTTCTAAGAAAAAGTCACAATTTTTGCACAGCCTTGTTGATAGCATTCCTTTTTTTAAAATTTAGCCATTTTCATGAGATACTATTGCTAGCCAATTTTGCTATTATCACTAATACATATGTTCAAGAAGGCAATTAAATATCACTCTTTAAATTCAAAAGTCCTATTCTAAAATGCTACAGAATTGTAGAAGGATAATCCCAGGTAAAAACTCAAGGTAAACATTTAGTGTGGTAGTTAAGACATCAATTAGTATGCTTATACCCCATTCTATGGTACATGGGCTCAATACCAGAATTCAATTCCTCATTCTAGCTTTCTGCTAATGCACACCTGGGAAAAAGCAGTGGTAAGTAATTGCATTTCTTCCTGACACCCACATTGAAAAATAGGGAGTGAGTCGTTGAATCTTGACTGTGGCCCAGTACAGGCCAAACTCACACGTTTTTAGTGCTTGGTAAGCAGATAACAGTCTCCTTTCTCTATGTGCCTCTCAAAGAAATATACTTTTTCTCATGGCTGATGAAACAGAGGTTTCTTAAAACAAAAGCAATAGTTTGTTTATTAGCAAACAGACTTACTGCTTTATATATCATTTACACTCTGGGGTACAAGCACCCAGGTCTTTCTCTGAACACCTTTATAAGGTGTTTGATGTTTGAGGAGGTTGCAAAAAAAATGAGGCTATTTTACATTAAAATTAACAATGTAAATATTCAAATTAAGGGTTCATTCTTTCACTCTTTTTGCATATTAAATTAAGGTAACCATGGGAACTTTTGCCCTAGTATTAACATAATTTAATTAAGAATCTTTTTCTAGCAAAGCTACCAGATGCTACCTACCTATTTATCTATCTATACATATCTATATATCTATCTTTATCTATCTATATCACTGATGTAAAAATATATTCTACATTTAGCAAACAGGTAAGAATTACTAGCACTACAAAAGTAGCACACCTAAAAAGGTATTTTTTTTAATACAAAAAAACTGCAACTTTGAAAAGAAAACAAAAGAAATTAAGTTGTCATCAAGTGATACCTTCAAAGAACACAAATTAATATCTTTTCCTTTTTGCAAAGTACAAAGTCCTCTTTCCCATGTAGACAGATAATTGGAACAAATTGCTCTGACAGGATTCCCAGAACAAATGAGATACACTTTACTTCAGAACAACATCCACACAAAGAATATTAACTAATGATAAAGGCAACAAAGCTAAGCCTAATTCATTCAGTGACAGGCTTCCGACATCTCCCCTGCTGTGGACAAGTAAATGACAGAGAGCAAATCTTCTTCATATAAACATTTGATGTGGTAATCAGTTTTTCAATGATTTTAACCATGTATCTTCACAAATACACATATCCATGGATATAAACTATCTTATCACATACTTAAATGATGTATCTAACATTGAACTTGGTGAAGAAGAGATTGAAAAATTCAATGCATGATTACTTAACATCTTAGAAAAAAACTGGAAGAAATCTAGAAACCTTAAATAACAACCATGAAGATGACTTACCAATATTAATATATTTTTAAATTTTCCAAACTGAGGGAGAGAAAACACTGCACTAGATATATAGAGAAAAGGCAAGACACAATTTCAAAGGAGAGGGACACCTTTATTGCAAGTGTCCTTCTTTACAGCAACGAAAAGGGATAGCCCAGAGTTTCCAAAGGCCTAGCCTGGCTACTGGGGGAGAAGAGAAAGGACTCAATGACAAACGTAAATGCAGGAAATAAAATATGGCAGCAGCAAGAATGAGAAATGATACAGTAAGCTTCACTCATTGTCATCTTCTTCTGACTCAGAAAATAGAATTTAAAAAATTTATTACAATAAAAAAAAAATAATTGTTGGTAAGACACTAGCTTAGCCATCCTTCCCAAGATGATCTTTTGCAAATACCGAACTAAAGAAACACTGCTCCTTAGTAATACATAAGGAATAATTTAAACAAGGCAACATCAGAAAGTTACAAATAAAGAGGGCAATAAAATGGAAAATCACAGAAGGAAAAAGTTATTATGCAGTTGATGAATATTATAGTCAAAAATTTTGTCACGAATTTAAACTTAAGGAAACAATTGTATCTATTATATAAGAAACATAAAGAACAGACACAAGGGATCAGGGAAGGTATGATTAAAAGGAAATGTGAGGGGCCAGCATCGTGGCCTAGCGGCTTAATCCCTCGGCTTGAATGCGCCAGGATTCCGTATGGGCGCCAGTTCTAACCCTGGCTGCCCTGCTTCCCATCCAGCTCCCTGCTTGTGGCCTGGGAAAGCAGTTGAGGACGGCCCAAAACCTTGGGATCCTGCACCAGCTTGGGAGACCTGGAGCAAGTTCCAGGCTCCTGGCTCCGGATTGGCTAAGCACCAGCCATTACGGTCACTTGGGGAGTGAATCATTGGACGGAAGATCTTCCTCTCCGTCTCTCCTCCTTCTCTCTGTATATCTAACTTTGCAATAAAAATAAATCTTTAGGGCCCGGCGGCGTGGTCTAGCAGCTAAAGTCCTCGCCTTGAAAGCCCCGGGATCCCATATGGGCGCCGGTTCTAATCCCGGCAGCTCCACTTCCCATCCAGCTCCCTGCTTGTGGCCTGGGAAAGCAGTCGAGGACGGCCCAATGCATTGGGACCCTGCACCCACGTGGGAGACCCGGAAGAGGTTCCAGGTTCCCGGCATCGGATCTGCGCGCACCGGCCCGTTGCGGCTCACTTGGGGAGTGAATCATCGGACGGAAGATCTTCCTCTCTGTCTCTCCTCCTCTGTGTATATCTGGCTGTAATAAAATGAATAAATCTTTAAAATAAATAAATAAATAAATAAATCTTTAAAAAAAAAAAAGGAAATGTGAACCTACACATGAGAGAAGCAAATAATATGTAAATCCTACTAAAACACAGAACAAATAGAAGCAGAAGAGAGGACAAAGGAACATACTTAAAGAATACAACGGAAAATATTTCCCGGGAATGAAGAAACAGCAAGAGAGTGTTACAGAAGACAAAGGAAAATGACAGGAAAAAAAATTATATAAACAATAGGCCAAGAAAAATCAAGAGACACAGGTATATTCCTGATGTAATCAAAGAATTTTTGTCATATCTACAGCAAGAATGAAGATGATCCTGAGCAATCAGACTTCTGAGATTCACAAAATGTTGACATCAATCTGAAGGGTCCCAAAGGAAAACCTGTAAAGCAACCTTGAACACAGTAATGTAAAACTCAGACTGCTTGGAAAGAAAAAGAGGCTTCAGGTTGGCAATTGAAGGGGAGATAGAAAGGAACTGGCCTCTGTTCCCACCATCTGTAGTTACCCACAGATTATTATCTAAGGGGTTGGACTGGGCTTCCAATACAAGATAAGGTCTGTGTATGCTCACTTCCCCATCATTGTGGATATTCAGGAGAATGGGTCCCTTCTTGCAATCCAAAATATCATGGGTGAAGAGTACATCTCCAAGATTCCAATGAATCTAGGTGTTCCTCATTCAGTATCTCAAGTCCAGAAGATGAATTAATCCTTGAAGGAAATGATATTGAACTCAATTCAAATTCAGCCCCAATGATTCAGCAGGCAACAACAGTTAAAAATAAGGATATCAGAAAATGTTGGCATTATATCTATGTCTCTGAAAAAAAAAAAAAAACAGTTCAGCAGGTTCATGAGTGATATCCAAATTTGTCCAGCTAACAGAAGCAAGAATCCTGGATTGTGTCTTTTGGTATTTTAATAATGCAATAAAAGATCTACTGACTGGAAAATTCAACAATTACAAAAAAAGAGATCAAAATAAAAAGAAGTGAATTTTTTCTCAAAATAATTCAAGAAAAGTTTCTAGGAATCAAAGAAAACCATACACTAGAAATTAAAAGAATATTCTTACATCCTTGGCAAAAAGAGACACACAGGATGAACACCAAGTCATAAATCCCAGGACTGGATTGCTAAAGTGAGCGGTGACACACAAAATTAATCACTACCAAGGAGAAAAACCAGGCAGTTCTCATATTGGTCTACAGCAAATCAAGAAGCAATGTCACCAGTTATGAATTGCTGCCAATCTTGCCACTCCAAGCACTATCAAAACCACTTGAGCAAGAACCTCGGAGCATGCCCTACATCCGGGACCCGGGGAGGGTGGGAAATTGGGTGGGCCTTCTCCCTTAATACCCCCTTTAAACCAGAAGGAAACAATATGGAAATAATAGTCTTACCCACTTTCCTATAGCCCTTGAACCTTTTTTACCCTAATTAACTATGTAAAGATTGTCAAAAATATAATTAAAAAAATTAAAAACAAAAAGGAAGCAATGTCTTATAATGTCAGCCAGAAAAGAAAGGAACCCAAAGTCAGGTAATCAGTACAAGATATATGAATTCCAGGCCAAATCTCAATCACTGCACCAAACAGCTGTGCTGGTAAACGGGATTCTACTATAGGCAAAAATTCCTGCTCAGAATTTTCTCCACTATAATATGAATTGAAAGGGAAGTAGCCAGAGCAAGAGAAAACATTTAGCATATGTGTATTTGGCAAATACCTTTTATCCAAAACATAAAAAACTCCTTCAAGTCCATAACAAATAAGTAACACAATCAACATATGGGTAAAACATTTAGATACTTCATTATATATTATAGGTAATTTATATTTTATATTATATATAATATAAGCATATAGTAACATATATAAATAGAAGGGCAGAGGGCACTGTGAAAGGTTTCGTGTAAAATAGAATAAAAGACGAGCTTATTTTGTTGTAAAACATTTTGTAATTTATGCCAAGTTGTTTCATCCATTGCACATTTGCCACAAGCTTTATGAGAATCTCAAATAAGTTATATAGATGGTTGATCAAAAAACACAGGAAAAGATGCCTAATACTAACTTCTATGGTCTCAGTAGAGCCTTACATATTGTGTGTTACATAGAAAACAATTCTGACAGAGAAAAACCACTAATTCTGAGGATGTTTCAAAAAATCAAAGGGAAAACAGAATTAAATGGAAAATTAGGTTCTGGCATTGTGGTGCATTGGGTTAAGATGTCACCTGAAGTGCTGGCATTCCATGTGGGTACTGGCACAAATCCTGGTTGCTCTACTTCCAATCCACCTCCTAATTGTTGAACCTAGCAAAGTAGCAAGGATGGCGCAGGGCTTGGGTCCCTGCACCCACATGGGAGACCTAGATGGAGCTTCAATATCCTGGCTTAGATCTGGTTCAGCCCAGGATATTGCAGTCATTCATGAGTGAACCAATAGACGGAATATTCCCTTCTTGTCTCTCTCCTTACGACTCAAATCTAACTTCCAGATAAGTAAATCATTTTTTTTTCTTTCTGAATACAAAAAGGTAAGTGTATTTTGACATGAAAACTTTTTGAAATCCAGATAAAGTTTCTTTTTTGTGTAAGTATATATATTCAAAGAACTTCTTGAAAGATCCCCTCTATATGGTGGACAAAGTGTACAAATTTTTAAATAGCAAACAAATGAGGAACTCGGGAACTCAAAATAATATCCTGAGAAGGACAAGACTTCAATCTTACTAACATGCTAATAAAAGAAAAACTGCATGATCTATATCTCACTGTAGAAGAGACAAAAGCCAACGAGGACCGATGAAGGCCTACTGTAGTGCATCTCTGTGTCCAGCACCATGCTTTGCCACTCATACACCTGAGAGAGGATTGAAGGGGTGTAAAGGAGATACAAAAAGAGGTGAGCTAACCATAACAATTAGCAAGATTGCTTGCTAAGTCTGCCAGGAAAAGGTGACATTGCAGAAAACAGAGACGCCAGAGGAGATGTGGCACAAGAAAATTCAAGTACTGGAGTTGGCAAGTGAGGTGTGCATTTTTGATAACTTTGCTTTTCTCTCTGACACAGATCAACTGTGTCTCAATTCCATCAATAGCTTTCCACTACAGAGGTACACAACACACAACAGTAGAGCTGGATGGAAGCTGAAGTCACAGAAAGGATATTCCTTTTAAGGAAGGAAAGAAGGAAAGAAAAGAGGCCACAACCATTCTGTTGTTCTGTAGGTTGAAGGACACGATGCACACAACGTACTCTGAAGTGTTTCAGAAATGCACAAGCTTATAAATAAAATACTTACATAAATAAAAAGACAAACAAAAAATGGCAAGAAATAACATACCATCAACATAATTGGAAAGGATTAAATTGGATATTCTAGGACTTCAAAATACACTAACTGAAATTAAAAACAGAAAATGAAACAGTCCTGTTCTCTAATTTCAAGACAGGTAAGAACTGACTGTTCCTTGACACTAGACAGTTAATCCCAAAACCATGCATAGAGGTGCAATCCTTAAACACTCCTGGTTGCAAAAGCTTTCAGGCTTTCCCAAAGTCCAATTAATACTAATGTCTGCTTTGTTAGACAGTCATATCTTCTTTCTCATTTAATGGGAACAAATTGAGTGGGTATTGGTTTCATGGATACGGAGTCTTTTTCTAAAACTTTGAGGCCCTTTAGGGGGTGACCCAGCAGACAAGTATCTCTGTCTCCTCCTCTTTCTCTGTAACTCTGCCTTTCAAGTAAATAATCGGTGGGGTTTTTGTTAATCTGTTTGTTTTGTGTTTGAAAGATTTATTATTTATTTATTTATTTATTTATTTATTTATTTATTTATTTATTTATTGGAAAGGCAGATTTGCAGAGAAGAGGAGACAGAGAGGAAGGTCTTCCATCCATTGATTCACTACCAAAGTGACTGCAACGGTCAGAGCTGTGCCAATCTGAAGCCAGGAGCCTGTTCTGGGTCTCCCACGCAGGTGCAGGGTCCCAAGGCTTTGGGCCATCCTCAGCTGCTTTCCCAAGTCACAAGCAGGGAGCTGGATGGGAACCAGGGCAGCCAGCACATGCAAGGTGAGGAATCTAGCTTCTATGCTACCATGCTGGGCCCTTGTTTTGTTTTTAAAATAAGGTTGTACAAATGGCTAACAGGGAAACTTCAGTTTGTGAAAAGACTGAATTAAAACATAATTATGTTACTCTTAAAATTTTTTGAAAGCCACACAGATTTTCCATAATGCACATTTCTAGAAAGTTTTTGAAGAGATTTCCTATTCAGGGCTTCAGGAATTTTTACAACAAAATAAACTCTTTTAATTCCATTTTCCATTGTTTTTTTTAGAAGATTTGTGTGTTTATCTGAAAGAAGCCAAAATTATAGAAAGAGATGGAGATACAGAGAAAGAGTATGAAATAGATCTTCTATCCATCTGCTCACTCTGCAAATAACCACAAAAAGCCAGAAGCCTGGAACTGCATCCAGATTTCACATGTGAGTAGTAGGGGTCCAACACTTTAATCATCTTTCACTGCTTTCTCAGGCATATTAACAGGTAGCTGCATCAGAAGTGGAGTAGTTAGGGCTTAAACCAATACTCATGTAGCATATCAGGATTGCAGCAAGCAGCTAAAACTGGTGTGACACAATGCTAATACCTCCATAACTTTTTGAAATACGCATGAAAGAAGTTTTTTTTTCTTTTAAATTTTATTCATATTATTTGGAAAGGCAGATTACGGAGGGAAGGACAGACAGAAAGATCTTCCACCTGCTGATTCACTCCTCAAGTTGCCTCAATAGCCAGAGCTGAGACAATACAAAGCCAGAAGCCAGGAGCTTCTTCCAGGTCTCCAACATGGGTGCAGGGTCCCAAAGCCTTGGGCCATCCTCCATTGCTTTCTCAACCCATAAGCAGGGAGCTGGATGGGAAGTTGAGCAGCTGGGGTGTGAACCAATTCCCACATGGGATCCTGGACTCGAAGGGGGAAGATTAGCCAATTAAGTCACTGCATCAGTCCCCAACAGAAAGTATTACATTTTATTTACCATGGAAGAAATGTAAATAAAAGGCTTAAATGTATATTACTATATATCCACCAGAATATCTAAAACGACATAAACACAGGGAACTGGAAATGTTTATGAGGTTGTGTTCCTATTATCCATAACTCAAATTTAACCACATTAAAATGGGATCTCATTTGGACCTAGTGCTCCTACAGATGTAACTGGTTATGATGAAGTCATTCAAGTAGTATGTCATCAATATGACTAACATCCTTATAAAAAGAGGAAATTTAGCCCCAGACATAAACACAAGCTGATGACACAAGAAACAATGAGTCACTTACAAGTCAGAAGCTTTTTCTTTCACAGGCCACAAAAGTAGCCAACTCTGCCCCCACATTGAGTTTAGGGTGCTATCCTCCAGCACTGTGAGACAACAAATTTCGATTCTTTAAGCCCATCTAGTTGTGACACTTTTTTATGACAGCCCCACCAAACTCTTACAGGCACTATCTATGAAGTAGAATATATGCCTTCATTATCACTCAATATGTATTCTTTTTGATAGATATACTTCAGAAATACATGTTTATCAAATGATTTGTAAAAAAGTGTTCATATCATTACTACCTGCAAGAGCCAAAATTTAGAAACAATTCAAATGTTTACCAGTAGAATAAATTATTGTATCTTCACGCAATACAATTGTATATAGCAATAAGAATGAATGAAGCATATGATCACATGCCAAAGCAAGGAATTATCTCACAATAAAAATGACAGAAGAGCGTCAAAATACAAAAGGCTATATGATATGCCAGTAAATGATACAGCTGAATAGGAAAAGTATGGGCCAAAAGTCAGGACAGTAGTAGCCTCTGGAGAAGAGGAAAGAAGTAGTGTTTGGCAAGGAATAAGAGGAGGTTTCCAGGATTCTGGTAATGGTCAATTTTCTGATTTTTAAAATTTATTTGAAAGGCACAATTACACACAGAGAAGAGAGAAACCATCAATCCACTCAATTTCTGCATGACCACAATGACCAGGATGAAGCCAGGAGGTTCAACCATGTCTTCTACACATGCAGTAGGGACACAGGAAGTTGGCTCATCTGATGATGTTTTCCTAGACACATTGAGAGCTGGATCAGAAATGCAGCAGCCAGGACTCAAACCCACACTCATACCAGATGCTGTTACTGCATGCTACAGCTTAATGTGCTGCATCATGCTAAAAATTTTTCATTTCTGTATTTCGAAATGCAGAATTACAGAGAGAAAGAGGGTACAAGAGAGCAAGCGAGAGAGAGATCTTCCATATGCTGGTTCACTTCTCAAATGGAAACATTAATGGCTACAGCTGGCCCATCTGAAGCTAGGAGTCAGAAGCTTCTTCTTGGTCTTCCACATGGGTCCAAGGGTCAAAGCACTTGGGCCTTCTTCCACTGTTTTTCCAGCTGCCATTTTCAGAAAGCTGGATTGGAAGTGGAGCAAGTGGGATTTGAACTACCGGTGCTGAAAACAGGAGAAGCAATACCCACTATACCACAGTGGCATCCCCTGGTGTATTTCTTGATATTGCTGATGGCTATCTTGTGAAAATTTCTCAAACTATACATTTTTCTGATTATACCTTTTTCTGATTATGGCACAAATTAGTAAGAAAAAAGAATTCAACACACTGAATAGGTTGTGAAACAAGAGAACAGACCAGATGATAATAATTATAAAAGAGAACTTGGAAAATAAGGACAGAGAAAATATGACATATAAGCAAAAAACCATAGAACAGAATAAAAATGTTAAGTTTAAGTCTGATTGCATAAACAGACACAGAAACTGGGCAAAAAGCAATATTTGAAGTGCTGAGAATGTCCTAGACTCAAGAACTACCAATCCCCAAACATGGAGCTGTAGTCTACAACCTTAAAATTCTTTCATACATTTTTCAGTAATAACAACATTCTTGTATGAAATCACACCATTATCTCATCTAAATTTATCTACATTAATTTAATAACATTCTAACAGACTCAAGGTAAAAGTTTTCAAGTTATCCTGAAAGTGTCCTCTAGAGCCATTACTTTTTTTTAAAGAGATTTATTTATTTTTATTGGAAAGGCAGATTTACATAGAGAACTTGAAACAGAGGAAGATCAATCACCCACTGATACCCTCCCCGTAACAGCTGGTCCTGAGGCAATCTGAAACCAGGAGCCAGGACCCAGGTGCCTCTTTTAGGTCTCTCTCATGGGTGCAGGGCCCAAAGGTTTGAGGCAATCTTCCACTGCTTTTCGAGGTCATAAGTAGGAGTAGGACCAGAAGTGTAGCAGCTGGGATATGAACCAGCACCCTTAAGGACTGCTGGAATTGCAGGAAGAGGATTAGCCAGTTGAGGGACCACTGTGCCAATCCATGCGGCCTTTTTTTTTTTTTGAAAGATTTATTCACTTTATTACAGCCAGATATACACAGAGGAGGAGAGACAGAGAGGAAGATCTTCTGTCCGATGATTCACTCCCCAAGTGAGCCGCAACGGGCCAATGCGTGCCGATCCGAAGCCAGGAACCTGAAACCTCCTTCAGGTCTCCCATGCGGGTGCAGTGTCCCAAGTCCTTGGGCCGTCCTCGACTGCTTTCCCAGGCCACAAGCAGGGAGCTGGATGGGAAGTGGAGCTGCCGGGATTAGAACCGGTGCCCATATGGGATCCCGGGGCATTCAAGGCGAGGACTTTAGCCGCTAGGCCACGCCGCTGCTCCAACATGACTTCAAATAATACCTTCATTTGTTGCAGTTTCTAGTACATTATCACAGTTGTCTTTCATGACATAGAAAGCTTTAAAGGGCCAGGGACAGTTATCCTGAAAAAGCATCCCTCGTTATGGATTGTTTGACTGTTTTCCTCATGATTGCCAGATCAAATATTTCCAACACTGCAGAAGCAGAATTATGTCTGTCCAGTGCACCTTACTGTACATGTGGCTGTCAACCCTCTACAGATAAAAGTTTGCTAATTTTGTATATTTTCTCATTGCAATTAGCAAGTCTTTTACAGGGTGATACTTGGAGATTCAAGACTACACCTAATGAATGGCAAGTAGGAAAGCCAGAGCACTGTAGAATATAACCTTCCAAGTGTTAAGAGAAAAAAGAACCTATTTTATTTGCATCAACTAAAATATCACCATTTAACAGTAGAAGTAAACTACTGTGAAATTATTTCCTCATTCTGCAAGAAAAAAATAATACAAAACATTAAATAAAACACAGGCAAATTTTCATTCACCAAAGAGCGGTTTTCAGCTACTAACAGCATTTTTAATAAAAGAAAGGACAGCCATAACTCCAGGAAAGCAGGGAAGATCTAAGCACACAATAATTAGACATTGTTTAAAACAAATCAACATAGCCCTATAGACAGCTTACTTCTTATTTTCCCATGTTGCTCATTCATATTTTGTCAAGATAAGTTAACAGTCCAAGGACAAGTCTTGGTTATTCACTAAGATGGACTATGAAAAGGGTGAAAAGATCTTTACTTCAGCATGGAAAACCCAGTGTCCTTTTATAACTGCATAATTAGGACTGTATAATTCATTTTGACTCAGAAGTCTGAATTGTAAAATTATGCTTAGCATTATGGCAACAACAAGTGGCTCAGATGTAAGCAGTCTGTCTGACTCTAAATCGTATATTTTTTTCTGTTCTGCTGTACTGAAAAAACACAGGATACAAGTTTGAAATTCCCAAAGTAGCTAAAACTAGCAGGTGGTAGTTCAAGATGGCATTTGCAATTGAAGTCTTCTGGAATTCAAAAAACACTGTCATGATGCAAATGGAAGAATCTAACTCCATAAACACAGGAAAGCTACAGAAATTATGTTTAGGTTAGAAAAATTGGGGAAATGGAGCTGTAAGATAATAACCAGCAAATAAACTTAGGTATCAACTAACTCCTATAAATACAAAAGGAACAACTGAGTAAGTGCACAAAAAACCAAATTAATTTCAGTAAGATTTTAGTCAGTAAAAGGAGTAATTCAAAAACAGTACATAGTGGATGATTCTAATTATATGAAGGCGTGGAACAGGCAAAACAAGCGTATGGTTTTAAAAATATCAGAACAATGGTTGACTGTGAGGGTGAAAATTCTGGGGAAACAGGAAGAGAGAACACGACAGGATGATGGATATGATTTAAGTATACGTTTGTATGCTTGGTTAATTCAACTGCAAAAGGGGTAAAAACTACTGATAAATACAAATTCTAGCTACTCATACACATATAGATATTTAGGGGTAAACATAACATCTGTAATTTAGTTCAAAATTAATTGCAAATACAATGGATTTGTTTGATGGATAAATATGCAAACACATATAAATATGTGATAAACCAAGTACAGGAATATGCTATGAACAGATTAGTTAATTAGTTTAAAAGGTACTCATCAACAGTCTTTCAACTTGTTTCTTAATTACAATTTCTTACAATTAAATGTTGGGGAGAATATATACAGTACATGTGACTACAGAGCCAAGTCAATGTTCTCCTTAAACATAGAAAAAAACACGTAAAGACTCAACTTTATAGAAGATTCATGTAACTATTACAAATTTTGAAAATAAAAAATTTACGGCATTAATATTCTAGCAAAACACATTCACAGGTTGCCTGAATTCTAAAGTGGAAAGGCAACAACGAAAATATTATAAAGACAAGTTATACAAAAAAGCAACACATTTTAGAAAACGGCTGGAATGTAACATGTGGAGAAAGTCTAGTAAACCCAATACAGTAACTAAACATAGAAATTTCAGAAGTCAAATTAGTTCATATTTCAAACTGACATCAGTCATATTAAGCTAACTTAGTCAAAATCAACTCTACTGAAGAAAGGTGGTGAATACTAGAGTGACTTAAACAGAAATCTGTTTATTAATACACATGTCTTGAAAGAAGTACTTTACCTGCCATCTCTTTCGAGGGCAAAGGTGATGCCATCTTTCTGGAATGGAAGCAGCTTTGCTCTTAACTTGTCTGGCAAAAAGTCCAGTTGTTTGTAAGATTCATTTGTCAAAGAAGCAATTGGAGCTGCAAAAGACTTTTTCTTGTTTCGAACATGAGGCATGATGATCCCAAAAATCTAAGTATAAAAGGATAGGGAGACAGATATAATCAAGTGGACTACAGAATCATACATAAATAATAATATCACAGTGCTTACAAACAGCTTAAATGTACTAATGTCACAGATCTAAGTTAATTTAAATATGTTCCCAGGCCCAGAGCAATAGGCTATTGGCTAACATCCATGTCTTGCACGCGCCAGGATCCCATATGGGCGCTAGTTAATGTCCCGACTGATCAACTTCTCTTTCAGCTCCCTGCTACTGGCCTGGGAAGGCACTGAGGATGGCCCAAAAGCTTGGGACCCTGCACCCATGAAAGGGACTTGGAAGAGAGTTAGCTCCCTCTACCTTTGCAGCCACTTGGAGAGTGAGACAGTGGATGAAAGATCTTCCTCTGTCTCTCCTTCTCTGTAAATCTGCCTTTCCAATTAAAATAAATGAATCTTTAAATACACACACACACATATACACACACATATATGATCCCAGTGGAGTGACAATTGTGGCACAGCAAGTTAAGCTTCTACCAGCAATACTAGCATGCCGTATGGGCGCTGTTTTGAGATCCACTGATTCACTTCCAATCCGATTCCCTGACAATACAGCAGGAAAAGCATCATTTAAGTGCTTGGATGGCTCCCTAAAACACACATGGCAAACCCTTAATGAAGTTTCTGACTCCTGGCTTCAACCTGCCCCAGTCTCAATCACTGTGGCCATTTGGGGGGCAAACCAGCAAATGCAAACTCCTTTTCCTGACCCTTACTTTCTCTTATGTGTGTGTGTACCTCTGCCTTTCAAATAAGTCTTCAACAAAAACGGTTCCAGCATTGGTCACTATAGTGCCTGCCTTCTGTGATACTGGCATCCTACATTACCATTAGCTCCTGTATGGACTTTTCCAGTTCCACCCTGCCACCTGATAATCCACCTGGGAAAGAGAAGAAAATGATCCAAGTGCTTGGATCCCTGCCACTCATGTGGGAAACTAACACAACCCATCCCTGGTCATGGTGCCCATCTAGGGAGTGAATCTTACAGAAGATGGAACATCAATTGATTCATCAATCTCTCTGATTCTCTGTGTGTCACTCTGCCTTTAAAATAAGTAAAATAAATCTGAGGGTGGGTTACTAAGAAAACTCAAAGCACTGGGTTCAAAAGCAATTATTCCATGTACTTTCTAGAAATTCCCTGTCTTCTACTTCATTTTGAGTCATAATATATCCAGACCATAACTTAGTAAGATAAATGGATTACTGAAAAATAATTTATCAATGAGACTTCCAGAAACGGGATACTTTTTAAAATAAGGCATGAATTTTCTACCAAGAGGTTAGTTCTGTGATTGATCCTTTTATAGGCATATATTTTAACATCACATGAGACTCACTAAGACTAGGGCACTTCTGCATTGAAACAAATTACAAAGTGTAAAGACATTACTTGCAAATGTATAGAAATTAAGTGAGCTAAATATTATTGTCTTTTTTTTTTAAGATTTATTTACTTTTATTGGAAAGTAAGATATACAGAAAGGAGGAGAGACAGAGAGGAAGATCTTCTGTCCAATGATTCATTCCCCAAGTGACCACAATGGCCAGAGTTGAGCCAATCTGAAGCCAGGAGCCAGGAGCTTCTTCCTGGTCTCCCACGTAGGTGTAGGATTCCAAGGCCCTGGGCTGTCCTCAACTGCTTTCCCAGGCCACAAGCAGGGAACTGGATGGGAAGCAGGGCAGCCAGGATTGGAATCAGCAACCCCTATGGGATCTCGGTGTGTTGAAGATGAGAACTTTAGCCACTAGGCCACCACGCCAGACCCTAGTGTGCATTTTGACAATCAAAACCAACTTTATTTAATTGGTCAGATCTGTGTAAACTCTACTTGATAAGGACCTTTCTCATTCTTTGAGTTTCTGCAGATGTAATTTTAAATTTCTAACATAAAAATTTAATACAGCTGTAAATTTTTAGAACTCTGCAAGAGAAAAAACGTTATTAAACCAAACTTACATAATGCATCTCTAATATTTTGCACTTAGCATCTTGTCATCTGTTTATTTATAATCTCATATTTTAAAAAGCTTTCTTTTCAGCTACGGACAGACTTATAAAAACTGTTCCTCTTCCTTAAAAAGTAACCAACCAACGTCAGGCCGGGCATGGTAGCCCACCAACTGAAGTCCTCGCCTGAACCAACATCCCATGTGGACATTGGTTCTGGTCCAAGTGGCCTCGCTTCCCATCCAGTTCCCTGCTTGCGTCCTGGGAAAGCAGTTGAGGACATCCCAGGGCCTTGGGACCCTTTACCCGCATGGCAGACCCCGAAGAGATTCCTGGTCCCTGGCTTAAAACCAGTGCAGCTCAGGCCATTGCGGCCGCGTGGGTAATGATTCAACGGATGGTGGATCTTCCTCTCTGTCTCTCCTCCTCTCTATATATCTGACTTTCCAATGAAAATAGAATAAATATTTCCTTAAAGTAACCAACTTCTTTTCTGTGTCTACTGAGAATCTTAAGAACTAAACAAGCCTTTATTATTAAAAATAAATAAAACACAGGACACTAAGGCCCACACATTCACAGGGCTTATATTCTTCAAGGAGAGACTAAAAATAAACAAATAAACAAGGTGATTTACAGCACAAATATTACAAGGGTAATGGTCACAGTGAGGCTGACCTGGAGAAGCCTGTTTTAAAAGGTGCTATTTGGACTACAGTTTGAAGATAGAAAAAGCCAGTCCAAGGCCAAAATTAAGAGATTACTCCAGGGGCAGAAAAACCAGTGCAAGGCGCTGGCGCTGATAAAGGCCTCTGAGATTTCAAGAAACAAAAAGAAGGCCAATGTTCCTAAACCAAGTAAGAACACAATACAAGGCAAAGCTATTGAGATAAGCAAAAATAAAATCAATTGTAACCTTGAAAAAGACTTTGGATTGTATCTTAAGAATGAAGTGAAACTAATGGAAACGTGGTATTGTATCATTAGTCTCACGTGCCTATTTAGTTAAAATTCGATAGTCAATAAATAATTTCCCCCATCATACCAGCTGTGGCTTTTTTTTTTAATTGGAAAAGTTTTTTTTTTTTTTAACATTTCGTGTTTTTTTATTGGAAAGGCACAGATTTACAAAGAGGAGGAGAGAGAGAGAGGAAGATCTTCCATCTGATGATTCACTCCCCAAGTGGCCACAATGGCCAGAGCTGAGCAGATCCAAAGCCAGGAGCCAGGGGCCCCTTCTAAGTCTCCCAGGCTGGTGCAGGGTCCCAAAGCTTTGGACAGTCTTAGACTGCTTTCCCAGGCCACAGGCAGGGAGCCAAATGAGAAGTGGGGCCACCAGGATTAGAACCAGTGCACTAATGATATCCTGGTGCATGCAAGACAAGGACCCTAGCTGCTAGGCTACTGTGCCAGGCCCCCAGCTGCGTTTTCAATGTTTGACAGCTTCGTTTTTCTAGTAACTTTCATAAGGAAAGTAGATACATAACATTTTTATCTGTATTGGAAATTCTATTGAATAGTACTTACAAACACACTTTTAAGCAGGGAATTGGCACAATATAATAGAAAATACAGCTACTACCAATAGGAGAGCAGATAATGAATGTCTCTATAGAATTTAGCCAATCAACAACGCTCCTACTGCTCCTGTAGGAAACTAGATTTAGAAATGACTTGTGATTCAGACCAGTTTGAATAAAAGTCCTCAAAGATATCAACAAGTATATATCCCTAGTATTTCTCAGTAAGACTATTATGAACCAAAAACAGCAAATACAAACTGGTTCCCAGAAACAGGAAATCTGTTACTAGATGGCTACACACCAAAACCATCTTGAAGAGTAATAGTAGAGAGATTAGGGAAATGTATGACAGGTAAAACAAACAGAACTCATGGATTAATTAACCTGTGCAGAGTAAGAGAACTGTGCAATCAAGATGCGATTCTGGGAGTGGCCATTCAGTCCAGTGGCTAAGACACCCACACCTGACACTGGAGGATCTGGCCCAGACTAGCTCTAGACTCTGGTTCTCTGAAAACAGACTGGACGGCCCAAGGAATTGCATTTCTGCTACCACAGAGGAGACATTGAATTCTCGGATCCCTTCTTCAACTATGCCCAGAAGTGGCCACTGTATGCATTAGGGGAGTGAATCAGTAAAAAGGAGAGCTCCCTTCACCACCACCACCCCGGACAAATATGTATTTATCCCTAACCAAATAATAACAACGAAAAGATATGGCTCTAGACAGCAATGCACTTAGTGTTGGATTGAACCAAGACAAGTAAAGTTTCTGAAGAAATGAATAAGAGAAGGAAACAAGACAGGTTAGGCACACACGAGGCCTGAGATAGCTTTAAGATAGGAACTGGAAATATCAAACTGGGCAGGATAAATGAACCTGAAACTCAAATAAGGAGACAATGAGGCTGGAGACACTGCATTCAAATTCTCCCCTACCTTGCTGGTAGCCACTAGTTTGCTAATCAGACATGTTCATTCACGATTTTAATACAGAAGGTCAAGATTTAGGGACCAGCGGTATAGTGTTGCTGATAAACTGCAGTCTGTGATGCTGGAATCACATAGGGACACTAGCTCAGGTAATGGTTATTATCACTTGTGATCCAGCTCCATACTAATGACCTGGGAAAAACAGCCAAAGATAGCCCAAGTACTTGGGCCCCTGCCACCTACGTGGGAAATCAAGATGCAGCTCCTGGCGTCAGAATGGCTTAGCTGTGGTTTTTGTGGACAAATGGAGAATGAACCAACAGATAGAAGATGTATCTTCCCTTGTATCTCCCTCGCTCGCTATAACTGACTTCCAAATGAATAAATAAATATTTAAAAATTTAGGGCCCTGGCACGATGGCCAAGTAGTTGAAGTCCTCACCTTGAACACGCCAGGATCCCATATGGAAGCTGGTTCTAATCCCAGCAGCTCCACTTCCCATCCAGCTCCCTGCCTGTGGCTGGGAAAGCAGTTAAGGACTTCCCAAAGCCTTGGGACTCTGTACCCACATAGGATACCTGGAAGAGGCTGAAGGCTCCTGGCTTTGGATCAGCTTAGCTCTGGCCGG
Organism: Ochotona princeps; assembly: GCF_030435755.1. Taxonomy (NCBI): domain Eukaryota; kingdom Metazoa; phylum Chordata; class Mammalia; order Lagomorpha; family Ochotonidae; genus Ochotona; species Ochotona princeps. Next base: position 20,206,826 of record NC_080836.1, read on the forward strand.
TGTGGCCACTTGGGGAGTGAATCAACGGACAGAAGATCTTCCTCTTCTCTCTCTCTCCTCCTCTCTGTACATCTGTCTTTCCAATAGAAACAAATAAATCTTTCAAAAAATTTTAAAAATTTTAAAAAAAAGGTCAAAATCAAAGAAGCAGAAATTAAGGAAAATCTATTCTGGTAAATGTAGCAGCAGGTGAAAGAACCATATCCACTTCACAGATGTTAACAGAAATCTCAGAAGTACTTTTCAGGGTCATGTATAGAGAGGTGTAATATTTTAGGGTAAACACTGGCAAGAAGGTTAAAAAACATTCACAAAAATGACTTAACTGTTTATCCAAGGTTTGTTCTTGCTTTATATACTTTGTAAAACCTGATAACGGGCAGTCTAAGGAAGAATATTTGCCAAAATGACATTGTCTTCCAACTAAATGATTTACTTTACGAGGAATGCCTGGCTGAGGACGACATTTGCAACAATAAACAACGAAAGCTAATATTATCTTACTCAAAATGTATTTTAATAGAATTATACATGACACAAAGAATTATCCAATACAAAATTAAAAAGCAAAAAATTGTAAGAAAATACTCAAAAAAAATTTAAACTTTATCTAAGATTATAGTGTGGGTCATTAAAGACTTAGCCAGATATTTAAAAAGTTAAAGAACATAAAAATATGTAATACTATAAGCCCGGTGCAATAGCTCAGTGGCTAAATCCACACCTTCATGTTCCAGGATCCCATATGGGTACCAGTTTGTATCCCAGCTGCTCTGCCTCCCATCCAGCTCCCTGCTTGTGTCCTGGGAAAGCAGTAGAGAATGGCCCAAAAACTAGGAATCCTGCATTCAAATGGGAGGCCTGGAAGAAGTTCCTGGCTCCTGGCTCCTGATTTTAGATCAGTTAAGGGCCAGCAGCTTTATCCACCTGGGGAGTAAACCAGAGAATGGAATATCTTTCTTTCTATCCTTCCTTCTCTCGGTGAATATGATCTGCTCAGCTCTGGCCATTGAGGCCATTTTGGGAGTGAATCATTAGATGGAAGATCTTCCTCTCTGTCTCTCCTCCTCTCTGTATATCTGACTTTGCAATAAAAATGAAATAAATCTTTTAAAAAATTATATTGTAATAATCTCACATAGATTTGACAATATATGTTCAACTATGGCAAAAAAATCAGCTTTGTGACTAACGCTATGTTAATAACAGAAGATTCGAGATTAGTATCCCTTCTAAAATATCAGGAAACTAGTAGTCAGAATAAATTCACTTGTCTCTTAACATGGCATTCACAATGTATTTAGATCAGAGATTTTATCCCCACTCAAAAACAAAACAAGAGTTTTACTGAATATAATCTACAAATATTAGGAAGGACATAAAAACAGAACAATCAATACATTATATAACCTTTGATGACACGTTACTAACATTAGCAAGCAACTATTGCCGACTGTCTAAGACTACTCAATCACTGCAAAATCTAACAGAGCACATTACTTTTAAGCAATTTTCTTAATAAGCGACACATGAAAAAAGACAGAAGGGTTTTTTCAATCTTTACAGTTTTTATGATCATATAAAATTTGATTAAAACTTATTGAATTAATCTTAAATAAATAGTACACTAATATTGAAGAGAACAGCTGTTATGAGCTACCAAGTGGGGTTGCCGTGAGATTCATCTTGGAAACAAGTTAAACGGTCCAGGAAATTGTGTATGTACAAGAGATAAATTTTTCATTTTTTAACCAAGAATTTATTGTAGGGCTTTTAATGCAAAATAGATACAGATAAAATAGAAGAAGCATTATAGGAAAACAGATGAAAAATATCAATTCAAAGAAAACTATTCTAATACAAGCTTAAAAAGGACAGAAGGATTCATAAACACATAAAGTAAAACAGGAAATATATATCATGCATAATAAAGGTTAGTTAATATCACTTTATTACCAAAACAACATATGTGTAGGGCAAAAAATAAGATTTGTAATCATTAGAAAAAACCAGAGAATTTTAAGAAGTCAAAGTGTTTAATTTGTACAACGTCAAACATAGCCTGAAACTGTATAGAAATTAAAGGTTAAAAATAATAGATATCGGGCCCGGCGGCGTGGCCTAGAGGCTAAGGTCCTCGCCTTGAACGCCCTGGGATCCCATATGGGTGCTGGTTCTAATCCCAGCAGCCCCACTTCCCATCCAGCTCCCTGCTTGTGGCCTGGGAAAGCAGTCGAGGATGGCCCAAGGCTTTGGGACCCTGCACCCGCGTGGGAGACTCGGAAGAGGTTCCAGGTTCCCAGCTTCGGATCGGAATAGCACCGGCCGTTGCGGTCACTTAGGGAGTGAATCATCGGATGGAAGATCTTCCTCTCTGTCTCTCTTCCTCTCTGTATATCTGACTTTGTAATAGAATAAACAAATCTTTAAAAACAACAACAAAAAATTAACAATAATAATAGAAATCACAGGAAAATTTGACAGAAACACAGGAAAACAACTACATACATAGCAAAATTTAAAATATTTTAATATATATATATCTCAGTAACTGATTATGCAAGGATGAAAATGATTTGAAGAACATAATAAACCTATTTGGTGAATGATAAAAATATTAATATAATACTCTTATGAAGTCAGTCGAAACTGGGAAGTGAATTACACCACAGGAAGATATGCAAGCTAATCTTGAATACTCATAGGTAAATAAAATATGGGAAAACCAGATATGATAATAAATTAGAAGGCTAAGATATCAAAAGTAAAATGGATTTCTTTCACAAATGCAAGGCTGAACTTTCAATCATCAACAAGCAGCTCCTCCATGTCAGATGGCAATGCAAGGGATCCAAACTAACCCAAGCAACCTTGTAAGGACAAAATCGGAGGATTAAAAATCCTGGTGACAGGGATGTGTGTTGCGGTGTAGCGGTTAAGCTGCCACCTGCAAAACCTCCATGCCACATGGACATTCATGCAAGTTCCCACTGGTTAGCTTCAAATTTAGCTCTAGCTAATGTGTCTGGGAAAGCAACAGCAGTTTCCCGAAAGCTTGGCCTCCTGCAACCCACATGGAAGACTTGTGTGCTTTTCTAGGCTCTCTCGCGCTCTCTCTTTCCTTATCTTTCTTTCTCTCTCTCTCTCTCTCTCTCTCTCTCTGTTTGAGATGTTAAGAAAGCTAATGGCAAAGGAAAAGCATACCGAATTTATTTGTGTTTTTCCTCCCTTTTTTACAAACATGTTTCATTTCTACTTTCTAGTAAAGCTCTAATAAACATGCTTATTTTAAATATTTACAGCAATTATCCTGGGCATGCTGACGGATTCGTGTGTGAGCAGAACCCCAACCAACTCAAGCAATATCCTCACAACATTCTTCTCCACATTGGGGTTTCCAAGTGGACATCAAGTGGACATCTTCCATCCCTGGGTGATAATATAGTTGGGCAGTGGGAGTAGCACCCTCCTTCTCCTCCCCTCCCCTACCTCCACCTAGATACAACACAAAAGGGAAGAAAAGGAAAATTGGAAGCATTTGTCTCACCCAGTGTTCCCTAAGCTTCAACCCTCCCGACCCTGATCAGGGGTCATCATGGGCATACAACCTTATTAATTATGCAAACAACACCAAAAATAATTTTGTAAAAATGTATATTATAAAGAATTTAATGCACTAATTAGCCACTTATCAGAATTTCATTCCTTCACTAACCAAGCAAACACATACCTGAGTATTCATATGTGAAAGGTTTCATGCCACACTCTGGACATGTAATAGTAATTGCAAGTACAGTTGTGAAAAAAATACTATAAGGGATGCCCTAGGTATTAACAGAGCAAGTAAGTGAAACACACTTTTACGAGCTTCAATTCCACACTCACACAGGGGCCTAGGAGCTATTTTTCTCAGTAAATATGTTATGAGAGTTATGAGAAGTTAGCACAGAAGTGCTCATGTGATAAGAGGCAATTCCAAGTTCACGACTAGAAATTCAAACTTGGTTTAAATAAATTGCCGGTTCCTACAAATGGTGAACATGGTTGTTCTACTGGACACTCTCACATTAAAGTACAAGGGTACTAGAAACCACAAACTCATAAAGAAAAACAAATCAGTTGTGATTATATTTTAAAAGGAAATCAATGGAGGGACCTACAAATCTACCCAAATATTTATAAGGCGATAATATACAGTCATGTACTCAGTAACACAAAGTCTTCTTATTTGTTTTTGACTTGGGAATGTGCCTGTCTCACATTTTACCATATGCTATGCCTACATAGTGTATATTCTCCAGTTCTATATTTTCATCTGATATGCTTGTATGTGTAAATCATCAATAAAGTATAAGCCAAAAAAAAAAAAATCAAACCACAATTTGTGGGTAAAACTGGAGTAAATGTTTAATATATAATTTAAAATACAGTAAAAACTAAGGCCAGCTGCAGTGGCCTAGCCACTAAAGTCCTCTCCTTCAATGCACCAGGATCCCATGTGGGCGCTGGTTTTAACCTTGGCAGCCCCACTTCCCATCCAGCTCCCTGCTTGTGGCCTGGGAAAGCAGTCGAGGACGGCCCAAGGCTTTGAGACCCTGCACCCATGTGGGAAATCAGGAAGAGCTCCTGGCTGCTGGTTTTGGATCTGCTCAGCTCTGGCCGTTGTGGTCACTTGGGGAGTGAATCATCGGACGGAAGATCTCCCTCTTTGTCTCTCATCCTCTCTCTCTATATATATCTGACTTTCCAATAAAAATAAATAAATCTTCAAAAAATAAAAATATGGTAAATAATTAAGAAATGAAGCTAAATATTACAAATAACAGATCAACTACAATAAACTAAAGAATTGCATAATATCTTTTAATTGACTTATCAGAGGGACTTTCCAACTGCCATATCTAATATCCAATTACTTTAAAAGCAAGGATGTTACAATCTTTCACTGCAATGACAACTGTTTTCAGGATGACCTCTCTTCACTAGGAAATTCCAGAAAATTTTCTGTAATTCTCAAAACAACCCGGAGTTCTGCTGTCTTCATGTTAGAGACAAGAAAACTGAAGCTGAGAGACATTACATAACAGCAGGTTTGACAGCAACTGGTGATATTAAGTCTGGGACTCAGATGCATCTAGTGTAAAAGCAGGAATTCTTCCCATTTGTAACACCGCCTCTCAAACTCACTCCTTCAACAAATACTTAAGAAGGGCTTATTTATTATGTACCAGCCACTGCAAGATGTCCTGGTATACAAAAATGGGTTTGCACTATTAAAGCCTCAGCTCTGAGTACAGCAGAGGAGGTCTGTGAGAACTGGATACAACAAAATAAAAACATAATTCAGGAAGTGGTTTGAAGGAGATACATATAAAGCACTATACCAAAGTCAGAATGCTTACTATTAAGTAGCATTCAAAGATGGTTTCATATACAGAAAAATATATTTGAAACGTAGCGTAGCTTAGTAAACTACTTTCTTCTGCCTCCTTCATTCTGTTTTGGAGACTGCCACTGTACTTTTATTTCTTAAAAGACTTATTTATTTTATTGGAAAGGCTGATATACAGAGAGGAGGAGAGACAGAGAGGAAGATCTTTCATCCAATGGTTTACTCCACAAGCGGCCACAATGGCCGGAGCTGAGCCAATACAAAGTCAGGAGCCAGGAGCTTCTTCCGGTCTCCCAAGCAGGTGCAGGGTCCCGAGGCTTTGGGGCATCCTTGACTGCTTTCCCAGGTCAAAGGCAGGGAGCTGGATGGGAAGTGGGGCTGCCAGGATTAGAACCAGATTCCATATGGGATCCCGGTGCATTCAAGGCGAGGACTTTGACTGCTATGCTATCACACCAGGCACAACTACTTGAAACTATTAAGAAGAAACAAAGCAAGTGTGAAGATTGCAGATGGAGTATCAGGATAATAAGCATATTCCATAGAAAAAGAAGTCATGTTTGCAGCTCTAGGAAATCCTAAGCAGTTTGGGATAGTTAAACAGTAAGATGCTTGTGACAAAAACAGAAGTAAAAACACTATTAGGTCAGCAAGGTCTTCCCATGCAATAGGACTGGGGCTGACTCAGTCGTGTTATACAATAATCGTCTGTGTGCAGCACTGGCATCACATATGAGTACCATTACAATCCCAGCTGCTCCACGTCCACTCCAACTCCCCACTTACGGCTGGAGAAAGCAACTGATTTTGGCTCAAGTCCTTGGGTCTTTGCACCCACATGGGAGATGCCAAGGAAGTTCCTGGCACCTAGTCTGAGATCCGATCAGCTCTAGCCATTACAGCCATTTGGGGAATGAACAAGTAGATGAAATACCTCTTTCTGTCTTTCCTTTTCTCCATAAAATCTGCCTTCGAAAAAAAAATAAATAAATCTGGGAAAAGTTCGAACCTTATTTTGTAAGGAACTGGAGCCCTTTCTTAGAATTTAATTAGGTGGTTATCTTACAGATTACTATGTTAAGCTTTGGAGAAAGGATGAAGGTACAAGATACAGCACGAAAGATGCAACAAATAAACCAGTAATATAAGTCACTTCAGAATTGCATGGCTGGGACCGGCGGCTAAAGTCCTCACCTTGAATGCGTCGGGATCCCATATGGGCACCAGTTCTAGTCCCGGCAGCTCCACTTCCCATCCAGCTCCCTGCTTGTGGCCTGGAAAGCAGCCGCGGACAGCCCAAAGCATGGGGACCCTGCACCGGCTTGGAAGACCTGGAGGAAGTTCCTGGCTCCTGGCTCCAGATCGGCATAGCACCAGCCGTTGTGGTCACTTGGGGAGTGAATCATGGGACAGAAGATCTTCCTCTCTGTCTCTCCCCCTCTCTATATATCTGACTTATAATGAGAAATAAATACATCTTTTTAAAAAAATAATTGCATGGCTAATAACCTACCTAAAACTTTCGATGTTTCAGACATTGCTAGATTAGAAGTCCAGAACAAAACTTCTCCACGAAACTTGTGTATTTCCTAATTCCGCATTGCATTCATGCAAGCCTCTCAAACTTGCAACCTAGGTCTTACTCTTTATTTCTACCTTTCCCTTTTCCACAAAAATGAATCTACTTATTATTAACTATTCTTGGAACAGACCTCAAATCCATCGGTATTGTTCCAATTCCGTTGCTACCACATATTCCAAGCCATCATGACCTCTTAATTGAAATAATGCAATACATCCTGACTAAACTAAGTCCATATCTCCTTAGTATCAGCTGGATTTTTTTAAGCATTACAAGTAAATTTCTTATCTATTCATCTTAATTTTGTTTGTACCTGCTATAAGAATATAAAGTGGGAAGCTAAATATATTTCCTTTTAATTATTTTACCTCAATATACCAGCAGCTGGTGTCAGCCTGATCTGCAAAAACAATAATCCTAAAAGGCAACACATGCTTCTTATACTTGTTATACATGATAAAACTATAAAGTGTTTTATGTTTATTCAGGAGTTTATATCTCACAAACATCCTTTATACACACACACACACACATATAAAATTTCAGTTATATAGATAAGAACAAGGAACAGATGGGTAGCCAATCTACTCAAACAAATGGCACACCCAGGAAACGAATTAAGGCCCACTGTTTACTACTCTCTGATTATCCATTAGTTACTAATTTCTAATAAAGAAGATACATTCTTTTTTAAGATTTATTTATTTTTTTTTTTTTTACTGGAAAGTCAGATATACAGAGAGGAAGGGAGACAGAAAAGAAGGTCTTAGATCTGTTGATTCATTCCCAAAGCAACTGCAATAGCTGGAGCTGAGCTGATCCGAAGCCAGGAGCCAGGAGCCAGGAACCTCCTTCAGGTCTCCCATGTGGGTGCAGGATCCGAAAGCTTTGGGCCATCTTCGACTGCTTTCCCAGGCCACAAGCAGGGAGCTGGATGGGAAGGGGGGCTGCTGGGATTAGAGCCGGCACCCATATGGGATCCAAGAGTGAGCAAGGCGAGGACCATAGCTGCTAGGCTATCACGCCGGGTCCCAGTATATTCCTAAACAGTAACCATGTTGATTCAACTGTGCAATAAAAAGTGTGTTTAAATAAAGCAGAATGATCCACTGAGCCTCAAACACACTTAAGAAAAAACTGGTATTGTTAACATCAAATGGAATACTTCCTTTCTTTAAAAGAAAGCATTTATTATCTGTATAAATGTCAAACTTGAATTCTGTTCAAAAATGTAAGTGCAGCGACTTTTCACATGACAAAATGGTTCTAAATTTATTTTAATAGAATAAAAGAAAAGTTGAGAATGACAAAAAAAAAAAAAAAGACTGAGAGAAAAAGCAGGAGCACCACTTCACAGTCCAGCTATGAAAACATTCCGAAGATACAGAAACTGAAACACTAGGTCTGGTGCAAGTAAAAGAAAAGATGGAACAATGAAAGACAACAGTCTTTCCAAAATGATAAACAGGATACAACTGACATCTAAATAAGAGGGTAGGGTGACATGAATCAATCATTGAATGTTAAGATACACATCTAAGAGCAAGGCATGGTGGTCTAGCAACAAAAATCCTCACCTTGAATACACCAGGATCCCATAAAAGTGCCAGTTCTGACCCTGGCAGCCCTGCTTCCCATCCAGTTCCCTACTTGTGGCCTGAGAATGCAGTTGAGGACGGCCAAAATCCTTGGGACCCTACACCCACATGGGAGACCTGGAGTGGTATGTGGCTCCTGGTTTCGAGCAGCTCAGCTCCAGCCGTTGCAGCTGCTTCGATGCAGCTCCAGCCATTGTGGCCACTTGGGGAGTGAATCATTGGATAGAAGATCTTCCTCTCTGCCTTTCCTCCTCATTATACATCTAACTTTCAATAAAAATAAATAAATGTTTTAAAAAAATCTGCCTCTAAAATAGGGGGCAATTTCTTAATTTGTTCCTTATGTCAAGGACAATTGTCAATAAAATACAATGTATGAAACATAAGTGTTCAATTATGTATGTCTGTGTTTATGCTAATCTGTGTTGTGGAAGGTATTTCTAAGTACTACAACTAGAAACTGTGAAGGAAAAGACTGATAGATGTGAACAATAAAAACTGATGTTTCCGAGAATCACAATGGCAGGATAGGGCAAGGACATGTTTGAACAGACAGAGAAACATTAGCCAGTATGAAGCCGAGAGGGCACATTCCAGGAAATAGGAGAGGACAGAACGACAGCAGAGGGGCACCTGGAGAATGATGAAACAGGAAAGTAACGGACACGATGGTGTGGTGCTGCAGTGACTGATACCCCAGCAGCATTCAGGGAGTGGTGATCTGAACTCCACCAGCAACAAGGTGGGAAGGGATGTTCACCAGGAGCTCAGGAGGTGAATCTAGACAAAGAAATGCCCATCCTGCTGGTCTGCTTTATTTGACCAGGAGCAAAGACAGAGCTGCAGGTCCCAGACAGAACAGGGCAGATTTCACAGCCCAGTCGGCCTCCTAAAATGGAATTAGGTGCCATTTTGTTTAAGGAGGCAAACGGTATGGAACAATTCTGTGCACACAAGGAGCTGGGAATGAACTAATTTCTGGCTCAGTGAAATATAACAGTGTGGCATCCTACAGGTTCCACTAAGATAAGTCCAGGTAGCCCTCAGACCTAACGGCCAGAAGATTAAGAACTCTAATAGTGGCACATCAGGCATCAATTTGTATACGGTGTGGCAAAGGCTTTAAAATTGCAGGGACAAGAGTGAGCTGTGTATGTACTGAGCTGAGAGCAAACTCAATGAGCACAGTGTATTGCACTAGTCTCACAGGGAAAATAATACTGATTTTAGCATCATATTGGTCAAATTAGGTCTGTGTGGTCTTCAGACCTAACAGCCAACAGGTTCCTGCAAGATCAGCACCACCAACAACCTTGCCATATAGGACACCTAGTGTCTCCCTAAACCTGGGAACTGCTACAACCAGAAGTGGGAGAAAGATTGTACAAAGGTACAATCTCAGCACAGAATCACAGAAGGGGGAAAAGTGATGAGCCAGTAGCTGGGGCTACAGAGAACATGGTGGAAATCTAACATAAGAACCCAGAGCTGGAATTTGCTGAGAAGAGTGGCACAACTGACTGCAACAAAGAACCGTGTAGCAACTGCAATAAGTAAAATTGAACTGTAGACCTATGGGTGATACAGTTTAGAAACCTGCCTCAAGGAGAAGACTCTGCTAACCAGAAGTACAATGACCAACAGCAAAAGAAGAGACAGGGACACAAGGACTATTACTGAAGACTCTACTGCAAAAAAGCAAAACCATTTGCCAACCTCAGAGTTAACTGAGGAAGACATTGAGAAATGGGGGATACAGAATTCAAAACACTTCTTATTAAGTTTCTTATCAACAACGAGGAATTCAAGGAATATGTCACACTTGAATCAAATGAAAGCTGATATATCAGAAATGAAGAATACAGTGGAATAAATTCAAAATACAGTGGAGAAGGCCTTGCACCAGAGTATAGTGGTTAAAGTTCTTGCCCTGAACGCGCCAGGAGCCCATATGGATGCCAATTCTAATCTCAGCAGTCCCACTTCCCATCTAGCTCCTTGCTTGTGGCCTGGGAAAGCAGTCGAGGACGGTCCAAAGCTTTGGGACCTTGCACCTGCATGGGAGACCCGGAGGAAGATCCTGGCTCCTGGTTCCAGGATACTGGCTTCACACTGGCTCAGCTCCAGCCCTTGCGGCTGCTTGTGGAGTGAACCATTGGACGTAAGATCTTCCTCTCTGTCTCTCCTCCTCTGTATATCTGCCTTTCCAAAAAAAAAAAAAAAAAAAAAAAGTACAGTGGAGAGTCTCCAAAATAGAATGAGGGAGACAAAAGAAATAGTTTCAAAAATTGTAAGATATTTCCTGTCACCAGGGGAAAACACAAAGTTGGAAGCAGAGCTGGATCAGGCTTTAAAAAGTACTCAATAATTGAAGCACACCACTAAAAGGCCAAATATAACAATCATGGGAGTCAGAAGGTGCAGAAAGAGAAGCTGGGTTTACAAATGTACTTATTAAAACAATAAGGGAAAAATTCACTAATCTAAAGAAAGAATTGGGAAACAACACCCAGGAGGGCAATACAACTCCCAATAGGCTTGACCAAAAATGATCTTCACCAAGACACATGATAATCAAACTCTACTCAATTGAACATAAGAAAAAGATCCTTGAATGTGCATGCGAAAAAAATCAACTGACATATAAAAGATTACCAATTAAATTCACAGGAGACCTCTCACAGGAAACTCTACAGACCAGAACAGAATGTATTGACATACTCCTGATTCTAAAAGCAAAAGATTGTCGGCCCAGGATAACGTACCTTGCAAAGTTTTCCTTTGTCTTTGAAATAAAATTCTTCTACAGTCAAGAAAAGTTAAAAGAATATGCCTCTTCCATGCCTGTCCTACAAAGGATACTTAAGGATGTTCTCTTGACAGAGAAAAGGAATAGTGCCCACCAAAACCAAAGGCAAATGGGAAGAACATCCCAGTAAAATAACAACAGAAGACTAAATCAATGAACAACTCCTTTGCTAAAATGACAGGACCAAATTGCCACTCATTCACATTAACCCTGAATGTAAATGGCTTAAAATCATCAATAAAACACCACAGATTAGTAGACTGGATTGAAATAACAAAACCTTTCTATTTGTTGCCTACAGGAGACATATCTCACCAACAAAGATCAGCGGAAATCCCATGGCCTACTCACCTGTATCATAAAATCATCATCATCATCATCATTAAAAGTAAAATAAAAAAAAGATTTGATGTTTGCAGCTTAGGATAAAACAGCACTAAAAAGCTAAAAAATGAATAATAAAAGGAAAGTTACGATATAAAAATATATGATGAAGAATAACGTAAGAAGTCATTTTTAAAGTTATAAAATTTCAACTTATTTTTTGATGTTGTTTACATAGTTGACAAGAATGCAGGCCCTTGAGAATCACCTATCAGGGTGGGGAGGGTTGAGGCATGGGGGAAGGTGAGTGGGACAAACGTTTCCAATTTTTTTTCTTTCCTTATCCTTTCTGTATGCGTGGGGGAGGCATATATGCTTGTAAGGGTACACAGTCACTTCTTTAAAATTAGTAAGAGACAATGACATATAGCATTAGGTTACCCAAAAGACACTAAATACTAATGAACAATACACAGACCAAAAACATGCATTGGTTGAACTCAACTAAATAGCAAAGAAAATTAGTGAATGAGTGACCACTTTTTACAGACTTGATAAACAATGGGATGTGGGTGCTCTCAAACCGTTAAAAGTTATCCATTTCCTACAGCTCAACTGGGACACTAGAACTGAGCTCCTAATTCAGGTGCCATTGTAAATGAACATTTGGGAAGCAAAAAAGCAGATAGCGGCCCAGCACGGTGGCCTAGAGGCTAAAGTCCTTGCTTTGAATGCGCTAGGATCCCATATGGGCACAGGTTCTAATCCCAGCAGCCCCCCTTCCCATCCAGCTCCCTGCTTGTGGCCTGGGAAAGCAGTCAAGGATGGCCCAAAGCCTTGGGACCCTGCACCCATACAGGAGACCTGGAGGAGGTTCCAGGTTCCTGGCATCGGATCGGCACGCATCGGCCCGTTGCAGCTCACTTGGGGAGTGAATCATCGGACGGAAGATCTTCCTCTCTGTCTCTCCTCCTCTCTGTATATCTGACTTTGCAATAAAAATAAATGAATATTAAAAAAAAACAGATGGGAGCTCTCTCTACCTCTCTAAAATAAAGTTAGTTTATTCAGATCATTTACTTAAATTTAACTAAATTTTAGATAAATTTCAGTGATAGTGAGTCATATCCACAAACAAGTATTCTGTGAAAACTTTTACAACAGAGTTTGGACAGATTGTATCATACTATTCTGTTGTTGCAAAAGTTTTCACAGCTGGAATTGAAATGAAAAGCAAGACTCATATATAGGACTTCAAATATGGGATTTGGGTATCTACAAAGGTGGCTGAAGTACTGTCCCTAAACTCAAATTCCTTTCCTATCTATTTTTAAATACTGAGTCTGTATTATGCACTTGGGAAAATTTAAAAGCTTAGGAGAGACTGCCACTACTGCTTCCAGAATCCTGCTATGGAGTATTAACATTCCTCCCTCATTACCTGTCTTGCACAAACTAAAAACTAGCAAATATAAGAGGCAGGATGAGCTGTGTAGTTATGAGTTCAGGAATCAAACAGCACTGGATATCAATTTTAGCTCCAAACTTTACCTGATGATGGGCCTCAGGTCTTAAAGAATTATCATACTGGGCCCTAAATTTTGTCAAAGTTAAAACAATATTTAGATAAAAAAGCACTTTATGCACAAGGCATCATTCCCAGATTGGAGGAAACATCCAATGAGAGTTATCCTTCCTATTTTAAATTTTATTTTCATTTTATTCAGAAAGCAAAGAGGAAGCGCTCATCCATCCACTGATTCACTCCCCAAATGCCTAAAGCAGCTGGTGTTAATTCAGACAAATCCAGGAGCCTAGGACTCAATCTGTGTCTTCCAGTGTGTGGTAGATGAGTGTATTTTGGGCATCACTTGCTGCAAGAAATTGGACTGGAAGTGGATGAGCCAGAATAGTTCCCATTATCATCAGTATTGAAAAACAATAAAATATAACTGAGCATATATACTAGACTATACCACAAAATCACCATGGAAAATCCCAACTTCATTTAAAAGCAAAAGACTATGCTTTGCTGCTTACATCCACAAATTCATCTGGTTGGAAGGTATCACTACACTCCAATATACGAAAACTGCACTACAAAATTTGTCTTTTACTTGACAAATAAATCACAATCACACAATACTGGCACAAACTTAGTACTTCAGTTAAACAAAAAATAATAAGGAAAGAAAAACACATTGAGTCAAAGATAAAAAGCAAAGATACCAAATAAACACACCAAGCATTACCAATGAAGCCTTAATTGAATTTAGTGAAACAGCTGAGGAAGAATCAACATTACCAGTAATTTGGCTTAGCCATCCTCGTCCTTACAATGGCTTCTACACAAGGATTCCGTCTTTTTTTTTTTTTTAATCATTGCTCTACCCCAACCTCTGGATTAATGCTTAACACAATGTTACAGTTCCATAAACACAACAACATTTATAAGAGAAATATAGAACTGTAGGGAAATAGGTTAGAATGTATCTGAGAGTTTCCAAAATGATGGCAGAGTTTACCAGAATGAAGGGTATCAGGTTTGGGGAAGCTCTCTGCTGATAACTCAGTCTCTTTTATTCAATGAGGTTCCTTGCGAACCTCAGAAGCAATGATCAACATTATATCTATATGGTCAATTTGGCATTGTGAAGATGTCAAAAACAAGACCCTGATAGGCTGCAATGATTAGGAAATCTTTTTTATGACACCTTTATTCATCCGGCATCTTACAGTTGCGCTCTGTAGCCCCTTGTTGGATGCCTGCATGACTCAAAGAGAGGAATGGTGATAGAACCAATCTTAATGAGTAATCCTGAGCCTGGCTGAGGCTCTCCTTCAGAGCTAACTTGGAAACGTGTTTGCAGAAGTGGGAGGAGTTAGCTCAGAATTATCCGAGTCCATTCATTCGGCCAAACGGACCAAAAACCACATTCACCCATGGGAGATAAAGAAAATAGCGGCACCCTCCACAAATACATGGCGGTAGGACCCATCCTGTAGTGAGCAGGGCAAGAACCAAAATCACTCTGACCCGCTAAACTGAAACGCAGCGGTGCAGGATAGCCATGAGCGGCTGAGCAACGCTCCCTGGACATTCCACCCGCAGTGTCCTAAAACTCCTCTAAGTTTTGTCCAACTTCTTATTCCCCACACGAGAAACTAACGACTTGCCCGACACGCCAGAGGTCCACACCTGGTGTTATTCGTTGCAAAATCCTCAACTCCCGCCAACAGGTTTGGGATGTATCCGCCCGAAAACGGAAGTGACGTTCAAAGGGAATGACCTGAAAGTAAATGATTTCAAATACCTACAGTCTGAGCTTCTCACGATGTTGCGATACATCTCTCCTCTCGGTGAGGATGGAGAAAAGGATTCAATACAAACTTGGAACCACTCATGTTCCGCACCAATCTCCGAGTCTCCCAAATGTTTTGTCTCATTGGCCAAAGGAGGCGGCTTAGGTGCTTCGCAGAAACTACAATTCCCGTCAGGCAGCGCATGCAAGCGGTTCAAAGGGTATGAGTGTGAGCAGAGCATCTTGGGAATTGTAGTCACGTTTGGGCTAAAAAGAGCAGTCCATCCCGCCCTCTGCCATTGAGGCTGTGAAGACCAGGCGTTCAGTTTGGAGCCCGTTACAGCTCAAGAGAGGAGCCAAAACCTCACTTGTCTTCACATGGAGAATAAAAATTTTCCTTTATTCTTACAAGGCAGCATAAGCACTAGTTGAAGCAATATCGCCTTTGAAAAAAATAGTACGTAAAGGTCAGTAAACACTCCCGGAACTACCTCTCCTCAGACTTCCAACTCGTGGGAAAAGGTGGCTCTTTTACAAGTGGGCAAAATGGCTGTCGTCCTAGTTTTGTCATTGGTTGGCCTTTGCGTCCATCAAGGGCGGTTGCTTGCCACCGATTGGTTGTTTTTCCCTTGAGGGTGGAGGAAGACTTGGCACGGCTCTCTCGCGGCCCGGGAGGAGATAAAGGGGGTGGAGCGAGAGCATTGATTTCAAGGCTGATTGGACGTTCTCCACGTCACTTCGTGCCTGTACAGCCTACTGATTAGTCGATTGCCCCTCAACGAGAACGAAGAGGCGGGGCCGGTCGTGGTGGGAAGGGGCGGGATTCAGCCAGCCGCGGCTGCCGCTGGAGCCGGTGTCCGGGCTGGTGATGGGGTTAATTCCCTTTCGTAAGACTCTGACTCGCACCCACCCAGCCCCGCCGTCGCCCCGCCGCGCCGCGCTCCAACCGCCTCCTCCTCCTCCTCAGTAACGCGGGTAAGAGATGCCCTCCCCTCCCCCCACCGGCAGCTCCCCGGGAATAACGCGCCTCGCTCCCCTCCCCCGCCCGCCAACCGGTAGCGCTAACGGAGAAGGAGGCAGACAGGGGAGAGATGTGGTGTGTGAGAAGGTGGCCTGGCCGGCCCGGGCCGTGAGCGCTCGGGCCAGGGTCCCGCCGACATCCTGAGGTGCCAGTCCGCCCGGGAGCTCGAGTTGGGAGGGCAGCCGGGCTCGCCCGGCCCCAGCGCGGCGACTGCAGGCGCAGCCTGTCCCCGCCTGGTGCGCCCACCGCCGCCACCCGGGGCCATGTGAAAAGCAAAGCCCCTCGAGGCCTAAAGCCGAGGAGGCAGGGGAAAGGTTTCCGCGGCCCCGCCGTGGCTGCCGCTGCTCTCGAAGCCCCAGGGACTGGGGAGCCCGCCGCCGCAGGCCTGCCAGGAGCGGGTGCCGTGCGTGGTTCCGCGCCCGGGGACTCGACGCGGGTGTTCGCGCCCGCCCGGCCCGCCCCAGGCGGCCGCACCCCTGGCCTCGGACCGGGAGAAATTGGTTTTTTGTTGTTGGTTTTTTTTCCTCTCGAGGAAATCGGACAATGACTGGCTGGTGAAATGTAGATATATCTTTTCTGTGGTACTCGAAAAAGCTTTAATGGGAATACATACACACACACACACACACATATACATACATATATAATTTTTTTTTCACAGAAGTTGAATGACTGTCCCTGCTAGGGTCTCTGGGGAACCGTGATACACACTTTACAATTTATGAGCTTTCAGGCAGACATCCACCACCCCCAACCGTCACCACCCCGGATTCCTTCCTGAAGTTTTGTTTTTGTTTTCTACATGTGGCAATCAGGTGCAAAAGAGTACCTCTGTTCTTCGAACTTGGCATGTTACAAAGCAATCTTAGGTTGTTGAGACTGCCGTAAACCCAGGTATAATTGTTCCTGAGGTAGCAGCTCAACTAAGAGATGGAGAGGTGTTTTCCAAAATAGGATGGCTTAGTAAATAAATAGCAAGTGGTTTTTCCAGTACCACTTCGTGGAAACATAACACACCAGAGTGCCTTTAGCTTAAATGTCATTGATTCCAAGAGCTTTGGAGTGATGGAAAAGTTCAAGTCAAACTGCAGGTCCACCCATTTATGATACTTGAAACAAGGTTCATGAAATATTTAGTAAGATGCCATTTTGATAAGAATACTTAAACCTGCCTCGGTTTTTGAAAATATGACATTTAAGGGATATCCTGTTATGCTTTCTTCAGTTCTTCATTGAGCACTTATTTAAAAAATCACCTCCTTAGCTTTTTTTTGGGGGGGGGGGAGGGTTGTCCTGGGGGAATGTGTCCTTAAACAATGGATTCTGTAATCTCTGGTAGACAGGACTGTAATCAGATAAAATCCAAGGCCCATCTCTGAGGCCTACTTGTTATCAGCATAAACTTGGGTTATGAAGAATCTGAGCTTTAACCAAGTGTTTGGCCAGTTCATTTAGGAGCTGAGATGACTGTTAGGGCTTAATGAGTTTCCCTATCGTGCAATTAGTACACCTAGATACAGTATTGGTATAGATTTATAGAATCAGAATATGGCCAGAATTTAGGTAGATGGTGTGTAGGGTTTTTTTTTTTAATGAAGCATACAACTTTGAAAGTTCAGTGGCTTCAGTTATCCGTAAAGTACCCCAGCATAGGTCACTCAGCCTAATATTTTCTGTAACTCAGTTATTTGATTGTACAGTTGGTATTTTCAAATCTCATGTGTGTTTTGTGTACAGATGGAGTCTTGATAAAAATGTAGGAGGCCTCTATGTCCTCTGGCTATCTTTGCTACCACTGTGTGAGCCTCAATTTGTTTTCTTCATCTATGAAATGGGAATGATGCCTGAATTGTGGAGTTGTGAGGAATAAAGATTTAATGCCATTAGCCTTGTACCTGACACACAGTTTGTGTGATTAAATATTGACTGTTGTTTTCATGCATATTTGGAGAGATTTGTTGTTCATATGTGCACGATATTGGTGCTGCCTCACATTTGTTATTGTGAAAATGACTAGGAATCTTAATTTATAGAGTAATGGTTCAAGTAGGTACAGTTTGCAACTAGCCACAAAGTAGATGAGAAATTGGTCATCAGGTATGAAAGAGTGCTTTATCTTAGACATTTTCTTGCCTTTAACTCAAAATGCGCATCTTTGTGGAATGTGTCTTAAGTGGAATGTTACTGTACTCCATGTTATAGTAATGACCCTTGGACTCTAATACAGAGTTAAGATAAAGGAAGGCATTTTGTTTCATATGCACATTTACTGACTGCAGTTTCCTTGCTGTTCTTTTAAATTCTCATTATTTACACATATTTGGGTTTTTCTTTTCTGTTAAGTATCCCAAATAGGCTGTTCTTTGTATTTCTCTGGTAGTACCTGAAAATATCCTGGAGCTTTTTATACAGCATCAGTATTCTCACAATTTGTAAAACTACACTTAAGAGTCATATGTAAAGGATTTTGTTATGAAATCTTTGATGAGTATATTTTGTCAAGGTTCAGGGCAGCTGCACCTGAGGTGGAAAATGAGCTGAGGAAAATAATGTTACAGTGGGCCTCTTCAGTTATTGAGACCAATACAATCAAATGTTCCTCCAGGGAGCCATTACCTGGCTGCAGCGAAAATTGAAGTAAAAATGTTCAAATATTGTAGAAAAGATATACCTTGCCAAGTAGTAAGAGGTTTTTCTTAACAGCCACTTTACTTTTTTTCCTTTTTTTAAAGATTTATTTATTTGTATTGGAAAGTCAGATTTACAGAGAAAAGGAGAGACAGAGTAGGATCTTCCATCCGTTGGTTCACTCCCCAAGTGGCTGTGATGGCAGCTGATCCACATTCAGGAACCAGGAGTTTCTTTTGGGTCTCCCATCCTCCACAGCTTTCCCAGGCCACAAGCAGGGAAAGTGGAGCTGCTAGAATACGAACTGGTACCCACATTGGATCCTGGTGCATACAAGGCAAGAACTTTAGCATTATGCTGCTGTGCCAGGTCCAGCTTTATTTTGCCCAGTTGAGTTAAGGTTAACTTTTAATTGCTCAAAAATGAAGAAATAGCGAGAATTGTTAATTCCTGAAAATCTTTTAATAAGAAATACTTAAGGCTTGATGTGTTTGTCATTTTGACTGTTAAATTTTTCATATTATACATTTGTCAGAAAATGTGTTTCAAAAACATGTGTTACAAATGACAATGAAATTTTCAAATAGCTGATGGAACACCAACCACAGAATCAGTACTCCACAATCGCATCTGATACAGATATGTTAATGTATCACTTATAACTTAACTACATTGAAATGACTGCTGTAAAAAGAAGTGTCTTTTTTTATGTAATAATTTTTCAAGTGTTAAATTGCCTTCTACTTGGTCACTGGAATATTCCACAGTCTTCACTAATAATGCAGATATACAAAGAATAAATTCTATAGTTAAACAAAACTTTAGAAGTTGAGTTCTCTACTAAATAAGGAAATGTTATACTGGCATAATTATATAATTCCATACCTGGTCTATTGAATGTGTATGTATCTTTCCCAAAACTTAATTAGTCATTGCCTGAAGGTTGAACATATCGGTTAATCCGGATTGAAATAACTGAGCAGTAAAGTCAGTTAAAGCTCACTTTCTACCTTGTTTTCTAATAATTTAGCTTTTTTCCTTGAGATTTTTCTCTCAATTTTTTTTCACATGTTACTTGTTCTTCATCTTTACACAGTTATGAAATTTTTTATTGAATTTTAAAAGCTTGATTGTTATCCTCTCTTTTTTCAAGATTTATATATTTTTATTGGGAAGGTAGATTTACAGCGAAAAGACAAAACAGAGGAGGAAAGGTCTTCCATCTGCTAGTTCACTCCCTAAATGGCTGCGATGGCCAGAGCTGAGCCCATGTGAAGCCAAGAGCTGCTTATGGGTCTCCGCGTGGGTTCAGGGTCCTAAGCCGTGGGCCACCTTCCGCTGCGCTCCTCAGCCACAAGCAGGGGTTGGATGGGAAGTGGAGCAATTGGGATATGAACCTGTGCCGATAGGGGATATCTGCACTTGGAGGTGGAGGGTTAGACAGTTGAGCTATGGTGCTGGGCCCAGTTTTTCTCTCTTTGCCTTGTGAATTATATATTTGTAATTTTTCCTTAATTTTTACTGGTAGTCTCACTTCTCTCATCAAATTATAAAGATTTTAAGCCTTATTTCAATACTAGATTATATAACATGTTTAAATTATAGCTCCTAGAATTTATTTGGCTAATGTTTTCATGTACAAATCTGTTATTACTTCCTTTCAAAAGAAATTCAGTAAAGAAAATAATCCATTTATATATTTATTCTTGACCCTTTCTCTTGAAAGGCAATAATTTGATATTGTTTGATATTGGGGTTTAAAATACTGTAATTTGACTTCTCTCAACTCAGACAAATGACAGAAATTACATTTGTGGACCAGATGTACAATTAACTTCACTAGTCTATCTTCTGCTTGAAGAATTCCAAAACTAAAGTAAAATATCACCTTATAATCGAATATAGAAGTTTTACTGTGGATTTGCCTTGCTGCCTTGGACCTCATTGCTCAAGGATGCTCTGAATTGGGGAAAAAAGAAAGAAAGGAAGGAAAAGGAAAAAAAAGGAGTTTAACATGCTATCCAAAATTCTGTACCTGAATGCAAGATAATTCTATACCTGAATGTATGAGGTCCTTGTATTAATGGACCCTAATTTTAGAAGTTTCCTGGGAAAGATATTTACTTACTACAGCATTACTATTTTTAGAAACCTGTATCTGATTTTTTCCCTTCTCTTTCTGTTCTACTCCAAGCAACGAAAATATTTTCTACTCTGGAATAGTTACATGTGACACATCAGTGTTGTACAGAATGGTAAAAAGGAAACACAGTAACCTGAAAGAGACCCCCCTATACATACAACCTGAGTTTAAAAAATAGAACTGCCAAAGACTAGGTCTTATTTACATTTACATTCTCCATTATGGTGGGGAACAGTGAATGTTGATAATTAGGCCTGGAATTGTTGGAAGAGAATGAGTATGAAGGTTACAAGATAACTTGTAATGAAATAGTACTGTATGTTAATTGAGGCTGCTACAAAATCTGCATTTTACAAAATTAATTAGAACTGCACGCTATAAAACCGAAATAATGTCAGTAAGGTTGTAGATTTTATCAGTTGATTTCCTAATTTTATTATTGAACTAGTTGATGTTATCACTGGGGGAAATTAGATGAAGGGTTCTGGGACCTGCATTACTATTTTGTGCAACTTCCTGTGAATCTACATTTGAAAATTATCATCATATTACGAAGAATACCATTCATATATATATGTTCCTGGTTAGTTGAGGAGGGAAATGTCTGGCACACAGACCATGTAAGGCCCGCAAAATTATTTGTTCTGGCTCTGTCTGGGCAACCACAAGCAGGACTTGAAGTAAATCTATAACAGGCTGATGTTTAAGTTGATAGTTTTGTGTAACCTGCAGATGACATTATAGATATTAAAATGATCCTTAGAAAAAAGTTTCCCCTACCCCTAGTATATAACATTGGCAGTAAAGGTACCTGTTATAAACAGCTGTTCTTTGCAGAAACCTACAATTTATATGTATTATTTTTACTGATCCATGTTCACATGTATCTGCTAAACCACACTCACCTATATGCCTCTATATCAAACATCCAGGATAAAGTTTCCACTTGTACTTTGTGTATCTTGTTTTCCTAAATGTCTATGCTTTGCTCATTCTCCTTTTGTTAAAGCTTGCTTCTCTTTTATTTGCCAATTGCTCTTCAAAATAAACTAGAAATAATCTGGTATTACTCATCGTGTTGCTCATTGTTTGCTTGCCATAGAATCATTTGGTCAAGAGGTGTTGTGTTATTCAAATAGGTAATTAACATTTTAAGCTTTTTAACTGCAGAATGGGATAAAATATGTTCACATAACAGCATGTCGAGTACAAGACCAGCAGATAAGAACTAATTTGAGGGAAGAGGGCAGTATGTATATGCTTGTTAAATTACTGTGTGGTTATTGTATGACTAACCACATTACCTTCCTTTAAATATTTGAGAGACAAAGCTCCCATATGTAGGTTCACTCTCACAAGTGTTTGTGACATCGTTATCTATTCTAAGGTCAAAGAAATAAATGGGCACTCAATCCAGATCTCCCACAAGAGTGGTCGAGGGTCAGGAGGATGGTAAGAACCCACTTGCTTGAGTCAGGAGCCAGGGAGAACCAGGTACTTAGCCTTGTTTAATCACTAGGCCAAATGCCCACCTGACCTTAAGGCTTTTAATACGTGAATATTAATTGTGTTGAAGCAATGGAAGAATGTAAGGTGTAAAATGGTAGTATAGAAAATGTTTCTCATACTGTGTAATGTCAGATATATATCCCTGAGCCATTTTAATTGTGTATGGTGTTTATGGAAAGAGGGCACTCATTTATTTTATGTGTGGATGTCCAGTTTTTATCTTCAGAATCATTTTTTGAAAAGGTTGTTACTTTCCCGTTGACTTTTCTTGGCATTGTGATGGAAAATTGGTTGACTAAAAAATGTGGGTGGTTATTTCTGATCTCAAAATTCTGTTCTGTTGATTTATATCTTTGTATGCTGTTTCATTATTTGCTTCTTAGCAAGCTTTCAAGTTGGGATGCGTGAGTCCCTCAGCTCATCCTTTTCAAGCTTATTTTGGCTATTCTGAGACCCTTTTGTTTCCCTGTGTAGGTTAGGATAAGTTTGCAGTTTCTTTGAAGAAACCAGTTTGTTTGATAGGGATTATGTCAGATATTTAGTTTGGTAGGATAATGTTACCATTTTAACAAATTGAATAAATTGGCTAATGATTTTTTTTACGAAGAGTCATAAACCCATTGAGTGTTAAATTCCATATATTTTTAAAATATTTAATTATTTTCATTAGAAAGTCAGATATGCAGAGAGGTGGAGAGATGGAGAGAAAGATGTTTCCTCTTCTGACTCACTCCCCAAGTGGCCGAAATGGCTGGAGCTGTGCCATTTCGTAGCCAGGAGTCTCTTCTGGGTCTCCCACGCAGGTGCAGGGTCCTAAGGCTTTGGGCCGTCCTCGACTGCTTTCCCAGGCCACCAGCAGGGAGCTGCAAGGGAATTGGGACTGCTGGGACTAGAACCAGCACCCATATGGGATCCCGGGACATGCAAGGTGAGGACTTTAGCAACTAGGCTACCACTCTGGGCCCTAAATTCAATATTCTAAAAGAAATAAAGTTAAAATAATGAGTAAGGCGTCACTTAAATATTTAAATGTCCTCAGTGTCAGACTTATGTTAAGATGGCTAGGTTTTCGTAGCTGCTTTAGCACTCTGATTATACGTGGTTTTGGTTGCAGTAAGGCAATGTAGCTGCATTTAGTGAAATGAAAAGGAGAGAACTTAAGGGATTCTTTGAAGGACTCTTGGTGACCTCACATTGGTCCTCTGTCCTCATTTAAGAATCAATGTTCAAATGGAAAAAAAATGCACAGTATGTTTGTAAACTCAAAAATCTGTTTAAACTACCATGTAACTGGGCCCGGCGGCGTGGCCTAGCAGCTAAAGTCCTCACCTTGAAAGCCCTGGGATCCCATATGGGCACCGGTTCTAATCCCAGCAGCTCTACTTCCCATCCAGCTCCCTGCTTGTGTCCTGGGAAAGCAGTCGAGGACAGCCCAAAGCTTTGGGACCCTGCACCCATGTGGGAGACCCGGAAGAGGTTCCAGGTTCCCAGCTTCGGATTGGCGCGCACCAGCCCGTTGCGGCTCACTTGGGGAGTGAAACATCAGGTGGAAGATCTTCCTCTCTGTCTCTCCTCCTCTCTGTATATCCGGCTTTCCAATAATAATAAATCTTAAAAAAAAGAAAACTACCATGTAACTGACATGAGTGACATGATTTTTGAATTGGTTACTTCGTCTCTTGAATTATTTCATCTTAATCTGTTAAGTGGGAGTAATTAACAGCTCATTTTAGAATTTGTAGAAGGAAGATCTAAAGTAAACCTGTAAAGGTTTTAGTATATAGAAACCACTAAGGAAAATATGATATTTGTTTATCCTTGCTGACTTTTTTATATAGGAACAACTAATTTTTTTTTTCCAGCGATAAGTTTACAGATCACAACATGATAACCACCACATAAATTATATTCATTGTAATAGTATTTCCTTAAGAGCCAAAAGTCATATAAATTTTCATGATTAGTCTTCTGAAATACAAATATTATGAATGCGTAAAGGAAAGGGCCAAGAAAAAAGGAAAAACAATCTCAGAAATGGGCAAGTAAAATTAGTGCCTCCTTTAAAACATTTTTTTTACTCACCACAGTGTATCTGTTCACTTGAAGAATGGAGAAAGTTACAAAATTTCTGACTTAAATTAGAGAATTTTGCTTTGGTTTGCATTTTCCATACTTTTTTTGTTTAACATTTTATCATTTTATTTCATTGGAAAGGCAAATTTACAGAGAGGAGACACAGAGAGAAAGATTTTCAATTCATTAGTTCACTCCACAGATGGCCACAGTGACCAGAGCTGAGCCAATCTGGAGCTAGGAGCCAGTCTTCTAGGTCTCACTCTTGCATGTAGGGTCCCAAGGCTTTGGGCCAACCACCACTGCTTTTCCAGACCACATGCAGGGAGCTGGGTGGCAAGTGGAACAGCTTGGACACAAACCTAGTGCCCATATGGGATGCCAGTGTTTGCAGGTGCAGGATTGGCTAGTTGGACCATTGCACCAGCCCCTGCTTTTTTCGTATA
Source organism: Ochotona princeps (assembly GCF_030435755.1). Lineage (NCBI taxonomy): Eukaryota > Metazoa > Chordata > Mammalia > Lagomorpha > Ochotonidae > Ochotona > Ochotona princeps. Next base: position 20,231,653 of record NC_080836.1, read on the forward strand.
AAATAGGAATATATCAAGTCCTTAATGATTCACCAAATACGGACCAAATCAGTTATACAGCTCTAAAGTGGACTAGTGTTGTCATAGCAGGTAAACTCCATTTGTTTCCATCCAAGGTGCTACAGTTGTGATCCAGTTACTTGATAATTAATTGCCTGGGATAAGTGGTGGAAGCTGAAGCAATCCTTGGATACTTACCACCATTAGTCTTGCTCAGCGCTGGCTGTTGTGGCTACTTGCAGAGTGAGCCAGCAGATGGAGAATCTTTGTCTCCCTTTCTGTGACTCTGACTTCAAATAAATAACAAAAAATAAATAGACTCTGCATCATTACAGGAATAACTGAGTTCATATGTAAAGCTAACATGATATAATTATTTTTTAAAGGAAAGACGTGGTGAATTTGCTTAGCATCCATTCAGTATATATTAAAATCATATAGTTTCTTATTTGGCTATTTAATACAGAGAACCCTTGCCTTTGTGAATCTTATTTTGTAGTGAATGAGACAAAGAAATTGTGTGTTGCTGTGTGAGAAATATGAGAAATTATTGTAATGTAGAAGAAACAGGTTGAAAGATTAGAGACAGGTGGAATAGAACATAAGGCCTGTTTGAGTTATTTATTGATTTCTTTATATGAGAGAGGAAGAAATAGGGAAAGACAGACTGAGCACGCACATCTGCTGATTTACTCCCCCCAAATACCGACAAGGACCAGGTCGGTGTTGAGCCAAGGTTTGAAGCCAGAAACTGAACCCAACTCCTGCTGCCTAGGCTATCATTGTTACCTCTCAGAATTTACTTTAAGCAGGAGCCACAGATGTGGATATGAACCCTGAAGTCCTACATGTAAGACAGACATCTTAACTGTTGCACTAAATGCCAACCCCGGGGCCTGATTTTTTTTTTTTAATAATTTTTATATTTATTTTATTTATTTGAGAAACTGACACAGAGATCTTCCCTTTGCTGGTTCACTCCCCAGATGCCCACAGCAGTTAGAACTAGGCCAGGCTGAAGCTAGGAGTGAGAAGTTTGATTCTGACCTCCCACGTGCTTAACAGGAACCCATGTACTGGAGCAGTAGGTACTGCCTCCCAGGGTGCACAAGTCAGGAAACTCGATTAGAAGCAGAAATGGAACTCAAACCCAAGGAATCCAGTGTTGCTTGTAAGCATTCCCTGTGATGTCTTAATCTGTCTGAAGTATTTCTTTTAGCCAGAGTAGTCAGCAAAAAACATCTGTTGGTGAGCAAACACCTGAATGAAAAAAAGTAAGACATGGCATAGATAAGGGAAGAACCTTATCGCCGGAACAATGCTGGAAAGGCCAAGGGATGGGACAAATTATGCAGGTGGAAGTCAGCTTGTTTGCAGAGTTTGGCATTGTTCAGCTGAGGATAGGATTTCAAGGAACAACTGCATCCAGTTTGTAGTAGTATCTTTGAGATGGTTGTTGGCTAATATGTTACTTCCGCATGAGAGACTCTTCATCCCAAAAGTTAACTTTTAGGGGACACTTGGAAAGTCTAGGCCCAAATCGTGAATTGCCGCAAATCAAGGAATTTCTGTTTCTGAAAGATACTAAGCTTTGGTTTTTTTTGTTTAATTACCTGCAGTTTTATAGAATGCCAAATCTTTGGGTTGAAAGGTGGCTTTTCCCTAGTTGCCTGCTTGTGTTTGCCTTTTTCCAGTGGTTATAAGAATGGAAGAAGGGGAGGTATTTAGTTTATGCCTTTTGAATAAACTCGTGTGCATGTCTGACATTATACAGAAATTGTCCAAAGTCTCAGCCTTTCCTTGAACTTTTCTGCCATCAAAAGCCATTGCTAAGGGGTCCTTTATCTCTATACTGTATGTTTCATATTCTTCAGATAGCTACAAAATGTTGTCTTATTCTCTTTTTGTTCTTTTCTCTCCCTCCTTATTTATTTTTAATATGGAATGCTTCATGAATTTGCTTGTCATCCTTGTGCAGGGACCATCCTCATCATTGCAATTTTAATATATGTGCTGTGGAAGCGAGTACTCCCCCCCTCCTTGATGTAGAGAAGGAAGCTAAAAGCTGAGAGAGAGAAAATTCAGCTGGTCTCAGTCAAAGTGAGATGTTGCTATAATACTGCAGCAGTATCGTTGTCACCTGTCCCCCTGTTACTTTTTCCTGGACCCTCTTCCCTTCAGTTAGAGAATGGAAACTAAGGTGTGGATAAGGATGGGGAGTTTTCTTTGTGTAGGCCCAAAACGTGCCTCCTTTTCCTACTTGTACTCCAAATGAATAGAATAGAGTAGTAACCTTCCTGGTATACTCAGTGGGTAATAATCTCCCCTTTTTTATATATATGGTTCAGCATCCTCCTTAGGCTTATAGGTTGTGTTCTGTTTGAAAAGCTAAATGTGGTCCTCATAATAGTGTATTGGGTCTTGTCACAGAACTAAACACATGAAAGCTGTGTGAATTTAGTTTTTTTTTTTCTTACCACTGGGAAGAAGTATTTGAAGGAGTTTTTTTAATCTGTTTTTAAATTATTTTGATAATGATTAATTCAATTTGAGGAAACAGCCTCAGATTTAAGTGCTTGTACTTAGGCATTTTTGCCAGCTTCTGTACCTTGCAGTCAAACTTGTTTCACTTTTATTGTTCAGTACTTTCAGTTTGTAAGCATCTGGAGACTGACCAAAAAGCCAAACCAGTGGGTAATAATCTCCCCTTTTTTATATATATATGGTAACCAGTGTAGAGTAAATATGAATACAAAATGCACAGATGGTAAATATACCATTTGATGAATTTTTGACAGAGCATATACATCTTTCCAGTATCTGTATCCATGATGATTAAAAACATCACCATTATCTCAGAAAGTCTTCTTGTTCTTTCCTGTGTATTCCCATGCCTCAAGAAGTAATCAAAGTTCTGATTTTTCTCTACTGTGTAGAAAAAACATTATATTTGCCTGTTACCCAATTTATGCGAATGAAATCATACAGAATACACTTGCTCTCTTTGTGTGCAAGGCTTCTTTCAAAATCAACGTGTGTTTCAAATCCATTTTGTTGCATATACAAATGTTGTTTTTCTATTTCCAAGTTGAATAAATTTCATTGAATAAATACTTGTTTCATTTGTCACTATGTTGATGATTATCTGTACTATCTTGATCCTTTTATTGTTTAGAAAATCATGTGACTCACATGCGAAAAGGTTTAAAATTCTCAAATAAGAAATACATGTTAGTGTGCAGTACAATGCACACAAGCTTTTTAATTTTAAATACACTTGGAAGGCAGAGTTGAGATGGAGAATGACAGGGAGAATCTTCTATCTACTGGTTCTGTCTTCCCAGATGGCTGAAAAGAACAGGGCTGGGCCAGGCAGAGAAAAAGCCAGGAACCTAGAGCTGCTTCCAGGTCTCCCAAGTAGGTTAGGGTACCAAGGCCTTGGACTGTCTTGTGCTGCCTTTTCAGGTGCATTAGAGGAGAGCTGGATCCATAATGGAGCAGCCTGGTCTTGAACCAGCACCTAGATGGGATGTTGGTGGTTCAGATAGTGGCTTTACTCCCGTTGGCACAGTGCCACCCCTCACTAGTTCTTTTATTATTGTTTTCCTTTACTTCTTTATTTTACTAGTTCATGGAATTAGTTAAAAGTAGGCCGGCTGTAAATGTGAATACTGCCAAATGCTATAGGATTTCTTGCTATTCTCAGTAATATAAAAAGTAGATAGGAAGATTACTTTAAAGCATTCTCCTTTTTATAAGTTTCGGACTTTCCTGTTAAAACCTTAGAATTAACTTGCTTTTGCCTATGTCATTGATTAAATTTAGTAATTGGTATTTCTGTTAATTATGTGTATTTTAGTGTACAGTTTTCCCATCCTGCATTTTATCTACATTTACAGCTCAGCTGATACTAAGCCAAGAGCATCCACCAGGTCTCCCACCCCGGTGTCGGGAGGGGGAAGAGTGTAGAGTCCCAAGGCTTTGAGGGAGCCTAATGGAAAGCGCGGCAGCCAGGATAGGAACCAGCACCCATATGGGATCCTGGCAGATGCAAGGTCTTAAGTAGAAGTCTTTAAAGAATGTCAGTCTGCAAATATCACATATTGTATGATTTCTTTTCTAGAATATTTCCAGAATAGGCAAATCTATGCAGACAGAATAAAGCAGGTTATATTTCTCTAGGGTTTGAGAGGAAGAACAGGAAGTGATTCTTGAGATAATATGGTACTCTTGTGGAGTAATGAAAACTTTGTAAACAAAAGTTGGTTATGCAACATTGTGAATTCACTAAATACCGCTGATTTAAACCTTTAAAATCTCTCATTGTTTTACAAGATTTTTCACCTCAATTTAAAAAAAAAAAGACTGTTAGCCTGACATCAATTTTCCACATGAATCAGTCTTGATCCAGAGATTTTTTTCAGTTTTTAATGAACTTTATTACTTTTTGATAAACATTACTATCAGTTCTTCCTGTTGCAACTTTTTAAATGACAGATTTTAGTTTAAAATCTTATAGCCTTATCTAGGTTGTCTTTTCCATCATCTTTTCATATGACAATTTAAAAATTAATTTTTCTGTTTTCCATTATGCCACAGAGAAATTTTGTCTTGGTGTGTTATTCACTGTACACATTCTACAGCGTTTTTAAAGGTTGTTTTGATTATGGATGATTCTTAAATGAAAACGAGAGAAGAAAGTGTAATTTAGCATTAGCATATGAGCTGTTATGTAGATTTTATTTATTTCAGTATTGAGATGCAGAACACAGTGATAAAACAGGTGCCAGAATTAACTGATTATTAAATGCAATTTGTGACTATCACTTGCACTTTCAGAAAGGACTTATCCATCTTTCTAGATAACATTTTTTCTTGCTTTACGTGACATTTGTGAAAATGTCAACAAAGGTGTTAACTCTAGGTCAAAGGACTTCTTAATTTATGAAAGTGACATTGAGAACACAGAAATAACTGCTTATTAAATTGTCTTTAAAGGCATACAGACATACCTCTGGCTCAACTCTAATGGGAATTAATTTGAGTCAAAGTTTATATAAAAAGTTACATCTTCTGCTCTTCTTTTTCTTTTCATGTTTTCTATGAAATGTTAGAATCTCAGTAGATGATCTTTTAAAATTAACTATAAGAGGCATAGATTTACACCTGCGTTTTTCATCCACAATGGTGAAAACTAATTGATAACATTAATTCAATTTCTTTTCAATGTTCTGTCATAATATTTGAATCCAGTCATTTTGTGTCATGTCCTTTTGTATCGCAGAACTCCTTCTACCTGGCATCTTAGGTTTCAGAGCTATTACAGTAGTTGCCCTTCATGCACAACTGGTATATTCTAGAACTGAGTGGATTCCTGAAACCTCAGATAGTTTCTCCCAGTTTTTAAATCGGGCATGGGAAGAGATTGACAATAATAACACTAAAATAGAACAGGTATAGTATACTATAATAAAATTTAACTTTTAAGTGTGATTCAAATATCTCGTATTATGCTCAGCCTTCTTGTGATGTATGAGGTGATAAAATGCTACCTGTTGAGATGTGAAGTAAGGTGATGAGATAGCCCATAAAGTAACCACTGGGGTTACTACAAAGGGTTACTTGAATTAAATGGATTGTGAGTACAGCAATAGTTGATGTGGTAACCAGTGGAACTACTAAGTGACTAATGAGTGATAGTTTATGAAGTATGAAAGTGGTGGACAGAGAAATGATTCACATTACCAGCAAGACAGAGTAGGATGACATAATGTTTCTACATGCTGTTCACAATGGCATGCAATTTAAATTTAAATTTTCTGCAGTGTTTCAGACTAGCATTGGGTATTGAAACCATAGTAAGTGAAACCACAAGTAACGTATACTACTGAATTTGCCCAAAGATAACTAATAGCTAATAATTCAGCCAGGACTTAAACTTTAAACATAACTTCATGCTATCCAAAGTATAAGTTATTATGGGAGTTAACCAGGCCAATTAATATGCCTTTTGTTTCCTGGGATCTAATGGAGGCAAATTATTTGGAACATTTAGTATAACTAGCTTCTCAGACATATTACAGTTATACTCCATATCTGATTTAACTATAATGTTGTGGTTAAAAATCCTACTTGCTTACAGCTAATTGCTTTTGTACTTAGAAGACCTTTCCTGTTGACTCACTTCTATCACTTAGGGAGATAAAAATATCTATTAGTACTATTGAATAAATGACTGGCATGTGGTCCAACTTTTTATAGGTACTCTCTAGTTAGTTGATTCAGATGAGTTCTAATTTACTCTGATCACAGTTTCAACATTAATTGGGCACCTGGTAGTGATTTTCTGTCAATCTATTATTAAAACTTTTATCTGGCCATTTTGGTGGAACTGGTTAATAGATTCAGCCAGGCTGATATGTCTCTTTTTTTCTCGTAGAAGGTCAGAAAAAAGAATTAGAAATGGGAGAGACTGCCCATCATAGATAGACTAATAGTAAAAAACTGAAAGCTGAAATCAGTGAAGAAAGTGTGATCATGGAAAGCATCCATCAAGTAGTTTAAAGGCACAGATACTTAACATCATATAATGTAGCTGTAAATTTTCAGTGTTGACTTTTTAAAAAAAACCTGCCAAGGTTGCCATATTACATACTGATATTCTGTTTGTAAAAGAATAATGAAAAACAGAGTATTGCAACAGTCATCTACAAAATGTATTTTTTTCTGTTTTTTGTTTCTGTTTTGCGGGTGCATTAAAATGAAATCATTGAATTTGCATAGGAACACTGACGTTTATTTCAAACTCACCATTGCCAAATTATTTGTCTTGTGCTAGAAGAACTTGTTCAAGTGGAATATTCTAATTATTTAGCTTTTTAAATTGAGTAGAATATCAGAAATAATTGTTACACTGATTTGAAAATGTTTTTCATTATTTGATTCATTAAGCTTTAGGTTTTAAATCAGTTTACATTGAGGCAAATATTTATTTTCACGTGAAAATGATGTCTTGTTTCCAGTATTTATTTTGAAGCAATAAATGAACCTGCACTGCCTAGTGTCTGCTAATTGCAGAATTGAGAAGTCAGCATAAATTGTCAGTGATATAAGTAAAAAGTAGCTTCAGGGTGACAGTCTCAGTTTTTTATTTCACAGAAGATAAATTTAACTCCCATTGCCTTCTATTCGCTCTCCACATGTCCATAGTTGCCCAGACCAGGCCATGTTGAAGCCAAGTTAATTCTCAATATGATTCTTCCATGTGACTAACAAGGATGCAAATATTTGAGATGCTGTTTAGGGTGTTGATGTTTAACTGGCAAAATTCTGAACTCCAACTTTCTCACTTGGTTGTACTTTAGATTTTTTTTTAAAAGACTTTATTTTTATTGGAAAGACAGGTATACATAGAGAAGGCGAGACATAGAGGAAGCTCTTCCATCCGATGATTCATTCCCAAAGTGGCTGCAACGGCCAGAGCTAAGCTGGTCTGAAGCCAGGCTCCTGGAGCCTCTTCCAGGTCTCCCACACGGGTGCAGGGTCCCAAGGCTTTGGCCCGTCCCCCATACTTTCCCAGGCCACAAGCAGGGAGCTGGATGGGAATGGTGCCGCCGGGATTAGAACCAGCACCCATCTGGGATCCAGGAACATGCAAGGTGAGGACTTCAGCAGCTAGTCTACCATGCCAGGCCTGTATTACAGATTTTTTTTTTTAAAGATTTATTTTATTTTTATTTCAAAGTCAGATATACTGAGAGGAGGAGAGATAGAGAGGAAGTGGAGTTGCCGGGATTAGAACCAGCGGCCACATGGGATCAAGGCGAGCACCTTAGCCACTAGGCCACGCTGCCAAGCCCGATTTTTAAAAATATCTTCTTACTGGAGCCAGTGCTGTGGCATAGCAGACTAAAGCCTTCACCTTTTGCACTGCACTTATTCAACTCCCGGCTGTTTTACTTCTTCCACGTATCCCACATGGGTTCAGGATCCCAAGAACTTGAGCTGTCCTCTGCTGCTTTTCCAGGCCACAAATTGGGAGCTGGATGGGAAGTGGAGCAGCCAGGATATGAACTGACATTCATAGGGGATGCTGGCACTTGCAGGTGAGCATTTGCTGAATGAGATTTTGCAAGCTCATCTTACCTTTTTTTTTTTAAGATTTATTTTCTTTTTATTGGAAAGGCAGATACATAGAGAGGAGGAAAGACAGAAAGGAAGATCATCCGTCTGATGATTCAGTCCCCAAGTGAGCGTAATGACCTGCGCCGGGCTGATCCAAAGCCAGGAGCCAGGTCTCCCACTTGGGTTCAGGGTCCCAAGGCTTTGGGCCGTCCTCCACTGCTTTCCCCAGCCACAAGCAGCGAGCTGGAAGGAAGCGGTGCTGCTGGGATTAGAACAAGCACCCATATGGGATCCTGGCACATGCAAGGCGAGGACTTTAGCCACTACACCATCGCGCCAGACCCTTCTCTTACTAAACCAGGATAGAAAGATGAATAGGTATATAGTTATAAATAGATTTTTTTAAGGATTTGCTAATTTAAAAGGCAGAATTACAGAGATGGAGAGACATAGAGAGAGGTATTTTCCATCCTCTGGTTCACTTTCCACATATCCACAAAATCAAGAGTGGACCAAGTCAAAGACAGAACCTTGTAAGCTGTATCCAGATTCCCATAGAAATGCGTGGGCTCAAGTATTTGGACCATCTTCTATTGCTTTCTAGGCACAATAGAAAACATCTGAATTTGAAATAAAGCAGCTAGGATTGTGATACCCATATTGGATGCCCACATTACAGGTGATAGTTAAACCTACTCTGCCACAGTTCTGGTTCCCAGGATAGAATACTGAGTGAAGTAAATTTTATTAAGCAGATCAGCTTAATAGCCCGTTTCTTATTAACATTGCTCATTGTCTAGTCTCTGAAGTTCTAGTTATGTGCATTTTTAAAAATATTCCTGAACTTAAATTTAGCCCAACTAGAGAAAAGGCTGTGTGTTTCATATTGTAATGAATTGCAGTACTCAGATTTTTTTTATGAATCAGTATGTCTTATAGTATTCTACTAAATGTGTGATGGCAAAAGGCGAACAGTAATGATTTGTGTAAAATTTTCAAAAGTTCTGGATTAACAATGTTTCTAGATTATCACTAATAAAGGAGGAGCAGGCAGGAATTTATCTGCAGCAGTGGCAGAAGGACTAAGAAACATCAAAATATGACTCTTCATGACCTCTAAGGAAAGAAGATTGGGCTTGGCTTCCACGAGATTGCCACAGCTCAATCTGATAATTTTTTTAAAGGTTTAATTTTATTGGAAAGCCAGATTTTACAGAGAGGAGAAACAAAGAGGAGAGTCTTCCTTTCACTTGGTCAAACTCCAAATGGCTGCAATAGCCAGAGCTGAGCTAATCTGAAGCTGGATCCAGGAGCTTTTTGCTGGTTTCACATATGGGAGCAGGGGCCCAAGGACTTGAGCCATCCTCTGCTGCTTTCCCAGGCCATAAGCAGAGAGCTGGGTTGGAAGTAGAGCGGCTGGGACATTAACTGACACCCACACGGGATGCTGGCACTAATAGGTGAAGAATTAGTATGTTATGACACTGTGTGAGCCCCAATCTCATGGTCTTAATCAACATTTTTTACATTTCTATTACGATTGCAAAATATGCTTTGAAGTGGTTTTTTTTTTAACAGTTTATATAGTTGCATAACCTAGCATGTTGAAATTTACTGTCCAATATAGAGTCTGTTTTTTCTTTCCTTTTTTGCTTTCGTTTTGTTTGGGTTTTAAGCTCATCTGAAAGGATGGTGGTGGAACAGAGAGACAGACAGAGATAATCTTCATCTGGTGTACACTTTCCAAAATGGCCACAAAATCCTGGGCTTTTGCAGCTGAATCCTGGGGTACAGAACTTCATCCAGGTCCAATGTGAGTGGCAGGGGCCCTTAGGCCATTTTCTGCTGCTTTCTCAGGCACATTAGTGGAAAGCTAAGCAACTGGGGTTCAGATTGGCATTTGTAGATAGTGACTTAACCCACTGCACCATACTGCTGGTTGCCGTGCAGATTTTCTTAGAGAGATTTTTGAACAGATACATTGAGATTCAATTCACCCACTATAAATTTCACTCTGTTTGCTGAGTTTTGGTATTTGGTATTTCCACTTATATAGCTTTCACCAAATCTAATGTTAGAATATTTTCATCACTCCAAATAGGAAGAGTATACTTACAAGTACCTCCCACATCCTCCCCCTTTTCTCACCACTTATCATTCATTGCTGAAGGCTTGCCTGTTCTATGCATTGCATATATGTGAACTTGCATAATAGGTGGTCTTTTATATCTTAGCATTTTCAAGGTTCCTCATGTTGTATGAGTCAGTACCTTAACTTTTTTATTAAATGGCATACTACTGTATAAATATCATGTTTCCTCCATGCTTGAATTTGTAAATTTGGGGTTTTTAAACTTGATTATCAGCACTGCTATAAACATTCATAGACAAAGTTTTTGTCTTATTTCTCTTGGGTATATACCTAGCGGTGCACTGGTCACATGATAATAAGCTTAGCCACTGACCAACTGCCAAACCATTTTCCAAGGTGACTACACTATTTTGCATTTGTATTAGAATATATGGCAGTTTTGGTTTCTCCTCGTCCTTGCTTTTTACTGTCTGTTTTTGCTTTGGGGTAGCAGGGAGGCACATAGAGAGCTCTAGTACTCTGATTTACTTTCCACATAGCCACAACTGCCAAGGCTGTGCCACAACTGAAGTCAGAAATCAGGAATACAGATGCCTTCCAGATGGGTGTCAGGACACGTTTTACTTAAGGCATCATCACTGTCTCTGAGCGTTTGTGCTACATATTGGAGTCAGGACTAGCAACCATCAATCCAGCCCAAACAGTCTACAGTGAGACACAGGTGTCTTTTTAGCTAGTCTAAATGCCCATTCCCTGTTTTATTGTTGTTCTTATCATGGTAGGTGTGAGTATGTTTTGATTTTACTTCTCTGGTGACTGAAGATTTTCAGTGTCTTTTCATTTGCTTATTATTTATCAGTGGTAATTAATTTTAAAAGATTACATTTATTTGAAAGATAGAGATAGAAAGAGGGCAGGTTCACTCCCCAAGTAGCCACAGTGGCTGGGGTTGTCCCACGCTATAACCTGGAGCTTCTCCTGCTCTTCTCTGGATGCAGGGGACCAACCACTTTGGCCATCCTTCACTGCACATTAGCAGGGGACTGGATTGGAAATGGAACAACTGGACCTCCAGTTGACACACATTTGGGATGCCAGCATCACAGCAGCTTTACATGATACGCCACACTACCTGGCTGAGTGACAATTTTTATAGACTTAGGTTTGTGTACATTGTGTAACTCTTATTCATTTTATGGTTATTCAGTATTTAGACTGTTTTTCTTATTAAGTACATATGTAGACTAGTATGTTCATCAGGAAGAACTAGAATCTTAATGTATCATCACTGTTTCCTGTAGTTTCTTGTTAGAAAAGTCATTATTATTGTTTTGGACAGTCCTAGTTCATGCCTGTTATTGTGACATAATTATAAAAGTGCCATCTTTGATTTATTTGAAAGAGCTACAGAGAGGGAGAGAAAGAAAAAAGAAAGGTTTTCCTTATCGTGGTTCATACCTCAGATGGATGCAACAACATAGCCTAATCCAAGCCGAAACCAGGATCCAGGAGTTTCTTGTATGTGCCAAGGGCCGAAGAACTTAGTCCATTTTCTGCTTCTTTTCTCAAACCAATAGCAGGGAGCTGGATTGGAATCTGGCACCCAAACCGGTAGCCATGTGGATGCCAGCATTGCCAGCTGGGCTTTACCAGCTTTGCTACAATGCCAACCCTGTTCAGGTTTTTAGATGGGATTTTTGTTTATTTGTTTTTTTTTCTGGATGTACAACTTTGTCTTTAAGTTGAGAGGATACTTTTCACTATGAAAGAAGTCATGAGACCACTAATTACTTTTGGAAAGATTTGTATTAGGACATTCACAGTTGCTAATCTCATCCCAGTACCTTTTTAGCATTAAATGACAGCCAGTTAAACAGAGATGGCAGGGTTGAGTGAGCTTTATGATGATGTTACCTGGGAAAGCTGCTTGCCATATGAAAGTGCCTGGGGTGGAATGCCACCTGCACTCCCAGTCCAGCTACTGGTTGACATACCAGGGAGTTAGTGGGTGATGCCTCACATGGTTGGGCCTCTATTACCCACGTGAGATGTCTGATTGAATTCTGGGCTCCTGATTTGGGCCTGGACCATGCCCCCAACAGTTGTGGTTGGGGAGTGTATCAGTAGGTAAAATTTAATCTCTCAGTCTCTCTTTTTCTCTTTCTCTCGTGTCTTCTCTATCTCCTCCTCCTGTTCATCTTCATCTCTTATTTCTTTTTTGATCTCTCTCTCTCTCCCCTCTTCCAAAGACACATAAAAGCAATAGTAAATTAGGGTTTGAGCTTCAGCTAAGAGAATAGCTGTTATTTTCCAGGCAGTAAGGAATTGAGGGCATTCTTTATTGAGTGCCATAGGTGTTGAAAGGATTTTTATCTAGCTTGGGTGTAATCTACAGTGTAGGATGGAAAATATCAGTCGAACGTTGGATTTTGTAGATTATGGAGGATTTTAATCTTAAGTACCAAACAAAAGGATTTTAATTATATACTCTGGGTCGGCGGGAACTTATGACAGGTTTTTTTTTAGAGAAATGTAGCATTGACACATGCTTCATTACTTTATTTGGTTGAAATTAGACCAGGGCTACATTTAAACCTTCACCTTTGCCTGTTTATGCCTTGAATCTTCTTTTTTTATTATTTTTTGAAAATGTATTTGTTTATATTGGACAGGCACAACAGATTTAGAGAGGAGAGAGAGGGAAAAAAATTTTCCATCCTCTGGCTCATTCCCCAAGTGACTGCAGCAATAGGAGCTGAGCTGATCCAAAGCCAGAAGCCAGGAGCTTCTACTAAACCTCTCACATGGGTGAAGGGGCCCAAGGCCTTCAGGCCGTCCTGTACTGCTTTCCCAGGCCATACATCAAGGACACTTGATGGGAAATGGGGCAGCCAGGACATGAACTGGCATCCATATGAGATACCAGCGCTTGCAAGGTGAGGATTTAGCCACTGAGCCATCACGCTGGGTCCCAAATCTCATTCTTTTATGCTTGTGTGTGTGCATATGTGTGTGTGTGAGAGCGTGTTTATCAGGAAATCAATTTTAAAATTCTTTTTTTTTTAATTATTTATTATTTTTAATTCATTAATTACATTGTATTATGTGACACAGTTTCATAGGTACTTGGGTTCTCCCCACCCCTCCCCAAACCTTCCCACCATGGTGGATTCCTCCACCTTGTTGCATAACCACAGCTCAAGTTCAGTTGAGATTCCCCCATTGCAAGCATATACCAAACCTAGAGTCCAGCATCTTATTGTCCAGTCAAGTTCAACGGCTTCTTAGGTATACCCTCTCTGGTCTGAAGACAGAGCCAGCAGAGTATCATCCCAGTCAATTGAAAGCTCCAACATACCATCAGCAAAAATTTACATCATTATGGAATTAATTGACATAGTAATGAGTAACTAATATGTTAAAAGTAAATGCGAGTTCCTAGCCATCTTCTGTGACCACCTCATTGACATTTCAATTTTAGTTTATACACAACATATAACATTCATAACATAACATGTTATACATAACATCATATCATCTTAAATTAAGGCAAACATGTGGAATTTAACCTTTTGGGATTGGCTCATTTCCCTTAGCATTATGGTTTCCAGTTTGGCCCATTTGGCCACAAAAAACTGCATTTTGTTTTTTTTAATAGCTGAGTAGTATTCCATGGAGTAGATGAACCATAGCTTTCTTATCCAATCCTCTGTTGATGGGCATTTTGGCTGCTTCCATGTTTTTGCAATTACTGATTGTGCTGCTATGAACATAGGGGTGCATGTTGGTTTCTCGTGTAACAGGTGTTTTGGATATATTCCTAGGAGTGCTATTGCTGGATCGTATGGTATCTAGATTTTCAGCTGTTTGAGTGTTCTCCATACTGATTTCCATAGAGGCTGTACAAGTCTGCAGTCCCACCAGCAGTGGAGTAGGGTTCCCTTATCCCCACATCCTCGCCAGCAAGTGTTGTTTATGGTTTTTTTGTATGTGTGCCATCCTTACTGGAGTTAGGTGGTACCTCATTGATGTTTTAATTTGGATAGTTAGTGTGTCACCTCCAATTTTCATTAGTATTATCAAATCTAATCTTTACTTAGGAGTACCATTCTTGAAGAAAAACAGTGCTATATAAAATTAGAACATGACTTAATTTACACAGTGTGATTTTTCAGATCTAGAAATCCAGGATAATAGAATCCTGAAAATTTCAGAGCTGTTGAACTCTGAGTAGATAATGGTCTGATATTGTCTCACTACTTCCTAGACCTTTATTTAAAATTGCATGATTAGAGAAACAGAATTCAACTTAAGAATGCTAGTTTTTATTTTTTAAATGCCTTAAACAGTGCTTTTGAAATGAAAGTATAGACTCAGGGGAATGTAAAATAGTTCCAGGAGTATTTTTCTTTTCTTTTCTTTTTATTAAGATTTATTTTTATTGCAAAATCAGATATACAGAGAGGAGGAGAGACAGAGAGGAAGACCCTGCATCCAATGATTCACTCCCCAAGTGAACGCAACAGCCAGCGCTGCGCTGATCCAAAACCAGGAGCCAGGAACCTCCTCCAGGTCTCCTATATGGGTGCAGGGTCCCAAGGCCTTGGGCCATCCTTGACTGCCTTCCCAGGCCACCAGCAGGGAGCTGGATTGGAAGTGGAGCTGCTGGGATTAGAACCGGTAGCAATATGGGATCCCTGTGCATGCAAGGCAAGGACTCTAGCTGCCCCAAAGAGTATTTTTCTACTCTCGTTTTGAAATTTAACTCCAGTAGACAAGAAATCCAATTGTGTATATTTTGGAGAATTTTTTTTAATACGCTGTGGCATGTTGAAATCAAGCTAACATCAATTGGATATCCAGATGCAAAAGAATGAAATCAAAATTCTTTATCTTACACCAAATGTAAAAATCAACTCAAAGTGGATTGAAAGCTTAAATATAATATCTGAAAATATAAAGCCACTAGAAAAACAAAAGGGCATTGCTGGAGAAAACTGCCCAGAACAGTGCTTGCATATGCTCCTGAAGCACAGGAAACAAAAGTAAGCAAATGAGATGGCCTCAAGCTACAAATGTTTTGCACAGCAAAGAAAATAATTTAAAAAGACAAATGGACAATCCATAGGATGAGAGAAGCAGCTGTAAACCAGAATTGTAGTTAAAATATAAAGAAAGAGCCTTTAGTTATTTCTTAAAACCCTGGATGGTAAAAATATTCTACTGTTAAAGGACTTTAGCATTTAACAAAAAAGTACTGTTAGTTTCCTTCAGTGATAAGTCATTGGAGTCCATCATAAGAGAGTTTATCATGTACATAACTCATATCTGTAATGTTTAACACTTTTAGACTATTATTGAGTTAGCTTTTTTCATTTTCTCTTATTTACTGCTTTCTATCGTATAAATTAAGTCACTTAAATAAAGCACTGCATAAATTGTTTTCATTTAATTTCCTGTGGAAGACAAAATTAAGCACTTAATGCTCTGTGATCTTGTTCTGCTGAACTGTTCATTCATTTGTTCTGTCAGTTATCCCTTCAGGAAAAACTAGGGAATATCTGTTGTGCACCAAACCTTGCTTTGTAAATACACAGATCAGTGATTTGGACTTTTGCCCTGGAGGAGCTCTATCTAATAAGGAGAGGCAATCTGAGAAGTGATTAGAATACCACATGATGCATTCCATTAAAAATAAGGTGTGATGAGGCACTTACCAGGTGCATTGGGACTATATAATGAGAAATTAAAAGAAGCAGCTTTCTGCCTTCTTTACTATTTCCTAACCTGTGGGATTAACCCTCTCAAGTTAAAAATAACAAAAGAAAAAGTAAAAATAATAATAATAATAACAATAAAAAGACCCTGAGCATTCTCTAAAATCCTCATGAGATTTTCTACTTCTAAGCCTGTGGTCATTTCTACTATGTGAAATAACTGTCAATTCTGTCTTTCCTTATATGTGTGTCACATGCTCTGCAAACCATTCTTCAATGCCGGTTTTTTTTTTTTTTGTGGTTTTTTTGTTTGT
Source organism: Ochotona princeps (assembly GCF_030435755.1). NCBI lineage: Eukaryota > Metazoa > Chordata > Mammalia > Lagomorpha > Ochotonidae > Ochotona > Ochotona princeps. The sequence continues at coordinate 20,247,900 of NC_080836.1, forward strand.
TTTTTGTTTTTTGAAAAATGCCCCCAGAACTTGATTTCCTGTTTATTCTCCATGGCACTTGTCATTTTGCCACATTTGTTACTCTACTGGGTTTTGAGGATAGTCATCCCTCCATATCCTCAGGATATTTTCAGGAGCCCTACGGATAACAGAATCCATGGATGTTGAAGTTCTTAATATCAGATGATTAAGTATTTCCATAAAACCCACCATAGCCTCCCATATACTTTAAATCAGCTCTAGATCACTGCTAATAGTAACACCTTGTACGTTGTGCTTAACAAATGTCTGTAGATTTGAATGTGATTAGAAAGTGTGCACTGATTTGAAAAAAACATTAGAGGTTATAATTATCACTCTAAATATTAATCTGATAAAACATTTCATAGTATATTTTTACTGTCAATCTGTGTATAATTACTTTCCTAAAAATCTTTGTAAAGAGGTTCACTCACTCTTTTCCTCTCCGCCCTCACCCCACAAACTCTCAATTTCTCTATTTATATGGTCTTCTTTGCACGCTTCCTTTGAACTGTGTGTAGTATTTTTTAAAACTGGAATCAAGCAGACATAACCTTTATACAAAATTCTTATTTTACTTGAGTCAGAGCATTTTAAATTTATATTCCTTACATTTCCAATACTTGAATTTACAGTTGTATTTTCTCCCCTCTCTTTAAAGTCACCTTGCCAGTTCTTCCCGAATTTCATAAATGAATTTCTTTCAGGGAAGATACTGAGGCCATTTAAGCAGAGTCCCTCATTTAGCTGTGTACTTTAAAAGTCTATTTAAATGTTCTTTTATGTTAGCCTTATTGTTGCTATAGCAAAGTTAATAATATGGCTTATTTACTTACATCTTCAGATTCTCATGAAGGATACATCTGAGGGACAGATCACAAGATGAGCTGGGGTAGGACCTGAACCCTAACTTGGCTTCTTACTAAAAACCATCTCAACAGAGCTGCTTTCCTAAGGCATGCCCTTGAGCATTTAAGGATTTCCTATAGGCCTGCCTCCAAAAGTTCTACCATCTCCTGGTTACATGGTCTGTGAGTGAGACATTTAACATGGCTACAAGTGTAGCCAACTGTAGCATCAAACTTTTTTCCCTTTACCAGTTTTCCATGAAGACATGTTTCTTTTCTTCAGACTTGCTAATGATCTTTCTGTAGAATTTATTAATGTCAGAGCCAATATGAAGCCAGTAATCAGAAGTTTCTTCTGGGTCTGCCATGGGGGTAGGTGTCTAGGCTTTTGGGCTGTGCTCTGCTGCTTTTCCAGGCTGCATGCAGGGAGCTGGGTGGAAAGTGGAGCAGCCAGGACACCAAATCAGCACCCATATGGCATCCCAGCAAGGTCAGGATTTAGCCAATTGAGCTATCGCTCCTGGTCCCAATTTACTTCTTAAGTCTAAGTAATATTTGTGTGTGTAGCTTCACAGCTGGAAATTTGTTCCAGGATCCTGTCCCCACCTTTGGATACCAAATCCACATATGTGCATCTCTTACACCGTAAGACAGTTTTTGCAAATGACCTGTATATAACTTCCAGTATGCTTTAAATCATCTCTACCTTACTGTAATACCTAATAAAATTTGACTGCTATGTCAATAGTTGTTATTCCACATTCTTGCGGGAATAATGATAAGGAACATGTCTGGATATATTCAGTACAGACACAACGATTATAGACCTTACTGCATAGTATGCCAGTCAGTTTCAAAGTAAACAGTGCTGGATTAAGTATTGCTGAAGGGACCTTGGAGAGCTTATGAAATGATGGGAGGCTGTAGTAAGGTGTACCTACACATCACTTAGTTTGAGTGAATTCAGCATAATGCCTGGCTGGATTCACATTCTGCATTTTGGAACTTTGTGGATTTTTTTCTCAATTTTTTAAAAATTCACAATTGTTTGAATTCATAGATATAGCATACAAGGATATTAATGACCAACTGTACTAGAGTTTTAAAATGCTTTTATACGTTTTTATGTGTTCATCTATTGGTAGATATTTAGATTGTTTCTATGCTTGAGAATAGTGCTGTGTTAAACATAAAGAGCTGTGCATACCTGTTCTGTGAATTTTTGACAAGGAACCAAGAATGCATCATGAGAAAAAGATAACCTCAGTAGATCCTGTGGAAAAATTGGATATCCACCTTCAAAAATTGATTGGATTTAAGCCCAAGACTTGTAACTAGAAAATTTCTAGAATAAAAGTAGGAAAGAGTTTCTTGATACTGGTCTTGGCAATGGTATTTCTGGATATGACACCAAAACTAAAAGTAAACACAGAAATACATGAAGCAAAAAGGCCTATGTATGGCAAATGAAACAGCCACACGAAGAAACAACCCATGAATTTGGAGAAAATATAAGACATAAGGAATTTACGTGCAGAATACATACGAAAGTACAATTTAGTAACAGCCTGATTTTAAAATGGGCAGATGACTGACCATTCCAGTGAAATCAAAGAATAAACAACAGGTACATAAAAAGTAGTGAAGCATCACTGTTCATCAGAAATTGGAAATGAAAACTACAGTTAAATGTCACTTAATGCTTTAACGATGACTGTTAAATGGGTGGATAAAAGGTAACTCTTGTACACTAATGAGGTGTAAATTGGTATAACTGTTACAGAAAATAATATGGAGTTTTCTCAAAAATCAAAAATGGAGCAGTCACTTGATCCAAGATCATTTCCAAATGTATGGTTCAGAAGTGTTAAGTATATTTGCATTTTTATGCAGCCAGTCTTTTTCATCTTGCAAACTAAATAAAACTCTGTACCCATCGAACAATAACAGTGTATTTCCACCTTCCTTACTTCTGGAGACCAAAGTTATGTTTCTGTGAATTTGACTGCTTATACCCATATATGGATACTGGTTGTATGTTTTTGTGACTGTTTCACACAGCTTAGTGTTCTCCAGGGTTGTCTGTGTTGTAAAGGCTGAATAATACTGAATTGGGCATACCTTATTTCTCATGTGTCTATCCATGGATGGTCTCAACCTCTTAAGGGTTTGCTCTGAGTCATGCTTCTGTAACAGTGACCCTAAAAATCTCCTTGAGACTTCACCTTTAATTGTTTTGGGTGTGTATCCAGAAATAAAACTGCTTGATCATACGAAAATTGAATTTTTGTTGATAATTTTTTGTTTTCATTTTTGTTTTTAAGTACTGAATAGCTAACATAGTGATGACGTTTACATTCCTATTAACAATGCACAGATATTACAGTTTGTGTTCTCCACCATTTGTTTTCTGATTTTTTAGTACTGGACATACAAGTGGTTGTAAGTTTGAATCTCTGTAGTTTTTGTTTGCATTTTCCTAGTAATTATGTATCTTTGCATGTGATTGATGGTTGTTTGACTATCCTTGAAAAATTTCAGTCAAGACTGACCGTTCATGAGTTTTTAATTAGATTATCTGACGTTTTTGTCCTTTCACTTGGTCACAGTAAAAGCTGTTTTCACAAATATCAGTAGGTTATATTACAGTATAACTTCAGAGTGTTTTAGATTATTGTAAGGTATGAGCAAAAGAATTTGCATGCATTATATCTCATTCAGAATTCCCTGTTTGAGTTTCTCAAATTTAGAGCTCATAGTACTATTAGATGTATCCAACATCTGATGAGTGCTGAGCTTAACATTCTTACACCCATGTCAGGTGGCCATTTCATAAGTATCACAGTTCTTTAAAAATCTTACATTTTCGTTGGCAGTCTTGAAAATTTTGTCTTAAACAATGCTGTATTGGGCCCGGCGGCGTGGCCTAGTGGCTAAAGTCCTCGCCTTGAATGCCCTGGGATTCCATATGGGCGCCGGTTCTAATCCCAGCAGCTCCACTTCCCATCCAGCTCCCTGCTTGTGGCCTGGGAAAGCAGTTGAGGATGGCTCAAAGCCTTGGGATCCTGCACCTGGGAGACCTGGAAGAGGTTCCAGGTTCCCGGCTTCGGATCAGTGAAGCACCGGCCGTTGCGATCACTTGGGGAGTGAATCATCGGACGAAAGGTCTTGCTCTCTGTCTCTCCTCCTCTCTGTATATCTGCCTTTCCAATAAATAAATAAATAAATCTTTTTAAAAATGCTATATAAAAGGCTTTCTATTTGGGGGAGGAATTTAAATCATCAAAATGCAATAACAAGTAAGGCAGTAGATAAAAGATGAAAACTGAAGGCTGCTAGCTGTTTGTGAAATGAAGTAATGCTTTTTTTTTAAGCTATTGATTTTTTTTTTTTAAAGAGAACGTGCGCTTAGAAATAGCTTTCTTTGCTTTCATGAATGGGAACTCTTAGGTAATCACAATTAAGCTCCCTGCTTTATATTATTTCTTGAAAATGTCTATAGCAGGGCCCTGGCGGCGTGGCCTAGCGGCTAAAGTCCTAGCTTTGAAAGCCCCGGGATCCCATATGGGCGCCGGTTCTAATCCTGGCAGCTCCACTTCCCATCTAGCTCCCTGCTTGTGGCCTGGGAAAGCAGTTGAGGACGGCCCAATGCATTGGGACCCTGCACCCGCGTGGGAGACCCGGAAGACGTTCCAGGTTCCCGGCTTTGGATCGGCGTGTACCGGTCATTGCGCCCCACTTGGGGAGTGAATCATCGGACGGAGGATCTTGCTCTCTGTCTCTCCTCCTCTGTGTATATCTGTCTGTAATAAAATGAATAAATCTTTAAAGAAAAAAAAAAAGAAAAAGAAAATATCTGTAGCAATACCAGTAGAAATCATAGTGCCCAGAAAAGGCATTTTGCTAAATAAGGGTTAATTTTAAAAATGCATGTAAAGGTCTTTGCCTTGCATGCACCACAGGGATCCGATATGGGCTCTACTTCATATTCCAGCTGCTCCATTTCCAGCTCCCTGTTTATGGCCTAGGAAAGCAGTGGAGGATGGCCCAAAGCCTTTAAAACTCTGCACCTGCATGGGAGACCCAGAAGAAGTTCCTTGCTCCTCGCTGCAGATTGACTCAGTTGTGGCCATTGTGACTACTTAGGCAGTGAATCAGTGGATAAAAGATTTTTTTCTTTTTTTTATTATTATTTACTTTTATTGGAAAGGCAGATATACACAGAGGAGGACAGAGAGAGAGGAAGGTCTTCCGCCCGATGTTTCACTCCCCACGCAGCTGCAACAGCTGGAGCTGAGCCAATCTGAAGCCAGGAGCTTCTTTCGGGTCTCCCATGCAGGTGCAAGGTCCCAAAGCTTTGGGCCATCCTTGAGTGCTTTCCCAGGCCACAAGCAGGAAGCTGGATGGGAAGCGGGGCAGCCGGGATTAGAACCAGCTTCCATATGGGATCTCGGTAAGTGCAAGGTGAGGACTTTAGCCACTATGTTATTGCACTGGGCCCAAGATGAAAGATCTTTATCTCTCCTTTTCTCTGTATATCTGACTTTGCAATAAGAACAAGTCCTTACAAAAAAATAAAAAACTGTATGTAGGGCTATGTCATTTCCTCCACCAAAACCTTTTATAAATCATGAGTTTTCTTCATATCTTAAGTGTGTGGAATTGGGTCTCCCTAAAATGCACATCTTGAACTCCTAATCTGTAATTCCTTCAAAATGGCATTATTGGGAAATAGGACAGTTGTAGTGATGGGTCATTCCAGAACATAGTGGACCCCAAAACTGGTATTTTGAGTGTTTATTAAAAAGGAGAAATATTCGTTTCCTTAGCAAGTCATTAGAAACCTTGTAATCCTCATTCCAGAATCTATCCTTCCAATACCTTGAATTCATACTTGTTGCTTTCACAGCAGTCCCAGCACACTAATACGAATACAAGGTAGTCCAATTCCGTTTTGTCCTAGCAAATTAACTTCTGCCTTTTTGCTGATGACACATTTCTGGTAAGATTTGCAGAAGTAAACTGAAAATTTAAATGGACATCACTAGTTATCAAAGAAATGTAAATCAAAACCATAGTGAGATGCCACTTCAACTGTAATATTTATTTTCAGAAAATTAGATAATAACAAATGTTGTCCAGTTAGAATCTGCATTTACTGCCAGTGGAAATATTAAAGTGCTACAGCCATGATGAGGAAAAAAGTCCAATGGTTCCTCAAACATTAAACATTTAAATGATTGACCATGAGTTAGTATATAATCCAAGAACCCCTTAAGTATATAACCAACAGAAGTGAAAATGTATGCATATAATCATTTTGCACATATAACTTAATAGTAGTCTCATAAACAGTGAACAAGCACAAGCAACATAATTGTTCATCTACTAATGTAGCAACAAACATACATGAAAAGGTACTCAGGTTCACTAGCCATTAGGGAAGTGCAAATACAGACCAGTGAGTTTTCTCCTCACCTGGGTTAGGACAGCTATCATCCACATATCAAGAAATAGCAAGTACTAGCAAGGAAATATGTGGGGAAACATAACCTAATACACCATTGGTGGGAGGGTGAATTTGTACAACCATTATGAAGACAGTATACAGATTTCTCAGAAGTATGAAAATAAGTCTGTTATGACCCCTGGATTCCACTCCTAGGAACGTACTCAAAGAGGAAATCAAATCAGTATTTGAATTACCTGGACCTACATGTCTTTACAGCTCAGCTGACAATAGTCAAGGTGTAGAATTAATCCAGTGTCCATCAACTGATCACTAGACAAATTGTAGTATATATATATGTATATAGAGAGAGAGAGGGAGAGAAAATGTAGTATAGTATGTTATATATATATATGTAATGGAATATTATTCAGCCATAACAAACGATGAAACCTAGTGTTTTGTAACAAACTGGATGCAGCTGGAGACAATTATGCTTAGTGAACTAAGCCAGTCCCCAAAAATAAATATCGTATTTGTTTTCCTTGATTTGTGATAACTACTTACAGAGTACCAAAAAGTTACATATGTAGGAGCAGTTGACATCTTGAGATTTTGTAATTGTTTATTGTCCTTACTTAATAGTCTTAAGGAACAGTGGGGTTTTTTTTTCCTAGTAACTACTTGTTGAATTCTTTATTTAATGGAAGGTTAAGCTTCTGATAATAAGGAAAAACTGTTATTGTAAAAAGGAACAGGATGGGTAGGGTAGGAAATACTACGTTCTTAAACTATATATGAAATATTTGAAATGTATTCCCTTTTTATCAATAAAAAATTTTAAGAAAACAACTGGCATAACCTTGTAGCAGAATGTTAAATGATGATTAAAAGGGAATGAAGAGTTGACATGTGCTATAGCATGGATGAATCTTAATAACACCCAAACACCCCCCCATGGTGGATTCCTCCACCTTATTGCATTACCACAGTTCAGATTCAGTTGACATTCTTTCATTGCAAGCAACTACCAAGCATAAAGTCCAGCATCTTACTGTCCAGATAAATTCAACGGTTTCTTGGGGAGACCATCTCTGGTGTGAAGGTAGAGTTGGCAGAGTATCATCCCGATCAATTAAAAGCCCCAACATAACATCAGTAACAGTTTATAACATTATTGAATTAATTGACATGGTATTGAGTAACCAATATGTTAAAAAAAAAAAAAAAAAGAATGCAAGTTCTGAACCACATCCTGTGACTTCTTCATTGACATTTCAATTATTAGTTTACATACAACCAGGTTCTGTATACCTTAAAATAGCTATAGATTATTATTCAGCTGTCTCATGTCTATTTTAATTTTAGTATTTAGCAGTTTATACGGTTGAAGCATGATTTTGCTGAACCTGGCTGTTTTTCAGGTAGTCTAACTCTATAACTCTAACAGGACATATGTCAACAGTTCAGGTGCAGAACAGTTTTAGGAGGGGTGTGCAGAGAAATCTTCAATACCCCAGTGAGGAGTAACTAATCTTTGTGTCTCACCCAGTGAGGTATAAGTGCATCCCCATTGACCGTTTCCTGTCTGTTTCTAAGGCTTCCTTGTTGTTCTCTGTCTATCTATTCTAGTTTTGTTTGTTTGTTTTGAAGGCTTTCTGGAGCAATCCTGATGGTCATTACAAGAGAGGGTGGGGACCCAAAGTTGGGAGCAGGCAAGGGCCAGAGAGAGCTCCCCTCCCTAGTCCTGAAGGAAGTTTACTGTTCCGTTTCTGCAGACCACTCAGTGCTCCTGGTTGTAGTTCTGATGACCTTGGATCCTGCAAGGCAGAATTTCGGCTTCTTCCATCCCATGTGGTAGATCCAAATGCGGTTGGGTGACCTCAGAGTTCTTGGCCTCCAAAGGCACTCCAATTCTCCGTGGGCTGTTGGAATGTAGTCCTTGGTGCTCATACTGATAGTTCTTTGGGAGTATCTGGGAGTCTTCAGTGTTGGAATACAAGCCTTCTGTTCACCTGCTCCACTCTGGGATCCCCCCTGCTCTATGCGTATGACCTCCTGTTAAGAGGTTGTTAGGATTGCTCCTGATTCCCCCTATATGCCTTTATAGTTTTGCTGTTGTCTAATGCTGATTCGAGTCTGTTGTCTATGAGTTACTAGTTACAATCCTGGTAGGTTATATTTCACATCTTCCTTACACATTCTAGGGTGATGTAAGATTTCTCTGCTGTCCCATCCCTTTTCCGAGTAGCTTAGGGTCTTAAAAGTATATTAGGTTTTACAGTTCCTCGATGTAGATCATAAGCAGTATGACTTTCATTGATTGTTGATTCGTAGATTACATCACATATCTTATTGCATTAGATACAGGCTATTTGAGGTTGATATAATATTACAATATACAGGTACTATTTTCTTGATTGACATCATTTCATCTTAAATTAAGGCAAACATGTGGTATTTAACCTTTTGGGATTGGCTCATTTCCCTTAGCATTATGGTTTCCAATTGGGCCCATTTGGCCACAAAAAACTGCATTTTGTTTTTTTTAATAGCTGAGTAGTATTCCATGGAGTAAATGAACCATATCTTTCTTCTCCAATCCTCTGTTGATGGGCATTTTGGCTGCTTCCAAGTTTTTGCAATTGATTGTGCTGCTATGAACATAGGGGTGCATGTTGGTTTCTCGTGTAACAGGTGTTTTGGATATATTCCTAGGAGTGCTATTGCTGGATCGTATGGTATCTAGATTTTCAGCTGTTTGAGTGTTCTCCATACTGATTTCCATAGAGGCTGTACAAGTCTGCAGTCCCACCAGCAGTGGAGTAGGGTTCCCTTATCCCCACATCCTGGCCAGCAAGTGTTGTTTATGGTTTTTTTGTATGTGTGCCATCCTTACTGGCGTTAGGTGGTGCCTCATTGTTGTCTTAATTTGGATTTCCCTTATTGCCAGGGAACTTGTAGCTCTTTAAATTATTGGTTTTCTAGGGCTGGGAATATGCGTTTCATTTTAGGATAGTGAAAAGGCATTACAGTTTGAGGGTCACACTCATGTGTTTTTGCAGAGAGTTAAGACCATAGCTGGTGGCCTCTGTAACACTTCAGTGTGCTTGGTTTCTTTACCTCTGGTTTTGTTGTTGGAGTCACTCTTGTCAGCAGTTTCACCTGGACTTGATTCAACTTCTACTGTGGCCTTGAGAGAGAGAGTGTGTGACCTCGATATAAAGTATGAAATTCCCGTCCCTGGCCAAGTGCAAGATTGAACATGTGACTTCATCTAAATTATTCAGGATTCATAATATGATCTTCCTGACTATCTGTTCATATGTCTAGCATTGAAAGCTATATGGATCAAGTGAGCCAGGATTATAACCATCAATTTCACATTTCAGTGTAGTATAACTGGAAAGCTGAACTATTAGTGTTACAGAGTGTAAACTCAGATAGCCACAGGTGGCTTTTCACTTCCTTATCAATGCAGCTGTTTACACTAGGAGTGACTTGATTAGTCTCTTGCCTCCTGTATTTAAGGCCTTAAAGACTTTGAGTAGTTTCATTTTCCCAGGCCACAAGCAGGGAGCTGGAAGAGAGGTGGAGCAGTTAGGATTAGAATTCGGCGCACATATGGGATCCTGGTGTATGCAAGGCAAAGACTTTAGCCACTAAACTACTGCACCAAACCCCTGCAATGTTTTCTTAAGTCTCTCCCATGTAAACACAAAGTGTGAAGCTCTAGTTCTTATGTTTAGTGGATGCTATGATTATCTTTTCTCCCCAAAGGGATTGTGTGATTATTAAAGCAGAGAGAGCTGAGTATAAATGAAACAGCATCAATGCTAGGTGGGATGTGCCTGAGCGGCTAGATGGGATGGTGGGAATTGTGCTGGAATGGAATGCTGGGGTTGCTTCCCAGAAGGGAACACTTTTCAAAAGTGTGTTGCCTAGCATACATGGGATGCTTACCATCCACACCAGAGTGCCAGCTCACATCCCGGTTGCTTCACTTCTAACCCAGCTTGCTGCTAATGCGCATCCTGGGAGGCAGCTTGTGTCCCAGCCAATCATGTGGCAGACCTGGATCGAGTTCTAGGTTCCCAGATTGAATCTTGCCTAGCCCTGAACGCGGCAGGCGTTTTGGAAATGACCCAGCCCATGAAGACCAATCCATGAAAGACCTCTCTCTGGCTTGCTCTGTTTTTGCCTGGCAAAAGAGATGATGTTACCTGGCAAAAGAGAAAAAAGACTTTGAGTAGTTTCTAAAACATTCTTTGCCTTTGTTTCCCTGTATGTAAAAATGATATATATTCTCATTTCATATATATATTTATGAGCAATGGACTGTTGTTGAGGATTAAATTACTTAATTCATGTAACAAATTGGATATAGTGAATTGTCAATATTAGAAGAATTAAATTATTAAAAATTTTTGAAGAATTCTTTTTATTTTTATTGGAAAGTCAGATATACAGAGAGGAGGAGAGACAGAGAGGAAGATCTTGCATCCATCCATTCACTCCCCAAACAGCTGCAACAGCTGGAGGTACGCTGATCCAAAGCAAAGAGCCCAGAGCCTCTTCCAAATCTCCTACGTGGATGCAGGACCACAGGCTTTGGGCCATTCTCAACAGCCTTCCCAGGCCACAAGCAGGGAGCTGGATGGGAAGCAGGGCTGCTGGAATTAGATCCGGTGCCCATATGGGATCCTGGTGCTTGCAAGGCAAGGACTTTAACCAGAAGGCTACTGCTCCAGGCCCTCTATTAAAAATTTTTGGAGCTGGGTGCTGAGTCACGTCCCATACATCTGCCTCCTTGTGGACTGAGAAAGCAGTGGAGGGCGGCCAAAAGCCTTGGGACTCTGAAGAAGCTCCTGGCTCCTGGCTTTGATCGCCTCAGTTTGGGTCATTGTAGCCACTTGGGGAGTGAAATCGGTGGTTGGAAGATCTTCTCTGTTCTCTCTGTATATTTGCCTTTCCAATTAAAAAAAAAAATTGGAGCTATACCACTTTAGTCATTTATATAATTTACGTTATAAATTGAGTATTAAAACTTATGTTAAAATGTGCTTTGGGGAAGTTTAGGGGCAAAGTTTTCTATAATGTTGTCAAATCTTGCAGTTGTTTGCTGAGGGGGATTGGTTAGTTTTATCAAACCAGTGTTTGTGTACACCAGTAGTGATCAGATTATTATTTCCCCTTTTTTAGACAGCTAAAATTGATTTTTGAAGCTTTTAAAATGATTTTGTATTTATATGTTCTTTTACAATGACAACAACATACAAGGAAATGGAAAGTGATTATGTTAGGTGAGACATAACTCGTAAGTAGTGTCTAAAAAAGAAGCTTATATAATACAGGATAGAAGTGTATGGTGGTTACCAGACTGGGAGAGGAATATGAGGAGTAGAATGAGGAAAGTTTAGTTAACTGTTGTTACTTTATAACTAGGTGGTTGTAAGAATTTTTGGAATACTGTTGCATACTAAGAGAACTATGAATAATACATTTTATTTATGTATTTAGGACAAAACTAGGTGATGGAAGTTTGGATATTTTACCATGATGAAATGTTAAATATTTGAAAATATTTGTCCAAACATTGGATGTTACATAATGGATACTGTATTGAGACCACATAGTAGACCATAAATATGTAACATTTTCATGAATAGTCAACAGATTATTTCCATTAAAAAATTCTTTTAAATGTTTTGTTAATAATACCTGTGAACTTAGCGATAATATGTTTAGTACAGCTTTACGGATTTTCTTCTCTAAAAGTAAAATCAAGCAAGAATTAGAGGTTCCTGCTTTCCAGTTTACCGTATTTCCATTTGTTAATTTTTTTAAAGAAAACTTTAAACTACCTTTGTCACTGATGTTATTTCACAAAATATATTCAGCTTTAATTCTTTAAAGCAATTTGCTATTTTGTTGCCAGGATGTTTCAGATGTTAGAAAATCGGTGGGTTCATCTTGCATTTTCTCCAATTTCTTTGATTTTTATAGTATTTGTCCTAGAAAGCAACCCTGATGAAAAGTTATGGACCTTAATTGTTGTGATATCTATTTTTAAATAACTGCACTAAACAGGCTTTCTCATTTCTCTGCCTTCTTAAGCTGCAATCAATGTTATCAGCTACATGTAGTTTGTTGTGTTAAACAAATATTGAATAATTTTTTATAAGATTATTTAGTTTTGTTACAAAGTCAGATATGCAGAGAGGAAGCTCTTCTGTCCCATGATGCACTTCCTAAGCTGCCGCAACGACCAGAGCTGAGCCGATCTGAAGCCAGGAGCCAGAAACTTCTAGGTCTCTCACATGGGTGCAGGGTCCCAAGGCTTTGGACCATCCTTGATTGCTTTCCTAGGCCACAAGCAGGGAGCTGGATGGGAAGTGGAGCGGTCAGGATTAAAACCAGCGCCCATATGGGATCCCTGTGTGTTCAAGGCAAGGACTTTAGCCTCTAGGCCACTGTGCTGGGCCCAATATTTAATAATTAATTATGTGATTTTACTAGCTGACTTAAAGCATGTGTTTTTCCCAGGAATGTTTGAAGTATGCCTTAATAGACCCCTGTATCATTTGAAATGTGTTAGTTACGTAGCCTTCTCAGGGTAACTCTGATGAAATTTATTTATAGACTTATATACTTTGATCCATTTTTTTAGCTAGCTCCTTGTTTCCCTCTCCATGTTAGATGTTGGCAGTTGATGGTTACAGTTATGAGAAGGCAGTCCCAGTTTTTATTGTTTGTTTGAAAATGTAGACTCAAAATAGTTTTTCTATCTTCTAAATATATTTTTCCTATTAGTTTCTCTTGTCATTTACTCCTTGGTATGAGTGCTAAAGTATTTTCTATCATACTCATATAGTTTCCTGTTGCACACAAAGGTTTGTGTGAGGTCAGTTTGTTGACTGACATCTATACCTTTAACACCTATCTTGAATTGTGGACTAATTTTCTGAAGTGTGATGTGTTTATATAAATGAAGTCTTATGAAATAATTAAAGAGTCTCTTGTTAAAGGGAAAAGAGATCCTCTATGTAATGTCTTTTAGTATGTCCAGTATCTGTAGTTCAACAATCTATGAAAGATTTCACTGTCATAATGAATAATTCATCTGTTTCAAATCTAACTAAATGAGTTCAGTGAGAAGGGAGGTGATTTTTGAAATGACCAATTTTCCTGGTGGTGATGGCCTAAAAATTGCTTGATTTTTCTTTGTCAAGTCATACATGCACATATTTTTTGAAAAGCCTATAGCTTCTTTTTGTGTATCACTTAATGTCTAAAATTTCTAATGTGTAAGCATAATGAAAACAGAAGGCAATCTGAAAGTTGCTGCAGATTATATTTAGATTCCTTTGCCTTATTTCTACTTCAGAAGTAAAACATTTTTACTGTAATAAAATTTGTGATATTCTCATAATTTCATTTCCAATTCATTTTATTAAAACCATATCATTAGGGAGTGGGTATTGTAGGTAAGTGGATTAACCCTGCATTTGGAGTGCCCACGTCAGTTATTGGAATGCCAGTTCATCTGAGTCCCAGCTACTTCACTTCCTGCGCAGCTTCCTGCTAATGCTTCCTGGGAAGCAGCATTATGTGATTGGACCTCTGTTGACCACATGGGAGACCCAGATGTAACACTTGGCTTCTGCGTACTCTCGCCTTGCCTGTTTGAAGACTTTGGAGATATTTGGGGAGTGGACCAGTGGGTGGAAGATCGTTCTTCTGTTAACTGTGTTTACTGAGTATTTCTACATCAGTTAACATTTTTAAAAGTTATTTTCTTAGAATTTATAATATTGCAGGTCATAGAATCTTTGGATAATAATAGATGCTATGCAAATGTTAGTGAGGGACTCAGAATGATTACTCATACTCAGTAGTCTTCTCCTTCCTGGGCATTGTAGCCATACATAACACAGTGAAGCAGTACACAGTTCAGTAGGGCTGTGTGACTCATCTGGAGAGTGAGCTGAAGAGACTTTCAGGGAGGTTGTTGGTTGAGATAGGCTGTCACTAAGAAGCCAGAAACATAAAGATATTTTTAGATTGTAAGCCATGGCTAACACAAAGGACATACAGAAACAAGCCATGGAACCTAGTTTACTGAGTTCTAGTGCAGGTTCATCTGAGTGGCAAGGTCTGTGTGGCGAACAAGACTGTAGTCTTTGTAGTAACCCATTGAGTTTCAGGGAGTTATTAAAACATTATTTGATGTACACAGTTCAACTCATCTGACTCCCCTGATGCAACCATGACCTGAAATAGCTTGTAATTGATAGGCTCATTGTTTCACTTATAACGTCTCAGGAGTGGCATTCCTGAGTAATGTTTCTGATGCCAGAAATCTTGTTACGCATCCCCTGGGAGATGGCCTATTCCATTCTTTACTTATCTATCTGTATAAGAGTTGTCTTCATTTTAGTGAGCAAAAGTCTTGATGCTGTCTTAACTGTTGGTTCTAACTCTGCTTCTGGATAAAGTTTATAATAGCTTTTCTTAAACAAGTTTTCAGGTCTCTTCTGGTCTATTGGTTTGGCAGAAGGTATAATAAAATATCAGGTAACAGCAAAAGAAATAAGTATTAGAATCAAAATCAGTTTTTGTAGTTACATTCTCATATAGATAAATGAATTGTATAAGTGGTGGAAAGAATTGACTCAGTTCATAGAAGAACACTATCAGATGACTTTAAAATGATTAACTGACAGTTTAAACATTGAGAGATTCCCACATACCATATTACAGCACCTGGGTGTAAGTCCCAGCTCTACTAACCAATTTCAGCTTCGATTACTGGGCACCTTAGAACAACAGGTGATGACTCACAAATTGGTTTCCTGCCACCCTTACGGGTGGCCCAAATTGAGTAGCAGGCCAGGCCCAGCCCCCACTTTTTAAACAGGATATTTGTAGGCATGTAGGTAGTAAACCAGTTTGTGGGGGAGATTTTGTTCTCATTCTTTGCCTTTCAAAGGAATTGGCCAGTGGTTTTTCTAAATTAATTCAATCATAGACTTTATGGTTAAGGCAGGATTTTATTGTATTTTTGCCTTGCCCTTTTATTTGAGACAGACTGAGAGTGTCAACGTTGTGGCATAGCAAGTAAATTCACTGCATGTAACTAGGATGGGAATTTGTTCAAGTCCTTGCTGCCCCACTTCCTATTCAGTTCCTAGCTAGTGTCTTGAGAAAAGATATAGAAAACGGCCTGAGTACTTTGGCCCTGCTACTTAAATGGGTGACCCTCTTTGACCTGATTCAGCCCTGGATCTTGTGGCCTCTTGGGCAGTGAACCAGCAGTTGCAAGACTCAAAACTCTTTCAAATAAATCTTTAAGGAGCAAAAGATGGATTGAAAGAGTAGAATTCATTTTTGTGGTGGTGGTGCTTGTGTTTGCTACTAGAATAGATAAAAATCCAGAAACAATATTACTGAAGAAGTAAAAAAAATGAGGGATACTTGGTTAAAAAGAGAAAGTGGCCATTGCTCAGCCTTTCATGGTCTTCTGGTGTTTTTAATAAAATGCACCGTTTCTTTTATTCAAATTTGCAGCAGGTGGTTAATGGCTATTTGTAAGAATGAAGCATATGGACACCAAGGATTTTGGTGAGATTTCAGTGAGATTTCAATTCTTGTACTTTCATAAGGAATAATCACTCCAAAAGTTAATACTAGTTTTACACTTGATTTTCTAGCCAATATTCTTCAGCACATGTTTATAATCCCCCAAGATTCTACAGAAAACATTTAGTCGAGTATTTTATGTGTGGTCTGTAGTTTAGTGTATCATAGTGTCCCTATGAATAAAATAAATATAAAGTTTTTGTTTGTGTCAGTGCTAATTCTTGTTAATTTATGATAAAGTGTTTCCTTTTTGGTGGATTTTATTCTCAAAATGCTTTGTGTAGTTATTAGAATTGACATTACATTCATTAAGCAGAATACTCCTTTTTTTTTTTTTAAATTTATTCTTATTGGAAAGTCAGATATACAGAGAAAAGGAGAGACAGAGAGAAAGATCTTCCATCTGCTGATTCACTTCCCAAGTACCTGCAACAGCCAAAAATGAACCAACCTGTAACTAGAAGCCAGGAGCTTCTTCTGGGTCTGCCATGTGGGCACAGGGTCCCAAGGCTTTGGGCCATCTTCCACTGCTTTCGCAGGCCACATGCAGGGAGCTGGATGGGAAGTGGAGCTGCCAGGACACAAACCATCCATATGGGATCCCAGCAGATGCAAGGTGAGGATTTAGCCACTAGGCTACTGCACCAGGCCCAGCAGAGTATCTTAATCTTTACATTTCCTTTAGGAAATTGGATATCAAAATGTTTTATCTCCTTAGTTGTGTGAAACTCTGGTGTGTTTACTCCTCAAGTTCATGAAAACCTAAATTATTGAAAAAATTGTAAATTGGTATGTAGGTACATTTTCATTTCTTCCTAAATCCTATCCTATTCTTAGCAGATAATTTATTTTTTAGTACATAATATTTTAATGGGGTTTTTTTTAAATATTTTTTTTTGTATTACAAACTCATATATACAGAAAGGAGGAGAGACAGAGAGGAAGATCTTCTATCCGTTGATTCACTCTCCAAGCAGCCTCAACGGCCAGAGCTGAGCCGATCCGAAGCCAGGAGTCCAGAACCTCTTCTAGGTCTCCCACGCAGGTGCAGGGTTCCAAGGCTTTGGGCTGCCCTTGACTGCTTTCTCCGGCCACTAGCAGGGAGCTGGATGGGAAGTGGGGCTGTCGGAATTAGAACTGGTGCCCATATGGGATCCCGGGGCGCTCAAAGCAAGGACTTTAGCTGCTAGGTTACCTTGCCTAAGCCCAATGGTCTATTTTTTTGAAAGGCCGATTGGCAACGAGAGATCTTGATTCCCATCTGCTCCCCGTTCACTACCTCACTTGCCCAAACAAGCAAGGCTGAGCCAGGCTGAAGCCAATAGCCAATAGCCGGAACCTCATCCAAATCTCCCATGTGAGTGGAAAGAACTCAGCTGCTCAAGCTGTGAACTGCTGCTTCCCAGGTTCAGTAGCAGGACATGAACAAGCACTCATGTAAACTATGTACATATTAGAAGCAGTGGCTTAACTTGCTGTACAGTGGTGCCAGGCCCTTGCAGTCTCTTTCTTAAGCCAAATATGCTGACATATTTGTTTGCTAGGACAGGTTAACTTGGGAAAAAAATAAGCTTACTGTTTCACCTTCAGT
The DNA here is from genome assembly GCF_030435755.1 of Ochotona princeps. Lineage (NCBI taxonomy): Eukaryota > Metazoa > Chordata > Mammalia > Lagomorpha > Ochotonidae > Ochotona > Ochotona princeps. The sequence continues at coordinate 20,265,451 of NC_080836.1, forward strand.
GTTAACTGTTCATTTTGTTAATTTCTTTATGAGTAATGTACTAATCTTAAGTCAGTAATGAGGCTTTTCACTTCATTTTGCTTATGGTTATTGTTGCATTGATAACAAGAATAGCTTCTGTTGCCCAGCAAAAATAATAGTGCACCTTTCATAATGAAATGTATCCCAGTTGAACAGAAAATTGTATGGCCATCTGTCCATCATTCTTTTTTGACAGTGATTAACAGAATTGGTAATAACCTGATTCTTTCATTTAAGCCTGTTTTCAGTTGTTAGGTACCCTGATGCTACAATAACCTGAAATCCTTCACATGAGGAATAGTATATATGTGTATGACTTGTCTGCAGATACGGTATGATCTTTGTTTAAGCCCTGACAAAGGAAATTTACGAATTACCTTTAAAGAAATTTTTTTCTCTGTTTTTCCTACATTTACTCAGGAAAGTTCAGATATACTTCTGTTTGCATGTTTTTTCATGACAGTGATTTGTATGATTTTGTTACATATTCTTGGGCTGTTTTTTAGCTATCTTAATTTTTTCTCAACATATCTTAGAAAATCATGACAGGTACTCAGTAATAGCAATTGCAGATTTTTTAAAGATTGATTTATTTATATTTAAAAGGCAGATTTTACAGAGTGAGAGAAGAGAGACATAGAGGTCTTCATCCACTGATTCACTCCCCAAATTACCCCAAAGGCCAGAACTGAGCCAAACCAAAGATAGGAGCTAGGAGGCTGCTTCTGGGTCTGCCATGCGGATGCAGGAATCCAAGGGCTTAAACCCTGCTCTGCTGCTTTCTCAGGCTATAAACAGGAAACTACATTGGAAGTAAAGCAGCCAGAACATGAACATGCCCATATAAGATGCCGGTGCTGTTGATGGGGATTAGCTCTGTACAGCACCCTGTCAGATCTCCAGGCCATGACAGTTTTTGTAGTTTGTCTTTCTGCTTCTCCAGTCAATAAAGAGTTCACATCTACTGGGTTATTCTAAAGCCAGGCATCATAGCCAACAGCTGGGAATGCAATTCAGATCTGCCGTGTGGGTGACAGAAACCCAAATACTTGAACCCTCAGCCCTGCCTTCCCTGGGTCTGCAGTGGAAGGAATTGGAAAACAAACCCACTCCACCATCTTTTTTTTTTTTTTTCCCTTAAATACATTGGAACCTGGTTAAGCCAAGTATCCAAAACCAGTGAGATACTTTTATATTCCTGGTATAAGAGATTATAGATTGAGTCTTTTTTATCTTTCATATTTTTGTCTATGTAGGCAAAAAGTTACATAAAAGCAGCTGTTTACTTTTGACATGCAGAGTATTATGTTTAGAAAGTGAATGAGAGGCCCTAGTGGCTGAAGTCCTGGCCTTGCGTGTGTGGGTATCCCCCAAATGCAACAGTTTGTGTCCAGTTGCCCCACTTTCCATACAGCTCCCTGCTTGTGGCTTGGGAAAACATTCGAGGACAGCACAAAGCCTTGGGACCCTGCACCCACATGGGAGACCCAGAAGAGGCTCCTGGCTTCAGATCGACTCAGTTCTGGACCAAGGACCTGGGCTATTCTCCACTGCCTTCCTAGATCATGAACAGGGAGCAAGATCAGAAGTGGAGCAGCCAGGACACAAGCTGACATCCAAATGGGATGCTGGCACTGCATATAGAGGATTAGCTTGCAAAGTCTCTGGCCACTCTTGTGCTACTTTTCACAGACCATTGGTATGAAACTGGATTAAAAATGAAGTAGTGAGAGCTTGAATTTGTGTGCTATAGGATGTCAGTGTTGCAGGCAGCAACTCAAACCACTAAGCCACAATTCCAGCCTTAGTAAACTTTTAAAATACCTGAGTAGACTGAAACTTTACAGGAGGGGATGATTAGATGATTTACCCCACAGCTTGTATAAGTCAGTTATTCAGATGGAGCACCACAGGAGCTTAAACATATAGTTTGAATAAGGAGTCTTTCAAATGCAGAATTTCTAAGGTAAAGAAAAAAGCTCATAAAACAGGAGCACCTAAAGGCAGGAAATGCATGTATCAGAACAAAGAAAATTAGAAATTGTCAGGATTCTTAATTGATTTCCTCCCAAAGAATGAAACAGTTGGCCAGAATAATTTGAGGTTTGAAATACTAACAGAAGAGGGCACCATTAAGATAGGAATCTTGTTAAGCATCCCATTAACATGATATTCAGATAAAAATGCATAGTTTAATTACAGAGTCCATTGAAAGTGATTTTACTCTATTAATAACAGATGCAGTGAGAATTGTCCCAGCCAATGAAGACAAGGTTGGACTGAGCCCTCAGGGTGCTCTGCATTCAGATGGGTGTGCATGGGATCAGATGGTACCAAGCAACTGTGTTAAACTAGAACTTTGTAATAATACTCTGCAAACACAAGTTTGCAAAACTACCAAACCCATGGTAAAGAATGGTATGCTTCTATAGTTCGACCTGTGATCACTTTTATAATCTACTGAGTATGAGTGAATGGTCATTTTTCCACTCAGTTATTGTTCATTGCCAGTGTCAGTATTCCCACTAAACTAAGGTTTTTGCCTCTTGCTGTAATATAAACTTAAAAATGTTATTTAAAAACTTAGTGAAAAAAAGAAATAAGGGAGGATATTGGGAGGGTTTATGTTTGAGGTGTATCTACAAATCACATTTGAATCTATTAAAAAGTAAATAGTCACGCACACACACACACACACGGCCAAACACACAGACTCACACAAACACACAGACACCAGCTGATAGGCGAATACTCAGAATAGGATCTCGCATGAAGTCCTGAAATTGGGACAGGTTTTTCTGTTTGGTTCTAACTGGATCCAGAGTCACACAGATCACCACTCTCTCATGGTGGATTAGAAACTCCCTGGATGAGGGAGCACCAAGTACCCGAGACTTTGTATAATAATATAAAGAGCTTAACCTAGGTTATTGACCTTTTGCCAACAAATAAACAGAGCCTGTGCTGCAAGTAATATAACCTGGGTGGCCACAAAAGAGCAAGCTTTTAGCCTTCAGTAGGATGTGCGGGTGTTTCCTACATGGGAAAGTGGAAAAACCAGATTATAACCAAAATTCAGATTCTGGACCCTTTCAGAGCCCTTTGCCCATGAATGTGTGGTGCTGAAGTTGCAGATATCTGCTTATCCTCCCTAACCCCAGAAAATCTACCCCACTTGTTATATCCCCCACTTCTGTCTCCTTGTTAGTCCACCTCATAATAAAGCCTTTCTTAATTTTACTGAAGCTGGTGCTGCAAGTGACATGAGCACTTGACCAATATAATAACAATAAACAAACTTATCTGTAAAAGAAAGTGAACTCCCAACTCAAAACAGAACATCAAACTAAACCTAAGGAATACTTAAGGAAGGAAGAATCATGAAGATAAAGTAGTCAAATAGGGAAGAGAAAATCAGTGGATCTAATTAGTAAGTACATAATTTGTAATCATTTTAAATTATCCAGAACATTGAATGACTACTAACTAATCGTGTGAAGAAAAGTAGAGAGCCACAGATATCAAAATAAGATTAAATGGGATAAAACAAACATTGAAAATAATTTCTTAAATCATGGGATCACTTAGCAATTATTTTTTAAAATGTTGATAAATGAATCATTTGCTAAGGAAATGATGATTACCAAAATTGAGTTCGAAAGACTAAACCAACTAATTTTTATAGAACAATATTATTAAGAAACTCCCAACAAAAACAGTAGAGCCAAGAAGTTCTCACAGAATTCTAACAAACTTTGGAAAATGTCTTACTGCTGTACAAATTGCCCCCAATGCATTGAAATGATAGAAAGAGGGGCAGGCATGATGCAGTAGGTTAAGCCACTCCTTCAGTTTTCCACATCCCAGGTCATGTCTTGGCTACAAATACACTTCCAATCCAGCCTCCTGTTAATGAGACTGGGAATCAGCGAATGTGAACCAGTAACTTGAGTACCTGCCATCAACTTGGGAGACCTATATTGAGTCCCTGGCTCCCGACTTCAGCCCCATCTTGCCGCTATGTTCTGAATATGCTTAAAGTGAACCTGTTCTCCCCGTTACACTGTTTCTCAAATAAATAGATCTTTAAATGAAATGATGAAAAGCTTTCTAATTTCTTTTATGAAATGCATACAGTGCTAAAGCTGCTGAAAATAGTGTAATAAAAAAAAATGCTACCAGTGCAGTAATCCTTATGATACCTTATGAATATTGATATAAAAATAGCAATTAAAGTAATGACCTTATTATTAGGAAGCAGTATTTCATGAACATGTGAAACATTCCAGGAATGTCAGGATAGTTGAATGCCCAGTTAAAATATGCCACATTAATAGATTTTTGAGAAAAATGAAATTTCTGTAAATTCCAAATGAACCCCCCCACAAAATTAATTCAGTCACTAAGATTTTTCTGTCTTTCGCATTGCAGTTATAGCACTTTTTAAATGATGATTTTATAGATCATAAGCATAAAAACATACACTCCTAAAGCCAAAAGTTATGTAACGGGAATTACTGGAAGTGTTTCCACAATACCCGGAAGCAATTGAAGTACCCATCATATTCACAACCATTCAGCATTGTGATGCAGATTTGTTCCAGCAGTTAAGGCACCTGTACCCTTCCTACATCAGAGTGCCTGGGTTAAAGTCCCTGCTGTACTACCTGCTAATTAGCTTCCTGCTAATCTGTAGCTTGGGAAGTGACAAGTGACAGCTGAATTACTTAGTTCCTTGCTACCCATGAGGGAGACTCAGATGTACTGGACCAAGCCAAAGGCAGGCCAATGGAACAAAATCCAGTCCTCCCACATGAGTGTCAAGAATCCAGTTACATGAACTAGGACCACTGCTTTCCAGAACCTGCAGTAGGTGGAATCTGGAATAGCACGAAAGAGCTGGGACTCCAGACACGGGCACTACTTTATGAGACAAGGGCGTCTTAGCCACTTATTGCCAAACACCTGCTCTAAAATTCTTGTTTTCATGATGCTGATATACCTGAGCAATCATTTGGAAAAAAAAAAAGAATATTAGATACACATCTGATCCTTGTACAAGAGTAAAGGGCTTAACAAGGGTGGCTCATTTAGTTAATCTTCCTGTGCAGGGCCGGGACAGCATTTGGACACCTGTGTCCTGGCAGCCCCATTTCCCAGCCAGCACCCATGTGGGAGACCTAGAGGAAGCTACAGACTCCTAACTTCAGATCAGTTTCAGCTCCTCCCGTTGTGGCCACTTGGTCATGAACCAGCAGATGAAAGATGTTTCTTTCTGTCTCTCCTTTCTGTAAATTACTTTTCCAAAAAAATTTATTTTTAATTAAAAAACAGAAATCATCCCAAACACAAATAGAATGATATACCTTGTTCAAGGATTGATTTCATTAAAATGTCCAAAGAGTCAATGCTATGTCTATTAAAATATTGATGATACTCTTTACAAAATTAGAAGAAAATACTAAAATGTATATAGACCTGTAAGACACCCAGAATGACCAAAGTGAGTCTATGTAAATAAATAAATTTAACCAAGAGGCATCAGAATACCTGATTAAAAGCTGTAGTAATTGGGCCCAGCATGGTAGCCTAGCACCTAAAGTCCTCTCCTTGCATTTGCTGGAATCCCATATGGGCCACCTGTTCTAATCCCGAGGGCCCCACTTCCCATCCAGCTCCCAGTTTATGGCCTGGGAAGGCAGTTGAGGATGACCCAAAGCATTGGAACCCAGCAGCCATGTTGGAGACCTGGAGGAGGTTACTGGCTACTGGCTACTGGCTTCAGATTGGCTCAGCTCCAGGCAGCTGCTGCAGCCATTTGGGGAATGAATCAGCGCACAAAAGATTTTCATCTCTGTTTCTCCTCCTCTGCACATCTGACTTTCCAATGAAAAAATAAACCAATCAATAAATTGCTGGAGTCCAGCTCTAGCTGAGTTCGGAGCTCGAGAAGGGTGCGTGGAGTCGGCGATAAAGAAAGACACAGACACTGTCACTTGGTGCCTTCTTGCTTTTTTATTTACTTAGACACATCACAAGCCTCTGTACAAACGTTTGATTTTTTTATCTTTAACTTTAGAACTAAGACAGCATACACAGATGTTCAATTAATTTTTACTTCATGGTCAACCAGGTGCTCTTAAAGATAATTCTGTAAGTTACTATAATCAGTTTCTTTAAACCAAGCCATTATTCATTCTTCAGAAGTAGCCATTAGGTGACAGCCAGAACTCCAAGGCCAAGGCACAGATGGTTACCTACTAATCAGTAAAACATTCTTACTACATTTTACTTTCACAACTTATCTATCACTTAATGGGAGAAATACATCAAAAGAGAAAAAAAAAACATAAGGATCTAAGACAAAAAGTTTCAAACATTAAATCCCCCTACAACTGCAGGCTCTACAACCTCATAAATAAACACTAATCAAAAGTATATCTCTATAACGTTAATAAAATTGCTCTATATTTCCTCTAGTTAAAAAATTATGAAAGCGGCTAAAACAGCTACATTTTCTATGTTCTAAAGAGTTGCAAGGACAGGCTAACCTTTAAGGTCACAGTAACTAGATTTATTTATTTTTTACTACAAAGATATACAAAGAGGAGGAGAGACAGAGAGGAAGATTTTTCGTCCTATGATTTACTCCCCAAGTGAGCCGCAACGGGCCAAAGCTGAGCCGATCTGAAGCCGGGAACCAGATTCTTCCAGTTCTCCCACATGGGTACAGGGTCCCAAAGCTTTGGGCCATCCTCAACTGCTTTCCCAGGCCACAAGCAGGGAGCTGAATGGGAAGTGGAGCTGCCGGGATTAGAACCGGCACCCATATGGGATCCCGGGACGTTCAAGGCCAGGACTTTAGCTGCTAGGCCACAGCGCCAGGCCCAGTTTGTAAAATTCTTTTTAAGCCATTTCCCAGAAGGCATGCTATATGTCTGGGCCAGATTTCAGGGCAATAGGTAGGCACACAATAAGGTGTCCAGAAATGGCACGGGTTTAATTGTACTCCTGTGCACAGTTAAAGGCCCACCCACAAAGACATTATCAATAACATTAACTCTCAAGCTCACATTACTTGCCAAAGCCATCTCACAGGAGCAAACAATGCCTCAATAGATTACAGAATTCTTAGCAGGGTGCTTGAGTGTCCATGCAAAAAGGGGGTGAGACTGTGTCAAGGTGGTCAGAGAGAAATCCGCCGGTCCTGCCAAAGAGAAAATAGAATTATTTTTCTGTTTCGTACGATTTTCATGCCAGACTTCTAGACTCTCATTATAACATCATTATTCTTTACTCAGATTTTAAAGTTTTGAATTATTGTTGATTAACTTTCTCTTTTATTTAAGGATTTATTTAGAACTTAACGTATTTTCTTGTGAAATATCTATTGTTCTTTTTTTTAAAAAAAAAGGTTCATTTTGGGGGGGGAAGGCATATTTGCCATCTGATGGTTCACACCCCAAGTAGCCGCATCGACTGCAACTGAGCTGATCAGGATCCTGGAGGTTCTTCCGGGTCTTCCACTTGGGGAGTGGTGCAGGGTCCCAAGGCTTTGGGCCTTCCTGTATTGCTTTCCCAGGCCATAAGCAGGGATTTGGATCCAAGTAGAGCACATGAGACCGAAACCAGTGTCCATATGGGATCTCCATATTTGGAGGTAAATATTCTGCCAGTTGAGCCAACCCAATGGCCCGCTCTATTATCTTTCAATCTTCCTTTCCCACTAATACTCCCACCCCCAATGTTTTTTGTTGTTGTTTTAATTGGAGAGACCAATTTACAGAGAGAAGAAGATGCTGTCCACTAGTTCACTCCCCAAACTGCCGTAATAACCAGACCTGAGCTCATCTGCAACTGGGAATCAGGCTCCCTCCTGGCCTCCCATTTCGGTACAGTGTCCCAAGGCTTTTGGTCATCCTTCACTGCTCTCCCAGGTCATAAACAGGGAGCTGGATGAAAGTGGAGCAGTAGGGACACACACTGGCACCCATGTGGGATCCCACTGCTTGCAGGGGTTAAGATTAGCCAATTGACCCATCATGCCAGGCTCAATAACCCCAATTTTATTACCTTTTATCTAGTTTACTTTCAGAATCACCTGGCTAATATTCGTTATATATTTATTTTCCTCAGCGTTGAAAAGTGAATGAGAACTTTGAAGCTGTGTACCCCCAAGTTCTTAATCTATTTCCTTAAACTCTTTCAGTTTTTTGTTTTAACATATTTTATTTGAAAGGCAGAGAGATGGGCATGTAGTTTGCATTGACTGATTCAGTCCCCAAATAGAATAGCTGAGCTAGGCCAGACCAAAACCTGGAGTGAAGAACTGAATCTAAGTACTCCCATTTGGGTAGCAGCGACTCTTCTCTTTGAACCATCACCTAATGCATCCCAGGATGTGCCTTAACAGGAAGGTGGAATTTGGAAGAATCTTGAGTGGAAATCGAGCACCCTGATAAGGGGTATGTGCAGCCCTAACAACATGTTAACTGCTGTAACAAACACCCACCCCTAAGCTCTACTTTTTTTTTTCCTAAAGTCTTTCAACCTTACCTATTTCTTTAAAGTTAGTTTCTGTGTAAGAATAAGGTCTGCAGGATTTGGATCCAGTTCTGTGGAATAGGATCTCCCTGCAATGTCAGCATCCCATATAGGCACTGTAGCAGTTGCTGCTCTACTTCTGATCCAGCTCCCTGCCTATGGTCTGAGAAAACAGCAGAGGGTAGCCCACGTACTCCCTTATGAGAGACCCAAAAGAAGCTCCTGGCTCCTGGTTTCAGATTGGTTTAGCTCTAGCCATTGGGGCCATTTGGGATGCCCTCTATTGGGCATCTATTCTTTCTCTCTGTAACTTTGGCTTGCAAAAAATAAATAATGTGAGTTTTTTTTTTATTATTAATCTAGAGGATTTAAATCTAGCCTATTGTTTTTGGCCTGGGTGATTACCCAGGATAAATAACTTCATGTCTTTTCAGCTTTGAAATAGTTGTTAATATCTCAGCTTGGGTTCTCCAATGACTTACTACCTAATGTACTATATTGGAAAATTCTTACATCACTGAAAAAGAAATAATGTGTTAACATTAACCTTGGGTGATCAGTAGTGAGGCACTCAGTTCATGGAATTTTTAATAATATAGCTGTGCATATGAATTAATCAGACATTAAACATGCTGTAAAGTGCTTCCACTGAAATGAAAATCAGACACAGCATGTTTTATAACAACTGAAAGTAGATAGTAAGATAACTGGAGGAGAAAAAAAATCTGGGAATGAACTTCGTTCATGGTTCACAAAGTGGCTGGAATCCACCCCCACATGGGACATAATCCCTTCATGTTTGTATTATCCATCTTTAATCTGTGAAATCCAGTAAGAGCAAACAAACCAACAGGTTAGGCCAGGTCAGGTTTTGCACATTTTCCAGAAAATGTGTCACAGAAGTTTATTGTTAGAGAATCTGATCAGCTAGTTTCCTCTAAGACAACAGCTAATTTAATTGAAAACAATCTGATACCATTGCTCTACTTCTGAGAACTTTGATTTCCTATCTATAAAAATGAAGTGTGAATTAGATGTAGTGCTTCTGAGGTGCCTTCCAATTGTGGAATTCTGTTGGTTGGTTAGTTAATTAATCAAAGAAGGCATGTAACTGAAGATGTGCTGTAAGTGGAAGTTTCTTCACCAAGCCAAGACTCAAGCATTTTGTACTTCTCTTACTTATTGATAATTTATGTTTCTATTAGGTGGAATATTCTCGTTGAAAAATAGACCGCGGGAAGTGAATTTCTTATTTTCAAGATGTTTTAATTTCATGTTCACTTAAAGCAGAATCTTAAGAGACTTAGGAAATTTCCTGAGTTCAAATGCTTTGGTCATTAGTAAAAAGTCCCATAGTAAGTAGAGGACTTCATGTCAAAAAAGAAAAGGAGAAGAGGCCTATTGGAAAAGATTTTACAGAAAAGTTTAGCTATAATGTAATAATTGCCTAAATAGCCTATGGCTTCTGGTTCTTAAGGTTTTGGTACGTTTACTTTCTACTCCTCCCTCCTTCTCTTCTTTTGGTTAGTGTATTTTTATCATTTCTGAGAAATCTCAAGTTGATAAAATTGATAAGTTCATATCCACACCTCAATCATTCAACAAGATCCTTCTGAATTGTTCTTAAAACGTCCAGAATCCATGGATAGGCATTTGGCACTAAAGTTTATGTAGCTTCTCGGGATACTACATTCCATTAATCACATATTGCTGAGTTTGAAATTAGAAGTTATTATGAATAGCCAAAGAATATCTTGTCAAACAAGTTTTTCACATAATAGGTTTTGTGAATCATTTAATGAAACTTGGCCAAAATTATTTGTTTCATTAATAATTTCAGAATACTGGACCTGGCACAGTAGCTTAATGACTAAAGTCCTCTCCTTGCACACACCAGGATCCCGTATGGGTGCCCGTTCTAACCCAGCAGCCCCACTTCCTATCCAGCTACGTGCTTGTGGCCTGGGAAAGCAGTGGCCTGTACTCACGTAGGAGGTCCATAAGATGCTCATGGCCCCTGGCTTTGGATTGACGCAGCTCCGGCAGTTGTGGCCACTTGAGAAATGATTCAGTGGGCAGAAAATCTTTCTCTCTGTTTCTCTGTGTATCTGACTTCCCAATTATAATATAAATAAATAAAATAATTACAGAATACTAATTTTCTACTTCTGAAAGGTATATTGTTTCCAAAAGCTTGTTTCTTTGGGGTGGCCCATAGTTACAATACTTATTTGCTGTTTTTGTTTGGAACCCTGTGAGAGTAGTAGATTCAAATTTGTTTTCACCTTCAAAGGTCAGGTGCTATAAAAGTCCCATAAGAGGTAAGACACTATAAAAGTGAAGAAGAAACTTTATTGTCATTGTCAGTAATTAGATTTAGACAATTAAATTTGTTATTAGTCCCATAGTTGTCCCAGTTCTTACAGTTCATTTGGGAATTATTTTCTTCTCTGATAAATGCAATTAAACCCAGTGTTAATAGAATCGTTGTGCTTTAGTTTGTGCAGAGAATGTTGCTGGACATTCTAATAAGCACACCATTAAATTTAAGATGTCAACAAAAACTTAAGTCTCATTAACTCGGGTTTCTTGATTGAGGAATTATTCTTTGAAAGTTCCCCATATTACCTGGCCTTGGTGATATTCTTAAGCACATCTTAACATCATCAGAAATCTTGAATTTTTCTGTTACACATTTGTATATAGGGTTGAGACAAAGCCTGCTCACATTAGTGATGTAGTATCCAAAGAGAATATGAAAGGTAAGGTTCTGTGTTTCAAGAGAAAATTGTAGATTCTTCCTAAGTTAGCACTTTTTTTTTTTAACCGCTGGGATGATATTAACAACTAGTCTTTGCCCCTCAAAATTAGAGGGAGGCCTCTATTTGACAGAAAGAAAGTTGCATCTTAGCATATACGTTTATTTGGGGACAGTGTTTCATCTAGTGGCTAAGGTATCACTTGACTTGTCTGAATCTTCATGTCAGTGCCAGAGTTCAGGCTCCTGCTCTGCTTCCAATTCCAGCTGCCTGCCAGTATGTGCCCTTGGAGGCAGCAGATGATGGCTAAGAACTTGAGTCCCTGCTTCCCATGTAGGAAGCCCACATTGAGTGGGCTTCATCCCTGCTTTGTTCTGGCTCGTTCAGCCCCAGTAGTTACCGGCATTTTGGGAATCAACCAACAGATGGAAAATCTCTATCTCATTCTCTCTTCTTAAGAAAGGAAGGAAGGGAGAGAGAGAAAGAAGGAAAAAAAAGTTTTAGAGTAATTTTTATGGCTTTTCACTAATTTTGAATTTTTAAGACTTAGCAATTTCCAATGCTTAAAAGAAATTTGGTGGAAAAACTCATTTTAAGTTTTGCCACAATGTTAAGTGGAATGCTTGGTTATTCTGAACTTCAGTTTGTCATCTTGTAATGAGAGTTTCTACTAGAATTTTGAAGGAAAGCTGCCTTGAAATTATTTCTCAGGAGTAACAAAGGTTTTATTTGAGGATAATCATTTGTGCCTTGTTGTAGATGCAGTAACTGTGTAAAACTCATGGGCATTTTTTATTTTTGCATTTTAAAAATGCATGGACACCAAGAAATGCAAGGCCTAGTTACACAGGGTAATTAGGAATTTGGAGAATTTCCAGCAAATCAGTATGAAACAGATCAGACAAAATTGACTGATTTCAGCTGCCTTATTGCTTTTGTCGGAATACTCGGGAAAGATACATACTGTACACACACATACAAGCTGAAATCTGTTTACAAGACTGAAATGGAGCTTGTTTGTAACAGAAAACACAACAGTATTTTTCTAGTTACAATATAAAATCAATATCTTTTTATGTTGTTGTCTGCCAGTTGTTATAAACAGGATATAGAATTATGTAAACCCTAGGACACTTGACAATTTAGAGGCAAAGGAGAGTAGTATTTCTAGTTAGTAATACATATTTTTCTTCAAATAGTGTGGGTAACATTCACGTAGTTGTGGAAAGATTAGCATAATCTTTTCTTTAACAAAACGGAAGACAGGAAATCAGAAGCCAAAGCATGCAATTGTCGTTTTTTAAGTGTTTTATCCCCCCCCCCAAAAAAACAGTTTTCCACTTTCTTCTCTTTGTTTTGTTGCCATGTCAGTTACTGAACACTGCCGATTTTTTAAATTGGTTTGTATTACTTTCTTTTCTTCGGAGTCTGCCACTTGATCTAATATCCTTATAAACACCCAAGAAGCATCTAACACAAGGTAGTCCTCTGATCACAGCTCTATTGCTGTCTCCATCTGTTGGTATGAAAAAGTAATGCTCTTACCAGAGTAAGCAGAAGAATTTTGATTTTAGCAAACCAAATTAAGAAGTACATAATTGCACTCTTAATGCACTTTTCTTTCCTTCTCACAATTAAAATCAGTTTGAGAATACAAGCTGCATTGGAATGTCAACTATTATCGACAGTGCTGCAAAGGCTTTTTGTCAGTGGCATTAAAAATGTCAAACGGAGTTATTTGAGGTTGATATATAAACTGTGCCTAGATTTTTTTTATGTTTATTTCTTGGAGAATTAAGGGAAATATAATTATCTCGACTTTTCCCACCAGTGTGATGTCAAGCATCGTTGTTGTGCAATAGTGTTTTAAATAGCGAGAAATCTCTGATTCTGACAATCTTTGCAGATTCACAGTTTCATGAGCTTCTGCATCATTACTTCTGAATTGCTAATGAAGAGCTCAATATAGCTTCTGATGCGTTTCAGATATTCTGGGTGGTGACTGGCTAGAGTGTTACTGACATCACAACATACAGCTGTTGACTTTCTATTGTCTGAGTGCTCGGCAAGTGCTTTAGACTGCTGTAGCAGGCACTCTGAGTGCCTGACTAATCAGCTGGAGGTGTGTGCTGTGAGCTCCGCGGAGGAGCAATGCAGAACCTCAGTTACAGATACTATGGAAAGTACATCTTCATTAACTCTGTATGATGAAGCAAATATCGATACAATGAAGGTATGACTTAATTCATTCACTAAATTAGCAAAAGCTAAAATTATTTATGTTAACTTAGTGCCATCATTTTTGTTAGTTTTGTATGTGATGTTTTTACCATGTGAAGAAGCTCATGTTGTAAATGCTGTTTTTGCAAAGATATGTTTGTTCAGGTTACTAAGATGAAAGAAGTAGCAGATATTCACTTCTTATCTGTAGCACAATTTCTTCTTACACCTTAAATATTCAGTACTACTTTTACCTTGTTGATAGAATGATTTACCTTTGTGTTAATGGTATTTATATATACAGAACAAATTGTCAGCTGGAAAATTATTTCTCTTTTAGGTTCATTTGAAAGTACATGTGCTATATGGCTTGTACGATTTTAAAATGTTGGAGTAAATACAATTTGAGTGAGACTTTTCTTTGCAAATTAGAAGACCAAGAATCTTGACTTGAAATACTCATGTTAATCTTTTGTAACCTTATTTAGGGGAAAAGTATAAGTTATTATTACTTTTAATAGAAGAAAACCTGAGTTCTATCTGCTGTAATTAGCATTATCAAAGATCATCATAAAAGAAATCAAGTAATTTGAAGTAGTGTCTGATTTCTAATTATGTAATCTGAAAACTTTGACATTTTCTTGCTATTTTGATTTCTTAAAACTAGAATCTCACTGTACAGTTAACACAGGATAACCAAAAATACCCATTTCTGTGTAACAGTTGTTGGATATGATTTTTTTTTTTTTCAGAATTTTGCTTGCTTTTTTCCTGGAATTGCCTGATATTTTCAACTCCTCCCTACCCCTTTAAAAAGCCAGTTATTTTATTCCTGCAAAAACTAGCATCTCTTAGCATCTCTTTTTCAAAGAAGGCAGTAAGATCACTAAGTAGCCTTTTGTCAGCTAAATATCATTGTTCTTTCTTTTGTCTCTGATTCCCAACTGTATCAGTAATCAAGGTCACAGAAGTATTAATAGCTGTTGTTAAAAATTAGGGCCTTTTTACCAGATGCATTGTCTTAAACCTAATGCCAGAGAATTTTACCATCATTCCTTTGTTAAGCTTCAGAGTTTGTTTTGTAATGAGAGCCATGGAAGGCAAAAATTAAAATAAGCACATTCTCCAATTCTTACCTTCTACTAATTTTTTAATCCATCCTTTGTCACATTCCATTTTTCTCTTGTGTCTCGTGTTTCTCTCCTTTAGGTTTTTATTTCTTTGCCTGGTGCTCAAGCTCTGCCTCTCTCCCTTTCTTCATCTTTGACTTCCTATTTCTCTCGTCCTCTCAGTTTCTCTCATCTTTACTCCCTTTTCCCACCCATTCATCTACTTCATTTATCTTTTCCATTTTGTCTCAGTCTTCCCTTCCTTTCTCTCCATCTACCTGGCATTACAGCATCCCTTCTCCCTCTTCATTTGACTTAGTCTTGAATCTCCCTTTTTCTTACTTCCTCTCCCTCCCTTTCTCTGTCCCCCATTCTCTCTCCTGCCTCTGTCTCTTCCTCTCTCTTCTGGTTAATGTTTGTCAACATGCCCTCATCTTTGTATCTGTTTCTCTCCTTGTCCCTCCTGTTTTCCATCTCCCTTTCTTATCTTGCTTTTACTCCTGTGTCTCTTTCTCCCTACCTGTGTCTTTTTTCTGGCATCTTCTATCTGGATACTTGGCACTTTACTGTCTTTGCTATCGTATCGAATCTTTCTTTTTATTTCTATTTTTCACTTACACCCATACACTCTGAATTTTCGTCCTTGTACTGGTATTCAGTTTTTACTTAAACATGGATGTTTCCCAGACTTTTTCTCTGGTTAAATAGTCGTCATTACTGGTTGTGTTTTGATTTCTGTTAAACGCTGCATTGTGAAAGAGACTAGTAAGAAAAGAGTACTGTATTTTAAATCAACAGATTTAACGCATTGCTCAGCTATTTGGTTTTTGAACGTTACACTTGAGGTCTTGTTAATGCATTTAAATTATCACAGATTGAAATAATTGTTATATTTAACAGTGTTTTGCTTTTTTAATTTATGTGTACACTGGATCCATGAAAAAATTTCTCTTAAATGATTTTTTATTTTTCTGATTTTTGGAAAGCACTTAAAATTTTTCTTTTCAAGGTACTTAAGATAATATCCCACTTCCTTATATTTTTATAACTGTATATCCCTTTTTATGTTCTTATGGTTTCTCTTCTATTTAGTAAAGCAAGTTAACATAGCAGCTTGATGAAAACATAGTATATTCGAATTTTTGATAGCATTGGCTCTGTGATAATCAGCATAAAGCTACCAAAAAAATTAAGTTTACAGCTAGCATTACTGTGTTCAAAAAGGAACCTCATAGCTTTCATAGTTGATTTTACAAACCACACTTCCTTTTCTGAAAATTGTGTTGCACTTCTTGCTTCTATTTTCTTTTGATATGATCAGACCCTTGGTTTTGTGAGATCCACAAAATCATTGTTTCTGTAAATCGTGGCATTTCCTTCTTTGCTGACCAACCCTTGTTCTGATGTGTTTTATCTTTAATGTAGTAAATATAGGCTAGGTGTTCCTAATCTGAAATTCTGAAATACAGAATGCTGTACAAATCCCAAACTTTTTGAGCAGTTATTTGATGTGACAGCTGGAAAATCCACACCTGACTTCATGTGATACGTCAGTTAATACATCATTCAAAATTGCATGCACCCTAAAAATATTATGTAACAGTACTTAACCTATGTGCATGAGGTATATATGAAACATAAATCAATTTGTGTTTATATTTAGATGTCTTTAAGATATCTACTGATATATTTGCGAGCATTCCAAAATGGGAAACACTTTGAATTGCAAGAATTTCAGAAAAGCGTTTTATCTAAGTTTAATGTGTACCTTGATATTTACACTTTATTTTATTTTATTTTGAGTGTGATACAAACATGCCTTTATTTTTTATTATTAATAATTTATTGTATTCTTGTTGACAATCTTTACATAGTTAATTACAGTAAAAAAAGGTTACTGTAAATCACAGAACACTGCCAAGGTTTTTTTTTTTTTCTTTTTCAGTACAGAGTAAAGCTTAAAGCCTGGTTAACCTTTTTATACCAAGATCTACCTTCTCATTTGAATAGAGTGAGTTTTTATAAATACAAATATATTTCTGAGTTGTCCAGAAACCTAAATTGAAACTCTTTGCTTTTTGTTTGTGAATTACATGATAAAATGATATATATTCTATGTTAAATCAGTCACATTACATAATATTTGTAAGGCAGATTTGTCACAGTCTGTAAATGTATATTTGTGACTTTGATATACATATAAAATACATATGACTAATGCACGTCTATAAACATGTAACGTGAGCTATGAAACAAAAGTTCATTAGGATTTATGTATATAGTCAAGTGAACACGTGTAAGTCTGTCAGTAAACATACATGTATAAATTCTCCATATCTGAGGATTGGATACATAGACTTTCCTAGATTTTTCAAGGAGGATCATTGTGTGGTTTCAAAAATTTTAATAAATTTCCTCATGATGATTATATGTAGGTACTGAATCTGTGATGTTAATTGAAAATTTTCTCTTTTCATTTATTTTTTTTTTTTTTAAAGATTTTATTATTATTGGAAAGCCGGATATACAAAGAGGAGGAGAGACAGAGAGGAAGATCTTCCATCAGATGTTTCACTCCCCAAGTGAGCCGCAACGGACCGGTACGCGCCAATCTGATGCCGGGGACCAGGAACCTCTTCCGGGTCTCCCACGCGGGTGCAGGGTCCCAAAGCTTTGGGCCATCCTCGACTGCTTTCCCAGGCCACAAGCAGGGAGCTGGATGGGAAGTGGAGCTGCCGGGATTAGAACCGGCACCCATATGGGATCCCGGGGCTTTCAAGGCGAGGACTTTAGCCGCTAGGCCATGCTGCCGGGCCCTTTTCATTTATTTTTAAATGCAAGGAGACATATGCCACTAACAATAGGTATGTCCACCAACTACACATGTAGACTTTTCCAATCCGTTTGAAAATTCGCAGTGATTTATTATCAAATATATCAGCATAGGATTGCCAGAGAGAGGCAACAGAACACAGTTACCCAATGTTTTCAAACCATTAGCTAAACCAGAACTTCCCTTCATAGAAAATAATGAACAATAGAAATTAAAAACCATATGTTATCTTTGTGCTTGAATGATATAATTGAAAACAAAGCAAAATAACTTGGCTTATTAGCTACTAAAATAATTTGATGTGGTACTGTGCATAGGTGAAATATCAAATGTGAACGATTAGAACCTTTACTCATTTTATGTAAAACCCTAGGAAATTGATCCAGTTAAATTGGACAGGACTTTAGGCACATGAAGAACGAATTATATCTGGAAAACTGTACACATGCATTGTATAGTGTGAACTAGAGACGATGGGCTGCTCAACAGTGCTTGCTCTGTCCAGCAGCAGTCCCTTCAGGTATAAAACTATTTGCACGTTGTTGTATACATTCTTTCATAGAATGTAAAGGTGGATGGTTGCAACTGAAAGACGGCACCTAGTCTGCCTCATGCTGTTTTTGAGCTATCTTTACTCATCACAAAATGCTATTTGACTAAAACCCTTTTCACCTAACATAATCCCAGGGTGCTTTTCTTAAGCTAGGACTGTGATCCTTTGAAAGAAGAACTACAGTTGGTGATTTAGAATCTGAAGAGTGACACATTGGTAGTTATAAAAACCAGATGTCTGCCTTGTATAACCTAAGTTCAAATCCTGTAATGGAAATACATTTTTGGCATAAGGAGGAAATGATTGTATAAAACATGCTCATTCAAGTACTAGAGTATATGAAGTTCTAAATATTGATAAAATATATTAAACTATCAAAGAAATATTGGATGTATTATATAAATATTGCAGGAAGCCAACCTGAGTTTTGCTAAGATTCTTTGATAATAGAGCTTTGTATCTTTAAGACCCTCAAGGAATTTTATTATGACCTGATGATAAGGGTGAAGTGCTAGTCATGGCTGAAAAATGCATAGAGGTCAGTTCATTTGGCTGTATTAGTGGTACAGAAAGAAGGCTAGGAAGTGAAGTAGAATTTCCAAAGAGTGAAGGAAATCTGACATCAGAGCTGATCTAAAAATACCATTAAAAACAAGGTACCCTTTTTTTTAAGATTTAATTTTTTTATTGGAAAGTCACATACAGAAGGGGGTGAGACAGAGAGGAAGATCTTGTTTCCTCTGATTTACTCCCCAAGCGGCCACAACTGCTGGAGCTGAGCTGAGCCAAAGCCAGGAGCCAGGAGCCTCTTCCATGTCTCCCATGTGCGTGCACTTTCCCAGGCCACAAGCAGGGAGCTGGATGGGAAGTAGGGCTGCTGGGATTAGAACTGGCATCCATATGGAATCCCAGCACATGCAAGGTGAGGACTTGAACCGCTGGGCCACTGCGCCACGCCTCCCAAAAAAACCAAAATTTTCTTACAGCAAGTCCTAACATTGTCCACAGTCTTTATATAATGCCTGCCTATTTGTTGGTGCCATTAGTCATACATTAATAGAGCTAGTGAAGCTATTGATGATATTCACTGTTACTTACGAACCATCAGTTACAGACATCATCGTGTTATGAAGTTAGCACAAAATACATTAGTAGAGAATATAATGAATGAGACTAGATTATGCAAACACTTGATGCCTGCAAAGACTTAACACCAACTAGCCTGGAGTTAGATCAGATAAGTCTTACATAACACTTTTTTCACTGTACAAATCAAGCCACCCTTACCTCTCACCAGCTGGCCACAAATTGCGAACCTCCTACTATTTCCAGATGTTAGTGAGTCACAGGACCTAGAAAGTCTTTTTTTGTTTTTTTAAGATGTATTTATTTTATTACAGTCAGATATACAGAGAGGAGGAGAGACAGAGGAAGATCTTCCACCCGATGATTCGCTCCCCAAGTGAGCCGCAATGGCCGGTGCACGCCGATCCAAAGCCGGGGACCAGGAACCTCTTCCGCGTCTCCCACGCGAGTGCAGGGTCCCTAGGCATTGGGCCATCCTCGACTGCTTTCCCAGGCCACAAGCAGGGAGCTGGATGGGAAGTGGAGCTGCCGGGATTAGAACCGGCGCCCATATGGGATCCCGGGGCGTTCAAGGCGAGGACTTTAGCCGCTAGGCCATGCTGCTGGGCCCCCCTAGAAAGTCTTTATATGTATGATTGCAGTTTCATTACACCCAAAACAAGCCCCCCCCCCCCAAAAAAAAAGATCAGAATTGACTGAAAGGAAAGACAAATGAGATGGACCCAAATGCAAAGCTTGGGTTGTCCTCTCTGCCTTCCCTGCAGGTTGCTGCAGGACAGTATGCGGAGTATTGCCTATCACCACATTTCCATTTTTATTAGCATCTTGTTGCAGAAGCTTGATTGATGGAGTCATTGACCACACAATTGGATTCAGTGTCTAGCACCACTTCCCTCCCCTGAAGTTGTTCTCATTGTCACAGATTCAAAGCCCAAACTTACCAATTCACAATTAGTCTTCTAGGTAGTCCCGATCCTGAATCATTTCCTACCATGAATAACACTTCTATCTTTACAGAAATTTCAGAGTTAAAAATTCACTCTCCACCGAGGCTAAACAAACACTTCATTACACAGCATCCTGTCTTGTAACTGTTGATAATGTCCTTATTGAGAAGTAATTTACTTTCTTATGAAGTAATTGTGAAATCAAGGCCAAATAAATGGATGTTTCTCACTTAACTCATCCTGACCAGTTCCCTGTAGTTGATTTGTTACTTAAAAGCATTTTTAAGTAGAGTATAGTGTTTAAAGAATGATTTATGGTCAATGGAAAGAAAATTGTATGTTTTGTTACAACATGCTTGTTGTCTTAGCTCTCCTCTCATGCCCTCTCTTATTTACAGCGCTTCCAGTTTCCAGGAATCTGAGCCTTTAGAAGGGTCTTTATTTATCATAAACTGTTGTTTTTTTCATTCTTGAAGCATGGTCAGATGCTAAGACCATGCAATTCCTCCATGTAATTTCTAAAATATTTTATTACATGTTAAGATATCTTACTGTAATCTAATTTATTTATTTCAGTACTAGATTTAAAACATACATAGGGCAATAGGCGCAGTAGCCTAATGGCTAAATTCCTCACCTTGTGTGCGCCAGCATCCCTGATGGGCATCAGTTCATATCCAAGTTGCTCCACTTCCTTCCAGCAGTGGAGGACACCCCAAAGCCTTGGGACCCTGTACTCCTGTAGGAGACCTAGAAGAAGTTCCTGACTCCTGGTTTTAGATTGACTCAGCTCCAGTCACTGTGGCCATTTGCGCAGTAAACCAGCATCCACTGGAGATTCCGTGGAGAACAAGTGGCAACAAAAGCCAGAGCTGAGCCAATCTGAAGCCAGGAGCCAGGTGCTTTTTCCTGGCCTCCCACATGTGAGCAGAGTCCCAAGGCTTTAGTCTCTTGTGTTCTACTGCTTTCCCATGCCGCAAGCAGGGAACTGGATGGAAAGTAAAGCAACCAGGACATGAACTGGCATCCCAATGGGATCCCGGCACATGCAAAGCAAATATTTTAGACACTGAGCCATCGTGCCCTACCCAGATATATTTTTATTGGAAAGCAGATCAGATTTACAGAGAGGAGAGACAGAAATACCTTCCATCTGTGTGTTCACTCCCCAAATGACCACAGCAGCCTCAGCTGAACCAATCTGAAGCCAGGAGCCTCTGCCAGGTCTCCTACACAGGTACAGTTTCCCAAGATTTTGAGTTCTTCTCTGCTTTTCCAGGCCATAAACAGGGAGCTGGAATAAAAGTTCTGTAGCCAGGACACAAACCAGTACCCGTATGGGAAGCTGGTGCTTTCAGGTGGGTGATTAGCCAGTTAAGCCATTGCAGCAGCCATTTCATGTTTCCTTTTATGAGTCCATTTTTTTATTTATGTATTTTTTCTTTCCATCTCTTGGTTTTAAGTAAAATGGTACAGAGAAGTATATGTTCCATTGTGTGCATTTGTAAATTTTCTTAGGGTTTACTTCTGTATGTGGTCTATATGATAGGAAGAATTTAAAATTCATTTTGAATCACGTTGTTTAAAAAAATTTTTTTTTGAATATGTAAGAGGTGCTAGAGGCCAGCATTGTTGGCGCAGTAGATTAAGTAGCCACTTCAAATCCAGCATCCCATATCAGTTCAATTGCTTGTTTAGTCACTAACTATTCCGCTTCCAGTCCAGCTTCCTGCTAATGCCCCTGGGAAGGCAGCAGAAGATGCCCAAGATACTTGAGGCCTTGCTCCCCATGAAACATGGCACTCTGTAAGCTCAAACAGCCAATTTTTTTAAAAGTGTATTTATTTTTATTGGAAAGGCAGAATATATTAACAAGAGTAAGGAAAGATTTTTTCATGTACTGGTTCATTCTCCAGGTCCCTCAGCCAGAGCTGAGCTGATCTGAAGCCAGGAGCTAGAAGTTTCTTCTATGTCTCCTGCACTGGTGCAGGGTTCCAAGGCTTTGAGCCATCCTGTGCTGTTCTCCCAGGTCATAAGCAAGGAGCTAGATGGGAAGTGGAGCAACTGGAACTTGAAGCAGCACCCATATGGGATCCCGGTGCTTCAAAGGCGAGGGTTTGATTATTGAGCCATGGCATTGGGCCCAAACTGCCACTCTTCTTGGAGTCAGTGAGTGATAATACAGTGTTTTAGGAACAGCCTATAATGGAATACCAAGCAGTCAGGCAGTTCTGGATCAAATTCACATGCAATCAGTTTGTGGCCTTACACAAATTTCGTAACTTCTTTATGCCTTAGGCTCCTAATCTGTAGTCAATCTAAGTTAAAAATAGGGCATGTTGCTCACAATTGTTGTAAGCTATAGGTGGATTATGAAAGATTTTTAAAATACAAAGGTGTGATCAACTATGCTAATTAAGTTTCTGGTGGTAGTTACTTGTATTTACTTTATAATTTGCCCATAGCTCTTTTTTTCGCCCCGTACAAAATTTCAGTCCTTAGGTTTGACAGTATTTCCATTATGTCATTTGTCCCTTTAATTATATTCTTTTTGTCATTAAGAAATATTAAAGCTTTGCTGTAAGTTTTGCAAATACTTTCTGCTTTGGCAAGTTCCTTTGTAAGTTCCTTAGCCATTTCACTTAGTGAAAACTATGTATTTAGTGTATTACATTTAATTGATTTTTAAACCTTGTGGCAGAGACCCGATATGCAATGTTGATCTTGTTCACTTGACTCTCTGGTGTGCTAGAATCAGATCTAATGCTTTGTTCATTTGCTTTATTTACTAAGGCATTGCAACTTTCCCATGCACTGACCGGTCATTCTTACTCATAAACCTGTAGTGTTCAGTGATTTGACATCTTAGCACATGTTGGTTACATATCCACTGTGTGTGTTTGGATAAATCATCTGGACACTTGCAACTTGCATGTTAGTTGAGATTTTGGAGGTCATGTAGGATCCTGGCATGTTAAGATCTGGTAAGAATCTTTGGAGGTATTTAGCTCGTCAGATTATGCCCTCTTTCTCACCTTGTGCATGTTGCCTGATTTGTTTCTTAGGTGAATTTCAGCCTTGTTTTTACAGACTATCCAGTTGGGGGATCCATTATTAAATAATTATGTTGCTTTGTTAAGGATGCACAAAGAATTTTGCTGCTGAGTGCTGCCACCTTGTGTCCACGATGTTATGGGACAAAAGCTAAAACTGAGGGGACAATGTTTTCAAGTTTATTTATTTATTTTAAGTTTATTTGTTTATTTATTTTGGTTTCGATTAGTTTTGTTAAAACTTCAGGAATTCCTGTTAGTTGATTTAGCTGTGTAATGTGCCTTGGTCAGTTTGAGATGTCAGATTGTTAAAAGCTTTTACATTTGGTTATGATACTTCCTTTTCATTATCCCTTAGTCAAATGTAGTAAAAATCAGTGTGAAAATACATCAGGGTTCTGAATTGCTCTGTGACGCGTGCACCACTGTGTTGGGGTTGACCTTCTTGCTGCTGAGACATCATTATATAGAGTTCTTTCTTACCAGCTTCAAATCACACTATTTATTGATAGCACACTTGACCAAAAAAAAAATCAGAGAGCTGTATATAGTCTTTTTAGATGTTTATTTGCTGTAAAATAGTTACTTAAACCATGTAATATTTTTTTAAAGATTTATTTATTTTTTATTACAAAGTCAGATATACAGAGAGGAGGAGAGACTGTTAAAGACTGTTTCATTTAATATTATATGGTTTAGGGCCCGGCGGCATGGCCTAGTGGCTTTAACAATATGATGTCCTGGGCCTAGCGGCTAAAGTTCTCACCCTGAACACGCCAGGATCCCATATGGGCGCCGGTTCTAATCCTGGCAGCTCCACTTCCCATCCAGCTCCCTGCTTGTGGCCTGGGAAAGCAGTCGAGGATGGCCCAAAGCCTTGGGACCCTGCACCCACGTGGGAGACCCAGAAGAGGTTCCTGGTTCCCAGCTTCAGATCAGCGTAGCACCGGCCCTTGCGGCTCACTTGGGGAGTGAATCATCGGACGGAAGATCTTCCTCTCTGTCTCTCCTCCTCTCTGTATATCTGACTGTAATAAAATAAATAAATCTTTAAAAAAATATGATGTCCTAAGAATTTTGGTATTGGTATTTCAGGTAACATTGAAAATGGTCATTCTAGAGACTAGGGTTGTGAAGTAACTTGGTAAGCCATTGCATGCCATGCCAACATGCCCCAAAGGCACCAACTTGAGTTGTAGGTGCTCTGCTTCCAGTCCATCTCCTTTTTAATGAACTGGGAGAACAGGTAGGACAGTCCAGGTGTTTGGTCTCTACACTCTTGTGGGAGATCTGTATGAAGCGTCTGGCGTCAACCTGGTCAGGTTTGGCTGTTGACGCAGTTTTTGTGAACCTGAATGTTGGAGATATTTCTAATCAATAAATGTTGAAAAAGAAAAGTCATCGCATACTTTATAGACGTGTTAATAGTGCGGCATTTTTTTTAGCATGTTAAGCAGGTTGTTATTTTGTGTCTCTCTCTTCCCTTCCCTTCTCTTCCTCCCACTTGGAGGTCAGTAACACTGTGTTGTGATTATCATTCGAACTTCGTTGGGTATAACTGTGGGGGAAAAAGTCTTTAAAAACCGTAGTTTGCCAGCATTGTGGCACAGGGTAATCAACTATTGTTGATGACTACTGCATCCCTTATCGCAGTGTGTGTTGGAGTCAGCTGGCCACGCATTTCCAGTCCAGCTCCCTGCTGATAGTCCTACATTAGCTGCAGTAGATGACCCCAACTGCCTAGGCCGTTACCCTCAATGGGAGACCAGATGGAATTCCTGATTCCTAGCTTTGGCCCTGCCAACCCCTGGCTGTTGTAGCCATTTGGAAGTGAACCAGCAGGTCGGTGACATCTTTGTCTCTGTGTCTCCCTGTCTCAGTCATCGTGCTTTGCAAATACATAAAATAAAACTTTTAAAACATGATTTCTGGGCCCGGCACAGTAGCCTAGTGGCTAAAGGCCTTGCTTGGCACACCCTGGGTTCCCATATGGAAGCTGGCTCTAATTCCAGCAGCCCTGCTTCCCATCTAGCTCCCTGCTTGTGGCCTGGAAAAGCAGTCAATGACAGTCCCAAACCTTGGAACCCTGCACTCGCATGGCAGACCTAGAAGTGGCTCCAGGCTTCTGGCTTCGGATCAACTCAGCTCTGGCCATTAGAGCCACTTGGAGAGTGAATCAACAGATGGAAGATCTTCTTCTCTGTCTCTCCTTATCTCTGTATGTCTGACTTTCCAATAAAAAATAACTCTTTTCAAAAAATAAAAAAAACATAATTTCTAATTAAATTGCAACTCCTGGTGTTAAAGAGGTTCTAGTTGTGATCATAGAAAAAGTTTTTTTCGAATCTCAACTGAATTTGAACTGTGGTAATGCAATAAGGTGGAGGAATCCACCATGGGGGGTGGGGGTTTGGGGAGGGGTGGGGGGAATCCCAGTGTCTATAAAACTGTGTCACATAATGCAATGTAATCAATAAAAAAAAAGTTTTTCTGTTACCTATAGATACTCTCTCCCTATGAAACTGCCCGCATCGTAGGTTACTCCTACTTTTCCTGACCAGCTCTAAGCTTAGGTGATTTCTTCAGGCTCATATTCCTATTGCATGTCAGAGTTAGTTTTCTGGTTCTCAGCATGAAAACAGTAACAAAACCACATATAGTAGGTAACGATTTTAATTTTAAATTACTGCAGAGTGTTCTGTTCATATTGCCTGACTTACTTAAGTCTTTTGTTTTAATTTTAGGCCACTGACAGGTATGATATATTTGATCCAAGACAGTCCATTTCAGTCCAGGAATCTACAGTGGTGACAAGGACATGGGACTCCTCCTGCCAGACTACAGATGGTTCAATACAATTGACATCCTGGCTGACAACTGTGAAAAGGAACCTTGGATTATTTTATTTTATTTTTGTGGAACACCACAATCCCAAATTTATATTACACATCAGGTAATATCTTAACTTTTCAGATGTGTTCATTCCTAAGGTCTATGTAGATAATTCACTGAAAAGCATTTGTTCAGGGAATGAAAATCTGAATATGCCAAATTGATGTGGACTGTACAAATTCTGATACTTTTTCACTAGTTTTTATTATGAAAAATTTCAGAAATATATAAAGTTAAAAGAATGTTATAATGAAAATCCATTATTCTTTGCCAGTTCTATTCATTAATTTAACCATTCCTACTTTGACCTGTATCTATATTTCCCTATATTCATCTGTTCTTTTTAATTCTTGATGCTTTTTGGAGTTATTTGTCTATCAAGTTTTGCTGTTTTGGGTTCATGTTTCACTTGTCCTAAAATTAGAACACTATTTAGGCTTAATCTTTGATACATTCCAGTTTGATATGAAATGTGAAATTCCTATTATTTTTCTTATATTGAGTGATATGAAGTGCATTGGCTTCTTATTTTATTTGATCTCACAGATTCCATATGTTAGTATGTGATAGTACCATGCTATTTGTCATTGAGCTGTATAAGTCAGAAAAGTTTTCAATGATTGATTTAATATTGTTGAAGAGAATTGTTAATCCATATTTACAAGTTGTCTTTTATAGAGTATTTGATTTAGAGTTAGGGTAATTAATTTTACAAATCCAGGTGAGGGTCTGTTAGGAAAACATTTTCTCACCGAATAATACTCATAATATTCCTTTGGAGAAAAAGAATTCTAATGCAATTTAAATATTTGAGGAGCCTCAAAAGTAGAACCAACAGATTAGCTTATTGATGTCAAGCAGTTTTGAAGCCCATGTAGTTTGTGGTTTAATTTTGTTTGGTTTTTTAATAATTGATATTTTGCATGAGCTTTCTGACAATCCTTTATACGTAAGACATTCTCTACCCAGTCATTACTCTGTCTTCATCTGGCTCATTCTTTAATGTTTCTTGAACTTTCCTGAGTAAAATGTGCATCAAACTCACCTGCTAACTTTATTATAGCTCTTATGTCACTAACATGTGATTATTTTTCTTTGAATTTGTCTATCTGTTCCTTGTAAGCTGATTTTTTTTCTCTTTGTGCACTCAGCAATACTTCTGAAATATTGAAAGCACTCAGTCAATATTGTATAGTAACTGAATGTAATGTTAAATGTTTTACATTGTATTTATTTTGTTTCTTGCTAAGGCTTCAAGTTCCCAGTAGAATTCTAAAATAACCTTTGCTAATGAGGATGTCTGATACTGTTACTGTAAAAGATGAAACTGAAACAATGAAGGATTTGGAGGCAGATATGAAAGATCCAACCAGAGTCGAAAATCATATCAAATCAGAAGCCTATGGGAAGATTTTGGCAGAGAAGAATGAACGTTGTATTGACAACAGTATTGATTTGCAGGTAAACAAATTTTTTTCCGTAGCTACAAATACTATATATTCACATATAATTAGGTTTCTTTTAATACAAAACCAACTTTTAAGAATTCCAAAAGAGGAACATTGACCCTTTTGGTAAATGTTTCCCAGATGGTTTTTAAACTGTCTAGATTTGTTTGTGCCCTATAGCTTACTTTTTTTTTTCTTTGTATGTGGCCAGAACATTTTTTATTGGCTTCCTAAGGGCTGTGAAAACTCAGAATTTAACCCAAAAACTCTTCGAACACAGACTAAAATTTCAGGCCTTTTGCTCAAAACGTTGCTTGGGTGATTTCTCAGTCAAACAGCAGAGTTTGGAGGGGTAGAACAGCCATTTAGTGGCTTCTAGTGTTTCACATATCTGATGTCGTCGCATAACCACAAAGTTTTCCAGTTTCCAGCATGGAGAGATTAATTTAATCGGTAGATTTAGGACTGGGTGAGAATAATCTCAAATAGTGTTTTTCATACTCATTTCTTAGAGGAGATGCCCCATCTATATCTTAGCTGGAAATGATGGGTTAATTGTAAAACTTTGTTTTTCTCTCTCAGGATTTGTAGGCTATGAAATAAAACAAGGCTTGGCTAACACAATTGATATTCTGAATAGGTCCTTGTCCTGATCATTTGAAGTGACTGATGGACTGACCTGCGTAAAGGATTCAAGAATTGTTTGCCTCATATATCTAGTGATTTGGTGCTAGACATTAGTTGCTGAAATACCTGAAGTGCTGGAGTCATCTGGGTCTAGGGCACATGTCCCCCCCAGCAAGCACCAGGCACCCAGCATTTCTCATGTGGCAATTGAGAAGTCTCAGCAGGAATGCTCTAAATTAACCACTGCATATCAGAGAAGGCATTTGATATTTAGCTTATTCATTAAGCGTGGTAATAGAGAATACACAAAAAGTAAAAGAAAAAAATGGAGCATGCTGTAATATGATTGTTGCTTTTAGTCTTTGTTGATACTTCTGTGGAGCTTTGATTTTTATGCTTTACACTTGTGGAAAATTATGATTAATGATAAATCAGACCTGTGTTTATAGAGCAGATTGAAATTATTTCTTTGCAAAAATTTTTAAAAAGCAAGGAAGTGTATTGAGGGAAGAAAGAAAAGTATACTTCCTTCTAGGAAGGTAAACTTATGAAATACATGATGTCTGTTCTTTTTATAATAATAAAAATGAAAACAAAGCAACAGGAAGAAAAAGAGTGTTCAGGACATCCAAGCAGAAATGAAAGGGCTCTTATGACCTAGGCTTGGAAGCCCCAGAGCGTCACTTTGACTATCAATCAATAAAGCAAGCCCAGAAGGAAAGAAAATTAGATCCCACATCTCAGAAAAGGAGTTGTAATTACCTTCTGTTTACAACAAAATATTACCCTAGACTAGTCTTCAGGAAGTTTAAGGTTTTAAGAGCCTCATGAAAAATTATAGCTTTACATTTTTCATAAGTATATAGTAAGCCCTTTTACAGATTATCTCATTCTACTTTTGTAAAATTTGGACCTTTTTTTTGTTCAAGACTTCCTTTTGTACTGTAAATTTTAATAGAAGTTGTAAGATTACTTTCTTAAGAGTTTTTTACAACGTTAAAATGATTTCAGTTTGTGTACATCAGTATCAGTAACTTTCCCAGATAATTGCATGGAGTCACTTTTAATTGTTAAATATGGTCCCAACTAATTTCTACAGATTTTTCTTAATAATGTTTTTAGTGTGTACCTTACTACCATTTAGGATCTGGAGCTTTAATTTGGATTTTCTATGGGTATAAAATACTTGTAAGATTGGCATAGTGGGTATCAGATTTCTAAGTTCAGAAATAAAAAAAAATCTCAGAAAAATGTATTTTATTAGGTTACTTCTGTCGCTGGTCTTTAATGTAGAGTAAATCGAAGGAACAATGTTTCATTTGCTCGCCTGTGAATTACCCATTTATGTGGCCTGCAGTGTTTTATTTGGGGAGGGGAAGAATCGATTTTTTTACACTGAATTTAAAGTAAAGGTGTTATTTTTTTTATTAATTATATTGCATCATGTGACACATTTTTATATGCACTGGGATTCCCCCTGCCCCTCCCCAAACACGCCCCCATGGTGGATTCCTCCACCTTGTTGCATTACCATAGTTCAAATTCAGTTGAGATTCTTTCATTGGAGGTATTTACCAAGCATGAAGTCCAGCATCTTATTGTCATGGTAAGTTCAATGGTTTCTTGGTGAGACCATCTCTGGTCTGAAGGCAGAGCCGGCAGAGTATCATCCCGATCAATTAAAAGCCCCAACATAATATTTACAACAATTTACAACATTATGGCATTAATTGACATGGTATTGAGTAACCAGTATGTTAATAGGAAAGTACAGGTTCTCAACCACAACCTGTGGCTTCTTCGTAGACATTTCAATTTTGGTTTATATTCAACCGTGTTCTGTACACCTTAAAATAGCTATAGATTATTATTCAGCTGTCTCGTGTCTATTTTAATTTTAGTATTTAGCAGTTTATACGGTTGAAGCATGATTTTGCTGAACCTGGCTATTTTTCGGGTAGTCTAACTCTATAATTCTAACAGGACATATGTCAACAGTTTAGGTGAGCATGTTTAGGAGGGGTGTGCAGAGAAATCTTCCATACCCCAGTGAGGAGTAACTAATCTTTGTGTCCCACCCAGTGAGGTATAAGTATATTCCCATTGACCGTTTCCTGTCTGTTTCTAAGGCTTCCTTGTTGTTCTCTGTCTATCTATTCTAGTTTTGTTTGTTTGTTTTGAAGGCTTTCTGGAGCAATCCTGATGGTCATTACAAGAGAGGGTGGGGACCCAAAGTTGGGAGCAGGCAAGGGCCAGAGAGAGCTCCCCTCCCTAGTCCTGAAGGAAGTTTACTGTTCCGTTTCTGCAGACCACTCAGTGCTCCTGGTTGTAGTTCTGATGACCTTGGATCCTGCAAGGCAGGATTTGGGCTTCTTCCATCCCATGTGGTAGATCCAAATGCGGTTGGGTGACCTCAGAGTTCTTGGCCTCCAAAGGCACTCCAATTCTCCGTGGTCTCTTTGGCAGTTGGAATGTAGTCCTTGGTGCTCATACTGATAGTTCTTTGGGAGGATCTGGGAGTCTTCAATGTTGGAATACAAGCCTCCTGTTCGCCTGCTCCACTCTGGGATCCCCCCTGCTCTATGCGTATGACCTCCTGTTAAGAGGTTGTTAGGGTTGCTCCTGATTCCCCCTGTATGCCTTTATAGTTTTGCTATTGTCTAATGCTGATTCGAGTCTGTTGTCTATGAGTTACCAGTTATAATCCTGATAGGTTATACTTCCTGTCTTCCTCACACCTTCTAGGGTGATGTAAGATTTCTTTGCTCTCCCTCCCCATTTCCAAGTATCATAGGGCCTTACAAGTATATTAGGTTTTACAATTCTTTGATGTAGATCATAAGCAATCTGACTCATATTGATTGTTGGTTCATTGGTTACTTCACAATATCTTATTGCATGAGATACAGGCTGTTTGGGGTTGAAATAATATTACTGTTTTTCGGATTGACATCATTTCATAACAGCCACATCAATCACAACAACAACATAAACAACAAATTATAGCACCCTGATAAAATATTGCGCCACTGAGTAACCAACAATATTTTTTTAAAAAATACCCATTTGTAATGTAAAATTAAGATCCCTGTGTTCCGTTTTTGTATTAAAATCCGAACTTTCCCATCTTTATGCAGTTATATATTTAAACTTGACACATGCTTTTTACAGGAGTGTTTGTGCATATGTGTATGTTCTAACAATCCCAAGCATATTTTGGAACAATTCATACAATATCTTCCCTATCTACCCTTAAGTATGCATTAATGATTAGATAGCTAGACCAAACTGTATTGCGAATTCTTATGGAGGAAATGAAAGAACTTATTTTTGTTAACTATCCATGTGTTTTATTAAAATTGGTGTTTGATATATTCTGTTTTGTAGTATGACGTCTGCAAATAATTAAGATGAGAATCTTAACATTTTGTATCTTTCAAGTGAAATCCAATTTTTTTTGGTAGGTGAGGGTTGTTTATAGTTGGGATAGCAGAAAAAACAGCAGTGATGTTCTTTAAGGTTCAGAATACCAGGGTACAAGGCCACTCTTCTCCAATAATGAGGACAATGGACAAAAAAATTTTCATTGCTGAAATATAAAAATATTTATAAAATTGTTTAAGTCATAAATGTAGCTATTTTCTTATTAGCAAAAGAAACAAAGTGGATGGAAAACTTCCTATATACTAGTGCACACTTAGAACCTCACAAATGTTGGATGTTGTTAATTATCATTATAATTATGGTTGTTAATTATTTAATAGTAGAAGCAAAATTATATGGTCTCTCAGATTTTTTTTCTGATAATCATGCAAAATAATTTTTCTGTAGTAACAAAATATGAAACTTATTCCTAACAAGCTCCCCAAAACTCTTGTGCCGATGGTTCATAAGTTCCATGTCAATATGCTGTATTTTTGCATTTTGTTACTATCTAGTGAGTTTTAAGAAGCTTGCAATTCATTTGTTGTCACATAGTCTTTTTTCTAAAGATATATTTTTATCTGAGGGGCAGATTTATAGAGAGAGAAGGAGAAACAGAGATCTTCTCTCTCCTGATTCTCTTTTCATATGACTGCAATGTCTGGAGCTAGATGAGAAATGAAGCAGCTAGGCATTTAACTAGTTCCAATATAGGATGCCTGCACTGCAGGTGGAGAATTAGCTTGATAAGCCACCATGCCTATCCCCTTTTATATACTTTTAAAAATTAATTGTAGGATTTGATATTTCTCTCAAATTTTAGTTAATGCAGGTAAAAGCACTTCTAAGTATACTTGCCTTTCAAAGTGCCTTATTGTGACATGTATAACGATGTTCACTACATTTTGAATATGTGGAAATGTTATTCCAGAGTAATCTTACTTCCTTAGATAATTTTTGTCTATAACGACAATAGAATAAGAACATTCTTTATCTTCACTTAGTGGTAAGGGTTACTGTAAATCAGTCCATGACATTCTCCATAACTTTTCCTTAGGATTTGACACTCAGCCTTGGGATATTTAACCCTGTGCTTTATAGCCCAAACTGTTAAATGATGAAAATAAACCAGTGATCAGGTTCGATTTTGCTATTTCTAAAAATTGGTTTCTCCCATTGCAGCACACATATAGTTGTCTTCTGTTACTCCAGTATAAATTTTCACCCTGGCATTTATTTTTGTTTTTCCTGTCCTTTAGCTAATTGAATATTTTAAGTCATTGTATTCTCTTACATAATTACCATTAATCTTTACTATTTTCTAGAACACCACTGAGATTAAGTAAACCCTGGAAGGTATTTTGAGTATTAGTTGAATAGTTTCAACCATTACAGTTTAGTTTGTTTATAGTAATTATTGATGACAAATGAAAATTTGCTTTTTCGAAATTAGTCAAATGCTTTCATGATTGAGTTGTGTTTAATTGGAGTTTTTTTCTGTGCTAACCTGCAGGTTAATCCACAAAAGATATTGTTCTTTTTCTTTAAACTCTAATAGTTGATAGCTCTAACAATTTCAAAGTAATTATTAAAGGTACATCATATTCTGTACCTCTTTTGTTGACCCAGTTCCTGTCTTGTACTTCAGGATGAAACAATGTAAATTACACATTCAAGACCCTCTAAATTTTCTGAATTCTAATTTAATTAGCATCACTGTTGACTAGCTAAATAAGCTGCTAGTTTTTTGCCATGATCGATTTCTAATGCTGCGGGAGATGTGTGCTCTAAATAATAAATTTTTTTCAAAACAGAATTACTATTTAAAGCCAAAACTGGCTGTCAAATTCATAACAAAAAGCTTAAATAAAGGTTGTTTAATAAATAAAATTTGTTTTGTCTGCTTTGTTGTGTGTGCATGTGTGTATGGCAGATTTTCTAGTATCTGTTATGTAATTTTGGTTCTCAGCTATTCAAATTGAAATGAAATAAGTCATTTTATTGAAAATGCAGTAGTTGAGCTTATGTAGTAATGCATTGGTGTTCTATTGCTGCATAACAAGTCACCAGGAACCCAGAGGCCTGAAGCAATACACATTTTTCAGCTTACCAGGCTCAGCTGGATTATCTGCTTGGGGTTTTTCACGGTTGAAATCTGACAGCCACACTGGTCCCTTTCCTGGGAAGTGTTTTCTTCAAGATTTCGTCCCATTATTAGCGTAGTTCGTTGCAGTGGTGGGTTTTGGCTGAATACATCAGCCTCTCATCGTCTAGATGCTGCCTGTGCACTTCATGCGATCATTCCATCTGCAAAACCAACAGTGGTATGTTGAATCCTTCTCACAGTTTAACTCTTTCTCACTCTTACTCCCTACTGGAGAAAATCCTCAGCTTTTAAGGGAGTACTGAATTTGATGACACACACATGAATTTTAAGTCTGTGTCCCAAAATGAACTGAATTGTGTCTTCATTAAATCTATAAAATTCATTCCTAGCCATACCTGGAACTGTTGTTTTATTAAGTAGACAGAGCTAATCGCAGGGTCCTGGAAAAGATTCAAAGATGTGTTCAATCAAAAAGTTTTGTAACCTGAAGCACCACAAACTGTTAATAAATTATTAAAAGTTAGGAACCTAGATGTCAGAAAACCCATACTGTGCCTGTACTTATTATTCAGAAGATTCAGGATAAGTTACTTAACTATCAGGTGTTAGCTTCTAAAAATCTGTAACATGGAGATGCTGTACATCACCCCTATAAACTGGTTAGAAAGTTGTGGACATACAAATTAACTATGTCAGTTTTAATTTACTTGAGCTTTTTGTGAGGAAAGAAAAATTGTCTTAATCTGATTTCATTTAACACTGAGTTTTTAACTTCATTTAACTTGAAGTTCTTGCTACAGAAATCACTTTGTTGTGGAATAAAGTAATTTGTTTAGTGTCGTATAAAATACACTTGATTAAGATTGTGAAGATCCTGGCTTCTGTTTGGCTATTTAGTAATAACTCTAATTATGGACTGTGAGATCCTTGCCACCAAGAATTGCGTCTTATTCTTCTTCAAAGCCCTGGCGCCTGGCATATTGTCTGGTGTATGGCAAGAATTCAGTTAAAACAGCATGAATTTTTATATAGATGACAGTAAACTTGAGTGGGCAGGTGGGGGTCCTGGTAAGTTTCTACTTGGGACACCTGAACCCTCCCCCAACCCCCCCAGTAAGTGCCTGATCAAGTGCTGGCTCCTGTACTTCTGATCCAGCTTCCTGCTGAAGCATACCCTGAGAGCTCTCCCTACTAGCCAGATGGGAGGCCCAATTGAGTTCTGGGCTCCTGGTTTCAACCTAGGTCAGTCCTGCGTATTGGAGGCATTTGGGGAGTGAGCCAGTGAAAGGAAGATGGATCTCATCTGTCTTTCAGATTTAAAAAAAAAACAAAAAGAGGAAAAAAAAGTAATTTAGCCAAGTTCATACAGTCAAAAACAAAGCCAGTAACTTAAGTTCTGTGTTTATGAATATAGTATTTATTTACTTTTTTTTTAAGATTTATTCACTTTATTACAGCCAGATATACACAGAGGAGGAGAGACAGAGAGGAAGATCTTCTGTCCGATGATTCACTCCCCAAGTGAGCCGCAAGGGCCAATGCGCGCCGATCCAAAGCCAGGAACCTGGAACCTCCTCCGGGTCTCCCACACGGGTGCAGGGTCCCAAAGCTTTGGGCCATCCTCAACTGCTTTCCCAGGCCACAAGCAGGGAGCTGGATGGGAAGTGGAGCTGCCGGGATTAGAACCTGCGCCCATATGGGATCCCAGGGCTTTCAAGGCGAGGACTTTAGCCACTAGGCCACGCCACCGGGCCCCTTATTTACTTTTTATTTTAGATGCTTCTAATAGGTTTTGTACCCTTGGTACTTAAGAATTATTCAGGATTAAAGCAAAGGAAAGAAAGCAGTGACAAATTGTTTTTCATCCTCTGATACCATTTACTCATGTGCTAGTATTTGTTGCTTCTTATTGTTGTTGTGTAAGTCCTGACTCTGGTAATATAACTTCTCTTTCTTCTATTTACTTTTTGTTCGTTTATTTGTTTGAAAAGCAGAGAGAGAAGTAGGGACAGGTAATCATCCATCCACTGGTTCATTCCCCAAATGACTAGACCATTCTGAAAACAAGAGCGAGAACCTCTTTGGGTCTCCCATAGGGCGGCCACTGTTCAAGCACTTGGGCCATGTTCCTCTGCTTTTCCAGGTGCATTAACAGGAAGCTGGGATCAGAAGTAGAGCAGTCAGAACTCAAAACAGCCCTCATCCGAGATGCCAGCCCTGCAGGAGGCAGTGTAACTTGGTGTGATATAATGCTGACCCCTTTTGTCTACCATTTTGGATGTACAATTAGAAATACTCTTGAACAAATTTAAAAATAAAGTAAGTGAAAACTGAAGACAATATTCAGCAGCCCGCCCAGGCAGCAGTGTCGTATCTGTTTCCACAGCACATACCCCTACCAGTTTGGTTTGGTTTGATTTAGTTTCGTTTTCTGGCTAAAAGAGAGAGCCACTTTATTTATCTTCCTGATTTTGTTCTTGATGTTATTGTTCACTTGTAGTTTGTGGAATCCAGAATCCCAATTCCAGGAGTTTATATGCAGGAATACACGGCTTCTTAATCTTAGACAAACTTTGGGTAGAACATAAGTACTATAGGCTTGTTTCTCTAGATGTGACAAGAAAGGCTTTTTTCTATATTGGAATTAAATGAGGACTTTTATTTGCTTCCCTTTTTTATTATTTTTCAATATGTGAAGCCTACTAGCCTAGGTATTAAGGACTTTGAATCTGTTTTTAAGTTTAGTACCAAACTGGCTCCCTAGTGTTTATGAATATAAATGATAAATACCTGAACCCTTGACTATTTGGGGTTGATTATGGACGTTAACATTGGAAGGATTGGATGAAAGAGAGTGTTTTAAAACTTGCCTGGCTCTGACTCACAGATGCTTCTGCTGGTTTCCCAAACCAAAGTGTCATAAACTGGAGCTACATACTCTCCAGCAGGTTCTACCGCCATATGGTTGATGATCTATCAGTCATTCTGAACATCCACGTGCGAAGTCTGACCTGTTCCTTCTCTGCTTTATTACCTTAAGCTAGATCTGGCAAATAGGATTCTGTAACTAATAAACTAATACAGTTCATAAAGTGCTAAAACAGCTCAGTCTTGAGTAAGTTTGGAACTTTTTGAGCTCAGCTGTTTACAACTGCAGAACTGTCTGGTGTGTGTGAGTAATCCCCATGCCCCCCAACCCAGCCTTCAGTAAAGTGTAATATGTTATATAATACTTGAGGATATTTTATTTTGCTACTAAGAGACCACCTTATCAATTCAGCGAATCTCAGGTAACAAACTGTAACTGTTTGCTGAATCAAAGAAAAATAGCAGCCCATAGGAGTTTCAAGAATCTTTTACAAGTGTACTTCTGAGAGGAATCAACAGTCGCTGAAATCAAAATTGATTTCCTCTTTTTCCTACTTTCTGCACAATTAGTTTTTCTGTGGTTTAGATTTGTGAAAGTAACATTTCTGTTGTAATGTGAAATTTAATACAAATCTTTCTTATTGTGTATTCAGCGACCATTGCAGTCATTTGGACAGACAGGAAAAAGGTCTAAGGTATAGTAAACATTTTGGTGTGCTGGCATGCCAAGGGCCTCCCTTCATGCTTGATGAATCCCTGTTTTCATATAGCACTACATTCAGTTTAGTTTTTTCATATTTTGTTTGGGGCAGAAAGCTTATTTTCTTTTATTTGGAATTTTTGTCTTGCCTAGTTGCTTTTCTGCATTGCTTTTTTTAATCTTTGATGGCTCTTTATAGAGAAAATCGCTCTCACCATTTTTGGGGTTTTGAAGTTAGAATTATTTCCATTCTTGCTATTGCTGTAATTTTTAAACTGCAGGTTTTTTTTTCTGTTAACAAAGGGCTTTAGTGGCGTTTAATGTTATATTTTACTTGCACATTTCATCTACTTCTGTATGTGACAGAGCTATAAGGAAACTTCACCTCTCTCTAGGGAGCTTTTGGAAATGCCCTAGATTTGTGAAATGTAGTGTTAACTTTAAATACTTCTCTTCAGTCAAGCTCAAAGTTAAAACTAGTTCGGAGCCTTGCAGTGTGTGAAGAATCTCCACCACCACCTGCAGCAGAGATATCACAGGAAAACCAGGTAAAAAAAATCAAAACACAACAATTATTCTTTGAAGACATGATGCAACTGGAAAATCTTATTTCATATGGTTGAATAAAAATTGTGTGTGTATATGTGTTAGGTTTATTTGTTTTGTTTTTATTGCGTGGAGCTGACTTGGTAATAATTCTTGCCACTCAAGATAAAAATGAAAAGATGGAAAAATCTTTCATCAGGCAAAGGCTGAGAGTAATGATTCCTCTTCTGGAAAAAATTTTAGGATCCTGTGATTAACTGGGAATGTGACTTAAGGGAGCTACAAGTTGCTCCTGAAAAGTTATGAAATATTAAAGTGATGTCTCCATTGAATATAACTGTGATAAAATTTGTTCTTATTTTAGCTTTCAGAAATTTATAAAACTGATTCTGTGTAAAGAGACTGCCCCAGACTTCTGCATAGCATGTTAACCTAAAAACATGTTGAAGCAAGTTTTAATTTAACTCTTACTTGTAATGGTTTTTTAAATGGTTTTCTAATATTTCTTCTGTGTATTATTTAATATAGGACAGTGAGAGTCAAGCAAACTCATTTGTTGCATTCTTCTTAATGCTGTGATTATACTGTTAGTCTCAGCTGTGGATTGATATTAATCTCAAATTATATTTGGATAATTATGGATGACTGTTTTCAGCCCGTTTTCAGTGTTTTTTGTTTTTAGCGATATTTGTTTGAGAGGACTCCTATATCATGACAGGAGAGGGCTCCACCAGAAGAAAGACCCCAGCAATGTTTTTAAATTTAATAACT
Organism: Ochotona princeps; assembly: GCF_030435755.1. Classification (NCBI taxonomy): domain Eukaryota; kingdom Metazoa; phylum Chordata; class Mammalia; order Lagomorpha; family Ochotonidae; genus Ochotona; species Ochotona princeps. Next base: position 20,303,958 of record NC_080836.1, read on the forward strand.
TTGTCTACTAGCGTTTTTTCTAGTTTATAAGAATTTGACCCTTCAAATCATCCTGTATTCCAGAAGTTTCCAAAGAATAGACATAACTTTATGGTTGTTTAAGAACTCAGTGACATTTTGTACATTTTTTTCTTAAGATAAGTGCCAACAGATTAGGTGACTCAAGCAAAAACTTCTTCCTGTGATCTAGATGATACTTCAAAAGTAATAGACATTTGTGATATATTACTACACTTCTTTATTTGCACACAGTGAGGAAAAGTACTTTAAAGTCTGGCATTTCTGTGTCAAGAATATAAGTTTCTTTCATTTAACTTTTTTAAATGGAGCATGTACATTATAGTATGTAGCTGGATGTGTTTGTTTTGTAGAATGCATAAAATTTATCAACAAAACAACATAGTTTCTAGTAAAAAAGGCAGAAATATGGTATACAATATTTTACTAAATGCTATTGCCTGGAGAGCATATCCAAATATAAAATTTTGACTTTTACATGGTTGTTGATAAAGCTAGAAAGATGTGATAGACTCCTTACAAAATCAGTGAAGTTGTTTTATAAATAATAGGTTTAGGAGTTGTTTCATACAAATCAGACTGAAGAACACATCTTTGCTATCTGGAGTTTTGTGTAGTATAGGGTTGCTTTGAGAAGTCATGTCTTCATTGTTTTGACTAGAATGTTACTTCATCTTTATGTTGGTGATAGAGGAGGTTGAAGCAATGACAAGATTCAGGCTTTTGTAAGCACACTGTACTGAGAAAAACTAACATGCTCTTTGAGGTGTGTCATTGCCTCTAACCTTATTTGAGAAATGTTGGGGAACTTTTTATCATATGTGTGAATTTGGGTAACGAAAATTTATTTGGGAAAAAAATAGCATTAGGAATAAATCTCTAACATTATCATGCAATTTTTCTATTTATAGTTCCAAAAGATGAGTGAGATTATAAGGATAAAGTATAAGCTGGTTATGTTAGAATTAAGTTCATCTGCCTAGTATATTTTTTCTCACATTTCGTTGGTTGCAGTCATTTTTTCGATAATGACCCTCTGAATGAAAGATTTTTTTTAGTAGAAAGTGTTTTGACTAACCTTGGGTAACTAAAGTTCACCTGAATGCGATATGGAACGTAAATTAATCTTCTGAAGTGTGCTAGTGCCTAATCCTTGGCAGCAGGCACTTTAAACTAATTTGCTTGAATCAGAAGGCTGAGAGGCAATTAAAACAGAGATGTCACTTGTGTCTGATGAGAGATTATGAAAGGGAAGTGACCTCAATAATAGATGTCAATGACAGAAGGAAGAGTTAAGGAATTAAGGCCTCCTGTAGAGTTGTTGCTGTCATTCCAGTTATTTATAGTCGTAAGTCTCATGTGTAAGGACTGCAGTGTTTAAAATGTGCCCTGTTTATTCACAACTCAAGACAGGACTTCGCTACATTTAACCTGTTGACTTCTAGTTCATCTTGATAAAATAATCTATAATCAATTGTGTGACTTTTGTGGGGAAACATAGAAATGAAATCTGCTAGCTCCTGGAAGTGACTTTGAGAAAGTCTAAAAGAAGATAATGTGAAATCTTTTTTCCCAACCTTCAATGTCTGGATTTACCCTTGATGGACATTTCAAATCAAGACAGCTTCTAAATAATCTGCTTGAGAAATAGTTCTGGGATTCATTTCTGAATATCATTTATGCTTGTGGAAAGATAATGGAAATGGGTTAGAAAAAGTATCAAAGAAAACATGCTGATAGATAAATATAATGGTCTTGGCAATCTTTCGTAAACAAAATAGAGAGGACATGAAGTGAAAATGACCCATGTGTAATATGTGCCCTGTATTCTGGGCGTAATTTTGAATTGAGATCAAGTGGGAAGAATTTTTTAAAATTAAAACATAAGCAGTAAGTCTAGTGGGGTTAAAATGTGTTTGAAAATTTGCCAAAGATTATTTTGAAAAGAAATATGGGAATAAGGAAATAATATAATATATAAAAATATAATAGTATAACATATAAAATATAATAATAAAAAAGCAGTTCTGCTGCTAGCAAGTTTGGAATCCTGAAATTTGCATTCTCATTGATACTGACGTCTGCCCTTGCTTTCTCACAATAAAGCAACAGTGTAGAGTCAGTAAGCTGCCTCTTGGGATCCCTGTGCATCGCATCCAAGTGCGTGGATTGTGTATCAGCTACTCTGAACTTATGATTTAGTTCCCCACATGAGCACACCTGGGAGTCAGTGATAAAAGATGAAAGTACTTGGGGGCCTGCCACTAACATGTCAGACTCAGAAGCAGTTCCTGGCTCTGACCTCTGTCTCAGCTACTCGGGCATCTGGGTACTGAACCTGGAGTTCAAAGAATGAATATAAATAAATAAACCATTTTTTTTAATAAAGATTTATTATAATTGGAAAGCCGGATATACAGAGAGGAGGAGAGACAGAGAGGAAGATCTTCTGTCCGATGATTCACTCCCCAAGTGAGCCACAATGGGCCGGTGCACGCCAATCCGATGCTGGGAACCTGGAACCTCTTCTAGGTCTCCCACATGGGTGCATGTTCCCAATGCATTGGGCCATCCTCAACTGCTTTCCCAGGCCACAAGCAGGGAGCTGGATGGGAAGTGGAGCTGCTGGAACTAGAACCGGCGCCCATATGGGATCCCGGGGCTTTCAAGGCGAGGACTTTAGCCGCTGGGCCACACCGCCGGGCCCAAATAAACCATTTTAAAGGCAGTATAATTTAGTCTAGAAATAGCCTCTACTTTCATCTTCCAGAAATGGTCAGGAATTTATTCTAGCCTTCTTTGTAACTGCTAAATAAAAGGAGCTCTGTGTGACTTTTCCCTTTTTGGACTGTGTACCACTTTGAGGTAGCCCTTTGGATTTTGAAATTGCGTGGAATGATATTGCATATAAATATAATATTAGATTACTTCTCAATCTTATAGTTTGTGGCTACATTACAATTAAATATTAACTGAAATAAATACAGTCTTGCTTGAAATCTTCCTAACCGACCTTGGTGATTGAAGGAGAAGCAGTGACATGTAAATCTCAAATAGGAAATGATCAAAAGTATGTGTCTCTGGTTGGGGAAAGTTTTGTTCTTAAATTGTTATGTACCCAGGGAATGAAAGAATTATATAGTAATTTAATAATACTCAAAACTTATTTTTTTATTATTGATTTGACACTTTTCTTGTTGTCATGATTGAGGATAATTATACTTTTGTTTCACATCTCTATTGCAAAAATATGTTAATAACTGATCCTCCAGTGGTTTTATAAATATTTGTCATTGAAGTATAATAGAACACATTTCTTTTCCGTAAAGTAATTTTGAGGTTGTTTCATTTACTACATTCAACTGAAAACATTTATTTCCTTTTTTTTGTTGTTGTTGTTAACACTAACTGGAAAATGTGCTGTTCCTTTTTTTCCTCCATACAATTCTGCATTACTAAAAAGTTAAATGGGTGGTATTAAATGAATTGCTTTATGCTTTCATCAAATAACTGATTTTTTTTTTTACCCACAGGAGAAAATTCAGATCCAGTTAACACAATCATTTGAAAAAGAGGAAAAGCCCTCAAAAGATGAAGCAGAGAAAGAAAAAGCCAGTGATAAGTTGCCCAGAAAAATGTTATCAAGAGGTTTGTCATTCATTTTTGTATTTTTTAAACAGAATTACAGTTTTGCTGTTAGTAAAGTATCCTTTAACCCTGAAGTAATTACCTATGACCTATCTGGATTAGAAATGACAAAAACTGGAGGGATGATGTAGTATTAAACAAAATGCTGTAGCAGTTCTCTATATCCGTATGTGTTTTTGAGCATAAGAATGTAATGAGAATGTATAGGAATACTTAAATAATTCGCAGTAAATTAAATCAACTTATATAAAAGATTAATTTTTCTAAAAATGTGAGTGTGCGTTACATAACCCCTGTTGTGTTACGAAAACCTGTGTCATGTGTATTATTTGAAAATAGAGTATTTGTGGGCATCTGAGTTCATTATAAATACCCGTTTCCTATTTTGTCAGCTTTTATTCAATGTGGGGCATCTCATTTTGTTGAAATAAATGTACAAAAGGGAGAGGAATTTGTTTGCAAACGACATTCTACTGGGGTTTGTCTTACTGTTTTTTAGATTCCAGCCAAGAGTACACTGATTCAACTGGCATAGATCTACATGAATTTTTAGTAAACACATTAAAAAACAATCCCAGGTAAAAAATTAAATTTATAAGGTTTACATTTATTCTAAAGTACCTTAATTTCGCTATGTATGTTTTTATTCTTGAGCTATAGAATAATTTAAAGCATTTTAAGTATGCCAAAAATATTTTGATTTGTTAGAGTTAAGATATCATTGGCCTACAGTATGTTCATGTATGAATTTATTTTGCATAATGTGACAATTTTTACTTTGTGTGTGATTTTAGGGAAAGAATCACTAAGCTGTTCAGTCCCTTGATTGAGATGATTGATAGGTATTGTTTACCATAAGAAATAAAGGAAAATGCATACCTCACTATAATGTACCAGGACAAATAAAAACTTTTATTTGCTTAAAATGTGGTTTTGAACTTGCTTAAATGCAAAGTTTTTAATCCTCCTTGCTGCATTGATAACCTTTGGCCCAACGATTTTTTCAGATGCTTATTTGAGTCACTAATTCTAAAACACTGTGTTTTGCCCAGATATTGTATGAGTAGTTTTATCTTTTTTTTTGGAGGTGACTAACCATTTTGAGACATTCTCTCCACAAAAAAAGGTAGTGCACAAAATATCTCACCAACACTTTCATGGGCTAAGAGGTGCCATATTTAAGAATTTCTCACAGTATTAGCTTCCCAAAGTAGTAGTTATTTCACATACTTTGAAACAAAACAAACAGAAAATGTCAGTAGGTACAGATACATAGAAGATAGCATGAACATCGTATAATCTCACTGAAACTTCTTACAGTCTTACTTCAAAATAACCCTTACTTCTACTTAGGATTTACTATATTCAGTGTCAATATCAACCTAAATTTCTGCTTTGCATTTAGTATCAACACAGAAGGGAAAACCACAAAAATCAAAAAGGGCCTTCCAATAATAGAAACTGAAAGATAAAAAGTGCAGCGTAAGAATATTCAATGGTACTAACAGAAAGGATGGAGATTTTATGAGAAATTGTTTATTTTCCACTTTTCAGGTGCAATCTAACTCAAGGTTCAGAAAAAGCCTTTCTACTATTAATAATTTTTTTAATCTTTTGTTCAGAGTAATTAAAGGTCATCATCTGGGGGGATAAATGTGTACAACTGTACCTGAAAAATAAAATTTTAAGCACAATGGCTAAGTTCTGAGATAACCACCTTATACAATGTCCTTATGATCTAATTCATCTTTTCCAACTGTTGAGCATTTACTTAGCATGTACCATGTGTCATACATGGTGCCATCGATGTTACAAATGTTATACGATTTCTGATCCTAAATTATTTGCTATCTCTGTATCAGAGAAAGACATACAGTAATGTAAAGGAAATATATAAGATGTTTTTCAGAGTGCTGTAACATCCAGAGAAGAGGCCCCCAACTCTAAAAAGTATGAGAAACTTTGCTTGAGTAACTATTGTGGGAGCCAAGTTTTGAATTTCGCAGGAGTTCACACAAAGAAAGGGAAAGGCATCTCAGGTGGGGAGAGCACGTAGTGTGAGAGGATAGGTGCATACTATATTCACGGGAGGAAAAGTTTTACCCTAACAGAGGGGCAGGCAACAAGTAACTTTTGAAAGTAATGATGAAAGTGTTAAGATATGAAGCATAAAATTTACTCAGGTTTCCTTAATCTACGATAGTCTAAATACCAAGTGGTAGTGATTATATGTGCAGAGACCAGTTTGAATGTCCCAATATGTATGGAATGCTTCTGAGAATCCTGAAATGCTAAAAAGATACGTAAAACTAAAAAATTATCTTTCAATTGACTGGGATGATACTCTGCCGGCTCTGTCTTCAGACCAGAGAGGGTATACCTAAGAAGCCGTTGAACTTGACTGGACAATAAGATGCTGGACTCTATGTTTGGTATACGCTTGCAATGGGGGAATCTAAACTGAACTTGAGCTGTGGTTATGCAACAAGGTGGAGGAATCCACCATGGTGGGAGGGTTTGGGGAGGGGTGGGAGAACCCAAGTATCTATGTAACTGTGTCACATAATACAATGTAATTAATGAAGTTAAATAATAAATAATTTTAAAAAAATTATCTTAGTTGAAGTACTAATGGTATACTGTTGAGAAATACTGCTTGTGACATTGAAAGTTGAGGAATAATTTTGTTGTTTGTAATAACTAATTCTATAATATTTGTGCCTTAGAAGATTGATACTTAAGAAACACCACTTGGTAGGCCCGGCGTGATAGCGTAGTGGTTAAAGTCCTCGCCTTGAACATGCGGAGATTCCATATGGGCACCAGTTCTGGTCCCAGTGGCTCCGCTTTCCATCCAGCTCCCTGCTTGTGGCCTGGGAAAGCAATCAAGGACGGCCTAAAGCCTTGAGACCCCGCACCCATGTAGGAGACCTGGAAGAGGCTCCTGGCTCCTGGGATTGACTCAGCTCCAGCCGTTGCAGCTGCTTGGAGAATGAACCAGTGGACACAGGATCTTCTTCTCTGTCTCTCCTCCTCTCTCTGTATCTGCCTTTCCAATAAAAATAAATAAATCTTTAAAAAAAAAAAAAGAAAGAAACATTACTTGGAGGAACAGCACGGCAGTAACCTAGCAGCTAGGGTTCTGGCCTTGCATGCGCCAGGATCTCATATGGGCGCCGGTTCTAATCCCAGCAGCCCCGTTTCCCATACAGCTCCCTGCTTGTGGCCTGGGAAGCCAGTTAAGGACAGCCTAGGGCCCTGGGACCTTGCCACTCATGTGGGAGACCTGTAAGAGGCTCCAGGCTCCTGACTTCAGGTTGGCGCAGCTCTGGCTGTTGCGGTGCTTGAGAAGTGATTCAACAGATGGATCTTCCTCTTTGTCTCTCCTCCTCTGTGTATGTCAGACTTTCCAATTTAAAAAAAATATATGTTTTTGGGGGGTGGGAGTGGTCTGGCATGGTATCCTACTGGCTAAAGTCCTCCTTGCCTAGTATGCGCCCAGATCCCATGTGGGTGCTAGTTCGTATCACAGCTGCTCCACTTACCATCCAACTCCCTGACTGTGGTCTGGGAAAGCAATAGAGGATGACCCAAAGTTTTGGGAACCTGTACCCATAAGGGAGACCCAGAGGAAGCTCCTGGCACCTGGCTTCAGATTGGCTTGTTTCTGGCCATTGCAGGTATTTGGAAAATGAACCAATTAATGGAAGATCTTTTTCTCTGCCTCTCCTTTTGTAAATCTGCCTTTCCCATAAAAATGAATAAATTGGAAAATTTAAAAAAGAAGAATTGCTACGTTTGCAGAGAAGATCATAAACAAGAATGGCAAGTGAGAACCATAGAAAAGGAATAGGGAGAAAAATATATATTTGAAAGATAATTTAGGTAATACCATCCAGGACTTGAAAAAGTAATGTATGGAAGGGTATTGAACTAGTGGAGTAGAACAGAATGGCTTGTAGATTTCTAACTGGGTTGATAGTCCTATGAATAATGAGAAAATGAAATAAGTGGCAGTTGTGAGTTAAACCATGTTTTTAAGTATAGTTTGAACTTTCCAACAGAAAACTGTTTTCTATGGGAAAGACTCAAAAATAGGTGAGAAGGCAAAGAATTTGTATTTAAGAGACAGACAAATCATGAGAACATTTGTCCTAGAAGTGAAGCAAAGGTTAACAGTTTCACCATAGCTAAAATAACCAAGGGAGGTGAAAATGGACGCACCCAGGGGTTCTCATTGTATCATAGCAGGCTAATGCTCTTCCAGTAACACAGGCATCCCATATGGGATGAGTCCCAGCTGCTCCACTTCCAGTCTCAGTATCTGCTGATGCATCTTGCAAAACAGCAGAGGATTGCCCAAGTGCTTGGAGACCCTGAGGAAGCTCCAGGCTCCTTGAACAAGCCCAGGCCATTGCCACCAATTGGTTCTCTCTCTCACACTCTCTCTCTCATACTTTCTCTTCACCTCTCTTCGTAATTCTACTTTTCAAATAAACAAAAATAAAGTGAAATAGAAATGCCCAAACTAGTTTGTTACCTTGAGAAATTAAGAAATCGTTATCTACTGGATCCTTTCACTTGGAAGCAGTGTGGCAGAAACTAGAACTTCCCGGGTTAAGAATAGGTGAGAACCCGTGTGGGAGACCCGGAGGAGGTTCCAGGTTCCCGGCTTCAGATCGGCGCGCACCGGCCCGTTGCGGCTCACTTGGGGAGTGAATCATCGGATGGAGGACCTTCCTCTCTGTCTCTCCTCCTCTCTGTATATCCGGCTTTCCAATAAAAAAAAAAAAAAAAAAAAAAAAAGAATAGGTGAGAAGATAGGAAATTCATAGCTAATGTGAATAAACCAAAATGTGATCCTAAACTGGCAGAATTTCTTTCCTCTGAACATGTATGAAGTACATCACCAAAGAATAAAGATTAAGTGTCCATTTTCATACATTGTAAATTTTCTGTCAAGTTTTGTTTTCATTTAAATGTATAAGCTACCCATTTTTCTTGTCATCATCACCAAAAAAACAAAATCGAAAGCCTTAAACTATATTTACACTAATAATGTTATTTAATAGGTTATTATCAGCCTTAATTTGTGTGTGTGTGTGCGTTTGTAGTAATGTCTTTGTTATGGACATTGCATATGAAGTCATATAAACATTTGGCATGTTGTGACTGACTTTTATATCAGTGTACTGTTTTGAAGGCTAATGCCTTTTTATGTATTTTTACTTGAGTTATACAGGTGAATAATTTGTCTAATTGCTGATATCAGTGTTTAGGAAGTTGGGGTTAATGTTTACTTTTTGTGAAAAATAAGCTTTGCTTAATAATTGGCTTAGTATTCTCCAGAGGCACACAGCTGATTGCCAGAAATACATGCTAGACACAAAACTAGTATAATCAAGTTTGGCAGATTTCCATTTAAGTTGTCAAGAATTTACCAGAGAATTGTACAGGATATTAAGCAGATTTATTTTTACTGATACTAAAATTTAGTCTTTACTTTCTCGATCATTTCATTTCAAATTTTGTTCAGATCATTTAATCTTCTTTATCTTATTTTCAGACCAATTTCATGTGTTGAAAAAAAAATGTGTATCCAGATGAGTATATTATTGAAGCAATCAAGGGGAATTGATCCATGGATTATACTGAAAAACAAATAGGGTGGTTTTTTGTATTGGTTTGGTTTTTTTGTTTGGTTTTTTGTTGTTGCTGTTGTTTGTTTTTTTAAGATTTACTTATTTTTATTAGAAAGTCAGATTTGCACAGAAAGGAGGCAGAAAGATCCTTCATCCTCTAGTTCACTCCCCAAGTGGCCACATCAGCTGGAGCTGAGCACATCAAAAGACAGGAGCCAGAAGCTTCTTCCAGGTCTCCCATGTGAGCGCAGGGTCCCAAGGTCAGGGGCCGTCCGCTACTGCTTTCCCAGGCCACAAGCCAGGAGCTGGATGGGAAATAGAGCAGCTGGGACTGGACCAGCACCCCTATGTGATCCCAGCGCATGCAAGGTGAGGACTTGAGCCAGTAGGCTACCACACTCTGCCCAGATTTTTTTTTTTTGATGATTTTTTTATTTTTATTAAAAAGGCAAATTTGACAGACAGTGAGAGACAGAGAGAGGTCTTCCATTCTACTGGTTTATTCCCCAAATGGCTGAGGTGATTGTTTCCAGGAGCTTCCTCCAGCTCTCCCATGTGATTACAAGGACCCAAGGATGTGAACCATCCTTTGTTACTTTTCCAGACCATAAGCAGTGAGCTGGATCAGAAGTGAAGCAGATGAGAAATGAACGGGTGCCCATATGGGATGCTGTCACTAGCAGTTGGAGGGTTAGCTGTACCATTCTGACTCTCAAGAATAAGTAATTTTGTTTGTTTTTTTCTTTTTTAAGGTGGATTTATTTAATGGTTTCAAAGTAATTTTTTGTTGTACAGAGTATTATGTAATTGTTCTGTGTTTGAAATAGCTTCTGAAAGTTACTTTTACTGGGAATAATGCTTAAGTGATCTTTTTTCTTAACTTTTAGAGAGATTTGACCAGTAGGCTAGGAAAGAATGAAGAAGAGGATGTGTTCAAATTGAAACGTTGTTTTCAATTTTTTTTTTTTTGCCGCTGGTATACCAGCTGTCACACTGTCTTAATGTTCTTATAACAGCTAAAACAGTAATAACTGAAAGATTGTTGCCTCTTTATCTTAATGTTTATAGTTATTTCTGTTGATCTTTGTTTTTATTCTTCAGTAATAGCATGTATTCATTCATTTTAGAGGTTATATGCTGTTAACTTCAATAAGTATGCCCAGTTTTGATTGTTTTTCTTTGCATATAAGACATTAGTAAGTGTGGTATAAAGAAACATTTTTAACTGTAACTTAACAGAAGACCACTATTTAAAATATCTAAATTCAGTTACTGATTGCATAGATTCAAAGTTTCCAACTTAAGTTACATTATCTATTGTAAATATCTACCTTCAATTACAGATTTCATAGTTTCAAAGTTTCTGCTGTAGAAAATGTAGATGTGCAAATCCTAAGACCTTAGGAGAGTTTTTATTTTTATTTTTTTAACAAGTTCTAAAAGTAAAGGAACTTATTTTAACTAACAGTTTGTCCAGATACTAATAGAAAATCCTCTACACTTTATAGATCCACATGTCAAGGGGGAGGAAACTCTGAATTTGTAATCATTACTATTAAAATGAATGTATTTTATTTTCTTCCCTGAAGACAATGGCAATTTTTTTTCCCTACAGCAATGAATTTGGTTAGGAATGTTTGAAATAATCTTTCCTTTGTTTAGCTCAAACATAAAAAAACAATGGAAATACACTTTTTGGGGAACTCCAGATAAGTTACTTGTCTTAGATTTCTCTATTTTTATATACCGTAAAAATTATTGAAGATTGAATCACTTCAAGATATTTACTCCAAATGTTTAGGTGAAAATATCTTGTATAAGGTAGTAAATCTTTAGGTAAGGGGGTGATCCTGTGATATAAAAATACCTCGTACTATTCCCCAAAAACGTTTAAGGAAAAGATACTGAAAACCCTTCAAGATGATATCATTTGTCAACATGTTCTATGCAAATATACTTTAGTAACCCTTTCTGGATAAGTCCAAATCCTTATAGTTGTGATATACGCTATTTTAAAAGGAACAAAAGAAATGGATTTTAAGAAAGCATGTAAGGAATTATTCTAGGCAAAGGAAACAGCATATTCAAGAAACCTAGGAAACGAAAAAGCTTAGGTAAAACACAGATAAACTGGGATGATAAGACAAAGTGGGGTCAGGCAGTAAGGCTATAGAGGTGGGTGAAACCAGCCTTCTAATCTCTGCCTTGTCAGCCGCATTATGAATGCTCCATTCTGAAAACAGTAGGAAACTCAGGACACTGTTGGCCAGAGTGATGGCCTGTGGTCACATGGGTATGTTCCCACACAGACTACATTAGAGAAGAAATGGGAAAATACAGGGAGACTGTATCTACAGTTACATTAGACAAGCCAGAGATCTCAACTGCTTGCAATCAGCATTGTAGCCATGAAAAATTTTTTCATTAATTAATTAGGACTAAAAAGACATAATTTGAAGCCTAAATTCTCTTATTTCTGGTATGATACACAGAGTATAAGTGGCACTGGCATAGTCAAAATGCAAGAGAATAAAAAATAAGTGCAGACCTGAATGTTGCTAAGATTTGTGTTAAAATATAATCCTGTTTGAGCTTTAGGTTTTTTTTAATTACCAGGTGTTCATTTTTTGTGATGTTTTTAAATTAATGTTAAAGTGTGATTAAATATTTGTTAAATGAAAAGATGGAAAAAAGCATTTTCTCCACACTTTTTTTTTAACAGTGCAGAACAAAGAGCAAACCTAAGACCTAAGCAGAGGTTACCAACTCTTCTGTTAAAATTGGAACAGAATACCAGAGATTGTTTATTTTCGAGAATCATTAAGTTCTTAGTGGTTTTTTTTTTCTTAAACTATAAAATTTGGGAGACTGAACTGAATTATCTATCTTCATATCTTGTTTCATAAATGTATTTTATATATATATACACACACACACACACACACAAAAGAAACTAGAGCCATGTAGTTGGTGTGAGAGCAAAGATGTCCTGTGAAGAGTGATATCATTAATTGTTGCAGCCTAAATACATTAAGTAAAATCCTAGTGACCTAAAGAAGCATGTGTAATTATTGCCTTGAGTTCTTACTTGTTTATATGTTGGCAGTCTTTGGCCAGATTCAACATTTCTGGGAAAATTTCTGAAGGATTTTAAAATATATAGTCTCAAGTTGCAGAATGACTTCAAAAGCCTTGTTTTTCTGAGTTAGTGTTAGTAATGTACTATGCAGTAACCCCATCTGTGTGTTCCCATTAGATGCTCCTAGGACTGTGCCTATTGTTACTGAAATTGCATGTTCTTTACAGTATTTTTTCCATGCAGTTCAGCCTAACGAAGTCATCAGCCTAACTAAAGCTTTTCCCTACTATCTTTCAACTTATTGAATGTGGAGGTAAAAAACTAGTATGCTCTTATTGCTCGTGATTTATGTAACAATACATAAATATATAAATACAATCCAATACAGTGATACTTACAAGAACAAAGTGCATTTAAGAATGGCCATGTTTTGATAGTTGCTGATGTTGGCTGATGAATCAAGCAAGGTTCATGACACTGTTCTTTGCATTAGTACATACATAAAAAATTCTGTAATAGTTTTAAAAAGTTATTTGTCATTCATTTAAAACATTAGTTTTTATAAGGTCTTTAAATTTTTTTGCATCTAGATTATGAAAATCTTGAATAGATAGTTTTTAGGGGAGAAATAGTGATATAAATTCAAATTATTGACACTTGCGATTACTCTAGTTGAGTTTTACATGTAAGTCTTAATATTTTGTTTCAGGGACAGAATGACGCTGCTGAAATTAGAACAAGAAATTTTAGATTTCATTGGTAATAATGAGTAAGTTTTGACATTTAACTTGAAAATAAATTGTCATCACTGTTCTCCTTGACCTACTAAATTGATTGTTCTCCTGGTTGTAGGTCTCCACGTAAAAAATTTCCCCCAATGACATCTTACCACAGGATGCTATTACACAGAGTAGCTGCTTACTTTGGATTAGACCACAATGTTGATCAGAGTGGGAAGTCTGTCATAGTTAACAAAACTAGCAATACACGAATGTAAGTGTCAAGACATGTAGATACGTGTTGTATATCTATGTCATAATGCTTTATTTTCTTGTACTTTTCATCTGATACTTTTCACATTTAAGCTTTTGGATACATTGTATGATGGGACCATACATTTAGCTGGAAAGGCACCAGCCTGGACTTGCATGAGGATGACGGATGAGAATGGGGACACATGAATTTTAAAACAACAGCAGCATGCCAAGTGCATACTAACTTATTTGGCTATCATTGTATTATGAATCCTTTTACGTTAGTATAATTATTCTGCTTATAGTATGATTAATATGATTATTATAATTCTGGTACATTTATGCTTTGTTAAAGAGTAGAATTTAGTTGTTATACTGTCACATTTAGTCATCTATTACTTTACAATCCCTTCCTGAAAATCTCTATTTTTGTTTGTTTTCTTCCTCTAATATCAAGCTAGTTGGGTAATTTGTTATGATGTTATTTTTTTGTTTGTTTGTGGTGCTATGTTCTATTTCTGAGCTGTTGCATAATTTACTGAGAAAGAGTTTCAAAAAGTTAGGAGGAGACGCTTGATTTTTTTTTTAAGGAAGCAACTTTTTTTATAATATTGTTGAAATAGATTTCAGTGCTGATATCTGGGAACAGAAGGTCTAGTACAGATGTTTTCAAGTTATAACATGCACACCACACCTTTACTGCCTGGTTGCAAGGCTAATCTAAAGCTATTAGTTGAATTCAGCTGAAATTTGTACCTGGTGATAATCTGCGTATCTGACAGATTTTGTGTCAGTTTCATCTGGCCTCGTTGGTTCTGTGGTAATGAGTAGCAGTCAACTTCATATTGCCATACAGAATTGCAATTCCTACAACTATATAATTGTCAGGGAAAGACCAATTGTAAGGGTCAATTTAAAAATATCAAGGGACAGGCATAAAAAATTAAATCAGAATCATATCTTCAGTTAGTATTCATTATTTAAGAAGAAGGTATCATTTTCTAAGACATTTACTTGGATTTTATAGATAAAGTAGGATCATAATTATTGTGTGAGCTAAACTAAAAATGAGTAGAACTGTCATTTATTTAACCAGTACCTTCCAACAATTACTCAGAGCTGCTGGATATCCAAGCACACAGACATTAGCAGGCATTTTTACTAACATTTTGACTGGTGACTCTCTAAGGTTTTCAATACAGTGTAACCTCAATTATTTCAATTCTTTGAACCATATCAGAAAGATTTAGGGTTTTCTTTATCATGGCAATCAAAAGTTTTCCTAAACAAAGATGCTTCTGATGTGCTTTGAAAAAATGGGTAAATAGCATAATTTTAGCTGAACATTTCAGATCATTGAAGTTACACTGTATTCTTGTATCTTCTGGGATATGAAGAAAGTTATTAATAAGAAAACCTTAGAGATCTACTCCACATGGAATAAAAACAAACTTACCTTTTCCTCATAGGTAGATTACCCGCTCCAGCCTTGAACCAGTGGTGTTGTGGATGTCAACAACCCAGTGTCCACTGGGGTGTCTCATTGGAGCGGGAAGTTGGCGATTGCAGGGCAGTAAATTCAGGCATCTATTAAAGAAAGAGGTAAGACAGTCTTAAGGTTAGCTGAAGTGCCTGCCAATGCTAATTAGTGTGGGAATCCAGCTGCTCTTAGAGAAGTTGCCAGGCCTTGGTTAATCCTTACAGTTTCTTTTGGAATGGCAGTCTCTTGACTGATACAAGCTCCTTCAGTAAGAATATGGAACTGTGAATAGTTAGAAAATTAAATGGTATAAGTAAATGAAGCAGTCATATAACAAATAATAAACTACCACTGTCAGAACTAAATAGACAATCAAAAAATCCCAACGGAAATCAATTATTTCTCTTCATTTTGTTCATGAAGCTGATTTTACTCCTATTTTTACATTTACTTCAGTGTATAGCATTTTGTGGATAATTGCTATCTGTTTTACTCACCTAGGTTTGGTTTACAATAGACTTTTTTTTGCATGCTTAGATAATTCTCATTTTTATATTCCCTTTTTCATAATTTCACCAGAATATTTGTAATACTTTATTAAAATTCAGTGAACTGATGTAAACATTCAGAAGTCTTATTTGGGCTTAATATATAGTGAAATATCTGGTCTTAGTTTGCTGAAAATGTCATCTGATGCAGGTTTATTTAAGTTGAAATTATGGTACTCACATATACATGACTATATAATATTAAACTGTACATACAAATTATTTCATCTATCAGATTTTCTTTATAACTGTTTAATATAATGTAGACTTTTTGGAAGTATATGATATTTTAAAAAGAATCATTCTTATTTAGCTACAGGATGATATTAAATCATAAGAGTAATAATTGAATTGGGTTGTTGGAGCTGAGGGTATTTTTAGAGAGATGAAGTAGTATAGGTTTGCAGTTGTCCAAGATCAACAGCCTTTTTTTATGTCTGACTTACAGACCTCAGTAGAACTTACAGCATATCCATAGAGGGGAGAGCAACGCACATTACAACTTTAACCTCCAAAGCAAAGTTTCAGCTTTTCAAACTGACCCATTTAGTGTAGAGTAAAACTGTGTTCTTCTATAATTATGAATTTTTGGTAAATTAGATGTGGGTTTTTTTAAGATTTGTTTTATTTTTATTGAAAAGTCAAATACACAGAGAGGAGGAGAGACAGAAAGGAAGATGTTCTGTTCATTGATTCAGTCCCTATGCGGCCGAATAGACCAGAGCTGTGCGATTCCGAAACCAGTAGCCAGGAGCCAGGAGCCTCTTCCAGGTCCCAAGGCTTTGAGCTGTCCTCGACTGCTTTCGCAGGCCACAAGCAGGGAGCTGAATGGGAAGCGGGGCTGCCAGGACATGAACTGGCACCCATATGGGATCCCGTCACATGCAAGGCAAGAATTTTAGCTGCTAGGCTACTGCTATGGGCCTTTTGATGTGTTTTGAAGTAGTTCTAAAATTTATATATCAACACAAAATTTTTTAATTGTGTAACACTAGACTAGGCAGTGCAAAAATAAGACATTTATAATCAACTTCTGTTCATCCTACAATGTTTTTAAGCACTTAGGATGAATATAACAGACTTGGACACTATGGCTTAGTTTTATATTGCCACTTTGTGCTCAGTTACTTAACCCACTTATTAGGAGGACTAAGTGAGATAACATGCATACCTATTAATAGCACCAGTAAGTGGTAACTTTTACTGTGTTTATTACTTCTTGTAAAGTGTTATGTTTAACTTTTCAGCAAATATTGTGCATTATCTTTTTTTGTTTCTTTGTCTTGTTTTTAGACCTGATCAAAAATTTAATGAGCATATTAAGGATGATAGATGTGAAGATTTTCAGAAACGATATATCCTTAAGAGAGATAACTCTAGCTTTGACAAAGATGATAATCAGGTACTCTAAACAAGTACAGAATTTTTATAGATATAAGACTTAGACCAGTAGTTCAGTTTTAAATGAATTAGTTGTTTTCTTTTCTTCAGATGAGAATACGCTTAAAAGATGACAGAAGAAGTAAATCTATAGAAGAAAGAGAAGAAGAATATCAGAGAGCAAGAGACCGAATATTTTCCCAAGATGTATGTACTAACTTATATTTAGGTCTTCATGTTACAATATATTCTAATTGGATTCTAAGGTTCATATCCCTTTAATCCACAGATCATTTTTCTTGAACACATTTGTTATGTATTAGGTGTTCTTTTAGAAATATACAGATCTAATTTATGTTGATAACTTAACAGTTGGCAAAGTTTTACAGTGCAATACTTACATAAAATTCAACAAAAGTTGGGACTAGATGGCCTATAGAAGTCATAGAAAAGATATGGAATGAGTATGTGTAATGTTTTTCAAAATGCTCACAGATGAGATTATTTAAACATTGATAGTTATCTAACGAATCATATACTCTAAAGGCTATTTATGAATGGACTTCCTTTGATAATTTATTTTTTTTCTTTTAAAGCTAATTGATTTTATAGATTAATATTTGTGTTTCATTTTATAATTTTGTGTAGAAGTCTTCTAAATGACTGATTTTTCTATCCATGGGTAAGTGTACCAGGAGAGATTAGTTTGGTTTAACCGACATCCATTAAGCAACTTAGATTTACGGTGCTAGATATCCTGCAAGGATATAGGAATGTGTGTACTGTGTTGACGCTCATAGAGATTTCATCTCTGTTAAAAAGGCAAAGATTAAACAACATTAAAATAAATACCTTCAGTTAAGAATTTGTAGCATTCATTTAGCAAACCTTATTAGCCCCCTAATATAAGTACTATGCTGGGCGCAGAGAATTTATCAGTAGATGTTGTTAATAATTTATCCTTAGTACGACCCTGTTTGGTTAGCAGCATCTTTTTAATTTTACACATTAGGAAAGTGATGTCCCAGGAGACTAGCAAGAAAATGGCAGGTTTGGGGTATCAAACCACATCTGCACACAGGGCCTATTATAGTTTTTTCTCTCTAATTTTTTAGAGAGATGAAATCTCTGCCCTTGACAAGTTGCCAAGTAATGATAATGTCGTGAGTGATTTGCATTGTTACAGCAGAGAAGTGCCAGAAATCAGAATTGGGGAAGGAGTAGGAGAGTTAGTTCCCAAAAGGAGACCCACAGGCATAAAGAGTTCCAGTTGGAGGATCCATATTGGCTAAGTCCTACAGGTAAAGGAGCACTAGACTCATGTGAGGAATTGAAGCTTTAGCATCATGGGATAAATAATTGATATGAGAAGCTTTTGGATCCATATGCTTATTGCAGCTACTTAGAACTGACTTTATTATGAAAACAGCCATAGACAAAACATAAATGAAAGGATGTCTTCCAGTACGATGTTATTTGCAGAAGCAGATGACCAGCCATAGTTTGCTGACCAAATTTGTTAAAGCATCAGGGAAGCCTGAACAGATTGACACTTTAAAAAGATTACTCTAGATTTTGAATTTTAAAATACATGACAAGGACAAAATTCACTGCTGCAAATGTAGAAGACTGTTGTAGTAATGTAAAATGATCTTTGCCTGATGTAAGTTAGCAGCTCTGAAGGATTTCGCTTTCAAATTTCTTTGAGACATAGCATCTTTTTTCATTGCTATATTCACAGCCAAAGCACCAGTGATCAAAAGATTGTTAATGGTGGAAATTTCTGATTTGTCTATATGAAGAGGAAAATGGACAAACACCGTTTGAATTTCAGATTAATTAAAGCCATAAATGAATTTTTTCAAGATAGGTACTTGTTAAAAAATAAAAATAGCATGTCTAAATTAGAAAACAATTCCGTCATAACCTATTTGCATGCCCCAACACCAGATTGGACTTTTTGAGAGAGATGTTTTTTTAAATCTTAGAGCACTGATTCTTGTTCTCATTGGTTTTCAGGTGACAATGTGCATTTTACAAAAGCTCAACTTACTCGTTGTTCTTTCTTTCTAGTCCCTGTGTTCCCAAGAGAATTATATTCTTGACAAAAGGTGAGGAAATTTTTTCATACCTATTTTGGTCACTTTCTGATTGATCCTATTAAAAATTGAAATGTCTTACGGATATATCTTATTAAAATATCAACAGAATCCCAGACGAGGATGCTAGTACTACTCAACAGAGGCGCCAGATATTTAGGTATTAGAAACATATTTTCAATACAGTATGGAAAACTTAAAACATTTTTTTTTCTTCATTGTGCTTTTTCCTCCCTATTAGCTTTTCAAAGATTTATTTCTAAATTACAGAGTTAATAAAGATGCTTCAGGGAGATCAACCAATAGCCATCAAAGCAGCACTGATAATGACTTGAAGTATTCAGAACCACGACCTTGGAGCAGCACAGATTCAGACAGCTCCCTTCGAAACTTGAAGCCTGCTGTAACCAAAGCCAGCAGCTTCAGTGGAATCTCAGTCCTGACAAGAGGTGATAGTTCTGGAAGCAGCAAAAGCATAGGCAGGCTCTCAAAAGCAGGTATCAGTATCCACTTAGAATTGTGCAATCAAAATTTTAGTTTTCCTAATGTTTTAGCTATTGTTTAAATATGACTTCTAATTACCCTAAATGTAAAATTATTACCTTTAGTTCACTGAACACTTCTAGAGTACTTCAGAGGTGATAATGTTTGTTGTTGTTAAGATTCACTTTGTGCTAGAGATAGATTTACTAAGAAAATAAAATTTCTAGCCCACTGTTACATAAACTTTAATCAAGTAGGTTTTTTATAATGTCATGTTTTGTCGCCAGAAATAACTGAAAATCTGCATTGCTTATATTTAGTGGGGAGGCATGGTTTCTCACTTAGGATTATTCAATGCCGATTACATTTTTACCCAATACTACCAGTTATTGACAGCATATCTTAGGGTAAAAATCTTCATTTTGCATTTAAAAAAAAATGAATAAAACTGCTGGCAAATTTTTGAGGGATTAGAAACCAAGGAGAGAAACAGTATTCTGTGACTACAATTGGGGCTTCATAGGAAGTTTCTGAGAGTGTCTTGGTTTTGGGCAAAGCACAGGTTAAGCCTCTGCTTGTGGTGCTAATAAGAATCCCGTAACATACCCTAATTATGTCAAGATTGTCATAAATAAATAAATAAATAAATAATCCCATAACAGCATAGCTAACTGGTGGCCAGTATAATCATGGCTTCTTGGCTTCCTATCCATCCTGTTAAATCTAAGAAGGCTACAAGTGATTTCCCCAGGCTTGGGTCCTGAGCACCTACATGGATCTCCTGAACAGAGGTCCTAGCTCCTGGTTTAAGCATAGCCCAACACTGGCTGTTCTGCCCATTTAAGGAATGATCCAGAACATGGAAGATGTCTTTCTCTCACCTTCTCTGTCTCTCTTGACATTCTGACTTCAAATACATCAATAAAAATTTTTAATGCAAAAAAAAAAAATTTAGAAAATGCTCATGGGAAAATGGGACTGAAAAATATTGGGAATGTCTCATGAACTTTTGAAAATTTCAATAATCTCATTTTGCTATCTGCATTACCTGACTGGATTCTAAACCAAAGAAGTTCATGTGGTTTCTTTAGGATCCTTCTAGGGTTTTATTCTGATTCCAAAATAAGCATGAAAGCCAGAAGTGGATCTCTATCCCTAACTCTTTAATGAATAGACTTGACATGGTGGTATGCAGATAAGATTTGAAAGATATAATTGAAGCTACATATTTTTTTAGTACGTAAATGGCCAGTACTTTCAGTTTTTAAGCCTTGTGAATTGCAAGTAACTTATAATGTGGATATATGAGTATTGAAAATGACCTGGCATCAGATAAGATATTGATAAAGACAGGTGAATTTTGTATAAAAGAACTCTGCCTACATACCATAAAATGCATTTGTCTGAATAATGGCCAGTTTTTCACAATAATAGGAAAAAAATTACTTATCTTGAGGAATTTTTGGACACATTGCCAAATTAAAGTGTCTGGAGAACATGTGCTATGTATAAACTGGATTATTTTCAGATATGTAAAGAAATATTATTTAATCCTTCTTTTAATGGTAAACAGAATATTATTTTTAATTCCCAAAGCAAGTTAATGACTTTCTGGCAGAACTTAAAACAGTAACTGTTCTTTAGAAGATGATCTGTAGAGTGTATCATAGTTATTCATGCAACATTTCTCCCCATGAGTCAACTCCTTTATTAAAATCTTGATTAACCATATGTGTTATCCAGACCTTTTCCTTCTCTGTCTAAAGATCTGCCTGTAGTCATACTGCTGAAAATGAATAGCATTTTCAGTCTATGTTAAAACAAAATCGATAACAGGTGTGAAAGCAATTAAATATCAATTATTAAATTAGTTTGTTAAATTCAATTAGAAGTAAACTATACTGATGAATTACTTGTGCTTTTTATGCTATCTCTGTCCTTTAATATTATAAAAAAATTGATAATTGACTTTATAGAAAGATGCTTTAAGTGAAAATCAAAACTCTGCAATGAAAGTTCACCATGGTTTCTTTTAGTAGAGAATTTGTTATTTCTGTTACTTCCTACTCTACTCTGATCTTTCTGTGTTTTTATGTAGATAAGGGGTTTCTGATATAAAAGGTTTGGGGCATTTGGCCCTGCTAAGTTCTTTATCCTGGGGGAACATTGTAATCTGTATGTTCCTAGGTGTTAATCTGAAAGGTAAAATGTACGTAACTTTGTCATTTGGGGAATGTGAATAATGTGCTTTTTGTGGCTGTCTGTGGCTGATGTTGTAAGATGTTGTAAACTTGCTTAAGGTGCATGCTTTGGCTATGACTCTGACAACTGTGTCATCTTCTGTACTAAAGGTATTTGTGATGGGGGTGGGTGCACAAATTTGGATAGTAAATCAAAAAGCTTTTATGTGGTGCATGTTATGCAATGTTAGTTTTATTGTTGCATTTTTAAAACCTATGTTTTAATATAAGGTTTTAAAAAATCCATATTTTTCATTACTCCTCCTCTAGGTTCTGAGTCTTCTTGTAGTGTAGGGTCATCTACGGGCTCTCTTTCTCACATCCAGCAGCCTCTTCCAGGTACAACTCTCAGCCAGTCTTCTCATGGCGCACCTGTCGTCTATCCAACTGTCAGCACTCATAGTTCTCTTTCCTTTGATGGTGGCCTAAATGGGCAAGTCGCATCTCCTAGCACTAGCTTCTTTTTGCTTCCCTTGGAAGCGGCAGGCATACCACCTGGCAGTATTCTGATCAACCCACAAACAGGTTGGTATCCAGGGGAAAAAAAAATGTGTATCTCACTTGAGAAACCAGGAATTATCTAAAAATTAAATGATATTTATCAAATGTATTGTCTGCGTATGTATTGTCAGCTTTGTTTTTCATAAATAATTGTCATTTTTTGGAGAACTTTAATTAAAAACACACTAGAAAATTTTAGAACACATGAGGTCGTCTTCTAGTTCAAGTGATGGTCTATAATTATGGAACAATTCATTGCCTAGAAATGAGGCAAGCTGTCTTTGAGAGAGCTTTCCCTGTTACAATAATTTTATACTGGAGAAAGTAGCATCCTTTTTAGGAAGGGCACATAAGCAGCTCTTGTTCATTAAATGATGAAATTGAAAAGAACCTCTAATTAATTGTCCCTACCTAGGTAAAGAAAATGAGCTGTCATTTTGAGTTAAAATTGATAGCATATACACTCTTTGCAATTGATTCATAACATTCATTGAGGATTTATTTATTACCATGTACAGTACTCAGCATTTTAAGTACATTATTTTAAATGTTTTAGGTGTTCAGGTAAGTGAAATCCTAGCAGATAGTTAGTGAAACAGAATCTTAAAGGTAAGGAAACTATAGTTAATAATGTATTTCAGTGTGTAGATTTGCAAGCAGGATTTTATACAGAGAAAATCTGATTACTTTTAGAAGAAGTCTTTTTCTCTTTTCAAAATAATGTTGCACAGTCATTGGGCATATAATGAACAGAATCGTAGAGCTTTTGGTACTTCACTATAAACTCACAGCCCCAGCTGCTGCGGTCACACGCTAAGTGCCATTGCTAGAAAAGGCAGATCCAGGGGAAGTGTCAGATCTCTAAATGTCTCCAGACCTTTTTCCTTTTTTGTCATTACTCTGATTTTTTTTTTAAAGCTCTTTTTAAGGTAAAATATTTCAAGTATTTATTTCCGTTGCAAGAATTGTATTAGCCTAAAAAAATTTTTTTTAGAAATTAATCCACCTTTCCTAACAGTTATTTTCTTGTCTCTAATTTGCTTTGTGTTACTAGACATTACTTTTCCGAAACAAGATAAAAGGTGCTTTGATATATTACTATTTGCTATTTTCATTTATAATTTTTTAAAGATTTTTTTTGGAAAGGCAGATTTACAGAGGAGAGAAACAGAAAGATCTTCCATCCAGTAGTTCACCCCAAAGTGACTGCAGCGGCCAGAGTTTTAGCGGATTCTAAGCCAAGAGCCAGGAGATTTTTCCGGGTCTCCCATGTATCCGGGTCTCTCAGTATCCCAAAGCGTTGGGCCATCCTCTGCTATTCTCCCAAGCCACAAGCAGGGAGCTGGAAGGGAAGTAAAGCAGCCTACACAGCAACTGGCACCCATATGGAAACCCGAAGCATACAAGGCAAGGGCTTTAGCCACTAGGCTACCGTGCTGGATTCACTGCTATTTTTACTCAGAAACATTATTTGGTTTTGGGAATATGAAAGATTATACTCTTCATTTTAAATAGTTCAAAAGTGATCTCTGGATTTTTTCTGTGTTGCTGTATATACAGTTTTTTCATACATTCTTCGTTGTTGGGCCTAATTTACCCAGAACTGCGGTATTATTTTCCAAATTAACTTAACGACCACCAAAACATGTTTACTGATGAAAATAATTTTATTTGAAAGTAAAACTATTATTTGGTAATAATAGAATAATGTAATATTGTGTCACAGATAATATTTTGTTGCATGTCTTGAATTTTCTCCAAAAAAATTAAATTTGAGGAGCTTACAATGGTAGATATAATGCTTTATAAGATCATTTAGGAGATTATTTTTCATGGCCTTGTGTGGTAACCTAGTGGCTAACGTCATCACCTTACATGCGCTGGGATCCCGTACGGGTTCCAGTTAATGTCCCGGCTGCTCCACTTGCCATCCAGCTCCCTGCCTGTGGCCTGGGAAAGCAGTAGAGGATAACCCAAAGCCTTGGGACCCTGCACCCACGTGGGAGACTGGAAGAAGCTCCTGGCTCCTGGATTCAGATCAGCTCTGGCTTTTCCTCTGTCTCTCCTCTCAGTAAATCTGCCTTTCCAATAAAAATAAAATAAATCTTAAAAAGAAATTATTTTTCAGTCAAATTTCTCTGTTTTTCTCCATATTATCAGATCTGAGTGAGTTCATAGGATAGTCATCTCTTTTAAATACTCCATTATATTTTAAAATGGTAATATTACTCCATTATATTTTAAAATGGTAATATTTATTTCTTTAACTTCAATGGAAAGAAAATTGTATCTAGAAGGGTAGTTTTAATATTATAGAGGACTTACTTTCCCTTCCACTTTTTTTGTTGTTTTTGTATAAAAGAAAAGATGTTCCTTCTTAGAAAAACTTTATATGTGAAAAATAAAAAGTAATATTTCTTTTACTTTGCTTCTGGAAATAGACATCTTTCCTTTGTAATAATTATTAATAAGAACAGAACCTCAAAAGAAATGATAAAGGTTATTTTATTTTAAACAAAACTCAATAAAGGACTTAATTGTAGCAAATTGGAAGTAGTAAAATGACACTTTCTCATTAAGTTCACATTTGAACTCATTTTAATTTTCAGCCAGCTTTACTTTTATTGGTGCAACATAAACATAGAGTCCAACAAATTAGATATTTCTTACTAAAGAAATATTATTGTAACCCATAATTTTATAGCTGAACCCTTCAGTAAAATGTGTTTGAGTTGTTCAGAAGATACACTGTATTTTAATAGCTTTATATACTGTAAATATATGAGGATATATAACTTATACGGGTATGAACACTGTAGCAGCAATTTCTAAGTGAGATGTAAGAAAACAAAGGGTTTTAATAGCATCACATTAAATCATGTTGCTTCATAACCTAAGAAAAATCTTTCCGTTTGTTAAAAATTGGGGCTTTGAAGGTGTTATTAGGTATTTATGAACGTATTTTTTAAATTGGTAGTAAATTGACATAAATCTTTATTGTACATTAACTGCTTTCCTCCTCTTGAAATTTTTTAGGTCAGCCTTTCATAAACCCAGATGGGAGTCCAGTTGTGTATAATCCTCCAATGACCCAGCAACCAGTTAGAACACAAGTGCCTGGACCTCCACAGCCACCTCTGCCACCCACACCTCAACAACCAGCAGCTAATCACATCTTCTCACAGGTGCAAATATCCACAGTTATGTAACACCAAATTCACCTGCCTTTGCACATTTGGGAATTATTTGCTAATTATAATTGATACTGTCTAGGTAAATAAGTATCTCTTAGAACTGCAATAATCTGCCTCCAGTAATGTCTTACTCATTACTCATAGGAAGAGAAAGTTAACTGCCAAGGGCTTTTCAACTAGTAATTACTTGTTATTGAAAAGAAGGGCATGTTTTCCTCTTTTGATCCTGCCTGGTGAGTATTTTATTCTTATTTTACAAAAGCAGAAAAAGGCTAGGGAGAAATAAAAGCAAAACTAAAATTTGTTCACTTGTCCACTAAGCAGTGGAGGTTGTTTTAAAATTCAGCCGCTGATACAGTTAAAAGAAACATGTGTCACTCACCATTCCATCCATTCCATATACTCTGAGAGATGGAGACAAAATCTGAGAAAAAATCCCGAAAGTACTTACAGTGATATCTTGAATTAAGAAAATGTATACATTTTCACATCCAACCTTTCTTCCCAAACATATTATCCCATCTTTGGAGATAAACTTTGGAGAATAAACTCTTTCACTTTAATTCAAACTTTAAAGGTTGCGTAGCACGTCAAAGACACTGGATACAGTATTATACCTCTTCTTAGCAAAACTATAGATAGTCCATTGGTGAGAACATGGTGAGTCATTTCTTAAGGAATAATATTATTTTTAAAAGAGGCTTGGGAAACTTCACTAGTGTTTCTTACAAGTAATATCATTTGTACCATTTAAAATAAATATTTACTTTTTAGGTAAAGTTGCAGATACACGAGGGGAGAGAGAAAGGTATTGTCCTTCCATTGGTTTACTCCCCAAAGGTAGTAGGCGTGACCGTGGCTGGGCAAAATCAAGACAAAGCAAGGAGCCAAAATTCTCTCCTGTGTCTTGCTATGGGTGTAGGAGCCCAAGGACTGGGGTGGACAGTACTCTGCTTTCCCGGGCGCATTACGGAAGAACTAGATCAGACTCAAACTAATGCCCTTATAAAATGCTTACATTGCAAACTGCAGCTTAACATGCTGCCTCATCATATACTGGACCTTTCATTTGTGTTTCTTTTTTTTTTTTAAGATTTATTTATTTTTATTGGCAAGTCAGATTTACAGAGAGGAGGACAGACAGAGAGGAAGATCTTCCGTCCGATGATTCACTCCCCAAGCGGCCGCAACGGCTGTGGCTGAGCCAATCTGAAGCCAGGAGCCAGGAGCTTCTTCCGGGTCTCCCACGCAGGTGCAGGGTCCCAAAGCTTTGGGTAGTCCTCGACTGCTTTCCCAGGCCACAGGCAGGGAGCTGGATGGGAAGCAGAACTGCCGGAATTAGAACCAGTGCCCATATGGGATCCCGGGCGTGCAAGGCAAGGACCTTAACCACTACGCTATCGCGCCAGGCCCTTATTTGTGTTTCAAGAAAGTTTATACATGGAAGCAACTTTATTACATTTTCAAATAGTAAAAATGGTTTTACCTCTGTCAGTGGAGATAGTTAAGAGTGGCAAAGGCAATTTTATTAAAACAAAAAGACTGACCTACAAATGAATTCATGTATGTGGAAGAAATTATGTAAAACTGTTTTTAAAGATTCCTAGATCACCTTCCCAAGGCTTTTTAGCTATATTCATTCAAACATAAAACTTCCTTGGCCTTATCTGTCTTGGTTTCAAGTTCTCTGATCCCAAAGAGTTTCCTCTTTCTTGTGCTGTTATGTGGCTGACTTTGTATTTCACTTGAAACCGTCTAAGAATGATTGTCATTTGGATTTAATTCAGTCGCAATAATGTTAGTCTGACAGAGTCAAAAATTCTAAATTAATTTGATTGTGATTATGCACTTCTTAAGAATAACTGTCGGATTCAGTTGTAAGAGGCAATCTGAAAATCAGCTATAAGCAGCCTAATTTAGAACCAGATGCCTTCATGAGATAATTGAAGTCTTGCAGTATGCATCAAACTCCATGCATGAGTTTTCTGACATTGGTGGTAATGTCAGGCCATATATTAAATTTTTTCCCCTTTTTTGTTTTAATTTTGATGATGCTTATATAGTGGAGAAGGGTACATGCTCATGTGGACCGCTGATTATGGTGGGAAAGGTTCAAGGAATAGGGGAAAGTGGATGAGATAATTGTTTCAAATTTTTTTTTTCTTCTGTGTCTCAAGGAAGGGCCAGGTAGAGAAAGGGAGAGAGCTGCTCCAAGCAGCCCAACAACATCAGTACCTGGGGATGTGTGATGGCTACTTGGTGTCATCCCAGGGTCCCCAATGTGGAGCATGTTCCGTGAGTGCTTCTTAAGTGGTTCCAATAGTTCCAAGATGCTGTTGATTTCATTGATCAAAGGTTGAGGAAATCCTTCCAGGGTCTATTGGCTGACATAGTCCATCTTGGAGTCTCCACTTGTCCAGACACTGTCAGTGCGTGGCATGGACTGTTCAGTTTGTTCTGCCCTCCCCCTCCATCCTCTGCCATGATACTAGATGTCCTCTGCAGGCCTCAGTGAACTGTCAAGTCTCCCATGTGCGTCTTGGCATGCCATCCACTACACAAGCTTCAGCAGCCACAAGTCCCAGTTTTGACACTTGCACTCCACAGTCAAACCACAGATCCTATGATTTTCCCCATCAGTCCAGTGATCCAGTTGGAAGAGGGGTCCCCAAAGAAACCTTGCCAGAGGTGATCCCAGACCTAACTCCTGTATGTGACAGCCAGTGCAGGTTCCAGCTCAGTCCATCACCCACATCAGCCTACACACACAGTGATGGTTGAAGCTGCCCAATCAGTTCTGTCCACCACACACTCGGCCCTCATGCAAACCAGCAAGAACTGCAGCCTAGGCAGAGCAACCGGTGATAACCCCCACAAGACGTGCCCCTGGCCTCAGTCTGCACGTACAGGTATGTGCAGCAGACTAGTCCAGTCTCTCCTACATCCCATTCAGCTTTTGTACACATCAGTGGCTGCTGGAGCCTACCTCAACCTGACCAAGCCCACTATCCAGCCCACGCTTATCAGGCAGTATGTTAGATACAGAAACAGTGTCTAAAAGACAAATGATGCTGTCTTTCTCACTCATTATTCATGAAGTTTCAAATAGCCAAACAAGATAATGCTGGATTGCCAAAACCTTCAGGTGGACTAGATTTCTTGAACATTCTGTATAAAAAAAAGCTAATCACTTTAGGTAAATGTTGTTTTGCAGCCAGTTGTAATTCTAGTAGGAAAAGGCAGTGCTAAGACTTCCTGTCTGCTAGTGCTGTCAGAATTTTACTTCAGCCAGTCTTCTGATCGACAGTTATTTGCCACCTGAAATTCTGGAAGGCATCAATTTATACCCTTGGTGATCAAAGTATTCTTTTGTTATACTCTAACAGACTAAAGCCTTTGCTTATCTCACACTTACATGAGAGGTCAAGTTGTCTGAAGGAAAGTTACATCCCAGCAATTATTTAACACTTTGATAGCTTGTATTTTAACATTTTAAAGAGACTACAGTTCATTTAATGTAATACACACTGTTATCTCTTATGGGAATTTGCTTGTTTTTAATGAAACAGTTTGTGAGGATCCAGATGCTACTCTGTAGACCTTTGCAGATTTACCCTTTTTTGTATTTTTACCTTTTTTCTTTGTATACTAAGATTATCTTAACATTTCATATTTGTAGATACCACATTAATAAAACTCTGGTAATCAACTTATCATACACCTCAGTTGTCACAAGAAATTCTCTTTATTTAGGTTATTGCCTAAGCACTCATATTCTATTAGTTTAGCTTGCATTTTTTTTTAAAGATTTATTCATTTTATTACAGCCAGATATGCACAGAGGAGGAGAGACAGAGAGGAAGGACTTCCATCCGATGATTCACTCCCCAAGTGAGCCGCAACGGGCCAGTGCGCGCCAATCCGATCCGAAGCCGGGAACCTGGAACCTCTTCCGGGTCTCCCACGTGGGTGTAGTGTCCCAGTGCATTGGGCCGTCCTCAACTGCCTTCCCAGGCCACAAGTAGGGAGCTGGATGGGAAGTGGAGCTGCCGGGATTAGAACCATATGGGATCCCGGGGCTTTCAAGGCGAGGACTTTAGCCGCTAGGCCACGCCGCCGGGCCCTAGCTTGCATTTTTAAACTGTTGTCTTCAGAGATGTTGTCCAAGGGAGATTCATGAATGCATAATTTAACCAAAAGTTCTCATCAGATGAGGTGGACTAATTTTCTCTGATTGCATCCTGTAAAGTGGATTGCAGCAGTGGTTTGAAAGCAGAGTTATAAAGAAGGAGTAGAGGGAGAAGGGAGCAAGAAAGATAGAGAGGGAGTTCGTCCATTCATGGTTTCGCTCCCCAAGTGCCTATACTGGCAAGGACTGGGAAAGGCCAAAGCCAGGTGCTTCACCTGGGGCTCTCATGTGGTGCAGGTTCGAGGATTTGCCTGGCACATTGGGAAAGGAACTAGATTGGAAGTGTAGCAACCAGGACTCGGAACTGTTGCTTATATAGGAGGCCGTCATTCCAGGCAGCAAGCCACCATGCCATGCCACCAGTCTCTATAGAAGTCTTTAGGTCAGTATGTGTAGTTCCTCATTGTAACAAACTATACAGTTGGGAAATTAAATCAGATGGCTGTATTAGCACATAGATGGCCCTGCATGTTCCCTCTAAATGATTTTAAAATATTTATTTAAGTAACAGAGAGCTCCCATCTGCTAGTTCACTCCCCAAATGCTTGTAACAACTGGGGCCAAACCCATGAGCTCTTAATGAAAACCAGGTCCCTATGTGGATATCAGGGTATGGGTGTGTTTTTGTTTTTTGTTTTTTTATCTGAAAGGCACAGTTAGAGAAAAGGAGACAGACCTTCCATTCACTGGTTTGCTCCTCGAATGACCTCAGTGGTGAGGGCTCGATCAGATAGAAGCTAAGAGCCACAAGCCCCAAGTATGCACAGAGGCATGGATACTTAGAATTGGCTGGTCCTCTGCTGCCTTCCTAAACACATTATCAAGGAGCTGCTGGGACCTGAAGCTGTACTCATAAAGGAAGCCATTGGTATCATAAATGGCAGCATTAGTCACTATGCCATAATAACAGTCCCAGCATATGGGTGTCTTGTCATAGTCAGGATCTTAACTGCCTAGAAAGCTCCCACCTAAAATTTTCTCATTCTTAACAACACTTCTTGTTTACTTTGAGTAAACATAAAACTTTTCCTTCGTTTTTGGTCCTAAAGAACAAGTGTATTGTTTTAGTGACCAAAAAGCTCAACTAACCTGTTTCTTCAGCTTCTAACTTACAGTGTTAGTAAAAATGTATTTAGTTACAGGAAAGTGTTCTCTTCCATATATGAAAGAAATTAATTTCTGTTGCCACATTTGTATGAGTACATTACATGTTCTGTTCCTTAGGCAGTTTTTTTTTCATAAAATTACCAAATTTTACTAACTGCTTTTAATTTAGCATTTAATCTTGGTTATGAAATATGGAAATCAGCAGATTGTATCAGTTATTACTGTGTGACAATAACTGTGTGGAGTCTTTTTTCATAATTTAGTGTTACATACCTATGTAAGGCATCTCTAGGGGCCTGGTGCTGTTGTGTAAAGGATAAAAGCTTGCTGCCTGTGTCATACACTGCTCCTTTATAGTTACTGATTTGAGTCCTGACTTCGGCTTCCAATCCAGCTCCCTAATGTTGTGCTTCAGAAATCAGCTGACGATGGCTCAAATCCTTGGGCCCCTGTACCCCCGTGGGACACCCAGAAGTAGCTCTGGCTTCTGACCAGTGAGAAGCCAGTGGTTTTAACCCTCCCTCTCTTTCTGCAGCTCAGTCTTTCAAATAAATAAATAAATCTCATATGACAGCTTTTTCATAAAATGAGGACGTAAGGAAAAACACTTTTGCTTTACTGATTCTGTCTAGGCTTCTTGGTTAGGTAATAAGGGTCTGAATACCTAAATTGTCTACTTCAATTCATTTGTAGTAACGTTTTTAGCACAAGCTATTTAATTATATGGTAAGTTTATGGTTAGGTTTGTTAAATCTTATTATTTCCAGTTGCTTCATTTAGTATTACTTGTTGCCTATATTATATTGTGAATGACTTTGTAAGTGTAGTTTAAGCTGTTACCAGGTAAAAATTTATGTCTTGTGTAATTCTAACATTTTATTCTGACATTAACATTATTTGCCAACCTGTTATTCTTTAGCCTGCCCGTCCTCTGCAGTCTTCTTCACAGCCTGTTCAGTGCTCTACAGCCCCTTACCCATCCCCGCTTCTGCCAGTTTCACCCACTCAGCAATACTCCGTGGTACTATATCTCTATTCACCTCCTGCATTGTTTCTGTGGCTAGTTGTTTGAAAAATGCTCAAGAGTGTGATCAATACAATATAAATTTTGGTTTTTTTTTTAAAGGCAGATTCATCTGTAGCAAAAATACTGCTCTAATCCATATTAGGAATACATTATTCTTCTATAAATATAGTTTACTTAGGTTACTTTGTCTTTAAATCTTAATCATTTCCTGATTTTTCATTGTGAAATAATCTTCAGTTTGTTCATCCTGCTGCTAAGAAATTATAGACAATTTTCTTTTTGAACAAGTGCAAGATCTTTGCATTGCTGGGATGTCACTTTGATTTAAGTTTGCATTTTATGTGCTCTCCTCAGTGCTTCAGGCTCATTAGCTTCAGTACCAGGTATTAGGCTAAATTGTACAGCTACAAAGGACTTGCTCTAGTGGGTATTTTCAAAGAAGATCTGTCAGTACTTAGCCAGTGACTGTAAATATACAACAATGGAACCTCCTTTAACCCAAGGTGTGCCACAAGTTACACCCAGAGTTTTAGTTCCATAAGTTTGCTGTGTGATTTTCTAGTTATTAAGCTAATAAGGCAAAATGCCTTCTGCATAATATGTCAGCATGAAATAGGAATTGAGTAAATGTTCATTTCCTCCCTCTAAATGAATTTCCCTAACTATATATGGTTTTCCCACTGTCAGTTATTTAAGATTGTATGGCCATTGTATTTTTGGATTTGTTTTCCAAGTCGCTTTGCAAGCTATATGCAGAAATAATTCACAGTACTTTTAAAAACATAATGGTTTATTGGGATTTTTTTTTTTTAGCTAAGGTGCCCTTATTTACACGTGCAGACTGTCCATGATTTTCAAAAGTCACTTCCATTCTGAAAAGTGAGATTTTGCCAGCACTAAGAGATTGAAAATATCCAGAAAGGAATAGCCAAAAAAAATTGTGAAAAGGGTTTTGGAAAATGTTGCTTTCACTAGAAGAAATAAATAGCTTTTTCCCCAGGTGACCATGACAGTGGTATTTAGTTCTAGAATCTGTCTTTCAGAAATATTTGCTCATATTATTTGGTATTTAAAGTTTTCTGCCTTGTTTTTTTCCTTTTGAGACCATTTGTTGGATTAGGGTAGTAATACTAGAGTGTATCAGAATGATTGTTTGGAAGAATAAAACCATATTTTAATTAGTCAGCTACCCCTTTCAGTCCTTTATTTGTGCCATAGCTTTGATTTACTTAGCAAAACCAAGACTCTAGATACTACAGACATGTCCATTTTGATCATACAACTCCAGTTGGCATAATTTTATATATTAACTTTTTTCATCGACTTCCTAACTTACTGTGGCATATACTGTTCCTGATCTGTGGCAGGCTGAGAGCAAACTCAGTTGAGCCCACATTAGTGATAGTTTCTAGACCAGTAAGAAACAGATGACAAATCATGATCCTACCTTGTTTAGAAACCATTGATTGATTGCTCACCTGGTAGCAAAAACAAGAGGAAACTTGTTTGGATTATATTTGTCTAACGTCTGACTTTGGTAATAGACTGAAAAACACTGCTTAAAGAATAGAGTTTATATCCAAATTATTTCTGAGAGATTACAGAAAGTATTAAGTGGTTCAATTTTAAATATTGAATTTCTGCAAGTAATTTTGATTAGTAGATACACCAGTACATAGAAGCAGAATGTTGCTTTGTTAAGAAGAGGTGAGATATTTTTGAAGAATATTAGTGCCTTGTTTATTATCTATGTTTTGAAGTCCTTAAAGAAAATGTTCATTATAAAGAGGTCCAATTTCCATTTCACATCCTAATTTTTATTTGTTTAAGTGAAAGGTTGTTACACCCCACTCTTCTGCATGCGGTACATTTCCATAAGATGCATCTTAAATACAATTTGTAGTGACATCATTGCAATATTTCTGCCCTCCAGCCTCAGAATTCTCCATTTTATTGAAGTTCTGATACATCCTTTCGGTTTGTAGATAAATGTGATTTCCATATTATATACTACTGGAACTCGTTTAAAGACTAGGAGATGTTTTTCTTTGATAAGTTTCAGTGATGAATAATCAGCTTGCTGATTTCTGATTCTCTTTTTTTTTTTCCCCAATAGGATAACCTTGGGTCTCAGTTCAGCCACATGAGTCTTGCCCGCCAGCCATCTACTGATGGTGCAGACCCTCATGCCACCATGTTCCAGTCCACTGTTGTTCTTCAGTCCCCACAGCAATCTGGTTATATCATGACAGCAGCCCCTCCGCCCCCACCACCACCTCCTCCTCCTCCACCCCCACTACCGCCTGGGCAGCCAGTCCCTACTGCTGGCTATTCTTCTGCCGGACATCCAGTCAGCCAGACTGTACTCCAGCAGCAGGGGTATATTCAGCAGCCCTCACCACAGGTATGTTTGCTTTTCTATCTTTCTTCATGAAAGTCTCTCACTTACAATAAGTCTTAACTTCAAGGATCTTGTTTTAAAATTCTGGTGGAATTAGTGAGAGTGTGTTAATACCACATAGAGTTCTATTCCTTCATGTGAAGATTTTGAGGTGCATGCTAACCTCAATATGACAGCTAGAGGTTTCATTCAGACAGACTCGTGACCCTTGGGCTTTCTTGTGACTCTGAGAGTTGTGTTATTTTTAGTTGGCACAGGGAAACACAAGAATCTAAGCATACTTGAGATTTATGGTAGCATTTCAGGAATAAATTGATCATTTTGGAGAAAGTAAACAGTTTAACAATATTGCAGGAACACATTAGCCCTTTAGTTACTGAAATATTTCTTAATTTTTAAAAGCAGTTTTCTCTAGTTTTTGTTACACGGATGTTACATATACTTCAGTAACTATATCACTAGCTACTGATGTTTCTAAATACTCTAAAATTGGGTTGTGTTTAAATTTCTATTTCTGCTAATTGCTAGTTTATAAGGAATACAATTAATTGTTGCATATTGATCATGTATTCTGTGAACCTTTTAATTCAGTTATTCTAGTAATTGTCTACTGTAGGTCTGAATTTCCACATTTAGAACCATTTCTATACCCAAATTCTTTGCAATCTATATGCCTTTCCTTTCTGTTGTACTAGCTAGGAGCTCCAGTACAGTGTGGAATAGGAGTTATTTGCCCTTAACTGTTTGCTAGAATTCAACAGTAAATTCATGTGTACTGTTGTTAGTCATACTATGAAACCTGCAATTCTCTTCATGATTGGGGTTCTGAGATCAGCAGTTCAGTTGGAGGGAGCCCCAAAGAATCTTCATCTAAGGTGATCCCAGACCTGATTCTTGTGTGCATGCCAGTACAGGCTCTGGCACAGTCCTTCACCCCAATCATATGCTGGACGTTGCAATTGCTGGGTCATTTCTGTTTCCAGCCCTGTCTTCCACATGAACCAATGTGTGTTGCAGTTCAAGCCTGATTCTGCCCAACACACACTTGGCCCTCACACAAACCAGTGAGAGCTGCAGCCTAGTTGGGATGACTCCCAATAACCCCTACCAGGCCCGCCCCCTGTCCTGGTTCCCGTGCATGCCAATATGTACAGCCAACTTGTCCAGTCTGTCCCACATCTGATTCAGCTCTTCTACATGTCAGTGGGCACTGAAGCCAAGTTCAACCCAACCAGCCCTATACTTTCCAGCCCACACATGTGCTGGCGGGTGTTGTTCTGTCTTGCCTTGACTGCCCCTGTCCTGGTTTTTATGCTCTCCAGTGGGGGTGGTTGCCCAAGAGGGAGATGCCCACTATTTCACTACTGGGCCATTCCCACTCCCAGATCATGCTCTCTGCAGGTGGTTCTGCAGTTTAACTTGACAGAATTAGACCCAGTGCCAGCATCTGCCAGCTGATGCTGCAGCAATGCCCAACCAACCCTCACCCACTCTGAATTTATGCTTGCCCAGCCTGACTTTCCCCTGATCTAGCTCACATGAGGCCTACAGGTGTTGTAGCCCTGCCCGATCTGGTCTGCTCCCATCCCAACTCACGCTCTCCAGTGGGAGTGACTGCCCAGCAGGGGAGCCCTCCCCATTTGCCCTACCAGCTTTTCTCCTTCCCCTACTGGTTCTCACACGTGCTGGTTGAGTGCTGGCGACCCAGTCTGACACGGCCCCGCTTGCCACAGCATTTGCCAGTGGGTGCTGTAGCTTGGCTCGGCACCCCCAATTCCAGTTCCCACTGGTGTGGGTTACAGCCCAGCCTATCCCAGCCAGCACCCCATCCTAGCCATAATGTGTACTGATATGTATTGTGTTCAAACCTGGCACAACCCAGACTCTGTTCTGGTACTCGCATTCACCAGCGGGTAATGTGACCTGGTTCAGCCTGGTCCACTCCAAACCTGCACCAAATGCATGCTGATGGATGCCTTTCTCTGGCCTGGTTTGGGCTACTCCCTGTCATGGTGCTTGCGCTTACCTGCAGGGAATGTGTCCCGACAGAGGAGTTTCCCAGGTTTCTCCATCAGAACCTCTCCCAGTGCACATACCGGTGTCTCCATGGGCCAGCCCTACATAGTCCACCTCCTGTCCTGGCAGGAACAGTGAGTGACGTTTCCTGACCTGCCTTTTCCCCATTTCGTTGCCTACTGTTGCATGTTTCAACCCAGCCAAGGCTCATCCATACCCAGACACAGCTTATACATAGCTCAGTAGGTGCAGAGACCTAGCCTAGTCTATTCTACAATTACCCTAGTCCTCCAAATCACCAGATGGTGCTGGAGTCTAGCCTGGCTCGGGGCGCCCAGCGATTCATATATCTCTTTAGTAATAATTAATGTTAAACATCTGTTCACCATCTTTCTTTGGAAGAAGGACCACTGAAATCCTTGACCTTTTGTTGTTAATATTTGTTGATATTCATCCCCTTAAAAGACTGTGTGTGTGACAGGAAGAGATCTTTCATTCATTGGATCTTTCCCCGTATGACTGGGTTAGGCCAAATCAGGATCTAAAACTCTATCCTGGTGTCCCAGATATCTAGCAGGTCTCTAATGCTTGAGCCACCAACTACTGACTCCTAATGTGTGTAGAAAGTGGAATAGTGGATTCAGGTATCCCAAGCAAAAACACTATGTCTGAACCCCCATCACTTTGCTTTTTTTTTTAATAATAGTTTGCTTTTTGTTGTGTTGTAAAACTTCTGAGTACTAGATTTCACATATGGAATTTTTAGATATTTTTTATCAGTTCTTCATGATGTTTGTTCTGGATAACATTATTTAAAGTACCCAAAAACTCCTAATTTTCATGAAGAACAATTTGTCCATGTTTCTCTTTTGTTGCTTATGTTTTTGGTGTAATAAATGAGAAATTGTTGCCAAGCAAATAAAAGGAAGATTTATTCCATATGTATTCTTGACTTTAGCACCTATGTTTAGGTCATTTATTGGTTTTGCAATCATTTTTATACATGGCTTGACATAAAGGTCCACTTGTTTGTTTTTGCAAGAATGTGTCTGGTTACTGCATTATCATTTGAAGACATACTTCTTTTCTTCTGAACCCTGTGATGAATATCAGTTGTAGATAATAAATGTAAGGAATTAATTTTCCCCTAGTCCTAGTTGTATTCTATGATTCTGTATTTTTTTTCACAGAACAAACAGCCATATTTTAATCATTGTTAACTTTATAGTAAGAATAGAGATTCTGAGTCCTTCAACTTTGTTCTTCTATTTCAATATTTATTGTGCTAATCAGAACCCTTGCAGTTCCAAATAAATTTGAGAATAGACTTTTACACTGCTCTAAGACAATGGGGCTCTTGAAATTTTGAGAAGTGGCAGCACTGAATATGTGGATCTCCTTCAGTAATATTGCAGTCTTATAGTATTAAATCTTCTGATTTTGTTACTGCCTTTTAAATTTCATTTCTTTCAGAAGCAGAGAGACAGAAAGAGCTCCCATCCATTAATTCATCCCTAACCCCCAAATACTCACAGCAACTCCCAGCTGTAGTTGATGCTGCAAGCTGGGAATTGAATTCATGTCTCCCACGTTTGGCAAGAATTCAGTCACTTGAGCCATCACCGCTGCCTGCCAGGGTATACAATAGCAAGAGCCCTGGCATTTATTATAGAAAACAGCTGTCTGTTTTGGTTTGCTGTTAAGATTCATTCATTCATTCATTCATTCATTTGAAAGTTAGACTTACAGAGAAAGACCTTCTATCTACTAGTCACTCCTCCTGATGGTTTCAGCCGTCAAGGCTGGACCAGGCCAGACAGGAGCAAGGAACTTGAAATAATTGGGCCCTTTTCTGCTGTTTGACTCAGACCCTTGGCAGAGATCTAGATCAGATACAGAGCAGCAGCGACCTGAAGCAGCACCCTATGGGATGTGCGTGTCCCAGGCAATGGCTTTGTCCGTGCTACACCCTGATGTAAGCCCCAGAATGCAGTTGTCTTAACATTTTTACTACTACAAACACCTATCCTCTGTTTGTTGTTGTTGTTCAGATTTATTTATCTGAAAGGCACAGTTATAGACAAAAGGGGTCTGTCAGCTAATTCACTCCCCAAGTAGCTGTAGTGGTCAGGTCTGGGGCTGGAATCTTTAAATCTTAATGAATATAGGATATTATATAATATATGTATATATAATATATGTCTTTCATATACTGTTATGTTTGAATTTTTCTGTTCCCTTAAATTCTATCCATTTCTATGTTATTTGAATCTACGTTGAGGAGTTTATCGTAGTTCTTCAGTATTTTTACTCGTACTAGCATGGGATATTTTTCTCTGTTCCAGTACTGTTTCATCTCTAGAAACATATTTTGTCTGAGTGGCTTAAACATTACTTTGAGTAACATTTAAATGTTACCTCCTGTCTTCTTCCTTGGAACCTTTGTATTTTGGGTCTTTTATGCACAGTGTATAAGTGAATTTTGCCTTTTTAGCCAAATTGCAGTGAGTAGACCCTCTGTATTTTTTCATTGACATGTAATATGTATAAGTCTGCCACATTGTTACTTGTTTTCTGCTTGGCCAGTCTGCATTTATTCCACATATGTTGCCTTCTCTGCCTTTTTTATTATTGAAACTTTGTGTTATTACTGCCTTTTATTTCTTCTGTTGTATTTTTATGTGCATCCTTTTGAATCTTGTGGATGTGCGTTTTTCTAATAATTATAGTCTGTAATTTTAGTTTACCATATTTAATCAAATTTAATATTAAAGGTGAATAAAAGGATAGCAGACTTGTAACTGTAAGTCCACTTACCATTTCTCTATTCTTTTGTTTTATTGTTGCTGTGTGTATATATTGCATATGTATACAAGAATACTTGAAAAAGATACATTTATTTAAAAATATATGTATTCTGAAATCCATTCTTAGTTCTGTCATGATACATGTTTTCCATGAACATCTTGAAGAGTCCCATTATGCATGGATCTGAAAAAATATTTTGCACCTAAACTAGCTTTTTCCTTTTTGTTGTTAACCTGCTTATTTGAGAAACAAGCATGTTTCCATTTGTTGGTTCGCATTCTAACTGCTCTCAATAGCTAAGGCTATTCTGGGCTGAGCTGGTGGTACTTAAAGCAAGAACTGAAAACTTTGTACAGATTTCCCACATGGGTTCCAACTGGGCAGGAACCCAGTTGCTTGAGCCATCATTGTAGCCTCCCAGCATCTGTGTTACCAGGAAGCTGAAATCAGAAGCTGGAGCTTAAATGACAGATCTTGGTACTCCTATATGGATTGTGGGCATTCTAATTACTCAGCCAAATGTCTACATCATAAACTTATTCTTTACTGCAGTTACCCATGATTTTTTCAAGTACAAATGCATCATAAAACCAAAAATTGAATGTTAACAATTTTACCTTTTAAAAATTGTGTTTTGTTTTAATTAAGAATAAAATTAAATCATTGTTTGTTTCTACATTTAATACTGAAGGGATCTGAATTCAGGATTTACATAGGTGTTTCTGGGCCAGGTTTTGTGGCACAGTGGGTTAAGTTGTTGATATCCCATCTGAAGTATTTGTTTTCACTTCCTGTTTACCTTCTATTAATGCACCTGGGAAGGCATCAGGTGATGGCTGAAGTACATGGGCCTGGCCAGCCTTATGGGAACTGCATGGAGTTCCTGGTTTGTTACTTCAGCCTCGCCTGGGTATGGCTTTTGAAGCCATTTGGAGGGTAAATAAGCAGATGGAAGATCTCTGCCTCTCCCTCTCTGTTGCTCTGCCTTTCAGTTAAGTAAATATTTTTAAAACAAAAAGATTTACCTGTTGCTTGCTAATACCTTCAGAAAAAAATCAGGATTCCTCATATGTATTATGTCTGTTCCAGTGTTTCAAAGAGAGTAAACTCTGATAAACTTGAGAGATTCTTAACTTACAACTATGCTAGGAATTTTATATGTGGCTGATCTTTTAGATGTGATGATCATTCTTTGAGATTTCCACAGCTCTCTGCTGTTCTTGGAAATAACCCAAACAGAAGAACAGAACCTGAGAGAGCTCATGAATCTCTTAAGGGTTAATTTGTCACATACTTTTATATTACAGGACTAATTATTCTTCAACCCAAAATAGGTAGCTCAGGCTAACCTAAGAATAGATCACTAGTGATACAAACAGCACCAGAAGGAAAAATAAATCATGCTGGGTTTTTTGTTATTTTAATTCACTTTATAAATATGAGGAGAAAATTTGAAATGGGTGCAATTATGCATTAAAGATTAATAAACTAGGGTTTTCTTTTTATAGATTTATTTCTATTTGAAACGCATGTTTTTGCAGAGTGGGCAAGAGAAAGTGAGAGGTCTTCCAACCACTGGTTCACTTCCCAAGTGGCCATAATGGCTGGAGCTGAACCAATCCAAATCTGGGAGCCAAGAGCTTCTTCCAGGGACTGAAGGACTTGAGTCATCTTTCACTGCTTTCCCAGGCCATAAGTAGGAAGGTTTGTAAGAAGTGGAGCAGCCAGGACACAAATTGCTGCCTATATGGAATGCTAGCACTTGCATATGGAGGGTTAGTGTGTTATGCCACCATGGTGGCCCCTATATTGGTTTATTTATATAATGAATTGTTTTTAGCAGTTAAACTAAATGAGATAGCAGTATATTTCTCATGAAAGCTAAGTTTTTAGAACAACAATAATTGTGAAATAAATTTCCCGAAATTACTATAAATGTTGAATTTTGGGATAGTCAGTATTATGTGTGGATAACAGATACATAGTCAAAATTTTAAAGGAATTTTTTGTAGAACAAGCATTTAACACAGAAGTTTAAGATGCCCATATCCTAGATTCCCCGCCTCTGGTCCTTCCTGGCAGTTCAGACCCTGGCAGGTCACGTTGATAGTTCAAATAACTGTGTTCCTGTGACCACATGAGGGACCTGTACTGTGTTCAGTAACTTCTGCCTTGGGAGTTGATGGACCTGTGGGGGAATTAATTAATGTAGGTGGAAGCACTCACTCTCTATCTCTCAAAAATGTAATTGTAGATATAATGTACACCAACTAAGAAAATGAGTTTAATGTGGGAAGCAGAGCAAGCAAAGGCAATGGAATGAGCATTTAGCAGTTTCAGAAGTGTTTTGCTTTGTAAAGGAGCAATCTGAAATAAGTATCACAAAAAAATACGTATGACTGGTGGGCACATTTTTAGGTTTTTTTGATGTATGCTAAGTGTTTGAATATATTTTTAATTTTTTTCAGTTAAATTTAAAAATAACAATATGTTTTCAGATAATTTGTGCTAGAAGAGATTGTTGCGGCCTCAGATTGAAAGGAAAAGATCCATTTGCTAGTAATATTAATATTTTTCTTCATAACTTGTGAACCTAGATGCCAGCCTGTTACTGTGCTCCAGGCCACTATCACTCTGGTCAACCTCAGTATCGTCCGGTCCCTTCTGTCCACTACAGTTCACATCTAAACCAACCACTGCCACAGCCTGCACAACAGACAGGTGAGTAGCATTCCTGATGCCATGCAGTCTTGTCTATGGGCATTCCTGTTAGCCTGCCTTTATATCATTGTTACCATGTTGCCGTTTAAGGTAATACCCGACTCCGAGGATCTCAGATAGGTGTATATTATGGGGATAAATACCAGCAGGATTATAGAAGTGGGCAAATGTTCACACCCTTTCTGCCAGGTCACTATCCTAAAGGGGATTTAAAGCTGCAAGTACAGTTTACCAGATTATATGTGTCCTACCCAGTTCTCACTGCCATTGTACTAGAAAACCTAAAAATTCACCTATGGTAAGGATAGAGAGGCCAGGCGAGTCAGGATAGCTCCTGAGTTGCTGATCAGAAGCAAAGAACCATACCTCACAACTTTGATTGGAAACACTAGCATAGAGATGATATTTTTATGTCTAAGTAGGAATTCCTTTAAAACAAGCATTTCTGTGTATATTTTCTGTATTTTGTGTCTCGGGTTGGTGATTGTTCATTGAAAAATATTTTTAAACCAGATTCAATGTAATACCAAGGTTGTAAAAAAAAAACTTACTAAAACCCAACATTGTTTCTTTTTGCCTCCTGTCAAATTTTCAACAAGCATTCAGTGAAGACAATTATGATTTTAAGAGTGTCTTACTTATTTACATGAAAGTCATTTCTCTGTCCCATCTGTATGTGCACTTCTGTCCAAACTTTGATAATTATGATAATTGAAGCAAGTCTCTTAAAAGCAGTTTTAGAAGCTTGACCTTGACTGTCACGGAAGCAGTTTATCGCTTGTTACGTGTGGAACTCTTAAGGATTTCCATTGCTTCAGGGCAGATGCCTCTGCCCTGGCTTAGTTTATTCATGGTGTGGCAGTCTTTAATAGTCATGGTGACCAATTAATTTCCTTTTCCAGATGTGAATCATATTTAGCTTAACTGTGCTAGAGAACTTTCAAGTCCTTAATTTGTTAGCCCTAGAGATTGTCTTATACTTACTATATGCATTCTTCCTTTTTTTAATGTGGTATTTCCCTGTATTGTGCATTTGACAAATGTTCTTCCAAAGAGTAGTGAGTACAAACAGTGGTCATTCAGCCTAGATAGATTTTGTCATCTGTCTGACTCCTTTCAGTTTCTGATTTATCTAAAGTTTAAAAATATAGTCCATGTGAAATAATATAAGCTTCTACATGCTTTAATTTCAAACATCAGAAGTTGTTCTTTATGCATCAGCAATCATTGGTCATGATACTATGTACTTCTCTGTGTTGCTGTTTTATCCTACTAGAAGTGATACATTATCTGAGTTTTCATAGGCCTTAAATGATTTTTCATCATAGGCCTTAAATGTTGTTTCGTTTTGGTCCTACAAAATTCTAACACCAATTTCAGCTTATGCATGATAATTGTTGAAAGAAATTTATCTTTTTATTTATTAAATGCTGCTCATAAAATGCTTTATGTTACATAAAATTATACCCTATTATGAGTCAAGCACATATCCCCTGTTCTGTATTTGTGTGGACTTTATTACGTTTTTTCTTTTCCATGGCACAAGTTTTACTACTTTTCATGGCCAAATTGCCTATAAAAGTAGACATTTTTAATCACAGATTAATATAAAGTATTAATATAAATGCATTGCTCAAAAAAAAAAACAATTAATGGAATACAAGGAAAATTGTCTAATTGAAGGGCTAAAATATCTGTAATAACATGCGTTTAGCCATCAATAGTGTCTTTAATTGTGAATTGTTCACTAATGCTGGATATAAGATGGAAAGAATAATGGGCACATTGTGTCTGGATAGTGCAGCCACAGAAAATATGTCTTCAAATATTTTCTGAAATTGTATTTTGAAGCACGTGTCATGATATAATAACCCTTTATAACTAGGGTTTGTCCTTTGAATTACTTTTTATAGTATCCTCTTAACTTACAGCTTTAGTTGAATGTCATAAGCCTGAAGGATAAAAGTAAATAAATCCTAAAAAGCATCCTTACCTGAAGCAGGAGGAAATTTTGTTACACATAAATATAAGAGAAAATTTCTCTTTAAGCAAATGATCAGCAGTGGCAATACCAGCTGTTGTGTTGATAATTACATTCAAACTTTTTAGAGAATCAGTAGAAATTCAAGCTTAAGAATCATTGTAATCTGTGTATTCTGTAGTTAGCTAATGCTTATTTTTTATAGCAAAAGCAGACAGAAAGGTATACAGTTATGTTTGTGTCAGAAGAGGGTAGTAAAATCTGTGAAAAATAAGGAAGTTG
The DNA here is from genome assembly GCF_030435755.1 of Ochotona princeps. Classification (NCBI taxonomy): domain Eukaryota; kingdom Metazoa; phylum Chordata; class Mammalia; order Lagomorpha; family Ochotonidae; genus Ochotona; species Ochotona princeps. The sequence continues at coordinate 20,347,776 of NC_080836.1, forward strand.
TTTTGCTTCTGATTTACTTTAAGATTTATAGCAAATTTTGTCTCGGTAATTTGCTTTTCTGCTTTTTGTTTAAATTTATTTAGAAAAAGAATGAGAGATTTGAGAAGTGAGAAAGGGAGGGAAGTACAGATGGACATAGAATACTTCGGCCCACTAGCTCACTGCCCCACAAATCTGCAGCAGGCAGGGCTGGAGCCAGGTCTACCATGTGGGTTGCCATCACTTGAGCCATCATATGCTGCCTCTTAGGAGCATGTGACAGGAAACTGCAACTGGGAGCCAGAGCTAAAAATGAAAAACAGACCACTCCAATGTAGGATATAGGAGTCTTAAGCCAAATGCTCACTTAATTCATTTTTTTTATGTTGAACAAAAGATTTTATCAATTTCCTTTTTAGAATTTTTTTCTTTGATTTCTCTACATTCCACAATCTTAATTCATTTAAGATGAGAAATTGCTTGTAAATCATGTGTTTTACTTTCTTGTCAAACAGTACTTTTCAGTAAGTCAAGAATGTTTTACTTTCTTTGTTTTATACAGTGGTGAAAATAATTGTTCAGCCAAACAATGAACACATTGATAGCCTTTGAACATTATTTTTGTCACTTGACACAAATAATATCTAATTCCATATATATGATTTCATAGAAATGCAGTTGAGACAAATGTTAGATTGGTAGGGTATGGACAGTAGAAATATATAATGTTCTTTTTTTTTTTTTTTTTTTTTTATTACAAAGTCAGATATACTGAGAGGAGGAGAGATAGAGAGGAAGTGGAGCTGCCGGGATTAGAACCAGCGGCCATATGGGATCAAGGCAAAGACCTTAGCCACTAGGCCACGCTGCCGAGCCCGAAATATATAATGTTCTGTACTTTTTGAGTAGGGAGATTAGGAAAAATACCTCAAGGCTAAAGTGCTTCTATCCATGTGTGTGCCAGTTGATCGTAGTTGTATTGATCTCCTTGGCAATGAATGTCTATTATGGAAGCTGAGTTTAAATCACTGTCAACATGACTACTAGGAAATGAATGCTTAAGTCCTTCTCATTCATGATGAATGTGAAACTACTCGCCATTCAAACAAGATTTAGTTAACTTCTGCTAACAGGAACAGAGGAAATTCTCACTGCAATGCTTTGTAAAACATGAAAGAACAAGAAAGTAGCATTCAGAATCTTGATGCCCCTTAGTCAGTTTTTTAATCATTAGGCAGATCACTTAAAACATGTGGGTTTCACTGCACTTGCTTGCAAGTGTAAGGGAGATTTACTGTACTGTCTATTGAAGCCGCTGTGTAGTCTGAAATTCCATGATTTCGTGTGTCTTGTGAGTTTGTTTGTAGTTCAGAAAGGTAGAATATCAGAGAATTGCTTTGCATTATCTTAACAGTGTACTGTCAATAATTACAGTTATGCAAGCAGCCATATCAAAAGATAATACTTGACAGTTGCAGTAATAGAGGCTTGTTATCCTAACCCTTTATCATAAAATGTATAGCGTAAATGTACGTATATAAGGCACTTTGTATAATATAGGAACTTTTCCTGCAGGAAATAATTTAAAATATTTTAGGTTTCTGAAGCCCTGACTCATTTTCATGTAGCTGCCTTCATTCTTATGACTCTTGAAAAAGTTTGCAGCTTCACCACATATGTTTAATATTTTGCATTAATTGCCCTTGTTCCTGAGCTGTTGGATTCGGGGCCGTAGCACTGTCTGAGAGGTTTACATTTCTCACAGTGAACCGGTCTCTTTTTCAGCTGCTTCCTGGCTTCTTTTAACTCAGGTTTCCACTGCATTTTTTTAAATGATGTATTAAAGTATTAACATTTGCTTATATTGTCCATTAAGTGTAATGCCTTTAAATAATGCATCATACTCAGAAGTAGGGATTTGAATTTAGACAGAATCTTTAGCTTAACGTCACCTTTAAATTTCTTATGAAATCTGTTGCTTTAATTTCTATTCCAAAGCAGTTAGAATGGCAGATTTAGTTTGGTTTGGAGCTTATCTGAAAAGTTTAATGACTTAAGCATGACAAACTTATTAACAGAGCTGAAATACATACACTTTTTTGGACATTATTATTCAGTACAGCATAACAATAAGAGAACCTAAGACATCTAATTTCATTTGAACTGCTGCAGCTCCTACCAAAGCTAAAATTAAACATTTTTCCCCTAAACTGTGAAATTACTGAGAGCCTATGGGAAGCAGGGTGATTCTTTAAATTTAAATACAATTTTAGTTTTGCAGCCAGTTGATAAATCCAAAAATTGTCAGTGTGTTAAACCTTCAGTCTTTGTTTTCCAAATAACTCAGAACCAGATGGTTCTGAACTGCTCAAGTTCTGTTTCTAGTAGAATCTGGTAGAATCCTGCTTAAGTGATATTTTAGGATAAACTATCTGTAAGGGGCACAGAATATTGGCAAACTTCCGGGCACAAAATTAGGGGGTAAAAGGCAGGCATTGAAGAAAAATGACACTTCTCTGTAAGTGGGAGGGACATCTTAAAGGTTCAGCTATGTCATACCGAGACTCGGGGCACTACTCAGTTACTTTTTATTGACAACCTTTGACCCAAGTAATAGCAATTTTGTATTTGTATTACTAGGTGGTGGCCCTGGCTATGCTTGTTTTTTCCTTGATTCTGTGAGCATTTGTTAGTATTATGTGACCAACACAGTTTCAGACACTTTATAACACCTACAAATGCACCTATTTCCCTTTTCCCTTCTCCGTTAATCTGCCGCCACTGAAATCTGGAGCCAAATATATCTGGTAAGTACCCACAGATTTCATTGAGTTGTGAAGACTTCCCAAGAAGTCATTTAAGTAGCTGTGAACCATAACTTCCATGTCTGTTTTTGTTAGAGATGTTTTCTGCTTGCTTGTATGTTTATTTCAGGTGCAGGTATAGGAGAACATGGGAGGAAAGTACAGCTGTGATGGCAGCTTCGTCCCTTCCATATAGACCTGCAGTAGTATCCTCATTGAACTTCCCTACCCACTAAACTAGTGCACTGACCAGAATTATAATGATAGGAAAACAACTTTTCTAAGTTGCCTTGCAAATACTTGCCTGTGGGTTGTTTTGGTTTAGGAAATGGTTGTCTTTAAACTGCAATACAGAGCTACCTTTATAGTGCTTCCTTCGTACAGATTTGTTCTTAAATTCAGTAGTACTGTTAAGTAAAATAAGCTAAGGTTTAAGGCTTTTCTGACTAAGCAAGTCTGAATTTCTTTATGTATATATGTATATACAAAAATTTTTTTTAACAAAATGAGGGGCCAGCGCTGTGGCAAAGTGACATCCCATATGGGCACTTTTTGAAGTCCTAGCTCCTCCACTTCCAACCCTGGTAGTGTGCCCGGGAAAGCAAGGGAATGACAAGTCCTTGAGCCTCTACCTGCATGGGAAACTGGAAAGAAGCTCCAGACTCCTGGTCCAGACCAGGCGCTTACAGCTGTTTGGGGGTGGACAGCAGTTGGACAATGTCTTTGTAACTGCCTTTCAAATGAAGAAATAAGTAACTTTTTTTGTTTGTTTTAGGAAGGGTAAATAGGAAGATACACCCTTTCTGACTGCTGGTTCTCTGCCCAAATGCCCACAACATCCAGAGCTACACCAAACCAAGCCCTAGAACCAGAAATTTCATCTAGCTCTTCCACAAAGATGGCAGGTTCCCAGGTTCTTGGACCATCACTTACTGCCTCCTAGATACCTTAGCAGGCAGCTGATTCTAGAAGTGGTGCTCAGTTGCAGGCACACCAAGTGGTGGTTTAGCCCACTGGCCCCCTTCTTTTCTTTGTTATCTTTGTGGTTATGTTTACTCTGTGTTATTAAAAATATTATTTAACACAAATGATAACTCAGGTCACCCATTAAAAAGTAAAACTGGCCAGATAAAGGCTTTGCCAGACTTTTTCTGCTGAGCAGTGTATTTTCTTCCACTCTTCTCTGTTAAGAGATAGGGAGTTAAAAATAGAATGGTCTTTGGATCCCTCCAGGGCAGTGCCTAAACCATCAAATCATATTGTCCTAGTTTTCTCAGCCTGCAGAATTGATTGAGCTTTCCTCTGAAAGTGCTGGAAGAAATGGGATAAAATTCTAACAGTACAACCCATTACCAAAGGATAATGGTAGTGTTAAAAACACTTCTGTTAAGAACTGGATATTTGCTCTGTTGTTTGGTGTTACTAAACACACTTATTTAAAAAATATTTTCTTTTTATATTGACACAAATCTTTATGAAAGATACTCTGTTTTCCTGTAGCTAATGGGTTCATTCTAAATAAATTTGAGGAAGGCTTTTTTTTGTTTTAATTATTGTACCACAGAATAGTTTAATACAGAAAGAATATTTAAATGGTAGCAAAATTGGCAATATATGGAATGTTAGAGTACTGGAAACACTCTTCTTGTAGCATTTTTTAGACCAATTGATACTTGTCATTCTCTAGGAATCTACTTCTTCCTAATCCTTTACCTTCTCCCTCTTTTGCAGATCATTTGGATTGTTTTATCTTATAATTGGCAATCTTCAAACTGTACTTTCGACACTGTCAGAACTATATAACCCTCTTCATTGTTTCTGAATGAACAGATTAGCACCCTGAAAAAATGTCACTTCTCTAGGAGGTGTATCATAGTCCATACCATGCAGCATGGAATTCCTTTATGTACCCATAGGTCCAGAGGAGTTTTGGCAATCTGAACAGTTTTTTTTAAGATACAGTTCTTATTAATAAAATTACAGAAGGCAAGTTATGTTTGTGATTGTTATATTTTGTTTTGGTGGGGGTTTTGTTTGTTTGTTTGTTTTGAGATTTATTTTCAGATTTACAGAGAGGTTAAACAGAGAAATGTCTTCCATCCACTGGTTCACTCCCCAAGTAGCCACTGTGGCCTGAGCTGAGCCAATCCAGGTCAGGAGCCAGGAACTTCCTCTGGGTCTCCCACACGGGTGCAGGGTCCCAAGGCTTTAGGCCATCCTCTACTGCTTTCCCAGGCCACAAGCAGGGAGCTAGAAGGGAGATGGAGCAGCTGAGACATGCAAGGCGAGGAATTGAGCCGCTAGGTTACCACGCCAGGTTTTAGTGTTGGTAGTGATTTCTTACTGATCTTGCACAGATTGTTTGATTAATGGGATAATGTGTGGAGTTTCTTGGTCTTTTTTTTGTTTGTTTGTTTGTTTAACTTACTTGTTTTACTTGAAAGAGATACAGAGAGAGTGCAAGAGAGACAGAGATCTTTCATCTGCTGGTTCACTGCACAAATAGTGTAACTGAACCAGAACTGGGATCCAGGAGCTTCTTCCAGGTCTCCCACATGGGTGCAAGGGCCTAAAGCCATGAGCAGGCCTCTGCTGCTTTTGCAGGTCATTAGCAAAGAAATGGATCTGAAATGGAGTAGCTGGGACTAGAGCTCATATAGGATGCTGGTACTGCAGACTGAGGTTTAGCTTTTTAAAACACCATGTCAGCTTTTTAAAACTCACCAACTAAATATTTAAGTTTTGCCTATAATTATAGTAACTTTGACCAGTGTACATCCCACCATCTTCTTATTAGAATAACGTCAGTAATTTTTAGTAACCTTTAATTGCTTACGCTCATCTAAACACAAATTATACTTTTGACTAGTTGGTTGGTTCCTATAATTACTGGAATGAATGAGTCATCAAATATCTTCTGGGGAAACTTTTTAGGTACCTGTCCTAATGCCAGTAGAATTTTCCTTCCAGGAAATACACAGAGCTGATATAAACGCATCAGATATTAAATAATTCTTTCAATTGTGGTAGCATTAAAAGTTTTTGTCAGACCCTGGTGGCTTTCCACCCAGTATGTTTCAAACCTGGAGTTTTTCCTCTTACAAATGTAAAACTAAATGGAAAACCGCTCAGTGGAAAGAAAGAATCTACTTGTTTATGGAAATTCAAAGCTTGGCTTTGAAACAGTGATTCCCCTGCTGCCCATTAAATCCCCTTGCACTCAAGGGGTCCACAGGTTAAGCTGGCATTGTCCCACTGGATAGTCTTAACTTCTTGGCAAAGCAGCCTTACTTTGTGGAGAAGACCCCCAACATCTGTGAAGGATGTGCTAGAGAAATATATAGACACATCTGTAATATGAAAACAAGTGTACATTTTAAGCATTAGATACCTCTGAAGCAAAACAGAAGAGATTGAAATGGAAAAACTCAGAGTAAGCACAGAACATGGGTCGTGGAACCTGAATATGTCAGCAGTTGAGCCTCCTCTTTTCCGTCCCAGTTGTTTTATACAGGTAAAGCAGGTGTAATAAAGGAAAGAATGTAACTTTCGTATGCATAAATCACCAATGACACATCTTGGCAGTGGTGGGCAAAAAGATTAAAAGGAAAGTTCCCCCCAGGAAGACTGCATTATTTGTGAATAATGCAGACTCACACCCTGGTATATTTTTAGTCTCTACACTTGCTATAACCATCATGTGAACTAACTACTCTTAACAGCCTCTCATCCTGATTTCTACTTTGGGTAACAATGTTTATAATTCAAATAAGAAGTTTCCTGATTCATTGGATTGATAATAATTCTGTTTTCCTACAGTCGGTTTGTCTTGAGACATATTTCTGCATGTCAAACTTACAGGAAGATTCTTTATTGACCTATGAATAAATTCTTAAGAAATGAAAGAAAGACAGGTCTTGTTTATTGAGCAGTGTAATTCTTTTACTTCTGTTCTTGTCCCTTAGAAAAGTAAGATTTAGAATCAGAATGCAAGTCCCAGATACATACTAACTGGTGACTGCAGGCAGGGTGTGAACCTTGCTGGAACTTTGCTTCCTCATCTGAAACATGAATGTTATAAGCAAACATATTTGATAAGATTTTGAGTGAGCTAACACAAGTGAAGTGCTCAGAACATTGCCTCAAACCCTAATACATGTCATGTTAATGTTAGCTATTTAGATTATCTGTGGCAATGTTGGAGCAATCATAAATGTAGTATTTAAAATGAAAAGATAGAAATTTGGGATTGAATTTTAGAGCAGACACAAGAAACCAACATAATTGATTTCAATAATTTAGGTTGTCTGGTGTTTCATGGCATACATATTCAACCTTTAACTGCAATATCAGATGTTGTTTAAAGTGTTGCTGCAGTGACCAGAACTGGACAGTTCTGAAACCAGAGCAAGAACATAAGCTATCCTGCACTGCTTTCCTAAGCCTTGATCTGAGAGATGGGTCAGAATGGAGCAGCTGGAACATTAACCTGCACCTGTAATGGATACTGGCACCACAGGTGGACTTAGCCTACCAGACCATAGTGCTAACCCTAGGTGTTCTTATTTTATCCATTCATTGTTAAATTTTAGGCCTCAGTATGTTTTTAAAAAAATGTTTTTTGTAACTTGAAGGCTTCCCAAAGCTTGAAAAACCTGTTGATCAGATTTGAAAACATTACGTGGAAATTATCATTTCTCCATTCCTATCAATAATATAAATATAAATGTTGCTTTTAATTACAAAATGAAACTAGCCGTAAGTACAATTAACTTAGGGTTATCTCTAAGTGTTTAGCAAGTAATTTTTTTATTTAATAGCTTTTTCTTTTTACAAATAATCTGCTATGAAAATATTTAAAGATCAAAAAGGGAAAATGTTTTATAACCAAATCCCTTTTGAAAGGGGATTTTCCGTGTTAAACTTTCTCATAAATGTTCACATAATGCCTGCATTTAAAAATTTGTGTCTTAGATAAAACTTGTGCGTTTTTTTTCTTGTATAAGCAGTTTGAAGTTCATTACATAAAAATCGGATTCAGCTGCTGTGCAGGTTATTAGGAGAAGCTTAACAAGTGATCTCTGCATTTTTTTTTTTTTGATCTGTGCATTTCAAACCAATAAAATTCTTGGAGTTAAGTGTCATTTTAAAAAGTTTATTGAATGTATTTAACATATCGATCTGTAATAAGCTTCTGGTTTTATATACAAATACTTATTTATATTGTTTGGATTCAATTCTATTAGTATGTTTTGCTTTTAAATATAAATTGCTTAGCTGACCAACAGTTAATATGGATTGTTTGTTACTTTTTTTTTTAAGTGGGGATGAGGGATTTAATACCTTCCTGGACTCCTGAAAGTATATTATTTCCATTTTTTAACAAGGTATACACAACTATGAATGAAAGAAGAAAATTTTGTTGTGTGTAGTTTTAAGAACTGGGATACAGGGTCCTTGCACACCCAGGATCCCAAATGGGCAATAGTTCATGTCTTGGCTACTCCACTTCCCTTCCAGCTCTCTGCTTGTGGCCTGGAAAAGCAGTAGAGGATGGCCCAAAACCTTGGGACCCTTCACCCATGTGGGAGACCCAGAGACAGTTCCTGGCTTCTGGCTTTGGATCGGCTTAGCTCCAGCCATTGCAGCTACTTAGGGAGTGAACCAGTGGATGGAAGACATTTCTGTGTCTCCTTCTCTCAGTATATCTGCCTTTCCAATAAAAAAAAAAAAAAAAATCTTTAAAAAAGAAAAAGCTGGAATACAATGCAAAGGATAAAATTATGAGAAATTGACTAAAAAAGCCTTTTTTTGTTAAAGAGTTATTTTTCTGTATTTCAAAGTCAAGAGTTACAGAGAGGGAGAGACAAAGATCGTCCACCCACTGTTTCTTTCCCCAAATGTCTACAACAGTCATAGCTGGGATAAACCAAAGCCAGGAGCTTAAAACTCCAATTAGGTCTTCCCACATGTGTGGCCCTTGAACCAACTTCTGCTGCAGTCTCCTGAATATTAACTGAGAGGTAGATTGGAAGTAGAGCAGCTGAAACTCAGCATTGCAGGTGATAGCTTATCCCAGTGTTCTACAACAGTGATTCCAAGAGATTTATTTTTATTGCAGAGGAAGAATTAGTAAATAGTAGTAACAGAGAGAAGATGTTCCATCTGCTGTTTCAGTCTCTCAAGTAGTTGCAATGGCCAGAGCTTAGCCAATCCAAACCCAAGATCCAGGAACTTCTTCCTAATCTCCCACACGGGTACAGGATCTCAAGGACTTAGGCCATCCTCCGCTGCTTTCCCAGGCCACAGCAGAAAGCTGGATGGAAAGTGGAGCAACTAGGACATGAACTGGTGTCCATTTAGGATGCTGTGCTTGCAGGTGGAGGATTAATCAGTTGAGCCATTGCACTGCCTCCATTTCCCCTCAAGAGCTTTTTCAGGAAGGCATTTGGCATTCTTATTTTTAATAATGCTATTGCTGCTGAACAACACATTCCCAACCTTATTTTTGCTACTTCTGAGTATATTTCAGTATTTCAATTTTAGTTTAGTTTATTTCTTTGTTAATTTTCACTGTCTTCAAAATCTATAAATCCCTGGTACTTCTTGCCACTCTTCTATGTATAGAACTTTTAGTTGTCCACAGTGTTCTGTTGTACATTCATCTTCCCCTTTGCACTCAACATACTATGTGGCACCACTCCTAACACTCTCAAACTTGCTGCTCATTTTTGTTTTTTTTTCTAGACCTTTGCATTTTCCTGGAATACAATTTAGATTCATGTATAACTTCCTTTATAGTATCAGTAGGAATTCCTTCTTACCTGAACTTTACTCATTATTAGTCTTAAGGTCTCAGGGCTAAGAATGCCAGATTTCAAAGATAGGAGCCATGTAATACTCACATAGCTCAAATGATGTTTCCCAGGCTTTGAACCATTTATTACTACTCTTCATGACGCATACTCAGGTGTGGGAGTCAGGTGTTTTAAATTTCATGTTATGACATCTCAGTTTCAAATTATGTGGTATGTGGGTAGACATTTGTATAGATAGTCCAATTAATAGATCTGGATATTAATGGAGATTAAGTTACATTAAGGAATTTAAAATGTATTGGAAATTTACTGGTGCAAATTCCATGATACAGTGTGCAAATCATGCTATATTAAGCCACCATCACATGATTTTATAGCTATTTGTTTAAAACCTTCTGTGTCCATCTTTTTTTTTATTGACAGTTTTTTTATGCTTTTTTTATTATTGCTGATAGACTTTTTTCTCATGATACAGTTTCTTGGGGAGAGTATTTCACTCAGGAGAGACTTCTATGCCAAGTTTCCAAATTTGTACATACATTGGCTTTTTTTTTTTTCCAAAGTATTCTTTAACCTTGAATATTTCCTTAATAAACTATGAAAGTAATGTGAAAGCCATTTGGAACTTCTTAGAAGGACTGTTATCATCTGAGTATTGTTTTGTCTGAGTGGCACAGTGTCAGAGGGAACGCACTAGATGCCCTCCCCAGATGGCTGCAGTGGCTGAGGCTGTGCCAGGCCAAAACCAAGAGCTGCATTCAGGCCTCCCATGTAGATGGCAGGAGTTCTTTCTTAGGCACACTTACCAATAGCTGGATTATAGGTGAAGCAGCCAGGACTCCAAGCAGCACTCGAATGGGATGTTGGTGTTAGAGGAAACAGCCTAATCCTCCAGACCTCAACGCCAATACCTAAGTCAAAGTATTTTAAGTCTGATTTTTGTTACAGTCAACACAGCCAGGTATCCACTGTTGATTTCTTTGTTTTCATTTTACTGGGTTTGTAACTTTTCCAGCTATGTGTAAAAAAAATTTTTTTCCATTCCATAAAAGCCCAAATTGCAATGCTGCAGTGTATTGCTGTGTGTTAAGGAGAGCATTTCCAACACAAGGTGTTATGTTCACCTCTCTGCTCCATTCCTGTCATTTGTTTTCTTAAAGTGGAAATGAATCTGTATGCGTAAACGGTATTGAGAATTTGGGCTATAAATTTGAATATCTGTCATGTGTTCTTATTGTTTCCATTCTTGTCCTTTGTTTTGTTAGAGATTAAAAATCTGTCAGTGTATGTTTGGATGATATTGGAATTTAGGGTATAAATTTGAAATATTTGTCACTTGCTAAACTGAAAATATAACATAGCAAAATATATTTTATGATATCATGAAATTAATTTTATTGGCCTTTAGCTATTGACATCTCCTTAGGCAGTACTGTAGTTTAGTTCATCTTTGTTTAAAAAAATTTTTTTATACCTTGAAGCAAAATGATTATGTTTATCTGGTTTCTTTGAAAAAAATAGTTCATTTGATAAAAGTATATTTATATTCCTGAATAAGTAGTTAAATTACCAACAGTGCCCCCAGGTTTGGTTTAGCTGTTCCTTAGGCATTTTATTTATGATTTTGAGCAGATTACTTTATCTCTTTAAATTATCTCTATCAATTAATCTTAATAATAAAATGAGGACATAGTCAAGACAATTATTAAATCCTAACATAAGGATTGATAGCTTAATGTGAGTTTTAGACCTATTTTATAAAGGTCCTCTCCCACCCTTTATTTTTTTACCACCAGCAGGGCAAATTTCATAGGCATGTAACCTCCTCGGATTGCTTTAGTGTCATGCTACTTGCAATCTGAAATTCTCAAAAACGTAACAAGCAGCCCTATATATTCTCTTTGCATTCAGCCTTTTACACAAATTATGTATGTCACCTACAAAAAAAATCCTTAAGGAGAAAGAGCAATAAACAAAGACAAAGAGAGATCTTCTGCTGGCTAACTTCACAATTGCCCAAAGTGCAGGGAGCTTGGCTAGGCCAAAGCCTGGAAGCCAGGGCTCCATCCAGGTCTCCAGTAAGAGTGACAAAGACCCAAATATTTGAACCATTACTCACGGCCTCCCAGGGTGACCCATTAACAAGAAAGGAATTGAAGTAGAGCCTTGACTACTGGCACTTCCTCAATTGTAGAAGTAATATTTGCAGAAATACTTACTTGACAGCATTTTAGGAGGATAAAATGTAGTTAACTTTAGTTTTCTGCATAGTAAATTTTTCTTGTTACCTCAAAAATAGAGGGCTTTAGGGATTTGTCATTTAAAATAAATTCTTTTAGAACACAAAAATGCTTGTTTAACATACTGAAACACCCTATTATTAAATGAAGTAGATTGAAAGCAAGGTTTAACTCATTGTGCCATTGCAGGTTTTCAAGTTACACCCAACCAGCAGCAAAACTACCAAGGAATAGTTGGAGTTCAGCAACCACAGAGTCAGAACCTACTCAGTGGCCAACCCAACAGCATTGGAAATCAGATTCAAGGGGTGGTCATCCCCTATCCTTCAGTGCCATCATACCAGGTATGTTCTCTCTCTTACCTACTTTGGGTGGAGATGGTTTTCAGTAAGTTACATTGTTGTGCCGGTTTCTGAAATCCCCAGATAATCATCAAGCCTGAAGTCGGTGCTAAGGCAAAAAGGTGGTTTATTCAATATTTTTTTTTTGAGATTTATTTTATTTTTATTACAAAGTCAGATATACAGAGAGGAGGAGAGACAGAGAGGAAGTGGAGCTGCCGGGATTAGAATCGGCGACCATATGGGATCCTGGCACATTCAAGGCTAGGACTTTAGCCACTAGGCCATGCCGCCAGGCCCAAAAGGTGGTTTATTCAAACTAACCTAGGTCTCCCAGCCACCTCCCCCAGCCCAGCATGGCTGGGCGGGGGAGGGGCAGCCACTGCAAGATCCGCAGCTCAGGCACCCCGAGAGAGCCAGAGTGAGAGAGCCCGCGAGCCCAAGCTCCCCAGTTTTTATACATTTCAGGCTATTAATTATACAGTCATGATCTAGCAGACTTCTATTGGTGGGTTTGAAACTAGCAACTTTTAAAAAGTACAAATCGATGAGCTGTAGGGCGGTGGATCTTATCAAACACCAGGTACTTCCTTCCTGAGGAGTGGTCTGCCTACGTGACCTGCCACATGTCCTGCTGGGTGTCACCTAGGCTATCAGGGCTGGAGTTCACACAGCCCCCAGTCAAGCCATTAAGGCGGAATCACAAAAGGCAGAAAACTTCCAGGTTCTTCAACATGTGTAGTTACAATGAGCCAGAAGCCAAGAACTTCCTTGGGGTCTCCCATTGGGTGCAAGGTCCCAAGACTTTTGGCCATTCCTGACTGCTTTCCCGTGGCGACAAGCAGGGAGCTGGATGGGAAGTGGAGCAGCCGGGATACAAAACGACACCCATATGGGATCCTAGCTTGTGCAAGGCGAGGATTTTAGCCACTAGGCTATTGTGCCTAAAGGTATCTTTAAAAATGACTTGCAGAGATAAATCATATCTTCTCATTATCTTAGATATGGAACCTACTGCACAAATGCTAGCTAAAAACCATTGGTGGCTCAGAGAAAACACAGAAATGAAGTGTTAGTGCAGTGGCTAACTTATCAGAACGCCTATTGTCAGTATTAGCTTTTTCCTGCTGCTCATTCTGTAAACTGTTGAAGGCCTGAAACATAACGCTTTTTTTTTCCTGTAAATTTTAGGTTTCACTGCCTCAAGGTTCTCAAGGAATTGCCCCCCAGACTTATCAACAGCCTGTTCTGTTCCCTAGTCAGTCCAGTCAAGGATCTATACCTACACCAGGAATGCCAGTTTACTACAGCGTGATTTCCCCTGGCCAGCAAAATAGTTTAAGGTGAGTATAACCAAGAAACTGATGCTGTAGCTCATAACTAACTGTTTATCAACATCATAGTCATTTATTATTTTTTTTTAAAGATTTATTTATTTTATTGGAAAGGCACATGTACAAGAGAGGAGGAGAGACAGAGAGGAAGATCTTCCATCCGATGATTCACTTCCCAAGTGGCCGCAACAGCCGGTGCTGTGCCGATCCAAAGCCAGGAACCAGGAACGTCTTTCCGGGTCTCCCAAGCAGGTGCAGAGTCCCAAGGCTTTGGGCCGTCCTTGACTGCCATCCCAGGTCCCAAGCAGGGAGCTGGATGGAAAGTGGAGCTGCTGGGATTAGAACTGGCGCCCATATGGGATCCGAGTGTGCTCAAGGCGAGGACCTTAAACCACTATGCTATCGCGCCAGGCCCAACATCATAGTCTTTTAAACATGCTGCTTGTAAAATCAACAAAGTACATAACCTGAGTTCTTTTCCTAGTAATATAGAAGAGATGAGCCTTAGAAGCAAAATGTATTGCTGGAACTTTTCAGACTCTGGAGAGCTCATTTTTGATCAATAAGGGAGAAAGAATGCAGCAATTAATAGGAGCTCTTTGTTAAGCTTTTCTATCAGCTACTACTTTGGAAGAGCAACATGACTAGAGATTGTTGACCTCTAGCTATAATTGCAGATGGCATTTGAAGATAGAAAAGTGATTGATCTACTTTGATGTTATTTTTTAAATCTGACAGGAAAAATGGAGATGTGGATTTTATGTTAATTGCTAACAGTATCCCCACAAATGGAACTCACGGTTTTTTCCTTCTTTCTGTTTGTGTGGCTGTTGATGTTTGAGTGTTTGATTCAGCAAAATCAGGCTCTTTGAATGACAAATTCATTGTGAATAATACAGACAACCTTGACATTTTATGTTGTATTGAAAGCCAGCTCTTTAGGGTAAGTGAAAATGGGTATATGCAGGAGGTATGTTAATATCTCCTTAGCATTCCCAAGTGTTAAGGAGATTTTTTTTTAAGATTTATCTATTTTTATTGAAAGGCAGATATACAGAGAGGAGAAGAGACAGAGAGGAAGATCTTCCGTCCTATGGTTCAATCCCCAAGTGAGCGCAACGGCCGGGTCAGAGCCAGTCAAAGCCAGGAGCCAGGAGCTCCTCTGTGTCTCCCACACGGGCGCAGAGTCCCAAGGCTTTGGGATGTCCCCAACCGCACCCCCATGCCACAAGCAGGGAGCTGGATGGGAAGCAGGGCCGCCGGGATTAGAGCCGGCGACCACATGGGATCCCAAGCGTGCAAGCCGAGGACTCCAACCACTACGCTATCGCGCCTGGCCTAAGGACGTATTACACTGAATTTTAGATTCTGTATGCAATATATCAATGTTTGGAATCTAGAATGCCAATTCAGTTTCTGAAATGTCAACTGGAAGTGGCATTCTGTGCTAATAAGAAATAAAGGTTAAGAAAATTGCCAAATTATATCCGTCTCTAAGCCAAAGAATAATCTTTCTTTGATCAGAATAAGCTAACAAAGCAGTCATTAATGTGTAGAGCAGAGGCTGAAAGCAATAGATACTGCTTGATCTGGTGCCTTAGTTGGGAACAAAAGATAGCAATTTTTCCAAGTTATTTATCTGAGCCTGCATGCTAGAAAGACTTGTGTGAAAAATCAAACCTTTAGGAACCTGTGTAAGTTATAAAAATTTACCATGTTTGTTGGATTTTTTAATCTCTTGAAACATGAAAAGGTCTTCTATGGTTGACTTCTGAAGGCACTTTAACTGTTTATGGAGGTGAGAAAACACAGTGTTTTAACTACTTTGACAGTCAGATTTTAAGTATAATGATAGAATCCAGAAGCTTGCCAGTGAGTGCTAATGGTGAAACTTTGGAAAGAACCCCAATTTTAGCCCCTGGGCCTTTTACTACAAAGAAAATAAAATTTTGGAGAGCTAGTATTCATCTGAGGAATGACCTGGAGCACAGCATAAGGATCCTCAGTAACCTCCGAAGTGTAATTACTTAAAGTTTAGGGCTGTGACCAAAAAGACCAAATGAAGTAGCTGTAAGTTGATGGAATCTTTAAAAAATTGTGGACCCTTTGGATGAAAAAATATATAACTGACAGCGTTTTTCAAAATATATCATGTACTCTGCAAGAAATTCTACTTATGCTTCTGAATAGTAGTGACCATACGAATCACCATACAATCACCAAAAATCAGATTTAACTGGAATTGTTAAATATCAACTCTTGGTATTTGTTTGCAGTCTCATAATGAATTGCCACCTAAGGGCTAGTTTATAGAAGCCGATTCTTTTTAAATCTAGATTCCCAGCTTGTATAAAATCTGCTTTAGGGGAAAAAAGTTTATTTTCCCTTGCATATTGTAATGTTGGTCCAGAGACTTAAACATCTAGAGTGAAGCCCAGAGTAGTGGCTGGCTAAATAAATACTGAAGAAGCTCATTTGTCAAGTGGCAAAGGCCAGCTTGCACATATGGATATGTACATAAATGTCATCAGTTGTTGGCCTTAGCCTTACTGTTCTTGAAACCCTACATAATTTTTGAATTTTCCATTAACTTGTTAAAAATCATTGAACAGTAGGCCCACCCATCCTTATTTTAAAAATAAAACAAGCATTGAATTCATCATCTAAGAAAAATTTCATTATTACAGATCTGCAAGGAGACATGTCAGAATAATAAAACCCAAATCAATCTCTTTGTTTAGAAAAGACTGGAATTAGGGTAAATGGATTGTAACCAAGTGAAACAAGATGACAGAATACAATGGGTGCAATAGAGATGAAGAAAGCCTTTTAACATACATACTAACAAATCATTCCTCTACATATATCATTTCTTTAAAATGACCACTGAAACATCATTAAAGGTACATGATGTGATATTAAAATAAACCATTATGGGAGAGAATGTTGTGGATAGCAAGTTAAGACCCTGGCCACTTGAAATGCCCACATGCAAATTTGAATGCCTAGAATTGAATTTCACCTCTCCTTCTGATCCAGCTTCCTGCTCATGTGCCTGGGATCAGCAGATACATGCAGAGACTTTTATTCCTGCCACCTGCATGGATGACTTGGGTGGAGTTACTGGCCAGGATTAGAACCTGCGCACATACGGGATCCCGCTGCGTGCAAGACAAAGACTTTGGCCATTAGGCTGCTGCACCAGGCTCAGAGAGATAATGTAATAGATGCCATTTTTATTGTGATCTCTCTCCACCCACTATCACACAGGCTCACTCTTTCTCCCCCAGCACTTCCCTCCTTCCCTGCCTCTTCCTTTCTCAGGTTTTGTTTATTTCACTGCCCTCTACCTCTAACTGCATGGATGGCCAATGGTAGGAACCATTCGTACACAATTGGATGTTTATGGAAATAAATGCCACTAATTAAAAAAAGAAGAAGAAGAAGGAAATAAGAAATAAATGCCAGTTTCCTTAAGGATCCTTAGTATGAAATCTCACTGAGCCGCCATCAGGCGTTGAGTTGGGCCCAGGAAGCTAACTTTGCAGATTCGCACTAGTTATTGAATGACATGTTGTAATTAGAACATGACCTATGGAATCAAACAAACCCAGTTGAAAGCCTGTATAAACTTAAGCAGGTCTCTTTATACCTTGGCTTTACTTTTTTTTTTTTTTTTTAATGTTTATTTTTATTTACTTAAAGCAGAGTGAGAAAAGGAGAGACAGAGGGAGAGGTGTTTCATTCCCTGGCTCACTCCTCCAAATGGCTACAATGACTAGAGCTTGGCCAGGCCAAAACCAGGACCCAGGAACTTCATCTCAGCCTCCCACATAGATAGCAGGTGCCCGTCCTCTGGGCGGTCATCCATTACTTTTTCCTCACTACATAAGCAGGGATCTGGAGCCATTGTTCATGTGGAATACCAGTGTTCCAAATGGAAGCTTAACCCACTTTGCCACAGTGCTGGTCCCTGAATTTCTCATTTTAAATAACAAGGAATAATCTCTCTTTTCTATCTTCTCTTTTCTCTCTTCTATTTTTATTAGAAAGATAGATTTACAAAGAGAAGGACAGACAGAGAAAAAGATCTTCCATTCACTGATTCACCCTCTAAGGCAGTTTGAAGCCAGCTTCTTCCATGTCTCCCACATGGGTACAGGTTCCTAAAGTTCTGACCTGTCCTCTGCTGCTTTCCCAGGCCATAAACAAGGAGCTGGATAGCAGCTGAGATACAAACCAGCAGCACCCATATGGAATCACAGTGCTAAAAGTTGGAGGATTAGCCAGTTGAGCTACTGGGGCAGCCCCAAGAACAATATCACAGGACGGCTATGGGAGACTACATGTCTAGGATTTTATGTATGGAAATCATTCAAAAATATTTAGCTACTTGCATTCTTAAGACATACTAGAAATGGTTAATCATTGGGCCCGGTGTAGTAGCCTAACTGCTGAAGTCCTCGCTTTGCACACCCCAAAATCCCATATGGGTGCTGGTCCGTGTCCCGGCGGCCCCACTTCCCATCCAGCTCCCTGCTTGTGGCCTGGGAAAGCAGTCAAGGATGACGGCCCAAAGCCTTGAGACCTTGCACACACATGGGAGACCCAGAAGAAACTCCAGGCTCCTGGCTTCGGATCAGCACAGCTCCGGCTGTTGCGGTCACTTGGGGAGTGAATCATCGGACAGAAGATCTTCCTCTCAGTCTCTCCTCTTTATATATCTGCCTTTCCAGTAAAAAGTAAGTAAATCTTTTAAAAAAAGAAAGAAACGGTTAAACATTAGCATTAATGTCCACACTTCCCACAATATGTTGAAGCATGTTGGATATACTTTCATTTAGAGACTTAACTGTCTTTTCCTGTCATCAGTCATTATAATGTAGCTGCTTCAAATTTTCAGTGGAGTTACTAGAGTGTGTGTGTGTGTGTGTGTGTGTGTGTTTTATGACTTGTGAGTCAAATCCCAAATGTTTCTGATTTGAAAAGAAGTTGTGGTGGTAAGGAACAAAAAGAGAAATGATATGGTGAGCTATATCAAGCATATTAAAATTCATTTGTAACCCCAGATGCCTTCTGCACAGCAGAGAAAACAGTAAACAGAGAGAGACAAAGCACCCTACAGAATGGGAAAAAATATTCACAAACTGATAAGGAGTTAATATCTAAATTATATAAGGAGCTCCTGTAGTTCTATGGCATCACAATTGTTAGTCTCAAGAACTCTTGTGATTTCTGTTTTAAAAATTCATTACCCCTGGTATTTGGTGATTCTGAATGCTGTTCCGTATCATTATACTAGCTGGACACTCCCTTATAAAGCAAATGCTATAAACTCAGAGAAGGCTTAGTACCCTTAAAGTAACAGCTATTTTTATTTTTTTTAATATCATTTGCAGTTAGATAAATGCTATTTTCATTTTATTTGGAAGAAGTAGGGTGGCTGGCATTGTGGCACACAAAAGCTGTTGCTTGGAACTCCAGCATTCCATATTGGAGTACCATTTGCATTCAAGCTCCTGCTGATGTTCCTGGGAAGGTGGAGTGGGGCAAGTACTTCAGCCGCTCCCTAACACAGAAGAGGACCACGTGGAGTTCCTGGCTCTGAACTTCAGCCTAGCTCAGGCCTGGCCATAGTGGCCACTCGCAGAACAAACCAGCAGATAGATGATCGTTCTTGGTTTCTCTCTCTCATTTCTATAATATTACAAGTGAGAACTGAGAAACAATAGCCCATTAATTTTTCAGACTTACAGTATGTGTGGATTCTATATTTAGAAATGTGCTGATAATGCTGACATTTCTTTGTAATTCATAAGTTGCTATTTCCACCATTTTCTTCTTCTTTCCTGTACATGTCACACAAGCATTTGTGCAGCTAAAATCAAACAAGGCACACTCTCCTTCCCTGTTCAGTTCTCATGCTGTCATTTCCACTGCTAAAGTCTACTCGGTCTTACTAAAGCATGATAATTCAAGTAAAGTCTGTGAAATTTTTTCTTTAGCCTTTTAATTTTTAAAGCACTGAAATTTACCTTTTTTTCTAATGTTAGAAACTCAGTTCAT
Organism: Ochotona princeps; assembly: GCF_030435755.1. Lineage (NCBI taxonomy): Eukaryota > Metazoa > Chordata > Mammalia > Lagomorpha > Ochotonidae > Ochotona > Ochotona princeps. Next base: position 20,367,358 of record NC_080836.1, read on the forward strand.
TAAAAGAACAAAAATATATTAAAAATAATAAACAGTATGGGTTTATTTATTGTATTTATTTATTTATTTTTTTAGATATGGAAAATAGCACATAATCTTGTCCATAGATAACTAGTTGTTATGAAAAGCAAAATTTATGTCTGTGGAACAGAGTAGTGCAAAAATAACGTAAAAATGTTTTACATTGTAAGGAGCAGTATTTATGTCAATATACTAATCCTTTTGCTAACCTGGCCAGATACCCACTTGGCACATTCATTGTCTTTCATTTGTATTCCTCCCCAAACATTTTGAAGGACCTGTACTTTGCTGTACTTTGTATTTATAGTTTACTGTAGATTTGATTTAATATCCTCAAACACAAAGTTAAACAGCTAAATTCAACTCAGTATTTGCTAAGTGGGAAAGTCTATCTTGAACCCTAACCTACAGGGTCCTGATCCAAAGATTCTTATGTTATAAATACTGAATTTACTGTAATAGTCTTCTATTAAAAAGTTACAAAGAATAAGTATACATCTTTGTTTTGAAAATGTCCTTTTCTCTGGCTTGAGTTGAGTAGCATCCTGTCTTGCTGCTTACACAGAGCAGTGGAGTTGGAATTACCATGTTTACTTGTGCTCAGCCTTTCTGTTGTCAGTGAGGTATCTTTGTGTGTAGATTAATTGTGTTGTGAGTCGCAGTCAAAACTGAGCACAGCGCGATGTTCTGGTCAGGGACTCTAGTATTACAGCCCATCATGAGATTTTTTTCAGACTTTAGAATGGAGAGAAAATTAGTTTAGTTCCTGCCAAGCAAGTGGGATAGCTGTAAAATGTTCTCGTTTTTAGTGGTTTTTCTGCTGTTTTACCTTTCATTTTTGCCCTTTTTTATCTTGAAACTCAAAACGATAATGTACCTTTGTTTTTGACCTATAATCTCAAAGGGATAGCCAAACATACATAGAGAGGAACTTGAAAAGACTACATAACCTTTATAGTTTAGAACACTTTAAAAAATGCTTCATAGTAACTGTGTCACATAATACAATGTAATTAATGAAGTTAAATAATAAATAATTTTAAAAAAAAAATAAAAAAAAAAGATGAGCAGCACAACCCATCAGACCCATGTTTGCGTTGAGAATCAAGGGACATTTACATTAAATCAGAGATAAAAGAGAAAAAAAAAATGCTTCATAGAATCTTTGTGTAGTAGTGAAAAAGAAAACCTACTTTTAAGTCTTTCTCTTTTGCTCTCCAGTCTGTTTTCCCTTTCTTGTGTCCTAGTAATCTCTTAGTGTCCTCTTTGTCCTACTTCTGATTCCTGTCTTGGATTCATTTTATTTCTGCTAAGTATTTAGTATGCATTTTGTTTGTTCAGCCATGCTGTGAAGTAATTATTGATAACTAAGTCAGTCGGTCAGTCTGAATCTTATCTTTTGGTGAATTTTCATTGCTTTTGATATCCAAAAGTAAACTATTTATACCTTATCTAGAGAAATTAAATAAAGTAACAAATAAGGTAGATATCTACTGTACAACGTTGTTCCTGTAGTTAACAATATTACATTGTGCAACTTTAAAATGCATTCAGGTAAATCTTGTGTTAAATATTCTTGCTGATAACTTATATATACTAGTGTGACATAATTATTGCAAATGAAATAACTAAAAATTGCCTCACTGCTAAAACATTGTCCTTTCTAAACCTTCATATACTAATGGAAATAGTGGGTTAGTTTATTTACCATCTTGTAAATCATTATATTAATGATTCATTAATAAGTTTACTTTGGTTGACTTAAATCGATGTTGAAGTAAAAGATAACCATAAATGAATGATTATTATGATTCTTGGGTTAAAATTATGTTGTTTAAGTAGATACATTTAAAAGAGTAGTTGGCCTGGGCCTGAGCCCGGCGCAATAGTGTAGTGGTTAAGGTCCTCCCCTTGAGCACACTCGGATCCCATATGGGTGCCGGTTCTAATCCCGGCAGCTCCACTTCCCATCCAGTTCCCTGCTTGTGGCCTGGGAAGGCAGTCAAGGACGGCCCAAAGCTTTGGGACCCTGCCTGTACCTGCATGGGATGTTCCTGGCTCCTGGCTTCAGATCGGCACAGCACCGGCCGTTGGGATCACTTGGGGAGTGAATCATCAGATGGAAGATCTTCCTCTCTGTCTCTCCTCCTCTCTGTACATGTGCCTTTCCAATAAAATAAATAAATCTTTAACAAAAAAAAAGAATGGGAGGGGGAAAGACTGATAGTGAATAAAGCTTTATTTAAAATTAATGGTATTATTCTGTGATTTTTACCTATTATCCTAAAAGCATTTACTAAATAGGAACTTTAGATGTGAATTGTGACGAACTGCCTCTCAGTGTGACTCTGAGGGACCTCCTGTTCAGAAGCGCAGTAGCTGGGTGGCTTTACACTGATTGCGTTTTGCTTTTGCTGTTTGTCATGTCACAGCATATTCTGTTGTTACCTTTATTCTTAGCACATCTCGTCAAACTACATATTCTCTTTCCTAAATGTAGTTCATTGAGACCCAAATGTATTACCTTTTTATTTTATAAAATTGGTAAATTGTTTTTGTTTTAATAACTATTTGAACAATACAAAAGACAAATTACAGAATCGTAAATGCAGTGGGATTAATTTTTTCAGTGCGATAAACTAATTTTTATATAATTTTATAATTCACAGAAAATAAATTGTTCAAATTTTACTGCTAACCAATTTGGACAACAATTTTATTTAAATATTTTATAACACTGTTTGTTCAAACACTGCTTACAGACAGCTCTTTCTCACTGTGTCGTGTGTCTGTTTTTTGGAATTCTCTGGCACATAGCTCTTCAGTAAGTTACTTGCAGCATCCTGGAACAGAACAAGTACAGTTTACGCGAACTACTTCACCATGCAATTCCCAGCAGCTTCAAGGCCATCAATGTGCAGGTATGAACAAATTGTATTTTAAGAGGTAATGATTTATAGACTTGAGAAATAGTTCATTTCATTAGATACTTTCACAGGATTCTCGATTTGAGATGTGCTGTGATACATCCAGGATGTTAAAAGTGTAGCCCACTCTTTCCTTTCCTTCCACTTAGCCTCCTCCCTCAGGACTGATATGTTCCAGGCTGCATTTCTAGGCCCTCCTTCTTCGGTTTTGCTTGGATAATCCAGAAACACTTAAGCTTCCACCACTGCCTTTTCCAGCACCTACAAATTCTTATTTCTGTTGAGACACAACCAAATATAGCCAACTGCCTGCTAGATATCCCCCTGCCCAGGTAGGTCAGAGGCACAAAAACTCTGTCTTTTTTATTTTATGATACAGTTCCATAGGCTCTGGGATTTCTCTTTCTGTTTCCCCAAGTCCTCTTCCAACCAGCCTCCCCTGCCACCCCCCCCCCCGTGATTTCCCATTTAGTATTACAACGGTATTCCTTTATCAACAGTCATCATTCTATAGTTGCACTGTTAAAGTGTTTCCTGACATTGTAGGCATGGATAATGTCAGAGAGTCCAGCATCCTACTCTCAGGATATATTCAACAGTTTCCCTGCAACCAACATCTGTTGTCTGTATGCAGAGATGCGTACTGTATCTGGACATAGGACTCAATATCTTACCTTTACTTGTATGTGTCTCACTTTATCTTCCACCTATGGAAAGAAAATATCAGACAATCCAGGGCCGGGCACGGTAGCCTAGTGACTGTGGTCTTCGCTTTACATGCACCAGGATCCCATATGCCCATCCAGCTCCCTGCTTGTGGTATGGGAAAGCAGTCGAGGACGACCCAAAGCCTTGGGATCCTGCACCTGTGTAGGTGACCCAGAAGGGGCTCCTGGCTCCTGGCTTCGAGTCAGCTCAGCTCCAGCTGTTACGGCTACTTGGGGAGTGAATCAGCAGATGGAGGATCTTCCTCTCTGCCTCCTTCTCTCTGTAGAGTCTGACTTTACAATAAAAATTAATCAAATAAATAAATAAAACAATAAAGAAAAAGTCCAGAGTTGTAAAACTCTCAAAGCAGACACTTCTTTCCTTCCCACGTACTGCTAATGTGGGTACTCTTTTTTCTTTTCTTCTTTTTTTGTATCTTTTTTGCAGTGATCTCTTTTTACTTATTTGTTACTTAACCTCATCCTCACCTTTCTTCCTTCCCAACACACACAGAAAGAGAGAAACTCAAAAATTATTGTCTCGAAGCAATATCTTCATGTCATTTCTCTATATAAAAAGTATATCTGGGGCCTGTCATTTTGGTCAGCATTATGGTCTAATGTGATAGGCTGCCTTCCAGCTTCCTGCTGACGACAGGGAAAGCAGAGGGAGATAGCACACGTACTTGAGCCCCTATACACACCTGGGGGACCTGGAGGAAACTCCCAGCTCCTGGCTTCAGCCTGGCCCAGCCCTGGCTGTTGAGGTCATTTGGAGAGTGAATCAGCAGATGGAAGACCTTTATCTTCCTTCTCTGTCATGTAACTCGTCCTTTCCAATAAACAAATAAAAATCTTAAAAAATAAAAAATAAATTAGCTGAGTCCCCACCTAAACTTCAAGGCAACCAAACTTGGTAAGTTGTGTTTTTCCATGCCAATAGTCCTTTCTACCATTCTTCCTTCTGCCTGAAATATCCATCCACCATCTTCTGTTTCCCTTAAATCTCTCTTATCCTTACAGGTCAACTCAGAAAATTATCTGTTCTACAGTGGCCTCTCAACCTTTTAAACTGTTTTTCCTCTGTGTCATAGTCTCTTCCACAAACCTCTACCTTAATGCTGAATGTTCTTGCCATGATTTATTGACTTATATAAGTTGTGGAGGAACAAGTAGATGGTAAATGGCCAATAATGGCTCCATCCAGCATGGGCCACATGGGCTGAGGATCGCCATGACCTGTCTGTAAGCAGTTAGCCCTCCCATAGTTGGCCTACCAATCAAGTTGGCTCTATTTCCCAGAAATTGAAGCCCTCTTTATGGTTACTGTATGTAGTACAGACTACAATCCTTGGAGACAAGGGTACCAGATCCTGTCTTACATGGCTGTGGTAGTGTTGGGTAAAATGTAAGACTAGTACTAGTATTGTTGCAGTACTAGCATATGACAATTAAATGAGATACAAAGATAGACACGGGGGCTCGGCGTGGTAGCCTAGTGGCCAAAGTCCTTGCCCTGCATATGCCAGGATCCCATATGGGCGCTGGTTCATATCCTGGCATCCTGCTTCCCATCCAGCTCCCTGCCTGTGGCCTGGGAAAGCAGTTGAGTACGGCCCAAAGCCTTGGAACCCTGCACCCATGTGGGAGACTCAGAGGAGGCTCCTGACTTCTTGCTTTGGATTGACTCAGTTCTGCCTGTTGTGGCCACTTGGGGAGCAGATGGAAGATCTTCCTCTCTCTCTCTGTATATCTGACTTTCCAATAAAAATAAATAAATCTTTAAAAAAAGACACCATAGTCTGTCTGCTGTACATATAAGGTCACTTCAGAAAGCTCATGGCAAATGGAATGAACAGATACAATGAATTTTCCATGAAATTTTTGAAGACTGCTCAGCAGGATTGTGGACCATCCAGCCTGCAGGTCATGTCAGGCCTGTAAATTGATTTAGTCTAAGCATGCCAAGGCAAACACAGGCAGAACTCAAAATTCATGAAATCTAAAGCAGAGTAATTTTTCAAATTGGTAATATTGTGTCTTACAAATGGTGCCAGATAAATACTCAAGTGGCCCTTGACAGCAAAAATGTCCCCCGCTCCTGCATTATATGGTCCCCATACTCCATCAAGTTAGTTCTTCCTGGCCTCCTTTTCCAAATGGGAAAATAGTAAAAGAAGTAGAGCATTTTCTTACTCTCTTAAGTTATTCACAGTACTAAAATTATACTTTCTGACCCACATCTCAAGCTTTGTATACTACTTTAAATTGACCCACTAATTCATTTTTGTGAAGATGACTTTTCACTGTTAGTATTTTTTTAAGGATGTTGTGATTTGGATAGTACCTATGTTGTAATTAAAAATCAGACACTTTTGTGGATCATATCCCAGCTTGTTCTTTCCATCCATCTATCTTGGGAAAGTAGATTTTTCCTGGTGTCTATTGTCATTATATTTAGGAAAAATGAATTGTTAAGACTTAACTACACAATCGTTGTAGTAAAACAAACAATGCTTAGATATTTCTTGCATATATAAAAATAGGGTTTTATTTAGAAATGTGGAATTTTTGTTGTTATCCTGTTATTTAGCCTTCTAATAACCAGTAGCTAAAGTTCTGATTACAATGCTTTATTATGATTTCTCAGGTGTGCCACCACCGCCACCTAGTGGAGGAATGGTAATGATGCAGCTCAATGTACCAAATAACCCACAGTCTCGTGCCCACTCACCCCCTCAGTGGAAGCAGAACAAATATTACTGTGATCACCAGAGAGGACAGAAATGTGTGGAATTTAGCAATGTAGACAATATTATTCAGGTAAGATCTTTTTATTCGTTATAATTTTGAAAGTTTACATGCTTATACTTAATATAAATAAAATTGTCATTTAAAGCCTAACACTGAATCTGAATACAGATTGAATATTATCTGTATACACACAATGTACCTTGATATTTAAATATTGTTTGCTAACTCATATATCTGAAAAATTTCCAAACTTTTAAATTCAGCGAAAGAGAAACAAATCTACCATCCACAAACTACCATACAGCCAGAACTACCAAAGCTGGGCCAGGCTGAAGCCAGGGGCCAGGAATTCTACCGGGCCTCCCAAATTGATGTAGGAGCCCAAAGATTTGGGTGGGCCGCATCCTGCTGCTTTCCCGACACATTACCAAGGAACTAGACTGGAAGTGGAGAAACCGGATTTCAACAAACGTTTGTATAGGATGCCAACCCAGCAAGCAGATGGTGCTTAACCTACTCCCCCACAGCACCAGCCTCCCAATTTTATTTATTTATTTATTTATTTGCTTATTTATTTATTTATTTGGTTTTATAAGAAAATAAACTAGATCTCAAATTCAGTAAGGAAAACAAGTCTACTAATGGCTTATGTTAAGCAGTGGGAAATGGTCCCAGTGTTTGGTCCCCTACCACCCCTGTGGCAGATTCAGCTGTAACTCCTGAATTTTTTGTCTATTTGTGAAGTGAACTAGTAGATGAAAGATAAATTTCTTTGTATTGACTTTCAAGTAAATGAACAATTTTTTTTTAAAAAGTCAGTAAATACAAACCAATGGCAAAAGAGTGAACAGTATCAAGGGAAAATCAGAAAAATATAGATACAAAAATAAGGAGAACATTAAATGGATTAAAAATGGTATAGTATGTATTGATCAATTTTAACAAGGAAAGGAATGATCAAGCTTAGTTTTTTGTTTGTTTGGTTTGGTTTGGTTTTACTTTTGCCTCCTATATGCACAAGGACATACATAACATTGGTTAAAATGAACCCTACTCTTACCCAAAACACTAAACTGCAGGCAGATGTGTGGCCTTGGAGTTTGACTGTATGTCAGAGTACCTTGGATTGGTCCTTAGCTCCACTTCTGACTCCAGCCTGCTGCTAATGAGTGCTGTGGGAGGCAGCACTGATGGCTCAAATAATTTTGTTTCTTGATGGAGTTTCCAGCTCTCAGCTTTTGCCTCGGCCGGCAACCATCAACCGGCAGTTGGAAAGACTGAACTCTGCTGCGCGCTGTTTGTCTCTCCTTCTCTCTCTCATTCTCTGCCTTTCAAATAAATGTTTAAATTTCTAAACTTTATTTAATATTTAATTGAAAAGCAGCTTTACACAGAGAAGAAGGGAAGAGAGAGATTTTCCATTCATTGATCACTCCCCACTCCCCAAATGGCCGCAACAGCCAGAGCCAAGTCAATCACGAGCCGAGAGCTTCTTATGCGTCTCCCACATGAGTGCAGGGACTAAGAGCTTGGCCCATCCTCACTGCTCTGCCAGGCCGTAAGCAAGGAGCTCAGTCAGAAGTGGAACAGCTGAGACATGAACTGTCACCCTAAGGGGTGACAGTACTGGCAGGTTGTGGATTAGCCTGTTGAGCCACTGCAATGGCCCCAAATTTTTAAGTTCAATCAGTCCTTTAAGTTTACGAATTCATAGGAAATTCAGGAAGAAAGAGGATAATTTGCATTATACCAAGAGGATATTTTACTGCACATACCGGCCTTATTTCTTTATCAAATAAATGGCATTTTTAAATCGAAATTGGTTCTTTCACAAATTATATGAGATTCCTGAAGTCATCAGATGTAATACATAGATCTTGTTTGGATACAATCCAGTCAGGAGACACTTCCGAACAGAAAGATAGATTGGTGAGCTTTAATAATAGGCTAGGTTTTGACATTGTGGTTTCTATATTTTTGAGAGTCCTATTTGTTCAGTTCCCAGCTGCCTCACTCCTGATTCAGCTCCTTGGAGTGTGGAAGGTTTATATCTGCCTCTCCTTCTCTCTTTGTAACTCTCCTTTTCAAATAAAAGTAAATAGATAATTTTAAAAAGTAAGTATCATCCAGAAATCAGCTCATAAACTCTAATTGGACATTTAAAACATGGAAATATGAAGACACTCTGTCCCTGTAATTTGGAAAATTTAGAAAGACTAATATTTTTGCAGTGTTAGCAAAAATGGTCATTTGTAAACTCTCTTGTAAACTTTTATGGAAGCATAAATTGGTACCACTCTTGAGAATACAGTTTGGTGACTTTTTATTGAAAAAAATGTGTTTATTTGGGAGAGTTATTATAGAGAGGAAAGATAGAGATTTTCCATCCACTGGTTCATTCCCTTCGTGGCCACAGTGGGTGGGGCTGGGCCGTTCTAACGATAGCTGAGAACTTCTGGGCCTCCAGCGTGGGTGGTAACCTTTGTGGATCGTTTTCCTCTGCTTTTGGCATCAGAGCAGCAGGCCTCAGCCTCCATATGGAATGCCAACATTACAGATGGTGGCTTACCCAGTTATACCACAACACACAGGCCCAAGTTTGGTGTTTTGGTCTCTGTTTTGTTTGTTTTACTGTAGAAGTTGTAAAGCCTTTGATCCACAGATCCTTTTCTGAAACTTTATCAAGTGAAAATTGTGGAACAAGCTTATAAAACCATGTGTGAAGGAAAGTTTCTCCCTCCCCGTTATGACATAGAAAACTTGGAAACATTATTGACAATTAATCAATGAGGAACTGATTATTTGCCGTATAGGAAAACACCTTAAGTGTGATATACACCTAGCTGCCCAGATGGTAGTTTCTAAAAGTCGTTGTCCACTAAGCTAACCAGAGCTCCTCCAAGAAATAGCCAAGGTTCAGGGAAAGGTTATGGTGAGTCTAGATTATCTTGGTGTTCCAAAAAGCAGGGAAGAACTAGAAGATTAGTGAAGTTAATTTTTAAAAATGTAAAACAAAAAAAATACTACAAAAAACTAAAAGACAGAAATCATCATTAGATGCTAAAACTGGTGTCTATAATTTGATGAGAAGCAGGATGTTTTGTAAAGTATCTTCCCCCCCCCATATGATACATAAAACTGAAAAGGAAAAAATACGAGCTTAGAGTGGGGAAGCCTAGCAGATAGTGCCCTAACTGGGTGATCCACGCGAACATCAGCAGTACCATGATGGCAGACACAGATGGTCCGATCTTCAGAAGTGTCAGAGCCATTGACAAGCCTGAGACTGTTGAGATTTTAAAATTTGAAGAGCCTTGACAACTAAATGCAGCCTTGGAGTGTGGATTTTGGAGGTTTAGAAATGTTTTTTCTCCTTTTCTTTAAAGGGCCTTGTGGGACACTTGACAAAATTTTAGTAAACTAGGTACATTAGTAATTCCCTACTTTTAGTGGTTCTACTATTAGTAAATAAAGTTTTCTTGCCTCATTTCAAGGAAATATATGCAGCTCAAACAATTCTGAAAGAAATCATATGTGATTAATCTTATGATTTGATTATTGTTTATAGCTTTTGCCATGTTCGTGTAGAACAGTGGTCTTTCTACCTTTTTTTTTAACCTGTTGGGCATTATGGTTAGTGGTGGCTGTAAAGTAAATTGAAATTTTGTTATTGCAAAAATTAAAGGTAAAATAAAGAGAAGGGTGACTGATGTATAGTTTGTTCTCTTTTTCGCGATGAGTTGGAGATTATATAATTCTATAATGTTCTGATTTTTAATATCATACATCTTTGTATTGAGCAAGAACAATTTTTGTCTAAAAGCAAATTTGCAAAAGATCTCCCCCAACTGCTAACGTGTTTTTCTGATGTTATAATTGCAGCACAGCCCTCAGCTCAGTAGTCCTATAATTTCACCAGCTCAGTCACCGGCACCTGCCCAGCTGTCTACCCTGAAAGCTGTACGTCCCTCTGGACCACCACTTTCCATCGTGCCCCAGTTTTCTAGGCCTTTTGTACCTGGACAAGGTAAGTGTACATGAAACCTCCAATAGCTTCAGATATTTTTTTTAAAGATTTAATTATTTTTATGACAAAGTCAGATATAGAGAGGAGGAGAGACAGAGAGGAAGATCTTCCGTCCGATGATTCACTCCCCAAGTGACCACAACAGCCGGAGCTGCGCCAGTCTGAAGCCAGGAATCTCCCATGCAGTTGCAGAGTCCCAAGGCTTTGGGCCATCCTCAACTGCTTTCCCAGGCCGCAAGCAGGGAGCTGAATGGGAAACAGGGCTGCCAGGATTAGAACCGGCATCCATATGGGATCCCAGCACGCTCAAGGAGAGGATGTTAGCCGCTAGGCCACAGCGCCAAGCCCAAATTTTTAAACCGACTGTTCTCATTGGCTTGGTAATTTATATTTAGCACTGCTGCCTTTCAGTTTTCCACAGAACTGTATTTTAACCTCTACTAAGTTATCTCTGTTATATACTCTCCTGACCTTAAGCATTCATTGCCAATTCATCCAGTCAGTAATTATGTATGCTTAATTGTTACATGGTGAAATAATTAACTTATTATTACTCTAATAGTATCAAGTAATATGTAATAATTAAGTATAAATTCTTGATCTGGCACAATAGCTCAATTGACTAATCCTCCTCTTACAAGCACCGGGATCCTGTGTGGGGACCATTTGTGTTTCAGCTGCTCCATTTCCCATCCAGCTCCCTGCTTGTGGGCTGGGAAAGCAGTGAAGAGTGCCCCAAAGCCTTGAGACACTGTGCTCACATGGAGACCTGGAAGAAGCTCCTGGGTTCTGATTTCAGATTGGCTCAACTCCAGCCATTGAGGCCATTTGGGGAATGAACCAGTGGAAGGAATGAATTCTTATTTTTTTAAAAGTGTTTTGTTTGTTTTTATTTACTTGACCAGAATTACAGAGGAGAGTCAGAGATCTTCCCTCCCCTGTTTCACTCCTTCAGAGTCTGTTAACACCCCAGGTGGAACCACCCAGGATGAAACCAGGAACCAGGAACCTATCCTGGTCTCCCCCATGAGAGACAGGGGCCTAAGCACTTGGATCATCTGCTGCTTTCCCAGGCACTTCATCCGAGAATTTTGTTGGAAATGGAGCAACTGAAACGTACACTGTCCCCAATCTGTTTGTCTGTAGTAATAATAATACAGTCTTTTAATTTTTTTGTAGTTCTTTTTCCTATATTAGAGTAATACATATAACAAATATATTGCATATATTATTACTTTATTGTTTAAGATTTAGCTCATTTATTTGAAAGTTAGGGTTATGGGGAAAGAGGAAGAGACAGTTTACTCCCTAAATAGCTCCAGTGTTTGGGGTTAGGCCAGGCCATATCAGGAATCTTGAACCCCTTCCAGATCTGGCATCTCTTAGGCCATCTCTTCCACTGGCCCCACGTCCCATCTGCCCTTCAGCTAAACTTTTGAACAGTGTTCATCAAAAGGAGCTATATGGAGTTGCTGGAAGACCACAGTTTGCTTCTGTTTCATAAAGCTTCCAGAAGAGATAACATTTCCTGAAGATTAATTCCTAGCACTACTGATAACCTTCAAAACATAGAGGGTTGAAGTAAAATGAGAGTATAATATAAATGAAAATATGGTTCTCCAGAATAAAGTTTTTCTTTTGTATTTTAAAGATTTATCTCTATTTGTTTTAAAGGCAGAGCAATAGAAAGAAAGAAGGAGAGACAGAAGGAGAAAGAGGTCTTCCATCTGCTGATTCACTCCCCAAATGGTATGACAATTATGGATGGTCCAGGCTGACACCAGGAGCCTCAAACCCCAGGTCTCCCAGTGGGTTCCAGGAACTAAGCACTCAGGCCATCCTGTGCTTTCCTGGATGCCATAGGAGGGAGGTAAAGAGGAAGCAGAGCATTGGAACCAATGCTTATATGGGCTGCTGACATCATGGGCTTAACCCATTGCACCACAGTGCTCGGCCGCAGGTCTGAATTTTTGTAATCAGCTTTATTATAGCCTACTGTGTCATTACTTCTGACACTGAAGAAAGCAAGCAAAAAAAAAAAAAAAAAATCCTGACTACACTTGCTGATTTAGGAGGGGATCGTTACTTATGCATGATCCCTAAGGATTGTTCTGAGGCAGTGGGTGGGCATTGCGGACAGAGGGTTAAGCTGCTGCTTGGGATGAGTCCTGCCTCCAGTTCCTTCCAGCAAACCCACTGTGACTGGGAGGGAGCCGATGGTAACCCAAATCCTTGGATTTCAGTCGCCCGTGTGGGAGACCTGGATGGAAATTTAGGCTCCTGGTGCGGCCTTCAGCCCTGGCTATATGAAATAGAACTAGTCAATGGAATTTACCCCTTTCTGTCTTTTTCTCTGTCACTCTGCCTTTCAAACAAATAAATATATAAATAAATTTTTTAAAAAACCTGTGTCCGAGTAAGTTCACATTATAAGTAGAAATTCTCATTTAAAATAAAACAAACTCAGTACTGAAACAAAAAGGTACTGTTTAAATAGAAATGGGGGCAGCCAGCTGGCAGTGATGTATAAGACATGTTGGAGGACCTGGGTTTGCGTTCCTTTCCACTCCGCATTCCAGCTACCTGTTAATTTGCACCCTGTGAGCAGCAGATGATGGCTGAAGGAGTCAGATCTGTGGACCCAGGTTGAGTTCTTTGCGTCAGCGTGTCCCGGCCCTGGCTGTTGCAAACGTTCAGTGAATAAACCAATAGATAGATCTCTTCCAGCCTGTCTCTTTCTGTCTCTCTGTCTCATGAATTTTTTTTTTATTTTAAAGGTATATGTAAACGTATACATATATACATCACATATGTAAACAACTGTTGTCACACCAAATATTCAGTATGGGAAGGCAAGGAGTTTAGTCTTTATCCTTTTTGCCTTCCCTTGATATGTAGATTTGGGGGAGGCAAGTTGGTAGGTTTTCTTTTTAATATTTGTTTATTGAAAATTCAAAGTTGCAAAGAGATTTTCATCCTCTTGTTTACTCCCTGGATGACCACAGTGGCTGGGGCTGGGCCATGCTGAATCCAGGACCCAGGAGTTTAGCCAGGTACCCCAGATAGGTGGCAAGTGCCCAAACGCTTAGGCCACCTTCCGCTACTTTTCTCAAGTGCATTAGCACATAGCTGGATTGGAAATAGAGCAGCTGGGACATGAACTGATACCCATGTGGAATGCCAGCATTATAAACAGCAGCTTTATCTGCTGTGCCACACAATGCTGACCTTAAAAATCTATTTTTAATTATCATGGGATGAATTCTAGCATCTCAAGTAGGCAACAGGAATGCTAGCAGATATTTGGTGAATTTTGCATATGATATTAGAATTTAGTGTCATTCTTAAAGTCTCTTCTATATATTTAAATTGTTCATTACATTTTATTTTTACCCAATTTTGAAAATTTGCCTTTTTGTCTGTCAAGGGGTAGGAGTTTGGGAGGGAATCCCAACCTATATGAAATTGTACCTCAAAATTCAAAATAAAATATATTAAAAAATAAATAAATTTTTGCATTTTTGAAATAGATAATACAAATATCTAGGTCAAAATCAATAAATAATTTTAAAGTACACAGAGAAGTCCATCTACGCATTTCCCACCACTCTGTCAGACTGCTTAATCACTGATTCCTTAATCCTTTCATAAGGTTCCTTAACTCTGTAAAGGGCATTTGGAAATGTTCTTTTTTTTTTATGTCAACTACTTAGATTTGTTTTTTGCCAAACATGTTTCCCTCATTCATATTAATTATCTTCATAAGTCTGGAAATTCCTGGGTAGTTCTTTTTAACCGAGAAGAGAAAAAAATTTGTTCATTGTTTTCAGGAGATGCCAGGTATCCATTACTTGGCCAACCACTGCAGTACACTCCTCCTGCGGTTCTGCACGGACACATTCCAAATCAACAGGTATGGAGGGCAGGAGGGATCTCCGACCTGCCAGCCTTTACTGCAGACCCCACACTTCTGTGCCACAGCCAGCTGCTTAACTCCACCAAGAGTTCTGCAAGGGAGAGGGCACAAGCTACTTGGCTGAGTAGTGATTCACTAGGGGTGCCGAAAGATGGATGTGGCTGGGGCTAGGGAACTCTTAGGACAGACAGGAATAGGGAAGGATAAGCATGTCCTGACTACAGAAGCAGAACCCGTAAGGCTAGGGATTGGTTCATTTATGCTTGTATGAAACCCAGACCAAGTACGTTTAGATACTAAGGTTTTAGACAATACGAACCCACCTTTCACGATCGCTAACCTCATTCAACTATTTGTGGATTTTTAGGGTCAGTCTGGTGGTAGACATGGAAACCGAGGAAGGAGACAAGCAAAGAAAGCTGCATCCACAGACCTTGGTGCAGGAGAAGCAGGTATGTACATGAAGGGCTGCTGAGTCTGTGAACTGGTGAGTCTAAAAATACACCACACCCCAAAATTGGGCTTTCCTCTACACGGGGAACTATATCATCTCCAATTTAGGATTCTTGGATATGTTCTTTTAACTCTATCATTGCAAGTGTGGGAGATACACAGTAAGATGCAGGTGGATTTAAGGAGGGATGAGGGAGCTAGAGAAAGAAGGTTGTAGGAGCAGCAGGTAGCATGAAACCAGCGATCTTTGAGCTGTGAGACTCACATGGGTGCAAGTTTGAATGAACAAATAACATCACCTTTGTATGGGAAAGGATTTTCAGTTCAACTGCTAGGGAGTGGTTTGGGCAAGTGCCAACTATTCTTGTTTTTACATTGGGAATTTAAGTTCAGAGTCAAACACAATGTAGAGAAGCCACTGTACATAGCAATATTTTAGATGTACCGCCATCAAGAAAACAAATTGGTAGCTTAGAACTGTTGGCTTTGAGGAACAAGTAAGAATGAATTAAAAGGCAGCAATTGTGTGGATTTAAAGTTTCAGAAAGTACATGTTTTTCCTGTGTCATATCTGAGTCTGCACTACTTTTCACCAACATTTTTGCCATCAGAGATGTATTAATTCTACACCTTTTCCATTCTAGTTGTTGGGAAGGTCTTGGAAATCACTGAACTACCAGATGGAATAACTCGCATGGAAGCCGAGAAGCTTTTTGGGGAACTCTTTAAAATTGGCGCCAAAATCCGGTGGCTCCGGGACCCCCAGTCGCAGCCCCAGCTGCGTCGTCACCCTCTCTGCTGTGGCAGTGGGGACAACACTGTCAACCCTGAACGCTCTAAGCCCAGTGACTTGGCCTCCACGTATACTGTCTTAGCCACATTCCCCTCCATTTCAGCTGCACAGAATGCACTGAAGAAACAGATTAACTCAGTTAACAAGTTTAAGCTGAGAACAAGCAAGAAACACTATGACTTTCACATTTTGGAAAGGGCAAGTTCTCAATAACAGCCACCTTTGGACCTTTATGATTCCCCTGCCCTCCCCATCTCTGACTGGCTTGGTATTCGGAGCTTCTGTTAACATTTTAGAGACTCCTAGGACGTGTGGTCTTGGCATTATAGCATTTGAAGAAAGGCCAGTGATCCAGCAAAGGGGAGAAAAAGACAGACATTACACCCCAGATGACCGTAGGAATCCACATCGGAATGATACAGAGTTAGCAGCTCTTTCTAAGGAAATGCTGTTCAAATGCCTCCTAACTTTTATAGTTACTTTGTTTTATATTTCTGAATTCTTGTATCAGATCCAAAGCTCTATTGTACAGCAAACTACTCTTCAAAATGATTACAAGAAGTTGCAACCTGTATTTCTTTTTGTAGCCAGCACAATGTAACCCAACTTAGAATTTGGGGGAAAAAGAATGCAGGCGTGGAATAACCAAGTCAGAACTATGCATC
Source organism: Ochotona princeps (assembly GCF_030435755.1). Lineage (NCBI taxonomy): Eukaryota > Metazoa > Chordata > Mammalia > Lagomorpha > Ochotonidae > Ochotona > Ochotona princeps. Next base: position 20,383,621 of record NC_080836.1, read on the forward strand.
GTCATTGTGGCGGCCAGGATTGCTAAGGAGAGCCCACAAATAGAAGATGACTCTTCCCCTAATTCTCTAAACACATAAACAAGTTCCAGAAAGTAAAGAACTCTCCTGTATGGTCTTTTCCTTATTCATTTAGGTAATATGAACATTAAGTGTAACGTGAATTATGTTCTCAATGCCTCTTAATCAAACCACTCGGATTCAAAGGGGAATGGGAATCATTCTAGACAAAAAAAAAATGCTTGTACTTCCACCTTTTTGAAGCATCCCTCCAATAAGTAAATGCCACTTATTCACATTCCCCTCCTTACGGAATTTTTTCTTTTTCTTTTTTTTTTCTTTTTTCGTCACCAAAGGAACTGCATTTGATGAGTGCTGGAAACTTCTTAAGTATTTAAAATTTGTTTTCATTGTTTGCAGCAGATCACTGGACATCAAAGATTCATTGCACTTATGAACAAGGAACCTTCTTTTCAATTTCTGTGTAATTTGCAAGGCTGTACAATGTGTGCTGATGCAAGCCTTTTTCAGTTCAAAAGAATAAATGTTTACAAATATAGGTGCTCTTTGTGGCTTTTATTACTTTTTTTCTAAGGTTTATTTATTTTCATTGGAAAGTCAGATCTACAGAGAGGCGGAGAGACAGGAAGATTCTTCAGCTTCCTTTGGGTCCCCTACATGAGTACAGGATCCCAAGGCTTTGGGCCATCCTCCACTGCCCTCTCCGCACCTCAGGCAACAAGCAGGGAGCTGGAAGGGAAGCGGAGCAGCTGGGACACAACCGGCGCATACAAGGCGAGGACCTCAGCCAGTAGGTTACTGTGCCAGGCCTTATTATTATTATTATTATTATTATTATTATTATTATTATTACTTAATAAGCTTTATAAGTGTATGTCAGTACTGAAAACAAACCTGTCTTGAAGACTTAAGTCAATTTCAGACTTACCCAAGTTGGAAGACAAAAAATTCCTTCATTTTACAAACATCCTAAACATTGTCTCTTCTCTAGAAGTGATCCCTACTAGGTATTATTTCTGTCCTCTCATAAGCAGTACTATACAGGTAATATCAATCAGTTGTAGATAAGGTAACTGAAAAAACAGAACACTAGTTAGATAAAGAATCTGCTTTCCAGGGCCTGTGCCTTGACGTAGTAAGTAAGCCTCTGCCTACACGCCTGCGTCCCACCTGGGTGCCAGCTCCAATTCCAGCTGCTCCACTTCCAGTCCAACTCCCTGCTAATGTGCCTAGGAAAGCAGCAGAAAATCACACAAGTCCCTGGGTCACTACATTCACATGGGAGATTTGAAGAGGCTCCTGGCTTTGGACTGGCCCAGCTGTAGCTACTGTAGCCATTTTGGGAGTGAACCAATGGATGGAATAACTTGTTCTCTATCTATCATTCTCCTCTCCTCTCTGCCTTCCAGATAATAATAAGCAAATTATTTTTAGACATTTTTAATAATGTGATTTTAGCTTACATAACATGTACTCAGTTGTCCAATTTAGTTTTTAGATATCTTGCCCACTGGTTAGCAAAATGAAGTTTAACCACTGGGAAATGCTAACAATGAAGTCTACCAGCTGCAGCTTGCCTGTACCCTGGCTTGCTTCCAGCCAAAATTAAGGCTCATCTTTGAGAACTAGAGCCCCAGATATTGCCATACTCTGCTGCAGATGTGCAGTCACTCTGGAGCATTTGCAAAGCCCTGCTTGGTCCTCAGTGACCTCTGGACCTGCTCACAAAGTTCAAATTGATGCGTATTTGCCTCAGAATCAGAAGTTGCAATCCCTAAAAATCATGTCCGAGTGAAGTTCTAGACTGTGAAACTCCCTCCCTTCCAAGGCCTGAGTTTTGCTGCAGGGAATTTGAGCTCCAGAGGACATGTATTTAGAGTCATGTTACAGCAACAGTTCCTCCCTGATGCATGGGAGTAGCACAAGCCACAGCCTCCTGGTCCTTTCAATTAATTTCTCTGAATACTCCTGCAAGAGGAATCTTAGTAAACCCAAGTCTTTTCTAGACTTCTGATTTATCTTATAGGAGTTGAATACCACAAATAAGAAACTGGAACTGAGATGGATCAGAGACTTGTGGAATCAGTCAACTCTTTGTCTCCACACCCCATTCATTCTCTATCAATCACTGGGACTAATCCCCACCACCACCATTTTACAAAAATATTTACACACTTCCTAGTCTACATTCTGCTCTTTTGATCCCCTAGTCTGGTTTTAGGTCTGTAAGAATGCTAGGTACCTGTAAGAACTAAGGAAATAATCACGAGATGAATTTTTGGGCTTCCTGAATTACACAGCTTTAGACATTGCACAGCACTTGCAAGAATCCCATATTTTGGATTTTCCCAAAACACTAACCAAAGTTAAGGGCAGTGTGACTATGGAACCTGCCATCACTCTCAGGTACAGGGACCAATAACAGTCTGGACAGGTCCAGGCTGCAGCATCCTAAAATGGGGTGTAGGGCAGGCCAGTCAGAAAAGTTCACCAGCTTATACAAGGCAAAGATGGAAGGGCAGACTATGGGGCACTGGCCTAACATCCATTGGCATCTATAAGATCAGGGTCTGGGAATCCATCAAGTGGAGGAATGTGGTCATAACCCCTCCTGGTGATCATATGGTCCAAGCCTAGGAGTTGGGCTGGCTGGGAAAAGTATCTCCAGAACTGTTGGCTAATAATGTGTGGGTTGGTTATGGAAGGGGGTGGACCAGGCAGGGCCAAGCAAATCTTAGCTCACCAGCAAAACAGAAATCAGACTGGAGCACAGGTCAAGTGGAGCTAGGATCTTACACTTACTGGTTTACATGAACCAGAGAGGGGAATAGGCTGAGCAGGGCCAGGTTCCATCACCCACCAGTGATAATTGAGATGGGGGCTGGGTTAGGCCAGGCTACAGCATCTAAGGCAAAGGCCAGGACAGGTGAGGGGCTATGCCAAGCTTGGTCAGAGCAAACACTGGCATGCACACAATCTATAGCTGGGAACAGGTCTGGTTGGAGAACTAAGGGGACACCCTGGCTGGGTTGGGGTTCCCACAGGTGAGCTCAGGTGCCAGAGTAGCAGCCGTGTTCTGGTCTGGATATGGCTGCAGTGTTCCTCAGCCCCAATCATGAAGAGAATTGCAGACTCCATAGTATGACCATGGACTGCATGTGTCAAAGCTGAGCTTCCTCAGTGGCTCAGACAGAGCAGTGGACAGCATGTCCAGGTGCACATGGAAGATATGGCAGTACGGCAGAACCTGCAGAGGACACCTGGTACCACAACAGAGGATGGAGAACAGAACAAATTGATCAACTATCCCAGCCATGTGTTGGCAGTGAGGATCTGGGCAAACGGAGACTCTAAGGTGGAGTAGATTCTAAGCCAGTAAATTCTAGAGAGATTTCATCGTGCTTGGAATGGTGAGAGGGGCAGCAACCTAGAACTGTTGAACTATCAAAACCAGTTGTGCAGTCCCCTTGGAGTATGCCCCACGTTGGGGACCTGGGATGGGTGGGAGACTGGATGAGGCTTCTCCCTTTACCTCCTTCCTTACCCTAGTTAGAGAAAAAAAAGAAAGTATGTGGAAACAATGGTCTTACCCACATTCCTGGAGCCCTTGACCCTTTGCGCCCTAATCAACTATGTAAAGATTATAAATAATAATAGTAATAATAATTTAAAAAAAAACCTATGAGTCAAGAGTTTGGGTGAGACTCAAAAAAAGATGGCTTAGTCTTCCCCAGTTAGTAGCTACCCTCTTGCTCAAGAGCCTGGCTTCAGCCAGGCCCAGCCCTGTTATAGCTATTTGAGGAGTAAATAAATGTGTAGGGTATCTGTCCACTTCCCTTAATACCTGTCAAATAAGTTTTTAAAAGGGAGACAGACAGACACACCCAATGTAATGGCCTTTTAACACTTGGTTTTGGAAGTCCCAGAATGTCATTTCCGTTACCTTCCACTGGTCAAAATAATGCTTAGCCTATGGTCAAGAAAAAACAACTTTAGGGCTCGGCAGTGTGGCCTAGTGGTTAAGGTCCTCGCCTTGATCCCATATGGCTGCTGGTTCTAGTCCCGGCAGCTCCACTTCCTCTCTGTCTCTCCTCCTCTCAGTATATCTGACTTTGTAATGAATAAATGAATAAATCTTTAAAAAAAAAAAAAAAGAAAAAGAAAAAACAACTGGTGAGGGAAGTTGTAAAAAAGGGATTCAGGATAACAAAATAATGATTGCCCCTATCTTTGGGAATAATTTACTAAAGCACACATACACAATAAAATGTCTCTGACTCTACCTTCAAGCCAAGCCACATTGGCGATCTCTTCATCTCCATTGCCACCACCTCACTCGGTGCTATCAATGTCGTTAACCATATCTACTGGCATACCTTTCCTTACCAGCTACTCATGCCTGCACAATAACTTAAATGATCTAAGAGATAACCATTTATGTCATTCCACTGTCGAAAATCTCCAATGGCTTTCTGTTACTACAATAACAAGCTTATTTAATGTTAATTAATTTTCATCTACTGCAAGGCCAAGTGACAAAGAGACCTTCCATCCACTGACTCACTCCCTGAGTGCTACAGCAGCCAAGGCTCATGGATGGCAAGGGCCCAACCACTTAATTATTCTTGGCTGCTTTCCAGGATGCATCAGCAGGAAACTGGATTGAAAAAGGAAGCAAGGACCCAAACTGGAAATGTAAAAGGAGATACAGGCATCCCAGATGGCAAATAACCTGACATGGGACAATGCCCACCTGCATCCAAACTTTTTACCTTGGCTCCTGGTGTGGAATTCATATATGAGAAAATCTGAGCAGCGACAGAGATTTTGCTGTGCACAGTTTCAAGAGATTCCAAAATCGCTTACTTACCCCTCCCGAAAAGTCATGAATAAATGTCCTTGAAAGAATTTACTCTTCTGCCTACACTATCTACAGTGAAGTTTTGTCTGCAGTTAAGCTCTCCTATGCACAGCTGTTATTGTCCAACCACTGAGGCTCCAATTTGTTTTCCAAAACTTGGGACTCCTGTTCCCCTTGGGTCTTTTCTAAATACCATCTGTAATTCAAGTCTTTTCTTAAAGATTGAGTTTTGACTGGAAAGGCAACTTTACAGAGAGGATCTTCCATCCACTGTTTCACTCTCCAAATGGCTGAAATGTCCAGAATTGAGCAGATCCTAAATCAGGAGCCTCCTCCGGGCCTTCCATGCAGGTGCAGGGTCCCAGGGCTTTGGGCTAACCTTTACTGCTTTCCCAGGACCACAATTCGATATGTTGCAAAGTCCTAAGTTAGGAATGCTTCCAGGATTAGTTAATACTAATACCAAGGACTCGGTTTCTTCCTCCTCCACCAACCTATGTATACCAACTTATCCTGTTGGACCAATTCTCGTGATACCTACTGCAGTTCTGGGTGTCAGCTTGCCAGTGGTAGCAGTCAGAAGCCAGGAGAATATCTGTCCTGTGGCTTTCCCAGAAGATTGCTTTTCACCTCTTGTTGGTTAGAATTGCACCATATTCCTCTACCTAAAGTATTACTAGATTGAATGGGGTATTGTAATTCATGAAAACCATCAGGATATGCCCCTCTTGAGGTAGATACTCAGGCCCTTCTGTAGGATAAGGCTGCCTGTAAGGGCAGAGCCAATAGAAAAAGTTGGCAGGGAAAAAAGTGGTAGGTAAGTGGTAAGCAATCAAGACTGTCACAGTCACTTTTTAGTTTGAAAGGCAGAGAGATCTGTCATGTACGGTTCACTCTCCAAATGCCTACAACATCTGGGAGATGGGTTAGGCCAAAACCATGTGGCAGGGACACAGCCACTTGAGCCATCACCTACTGCTGTCTCCCACAGTTACATTAGCCAGAAATTGAACTTGGGAATGCAGCCTGGGCTCAAACCCAGGCATTATGATTCCAGATGCAAATATTTCAGGCAGTGTATCAATCGTTATATCAAACATCCGTTCTATTACAATGACTTCCATGCCTTTGGTGTTAGTGCCTAAAATGTGACTGGTGTTTCACAAATGTTTATTGAATGGGTGAGTGAAGCATAAATGGATTATATCATGGCCTCTTAATTTCTTAAACTGTTCCTTTATATTCTGATTGCCAATCTTGGTTTTATCTCTTATCATTCAGTCCTTAATAACTTCCATAGTTCCTTAACTAGTGAACTTGGTTTAGTTTCTTTCCCTCTCTTGCACTCCATCTCTACATACCTATGTATGCTTTATCCATGAAGAGTTCTCTAACTACTCAAGTCTACTGGGATGAAAATCATAATGCCAATTGCTTAGTAAATAGAATTATACTAGGCATTGTACTTTAGGGATTAATATGTTTTTAGTTAGAACAATCCAGCTCACAGGAGCTACAATGTTTAACTGAAAAGACCAGTGGCAGAGGCTTCAGGCCTAACTGAAACCAATATCTGCCACAATAGAGCTGATTCTCTCTCTTCATGTATAGGCTCTTCTTTCCTCTCTGCTGGCCTTTTTTAGACGGACTCTCTCCTCCAGCTGACAAGATATCATCAGTATTTTGTTTCCTATTTCCTGAGAAACTGCAGGGAAGGAACACAGTGCTTTCTCACAAATGCCTACCAAGTTCTCCAAATTGAATGTCACTAGTGTGTCTTGGGTCAAGAATCCTCATGGACCCCAGCAGTGGTCAGAAAAAATAGGTTGGCCAATTTGGATCATATGCTTCCCTCTGGAGGGCAGTATTGAGGATAGTACCCCACAGACCACAGCTACTGAAAGTGACAACTTGGAGGAGGACAGCAGTGCTGTGATCATAAAGTGAAGGACCCAGCACTAGACAGCAGAAACACTACACGTCCATAATTCATACCTGAGCGCATCACGTGTTTAAAATCTTGCATTGATATCAATAGCACTAGCTGCATTATAGCGATGCTTAAAGAAATTAAACAACCAGCATCAGGTTTAGATCTCCAGAAACTGCTCTAAACTTAGTACCCCTTTCATAATTGCATGTAACACAGTTTACAATGCACTCTGTGCCTAAAATGGTCTGCTATTCTTTCATACGGGCATTTTATTTGAACTCCTGATGCTGTGCTATCCAAATGGCAGCCATTAGCTATGTGCAACTAAATTAACTAAAACTGAGTAAAACAGAAATTTGATTTCTCAGTTACACTAGCCACGTTTCAAGGACTTAATAACCACAGGTGGCTTTGCTGAGAATTCTATCAGCATTTTCCTAGAAAACTAGTGAGATTCTGTATGTTTGCTGTCCAGTAGAATCTTATGTGCAGTAGACACTAAAGAATAAGTGTCAGCCTTGAGTTCAGTTCAGGACCTGGCTTTTCAACTTGGAATTCAGCCCTGTCCAAATGCCCTTGGGATACAGCCTAAGTATTTGAACTACTGCCATTCATCTGGTAGACCCTGATGAAGTTCCAGGGTCCTGACTTTGGCCTGATCATTGGGGGATTGGGCAAGGCAGAGGTGGGAATGAATGCGAGGATGGAAGCTCTCTCAGTCTGCTTTTCAAATAAAGATGTTTAAAAAGTTGATTAGGGCCCAGCACTGTAGCCTAGCAGCTAAAGTACTTGCCTTGTACATGCCAGGATCCCATGTGGGTGCCAGTTCTAATCCCGGCAGCTCCACTTGCCATCCAGCTCCCTGCTGTGGCCTGGGAAAGCATTTGAGGATGGCCCAAAGCTTAGGAACCCTGCACCCACGTGGAAGACCTGGAAGAAGCTCCTGGCTCCTGACTTCGGATCAGCTCAGCTCCTGCTGTTACGGCCACTTGGGGAGTGAATCAGCAGAAGTAAGATCTTCCCCACTGACCCTCTCTATATATCTGACTTTTCAATAAAAGTAATCCTTGTTTAACAGTTTATTATTCAGAAATTGGAATCCATATGTGTGTTGTAAAATACAAGAGTAGAAGTTCAAAAACAGATGCAGAGAGATGGGCCATAATCAAATCATCTTACTTTTGCTGGTGTAAGGAAATGATGTAGTGCCCCCAGTTTTTTCTACTTCTCTCTTGGATAGAGGAAAACCACCTGAGTGCTCTCTCTACTCACCCTCAGGGCTGTGAGTGTCCCTTAGATTCCACAGTCAGAATGAACTTGGTTGTTTTTGTTTTAAGATGTGTTTATTTTTACTTGAAAGATTTCTAGAGAGAAGGACAGATGGAAAGACCTTTCATTCATTGTCACTCCCCAAATGGCCACGGCAGCTGGAGCTGCCGCAGTCCAAAGCCAAGAACTTCTGAGTCTCGCTTATGGGTGCAGGAGTTTAAGCACTGGAGCCAACTTCAACTGCTTTCCCAGGCACATTAGCAGGTAACTGGTTTGAAAGTGGGGCACCTGAGACTTGAACCAGTGAGTATATGGGACACTAAGGTCACAGGTGGAGATTAGCTTGCTGCACCATGGCAGCCAGCCCCTAGGATGGACTTTCAAATCTGAAAGTCACTTCCCTGCTTGGTACCCTCCAGTGTCTTTTGATTTTTGGTTTCAACCTCCCGTGTCTTGCAGTTCAAGTTCTGGTCAAACTGGAGTTTCTTTTTTCTTTTTTATTTTTTTGTCTGTTTGTTTGCTTGCAGACAGAAAAGTTTATTTGTGAAGGGACCAGGTGAGCAGGTAAGGGAGAGGAAGGGGAAGCACCTCCGGAGAGAAAGCCGGGAGGTGGGGTGCCTCTCGAAAGGGGAGGGAGAGAGAGACACCCCAAAATGGAGTTTCTTAAGTTTTTCATATGTGCCAGGCTCTCTTGTCTCCAGAGTTCTCCCCAGTAGGCTCTGGGAAGTCTTCTGCTTGAAACTGTGATTATTCCAATGTGTGGCTTTTTTTGTGCTGTGAGCATGAAATTTCTAGTCTAAGGTTCTAGCCTCACATGGAGATAAGCATTCTAAGTAGAGACTTATACCATGCACAGATAGGTTGCCCCACTGAGAAATGCCCACTATGAATGGGCGGGGGTGGGGAGCGCAGAACCACTGGAAACAAACTGATGAAGAATGTTTGCTCATTAGAAAAGACTTAAAGGCTTATATAGAGTTAAAAAAAAAAAATGGGGGGCGAAGGGCGGTCCCAACAGTGCTCACACCCAACAATGTCGTTGCAATTGGCTAGTAGACCTGCCTATCTCTCTGGACGGTCCAATCACAGATCACGTTCCTCATGCAGGGCTGTAAGCTGTGCCTCAAGCCACCGGCAGATAAGCTTGAGCACAAAAACTAGCACTGGGTTGAAAACTATGTCTCGAGGTATATTCATCACACCTGGCTGATGAACAGGATGAGGGTGTGGTATTTGACTTCTTGAAGTTATTTGTCCAAGGACAGAGACGAGAGGCTGGGGTACAGTCCACTGCTCTCGCTGCAAGCCCATGAACAGCTGAGGTTGAGATCTCAGCCAAAGACCATCGTCAGGGGGTTCCTCCGGAGACCCAGAGATCCTGGGGTGATTTCTCATGGTGATTTCTCATACCCCTCATGGTCCAGAGAACAAAAAGATAGCTGTCTACCATTTACAGTCTTTTATAAAGTAGAGCTTGGGGCTTCAGCCTGGGTGTAGCAAGCTGGGAACTTTGTGATACCTTTGTAAACCTCATGTGGAGCTTAAAATCCCTGTATCTTCATGGCTTCTCACCCTTTTTGGTCAGATGAAACAGGTACATCCTGGGAAACAGGGTATTTTGACAGGCAAAGGGATATTAAATTTGGGGGCTTACAGGGACTTCCAGCTCACTCAGACCAAAACTGGCTGCCAAGTGCCACCACGTCAAGTAGAATGAAGGTAAAGTGTGGCAAGCCACTGAAACTTGAGAATTGCTTTCACATGTTACTTACCATCTGCCCCCGACATTTATTCCTCCCACCTCTACTGCTTCACTTCTTGGTTAATTTTGTACTCATTCTTTGGCTCTCAGATCAACTATTAATTCCCTCAGGTAGGGTGCTTTACCTCCACGGATTCCTATTTCAGACCTCCAGATGATATAATTTCTTCCAGTAATAAACTCTATTTTTTTTTTAAAGATTTATTCATTCTATTACAGCCAGATATACACAAAGGAGGAGAGACAGAAAGGAAGATCTTCCATCCGATGATTCACTCCCCAAGTGAGCCACAACGGGCTGGTGCGCGCCAATCAGATGCCTGGAACCAGGAACCTCTTCCGGGTCTCCCACGCGGGTGCAGGGTCCCAATGCATTGGGCCGTCCTCAACTGCTCTCCCAGGCCACAAGCAGGGAGCTGGATGGGAAGTGGAGCTGCCGGGATTAGAACCGGCGCCCATATGGGATCCCAGGTTGTTCAAGGCGAGGACTTTAGCTGCTAGGCCATGCCGCCGAGCCCCAGTAATAAACTTTAATAACCTGCACTTGGACTTCAAAGTATTTATCACAATGGTAATTAAAGTAGTAATTGACTAATTAAGTTGCTTCATGTTTCTTTACCCATCAGGCTCAGGACCAAGAAATCATCTATGGCACTTCTCTAATACACATACCCCTCCTTCCATAAAACTTGCAGCTTTTCACCAGCATTTCATCTTGTCTCATCTTATCTGTTTATACTTTACAACCCTGTGAATTGTTGGAATTCTCAAGACCTCAGGCATCCTCCTATCTCCCCTTGCTTTTCCCAATCTCTTGAAGAAAGGGCATCCTGCAGGGCCCCATGGATCTTCTGTATACACAGAGCATCTCAAATCCCCTTCTTTTTTTTTTCTATTTTTTTTTTTAAAGATTTTTTTTGATATACAGATAGGAGGAGAGACAGAGTGGAAGATCTTCCATCCAATAATTTACTTCCCAAGTGGCCACAATGGGCAGAGCTGTGCCAGTCTGCAGCTAGGAGCCAGGAGTCTCCTCCAGGTCTCCCTTGTGGAAGCAGGATCCCAAGGCTCCGGGCCGTCCTCAACTGCTTTATTAGTGGCATCATACTTTATACACTGAGGGTCATATGGGGTAAGGGAGGAATTACTGAGCTTATCAGCAAAACCTATCAACTGTTTCTATACTTTTGTTTGGAACTCCTTTAGTTTTGCATATTCCACCAAGTGTTCTCATTCACATGCTGTCCACTCAACTGTTCTCATACAAATGATATCCAATCAGTTATACAAAAGGAATCCATTCGGTTGTTCTCATACAAATAGTATCCAATCAATTGTAATCCTGTGCTCCCTTACCTTCCAGGGTCATAATGTCCTTCTACACCTGGTCTCTTCACATCCATCCAGTTTGCCACCAAGCCAACCCATGTGTGATGCTGTCATGGAAAAACAAGTTTTAGGTGCCACTCTTCTGTTAACAATTCTTTGGGGACTACACACTATCTTGACAAATATCTGTAATCCTGAACATGACTTCCCAAGCCCTGCATCATTTGATGCTTTCCTATCTTTGTGGCCTCATTAGCACCACACTCTTCTTATCACCTGAGCATTTGCTTTAAGTTCAAGTGCCCAGTGTGTGCTTGCTTTGAAGCCTCCACAGTACTGCTTCTTCTGTCTGGAATGGCCTTCCACCTGGTTAGATCTCCCCTCATGTCATTTCCTCCTGAAAGCCTTTTGTGACATGGCTACCCCACGTTTGAATTCATGATCACACGCTTCTACAACACTGAGCCCATGACCACATGCTTATGCTTTCCTTTCTGTGGCGTTCATGGTCACTCACAATCACTGGTTCAATGTTTACTTTCAACTGTGTAGTCACAAAGGCAGGGAGGACCCCACATGCCTCACCACAGCACTGCCCTAGTGCCTAGGGTCAACATTTGATGAGTGAAGGGTTGCAAATGATTCTTTGAACACTTCATTCTTCCCCCCTCTCAAAAAAACCTCTCAATAGATTTGATATAGTTTGTAGATACAATTCTAAGAATTTAATTCCTTCCTTTTTCTCTCTCTGTCTGCAACCCCTTCCCCCTAGTTTTAGTTTCTGAGGTAACAACCTTTAACTTTACAATATAAAGTGCTTCAATCTATAAGAAATTCAACTAAAGGGCCCAGCGTGATAGTGTAGCAGTTAAAGTACTCGCCTTGAATGCGCCAGGATCCCATATGGGTGCCGGTTCTACTCCCTGCGACCCTGCTTCTCCTCCAGCTCCCTGCTTGTGGCCTGGGAAAGCAGTTGAGGACGGCCCAAAGCTTTGGGACCCTGCACCCGCATGGGAGGCTTGGGAGAGCTCCTGGCTCCTGGCTTCGGATTGGCGCAGTACCAGTCATTGCGGTCACTTGGAGAGTGAACCGTCGGACGGAAGATCTTTCTCTCCGTCGCTTCTCCTCTCCTTTGTATATCTGTTTTTCCAATAAAAATAAAAAAATCTTTTAAAAAAATTCAACTAAAAACAAAAGGACCCTACTTTAGTGGAAATGTAGATGACACCTGTGAACAATTGACTCAAAGAATGACCATTTCACCCACATTTATTATATTCTTTTTATTTTTAAAAAATATGTTATTTTGTTTTTATTGGAAAGTCCGATATTCAGAGAGGAGGAGTTTGCAGACTAATCCAGAAAGGGACTGTGGCTTGTTTTATTCTGTCTTTTCTACACGACTGGGCTCAGTTCAATAAAAACCAAAGCCCGTAAATAAATTCCTAAAATGCCCATTTAGTTTCAAGTCGGGACGAAATCCTCTCCTTTCAACGACTCCAGTGAGGTCAAGAACACAGATCGCGTTTCCTTCTTCCCGCCCTGCTTCACGGATCGCCATCCCTACTGCCCTGCTAATAAGAAGCCAAGCAAGCCTGAGAAGACTACAATCCCCATCATGCCTCTTGGCAGCGGCACCAAGTATGTCGTAGCGGTTACTCATCCTTCCACTTCCAGGTAGGCGGGGCTTCGGGTCGGGAATGCGCACGCACCGACTTGCCGACGAGACGCGGCGCAGGGGCCCGAGCCGCCGGTACCCGTGGCGTCACGTCGCCCGGTGCTGCCCTCACGCGCTTGCGCACGTCTCAGCGAGCGGCTGGCGGGCGGCGCGCCGCTGCGGAGCCGGAGCCGGAGCCCGAGGCGCGGGCCGGTCCAGTCGGGGCTTGGCGGGGTCGACGGGGCCTCAGGGCCCGGCGAAGAGGGAGCGCGGAGCCAGCTCCTGGACCGCGACGGCTGACTGCGACCGAGCGTCCGGGGTCCTACCGAAGCGATGTTGTGGTTCCAGGGCGCCATTCCGGCCGCCATCGCGTCGGCAAAGAGGAGCGGCGCGGTGTTCGTGGTGTTCGTGGCAGGTGAAGGGGGCGGGGGTCCGGGGTGCGGCGGGCTGGGACGACGGCCTTTCGGGCCTGCCTTCCCTCGCGTTTACCTCGGCCGCGCGTCGGCCGGCTCCGCGTCCCCTTCCCCGCAGCCGGACGAGCGGACGCCCCGACGACCGGCCCCTTCAGGCCTCGGGCGGCCGCGGCCTTGGCTTCTCGGCGCCGGCCAGGCCTGGCCGCGGCCCGCCTCCCTCCCCAGTCCCCCACCCCCACCCGAGGACCGACCTAACGCCCGTGGATTCCTCCCGGGTGGGTGCGGGGTGGGAACGGGCCCTCGGCCTAGCGGTTGGACTTGGTGATTAGTCAGGAAGAAAGCTGTGTCATCGGGGAACCACAAAGAGAAACCACCTGATGGTTGCGGTGGCAGCTGTTAGAGCGTTTGTAAACTTCAGGATGGGGTGGGGAGGTGTAGGGAGGGAGAGAGAGAGAGAGAGAGAGAGAGTGTGTGTGTGTGTGTGTGTGTGTGTGTGTCAACGTGCAGGAATTACTTTGTTCCAAATAGATTTGTCTCCTTCATCGGTCTAGAAGTAGTCGATTTTCAGCTGAATTCCATGTAGTTTCGAGAACGCGTGCCAACTCATTTGCCCCTGTGTTGCTCCATGTCTTAACTGCCTTTAAGAAAAACTTTACGTCTCTGCTTCGGCTGTGACTGCTGTTAATGTGAGGCGTGTTTCTTCAGCTGTTTGTGCTTAATCACGGCTTAGTTAGAACGCATTTCACGAGGTGAAAATGGCTCTCTAATTTTATACGACGGCAGTGGAATACAAGTTGCTGAGATGTTTAACATTGAACTTGAAATTTACAGTTACGCTGACTTTTTGGCTAAGTGCTGTGTAATTGCTTAGCTTGAGTAGCTTCATGTTCTGGGGTGCTGTTTTGGTGCTGTAGTCTCCTTTACTTAAAAAATCCCTGCGGCCATGTAAGAGGAAATGAATTGGTTAAAAGTGAAGACTAAATGATGTTATGCGGTTAGAAATTGCAGTAATGGGTTGATAATATTTAAATGACATTGCTCACATATAATCTGAAATGATCCTGCTGTAGGAGTAGATTTTATTATCCCCATTTTACAGATCATTTAGTGACTTGTACCAAAAAAGAATTTCCGTCTTAAATATGATTGACATCACATTCTGTAACAGCTTCAGGAAAAGTGTTGTTTATTTCTTAAGGAAAAACGAAACACAGTCTGTTTACATAGCCATTCAAGTTGGTGAAGAAATCAGAAAATCTAAGATTATGGTAATTTTTTGGTTTTAATATTTGATGGTGCCCAGACATGATTAAAACGTATTTTGGGGCTAATTATTGAGAAAGAAGAAATGCCAGATTTAATTACCAAAGATTTGGAAAGCAGCAGGATGAGTTTATTAAAATAATTGAAACTTAAAAGTCTTACACCTTGTATTTTGGGCTTTTTGTGTGTAAGTACTTAAGTTGACTTTTTATTAATTAATGACAGTTAAATGTTTACAGGAGACTGTTAACCATAGAACAGAGGAGTCTGTCCCGGAACTTGTTCCTGAAAACAGCTTTTCTAGAGTTGTAGCTAGTTAATCTCCCAAGGCCAAGGAGGATTAATGCCACTGTAGGAATCTACATTATGCTCCTAAAACTGTAACAGACCATTTAGAGCTTTATGATTTTCTTCTACTTTTTTGTTGCTTTCTTTTTAAAAAGGGCTTATTTACTTGAAAGAGAGGTACACAGAGACCATCAGTCCGCTGGTTTACTGCCCACATGGCTGCAGCAACTGGGCGGGCGGGTCCAAAGCCAAGGGCGTCTTCCAGATCTCAATACATGGGTGTAGGACTCAAGCACTTGGGCTGTCAATATTTGTCTTGCTCATAACTTTGAATATATAAGAGAACATAGTTGCGTGTGGTTTTTATTTTTATGTATTTGTGTTCTTAAAGATTTATTTATTTGAAGGCATTAAAAACAGGGAGGAAGGCAGGGAAGGAGATAGTCCGTATACTGGTTCACTCCTGAAATGTCTCTAATGCCCAGGTGGAACCCAGTAGCCTGGAACTCCATCCAGGCTGCCATATGGGTGGCAGGGGACCATGTGCTTGGGCCATCTTCTGAAGGGAAGTTTCTGGTATTTAAATCTATGGCTTACTGTGGGATGCTGGCCTGGCAAGCAGCTGCTTAATATTTCACACCACAATACTGGCCCCCTGTGCTGTTCTTGTTAAGTACCTAAACCAGATACTGTTGGTACCAAGGTAACTGTTTACTTCAGAAATGTTAGGTTACCTATCTAACTTCATAGCATACTTGATAATTTGGTTAAAAGTAATCAGTAAAGGAAATTGATGATCTTTCCATGCAGTATTTTTTTTTTAAAGATTTTATTATTATTATTGGAAAGCCTGATATACAGAGAGGAGGAGAGACAGTGAGGAAGATCTTCCATCCGATGTTTCACTCCCCAAGTGAGCCGCAACGGGCTGGTGCGCGCCAATCTGAAGCCGGGAACCAGGAACCTCTTCCAGGTCTCCCACGCGGGTGCAGGGTCCCAATGCATTGGGCCGTCCTCAACTGCTTTCCCAGGCCACAAGCAGGGAGCTGGATGGGAAGTGGAGCTGCCGGGACTAGAACCGGCGCCCGTATGGGATCCCGGGGCATTCAAGGCGAGGACTTTAGCTGCTAGGCCATGCTGTCGGGCCCTTCCATTCAGTATTAAATATTGAAATTTCCCTGAGGGGAGCATTCACCTTTTTTTACCTCACCTGGTCTAGCAGCTGTTTTCACTAGGCTGAGTCATGGATGGACACTGACAGCAGTGGGAGTGACATTTGGGACCGAGCCACACAATACCATGGCTCTACTGAGATGCACTAGCCCCACAGGCAGATGGTACTCCCAGCTGCTCACATGACAGTCCCCACAGAGGTCCCTCACAGTGTTGAGTCTCAAGGTTAAAATTTACTTACTGACTAGAACTGTTTTTCTTCTTTTAGTATTTAATGTGAAAGTGACACCACCAGTTCACCTGGTTATGTAAACCAGAAGTCTAGAGTCCTTTTGGCCTCTTTCCTCTTGAGTCTTGGCTCCCACTGATCACACATCCTTCCCTCACAGATTCCTTCTGCTTGGTGATGTTCTCTGGTTGCTGTTTGTATGCATTAGCTTTTTCATCCTTCATGACTTGCCTTCAGTGTCATTTCAGAGAGGACTTCCCTGACCATTGTAAAGATGCCCCCTCATTATTTTTTCATGTTTCCCACCAGAACCTTTTTTGTGTCATTGGATTTTAAGCCACATTGAAAGTAGACAGTGTCTCATTTATTTGGTATTTAGTATCTAGTCCAGTCCTAGAAAAAAAATAAGTGTGAAATAAAATAGAGACTATATGAAAGGATGAATGAAAGAGTCCTCATTCTTCACAGCTATGATTGTAGTAATGTTGTTCCTGTATGGAATGATAGCTGGCTCATTTACTTGGAATTTTATATCTGTCCCTACTGTGTGGGCTCTGAAGAAACATTTAGAATGACCTCATTGCAAGTGACAGTTTTCCCTCACTTCGTATTTCTCAATATTTTTAAAAAATGATCACTGAGGGGCCCGGCGGCGTGGCCTAGCAGCTAAAGTCCTCGCCTTGAAAGCCCCGGGATCCCATATGAGCGCCGGTTCTAGTCCCGGCAGCTCCACTTCCCATCCAGCTCCCTGCTTGTGCCCTGGGAAAGCAGTTGAGGACGGCCCAATGCATTGGGACCCTGCACCCGCGTGGGAGACCTGGAAGAGGTTCCTGGTTCCCGGCTTCGGATTGGCGCGCACCAGCCCGTTGTGGCTCACTTGGGGAGTGAATCATCGGATAGAAGATCTTCCTCTCTGTCTCTTCTCCTCTCTGTATATCTGACTTTGTAATAAAAGAAATAAATCTTTTAAAAAAATGATCACTGAATTATTTAAGATTTGATTTATTTTATTATTTTTTTATTGGGAAGTCAGATATACAGAGGGGAAGGTCTTCTGTCTGCTGATTCACTCCCTAAGTGGCCATAGTGGCAGGGGCTGAACCAATCCAGAGCCAGGAACCAGCAGCCTCTTTTGGGTCACCCATGTGGGTGCAGGATCCCAAGGCTTTGGGCCATCTTTGACTGCTTTCCCAGGCCACAGGCAGGGAGCTGGATTGGAAATGGAGTGCTGAAATTAGGACTGGCATCCATATGGGATCCTGGCACGTGTGAGGCAAGGACTTTAGCCACTAGGCCAGCATAATGGGCCCTGTATTTCTCAATATTTGGGCATCTGTTAATGGGGAACCCTTTTGATCTTGGTCTGTGGATGCACTGTAGTTCTGTTTTCCTGTGACCAAATTTATAAAACTCGTATTCATGGATCTCATCTCATAAAAAGCATATATATTCAGCATTACAGTCAAGTAGTGCCAGAAAATTATACCAGACATTTAGCTTTTCTTTCCACAAAGTAAGAAGTGCCTACTATATGCCAGGTAACTTACTATATGCAGAGAGCTATTGTGGAAATTTCAGTCTTAATAGTAGCTGAAGTGACAAACAGTCTTTGCATTTTGGGAACTTCATTGACATTGATGGAGACAATCAGAGTGAACACAGTTAATAACCATAGTAGAGGTGGTGTGGCCTAGCAGCTAGAGTCCTCAACTTGGATGCGCCAGGATCCCATATGGGCGCCGGTTCTAATTCCGGCAGCTCCACTTCCCATCCAGCTCCCTGCTTGTGGCCTGGGAAAGCAGTTGAGGACGGTCCAAAGCTTTGGGACCCTGCACCCATGTGGGAGACCTGGAAGAGGTTCCTGGTTCCCGGCTTCAGATTGGTGTAGCACTGGCCGTGGCACTCACTTGGGGAGTGAATCATCGGACGGAAGATCTTCCTCTCTGTCTCTCCTCCTCTCTGTATATCTGACTTTGTAATAAAATAAATAAATCTTTTAAAAAAATAGTAGAATAAAAGATACAAGTAGTACAGAAAAAATAGCAGGAGGTGGGAGATGGGGAGTATCTACAGGATATCAGGACACAGTAGGTGGTTAAGGAAAAAACTTCCTGAGAGGCTGTTATCTGAGCAAAGAGTTAGGGGAATTTAAACTCAACCATATTGATGAGTGTGGAAGGACATTCCAGACAGAGGAAACAATTATTATTTATTTTTATTTTTATTTTTTTAAAGATTTATTCATTTTATTACAGCCAGATATATGCAGAGGAGAGACAGAGAGGAAGATCTTCCGTCCGATGATTCACTCCCCAAGTGAGCCGCAACGGGCCGATGCGCGCCGATCCGAAGCCGGGAACCTGGAACCTCTTCCGGGTCTCCCACGCGGGTGCAGGGTCCCAATGCATTGGGCCGTCCTCAACTGCTTTCCCAGGCCACAAGCAGGGAGCTGGATGGGAAGTGGAGCTGCCGGGATTAGAACCGGCGCCCATATGGGATCCCGGGGCTTTCAAGGCGAGGACTTTAGCCGCTAGGCCACGCCGCCGGGCCCACAATTATTTTTTTTAAGATTTATTTATTTAGTTGGAAAGGCAGATGTACAGAGAGGAGGAGAGACGGAGAGGAAGAACTTCCATCCGATGATTCACTCCCCAAGTGACCACCACGGCCGGTGCTGTGCTGATCTGAAGCCGAGAGCCAGGAAGTTCTTTCCGGGTCTCCCATGCAGGAGCAGGGTCCCAAAGCTTTGGGCCATCCTCAACTGCTTTCCCAGGGCACAAGCAGGGAGCTGGATGGGAAGTGGAGCTGCCGGGATTAGAACCGGTGCTCATATGGATCCCGGCACATTTAAGGCGAGGACCTTAGCCATTTCCCTGTCATGCCAGGCCCTGAGGAAACAATTATTACAGAGATCTTACAGGTGGATTGTGTTAGTAGCGTAGGAATAAAAAGGAACAGTGGAAAAATTCAAAATAGGTGATAAACTGCCTGTAGCAATGTAGATTTTGCTTTTAAAGATTTATGTATTGTCATTGGAAAGTCAGATAAACATAGATGAGGAGAGATGGAAAGGAAGATCTTCCACCTGCTGATTGACTCCCAAGTGGCTGCAGTGGCTGGCGTTCAGCTGATCTGAAGCCAGGAGCTTCTTCCAGGTCTCCCCCGTGTGTGCAGGGTCCCAAGGCTTTGGGCCGTTCTTGACTGCCTTCCTAGGCCACACACAGGCAGCTGGATGGGAAACCTGGCAGCTGGCACACAAACTGGTGCACAAATCAAATCCCAGCGTGTGCAAGGTAAGGACTTTAGCCTTTAGGCGATATTGTGCTGGCCGGCCATGTAGATTCTCCCTCTGTTTTTTTTTTTTTAGTAATCTTTACATAGTTGATTAGGCCACATAGGGTCAAGGGCTACAGGAAAGTGGGTAAGACCATTGTTGCCACATTATTATTACTTTTTTTCTAGATGTGGAGTAATAAGAGAATAAAAGGAGAAGCCCCACCCAGCCTCCCACCCATCCCACGGGTAGATTCTTACAACTGACTTGTTTTGAGGAATCAGGGAGAAAGGGGTTTTTAAGGGTGTTGCTATGTTAAGAAAATACTCAGCAGGGATACCAGTTAGGAAATATTTGAATCATCTTGGTGAGATGTGGTAGTTTGGATCAGGGTGATAACATTGGAAGTACAGTAAATAGTTACGTTTTTTAATGCATTTTGGAGATAAAGTCAACTGAAAACAAGAATAACAGGTTTTTGGTCTGAAAATAGAAAGAATGATATGCAGTAAGCAGATATCCGGGGTAGGAAAGCAAAGCCTGTATTAAACTGAGGGAAACAAGGTGCCCTCTGGTGCTTTACTTCTGATCCACCCCCCTGCCAACGTCACAGGAAAAGCTGCAATAGAAAAGGCTGTTTGGGCCCTTGCCACCAACATGGGGACCAAATGAAGCTCTTGGTTTGGCTTGGCCCAGCACTGCCTGGTATCACTATTTGGGTAATGAATTTATGGAAGTTAGATCTCTAACTTTATGGAAGTTAATTTATGGAAGTTAGATCTCTTTTTTTTTCTTTAAGAATTATTTATTTTTATTTGAAAGGTAGATTCCACAGAGATTAGGCAAGACGAAGAAAGTCCTCTATCCATTGGTTCACTTTCTAAATGACTGCAATAGTCAGAGCTGAGCTGATCTGAAGCTGGGAGCCAGGAACTTCCTCTAGGTCTTCCATGTGGGTGCAGGATCCCAAGGACCCCGACCATCCTCTGTTGCTTTCCTAGGCATTAAGCAGAGACCTGGATAGGAAGTGGTACAGTCAGGCACAAACCTGCACCCATCTGGGATGCTAGCACCACGTTGTAGAAGGTTAGCTTGTTGCAACACTGTACTGCCCCCATTTTTAAAGATGTATTTTGCTTGAAAGTCAGAGATCTTCCATCCACTGGTTTACTTCCTAAATATTCACAGCAGCCACAGCTGGGCTGGTCTGAAGCTGGGAGTTAGGAGCTTCTTCCAGATCTTCCACGTGGGAGACCTGGGAGATGTGTCTGGCTTTAGCTTGACCAGCCCTATCTGTTGCAGTCATTTGGACAGTTAACCAGTGAATAGAAGACACCTCTCTGTCTCCCTCTGTCACTTTGCCACTCAAATAAATAAAATCTTAAAAATAAAGTTTCATATTTTTAAAAAGGATTTATTTATTTGAAAGGTAGAGTAATCGAGAGGGACTGACATATCCTCCCTCCACTGTCTCATTGCCTGTGTACCTGCAAAAGCCAGGGCTGGCCCTCACTGAAGCCAGAAGCCAGGAGCTTCAGTTGGCTCTCATAAATGGGTGGCAGTTGTGTGAACAGAATGCCGAATTGGAAGTATGGAGTAGCCAGGAGTTGAAATGGCACTCTGATTGAAGATGTGGGCATTCTAGTTGGTGGATTAGCCTGCTGTTCTATAGGGCCTGCTTCTGATCTCATAAAACAAAAAAAGGTGTCCTGAAACCATCTTTGAAAATTTGTACATTAGCTAGGGTTGTTCATTTCCGAGAGAGCATGTATCTCTGCTAACTTCAGAAATACTTGTCAGTGACTTAGTCACATTTCCTTTTGCCTACCAGTAAGTGGTTATGCAAAGTCGCATGGCTCTGAATTTGAAGCAGTGCCTTCATAGAAGTTTTTCAACATTTTTGTTTGTTGTGGAATAATGTACAGTGTATGAAATGAGTGCATGTGAAATGACAACTTGATGAGTTTTTGCATATGGGAATTACTATATATCTGTAATCTAGATCACATTACAGGACATTTTAGCGCTGTAGAAAATATTCCCTTTCCCAGTCAGTAACATCTTTCCCCTGCGGCAAGATAGCCACTAAGCTAAATTCTTTGACCACAGCTTTTAAAATTAGCACTCTACAGTAAAGATGAGGCCGAAACTAAAATCAAAGATAGACCTGCCTTTTTCTACCCTGGAGAAATTTTGGAAAATGAATTACGTTGTGGAGACATTGAATTTAACACCAAGATGGCACATTAAGGAAGAGTATGCTACTTTATTTCCTAAACTTATGTGTGCAAAAGCCAAAGTAGATGCTATGCATTCCTTCCGATGATTTCTTATTTTAACATTTTTGTACCATAATTTAAACAACATCTTTCAGAAAACATGTGCTATCATCTAACTAGTACTTTTTGTTTTTACTTCTATTATGTGAAAAGTGTATGCGGTTATATTTCATTTCATGGAAAATTTAGTTTTAAGAATTGATAGAAAATAGTGTTTGTGGGATTGTGCCTTACTGGAAGTTTCAGTTTTTAGGGAAGAGAATCAACAGTCTTTGAAATATTTTACAGGTGATGATGAGCAGTCTACACAGATGGCTGAAAGTTGGGAAGATGAGAAAGTGACAGAAGCATCTTCAAACAGTTTTGTTGCTATTAAAATTGATACCAAAAGGTTTGCTTATGTTTTAATATTCATTGCTTTGTATTTTTTGTAATCATGGTCTTTGACTGTAAAATTACTCAATTTTTATTAGTAGGCATTTTGAATTTTATAAAAGAATATTATATTATTGCAGGCATAGGAAGTTGCAGTCATTGTATGTTATTAGGGGATAAGATTATATTCAAGCATATTTAATATTCTGTTGAGAAAGCAACATGACAGATTTTAACTCCTTTTAAAGGCCCTAGATCCAGACACCAAAGGCTGTGGATTGTGAGTGCAAAAGGTTCTTTATAAAACACTGAAAAAGAAAATTCTTTTTTCTTCTCCCAGTTGATTGCTGCATCTGAACTAGAAATTTCAGAATAATATTTCTGATTAGTAAATTTTTTACTCATTTATTTGTTTAAAAGGCAGAAGAAGAAAGAGGGAAAGAGAAATCTTCCATCTGCTGGTTTACTGCCCGGATGGCCACAATGGCTAGGGCTGGGCCAGGCTGAAGCCACGAGCCTCATCAGGTTCTCTCATGTGGGTAGGAGGCCCATGCACTTGGCCCAGCCTCTGTTGCTTTCCTGGGTTCATTAGCAAGGAGCTAAATCAGAAGTGGAGCAGCCTAGGGTTAAACTGGTATCCTTATATGATGCTGATGCTACAGACTGAGACTTCACCCACTGTGCCACAGACCACAGTACAGAAAATTGTATAAATTTAGCTTAGTATGTGGAAAACAGTTGGATTCACCTAATAATTCTGTTTAATTTTGTTTTACAGTGAAGCCTGCCTGCAGTTTTCACAAATCTGTATCCTTTCAATGAAGAATTGGCTGTTTGTGTGAAAGAGTGTGTGTGCTTATTTACTGCTTATTTCCCTTGTGGTTAACTGATGAAGTTCAGACGTTTATTCATTTTTCTTTAGGAAGTCATGTTTTCTTCTAATGGAAACTTGATATTACTGTTGGTTTTGAGTTAATGTTTTGTAAATCAGGAGGGAATAAGGAAATGTATCTGATCAGTAATATGTTGGAACACTTTGGTTAGAATGTTAGAAAGTAGATGCCAGGGCCCTGCGCAGTGGTCTAGTGACTAAAGTCCTCGCCTTGAACCCATATGGGCACTGGTTCTAATCCTGGCAGCCCCGCTTCCCATCCAGCTCCCTGCTTGTGACCTGGGAAAGCAGTCGAGGACAGCCCAAAGCCTGGGATCCTACACCCGTGTGGGAGACCTTGAGGAGGTTCCTGGCTCCGGGCTTCGGATCGTCGCAGCACCGCCCGTGACGGTCACTTGGAGTGAATCATTGAATGGAAGATCTTCCTCTCTGTCTCTCCTCTCTGTATATCTGACTTTGCAATAAAAAATAAATAAATTAAAAAAAAAAAGGAAAAAAAAAAGTAGATGCCAAGTGGCAGCTTGTAGCCAGATGGATATTAAAGTTATGATAGAGGAGAATGTGTTCTTTACTCAAGGGTGGTATGCAATAGAATTATTTTACATAGACTACAGCCATGTTAGGGTAGTGTGAATTTTATAAACATTAACAGATTACATTGTGAAAGAAATAATTTTTTAAGTTTTCCTTCTGCTTTACATGGATTGTTAACCTTAATTAAACTGTGCAGATCCAGTGGTCTGTGTTCCATCCAGTTTTTTTATTGGAGATAGTGGGATTCCCTTGGAAGTAATAGCAGGGAGCATTTCTGCAGATGAGCTTGTTAAAAGAATTCACAAAGTCCGACAGGTGAGAAGGAACAGAACTGCTCTTTGCATAATTAAGGAAAAAATGGGATGTCAAGAATTTAATGGTAGTGTTTTTAGTCTTTCTATAGCGTTATGCTGTTATAGTAAGTGCCATCTTCCTGAACTAAAAAATTGCATTATGAAGTTGCACAGATGCCTATACCTAATAATAGGAGATACTTGAAGATGCTTATGAAGAGTAGAATTAAAGACGAGTTTATTTTGTTACAAAGACATTTGACATTTTTGAATTTTCCGTACACATTTTCCACAAACTTTTAGAAGCATCTCATAGCTGAGTGACCTGTAACTCTTACCTCTCGTCTTACTCTGTTAATACACTTCATCATTGTTTTGTTGTTGTAAGAGTGTAGCTGTCATATCAAGTCCCTAACTTTAAATGCTTTAAGAACTTTATACTCAGTAATTTCTTGTTTCTATCCATTTTTAGCAAATGGCTATTATAGCCTTTTAAGTTTTTCTTTGTATTCTGATTTGAAGAGAAATCAGTACTGTGCATAAACTTTTTAATGCACTTGTTAGCTTCAGTTGAATGCCACAATACAGTTCTGATATTTATTGCATTTCTTAGATTCCTGTACTTGTGACAGTTTAATATTTTTCTTAAAGCTTATAAAATGGGCTTAATACTTATTTTGGACTTGTAAGCTGATATAGATTTAGATTCCTGTCTTTTCATTAAGCTCTGGTTTGTTTCCTTCCTAGATGCACTCATTGAAAGGTGAAACATCGGTGGCTAACAGCAGCCAGTCAGAAGGCTCAGTCTCCGCTCCGTCTGCCTCGTGTGAACCTAATGACACTTTGGATAACTCTCAGTCCAGAAGTGAGCATTGTGAGACGTCATCCAGTTCTAATACAAAATCAGATACTGCAGCAGGTAATTTAAAATACAGCTTTTTGGCTATAAGAGAAATATTCCCAGGGTGGGAGTTTGGCACAGTCGTTAGGATGCTGTTGGGAATGCTTGCATCTTGTTTGGGAGACACTGAATTTGGTATCCCAGCACTGCTTGTTACATAGCTTCTACTAGTGAGCAGTGTGGCAGGAGGCAGGTGATAGCTTAAAAACTTGGTTCCCTGCAATGCGTATGGCACCTGGTCTGAGGTCTGCTCTGCTGACTTTTGCCATATCCAATTCAGCTACTGTGGAATTTGAAGCTGTGCATTAATGATCACTTTCACTCTTTGCATGCTTTTCACTTAAAATATGGATAAATGATTTTTTTAAATGAAAAAAGCATTTCTTTTCATTGTAAACGTTTTTGATTAGTATTTTTCTAAGAAATATTTTGTGGTTCTTTTCTCATTTAACTTAAAATTTATTTATATTTTAAAAATGTATTTATTTTTATTGGAAAGTCAGATCTACAAAGAGGAGGAGAGACAGGAAGATCTTCCATCTGATGGTTCACACCCAAGTGACTGCAATGGCTGGAGCTGAGCCTATCCAGAGCCAGGAGCCAGGTGCCAGGTGCCTCCTCCAGGTCTCCCATGCCGGTTCAGGGTCTCAAAGTTTTGAGCCATCCTTGGCTGCTTTCCCAGGCCACAGGCAGGGAGCTGGATGTGAAGCGGTGCAGCTGGGACACGAACTTGTGCCCGAATGGGATCCAGGTGTGCGTAAGATGAGGACTTTATCCACAATGCTACCGCACTGGGCCCAATTTAATGTGAATTTTAAAGATTATCTCCAATGTATTAGTAGCAAAGAGGATAAAGTGAATGTACCCTTCATTACCAAGGAATCAAACCACAAGAGTTGATTTATAATTTCTGCTAATACACTGTTTTTCAAATATCAAGACAGATAGTGATTTTGTAAGTCTCTCCAAGTTTAAAGTTGTGAACAATTTTTCTTTCAAAAATTTATGTATTCAAGACAGAGTAGGCCCAGCGCAGTAACCTAGCAGCCAAAGTCCTCTCCTTGCATGCACCAGGATCCCATATGGCACCAGTTCTGATCTTGGCAGCCCCACTTCCCTCTTCTTGGGACAGTAGCAGAGGACGGCCCACAGCCTTGACCCTGCACCCACGTGGGAGACCCGGAAGAAACTCCTGGTTCCTGGCTTTGGATTGGTTCAGCTCTGGCTGTTGGGGCCACTTGGGGACTAAATCAGCAGATGGAAGATTCTTATCTCTGTGTCCTTTCCTTCTATATATCTGACTTTCAAATAAAAATAAGATAAATAAAAAAAAAAAAAGCAGAGGGAGGGAGAATGAGCTATCACCTGCTGCCTCTTGGGGTGTACATCTGTAGAATGTTGGAATCTAGACAGAAAGGAGAACTTAAGCACATGCGCTCTGATCGGGGATGTGGGTGTTGCAAAGGGATCACAACACCTGAGCCACATACTCACTCAAGATAACTAAAAAATGGCAAAATCCCCACAAATCCATAGTCCCTTATCAAAGATAGATAGTTTTACTGTATTTTTTTATTCTGTTAGAATTATGGTCTTATCTGTTGCTATGGGTTGATGAGATTATTAATACATAAAGAACTTAGGAGTAGGCTTTTTTTTTTATTTTATTTGGTAATCTTTACATAGTTGATTAGGGCACAAAGGGTCAAGGGCTACAGGCAAGTGGATAAGACCATTGTTTCCACATTGTTTTTTTCCTGTATCTGGGGTAAGAGAGGAGATGAAGGGAAAAGCCCCACCCAGCCTTTCACCCATCCCTGGGCCCAGTGTGGGCATGCTCCGAGGTTAGGAGTAGGCTTTTTTTGTGTTGTGTGTGGTTTCCAATAGTATGAAGGTTGCACATCCTCCTAGTATTATGTAAATATTCCTCTCTTCCTTTTATTTTCATTAAATGGTTAAAGCTACAGGCTTAAGTTATTTTGTTTTAGCAAGAATTCCTTTAAAATACATACGTAATGATGTATGTATCCGTTGGAAGACACATTCTACCTAATAATCCAGCTGACTCTTTAAACCTAGAGGCAGAATTTTCCCTGATTTTCATTACGTTTGGATTTTAATATATATATATATTTTTTTTTAAAGATTTATTCATTTTATTACAGCCAGATATACACAGAGGAGGAGAGACAGAGAGGAAGATCTTCCGTCTGATGATTCACTCCCCAAGTGAGCCACAACGGGCCGATGCGTGCCTATCCGAAGCTGGGAACCTGGAATCTCTTCCGGGTCTCCCACGCGGGTGCAGGGTCCCAATGCATTGGGTCGTCCTCGACTGCTTTCCCAGGCCACAAGCAGGGAGCTGGATGGGAAGTGGAGCTTCTGGGATTAGAACCGGCGCCCATATGGGATCCCGGTGCGTTGAAGGCGAGGACTTCAGCCGCTAGGCCATGTTGCCGGGCCCAATACATATTTTTAATTTTTTTGAAAGGCAGAGTTACAGAGAGATCGGGAAAGACACATCTTTCTGCTAGTCTGCTCCCCACATGACTGAAGTGGCCAGGGCTGGGCCAGACCAAAGCCAAGAGCCAGAGCCTCTTCCTAGCTTCTTGGTGTTGTTACAGGGTTCCGAACACTTAGAGGCACAAGCAGGGAGCTGGATCGATAGTGGTGCCTCTGGGCCTCAAATCTGTGTCCATATGGAATGCAGGCAACACTGGTGGAAGTTTCGCCAGCCAGCCATGCTACAGAGCTAGTCCCTGGTTAGGATTTTATCAGTTGTTTTTGGTTCATTGAGATTTTTTTCTTACTGTAGAACTTCCTATTTAGTAATTATCAGTCAAATATGACTACAATAAGCTGTTTCACTCGGTTGTGGGTTACTCATAAAGTTAGAAATGTATAGTGTGTACCTTTGAGTCATTTATAAAGTACCAGAGAGACAATTCTGTTATTATAAGTAGAAAGCTTCCTTTTTGACATATGTTCACTTTTTATCATTCAGTGATCCACTTCATTCTGCTATCCCATGTTTTTTTCCCTAGCTTGTTTAGTAGATATCTGCAGAAGTTTTTTGTTTTTTGTTTTTTTTTTTTTTTAAAGATTTATTCATTTTATTACAGCCAGATATACACAGAGGAGGAGAGACAGAGAGGAAGATCTTCCGTCCAATGATTGACTCCCCAAGTGAGCCGCAACGGGCCGGTACGCGCCGATCCGATGCCGGGAACCTGGAACCTCTTCCGGGTCTCCCACGTGGGTGCAGTGTCCCAATGCATTGGGCCGTCCTCAACTGCTTTCCCAGGCCACAAGCAGGGAGCTGGATGGGAAGTGGAGCTGCCGGGATTAGAACCGGCGCCCATATGGGATCCTGGGGCTTTCAAGGCGAGGACTTTAGCTGCTAGACCACGCCGCCGGGCCCAGAAGTTTTGTTGATATCAAGATACATTATGTTCTTGGCATTCATTTTATTTACTAAAGAAGGGTGGTTGATTTCCTCCCTAATGCACAGTGGCTGCCAGAGGTTATCAGTTGTTATCCAAGAGTTGAAATCACTGCTGTGCTGGTAGATGTTTTAACAGAAAGTTCTATGGAATAATTAAAGCACTTATTGTGTGCTGGTCTGTTTTTTTTTTTTTTTTTTTAATTTATTTATTTTTATTGCAAAGTCAGATATACAGAGAGGAGAGACAGAGAGGAAGATCTTCGGTCCGATGATTCATTCCCCAAGTGAGCACAACAGCTGGTGCTGCGCTGATCCGATGCCGGGAACCTGGAACCTCTTCCAGGTCTCCCACGTTGGTGCAGGGTCCCAAAGCATTGGGCCGTCCTCGACTGCTTTCCCAGGCCACAAGCAGGGAGCTGGATGGGAAGTGGAGCTGCCGGGATTAGAACCTGTACCCATATGGGATCCCGGGGTATTCAAGGCAAGGATTTTAGCTGCTAGGCCATGCCGCTGGGCCCTTTTTTTTTTTTTTAAGATTTATTTTTATTGGAAAGTGGATATACAGAGAGGAAGAGAGAGAGAGAAGAGGATCTTCATCCGATGGTTCACTCCCCGAGTGAGCACAACGGCTGGAGCTGAGCCAATCCAAAGCCAGGAACCTGGAGCCTCTTCCCAGGTTAGAAGCAGGGAGCTGGATGGGGGAAACAAGGCTGCCGGGATTAGAACCGGTGACCATATGGGATCCCAGCACGGTCAAGGCGAGGACTTAAACCGCTGCGCTATCGCGCCATGCCCAATATGTGCTGGTCTTAAAGTGTTCTAAGTATTTTTAATTTTATTAATTGTTGTTCCTCATAACAACCACATGAGGTTTAATTATCCCCATTTTGAAGATGAGGCACAGAGAGATTAAATAATTTACTGAAGTGGCCAAGCAAGTCTTGGATCCAGGCATTGTGGCTCCAAAGTCCTTATTCTTCGATAGATGTTAATTTTTGCTTTAAGATTTATTTTTATTGGAAAGGCATATTTACAGAGAGAAAGGGTGACAGAAAGATCTTCTATCCACTGGTTCACTCCCCAAATGACTGCAATGTCCAGAGCTGAGCCAAAACCAGGAGCAGGTGCTTCTTCTGGGTGACCTAATGGGTGGAGGGTCGGGTTTTAAGGTGGTGGGCTGTCTTCCACTACTTTCCCAAGCCATAGGCAGGGAGCTGGAAGGGAAGTGGAACAGCCGGGAGGTGAACTGGTGCCCATATGGGATGCTGGTGGTCCTGGAGTTAGAGGATTAGCCAATTGAGCCAGTGCACTGGGCCCCATACATGTTACTTATAAAGAACAGGTGGTCAAAAGTATGTAACAAGGTTTTGAAAGAAAAGTACCAGGTCTCATCTATCCTCAGGAATAGGCAAGGACAAAATTCTTCTCTTCAGGAATCCTTAGTAACTGTACAGATAAAAGATTTTCTCTGAAGAATTACTCTGAGTAGCAGGAACAGATCCCTTCATAGACCAAGATGATTCTAGAAGCATACCTACATCAGACTTGGCTCTAAGATACAGTAGCCATGGCAACATGTGTTTGTTTCAGTTAGGAGTGAGTGCAAGTAGAAATTTAGACCTTTACCTGCAGCAGCTTCTGTAAGTGCTCACTAGCTACGTGTAGCTGGTGACTAATATTTTGGACAGTATAGGTAATGGGCTGTGCTACTCTAGAGTGAAGCTTAGTATTGGCCAGATCTTTCGCCACATAGCTATTTCTGCATGTTGCACCAATGACTTTGGGTGGCTGGGGTAACTACCTTTTTTTCATTCATACACCATTTTGTCTAGATCCAAACTTCAGAAAGCTTAATAATAGCTCATTTCTTATCTGCTGCTCTGTGCTGGGGTAAGTATGTAATATTCAAGAAATAGGATTATTAATAGATGTCATAACCCAGAAGATTTCTATCTTAAAAATTACATTAAATGCAGTATTCTTATTTCTTTTTATTTATTAATTAAGGAGGAGAAAGTTCAGGCCGTGCTGCTGCCTCTCGGGAGCCTATTGCATGTTCAAGTCAGAGACCTGCAGAGGATCTCACCGTCAGAGTTGAAAGGTTTGCTCTTACCTTTGCACTTATTTTGTTAAAAAAAAGTGGTTTTCAGTTTATTTGTTTACACATCAGAATTACAAAGGGAAAGACAGATCTTCCATTTTTCTGGTTCACTGCTGAGATGGGCACAGTAGCAAAGGATGGGTCAGGCTGAGGCCAAGAGCTTCACCAGGTCTCATCCGTGGGGGAGCCCAAGTACTGGGCTATCTTCGACTGCTTTTCTAGACCATTAAGAGGAACTTGGAGCAGAAATGGAGCAGCCAGAATTCAAACTGGCACCCATTTGGGAAGCCAGCTTTGCAGGTAATAGCTTTACCTGCTCCACTGAAGTGCTTATTTTATTAATTAGAATAAAAGCAAGAATAACACAAATGGAATTTCAGAATTCTGCATTTTTGATAAGTTGAGCTGCCGAGATTAGAACCAGCGCCCATATGGGATCCCAGCGTGTTCAAGGCAAGGACTTTAACTGCTATACCACCGCACTGGGCCCTATGCTGTGATTTTTAACAGCTGTGTGAATTAATGGTTAGTAGGTAGATAATTTTTTTTAAAGAACAGTACATTTTTTTTGAAGGATTTATTTATTTTTATTGGAAACTCAGATACAGAGAGAGGAGGAGAGACAGAGACAAAGATCTTTTGTCCTGTGATTCACTCCCCAAGTGACCACAGTGGCCGGAGCTGAGCCCATCCAAAGCCAGGAGCCAGGAGCTTCTTCTGGGTCTCCCACATGGATACAGGGTCCCAGGGCTTTGAGCTGTCCCCGACTGCCTTCCCAGGCCACAAGCAGGGAGCTGGATGGGAAGCAGGGCCGTTGGGATTAGAGACAGCGAGCGTATGGTATCCCGGTTCGTGTAAGACTTTAGCCGCTAGACTGCTGCGCCAGGCCTGGTAGATAACTTTTTTAAGAAAGATTTGTTTGAGAGTCAGAGGTCTTCTGTCCCTCAGTTCATTCCCCAAATGCCCACAACACATGGAGTGTGCCAAGTTGCAGCCAAAAGCCAAGAGCTAGGACTTCTGGGTCTGTCATGTAGTGCAGGGGCCTAAGCACTTGGGCCATCCTGCAGTACTCTCTCCCAGACACATTTTTAGGGGACTGAATTGGCGATGGAGCATCCTGAACTTACTCTGACACCTATATGGGTGCCAGTGCAGCAGGCAGCGGCTTCAACCCTCTACACTGTGTTGCTGGTCCTTTAGGCAGATTTTTCACTGCCAAGGTTTGTTTTTACTTGAGAGAGTTGAGAGAGAGAGAACTTCTGTTTATTGGGTCACTCCCCAAATGGCTGCAGTAGTAGGAGCTGGTTGTGTCTGAAGTTGGGAGCCAGGAACAACTTCTCTGTTTCCCACGTGGGT
The DNA here is from genome assembly GCF_030435755.1 of Ochotona princeps. Taxonomy (NCBI): domain Eukaryota; kingdom Metazoa; phylum Chordata; class Mammalia; order Lagomorpha; family Ochotonidae; genus Ochotona; species Ochotona princeps. The sequence continues at coordinate 20,415,266 of NC_080836.1, forward strand.
GCAGGGGCCCCAGGCCTTGAGCCGCCCTCTGTTGCTTTCCCAGGCTATGAGCCAGGGGAGAGCTAGAGTGGAAGTGGAGCTCCTGGGACACGAACCAACACCCATATGGGGACAGAATATTCTTAATGCTTACTTGAAAACATGTTGTATTATATGGAAATTTTAGAAATTGTTTAGAGTTGATATTTTCTTGTTCATGACAGTGTTTTGAGCAAATGGGGTTCATAATGGTCAATTACATTTGAGTTTTTGAGTTTGCCTATGATTCAGTAAAAGCAGCTTCACTTCAGCAAAACCTAGGTTTTGATTGTTGTTCGGTGGGTTTGCAGCATAGTCAGACCCTGAGGTGAAAAGCAGGGACGGTCCTCTCACAGTGGGGAAGTGACGGCACATGGTGCAAGGCTGAAAGGGCAGCAGCAGGGAGCCCATGACCTCAGGATCATCCTTTCAGCACCCGGTTTCCTGCTCTGCACCCTGACCTCTACCACGTGGCATAGCAAGAAGATGAGAAAAAAATACGGTGAAGAACTTGAAAACCTGGGGCCAAGCTGGGATGGCAGGAATGCTGTTTAGGTGCAGAGGAATAAGTGGGTAGTTCTGTTATTGTTTCTTAATAGTTCTTATTGCGGTATAAGAGCTTGTCAACTACCTATATGGCTCTACAATTGGAGTATCGCACCATTTTCACCTAAAGTTTTTACATGTATACATTGGTGGTGATGTGTTTTATTTAGTGTATACATATGCTAAAAGGCATATAAGAAAGTACTTAAATTTCCTCTGCAAGAGGAATACTAATAAATATTGTTAACAGTATTGACAGGATATTAACAGTGAAATTGAGTGAAATATAGACAGACTTGATACTGAAACAGTTTCTATTGGAAAGTAATTTTTTACTGCTTACATACCTTTTCAGAAATTTAACTCATTCAGTAATAGAATTAAAATCTTATGAGTACTTTAGATTTTTGTTGCTAAAATGAACTTATCAGATCTAATAAATCAATGAAACTGAAACCTCAGTCCTAATACTAATCAATCTGAGGTCCTACATGTTGTTATTCTGATTTCATACTCAGGGATTTTGTTCCTTTTGTGGATTCATTCGTTGATAATGATAACTAATAATTACAACCTATGAAATGTTTTATACCAGATTTCTTTTATCCCTCAGAGTTGCCCTTCCTCCTTGCCATCCCTGCGGTAAAGCATCTGATGCTCTCCTAGCTCCAGCACATCACCTTCCATCCTCTGCAGCATCGGTGCTGGTTTCCCTCTCAGAACTGAGATGCTTTCTCTGACCCAGATTAACTTGGAACCATCAATCCTGTGTATGATCTTGCTGTGGTCTAGGTCTATTATTTATTTCCTAGGTTCTTGCCTCTTAAAGCACTTTTTAAAAAAGATTTATTTAATTTTCTTATTGCGAAGTCATATATATAGAGAGGAGGAGAGACAGTAAAGAAGATCTTCCGTTTGATGTTTCACTCCCTAAGCGACTGCAATGGCCAGTACTGCGCCAATCCGAAGCCGGAAACCAGGAACCTCTTCTGGGTCTCCCACACGGGTGCAGGGTCCCAAAGCTTTGGCCCGTCCTCGACTGCTTTCCCAGGCCACAAGCAGGGAGCTGGATGGGAAGTGGAGCTGCCAGGATTAGAACCGGGGCCCATATGGGATCCCGGTGCGCGCTCAGTGTGAGGACTCCTAGCTGCTAGGCCATGGTGCTGGGCCATACAAAAGTATTTTAAGCACAGACACCAGCAACTTAAAAAGTGGTAAGGTTTATTCAGAAGGTGAGGAATGCTGAGAGCCATGGGCCTTGTGCAGGTACAAGGCCAGGAAGGGAAAATGTTACTGAGAGAGAGGCTTCTGTTGTCCATCCTTCGTGTGTGCAGACAGCCAGCCCCTCTTCATTATGGGCTTTAAAGGGAATGGCTGTGTAACACTGAACCTGTCATGTCAGATCCCAGCTCAGATTATGTCTTTCTGTCATTCTGCCTGTGGAATTAGTCAAACCATAAATAAATACATCTTTTTGAAAGTTGCTGCTTTTTTTCTTTTAAGATTTATTTAATTTTGTTTGAAAGGCAGAGTGAGGAAGAGACAGAAACGTCTTCCATTTATTCTTTCATTCCCCAGATGCTCTCAGCAGCTGGAGCTGAGCCAACCTGAAGCCAGGAGCCAGAGCTGCTTCTGGTTCTCCCATATGGGTACAGGGCCCCAAGCATCATTTTATGCTGCTTTCCCAGCCATATTATTGCAGAGCCAGATTGGAAGTGGAGCAGCTGGGTCTTGAACTGATGCTTATGGGGGATGCTGGGCTATAACACTGGTCCCTGTAAATATTTTTTCAAGTTTGTAGAAATGCAGAATTTAGAAATGTTTATTTTTTGCCCAAAACTTTTGAAATGATTGCATAATTTTTCAGTAATGTGTTTTGCATAAAAAAGATTTATTTTTATTTGAAAGTAAGATATACAGAGAGGAGGCGATACAGAGATATTTTTCGTCTGCTTATTCACTCCCCAAGTAGCCTCAACAGCCAGAGCGGCGCCCATCTGAAGCCAGGAGCTTCTTCTGGTCTCCCATGCAGATGCAGGGTCCCAAGGCTTTGGGCCATCCTTGACTGCTTTCCCAGGCCACAAGCAGAGAGCTGGATGGGAAGTGGGGCTGCTGGGATTAGAACCGGCACCCATTTGGGATTCCGGTACATTTAAGGCGAGGACTTCAGCCGCTAGGCTACCACGCCATGCCCTGTAAACTTTTTGAGACTCTTTAGATGAATGGATTTAAATTTTTTTTTTTTTAAAGATTTATTTTATTTTTTTTATTACAAAGTCAGATATACTGAGAGGAGGAGAGATAGAGAGGAAGTGGAGCTGCTGGGATTAGAACCAGCGGCCATATGGGATCAAGGCGAGGACCTTAGCCACTAGTCCACGCTGTCAAGCCCGATTTAAAATTTTTATATGCCAAAATAAATTTTATTTAATTACATTTTCTGTAAACTTTTCAAAATACCTTCATATGTAGTACTATCAGCTTCAATTTATTTGAAATGCTTCCAACACCTTCATCTTTTTTTCTAATTTGTTTGAAAGTTACAGACACTTTATTTCATCCCTAACTAGCTAAGCATGTATCTGCTAAGTGGCTGAAGCTCTGTTGATTCTGAGCAAGAGATCTAGTCTGTGCTGTGGCTAGTGCCAAGGAAGGCAAAGTGACCATCAAGAAATGTCCAAATGCCAGAGTGATGAAGCAACTAGGTGCAATGTAGATTTTCAACTATATTAAAATAAAATTACTTGTCGTTTCCTCAGAATTATAGCACTGGTATATAATTTTAAAAATAGAGGTAGTTGTGGGTCCAGTGTGATAGCGTAATGGCTAAAGTCCTCGCCTTGCACGCTCCATGATCCAAAATGGCACCAGTTCTAATCCCGGCAGCCCCGCTTCCCATCCAGCTCCTTGCCTGTGGCCTGGCAGTGCAGTCAAAGACAGCCCAAAGCTTTGGGACCCTGCACCCGCATGGGAGACCTGGAAGAGCTCCTGGTTCCAGATTGGCTCAGCTCCAGCTGTTGCAGCTGCTTAGGGAGTTAATGATCAGATAGAAGATCTCCCTCTCTGTGTATGTATGCCTTTCCAATAAAATTAAATTAAAATCTTTAAAAAAATAGAGGTAGTTTTAGATATTAGCATAGTACTATTATAACAGTAAAAAAATATTATGCATTAATGCAGTGAGATTGTGGTCCATATTCAGATTTCCCCAATTGACCCAATAATGTTCTTTGTGACATTTCCCCCCTGATTCAAGATCCAGCCGAGGAACTCTCCCCATTTTTGTTTGTATTTTTAAATGAATTAGACGTTTTGAAACAGACTAGTTGTTTCCAGAATGTTCCTTGTCCAGTACTTGTCCCATTATTCAACTTAGCTTTTGAAATATTTATGTAATGTTTTGTCCTTATCCTTACCAACCTCAGGAGACAAATAGTGTCATATTTATGCATTATTGATGATGTTAATCATTTGATTTGTGTGATTTATAGTGGATGTCTTCATTATAAATTCATCTCTTTTCCTTATTGATTAGTAAGTTATCTATGGGGTAAATTATGGGTTTTTTTTGAAGATTTATTTTTATTGGAAAGGCGATATACAGAGAGGAGGAGAGACAGAGTGGGAGAGCTCCATCCGATGGTTTACTTCTCAAGTGGACACAACAACTGGAGCTGAACCAATCTGAAGCCAGGAGCTAGGAGCCCTTCCGGGTCTCCCATGTCAGTGCAGGGTCCCAATTCTCTGGGCCGTCCTCAACTGCTTTCCCAGGCCACAAGCAGGGAGCTGGATGGGAAGCAGGGCTGCCGGGAGTGGAACAGGCGACCATATGGGATCCTGGGCATTCAAGGAGAGTAATTTAACCACTACGCTATCATTCCAGACCCTGAAATAGTAAATTGTTGATCACAACTTGTTCCTAGTGTTGTTGGCATCCATTGAATTTTTTTTTTGATGAATTATTTTGTTGGGAGATAAAAATGATTGTAAAAAATGTTTACTTGTTTTGAGAGGAAGAGAGAGGGAGGGACAAAGGTATTTCCTCCCCTTTTGTGTTTTTTTTTTTTTTTTTAAAGATTTTATTGTTACTGCAAAGCTGGATATACAGAGAGGAGGAGAGACAGAGAGGAAGATCTTCCATCTGATGTTTCACTTCCCAAGTGAGCTGCAACGGGCCGATGCGCGCCGATCCGATGCTGGGACCAGGAACCTCTTCCGGGTCTCCCACGCTGGTGCAGGGTCCCAATGCATTGGGCCGTCCTCGACTGCTTTCCCAGGCCACAAGCAGGGAGCTGGATGGGATGGGAAGTGGAGCTGCCGGGATTAGAACCGGCGCCCATATGGGATCCCGGGGCTTTCAAGGCGAGGACTTTAGCTGCTAGGCCACGCCGCCGGGCCCTCCTGGTTTATTTTTGAGGTGACTGCAATGGCCAGGGTGAAGACAGGAGCTTCTCTGGGTCTCTCATGTGGGTGGCAGGGGTGCCAAAATTTGTGTCCTCTTCCATAACTTTTCCAAGGCTGTTAGCGACGAGCTGAGTCAGATGTGGAGCAGGCAGAACATGGCATTGCAAGTGGAAGATTCATCCATTATAGGGCAGCCCCTTTCTGGTAATTTTCTAGATTTTAACATTTCAATTACAATTTGAGATGTAATTCATATACCATGAAAGTTGATGTTTATATTCAGTGACTTTTAGTAGTTTATCAAAATTCTATGACTTAAGATTGTGTTACTTTAGAATCATTAGCTTCTATTTTTTTCAAAACCAACCAGAGATGGAGTTCCCATTTTTCCCCCTCTCCAAGAGCTTTAACAGTCCAAAGGAAAAAGACCCTAAATTACCTAACTTGGTGTGAATAAGTGGCTATAAACAGTAGTTGTATGTTGAATGGAAAAAATGACAATTTGATTCATATACAGTAAATTTAGAAGTAATCACAGATCATTAAAACTGTAGAATAGGGCCTGGCGCCATGGCCTAGCAGCTAATGTCCTAGCCTTGAACGCACCGGGATCCCATATGGGCTCCGGTTCTAATCCCGGCAGCTCCACTTCCCATCCAGCTCCCTGCTTGTGGCCTGACTTTGTAATAAAAATAAATAAATCTTTTAAAAAAAAAAAGTCAGATATACAGAGTGGAGGAGAGACAGAGAGGAAGACCTTCCGTTTGATGATTCACTCCCTCGTGAGCGCAACGGCTGGTGCTGCACTGATCTGAAGCCGGGAACCAGGAACCTCTTCCAGGTCTCCCACGTGGGTGCAGGGTCCCAAGGCTTTGGGCCATCCTCGACTGCTTTCCCAGGCCACAAGCAGGGAGCTGGATGGGAAGTGGAGCTTCTGGGATTAGAACCGGTGCCCATATGGGATCCTGGTGTGTTCAAGACGAGACCATTAGCTGCTAGGCCATGTTGCTGGGCCCTAGAATAACATTCTTTTTTTTTTTTAAAGATTTATTCATTTTTTTACTGCCAGATATACATAGAGGAGGAGAGACAGAGAGGAAGATCTTCTGTCCGATGATTCACTCCCCAAGTGAGCCGCAACGGGCCGATGCGCGCCAATCCGAAGCCTTGAACCTGGAACCTCTTCCAGGTCTCCCACACGGGTGCAGGGTCCCAATGCATTGGGCTGTCCTCAACTGCTTTCCCAGGCCACAAGCAGGGAGCTGGATGGGAAGTGGAGCTGCCGGGATTAGAACCGGTGCCCATATGGGATCCCGGTGCGTTCAAGGCTAGGCCACGCCGCCGGGCCCTAGAATAACATTCTTAATCATTGGGTTTTTTAAGGTATATAACAGTTTTATAAAACTTTGCAACAATTGTGAGATACACAGTCGTTTTGCCTTTTTTTTTTTTATTATTTTAGCTTCTACATATAAGAAAGAACATTTGGTATTTGTATTTCTGGGTCTGATTTGTTTCATTCTTTGATTTTCTCCACTTGAGCCCATTTTGTTGCAAATGGTAGATTTTTTTTTTTTTGACTTAGTAGTATTCCATTGTATGTGTATAGAAACATCTGCCACATTTTTAAATCCATCTAATTTTGAACACAATACCACTAGTGATGAACTTGTTAAAAGTCAGCTTAATAATATTAGTACTATAAATGCTAGTCTTAAATCTGAATTTTTTTTTCAGTCTTATATGGCTGCTTGTGTATTTATAAGTTATTGTATATACATATATTTGAATTTTGTAAACATAGCTTTGAATCTATTTCACATAAGTTGTGAAAAAGCAGAAGTTTAACAGTAAGTCGGTTGTAAAAAAATCCGAAAAACAAAGTAGGCCGGAGTCAGAATCCCGTCCACTCAGATTGTTCCAGGGCCAGAGCCAGCAATTCCATTTTTGTTGTGTCTTTAGGGGTTTTCTTTTCAGTGTCTGTGTTTCACCAGTTGTTTCCCCTGAAGAAACCTCCTAAAAGTATTTTACATTAATACCATGAGTCAGGGTATTTTTTTCTTTTTAATACAGACTTACAAAAAAACTTGAAGAAAGAAGAGAAGAGAAAAGGAAAGAAGAAGAACAGGTAAAGTTAACAGTGTTAGTGTGGTCTGTTCTATTTAGAGAGGCAATGTTTTGATTGTTCCATCTTGCAGACCAAGGGTGGTTTCCTAGGTGAAGTTCAGTGTTAAGCATAATGAAGGAAATGTTTCTGTACTGGGATCATGGTGTTTTTCTGTGTAGTTTTTGTAAAGTGCCGGCAATAAATTGGCCTGTTTTCTGACCTACAGTACTTAGTCCTTTACATCAAGAATAAAGTAGCTTCAGCTAAGCCTGGCTTTAGACAGAGATCAAATTTTATTTCCTTTTTGTTTAAAAAAGAAGTACATAGAACGTTATTTTGAAGTTTATCTTTGTTTTGCTGCACTATAGTACACCATTTTTTTTTTTAATGTTGTAGTCTTACTCTGAATTGGCTTTTTTGTACTCTAGGTAGGTATGTTTTCCTTTAAGCCAAGTAAATGACCATCATATTGTCCTTGGATGGCAACGTGTCTGGCCTAGAAATCAAACATCTGAAATGCTGCTTGCCTTATAATTACCTTAACTACATTGTAGTCTTAACATCACTGCAAGTGATTTTTCAAATCATTAGACATTTGACCATTAACCATACCTTTCAAATTTTTAAAAAGAGATAATTTGAAAGGTAGGTAGACTGTCAAATGAAGACATAGTGACAAGAGGGGAAAGCGTTGTCTTGCTGATGGTTTCTATCCGATGACTACAATGTCCGCGGCTGGGTCGGGATTAAGCCAGGGGTAAGGAATCTATCTAGGTGTCCTACATAAATTGCATGGCCCCCCAAACCTGGGACATTATGCTCTGCTTTCCCAGGTGCACGAACAAGGGGATGTATTGAAAATGGAGCATCTGTGGGTCAAAGTAGTGTTCCAGTATGGGATAATCCGCTAACTTGATGTGTAACAATGCTAGGTCCCAAATAAAAACACTTAAAAACTTTTTAATTTTTATTTTTTATTTATTTTTTGTTCCTTGATTGTAGTGGACAGTGCAATAAAGCTGTCTGCTTTATTTATACAGAACCAGTTAAACTCTCAAAAACTTTTTTTTTTAATTGTATTTCGTTTGAAAGAGTAACAGAGAAAGGGAGGCAGAGATCTCTTCTTTCTGCAGATGATTCTGCATAGCCAAGTCACAAGCTGCAGCCAGGATCTCCATTCAGGTCCTTCATGTGGTGGCACTTGTGCCATCATCTGCTGCCTGCTAGGTGCGTTAAAGCTGGATTGGGAGCATGGAGTAGCTAGGACTTGAACCAGACGCTGTAATGGAGGATGAGGATTGCTGACACTATAGTACCATCCCCGAAGTGCGTTTTTTTGAATTGTATTCTGTACCTGATTGTCTCTACATTTAAAATAATATTTAGGGTAAATTATCAAAATCTGTTTCTTACTGATAAAACTTGATGTCTCTTTAATTCAGAGGGAAATTAAGAAGGAAATTGAAAGGAGAAAAACTGGAAAAGAAATGTTAGATTACAAAAGAAGACAAGAAGAAGAATTAACAAAAAGAATGTTAGAGGAAAGAAATAGAGAAAAAGCAGAAGACAGAGCAGCCCGTGAACGTATAAAACAGCAAATTGCATTGGTGAGTTTTAAGTTATTGTTTTCATGGCTATAAGTTTTCTTTTTTACTTGAGAGACAAGAGTATTTCCACCTGCTGTTTGACTCCCTAAGTGTCCCCAGCAGTCCCTGACTGCTGCTGCAGCCAGGGATTAGGAGGTTAGTTGCAGGCCTTCCTGCGTTGGCAGGAAGCTAGAGTTTAGTAGTAGTGCCAGGCATTGAACACAGGAGCTGAAATATAAATGCAGGTGTCTGATCTAATATCCTAATCTGGACCAAATGTCTGCCCTTCTTTTTTTTTTTTTTTTTTTTTTAAAGATTGACTCTGGGCCTTGGTGTGATAGTGTAGTGGTTAAAGTCTTCGCCTTGTACCTGCCGGGATCCCATGTGGGCACCGGTTCTAATCCTGGCGGCCCCACTTCCCATCCACGTTCCTGCCTATGGCCTGGGAAAGCAGTCGAAGACGGCCCAGAGAATTGGGACCCTGCACCCATGTGGGAGACCCGGAAAGAACTCCTGGCTCCTGGCTTTGGCTGGGTTCAGTTCCAGCTGTTGTGGCCACTTGAGGAGTGAATCATTGGATGAAGTATCTTCCTCTCTATCTCTCCTCCTCTCTGTATATCTGACTTTGCAATGAAAAATAAGTAAATATATATTTTTTAAATTATGTGCCTTCTCTGCTTCACATTGGCTAATATTTCTCTGTATGTTTAAACGTGTTCTTACCCTGTTCTACCACATTGATTCCTCAAATAAGTTACTTTTATTTTTTAACTTTTTCCATTTTTTTTTTAATCATATAAATGATAATCCTTACATCGTTACTTAGGGTAAAAAGGTTCAAGGGCTACAGAAAAGTGGGTAAGACTATTTCCATATTGTTTCCTTAATGTATCTGAGGTAAAGGGGGATATTAAGGGTGTGGGGCATGCTCCAAGGGTCTTGCTAAAGTGGTCTTGATATTTCAACAGTTATGAATTGCTGCCAGTCTCTCCACTCTAAGCGCAATGAGGTCACTGAAGAATCTACTGATTAACACAGTCCTTCATAGCATCTAAGTCATTTGTGCACTGCTTTTCCATGTGCAGTGACTCTGGATTATGTTAAAAGATTCCCTAGAAAACAAGCGAAGTGTTGGTTTCCTGGCAGTCCTCTTGTGATACATGATCTTTGGTGATATGTTTGAAGGATGCAGACACATCATTAAACTTCAGGTGGTTTTGCAACTATTGCTTTCAGAATTTAGCAGCTCTAATGCATTTGAAAAACATCCTTATTTTAATTTTAATTTATTCAATCAGCAAACATTCATTGATCATCTATTATGTGTGAGACCTTGTCACAGGCTCTGTAGAAAAAGTGATAAACAAATTTATGTCTGTTTGCTTGTTAATATTCTGCTTCCTGACAGTTGGAAAAACTAAAAATTACCAGATCCAGAAGGATAAAGTTCACAAATGGATTTAAGCATTTTTTTTAATTTAAGCATTTTCTAGACAGTTATGTGTGAATAGCTCATGCGGGCAATGAGAGATAATTACTATGTAATGATGTTTTAAAGGACCGTGCGGAAAGAGCTGCTCGTTTTGCAAAGACGAAGGAAGAAGCAGAGGCTGCCAAAGCTGCTGCTTTATTGGCCAAGCAGGCAGAGATGGAAGTCAAGCGAGAGTCATATGCAAGAGAAAGAAGGTATTCTGTTTTTCTTCATACTGAAATTTCTTTGTGTGCTGGGCGCTGGCTAGTTTTTTTTTTCCTCTATACTTTCCTGTATTTCATTATTAAGTATTTAGATCCTTGTTATGTGTGAGGGAGACCAGAATGTAGTCCTGACTCCTTACCTTGGCCCAGGCATTCAGGGGGTGAACTAGTAGGTAAACAATATCACTCTCTGTCTCCTTCACTGTAACGCTGACTTTCAAATAAATTAATCTTCAAAAATTGATGTTGGAGGAATCACTATGAAAGTATTTAAAGAACAATAATTACACAAATGAGAAAACTTGATATTACTGAGAAACAAATGCTTCCCAAACTAATCTAGATTCAACACAATCCTTATCAAAATTCTGGCTTTTTATTTGACAGAAATTTTTATTTTAAAAATCCTATGCCACAGTAACCAAGGCATCAAACTGGCATAAGGATATGGATTAATACAATAAAATTGAATCTCTAGAAATGGAAACCCTTACATTTATGATTAGCAGATTTTCAAAAAGGGTACCAAAGCCATTCAGTGTGAAAGGAAGATTTGGTAAGAAACAGTGGTTGAAGGACTGGATATCTACATGCTGAAATGAATTTGGAACCTTTCCTCATATAATTTAACTCAGAGGGCCCAGCGCAGTGTCCTAGTGGTTAAGGTCCTTGCCTTGAATGCGCTGGGAACCCATATGGGCGCCGGTTCTAATCCCGGCAGCCCCACTTCCCATCCAGCTCCCTGCCTGTGGCCTGGGAAAGCAGTCAAGGATGACGGCCCAAAGCCTTGGGACCCTGTACCCGTGTGGGAGACCCAGAAAGAAGTTCTGGCTCCTGGCTTTGGATTGGCTCAGCACCAGCCGTTGTGCTCACTTGGGGAATGAATCATCGGATAGAAGATCTTCCCCTGTTTGTCCTCCTCTGTGCATCTGCCTTTCCAATAAAATAAATAAATCTTAAAAAAAAATTTAACTCGGAATAGATCATATAGCTGCATGTCTGTACTTAGAGTAGTAAGAGTAAAGGTCATTAAGTAGAAAAAGGAAAACAAATTAGACATGAAAATGAGGAAAGTGAGAAGTAGCACTGTGACGCAGCTGGTTAGGCTGTTGGCTGCAGTGCTTCTGCGCTGCCTTGGGAGGGCTGGCTGGAGTCCCAGCTACTCAGGTTCCAGTCCAGCTCCCTGCTAATGTGTCCTGGAAGGCAGCAGAAATGGCCCAAGTGATTGATCTGGCACAGATCTGCCTATTGGAGCCATCAAAGAGGCTATACAAATGGAAATAGGAGCATGAAAAAAGAGTCAGCGTTGGTAGTCATTAGGCAAATCAACTCAAAACCACAATAAAATATTTCACACAAGCTATAAAGAAGCAATAAGGGGCTCGGCAGCGTGGCCTAGTGGCTAAGGTCCTCGCCTTGATCCCATATGGCCGCTGGTTCTAATCCCGGCAGCTCCACTTCCTCTCTATCTCTCCTCTCAGTATATCTGACTTTGTAATAAAAATAAAATAAATCTTTAAAAAAAAAAAAAGAAGCAATAAGGAAATGATGACAACAATATGGAGATTTTGGAACATTACAACTAGGACTATAAAATGATAAACTATTTTGGAAAAGAATTTGGTAGTTCCCTAAAATGTTAACCATAATTCACCTTCTAATCCAGCAGTTCCACTCTTTACTATCTAAGAAAATTGAAGACATTGGAGGTCATCATGATGCCTTAATTGGCTAATATTACTCTGACTCTAAATGCTGGCATCCCGGTTTGTGTCCTGTCTGCTCCATTTCCCAGCCAGCTCCCTGCTTATGGCCTGGGAAAACAGTAGAGGATGACCTGGATCCTTGGGATCCTGCACCCTCATGAGAGACCAGAAAGAAGCTGCTGACTCCTGGCTTCATATTAGCTCAGCACTGGCCAGTGAGGCCATATAGGAATAGAACCAGCAGATGAAAGACCTTCCTGTCTCTGCTTTCTGTAAATCTGCCTTTCCAATAAAAATAAATCTTAAAAAAAAAATCAAAAGCCTTTATATGAAAATGCATAACAGCAGTGTTTATAAAGTCAAAATGTGATAATTAAATACTATCAAATGAACAGTGCGTTAAAGTTTGTACCCCCACAGTGGACTACTAGCAGTAAAAAAGTAGGAAGAGGGCCTGGTGTGGTAGCCTAGCAGCTGTAGTGGTTGCCTTGCACAGGCTCGGATTTCACATAGGCACCGGTTCTAATCCCAGTAGTCCGACTTTCAATCCAGCTCCCTGCTTGTGGCCTGGGAATGCAGTTGAGGATGGCCCAAAACCTTGGGACTCTACACCCGTGTCGGAGACCCGGAAGAAGCTCCTGGCTCCTGGCTTTGGATCGGCTTAGCTCTGGCTGTTGCGGCCACTTGGGGAGTGAATCAGCCGATGGAAGCCTTCGTTCTGTCTCTCCTCCTCCTCTGTATATCTGACTTTCCCAAAATAAATTAATTAAAAAAAAAAAAACAAAAGGGAAGAACTGATACATGTATGGATGATGGATGGGCCTTCAAGCCTTGATGTTACGTTATTGAAGTCAATTCATACATTGTGTGATTGCATAGGTTGGGACGTGCATATTAGGCAAACCCTGCAGCGATAGTAGATTCATGGTTACCAAGGATAGAGGGAAGAATGGGGAGTGACCGCTGCTCGGTTCAGGATTCTTTTTGGGGTGATGCCAAGGTTTCTCATGTGGTCTTGATAATTGCACAGCTCTGAGTGTAGTAGAGTCACTGAATTGTGCTGTTGGTGCATTTTGTGTTGTGTGAGTTTTAGCTCAATGAAGCTTGAGAAGACCTGACATTGTGAAAAACAGCTTGTCATTGCACATTTGCACTTCCAGTTTTTTCTTCTATTGGTATTACTTGACAGCTTTTAAAGATACATGATTTTCTTTTTTGATAGCTCGATTGCAAGAATTCAGTTCCGTCTTCCTGATGGGTCTTCCTTTACCAATCAGTTTCCTTCTGATGCTCCTCTTGAAGAAGCAAGGCAGTTTGCTGCACAGGTAAATTTATATCTGGAGTCAGAGTAATAAGATAAGGGAGTAGAAACCATAAAGCACAACCTGGAGACTGTAAGTCATGCTTTCCGTCTCAAACATCCCTGAGGTGTTAGGGAGCTTTGTTGTATATTAGTGTATGTAGGAAAACAAGATATCAGCCAAATAAAACTACTGCTGTTTATTAGGTTCTGAAAATTTCTCATTTTGGTATATGAATCTGAGGGAGTGAAAAGCCAGTAGTTTCCCACAGGTCAAAGGTGTTTGTCCTGTTGCCTGGAAAAAAGACGTGAATTTTCTTGGTCTTTTCTGTTTTGCAGGTTGTTTAGAGGTTATGTATTTCCCACTACCTCCGTGTTAGCTAAGCCAGAGGATCAGGCATCTATGCTTTGACATGTAGCGTTTTGTTTTGTTTTTTTTTTTTTTTTTTAGTTTTTTTTTTTAGTTTTATTAATTACATTGCACTATGTGACACATTTTTATAGGCACTGGGATTCCTCCCACCCCTCCCCAGATCCTCCCCCCATGGTGGATTCCTCCACCTTGTTACATTACCACAGTTCAATTTCAGTTGAGATTCTTTCATTGCAAGCATCTACCAAGCATAAAGTGCAGCATCTTATTGACCTGGTTCAGAAACATCCTTTATTGTTTTCCCATCCCCAGCCCTATGTATGCCAGTATTCTTCATGTAAAGGTTTGAATTAGGTGTTAGTTTCCATTTTTTTTTCCCATGAGGCATGTTCTTCCTATTTAGTTTTTTCCCTTATTTGTAGTTCCTGAGAGGAACCTCAAAAGCTGTCTACCTTCCTGGACTGGTGCACTGACTTAGACAGGGGAAGAATTATAAGAAATGTTTCTGGGCCCAGTGCAATAATAGCCTGGTGGCCAAAGTTCTTGCCTTGAACGCACCAGGATCCCAGATGGGCACAGGTTCTAATCCCAGCTGCCCCGCTTCCCATCCAGCTCCCTGCTTGTGGCCTGTGAAGGTAGCTGAGGATGGCCCAAGGTCTTGGGTCTCTGCACCTGTGTAGGGGACTGGGAAGAAACTCTTGCTTTGGATCAGTTCTGCTCCGGCCATTACAGCCACTTGGGGAGTGAATCAGTGGATGGAAGATCTTTCCTCCTGTCTCTCTTTCTGTGGATCTGAGTTTCCAATAAAAATGGATAGATCTTTAAATATATATATTAAAATGTAGTGTTTCCATAAATTATAACCCCAGATCTGTTATTTCATTCCTTTTTTTTTTTTTTCATTTAATGTGTTGTATTTATTTATTTGGGGAAATTTATTTAAAAAGTGAGGAAATCAGACACCTGTGGGCTTTACGTTGGAATAGACAGATATAGAGGGCAGGGAGGAGAAAGGTGAGAGATGTTTCTGCTTTCATCTGGTGTCTGAGAAGAGTGAAAGTGACCCTCTTCATTGCCTGGTTTCTAGTGAGCCTGGAAGATGGAGCCGTTACATGGTAGCACCCCTGAGTCCTGGGAGAGGGGCGGGCCTCCTGGGGAAGGGGATTGGTGATTGACAGACAGGTGGGAGTGTATTAGGCCAGAGGAGGTATAGTTTTCAATTTGTAACTAAGCTAGCTGCCTGCCCATCCCATTTCATTACCCTATCAGATTTCCAACCCTTTAGGGTTGCTGAAGAATGTGGGTTCATCTATTGTAGCTACTTCGTACCGATTAGGACCACAGGCCTTCCATGTCCCAGGTTTGGAAATCTCTCCATGTCACCTAAAGGGTTGCATCTTGTGAGCCGTATAAATTCCAGCCGGTGCCAATAGCTGTGTGCCCCTCACATCGTTTGGCACTACTCAGAAGTTGTTGGTCACTTTTTATTGTTTTTGAAGGAACATCCAGGATCCATGTCTGGTTCCCTGGAGCAGGCCAACTTACTCCTGATGTGCTCCTGTGCAAGATCCTCCCCACCTGGCTGACCAAAGGCCATTAGTGAGACCCCTTCCCAGGACACTGGCCTAGTGCAGTGCTGTGCTGCATGCGCACCTGCCTAGGTCCTCTCAGACCGCTCCTGCTCCCAGCCTGGTGCTGTGGCAGTGTGCAGAATGCCAACAAGCTCTTGGCTCCTTTCTTCCAGCAGTATAAATGGCATATGTTCAAGGCAATCTAGGCAGCCTTTTTTTTTTTTTTTTTTTTAAGGACTTATTTTATTTGCTTCTAAGGTAGAGTTACAGGTTACAGAGGAGAGACAGATATCTTCTGTCTGCTAATTTGCTCTCCAAAATGCTGTAGTGGCCGGGGGTGGGACAGACTGAGGCCAGAAGTTTCTTCCAGGTCTTCCAGATGGGTGTCAGGGACCCAAACGCTTTGGGTCATCTGTTGTTTTTCCCAGGCCATTAGCAGGAAGCTGTATAGGAGCAGCTGGGACAGGAACTGGTACCCATGTGGTGCTGACTTTGCAGGCAGCAGCTGTATCTTTCTTGAGACTTGCTACAGTGTCTGTTGTGTCCTTAGTTTGCATAGGTGAATGAAGAGTGGGCTCTGGAAAAAAAAAGTCTGTTGTGTTAGAACTCTGCCTTAGTGCATCCACTGCATTTTGTATTTTTGTGTAGGTCTTTATGTTGGGGTGAGAAACATGAGGAGTATGTAAATAATTTACAGTTTGAAAAAATAAGGATTTTATAAGTAAAAGTGATTTTAAGTTTGGTGTTGCCCAACGTGTGTTTCTGAGTGTGGGATTATATGTAGGGTGAAGGGGCATTGTGGGAAATCTTTGTGCCTTGAATTGAGGAAGTGAAAACTCCAAAAGTTAGATCTGTGAGGAAAGACTGATCTGATTTTTAATAGGATATTCCTATAATCTCTGTGTATTTTTGACACCACGTTTCAGTGTACAGCAGAAACCCTAATGATGAATGACAGCCATAAAAGCAGAGACAGTTTATTTTAACAACTGTATTCTATTTTGTGCTCATTTTTGAGTTGCTGAGGCCTTAAAAACCTTTAGACTTGATAATTTATTTATTTAGTTGCTTTTTACAATGCAGTTTTTGTGTTTAACTTTACATAAAGTTTTAAAATTAAGGCAGTTTTTTATTAAGGCATTTGTTTAGATGCATGTGAGTAACTTAGAATCTTATTTTCAAAAGGCAACATTCAAGTTTTTGAAACTTTCTATTATGTTACAGACTGTTGGCAACACTTACGGTAATTTTTCACTAGCAACCATGTTTCCCAGGAGAGAATTTACCAAAGAAGACTATAAAAAGAAATTATTGGATTTGGAACTTGCCCCAAGTGCTTCAGTAGTACTATTGCCAGTATGTATATATGCGAGTGTATGTGTGTGTGTAACTGTATATATATATATTTTTTTCTGCTCTTGAGAATTCTGTTTGACCGTTTCTTAAAATTAGAAGAGAAAGGCAAAGAAATTATACCTTTTGGTTATCCAGCATTTTATGTATTTGTTTTGCTGATACTATGAGGTATTAAATGGTTTGATTTTCGACTTTTGCTTCATGTATTTTTATGTTGAGAAATGCAGAGTATCTGAGCTGACACGCATATTTAATGCTTGTCTTTGTATGTAGCTTTGCCATGTTACTTGCTTTTACAAACATAAAAAAATGATGATGATCTTCAAATGCATCGTCCCAAGGTGTCCTCACATTTTAAAATCAGAGATTAAAAAATCCCTGGTGAAGAAACGAGGCTGAGAGGCTGAGATGGTTGCCAGTATTCCACCTTAGTGCCAGAGCTGGCCCGGGAACTGGGTCTTCTGTGCCCTGGTTGGTCCACAACCTTCCCCTCCATCTGAGAAGGCGGGTGCCCTGTGATAGTTGCATTGTGTTGACTGAGCTTTAGAAATTTACCACCATTAATGATTTTTACCAAAGCTACATTTATTTTTAAATTTCTAGGCAGGGAGACCTACTTCATCCATTGTGCACTCTTCCAGTGGAGACATCTGGACATTATTGGGGACGGTACTTTACCCATTCCTTGCCATTTGGAGATTGATCAGTAATTTCTTGTTCAGTAATCCTCCTGCACAGACTTCAGTGAGAACATCATTACCAGAAACTTCAAACTCTGCATCATCTGGCAAATCAGAAAAAAGGTATCTTTGTTCCCAGTTGTAAAATATCTTAAATATGATATGCCTAGGACATTTTTCAAAATAATAATTTGTCTTCTTTCCGCGTATGTCCTCACTAGTTTCCAGATTGGAGGGAAACAAATCAGATATTCTCAAACTCTGTTTTTAAACATTTGTTGGGCCTTGCGCGATAGTGTGGTGGTTAAAGTACTCACCTTGCATGCGCCAGGATCCCATGTGGTTGCCAGTTCTAATCCTGGCAGCCCTGCTTCCTGTCCAGCTCCCTGCCTGTGGCCTGGGAAAGCAGTGGAGGACTGCCCAAAGCCTTGGCACCCTGCACCTGTGTGGGAGACCCGGAAGAGCTCCTGGCTCCTGGCTTCGGATTGGCTCAGCTCCAGCTGTTGCAGTCACTTGGGGAGTGACTCATCGGACGAATATCTTCCTCACTGACTCTCCTCCTCTCTGTATATCTGTCTTTCCAATAAAAACAAATAAATCTTAAAAAAAAAACAAAAAACCCACATTTGTTTTGATTTTTCTAACCATTTTATAAATTTATTTTCATTTTTATTTGAAAGAGAGAGAGATGGAGACAGACTGCTAAGTTGCCTGTAACACCTGGGACTGGGCTGGACCACAGCCAAGAGCCTGGAGTTCTGTCGTGTCTCACTTGTGGGTAGCTTAGAGCAACATTTGAACCACAGTCTGCTGCTTCCCTGGGTACACATTAGCAGGCAGGTTGGATGGGAAGCCAAGTAGGCAGGACCCACGCTAGGCACTTGGAAATAGGGGGTGGGCTTCCTAAGCGGTGGCTTAACCACACCAGATGACCGTTCCTGAGACTCTTCTGGAAAGCTCACTCCCTTAATTTTTTCAGCCATCTTTCTGTGGAAAGCAAGCACACCTTGTTTTGTTATTTCACTCAGTTCCCTTTACCCTGTTAACTGTCAAAGCAGATTTTATTACCCAACTATATAGTGTTTTATACTGTATTTTGCCTGACAAGACAGGCCATTCCATTAATTGTTGTTGGTCATCTTGCATCATTCAGAGGAATCATTTTGCTTAGTTATGTTTATGCTGGCTCTTCATCTGCTGCATAACAGTTTTACCTGTCATTCCAAGAAGGACCAAGTTGAGGAACCTTGCTGTTCTCTTGGAAGTGGTACCTCTGCCCGAGTTATTTTGAACTAATCCCTTAACCACAAGGCCCTGATTCTTTTTCCACAGATACTAGAGGTTAGAGTGGTAATACGAATAGCATTGACAATTTTAGCTGAAGTCTGTCAGTTGAGATTGTTAAAGAGATGAACAGGAAATGTTTTCCCAAAAGGGGGAACTTGTAAATTGTAATAATTAAGCAGTATTAAAGTTTAGTATGTGACTTTAGTCCAGTTGAGCAACATCGTAAGGCCTGTAGTAGGCGTTATATCAGATCTTCACACCAGTCTTTGGTGACAAGTACTGGGAATCCCCATATGCTCTCAAGATGGAGAGCCCTAGATTGCTGTTCTATTGATTGTCATAGTAATGATTTATGTAAATATTTAATCTGGAATTACTAATCTATGGGACAATGTTCTGTGTGTTTTAAAATTTTTTAAAACTTTTTTCCCAAAATTAGAATTTTTTTTCCAATAATGGAAAAGTTTTTCGATAGAAGCAAAAGATGTAATAAATACCTAAAAAGGTAGGATACTATGCTACTCCTCACCCTGTTACAAAATCCTATTTTGAAATGAGGAAGTCCCATTTGTTCTTAATTTTATTTTGAACTTTCGTTGTATAAGTCTGTCATTCTTATAGTTTGGAAGGCATTGTTGATTGGCCAGTTCTGTCAGCTACTCTGACAGGAGCTCTGTGTGGTCTGCAGGGTCATCCAAATGTCAGCAGATGTTTCGTGCTGCCGAAGTAATAAAGGAAGGGTCAGTTAATAAGCGGTCATAACTGTTGAAGCTTAATAGGTCATCAAGAAACACATGGAAGTATGACTCGGCTAGTTTGGTTAAGAAGGTGAAGTTAAACTACCAAAGAGTAAGAAAGGTCTCATACTTTATTGAGAATTCTTTTCTGTGGATTTTGCTTACTGTGAGGCAAAGAAAGAGCTTTGTCTTACTGTTTTCATTTTATATCATTGTCTCTTTTTTCTTGTATTAGAGAACCAGTCAGAAAAAGAGTGCTGGAAAAACGTGGGGAAGATTTTAAAAAGGAGGGGAAGATATACAGATTGAGGACTCAAGATGATGGTGAAGATGAAAACAACACTTGGAATGGAAATTCTACTCAGCAGATGTAGTGCCACAGTATAATATGTGCAATAATCATTGTTGCTCTTACGATTAATTCAACTAAAATTCTACTGGAGAAGAGGGACTGCTTGATGCTTTCCAAATGGTCTGAAAAGTGTCTTTATTCCTGCTTAGTGGGTGTGGGTTAGGCTGTTTAATTCAGGAAAGATTTATATTCACTGGCTGCTGGGTCCTTGCATACATGATAACCAAGTGCTAAAAGCCTAAACGAAAAGGTCTCTGGTAGGCCCTGCAGGCCTGTGCTCTCTGCTGACAGTGGTCTGAGGAGTGCAGTTTGCTCCAAAAACTCTCAAGTCCCTCAAAGTAACTGGGGTGTCACTTAAGTAGGTTTGAGACTGAGTCAGAGCAATTTAAGTAACCAGTCAGATGATAGTTTCTTTCCTCTTTTTGCTTATTAGCTACAAGCAAAATCTTGTGGTTTTTAATCTTAAAAACTGAATAAAAATTATTTTCCCAAAGTCAGAATTATCTTATTTTGCCTTAAGTTTTATTATCTTATCATCGTCTGATTGCAGAGAGTTCTGTGGAGATTTTATGTCTGACTTTTTCCCCTCTAGTATATGGCCCTGAAGCTCCGAGGAACGTAGCTGGTCACCTACCCTTAAATGTCCCTGAGGCAGGAAACTTTCTGACATAGCAATGCCAGATACTCTGTCTCCTAAGCCAGTCAGGCACAGCTTTGCGTGGTGTTGTGGTGTTTGTTCTTATCTGTTACAGATAGCTGCTAAGTCCATAACCTAGTTCTCTCGCCTTCATAGTTGAGTTTTGTCCTTGGTAATCACATTTTAAGGTCTTAAAGCACTTGTACAGAACAAGAAACTAGTGAAAGGTCTTTACTCATTTGGCTATTGAGAATGTGACAGATCCTTAATCTGATTTATATGCTTCTTTATCCATATGTTCTGGTCATAGAGACCACTCAAAGTAATGATGTAATGTAGTCAGCATGATCATTCCTGTTTCGAAATTGAAAGGGATCACTTGGGTGTGGACATATAGGAAGCTCCTGGCTTGATTTTACAATGGGAGGAAAGAATTTCTTAGAGCTAACTTTGTGTGATTGCCTATGAAGTAACAATGACTTTCATAAGGTGGCAGCAGTCAGGAAAACTGAGACAGGCTATAGGGTTATACTGTGGAAACTCCTAAGATCTTCCCGTAAAATGTTTATCAGAAATACACCTATCCAGTTCTTTCTCTAAGAAATCAAATGTAAACACAGTGTAGGTACTCACTAAGTATTATTTATTTTATTTAACAACTGGAAGCTAAATGCCTTCTGTAGAGTTTTTGATAAAGAAAAATGGTACATGAATTTACCATGTTTATTGAGCACCTGTCATGTGTTATAGAAAAAGTAACAGGATATAGAACTATAATTCCAGTAAGATTTCAGCTTTGTATTCACATTTTGTATATAGGTAGAACTATGTATTAATATTTCTGTAAAGAAAAAACAAAATGACACATTAAGGGTAAGCGGTTGTTATATGTGATTTAGTTTTCCTTTTGCACCCTTGTATTTTTCCCATTTTCTGCAGTAATCATATTGCCATAATTTTAAAAGTTAAAAAAACTTAGCATACCTTTTTAAAGTTTCACCATCGATAAAAATATAGCAATAAGGTGACTTAAAAAATTTTGTTAAATGGGTATGACTGCACTAATAACTATTAGAAAATAAATTTGCAGAAACAAAGTACCTCATTTCAATTTGCCTTTGAGACAGTAAAATATAGCCAGACAGTGGTTCGCCAAGAAAAGGTTCATGATCTTTGGCGTGGGAGGATCCTTCCTCAACTGTTACCTTCTTAAAAAGTATGCATGGTAAAAAATCCAAATGAGGCTGTAACATAGGAGGTCTGCCTCCTTGGATCTTGGCTCTCCTGCTATTCCCTGGAGGAAACCTATTAATAGTTTCTTATGTAATTTTCAGAACACTTTTATGCATATATAAGTAAATATGTAATCTATTTTTTAAATAAATGGGATAATATTATATTTACTACCCTGCATCTTGCTTTTTTACTTAGTCTTGAAGATCTGTGTCAACACATAGCTGCCTCATCTTACTAGTGGCTGCACGCTATTCTGCTTGTACCACAAACTACTTATCTAATCTCTGGGGGCGTTCAGTGATTATTTTTTTTTTAAAGATTTTTTCTTTTTATTGGAAAGGCAGATACACAGAGAGGAGGAGAGACAGAGAGGAAGATCTTCCATCTGATGGTTCACCCCCCAAGTGACCGCAACAGCTGGAGCTGAGCCAGTCAGGAGCCAGGAGCTTCTTCCGGGTCTCCCATGCAGGTGCCAGGTTTCAAAGCCGTGGGGCATCCTCAGCTGCTTTCCCAGGCCACAAGCAGGAAATTGGATGGGAAGCAGGGCCGCCAGGGTTAGAACCAGAGCCCATATGGGATCCCAGCGTGTTCAAGGTGAGGACTTCAGCTGTTATGCTATCGCGCCGGGCCCAATCAGTGATTATTATAAATTGTATTTTTATTAAAAATAATGCCACAGGAACTTTTGAGGGGAGGTAATTCTTGCTGTGAAGGTATGCTATAGGATGTATTTGTGTACTTGCCAAATCATCGTGACCAATGTGGTCATGAGCAAGATGCTGCCAGAGCTTTCTGCCTTTGCTGTAGAATGTACGCCGAAGCTGTGGCTCTGAGGGCTGTATGAGCACAAGCCTCCACCAGCAGGTGTGAGAACGTGGTCTCCCCACACTGGCCAACTTGGTCTTACCAAGCTTTCTCTTTCAGCATTGTGTGTAAATTTGGCAGTTCACACCCATTGTGTTATCACCAGTGATGTTGAGCATCTTTTCATGCTACCTGGTCATCAGAACTATTAAAATTATATTCTTTGCCAATTTTAATTTTCGTAACTTTCTCAGTGCTTGTTGGGATCCTATGTACATTAAGAAAATCCATTGCTAGCATGATGATGTAAATATTTTCCCCTGCTTTGTCTTAATGAGTACATTTGTAATTTTTTGCCCTAACATTTGGGAACTCAAATTTCTCACTTTTATTTATGGCTGTTGGGTCTTGAATTTTGCTTGTAAATTCATTACCCATCTCAAAATATTTTTGTACCACTTCATTTTCATGGTTTCTTGCTCCATCCTATATCCATGGCTTATAGCCTCAAAAATTAATCTGTTGACCCACCACCAGTTGTGGAATCATGCATCTTTCCCCTGTTTTCAATGCCTCGTTTTGTCTCATACTCTGTTCTTGTATGTAATTGATCTGTGTTAGGCTTTCTTCATTAATCTTCACATTTTGTTAAATATATACCTCAAATTTATTTCATATGACAACCCTAAAGGATAATACTCCCCATTGCTACATTGATTTTTAACTTAGGTATCTGCCACCCTCATCCACCCTCATCTGACAGGCTTCCTGTGTATTGATACAGAAGACAACACTGGTACGACAAGTTTGTAACCTCTAGGTTGGGACTTAAAATGAGACACTGTGGTAAGAATTACCTGTATTCTACATTCAGGTAAGGATTGCTTATGAAAGAAATTGGAAGCATGAACATGTTTTTAAAACCAGGGGAGAGTTATGTTTTTAGAAAATAATTTCTTATCCCCTTAGACAATATTTGAAGCAGAGAAAGTTTATATAACCTGAGAGAGAGTCATCTTCTGGTGTGCTCCCTGATGACCGCAGTAGGGGAGGTTAGGCCAACCGAACCCTGGAACTCAGTGCAGGTCTCCCTGTGAATGACAGGGACGCAAGCACTTGCACCTTCCTTGCTGCCCCCAAGTGACCTTTTCAACTAGCAGAAAGAAGGAATCGAGAGCAGACACAAGATGAGAGTCCAGCTACTGCAGTACAGCATGTGGGCAGCCGAAGCACAATTAAATAGGTATGTCCGACATCTACCCTATCCAAGTTCCCCGTGTTTGCACACCACAAATATCTGGGCATGTTCAAGTAGGCTGAAAACACCAGCTCTGCTTTCTACATCTGTGCACTCGAGGCAGCGGCTGATGACACAAGCAGTTGGGTCCCTGTCACCAAATGGGAGGCCTGAATTGAGTTTTGACTTTCAAGCCTTTAACCTGGTCCAGCCCCAGATGTTTTAGGCATTCAGGGAGTGAACCAGTGGATGAAAGATCTCTCTGCTCATTTCTGTTTCTCTGCTTTTCCAGTAAGTAAACACAGGAGATCCAGCAATGATGTAATAGTGGAAATGGGAATATCTGGGGTGGGGAACTGAGGATGGATCAGATGCCACCTCTGCACGTTGATGGTGTCTACCTCAGAAAGTACAAAGTGTACACAAAGTCGGATCTGATGTGAAGCATGGTAAAGGCCCCAAATAACGTGTGGGTGTCTAGCTCCTGGTGTGCCCACAGGGAGACAAACATAGGAGATCAGATATTGTACACAGTACTCTTTTTATTTTCTGGAAACAATGTCTGAGGCTTGAAGAGAGCAGGAGATGAAGGTATAGTCCATTTCCCCAGTACACTTGATTTCTTCTTCTTAGGAGAGATTTCTGTGGTGTTTAGTCAGGATTTCACCTTCTGAAATTCTGAGACTTAATCAGGCCTACTTCATTTAATTAGGAGGTTCACAGCCCATCAGACAAGCTCAGTACCTGCACATGTCCAGAAGGGCCTGCAGCAGGTCCCTCAGAGGCCTTAGAGAGCTCCCAGTACTGGGGCAATGTGCAGACATTCCCATTTCCACCAGAACTCAAAACCCTTGAGATCCAAGTCATCTCTAACAAGGGAACACAAGGACGGAGGTGTTTTGTGGCCGGCACAGTGGTGAGACAGAAAGCAGGTCTGCGTGACTTCAGAATGTAGTCACAGGGCTCAATTCCTGTTGGTTCTGTTGTGCTTTCTTGCTCTTGGACCTCCTGCAGTACATGTATGACAGACATGCCAGGCCACAGACTCCAAGCAGCACGAGAGCAAAGAGGACGTACAAAGCCGTCTCTGCTTCCGTGGAGATGAGTGACAGCCCCAGGAACTGGACCACATCCTCTGTGCTGGGGCTCTCGGTGGGGCCGGAGTCTAGGACAGGACAACAGAGGGCAGTTAGTGCTCTAGTGCTGAGGCAGGGACCCCTCTCAAGCCCCCTCGAGCACTTGGGGTTCTCAGGGTCAGATTCACACAGACGGGGTGAGGCCTTGCTGAGGTGATGATGCCTGTCCCCTGTTGGCATGTGCCAAGAGCCTCTGAGTGAATTTTCGATTCTAATGGCCCATGAAGCAGTTATAATATCTGCATAGTCATTTACACTTCCAACCTCTCAGCCCATGTTGGGCCCCTCTCTCTACAGGCCCTCAGTGCACTTTCCCAGTGCTTGTGTTTGCCCCTTCCCACTTCCCAGAGGCATCTGTCTAGTTTTTTCCTTAAGCTCACACAGCAAGTCAGTGGAGAGGGGGGTGACTGGAAGAAGAATCTAGACCTGCTTGTCCCCACTCCAAGGCTCTAGGTTTGGGGCATAACACGAGACCAAGTGTCCACGTTGCATCCCAGCAGTGTCTCAACACTGGTTGAGGGACTGAAGGCGCTGGCGAGGAAGGTAATGAGTTGGAGAAGAGAGGCTGAAAGAAGCCCTCGGCCAGGCCCCTCAGCCTTGACCTTTTGTCCCTCCCACGGCCCCTTCTCACCTTCTGGCTGCAGGAGACAAGGGTGGGGCCCCTCTGCAGGGTCAGGGAAGCCGTTGCACCGGACTATAGAGGCATATAACTTGGACGACTCTCTGGGGATCCTTGGCAGAGAAGGATCGGTGTAGTTCACAAAATGCAGACCAAACTTGTCAGAATAACCTGTAGCCCACTCAAAGTTGTCCATCAGAGTCCAGACTGTGTATCCTCGAAGGTCTACCCCATCCTGCACAGCTGCGCAAACAGAGGCCAGGTGTGAGCTGTCCTTGTCTCTACAGTCTCCTCTGCCAGGCCCCCGGTATCAGCTCAGCCCACCGCTGTCTGCCTTGTCTGACTGTAGGTGGAGGTGGACTTTAGCATTAGTTCTTAGTGACCCTCCCTTTTTGGCTTGCATTGATTGAATCAGATACAAGCTAATCCCTTTGGGTCATCTACTCTTAGAAAATACCAAGCTTGGTGAGAGTAAGAGAAGATGCCATCCCACAGGTTCATTTTTAATAGGAAGAGCAAATTAAGCTGCAAAGGCCACCACCAACATCAAAAAACAGTGTTGAGTTTGTGTCCTGGCTGTTCTTTAAAGATCTGACTCCCTGCTGCCAGACATGTGACAGCAGATGTCCAGGTGCAGAGTCCTTGACCTCCAAGTGAGACCTAGAGGGAGCTCTGCACTCCACATGTCAACAGACTCCGTGTGTCCAGTTGGTGAATGAATCAGTGGATGCAAGAGTTCTCTCCTTGCTTATCTTTCTCTGCCTCTATCATTCTGCCTTTAAAACATTTAAACTTAACAAAAAGAAAAGCAAAAACAACCCCCACATTTTTCACAGAACAGGGTTTTCTAGCCCCTTCCTTTGCTGGTGTGTGGCTCACACTGTGTACTCAGCTCTGCTTTCGGTCAGCTTACCCTGGGTCACATCCCAAGGCGCTAGTGTTGGGCTAGAGCCCGAAAGCTGTGCTTGGGAACACAAGAAGCTACATGTGAACACCACCCAGCTTATTTCTTCTGACCTCTGCCCAGATCCACCTGAGGTGGAGCCAGGACAGCAGGAGATTCCAGCTGGGAGGAAACACCTGCCTGGTGTGAGGCAGTGGGTTGGCATGCTGGGCTGAGAGAGGAAGGAAAACACTGGGCATGTGTTATGGTGGGTGGGCGTGAGCACTCCCCTCCTGCAGATGCTGGTGTGTGTTTCCAACAGGGAAAGGAGAGTGTAGAGGAAGGGCTGGGCTGGCCTACCTTTGAGCGCCTCATTGATGTAACTGCGCAGGTAGTAGATCCTGCTGGTGTCATTGAGGTATGAGTCTCCCCGATGAGACACCCCATTCTCTGTCACATAAATTGGAGGGTTGTTGTACTCCTCCTTTATCCAGTTCAGGATCCTTCTGAAGCCAAAAGGTGTCATCTTCAGCCAGAAGGAGCCAGAGTCTGGCCAAGAGCGATCTACGATGGAGGCAACTCCCCTTCAAGTTCAAAAACTAAAGATTAGGTTTTGTTCTGTTAATTCTAAGACACCCTTTTCCCACAACAGGATTCACTCCAGACTCCGAGTCATAGCGCCAAGTTGCCTCAGAGTCTCCTCTTTTCCCTTCCAGTTGCCCTCCCCAGTGCTACTGTAGTTTAGGAAGCCCTGGAAGCTCTCTGTTCTGCGAGCTCTCTGCCTACAGAGGAAGGTCTTGACTGTGGTCCCTGTTCACAGGTGACACTTGACACTAGACGTGAGTGGCTGTGAGTGTCACCAGCTCCAGTCCTCCTGGGGATGCAAGTGCTGTGTCCTCAGAGAAGCAGCTCCCCTGAGTCACCTGTCTGTGAACACCCACACAGGCCACAAGTGGGACCCTCACTTGTGTGATGACCAGCTGCAGAAAGATGGGGGTGTTTAAGTGTCCCTGACACTGAACTCTCCCTCCAGTAACAGACAAAGCAAGAAACACTTACACCACAGGAATGCCTGCTGGCCAGGGTGTGTATAAATATGTGATATCCCAAGCCCCACAGTCCCATTAAGACCAGCCATTTAGCTGCTTCTTACCTCCAGATCACTCAGGAAATGTGTGATCAGTGCCTAGACTGAGCATTCTCAGCTGAACTCAATGAGAATATGAGAAGCTTTTGTAAGATCACATGGGGTTCCTGGGGAGGGAGGTCCAGGACTGAGAGGCACCAAGTGTTGTGTGGAAGGGAAGATGCAGAACAGGGGTGTTCAGGGGCCTCTCCAGTCTCAGTGAGCCTGACTGGGGTGGTTTCAGGGTATAGTGACGCATGTGGGTATAGAGCCTTATAATGAAAGGATGAACATGGGTAGAACTCAGAGCTACTTATTGGGAAGATGCTTATGAGAAAAGAAAATGAACATACATGGAATTTTTTTTTCCTTTTAGAAGGCAGAAATACATCTTCCATCCATTGGTTTGTTTTTTTTTTTTTCCTTTACATGCCACTAACACATAGTCCTGGACCGGAAGTCAAATGCTTATAACAGTCCAGCTCTCCCCTGCAGCTGGCAGGGACCAAGTTCTTGAGCCACCACCTGCTGCACAGAAGTAGGAAGTTGGCTCTGAAGCAGAGAAGCTGGGATTAGAACCAGGCACTGTAATACAGGGTGAGGGCATACTGAGCAACACCTTTACCACTGCTCATTATGCCAACCCCATTCCTGTGTTCTGGTGCTCCCATAGGAACATGCATGATTTGTGTAACACAAAAATAATACTTTGGCCATTTGTTGACTCACTGCGTCCCAGCAGTCTATGTATTGCATACTTCAACACTTACTGAGTAGGGTCAGCACTGTGTGGCAATCTTATGCTCAGCCTGCAGGGCTGGCATTCCACCCGGGCCCTGGCTCACATCCTGGCTGTTCTAATTCCGATCTAGGTCCCTATTTATGGCCTGGGAGAACAGCAGAGGATGGTTAAGTCCTTGGGCCCCTGCACCCACATGGGAGCCATGGAGGAGAGCCGCCTTGTTCCTAGCTTGGGACTAGCTCAGCTCTGGCCATGTGGTCCTCTTGGGAGTGAACCAACTGGTGGAAGAGTGACCTGTCTGTGTGGGTGTGTCTCCTGTCAGTAAGTCTGCCTTACATTTGAAAGACAGTATTTTTAAAGATTCATTTTCTATTGGACAGTCATATACACAGAAGCGGAGACAGAAAGGAAGATCTTCCGTATGTTGATTCACTCCCCAAGTGACTGCCGTGGCTGGAGCTGAGCCAATCCAAAGCAGGAGCTTCTTCTGGGTCTCCCGCATGCGTGCAGGGTCCCAAGGCTTTGGGCCATCTTCGACTGCTTTCCCAGGCCACAGGCAGGGAGCTGGATGGGAAGTGGGGCTGCCAGGACCACAACCGGCACCCACATGAGATCCTGGTGTGTGCCAAGTAAGGACTTATTGACTGAAACATCTGAAGAGTGAAGTTATTTTGGCTAAAAGGGAATTCCAGAAACCAAGCACATCTTCTCCCTGGCACAGTAGCCTAGTGGCTAATGTCCTGGATCCCACATGGGCAATGATTTGTTTCACAGCTGCTCTGTTTCCATCCTTTGTGCTTGTGGCCTGCAAGAGTGGTGGAGGATGACCAGAGGTTTGGGGAACCTACACCCACACAGGAGACCTGGAAGAGGCTCAAGGCACCTGCCTTCAGATCGGCTCGGCTCTGGCCGTTGTGGCCACTTGGCGTGTGAACAAGTGGATACAAAATCTTTCTGTCTTTCCTTTTCTCTGTAAAGTTACCTTTCCAATAAAAAATCAATCTTTAAAAAAGAAACATCTGCCTTAAGCAAAAGGTGTTGGAACTCCAGCTCTGGGGCAGCTTTTTAAAGACCTTAGCTGGTAAGTTGGCTGGCAAGCATCTTTATTTCCTTTTTGAGACTGTGCAGGTCCCTATCTAACAAGTGGTCCAAGGGACACCTGGCCCTGCTGGTTTACTTACCTGTCTCCGTCATAGGAGGTGAGAATGTTGGGATAGTTGAGGTTGTAGGCGAGGACAGTGGTGTAGTGATTGAACCCAAAAAAGTCATAGGTGCCGTTGATCCTCCTCTTCTCTTCCTCTGTGAACTCTGGGAGCCTGGGCAGAAACAGCCAGTAAGTGGGGCTTCAGGAAGAATCAAACGCTTCAGGTGACAATGTCAGGGGCAGGGTGGGGAAGTGACAGGGGGCCCTGGGAGGGAGGAGGAGCGGCTGTCCAGGTAGCATAGTGTAGCCTACGGGAGTGATAAGAGCCTCTGTTCCTGTTGACAAGTTCAGGCCTCCCACACCTCCATCCTGAAGTTTCTGTTGCCATTAGCTCAAGGATCCATAGCTTCCCTCTTCCGGGGTTTCTGAAAAGCTGGAAGGGAAGAAAACCACTGTGCTCATATGCTCCCTACTCCGTGGGGGGGCCAGCAGTACCCCTCAGGGCCTGTGGCTCAAAGGCCCTCTGCCAGGTGCCCAGCTGGTTCTCAGGTGTTGGGCAGCTTGCCCCACGTTAGGCTGAACATGTGCCCCTTACTGTTCCCTCCAGGCTGCACGCCTGTTCACACCTTGGATGAAATGAACTCCAGTTCTCTTTATGGTTAAGTCTCAGCTCACCTGATGATCTGCTCTGTCCGTGAGGACTCCTGGTCTGCCCAGCACCCCCTGATCCCACTCTGATGAACTGGGGATTGAATTCTGAGGAGCATTATCCTCCCTGTGCAGCATTAGCCTTCCTGTGCATCTGTCCACAACCTGAAGGAGCCAGACTTGGGTCTGGCTCTGTCCTGGTACACAGTGGGTACTCAGCAGAGTACCCAGAACCAGCACATCTTGTTCTCAGCTGGATTTGCCTTAACTGCATCAGGATGGGAGTTTAAGGTAGGGGACCTGGGTTTTCAATCCTCATGTCTAGGAATTCATAGATTCAATGATTTCATCAGAAATCCATATCTTCTGATTTCCTTCAGCACTAAAATATGCTCATATAGGATACTTTTGGGGCCAAGGATGTTCCCACAAACCAGGACTATTGTCTGCACTTGGACCCTTCCCCCCCCCCCAAAAAAAAATGTTCAGTAACAGCTAGGTGATACACAAACCAGAGTGTGGGCCCTGGAGGCAGACAGCGTAGCTTCAAATCCCAGCTCCATCTCTGACTAGGGCAGGTACTCAAGCCCCAAGCTTACTCATCCTTACATGAGAATACAACAAATACTCACAAACGTGAGCTGTGGATGTTCTCATCTCTTCCTGTACAGGAAGGCCTGGTGAGTCAGGATGGGGGGATGGGGGGGTGGGGGGATGGGGGGGTGTCCTGGTACACACCATTGCCCCCTGCTGCTGAGTGATCAGAAACACATTTCCGGCACTCCCTGGAGGCTCTTTGGGTTCCCCAATGAGGGATGAAACTGCCAAGCATGGGCTGGGGAAATCATGCTTGGAGTGAGGTAGTAAGTAAGGCTGTTAAGAGGTGGGTGCTCTCAAGACTGATGTCCTGGCTGTACTGCAGCAAGGTAACAGCAGCTGCCTGTTGTCAGGCACACAGGAGAGCTGGGCGCTGGATACAGCCCTCCACATATGTGATCCTGTTTACCTTCCAGCACACAAAGACACACACACCTCTGACCCACAGCCATGCATTCTCCATCTGGTACCAGGACCTTACCGAGACACGTTGCGCCCTGTAGCCAGGCTCCTTTCTAGGATCCGTGTCTTCATCACCTCGGGGTAGTCTCCATTCTTGTAAATTGGATTTGCAAACCAGCCTGCTAAAAACTGCAAGGTAGAGATTGGGGGACAGTCAGCCATTGCATCCCAACAAAGCCACCAGGGGACAGTGACGGCCCAGTTCACGAGCTGCTGCTCTCACAACCTCCTGCCTTGCTCTCCTACTTGGGAACATGATGTTGCCTCTCCTCTGTGACCCTGTGCAGGCTGCAGCTGAGGTACCAGCAGGTCTTACCACCCAGGTCTGCCTATAAAGCTGCCATCTCGCTGAGGGCCCTGTCCTGGTCTCCATGGTTACAGCTGGAGGTGAGAAGACTGGGTACTGGCCCTGCACTGCCATCTTCCTGGGCCTCTGTCAGAAAGAACCTGAGATGCAGAGGAACAGACTGGAAGCTTCTGGCCCCCTGAGTTGCTCTTTTAACCTAGAGCAGCTAAAGTAACAATATGGGTCCTTCCTCATCACGGTATAGGGAGCAACTAGAATTTTCAGGAAAGGTGAGCTGCAATTATTTCCTGGCTTCTCAGGTAAAGGATGGTATTTCAGTGGCTCATAATCAGGGCCATCCTTATCCTGGGGTACACAGCACCCGAACACTACCAGAGAGGCTGGTGTCTAGAATGTGCGGTGAGGAGAACCTCCACTCCAGGCAGCAGTGAGACCCCAGAGCACACACTGCCTAGCACAAGAGGCTCAAATGTGCTTCACGGCTTTCTGTGGAAGAAGGGTTCT
This sequence comes from Ochotona princeps, assembly GCF_030435755.1. NCBI lineage: Eukaryota > Metazoa > Chordata > Mammalia > Lagomorpha > Ochotonidae > Ochotona > Ochotona princeps. The sequence continues at coordinate 20,447,066 of NC_080836.1, forward strand.
ACCAGCAGTCATGTCTGACATGGTCCTGGACCACACTGTCACAGTCCACCAGTCAGGTGCTCAATGTAATAACAGCACAGCCTGATGTCTCCTGAGGGCTGTTTTTTTTTTTTTTTTTAATGGCAGCGGTAACATTTCTGTAACCATTTCTGGAGTGTGAAATGAGGTGTGTATTCCTTTTGTTCCAACACATCCCACAGTTGGCTAACATTCCAAGCTGTTGTCTCACTAATCTGTTGAGCTCTCCTGGGAAGTGTTTGGCTAATGCAGTTTTTGCCCTGATAGGGTCACAGTGTCACAATGTACAGGCTCCTCAGGAGAACCAAAAGCACACAGTGATGTGACAGAGACCCCTCCCCTTCCTCTCCTTGTGCTGAAACATGGGTGAATACCCCTGCAACCCATGCAGAGCGACAGGAACAGGGAAAGGCTGTGAGTGAGGTCTGTTTCAGCACCTGCCTACCACTGGTGTCTACTTCCTGGGGCAAAATTCCGCATGCTAAACATATTTAGTTTGGTTAAGCATCTTTGTTAAACTTTTGGAATTGGCAGATAAGAACTTTATGTAGCAGAATATCAAGTCATGGTTTAAGGGATTCTGCAAACAAAATTAGGTTGTGACACTTGGTGTTGCATCGTGACATTGCAGCCCAGCTACAGTAGTAACTACATCAAAGCAGAGACTAATGAAATGGAATTCCTGTAACTTGGCTTCCAACTAATATACAACCACTAAGGACTACATCAATATATAATTTCTAATACTTCAATTGAAATCCAACCTCCAAAGTTTATCTCCTGTTTCAGTGTTTCTAGTTCAAAGAAAACAAGGCATTGTAATTTCACCGAACTGATAAAAATCAGCACACCAAATACTTGATTCCCAAACTAATTCTGTTTCCATGAGACCCTGAAGGAAGAATGGACAAAACTCAAAATGTGCTCAAAGAAAAACAGACCTGAACGTATCTCGTGGCTGCTTCCACGTCCTCTTGATTGGCTGGGTCTCTGGGCTCAGCCCAGTCACTGCTGATGGTGATGGAAATCACACCTCCTTGGCTCGCCCGGTACATGTCATTGTACAGATGCCAGGCCTCAGCATGAGCCTTTATCAAGTTGTGACCAACAATATAGGGGGCAGTGCCAGGCCTAAATGAGATACCTGGAAACATACAAACGGATGTCAATATAGAATGGATGGGGGCGGGGGGCTAAGTGCTACAGCTCCCAATCGACAGATGTGCCCTGACTGCGTGGGAGAATGAGTTCAGGTTTTGGCATGAGAAAGAGTGGAACTGAAATCCTAGCTCTAGGTCTTACTACTGGCTGTGTGACTTTGGAAGAGTATTCAGCCTTGCAGTGTCTTCCTCAGTGAAATGGTCAGAGTGTGTAAGAAGAAAATGAAACAGATTTTGGATGCCAAGTCTTGAAAGTGGAGTATTAAGCTTTTTCAAGATGGTGGAATAGGGGAAGGACATGTTTAAAAGGATGAAGAATTAGCCAAGGTGAAGCAGAGAGGGTGTGATCCAGGGAAGTAGGAGAGGACAAACTAGTAACAGAGGGACACTGGGAGACCTGTGGACGTGGTGAGATGACAGAGGCAACATAGTGGTGCCACAGTGATTAGATACTCCAATGGCAACTGGCAGCCCAATGGGAAGGGGAGTTCACCAGAAACTCAGGAGGTAAACCCAGGCATAGAACTGTGGGTCCTTCTGATTTGCTTAATCTGACCATGAGCAGAGGCCGAGTGGCAGAGCCCAGGCATTTGGGTGCAGGAGCAGGATGGATTTAACTACCCCATTCTCCACCAGTGCCACAGTAGGCTCCATTTTGTGTACTGAGGAAAAGGCTGTTGGGGGTAGGGACAACCACGAGCTGTGCATGTGTTAATCCAGGAGAGGACACATTTCCAGCCCAATCATTGCACTGGATGCACTGGGAAAACAATACCGATTTGGTATCCCTTAAGTTCCAACTAGAGCAGATCCAGGTTGTTCCCAGACCTAATTGCCAGCAGGTTCCAGCAAGAAGAGAAAAGGAAAATTGTGCGGTGGGCATCACTGATAACCTTGTGATCTAGAAAAGCTTGTGTCTCCCTAATCCCAGGTACCACTGGAACCAGGAGTGGCAGAAAGGCTGAACAGACAACGGTGCGGCCACAGCACGGACTCACAGGACGTGGAGGGTTATAAGCCAGGATTCAGGGTTACAGAGACTGTGGTAGATGCCTAGCACAGGAGCCAGGGACTAAAAGTTGCTGGAGGAAGTAGTACAAATGATAGCAAATAAAGAAGTTGTTATACAATGGGATCAGTAAAGTCGATCTATATACCTGTGGACAACTGAGAGTTAAAATCATACCCACGGAGAGAAATCCACTAATCAGAGTTGCAGAGACCAAGGGAAAAATGGAGCGACAGAAGCATAATAAATAAGATTACTGATGCCTCCCCCACAAATCTGCAAATTTCTATGTTAACCTCAGAAGTAACCAAGGATGACATCCAGGAATCTAAAGTTCATTAAAACACTGAGAAACACATACAGGAGTCCAAGGAATTTAAGGAATATAATGCATAGGAAATATCAACATTGATTTTTTTTAAAGATTTATTTATCTTTATTACAAAGTCAGAGAGAGAGGAGGAGAGACAGAGAAATATCTTCTGTTCAATGATTCACTCATCAAGTGACTGAAACGACCAGTGTTGTGCCAATCCAAAGCCAGGAGCCAGAAGCTCTTCTGGGTCTCCCACATAGGTGCAGGGTCCCAAGACTTTGGGCCATCCTCAACTGCTTTCCCAGACCACAAGCAACGAGTTGGGAAAGGGGGGCTGCTGGGACTAGAACTGGCGCCCATGTGGGATCCTGGCACATTCAAGGTGAGGACTTTAACTGCTAGGCCACGGCGCTGGGCCCAGGAAATACCGACCTTGAAACAAAAGCTGAATTATTAGGAATGAAGAATACAAGACAGCAAATTAAGAATTCAGTGGAAAGCCCCAATAATAGAATGAGGTAATCCTTCACAAGCTATTCCAAACAATAGAAACGGACGCAATCCTTCCAAACTTTTTATGACGCCAACATCACCTTAATACCAAACCCAAGCAGACACACAACAGTGAAGGAGAACTACAGACCTACATCCCTGATAAACACAAATGCAAAAACCCTCAACAAAAGCCTAACCAATAAAATCCAACAATGTATCAGATCATTCACCTGGACCAGGTGGGATTTATCCCTGGCATACAGAGATCATCTAGATCAATAAATGTGATACATCAGCAAACTGAACAAAAACCATGTGATCATCTCAGTATATGCTGAAAAGGCATTTGATGAAAATCCAACACTACTTGATGCTAAAAACCTTAAGATAGACATAGAAGGAACATTCTACAACAAAACAATATGAAAAACCCAACTCAGACATCATAAACAGGGAAAGATTGGAAGTTTTTCCATTAAGATTTGGAACTACCCAAGGACACCCACTATCAACCACTGCCAGTCCTCATTAGGTATTAGGCAAGAAATATTAAAGGAATTCAAGTTGGAAATGAGAAAGGAAAGTTATCCCTGTTTTTAGATGACATGATTCTAAATGTGGGAGAATTTAAAGACTCAAGAAACTTTTGAAGCTTCTAAGAGAATTTGGCAGGTAACAGGGTACAAAACCAGTGACCAGAAATTCATGGCCACAGCATACACAGATAACTCTATGACTGAGAGAGACTTAAAATTACAGTCCCCTTTGGGCTTGGCAGCATGGCCTAGTGGCTAAGGTCCTCGCCTTGACCCCATATGGCCGCTGGTTCTAATCCCGGCGGCTCCACTTCACTTCCTCTCTATCTCTCCTCCTCTCAGTATATCTGACTTTGTAATAAAAATAAAATAAATCTTTAAAAAAAAATTTACAGTCCCCTTCAAAATAGTTGGGAGTGGGCCCAGCAAGGTGGCCTAGTGGCTAAAGTCCTCGCCTTGAACGCTCTGGCATCCCATATGGGCGCCGGTTCTAATCCCGGCAGCTCCACTTCCCATCCAGCTCCCTGCTTGTGGCCTGGGAAAGCAGTCAAGGATGGCCCAAGGTCTTGCAACTGTGCCCCCGCATGGGAGACCCGGAGGAAGCTCCTGGCTCCTCGCTTAGGATTGGCTCAGCTGCAGCCACTGTGGTCACTTTCAGAGTGAACCATCAGACAGAAGAGCTTCCTCTCTGTCTCTCCTCTTCTCTGTATATCTGACTTTCCAATAAAAATAAATAAATCTTTTTTAAAAAAAGGGCCCACCGCCATGGCCTAGCAGCTAAAAGTCCTCACCTTGAACATGCTGGGATCCCATATAGGTGCCAGTTCTAATACTGGTGGCCCCACTTCCCATCTAGTTCCCTGCCTGTGGCCTGGGAAATAGTTGCAGACAGCCCAAGGCCTTGGGACCCTGCATCCATGTGGAGACCCTGAAGAGGTTCCAGGCTCCTGGCTTTGGATTGGTTCAGCTCCAGCTGTTTGTGGCCACTTGGGGAGTTAATTCTACTGGCTGCAACATGTCCAAAGAAAATGAACTCTGCATATGTGAACGTGACCTGTAATCCTGCATTTATAGCAGCATAATCTGCAATAGTAAAGACATGGAAATAACCCAGATGACTGTCAAAAGAAAAGTGGACAAAGAAAAGGTTGGTCCAGCTACTCCATGGAATACTACACAGCCATTAAAAATGAAATTCTGCCATTTGCAATAAAATGGTCCCAACTAAAGACCATTGTACTTAGTGAAATAAGCCAACCCCACAAGGACAAATATCTTATGTTCTCTCTGACATAAAGCAACCTTCATTCAAAATACAAGGTTATGAGAGGGAAATAGTGGGCTCCTCCCACTTGGGCTGCCACCCCCCATGGGAGGGCATGAAAACTAGAACAGCAGCTGGGGTGGCAAGGCAGACACCCAACAACATCTGTGAAGGCTGGATAGTTGAGCTGGTTAGATGGAACAAGGTTTTAATACCCACTGACATGTATGAGAGCAGAAGGGAATGTGGGACAGACTGGACTAGTCTGCCACACATACTGGCAAACCAGGGTAGGGGACGGGCCTGGTGGGGGTTATTGTGGGTCGCTCCGGCTAGGCTGCAGCTCCCACTGGTTTATGTGAGGGCCGAGTATGTGCTGGACAGAACTAGACTGGACTGCAAACACCCATTGTTTCCAGAGGAGGACAGGGATAGAAGCAGCACCAACCCAGCTACTGCAACCACCAGCTGATTGGGGTGATGGACTGTGGCAGGCCCCACACTTGCCAGCACATACAAGAATCTGGTCTGGGAATACCTCAGACAAAGTTCCATTGGGGATCCCCCAAATCAAAATTTCAGACTCAGAACGCTAACCATCAAACGACAGGACGGAACAAGTCAAGCAGCCACCTCAGCTATATGTTGGTAATGGAAAAACTGGGCAAACGGAGACGCTATGATGGACTGTGTTGACAGGGGACTCTCCAGCAACTGCAATGTGGTTGGAGTGACGAGAGGGGCAGCAATGCAGAACTGCTGAATTATCGGAACCACTTGGGCAAGACCCTCGGAGCGTGCCCCACATTTGGAACCTGGGGTGGGTGGGAGTCTTGGCGGGGCTTCTCCCTTAAAATCTCCTTTTACATCAGATTTATTAAGGAAACAATATGGAACTAATTGTCGTATCCATCTTCCTGTAGAGCTTGAACCTTCTTACCCTAATTATGTCAAGATTGTCAAAATAATAAATTTAAAAAAATACAAGGTTAATAGATATATAGCTAAATATTTTTATGCCCATATTCATGTAGAATAACTGTATAAGGGAGACTATCAAACCAAGAAGGGAAGAAACATGGAAGAATGCAGCTATACTCCTAAATATAAAATGGACTTCCAATAAAAGTGGTAAGTATGTCCTGACAAAAGGATGCTGGAGACTCTACCACTGTCTACGGCTACAATGTTAGGATACACTTAAATAGAAGCATAATACACTTGTGGCTGCTGGTGAAGGACTATACCATTGTAATAATATGGGGAAAAACAGTGTGTGTGCAGGGGGTAAATGAGGACAGTGAAAGGGGGAATCTCTGAGCCTATTGACTGTATCATGAAAAAGAAAAAAATAAAAAAAAGAAGGAAATGAAACTATGTATGTGCATGCAGAGCGATGCAGGAGTAGATGCTGGATTCGTTCATCTCAGGCAAAATACCTGCAACCATACACCTAAGGAGTTGGGGTCCTGGAATTCCTGGTGGGCCAACGTGAGAGTTAGGGTTGCAGAATGTAGCTGAGGCCAGTGGCGAGAGCCGTGAGAGAGGCTACTTTTCATGTATTGAAGAAATGATTGGGGAAGAGTCAAGATGGCTGATGATGGAGTTAGACTGATGTAACCGAGGGTCCTAAAAGTTAGGGACGGGAGCAGTCGGAAGTGAGCTGGAGTAGAAAAGAACCACAGGGAACACTGTGGGAAATCCCCCAGTCCCGTCAGGACTGAGAAAAAACAGCACACGGCAGTAAAACAATCGCGAAATACTGGGATCAGCAACCTAAGAAGGACTAAGATGGAGCCCTGGACTGCAGAGACTCGAGTGAAATTTGAAATCCTGGAAGTGAACTTCGGTGTGTCGCTAACCAGGGTGGGTACTGAAGGAACAATCTACAACATAATCAAAGCAATATATGAAAAACCCAATGCCAGCATCATACTGAATGGAGAAAAACTGGACCCCTTTCCACTGAGATCTAGAACAAGACAAGGATGCCCACTATCACCACTGCTATTCAACATAGTCCTAGAGGTACTTGCAGAGGCCATAAGACAAGACAAAGAAATCAAAGGAATTCAAATTGGAAATGAAGAAGTCAAGCTTTCACTATTCGCAGATGACATGATCCTTTACATAGAAGAACCAAAACACTCAATACAGAGACTCCTAGAACTCATACGAGAATTTGGTAGAGTGGCAGGATACAAAATTAATGAACAAAAATCAACAGCCATAGTGTATGCAAACAGCCCCAAGATGGAAGAAGATCTAACCAGCAAATTACCATTCAAAATAACAGAGAAAAGTATGAAGTATCTAGGAATAAATTTAACCAAAAGAGTAGGAAATCTTTTTGAAGAAAATTACAAAACACTTAAAAAACAAATTGAACAAGACCTCAAAAGATGGAGCAACATCCCATGCTCCTGGATAGGCAAAATTAATATCATTAAAATGTCTATACTACCAAAAGCAATATATACATTCAACGCAATCCCAATCAAATTGCCCAAAACATTCTTCATGGAACTGGAAGCAATGATTCAAAGGTTCATGTGGAAACACAAAAAAACACGAATATCCAGAACCATTCTGAAGAAAAGGAACTTAACAGGGGGGATCACAGTCCCGGACCTCTGGACATACTCTAGGGCAGTGGTTATCAAAACAGCCTGGTACTGGCACAAAGATAGAGAGGATGATCAATGGAACAGAATAGAAACAACAGAAGGAAACCCACACAGATACAGCCAATTAATCTTTGACAAAAAGACAACAATCCAAGCAAATGGGAAGGTCTCTTCAATAAATGCTGTTGGGACAACTGGGTAATAGCCTGCAGAATCAAAAAGATAGACCCACATCTCTCACCATACACTAAGATCAAATCTACATGGATAAAAGACCTAAACCTACATCCAGAAACCTTCAAACTTTTGAAAGAAAATATTGGAAACACTGCAAGATCTAGGTGTAGGCCCTGACTTCCTAAAAAGGACTCCAGAAGCACTAGCAATCAAGACCAAAATAAACAAATGGGACTTAATCAAACTAAGAAGCTTCTGTACAGCAAGGGAAACAATCAACAAAGTAAAAAAGCAACCCACAGAATGGGAGAAGATCTTTGCACACTACATAGGTGATAGGGGGCTAATCTCCAGAATATACAAAGATCTCCAGAATAACCAAAACACCAAAACAAACTACTCAAGAAATGGGCACAGGAAATGGGCAGACGTTTCACAAAAGAACAAACCCAAAAGGCAAACAAACATATGAAAAAGTGTTCAAGTTCCTTGGCAATAAGGGAAATCCAAATGAAGACAACAATGAGGTACCACCTAATGCCAGCAAGGATGGCACACATACAAAAAACCACCAAGACTTGCTGGCGCGGATGTGGGGAAAAGGGAACTCTACTCCACTGCTGGTAGGACTGCAAACTTATACAGCCTCTATGGAAATCAGTATGGAGAATACTCAAACAACTGAAAATCAACATGCCATATGATCCAGCAATAGCACTCCTAGGAATATATCCAAAACACCTGCTACACGAGAAACCAATATGCACCCCTATGTTTATAGCAGCATAATCAATAATTGCAAAAACTTGGAAGCAACCGAAATGCCCATCAACAGAAGACTGGATAAGAAAGCTATGGTTCATCTACTCCATGGAATACTACTCAGCTATTAAAAAAAAGAAATACAGTTTTTTTTTGTGGCCAAATGGGCCCAACTGGAATCCATTATGCTAAGAGAAATGAACCAATTCCAAAAGGTTAAATACCACATGTTTGCCTTAATTTGAGATGAAAAGATGTCAATCTGGAAGATAGTACCTATATATTGTAATATTATTGCAATCTCTAATAGCCTGTGTCTAATGCAATAAGATAATGCGATGTAATCTATAAATCAACAATTAATGTCAGACTGCTTATGATTTACATCAAAAAACTGTAAAACCTAAAACACTCTTAATACCCTATGTTACTCCGTAATGGGGAGAGAATGCAGAGAAAGTGTCAGGAAAATCTGTAATATAGCCTATCAAGAACAAATCTGGTAACTCATAGACAACAGACTTGAGTCAGCACTAGACAATAGTAAAGCTACAAAGGCATAACGGGGGAATCGGCATCGATCCTGACAGCCTCTTTTTTTTTTTTTAAAGATTTATTTTATTTTTATTACAAAGATCCTGACAGCCTCTTAACAGGAGGTCATGTGCATGGAGCAGGGGGAGACCCCAGAATGGAGCAGGTGGACAGGAGGAGGCTCGAATCCCAACCCTGAAGACTCCCAGATCCTCACCACGGACTATCAATATGAGCAACAAGGACTACATCCCAACTGCTAAGGAGACCATGGGGAATTGGAGTGCCTTTGGAGGCCGAGAACTCTGAGGTCACCCACCCCCATCTGGAGCTTCCACAGGAGATGGAAGAAGTCCAAACACTGCCTCACAGGAACCAGCGTAATCGGAACAACAACCAGGAGCCCTGAGCGGTCTGCAGAAACAGAACAACAATGAACTTCCTTCAGGAACCAGGGAGGGGAGCTTTCTCTGGTCCTGGCCTAGTTCCAGCTCTGGATCCCACCCTCCCTCGCAATGACCATCGGGATCGCTCCAGAAACCCATTAAAACAAACTAACATACAAACAAACCAAAAAAAAGCCTAGAATACACAGACAGACAACAACAACAAGGAAAGCTTAGAATCAGACAGGAAATGGCCAGCGTGGATTTACTCATACCTCACTAGGTGGAACACAAAGATTAGTTACTCCTCACTGGGGTATTGAAGATTTCTCTGCACACCCCTCAAAAAAAATGTTTTGCACCTAAACTGTTGACACATGTCTTGTTAGAGCTATAAGCCAGTTCAGACCACCCAAAAAAACAACAAAGTTCAGCAAAATCATGCTTCAACACTATAAACAGCTAAATACTAAAATGAAAGACAGCTGAATAGCAATCTATAGCCATTTTAAGGTGTATAGAACACGGTTAAATATAAACTAAAATTGAAATGTCAATGAAGAAGTCACAGGTTGTGGTTGAGAACCTGCATTTTCCTATTAACATATTGGTTAATCAATACCATGTCAATTTATACCATAATGTTGTAAATTGTTGTAAATATTATGTTGGGGTTTTTAATTGATCGGGATGATACTCTGCTGGCTCTACCTTCAGACCAGAGATGGTCTCACCAAGAAACCACTGAACTTACCAGGACAATAAGATGCTGGACTTTATGCTTGGTAAATACCTCCAATGAAACAATCTCAACAGAATTTGAACTATGGAAATGCAACAAGGTGGAGCAATCCACCGTGGGGAGAGGGTTTGGGGAGGGGCGGGGGGAATCCCAGTGCATATAAAACTGTGTCACATAATGCAATGTAATTAATAAAAAACAAAAGAAAAAGAAAAAAAAAAACAAATGATAACTTGAAGCACCAATTCAGGAGAGGAAGTGATGAGGAAAGTCATATTTCCCTGGGTCTCTGTTAGCTTTTATCATGATCCTGAGACTTGGCTGAACACAAATCTACTCTCAGAAAGCTGAGAGAGAAAAGGGAACGCAGATGGCTCCCAAGGGACAAAGACAGTGCATGTGATCCAGAGCACGTCCGCTGTGATGGGCGTTTGGCCTAGCAGTTTGACTGTCACTTAGGATGGCACATTCTTTATCGTGTGTCTGGATCTGAGTTCCCTGTTCTGCTCACAAATCCAGCTTCCTGCTAATGAGCACCCTGAGAGAGAACAGCAATAGTTTAAAATAGCTGAGTCTCTGCCCCCATATGGAAGACACAGACTGAATTCTGACTTCAAACCATTGCAGGCATATGCAGAGTGATTCAATGGATCAGAGATGATTTTAGGCCTGTGTCTCTCGGCCTTTTGAATTAAATAAAAATTATAAATGAATAAATGAAGAATTAAAACTACTAAATATCTTTTTTTTTTTTTTTAATTATTTATTATTTAACTTCAGTAATTACATTGTATTATGTGACACAGTTACATGGATACTTGGGTTCTCCCCACCCCTCCCCAAACCCTCCCACCATGGTGGATTCCTCCACCTTATTGCATAACCACAGCTCAAGTTCAGTTGAGATTTCCCCATTGCAAGCGTATACCAAACATAGTAAATATCTTTTAAATCAAAGTAATGTTAAAGAGCCTTATAGTCAGATGTATGTTGGAAATCAAGATTTGTTTTGATTTGATTTTGGAAAAGCACTAAGTTTCATACTAACTAGTACACATCCGAACAAGGACCAGCACAGACTCAGAGTGAAGGCCACCCTTGCCTGCAGCAGGCCTTAGTGCAACACTGCACCTTTGCAACCTGGCACACAGGGGATGTGCAGCCTCATGTTGGAACGTCAGGCTTCATGGTTACTCAATGGGCTCAGTTCAGCTAAATCAATTACTGTTACCTTTGGGATTTTTGGAATTAAGAACACAGAATGTAAACTCACACAGCTTGACCAATTGTCCTTTCCTACATGGGTTCAGTCACTTTCCTGATCTCACACATCTCAGAGGACTTCTGAAGCAAGTCAGAATCACATAGCAAAGAAATGAAGACCTCTTGAGGCACTGAGAGGTGAAATCCATGTTTAGCAAACGTGTCAAAGAGGAACATCCAAACCCTGAGCAAGAGGCAGGCTGTCTGAGGTTCTTCCAGGGGGCTTTCTTGGCCTGCCCCTCCATTGCCACCTAACTTTCATGTTTGTAAGATGCAAAGCACTAAGTAGTCAGGACTGAGACCTTACCTGGCGCTGATACACCATAGCCATAGCCCTGGTTGGCAATGACATAGGGTTCATTGAGCGTGATCCAAAACTTCACCTTGTCTCCCAGCCTCTGGAACAGCACGTTGGCATACTCCCTGAACCGCTGCACAATGGTCTCATTCTCCCAGCCTCCAACATCCTGGAGCGCCTGGGGCAGGTCCCAGTGATATAGGGTCACCTGTGAAAAGGTCAGATCTGCAGTTATCCACTGTGCCTTCATGAGAAGCACAAATAACTTCTGCCAAAACTGAGAATGGTTTATAAGACAAAAATTCAAAGGCTTTTTTTTTTCCTCTTGGGGTGGAACAATGAGAGGCAGGATAAGTTACTTCAAAGGAAGGGAACTGGTCAGGATGGGGAATAAAACTATTATGTTTATTTAATCCCACAACATAAGAATTTTATTATATTTTTTTAAAAGATTTGTTATTATTGGAAAGCCGCATATACAGAGAGGAGGAGAGACAGAGAGGAAGATCTTCCATCCGATGTTTCACTCCCCAAGTGAGCTGCAACGGGCCGGTGCACGCCGATCCGATGCCAGCAACCAGGAACCTCTTCCAGGTCTCCCACACGGGTGCAGGGTCCCAATGCATTGGGCCGTCCTCAACTGCTTTCCCAGGCCACAAGCAGGGAGCTGGATGGGAAGTGGAGCTGCCAGGATTAGAACCGGCGCCCATATGGGATCCCGGGGCTTTCAAGGTGAGGACTTTAGCCACTAGGCCACGCCGCCAGGCCCAATAATTTTAATGATTAAGTTTGAGAGCAGCATTTGGCTTTCAGAGTAAATGTGCTCCTCAGCCCCACAGCCTGTAGACTTCCCTGAGGCCTGGCCAGCGCCCACCCTCACCTGGGGCTGGATGTTGGCAGCCAGCAGTGCATCAATGAGCCGCACATAGTAGTTCAGGCCTGCTTCATTGATGTAGTTGGTCGTTCCATCAGGCAGGATGCGGGACCAGGAGATGGAAAAGCGGTAGTGGGATACGGCCAGGTTCTGCAGGGCGACCACGTCCTCAGCGATCTTGTGGTAACTGTCACAGGCCACATCTCCATTTTCATCGTTCTCAATCCTCAGTGCTGTATGACTGAATGTGTCCCAAATACTAAGGCTTTTGCCATCTTCTCTCCATGCACCTTCAATCTCAATGATGAGAAGACATAATTGAATTAAATCATCAATCCAGCCCTCAGATACCTTTCTATGGGTGTGTTCAGGAATCCTGTCTTTTAGGTGGCCCAGCCCGGCTACTGAGGTTTTCCAGATGGAAGCTCTTTCTTGATCTCTTATTTTTTTTCCCGTGTCTCTGGCTCTGCCATTCAAATAAGAAAGAAAGAAAAAAAAAAAAAAGAATCCAGGAAAGCCTATGCCCTACACCCTAGAAAAACTATTTTTTGTGTCTAGTTATGAACCTGTGAAGTTCTGACTCAGACTCATTTTTGTTCCAATCAGACACCTGGCAACACTAGCAAAGTTTTTGGTCTTACATCTGGGGGAGTAGCCCATGGTGGGTACAAACCAATGATGCTGCTAAACATCCCCTAGAGCAAAGACAGACCCCAGAATGGAATGATCCATCCAAAACTCCCTCAGGCTAAGGTGCAGAAACTGGGCCAGAGAGGAGTCTAGTTTCTGGTACACACAGAGCCCTATCTGATATCTTGCTCTTTGTTTGCCTCAAGTGAACCCTTCATGTAAGGTGTGGATCAAAGCACCCAAGAAGACCCAAGAAGCAATGTGAGTTTTAGGAGTCTACAGAAAATAACACATGGACAGTATTTATGTTTCATTGCTAACTGATTTTATGTAACTTTCATTACAACCTGGTAGTGTGATTGTATGGGAGTAGGTAGCCATCACCTACCACAGAAACATATTCAGCTACTAGGGTCATTGGGAAAAACCCATGTGTGTGGAACACCCAGAGTCAGCTGACTCACATCACCAGCCCTGCCTTGGCATCAGAAGTAGCACACAGAGTCCACTGCTGCATCAGCAAAGATAAATCAAGTGGGAAATGCACACTGCAATGCAGGTCCCGCTCAGCCTTTTTTTTTTTTTTTTAAGATTTATTTATTTTTATTGGAAATGCAGAGAAGGCAATACAGAGAAAGATCTTTCATCTGCTTATTCACTCCCCAAGTGGCCCCAATGGCTAGTGCTGAGCCTTTCTGAAGCCAGGAGCCAGGAGCTTCTTTTGGGTCTCCCACGCAGGTGCAGGATCCCAAGGCTTTGGGCCATTCTCCACTGCTGCTTTCCCAGGCCACAGGCAGGGAGCAGGATGGGAAGCAGTGCCACTGGAATTAGAACCAGCACCCAAATGGGATCCCAGTGCATTCAAGGTGAGGACTAGCGGCTATGCTACTGTGCTGGGCTCATCTCTCTTCTTTTAATCTAGCACTATTTCAGGAAACAATAAATCATCACATTTTTCTCTTTAGAGATCTCACTGGACAAACAAGGTCACAGTCTGCTGTTATAGGGCATCAGAGAAATTCCAACATTTAGAGCCAGTATGAACAAACGTCCTGCTTGGAACAGTCTAGCAAGGAAGTCAACATCTCCAGTGGAGACTGTTCATGTTTGCAGTCTTAGTCCTTAGTTTCTGCCAGGTTTCACCGGTCTACTAGCACTTACAATTCCCACCTCAGCACAGCAACTTTACCCGCTGGTTGGGCCAAACTTGGGGGATTGGAAGAAGAAAGATTGTTCAGACAAAAGAATGTCAAGACTCCATGGCATAAGCAATTCCAAGATGTGCAGGGATGTCAGCTCTTCTTCTGAAACATCCGCAGCAGCAATCCCGGAGCCTGAGACACAGTAGCTATGCAGTAAGTGGCGTGCACCCCCTGAACTCCTCACCTGATACGCAGAAGTAGCTGCACTCCAGACGAAGCCCTCAGGAAACTGTCCATACACAAACTCATCCTCACTGGGCAGCGGCATGCCATTGTTGGTAATGAGTTCTGTGTAGTACGCGGCTGAGATTCTTGCTGTGCGAGGCCTGTTCTCATTCTCAAAGTCAACATGATACAGGCCAAACTTGACCGTGTAGCCTCGGAGCCACTCAAAGTTGTCCATCAGAGACCAGGCAGAGTAGCCTTGAAGGTTGACCCCATCGAGCCTGTAGGCTGAGAACATTCCAGGGAGCAGAGGAGAGCATTACCCCAGCAGGCAAGAAGCCCAAGAAGCGCAAGAAGCCCAGCAATGTGCTGGTTCCTCCACCCAAAGCAATGCTTCTAAACCATCAACTTGCACATTAAGTGACCTGTGCTGTAAGAGGACTGGATCATTTCTGGTAACTAACTCTTTGCCCTCTCTGATGAGCCCACAGCAAGCCCACACCGAGGAGACATGTTTCAAATTCAAGAGCCCAAGCTTGTTTGAGAGATTAAGCACAGAGGCATAAGTTAGAGTTCTTTGTTCCTTTTAGTCTACCTGGAACTCGTAAGTTGCATGAAAGCAAAGTTTATGTTTTATCCCCGGCACTACATCAGAACATGCTACAAGGTGGTAGCCAAGAGTAAGCCACAGAAGCAGTATTTGTGGGGATTCTATGTTGTATATTCTGTTCTTTCTGTTGGGATGACCACAGCTGTTTAAAGTATTCAAAACAAATAAAAGCCCAAGGTAAGTGAAGGGCGTAACAGTAGATAGGATAATGGTTCATATACTATACTGCTAAAGCATTTCACACATGATACAGAATGTTGGAAGATTCTCTAAGGGACACTGAAACCTCACATACCTTTCAAAGCTTCATTGATGTAGGTTTTGTAGTAAAACAGCCTGTCAATATCCTCCAGTCTTGAATTTGCCAACCCTGCCCCATTTTCAGTGATATAAATGGGGATGTCACCATACTCTTCCTTGATCCAATTCAGCAGTCTACGCATTCCAAAGGCCGCAGCTCTGCTCATGGCTGTGGTAGGCCATGAGGTATCTTCCTCTTCGCTCAACTCCTGATCGGTTTGGTAGGAGGGTGGGTTGAGTGCAGGTGTGCTGTGCTGTACAATTCTGGAGGAGTAGGTATTGAGGCAGAAGACGTCAGCTGTACCCCTGATGTAGTTCTTCTCTTCCTCAGTGAAGCTTGGCAGGCGAGACGTGGCTAAGTGCTGGAGTTCACTCCTGTTCCCTACTTTCCACTTCATGGCATCAGGATAGTCTCCAGTTTTAAAAATAGGGTGCGCATACCAGCCCAGGGTGAACTGCATCTTGCGGTCAGTAGCTTCCACATCTCTTGGGACATCTGGTGACTTGGGCTCTGCCCATTGTCCAACAAGACTCAAAGAGATGACCCCGTTCTGGCTCTGCCTGTATTTCTCATCATACGTGTGATAGACTCTAGCATGAGCTTTGATGAGGGCATGGCTGATCCTGTAAGGTGCCCAGCCTGGATCACTTACCCCTGGGGGAAATTCCCCTGTGCCATAACTCCACCATGCATAGTAGGTGGGCTCATTAAAGGTGATCCAGAACTTGACTCTGTCACCAAAGGTCCGGAAACAAAAGTCTGCATAGCTGTCAAACAACTCAATCAGGGAAGCGTTCTCCCAGCCTCCTATATCCTGCAGGGCCTGGGGCAGGTCCCAGTGAAACAGGGTCACCATGGGGACGATGTTGCTCGCCAGCAAGCCATCAATCAGCCTGTTGTAATAATCAACACCACGACTGTTGATAGAACTGTTTGTCCCAGTTGGGAAAATCCGAGGCCAGGACAGAGAGAAGCGGTAGGTCTGCACCCTCAAAGCTCGAAGCACGTTCAGGTCAGCATCCAGCTGGTTGTAGCTGTCACAGGCAATGTCCCCAGTGGCATTTTCTGCCACGCCGCTCCCTGGTGTGTGAGTAAAGTTATCCCAGATGCTGGGGCCTTTGCCATCAGCATCCCAAGCTCCCTCAATCTGATAGGCTGAAGAGGACACGCCCCAGAGGAAGTCATCCCGGAAAGTGCCATGATAGAAGAAGTCTCTTTCAAACTTGGTTTGGCTGCAGAACTTCTCCCAAACCACTTTTGCCTGGGAGGGTACCTCTGATGGCAGAGAGGAGGCTCTGGTTCTGGGAGGCAGGCGCACTAAACTCAGTGGCAGCGGCTGCTTTACTGCCTTGGTGAGGAAACCATTCTTTTCAATGATGCTTGTGTAAAAGAAGGCTGATTTCCTGGGTGTCCTGGGCTTGCTGGTGTCGCTGAAGTTGACATGGTACAGCCCGAATCTCTGGCTGTAGCCGGCAGGGCCTTCAAAGCCATCAATGAGGGAACGAGCGATGTAAGAACGAACGTCCACTGAGTCCTGCTTGATAGCTGAGAGAGTAAAGTTTCTGTTACTGCTGCTGCTTTTACAGTTTTCCTTTCCATATGAAAGTAGTGGGACGACTTGGCTGAGCCCACATCCAACCCTTTTCCCTCTCAGAACAAGGGAGAAATCTTCAAGCCTCCCGTAGCACATCATTTTACTTCTAGGACCATATATCTGAACCCAAAGGAGCACCCTTGTCATAAGAGAAGTACTAGAGAGAATGTGCTCCTTTCTCATGCCTTGGTTTCATATAGACTACAGAAAACAAAGTCATATGTTTTACATTAAAATGAAATAAAGCTCAAGGAAACATATTCCCCAGGTTCAGTGGACTGAATGGGTTGTTTCTACCTCTAAAAGATGTGTCTAAGTTCTAAGCCAAAATGCTTGTGAACGTAAGCTCACTTGGAAACAGTGACTTCCTTAAGTTACTGAGTGAGTGGTCTTAAGATGAGATCATCCTAGCTTTGCAGGTAAGCCCCAAGCCCAGTTATCAAGTGTCTGCACTAGAGGATAAGGCCATGTGAACCTGTAGGTAGGAGATGGATAGTCAACCCTAAGTGAAAAAACACCTGCAGGGCCATGTGGTAGAGGGACTAGCATTATGGCCGAGTGGTTAAGCTGCTGACTGTGGGTTTAACATTCCATGAGAATGCTCATTCAAACCCTGACTTCTCAACTTCTGATGCACCTCCTTGTTAATATACCAAGGAAATAAACAGAAGACTACCCAAGTTTCTAAGAACTGTCATCCATGTAAGACCTGGATGAAATTGTAGGCTCTGTAACTCTAACTTTCAAGTGAATGAATCAATCTCAAGGAAAAAAAGGACAGTCTTGACCTATCAGAAACTAGAAGGAACATATTCTCTGTACTTTAGTAAGGAGATTGGCCCAACAGGTTGATTTAGGGCATGTAAACTCCAGAAGTGTGTTAGAATCAATTTCTGTTGTTGTAAGTTATCAAAGTCTGGTAATGTGTTTGTTTTTCTAGGATATGAATATATTTGGTTCACCTCACAAAGTGTCTAATGAATCAACCAAGAACCAGAATGAAAGTAATAGACAAGACTGTGGGCTCCAGAAATGGAACCAGGAAATGAATCAGTCTTGATTTTTTCAGATTATGCAATTATAACAAATATGCTGACTGCATAAGATGTAGATAAGGCTGCTCACTCATTCAATAAATAAGTTACTAAGCACCTACTTTATCCCAGTGCCATGCAAGGTTCTGCAAATACAAAGATGAATGAAGCATCACAGCTTAATGAGTAGAGTGAAGAACTGAGCCAGAAACAGAAAGGCCTCTGGACCCCTCCTGGTATTGCTGGGTGTGTCACTCAAACTTTGAGTACCTACTTTTATGTTGTTCGATGAGGATAACATCTGTTCCCATCTTACTGTTCAGGGCTGTTTTTTTTTTTAAAGATTTATTTTATTTTTATTACAAAGTCAGATATACTGAGAGGAGGAGAGAGAGAGAGGAAGTGGAGCTGCCGGGACCAGAACCAGCGGCCATATGGGATCAAGGCGAGGACCTTAGCCACTAGGCCACGCTGCCGAGCCCTGTTCAGGGCTGTTTTGAAAATTGCTTGAGATAATGTCTTCAGGAAATTCCCAGGTTAAGAAGACAATAGGATTGTAACTGATACTGAGAGGAGAGCAGGTGGAGTATGAAGAGTCTGTTTGAGTTCAGGAACAGAGACAGGTGAGTCACCATCCCTTACTAGTATTTTCTCTGAATGTAAAGGTGGCCCTAAAGCACCAATACTGCCTTTTAGACAGCTGGATGCCACTCACAAGGACTGAGACGTGAGAACCCACCACTGTAGTTAGCAGATAAAAGTTGCCGTCTGGGATGCCAGCATCCTACACGAGTGCTGGTTTGACACCAGGTGGCTCCACTTCCCATCCCTCTCACTGATAAGGTGCCTGTTAAAGGTGGTCCAAGCCTTTGGGCTCCTACATGCATATGGGAGACCTGGAGAAGGTTTGGAGTCTTGGCTTCAGCCTGGTCATCACTTGCCATTGAAGTCATTTGAGGAGTATTTCAGAGGATGGAAGACTCTCTGTCTTCCTTTTCTGTAACTCTCCCTTTCAAAAAAAATAACTCTTTAAAAAGAAAAAGGCTTAACTGTGAGATGAATCCTGTTTGTCATTCTTTTTCACTAGCAATAACATGTACAGGAACAATATACTGGGTAATAATGGGACTGCAGGTATGGATCAATTGGATCAAAATAAAGGATAAGGGTATAAACTTTATATCTTGTCAAGGGAAATAGAAATAAGTGTGACTAGAGCAATGAAGGATAATTTATTGGGTTGGAATCCCATCCGGAATAACCTCATGTAGTGTATCAGTCTATATTTCAGCTCTGTGTTCTACAGACTGAGTTCCCTACGTAAAGGATGATGTGTGAATATTGGAGAACCCCTGCACAATGCATACAACATAATTGACACTCAATAAACATTTGCTATAGAGTGAACTGGAAAGTTGGATGGCTAGAACTCAATGGAAACTAATAGGAGGCATTCTAAGGTAGAACATTGCTGAATTAAACACCAGAGTCCTTGAGAAATAGAATTTAGAGGCTAAGTTAGGGATTCCCCAGGTCTACTGTTAATATTGCCTTTGTGTCTTCATTTCTCACTAAATAAGTCTCTGAAGACTTGCACAAATACCATCCACCCTCCAGGCAGCACCAGCAGGTGCACGGTTCTTACCCTTGAGCACCTCATTGATGTACTGGCTGAAGTAGTCTACTCTCAAGGAATCATTGAGGAGATTTTCACTCTCCCCTACTGGCATACCATTCCCAGCCAGGTAGATTGGAACTTTTCCCATTGTGTATTCCAGCGATACAAACTGCAACAGTCTCCTCATGCCCCAGGGCACCACACGAATCCAAGGAGATGAGGTCTGAGGCCATGCAGGGTCCATGTGCTGGGAGAAGCCTCCGATGGTATCATAGCTGGGCATGCAGGTGTCTTCGTGGGCCTTGCTGATGAGGCGGGAGGTGTAATGAGACAGACCCAGAAAATCAGCAGAGCCTTTCAAGAGCTGCTTCTCTGCGTCAGTGAACTCAGGGAGCTGTGCCACAGGACTGTGGCAGCGCTCACTAATTTGTTGGATCTGAGCCCTCATGGCGGCTGGGTAGTCTCCGTCCACAAAGATGGGGTGTGCAAACCAGCCCAGCATGAAGTGCAAGAAGCGCTCAGAGGCTGCCAGGTCCTCAGCACTCTCTGGGGACAGGGGTTCTGCCCAGTCTGAGTTCAGCACAATGCCCACCTGCCCCTGCTGTTGTGGGCGACAGTGGCTGTTGTAGTGGTGCCAAGTCCTGGCATGGGCCTTGAGGACCAAGTGAGCCACCTTGTGTGGAAGAAAGGAGGAAAAACAGTGCTCAGTATCAACAGCAAGGATAGCAACAGGACTAAGAAGCTAATAATAAGCTGACAACAATGTTATCAAATTCATACCAATGTCAACAGTATCAACAAGCCAGTAAAGATAACAACAAAGTCAGAATCAACAGCATCAACACTAATATTAACATCAAGTCATCAATAACTCAATGAGATAAACTTGTCAGTTTTAATAACAATATAGACAAGACCTGTGCTAACAATGTTAATGAATCAGTGGGTCCATATCACTGTCAACAACATCAATAAGTCAATAGCAATGTCAGCAATGTCAATAACTCAACACTATTGGCAATAATTGCAGGAATCCAACACCAACATCCACAAAATCAACAGATCATGAAATCCAAGATGATGGATTAGGGTAAGGACACAAATCAGGCAGGGAAGTGTAGTAGGGGAGAGGCAAAGAGGGAGCAATCTTGGGTGACAGGTGTGGACAGGCTGGTGACAGAGAAACTGTCGGAGAGTCAAGGACCTTGGGAAGCAGCAGAAACAGCTGAGCAGTGTAGAGGTGGCTGGATTTCCCACCAATGACTGGCACTTTCCTGGGAGACATGTGGGAAGGGGAAGCCATTGGAGAGGTGGGAGGTGATTCAAATCAGAATCACTGGTTCATCTGATCCTTTGAACATGAGCTGAGACAGAGCAGCAATGTCCCTGTGGGTAGGCATGGAAGAAGAGTGGAGTGTGTATTCCAACCCCACCTTAATGCTAAAGGCGTCATTTTGGGAAGATCCTCTATGGGGACTGCAAAGCCACCTGGAGAAACAATGATCTGGTATATGCAAGCTAGGAGGGAGAATGCACAGCCAGCAATCCAAACAACTTCTGCAAAATCTGATACCATAAAGGCATTTCGTTGATCCCACCAAGAAAATACCACTGGCATAATACCTTGCAGATTTTGTCCAAATATCAGTCTGAGTTACTTACTGACAGCTTCTCGCAGGTTCCAGCAAGCAAATACATCCATGCTCCTTACTCAACTACTCTGGATTGGAGAATGAACAGGGAACTGGGCACTTATTGGGAACAGGAAAAACTGCCCAAAGACATGTGAATGTCACAGCTTAAAATCTGCTGAAGGAGAAAACACGCTCATCCGCATTACAGTGGCCAAGAGCAAGAGAAAAGTCATAAGACTCGGGCGTGAGGAAAACAACGTGATATCCCCAAAGGAACATAAAATTATTTCAATCTTCAAATTGGAAGTTGAAGACATCGAAGGACTGTTAGATAAAGGATTAAAAAAATCGTAACAAAGCTTTTTCATAACAATGAAAAGCAGATTCAGGAATTAAGAAACTCCTTATAAGTAATTAAGGATTCTTTCTCACAGGAGATTGAAATTTTTAAACAAAATCAACCTGAATTATTAGAAATGAAGAATTAGGGGCTGGTGCAATGGTATAGCAAGCTAATCTTCCACCTTCTAGTGTTAGCATCCCATGTGCCAGTTCATGTCCCAGATACTCTACTTTCAGTCCAGCTTTCTGCTTATGGTCTGTGAAAACAGCACAGGATGGCCCAAAGCCTTGTGAATTTGCACCCATATGGGAGACCTGGAAAAACTCTTGGCTCCCAGCTTCAGATATAAGATCAGCTCCAGTCATTGCAAAAATTTGGGGAGTGAACCTGTGGAGGGAAAAATCTCCTCTTTGCCTCTCCTTCTCTGTAAAATATACCATTCAAATAAAAATATTTTAAAAAAGAAATGAAGGGCCTGGTGTGGTACCTAGTAGCTAAAGCCCTTGCCTTGAATGAACCAGGATCCCATATGTATGCCCGTTCATATCCTGGCTGCTCTGCTTCCCATCCACCTCCCTGCCTGTGGCCTGGGGAAGTAGCGGAGGACAGCTCCAAGCCTTGGGATGCTGCACCCGCGTGGTAGACCTGGAAGAGCTCCTAGCTCCTGGCTTTAGATCGGCACAGCACTGGCTGTTGCAGCCACTTGGGGAGGGGGTGCGACCTTGGACCTGGGGATGAAACTTCCAGCAGCCTGCTGGCTGCTGGTGGGTGCCAGGTCTGGGTGTCTCCAAGCTCGGATCCCTGATTCCAGCCACCACATGCACGTGGTGAGCTGTCCCTGGGCGGCCAGGGCGCCATTGATACCAGGCTCTGCCTGCTGGCTGCCTGGCCTGGACCTCTGGGGTTTTGGTTCTTTGAATCACTGCTTATGTAGCTCCTATTTGAACCCACTGTGCTTCTGGGATGTGAATCAATCCTCAAGATTCCCAACAACAAAGTAACTTCTCCTTCGAAGAAATTGTAATCACTGAACAATGCTGACCACTGAACAACAGTCCATGCAAAACCTAAGGCTCGGGGCTTGTCTAGCAGGATCTTATCGTATTACCTGACATGATGGTGGATCAGGACATGGGTCACATTAGGCAGGGCCATGACATTAACCAGCATGCCAGAGAACCATATCCAGGGGTAGATTCTGTGGGGGATGTGTGGGCCAAACCCTGTGGAAATTCTAGCCCTACTGGTTAGTTCAAGAGATGGGGTGGTGATGGAATAATCTAGGTGTGACCAAGGAGCCCACCATCAATCACATGTTAAGGAACCCACAATAGTCTGGACTGGTCAAGGCAGCAGCACCCGAATGTGCATCCTAAATAGAGTGTGGGGTGGGCCGGGCTGCAATGTTCACCAGCTCATACAAGGCCAAATGGAAGGCCGGACTATGCCAGGCACTGGCCTAAAACTCAACGGTATGTATGAGAACTGGGTCTGGGAGTGGATCAAGTGAAGGAACTTGGGAAACTCTCCTGGCGAGTTATAGCTCCCACTGGTGAACATGTGGTCCAGACCTGGGGGTTAGACAAGCTGGGCAAAGTAGCTCCAATGGCTGGCCAATGTGTGAATTGGTAGTGGAATGGGATGTACCGGGCAGGACTGAGCAAACCTTAGCCCATAAGTAAAATTAGAAACCAGGATGGAGCACAGGTCATGCCGAGCTAGGCTCTTGCACCTACTGGTCTACGTGAGTCAAGGACACTAAGCCACAGTGTCTAAGGCAGGGGTCAGGACAGGTGAGGGGCTGTGCTAAGCTGAGTCAGAGCAACCACTGGCAGGCTCGTGATCTACGGGAAGAGGCCCAGCTGGGGAGCTAAGGGTACACCCTAACTGGGTTGAGGTTCCCACCAAGCGGCACGTGGGCTGGAATGGGGGCTGCATTCTGATCATGATATGGTTGTAGTCTCCCTTGGCACAAGTGTGGACTGGGACTGGACGCACCAAGCCGGGCCAGACTCAAACACTGTCTGGTGTTCTGGAGGACCAGGATAGATGTGGGACTGACTAGGCTAGGTCTCAACCCCTACTGAGCCGTGTTTGAGCTGTATGTGGGTATGGACAAGCCGTGACTGGGCTGAAACATCCAACGGTAAGAACCAGATTGGGTTGAAGGCCAGTCAGAAAAAGCCACTGTTCCTGCTAGGACAGGAGGTGAACTGAGTAGGGCTGGCTCATGGACCCCCTCGTATGCGCAAAGTCTGGTATTGGGAGAGGTTCTGACGGAGGAGCCTGGGAAACTCGTCTGGCAGGACACAGACCCTGCAGGTAAGCACAAGAAGCATGATAGGAACAGCCCAGAACAGGTCACGGAAAGTTTCCCACTGGCACACATTCGGCATGGGTCGGTGGCAGACCAGGCTGAATCAGTTCAAATCATCCACTGGTGAATTCAAGCACCAGAACAGAGTGTGGGTTGAGCCAGGTTTGGTCGTGACACAAATCAGTGCACATTACGGAATGTCAAGGTGAGGTTACCTGTACCGGATGTGACCACAGTGCCCAACAGCACACGTGAGACCCAGGAAGGGAGGGGGTGGAGCCGGCAGGGGGAATAAGAGGGTGGGGGGGTTCCCTTGCTGGACAGAACGTGAGCTAGGATGGGGGCAGACCAGACCAGGCAGGGCTATAATACCTGTGGGCCACATGTGGACTAGATCAGGGAAAAGCCAGGCTGGACTGATTGATCCTACTGGTGCAAACAAAAATTAGAGTGAGTGAGGGTTGTTTGGGCTTAGCTGCAGCATCAGCTGGCAGAAGCTGGCACTGG
This sequence comes from Ochotona princeps, assembly GCF_030435755.1. NCBI lineage: Eukaryota > Metazoa > Chordata > Mammalia > Lagomorpha > Ochotonidae > Ochotona > Ochotona princeps. The sequence goes on from NC_080836.1 coordinate 20,471,482, forward strand.
GGGCTAATTCCGTCAAGTTAAACTGCAGAACCACTTGGAGAGTGAATAATCCAGGAGTGGGAATGGCCTGAGAGGGAAATAGTGGGCTGCTCCCTCTTGGGTTACCACTCCCACGGGAGGGCATGAAAACCAGGACAGGGGCAGGGGTGGCTAGACAGAGAGGCACCCAAAAACATCCATCAGGGCTGGATAGCTGAGTTGGTTAGATGGAACTAGGTTTTAATACCCATTGACATGTGTGAGAGCCGAATGGGATGTGGGACAAACTGGGCTAGTCTGCTACACATACTGGCAAACGAGGGGGGGGGGGCTTGTGGGAGTTATTGTGGGTTGCTCCGACTAGGCTGCAGCTCCCACTGGTTTATGTGAGGGCCGAGTGTGTGCTGGGCAGAACCAGGCTGGACTGCAACATCCATTTGTTCCAGTGGAAGACAGGGCTAGAAACAGAACCAACCCAGCAAATGCAACCACCAGCTGATTGGGGCAATGAACTGAACCGGGCCCCGTACTTGCTAGTACATATAAGAATCTGGTCTGCGAACACCTCAAAGTTTCTTTCGGGATACCCCCCAATCAAACTGCCAGACTCAGAAGCCTAACCATGAAAAGACAGAGGACAGAACAACCACCTCAGCTATATGTTGGCAGTGAAAAACTGGGCAAACGGAGACTCTATGAAAAACTATGTCAATCAGTGGATTCTTCAATGACCTCATCGTGCTTGGAGTGGAGAGACTGGCAGCAATTCATAACTGTTGAACTATCAAAACCACTTGAGCAAGACCCTTGGAGCATGCCCCACCTGGGGTGGGTGGGAGACTAGGTGGGGCTTCTCCCTTAAAATCCCCCTTTACCTCAGATATATGAAGGAAACAATATGGAAATAATAGTCTTACCCATTTTCCTGTAGCCCTTGAACCTTGTACCCTAATTAACTATGTAGATTGTCAAAATATAATAAAAAATGGAAAAAAGAAAGCAACCAAAAATAAACAAATAAATACATCTTAAAAAAAAAAGCAAGACAAGTGGAGAACATTTCAATAAAGACAGACAGTAGACATGGAAACACATGCACACACCCTGAGCCAAACAAGAAAATCGGCTAAAATAATAGGCAAAGTGGCCACCTTTCAATAATACCCTGCATGCAAATGGCCTAAACTCTCCAGTCAAAAGACATAGAATAGTGGACTGGATAAAATAAAAATCCACCTAACTGCCTCTGTTGTGTCTTTTTCTGGTTTAGGAATAAAGGTGCTGCCAGCCTCATAGAAGGATTGGTCCTATAAACCAATACCCCTGATAAATGTAGCTGCAAAAATCCTCACCAAGATACTAGCCAATCTAATCTAATAACACATCAGAAAGATCGTTCACCCAGACCAGGTGCGATTTATTCCTGGTATGCAGAGATGCTTCAACACACACAAATCTATAAATGTGATGCACAACAAACAAGCAAAAACCCCACATGATTAACTCAATAGATGCAGAGAAAGCATTTTACAAAATTCAACAGCCCTTCTAAAGAATGGGGTCTTATCAATGATGTGTATGTGTACACAATATTCTGTAACTGACACCCAACACCATAAACAGTGTATCTGTATAATATGATTTTTAATTTTTAATTTTTTCTACCACAAACACCATTTCAATAAATATTTTACAATTAAAACAAAACCTTAGCAAATTAGACGTAGAAGGATCATTCTTTAACACAATCAAGGTAATACATGAAAAACCCAACTGCAGCATCATTTTGAACAGAGAAAAACTGAAACCAGAAAAGGAGGCCCATTCTTACCACTGTTATTCAACATATTATTGGAAGTACTAGCCAAGCCATGAGTCAAGAAGAAGAAATTAAAGGAATACATATTGAAAAGGGGGAAGTCAAATTACTCCTGTTTGCATATGACATGATTCTCTATAGAGAAGAACCAAAAGACTCAACTAAGAGACTCCTGGTACTCTTTAATGAGTTTGGCAAGATCACAGGATATAAAATCGATGTACATGAATCAATAGCCTTGGTATACACAAACAACTCTATGGTTGAGAAAAAGCTTGTAAGATCAGTCCCATTCACAACAGCAGCCAAAAAACTCAACTACAAAACATAAAAGAAAGAAATAGAAGAAAACATCAAATCACGGAAAAACCTGCCATGTTCCTGGATTGGCAGAATAACCATCGTCAAAAAATCCATTTTGTTTATAGATTAAATGCACTTTCAATTAAAATTCCAATGACATTCTTCTCAGGGCTAGAAAAAATGATGCCAAAATGTTATATGGCAGTGCAAGAAACCCCGTGAATAGCTAAAGCAATCAAACAGTAATATCAAAGCTAGAGGTTCACAATACCAGATTTCAAGATGTACTGCAAGGCTGTGGTAATCAAAATAGTGTAATTTTGGCACAAAATCAGACCTGAAGCTCAGTGGAACAGAACAGAAATCCCAGAAGTGAACCCACACATCTATAACTAACTTATTTTTGACAACTGAATCAAAATCAACCGAGGGAGAAAAAAATAGCTTCTAACAAATGGTGCTGGAAAAACTGGCTATATACATGCAGAAGTAAACAAACAAGCAAGCAAGACTTCTACCTTTCAACTATTCAAAATTCAACTCTAAATGGATCAATAATCTAAATGTATGACCTAACACTATCAAATTACCAGAGGAAAACATCAGGAACACCATAAATCATAGGTTTAGATGAAGACTTCTTAGAGATGACCTCCAAAGCAGAGGCAATTAAAGCAAAATTAAACAAATGGAACTATATCAAGCTACGAAGCCATTATACTCCAAGAAAAACAGTTAAAGTGAAGAGACAACCAACGGAATTGGAGAAAATATTCACAATTACACAACAGCTAGAGGACTAATATCCAGGATTTACAAAGAATTCTAGAAACTTAACAATAGCAAGACAAGTGACCAGTTAAGAAATGAGTAAACATCAGGACAGATATTTTTCAAACAATGAAAATCAAAGGGGTAACAGACATATTAAAAAATTTAGGTTCTCAGGTCCGGTGGCGTGGCCTAGAGGCTAAAAGTCCTCGCCTTGAATGCTCTGTGATCCCATATGGGCGCCGGTTCTAGTCCCGGTGGTTCCACTTCCCATCCAGCTCCCTGCTTGTGGCCTGGGAAGCAGTTGAGGATGGCCCAATGCATTGGGACACTGCACCCGCGTGGGAGACCCAGAAGAGGTTGCTGGTTCCCGGCTTCGGATGGGCGCACATCGGCCCATTGCGGCTCACTTGGGGAGTGAGTCATCAGATGGAAGATCTTCCTCTCTGTCTCTCCTCCTGTCTGTATATCTGCCTTTCTAATAAAATAAATAAATCTTTAAAAAAAAATTAGGTTCTCTAGCAACTGGGGAAATGCAAATAAAAACCATAATGAGATCCCACCTAACTCCAGTAAGAATGTTCTACACACAAAAATTAATAGGCAATAATTGCTGGTGAGGATGTAGGGAAAAGGTACTCTCATCCACTGTTGAAGGGAATACAAATTAGTGCAATCACTACTGAAGTCAGCTTGGAAATTCTTCAGATAACTGAAGATAGATCTGCCATACGACCCAGCATTCCCACTCCTGGGAATATATCCATACAAAATAAGATATGCATACAATAGCAGTGCCTGCAACCCAATGCTCATAGAGGCACAATTCACAGACATGGAAACAACCTAGATGCCCATCAACAGATGAATGGATAAAGAAAATGTGTTTCATTTACTCGATGGAATATTTTTCAGTCATAAAAAGAAACAAATCTTACTATTTGCAATACAATGGATCCAGCTGGAAACCACTATTCTTAGTGAAATAAATCAGTCCCAAAAGTATCATGCTGTCTCTGATATGCAACAACCAACACACAGCATACATACACACAAAAAATATAAACTCCATCAGGGAGATAGTAAACCAGAAACAGATGCATACAGCATGCAACTTCACTTCAAAATAACAAAATTCCATTATTTTTAATTATACTTCTACATTACATTATTTCCTACCTTTTCCTACACTTGTACTGTCAAGGAACATTTATATATAAGGAGTGAAGCCTATAAGAGTTGAATGACTATGTCATTTTAACAACCTGAGGACAAATCAGCAGGGGATTATGGGGAGAGAGGGGGAGGGAGGGGCAAGGAGGATGATTGCCTAACCATGCAAATCTGCACGGGGGAAATAATCGTATTAAAAAACAAAAAGTCAACAATATCAACAAACAACTGCATCAACAGTCACATTAACAATCACTGTATGTGTGCATTTCAAATAAAATCACCAAGAAAAAAGATTTTAAAAATGAATGGAAGCTTTAACTTATAGGCTAACTTTTTGGCATTTCACTGAATCATTTTTTCATGGTGTTCCAGCTCACTCTCAATATGGAGATTGAGTTGCTCTCTATTTTTATTACTTGTATAAGCATCATTTCCTCTAAGAGGTTATAACATGTGAAGTGCATAGCTAAGTTCCCATTAACACCTACCGTAAGATTCGAATTTCAGGACAGAAGCCCAAATGTGACAGGGGAATGGCCTGGACATGTCTATAAAGTGACCAACAACTTGTGGTTCTTTCCCTCCCTCTGACTGCTTTAAAAACAAGTTAAGACTTGTGGATGGGAAGGGGAAACAGATAACCGACTTTCTTCCAGCCATATACCCCCTCTCCTTGCATGAGTGGAACAGCAGAGATGGAAATACCTGAAATGAAGCAAGTCCTGGGTCCGAGATGCCCGGTGCGTGCTGGCCGGTGCCATAGCCTGCATAGCTCATCACCCACGGCTCGTGGAAGGTCACCCACAGCTTCACACGGTCTCCAAAGGCAGAGAAGCAGAAGGCGGCATAGTCCACAAAGGCATCCACCACACTCTCATTCTGCCACCCACCCTGATCCTGCAGGGCCTGAGGCAGGTCCCAGTGGAACAGCGTGGCCATGGGCTCGATGTGGGAGTCCAGCAGGCTGTCGATCAGCTTGTTGTAGTAGGCGACACCTCGGGGGCTGGGGCTGCTCCCGCGCCCACTGGGGAAGATCCGCGACCAGGAGATGGAGAACTTGTACACCTGAGCCCGGAGGCCACGCAGCAGGGCCACGTCAGAGGCCCACTTGTAGTAGCTGTCACTGGCCACCTCCGCTGTGGCCCTGTCCTTGGCAGCCTGCTTGAGCCCAAATCCATCCCAGACACTGGGCCCTCTTCCACCCTCAGCCCAGCCTCCTTCCACATTAAAGGCTCCTGTGGAGACGCCCCAGAGGAAGCCTTGGGGGAAAGCATCCTGCAGGAACTCATCCCTTTCTGCCCTGGGCTGCTTAGCAAACATTTCCCACACTCTCTGGTAGGCTGAGCCTGGGGGTGAGGGGCCAGCAGATCTCTTCTGGTGCTGATGCTGCTCAGTCTGAAGGGCCAGGCTGTCAGTCAGAGAGCAAGACATGCTGTGGACAGAAGGGACATAAAGCAACATAGTGATGAATGATCTTGTGAGTGACAAATATCCCTACACTGATGGACAGTGGCAATGTGATTAAGAAAGATTGCAGAAACACTGCTTGAAGAAAATATCCAAAAGTCATAGTGATTAGTAAATGGAAAATTAGTATTATTACCCCCTTTTTTGTCACTACCCTTGCATGAGTAAAACGGTAACAGTGCTTACTGTTCTATATATCAGATTACCCTTCAATACTATCTTCAGTTCTGGTTCTATTTTTATTTTTTTTTAAGATTTATTTTGTATTACAAAGTCAGATGTACAGAGAGGAGGAGAGACAGAGGGGAACATATTCTGTCTGATGTTTTACTCCCCAAGTGAGCCGCAACGGCCGGCGCTATGCTGATCTGAAGCCGGGGACCAGGAACCTCTTCCGGGTCTCCCACGCAGGTGCAGGGTCCCAAATCCTTGGGCCGTCCTCGACTGCTTTCCCAGGTCACAAGCAGGGAGCTGGATGGGAAGTGGAGCTGCCGGGATTAGAACCGGTGCCCATATGGGATCACAGAGCGTTCAAGGCGAGGACTTTAGCTACTAGGCCACGCCGCCAGGCTATTCCTTATTTTTTAATAATGTGTTTCATTTATAAAATGTAGCTACAAATGATTTCATAAGCATGGGTTTGCAGCAGCAATTACTCCCCAGATGGGATGTCTAAATCTCACATTGGAGTGCCTGGTTTGAGAGAGCTCCACTCTCCAATGTCCTGTTAGTGTGCAGGCTGGGAGGCCACAGAGATGGCTCTCAAGTTTGGGTCTCTGCCTCCCTTGTAAGCATTCTACAGAGTTCCTGCATACTGGCTTTGGCCTGTCTCAGTCCTATTTGAGACCGTTTGGGGAGTGGTCTAAATCTCTTCAAAGGGATGAGATTCCTGCCTTTTTTTTTTTCTGTTTTTAAAAATTTTTGACCTACCTATTTTTATTTTTTTAAAAGATCCATTTATTTATTTGAAATTCACAGTGACAGAAACAGGAAGAAAGTGAGGAGAGAGTAAGTAGGAAGGAAGGAAGAAGGAAATAAAATACAAGGAAAAAGAGAAGAAACAAAACAAAGGAAAGGGAAGAAAAAAAATCTTCCACCTACTTGTTAACTCCCATTTTCAGCAGCCCAGGAATGGGCCTGGCCAAATCCAGCAGCCAGGACTTTCTTTCTGGTGTACCGTGTAAATGCAGAGCCCCAAGTACTCGGGTCATCTTCTACAGCTTTTCCCAGGCCATTAGTAGCAGCCTGGATCAGCACTGGAACATCAGGACATGAACTGTTGAGGTCTCAACTCAAGAGATGGTGACATCACATGTGGCGGCTTTATTTACTGACAGGACACTTGCCCATCTGGTTTTTAAAAAAAGCATTTAAGTGCCCGGCGCGATACCCATATGGGTACTGTTTCTAATCCCAGCAGCTCCACTTCCCATCCAGCTCCCTGCTTGTGGCCTGGGAAAGCAGTTGAGGACGGCCCAAAGCCTTGGCACCCTGCACCATGTGGGAGACCTGGGAAGAAGTGTCTGGCTCCTGGTTTAGGATTGGCTCAGCTCCAGTCATTGCGATCACTTGGGGAGTGAATCAGTGGGTGGAAGATCTTCCTCTCTGTCTCTCCTCCTCTCTGTATATCTGCCTTTTTTTTTTTTTAAGATTTATTCATTTTTTTATTACAAAGTCAGATATACAGAGAGGAGGAGAGACAGAGAGGAAGATCTTCCATCCGATGATTCACTCCCCAAGTGAGCCGCAATGGGCCGATGCGCGCCGATCCGAAGCCGGGAACCTGGAACCTCTTCCAGGTCTCCCACGCGGGTGCAGGGTCCCAATGCATTGGGCTGTCCTCAACTGCTTCCCAGGCCACAAGCAGGGAGCTGGATGGAAAGTGGAGCTTCTGGGATTAGAACCGGCGCCCATATGGGATCCCGGGGTGTTCAAGGCGAGGACTTTAGCCGCTAGGCCACGCCGCCGGGCCCTATATCTGCCTTTCTGATAAAAATAAATCGTTAAAAAAAATAAAAAATAAAGTATTTTAAAGCATAATGACTTCATCTCATTGAGCTTTGATTTTGTGCTGTCCACACTGATAAAAATATATGTGTATTATTTAATGTCCATGGTAATTTATGAGATATTATAAATATCATATTTTGGAGAAAACAGATCTCGAGGAACAAGTAACTTTTGGCTTTAGTAGAAAAGCAGCTATTTTATCAGCTGGTGGAGAAATGTTACAACACTGGACATCTGGTACAGTGCTACTGGTTTGTGTGCCACCTAAATACCAGCCTGAGCTATAAACTCCTTTCTTTTTGTGCTTTGTGGAAATACTGACAGGATCTAAAAGTCATCCCTCTACAACTACTGTGATAGAGGACTTGGCAAGATAAAAAAAAAAAACCAGTAAGAATGCAGCCTGGATTCCTGATAATTGTAGGTAAACTCTTCTTACCCTCAAGCTTGAACTTGATAGAGCCAAGAGCTTTCATTCACTATATCATGCGTTAGATATGATCAGGTTTATGTACAAATGAATATATGTTTCTATCTACATATTAAAATAATGCACCACACAAAAGTACTGTCCTTATATGCAAGCCAGTCTGGTATTTTGTTTTATTCTAGTCTGTGTCTCTCCAGGTAAAATTTCCTTCCTTCCTTTCTTCCTTTTGTAGGGGGGAGGGATGGAGAAATTTTGGTTGCTTCTAAATTAATTTCACAATCAATCATTCATGTTCTGTGGCAGTTATTTATTGAAGTGCTGGTTATTGAGGGCATTTGAGGAGTGAGTCGGAGGGTAGATCTCTTTGTCTTTCTTTTTTTTTTTTATTTTAAATTCATTAATTACATTGTATTATGTGACACAGTTGTCTTTCAAATAAAATGGAAATATTTTAAAAGTCCTGTTCTGCAGAACTGCCTCGCTGTAAATGACACCCAGTAGAGGGCAGCCTTGAGCAAAAGTTGGCAGAAGTGGGTATGTTGGCCAGGAAGAGGCAACAGGCATGTGGAAAAGGAGGCTGGGCACCAGAATGGACCATGGAACCCACAGAGGGAGTTACATGCACAGCAGGTCTCCTGGAGTGTGGAAAGATTGTCCCAAGAGAGACAGGGACAATACGGAAAGGTCTCCCTTCTAAGGAGAGAGGTAATGTGAGGCAGCCTTTCAAACCTTTCTGGCTGCTCAGCACCACTACCCACATCTGCTTGGACAATGGCAAGGGGAGAAGACTGTCTATGGTGTGGCTCATCCAAAATATTCTCACCACCCTGGAGTCCAGCCTGGACAGCGTGTGCTGCCCTGGTGCTCAGCTCCAGCTGTGTGTAACCTCAATCTGACCTAATCCTCTGGATTCTATCCTTCTGGCTTGGATGAGTTTCTTTCCCAAGGACAAAGCCCAGCACCCTGAGCTGGCTCTGTGAGGGTCAGGGATCAGCTTCACCTGGCAGTGTCCTGTTCTGCTTGCACTCCCCGCACAGAATCTTAGGCCCAGCAGTTGCCCTGGGTGTGTGTGCCAACTAAGTACCAGCTTCTGTGACTGGGACAGAGTTGAGAGAACTGAAGGAGACAACAGTTGACTACCCCCGGAGGAGGGGCGGAGGAGGTTGTGGTATTGGTGTTTATTTATGACGGGGTGCACGATAAAGAGCTGTACTTGAGGGGTGGAAACTCAGTGGCCTTCCGCATGTGCCCTGCACCGTGAAGACAGGACCATGTGAAGTTCACATGCGGAACACATGTCTGTGGTGTGAAGTTCTGGGGAACCATGTCTCTTTTTTCTTGCCCAGTAAACATTTTAGAATCTGTGTGCTTGAGATTGCTACAACATTTGGAAAACCTCAAATATACTCTTTTTAAAAGTGTAACATTTACAAACCTTGGGACTCTACTCATTCAGGAAGGAATTATTTGCAACTCACTACTGATTAAAAATCTGTTCCAAGGACACTGTGAGACAGCCTTCTCACAGAAGCACAGACCTTGGCCTGCCACTGCCTGTGTCGGCAACTGGCAGCTCCTATGGGTGCTGTTTGTAAGCCAGCTGCTTCACTTCTCATCCTGCTCCCTGCTTACAACCTGGGAAAAGTGCCAGAAGGTGGTTTGGCTAAAATGCTTGGTGCCATGTCATTCAACTGGGAGACCTGGATTAAGCTGGCTTTGACCTGACTCAGCCCTGACTGTTGAGTGCATCTGCAGATGGAAAGCCTTTCTGTAAATAAATGAACACATAAATAAAAGTATAACTTCTGTGGGGGGTGGCCTGATCTAGCTCTAAATTGCCTTACATCAAATATACACACTATATGAACATCTTTCTTCCACATGCTTATACTTGTCTTTTTCACTTTCATTTTTATTTATTTGAAAGATGAGGGGAAAGAAACAGAAAGATATTCCCACTCTTTCATTTGCTCCTATATTCTCCAAGTGCTTAAAATAGATATGGCTGAGACAAACATTCATAATAAAGAATGAGTGTACTCATCTGCGGTTTCCCATGTGAGTGGTAGGGATCCAAGCTCTTGAGCCATACCTGTGCCACTCAAGGTACATATCAGTGGCACTCGAACTGGAAGCAGAGCTAATTCTGAAACTCCCAGGACTCAGTTACGGGTTGTGTCTTAGAGGCATTTTATGGTGACAAACGCCTGCTCTGCTTTAAAGAGGATTTGAAACTACAAAGCAGAGATTGAAATTCCAGCTGTGTTAGCTGTGTGCAACTTGGCCAGCAGGAAGATGAGAAAGCCAGGTTCTATGAGGCCTTGAGCAGGATTCAGCGAGAGACTTATTTTCCTAGCTTCCTGACCTTTTCTCTCTCTCCAATTGAGTGGCTATAGTAAGTGCCCTGGCTTACAAGGTGATTACAGCAGTCCCAGATCATACATGTGAAAGAGAGGTAGAGTATTTCACCAACCTGTTACTGAGAGGTAACATTACCTTTTCTTGGAAGCTGATGAACAGTTCAGAAATGCATTGAAATCAAACCCAATGGTGAGCACTTGCTCTTTATTTATGGCTGTAAGAGAAGAAGCGTCATTTACCTCAGGTTCAAGCAAGAACATGCCTGTCTGAAGTCAACAGATTGCCTCATTCACACAACATAAATACCAGACAATGGCTCCAAGTGCCCCTGGAAATGACCACAGGCTTAGAGTTTGGGAACTCAGATGTGATTCCTCCTTTGTACAACTTTAACCAGTGGAGAAGCCCACCTAAAGTCTCCGATGCACCAGGAGTGCAATGGGACCCAGGAGGATATATTTCTAACAAGCTTCCTGGTGATGCTAATGCTACAGGTGATGCTGGTACCCATAACTTGGACAATAGATTTAGAAAAACTCAAACATTAGAAAGAAGTGGATGTTTTGAAAAACTTGGGTTAAAATATGAACAATCATAAGTAATTATCTGATCCACAAAAAGGAGTAGGATATAGAAAGAGAACTGGTTATATATGATTTGGATCTGTGGATGCGGGCTGGGAGGCCTTTGGTGCCATTCAACACCAGAAGGGGTTACAGTGTGGGGAAGAACACCATGGACTTCTTGCCTGTGAATAGGGTGACAGGATTGAATATCAGTTTTCAGTCATCCTGGGCATACTTAACAAGAACCACTCTTCTTTCTTGGCTCCGGAGAGCTGGCTTTAAGGCACCATCAACAAGAGGGCAGGAGACACCAAACCCACAAATGAGTTCCCACGTCAGCCTCTACCCTTAGGAACCTCAGACTGTCAAGACTGCTACCTACCAAGCCAGTGCACCAAATGTCACTCAGCACCTCTCCCCCAGTGGTCCTCTCACCTTCAAGAAGGCTGAAGAGCAGCTTGCCTGGGTCCTTCCTGGTGGAGGGGCAGTCCTGGAGTTTCAGAGTGAAGATGAAAACCTTCACTTTTGGTTCAATGGTCTGAAAAGGTAAGGACCAGAAAATGAACCCAAACTGCCCTGCTTAGGAAGCTCCAAGCTGAGAAGAAATACATATTCTTGCTTTGGAAATAACCTCTGATCATACCAGCTAATTCAGGGAACTGATGGCAAACTCCAGAATGATGAAACTTTCAGAAACTCAGGCCACCATCCTCACCCTTCATCAAGACAGTCCTTCATCACAGGCCTATGAGGTACCTCCTACAGCCAAGAATTATATTAGGGTCATGAACAAGGAAGGCTGTCTACTATTTTTAGGAACCCTTGTTACTCAATAAGCTTAATTAAATACATCCAGCACCTTATTTTTTGGAGGCCTGGGATCGGCATCAAGATAATCACATTTGGGAGAGGGAGAGATGGATGTAGATCAGCCTTGGGCCAAAAGCTTTTGAAGATGGAAACGGCTTCAAAGGGGCTCATTTTTTTTTATTGGATAGGCAGATTTACAGAAAGGAGGAGAGACAGAGAGAAAGATCTTCCTTCCACTAGTTCATTCTCAAATGGCCACAATTGTTTGGGCTGGAAGCCAAGAGCCAGGAGCTTGTTCTGTGTCTCCCAAGTGGGTGCAGGGTCCCAAGGCTTTGGGCCATCCTCCACCATTTTCCCATGATATAAGCAGGGAGCTGGATGGGAAGTTGGGCAGCCAGAGCACAAACTGGCACTGATAAGGGAAAGCTGGTGCTTGTAGGCTGAGGCTTAGCCAGTAGAGTTACCGTGCCAGAGGGGTAGTGAACCAGTGGATGGAAGATCTTTTTCTGTCTCTCCTTCTCTGTGTAAATCTGCCTTTCCAGGGCCCGGCGGCATGGCCTAGCGGCTAAAGTCCTCGCCTTGAAAGCCCCAGGATCCCATATGGGCGCGGGTTCTAATCCCAGCAGCTCCACTTCCCATCCAGCTCCCTGCTTGTGACCTGGGAAAGCAGTCGAGGATGGCCCAAGGATTTGGGACCCTGCACCCGCGTGGGAGACCCGGAAGAGGTTCCTGGTCCCGGCATCGGATCAGCGTGCATTGGCCCGTTGTGGCTCACTTGGGGAGTGAAACATCGGATGGAAGATCTTCCTCTCTGTCTCTCCTCCTCTCTGTATATCTGGCTTTCCAATAATAATAAAATCTTAAAAAAAAAAATCTGCCTTTCCAAACAAACAAACCTGCCTTTCCAATAAAAAAAATAAATTAAAAAAAGTCACTGTCATAACACAGCTTGGATTTATGCTTGTCTTGGAGAAGCAGAATATTGTCTTAGAATGAGAATTCCCTGGTTCAGATCCCATCCCCAATACCCACAGCTCAGAGCCTGAGGTTGGTTAAGTTTCCTTCTGAAATTGAAACATGCTGTGGGGTAGAAACCATGTGAAGATTAATAAAGTGTTCCACCCAGTGGCGTCTTGAAGCATTACATTCATATAGCTCTCGTGGATGCACTGATGGATGTATAGGTGGGATCATCTCACCACCTGTAGATAACAAAACCAAAGATGTCTGCACAGGAGGCTGGAGACACAGACAATGGGATGGGACTGACGCTGGCTTGTCAATTGCAGGCCTCCTGCCTCAGGTGAAATGCAGTTTCAAGTCGCTGAGACACTGGTTGACATTATTGACTTGATTTTCAACGCACAGTCCTTGAATAAACTGTCCTCCTTGGTGGGATTCCAAACAGGGAGTTGTGTAATAGGAGCTGCCCTGCCTTGCTCCTGGGAGGCACAATGCTAAAGGAGAGGAAAGTAGTTTCTTGCACCAACCTACAAAGGAAAGAGGTTTCATATGAGGAATCCTGGTGGCCATACACCTGTGGAGGTGCCTGTGAGAAGGCTGCTCACTATTCATGGTTAAAGGAATAACAATGAGACTTGAACGTCCAAGAGAAACCGCTGGCTAGTCAGTTATTTCCTATCAGGATATAGGAGCTAGCTGGATTATAAGAATTTAAGTAAGGAGTCATATAGCAGGGGCCACACATCAGTAAGAGGCTCCTAACAGATCTCTCTAAAAACAAAGTACTTTTACACTTGAGAGAGGTAACAGTATTATAAGCACAAACCTAAGGTTACTGCAATGTGTCCATAATTGGGATGTGATTCAACAGATCTATGTCATTGTCTATTTACATTTTGGTAAAATAAACATAACATGAATTTTACCATCTTATCAATTACTAGGAGCACAATTTTAGAGGCAGCAAATAGATTTGCACTATTGAATAATGAACACCATTACTGGGAAACAGTTCTTTAAAACTGAGAATTAACAACGCATTTTTGGGGCCTGGCATGGTAGCCTAGTGGCTAATGTCCTCACCTTGCATGCACCAGGATCCCATATGGGCACCAGTTCTAATCCCGACAGTAAGGCTTCCCATCCAACTCCCTTCTTATGGCCTGGGAAAGCAGTAGAGGACAGCCCAAAGCCTTGGGACCCTTGCACCCATGTAGGAAATCCAGAAGAAGCTCCTGACTTTGGATTGTCTCAGTTCCGGCTGTTGCAGCCACTTGGGGAGTGAATCATCGGACAGAAGGTCCTCCTCTCTGTATATCTGACTTTACACAAATAAATAAGCAAATAAATACATCTTTTAAAAAAAATGCAATTTTGATACTCAGTTTTTTCTAAGCAGAAGACTCATGTGACTGCTTTTCTGTACAAGACAACCCCATCATCATTTCTAGAAAGACTGTCTGACAGCCCAAAGATGCCTTTAATGGAAACTTTCTTAAATGCTATCCAGTAGGCCTCTGATTGTGATTGGAAGTCCAGTTCATGCATTACCCAAAGCATTACAAATCTACTATGTTCTCAGGAAACTTTAACATTAATGATCAATATGAAAAGGTCCTAAGTTACCTGCAATTTAGCCAACTTCTCTGGCAGACTTGCTTTATCTTGGCATTTGTAAGACAAATCAACAGAAAGGAAATCCACAAAGGCCTACAAAGGAACAATTTGTTACAACATAAGCATTTTTAAGACAAATTACTGCTTAAAAATACTTTTTGTTTTCCTTCTTACTATCAAAATGAATAGTTCAAAAAGGCACTCTCCAAGAAGAAAACAAGAGAAAAGATAAGGATTTGTGTTCATGTGGGTTTGGGAGTGGGAGGGAGTGTGTTTTTGGGAATACACCACCCACCTGCTCAGCCCATAAATTCACAAACAAAACATTCAATGGCATGTGTATAATGAAAGGGATGTGCAAATGAATGAACATGCAGAAATGGTGGATTCGCACCAACACAGTGGAATACCAGGGGACAAGGTTGGAGGTGATAGCTATCCTAAGAAGCTTCATTCTCCCAGTCCTCAACTTCACCAGGAAGGAGGCAGTACAGCCCCGGAGCACCCATGGCCTCTACAGTGATCTCCACTGACATCCTGGCTTCTGTTTTAATGTTAGGACAAATTTTAATGTCTGATCAGTTAACCCTGACCCAGCCCATTCTATTAGCCCAGACACCGCCATCATTATCCCAGTCCTCCACATGCACATCCACACTGATTAAGGACTTATTCCCTTGCCTTATCACTGGCCTGCACGTGGTCAAAGAACACCAGGCTCACAGAATCAAAACATGTGAGGGACAGTGGATAATAGCATCTGGTGAGAATTGGGTGTACCGTGCTTTAGAACTCATTCCCTGTGGGCTGCCTACCGCTTTCTTAATCAAGTTATCAGTGTTCACTAAAGACTCATGGCCTTGCTTCATGCTGGGAACTATCACTTGAGTATTCACCTACCCAGCTTCTTGGATCTCGCTTCTGTGTGTCAGTTCAGTGGAATAGACAATAATTGAATTCCAATTTCTTCAAGTCACTGTGCTGGGTACAATGGATGGAGACTTTCACTTAATATCCATCTTTCCAATAAAAATAAATAAATCTTTTAAAAAAGATGGACGAGATCCACAGAAGAATACAAGTTAATAGACAGTATGGTAAAAGTACCAGCTGATACGAAAAAAAGCAGAAAGTCAGAAAAGGCCCACACTAATGATTCCCAAACTTTCACGGGAATTAGACTCACTTGGGAACCTATGTTTACTTGCTCCCAAGGTGATGGTTATACACACAGATTCTTGGGAATGTTTGTTCTGACAAATGGCTAAAGGTGGGGAAAGGAGATATCTGAGTGAGAGAGAAATTATTATTGAGAGGCATCCTAAAGGAAGGCATATTCACATGGACATAAATAATGGGTGGGGTTTTTCTGCAAGATTAGTGGAAGGATGGAAGTCAGCAAAACGTTATCAGGTAGAGAGTGCAAGAGAGCAGGAAGCAAACAGCACATACACTGAGTATGATAGCAAGTGGAGGACACACACACACACACACACTTAGAGGGGAAGGCTTCGAGACTGGTACCCATTTGAGAAGAGTGGCCTCTAGCAGGGAATGCATCAGATCTGTGCTGTTGCTACCTGTGCTACATTGTGATATGGACTGGACAGAGACCAGTACAAAGGCTGCTGCAGGATAAGCAGTTCTTGTAATCAGTGCTCTGGTCTTCTGATAACATATCTGATAGTTATTACCACTTGGTATAAAATAATTGCTATGGCATCTGACCATGAAATATGCCTGGCAGTTGTTTGCTCAGGCCTTATCGCATGTGAGCTAGTGAATCTAAAGGCTTGACCCTGACACGTGGGGGCCCCCAAAGAGTCCAGGGTAGAAAGCAGGACAGCATTTCTGCCTCTTGTCAGTTCAATACAACTGCAGAAGCCAGCACTTTTTCTGATGGTTTTCCACATTGCCCCACAGCCAAAAGTGAGGCAAAGCTGCTATGTTTTCATTTTTTCCCCTTTTTTTCCTTTTTAAGCCATAACTCAAGAGGTAGAGTTGGGAGATGTATAAACTAGGAAAAGTACTCTAGCAGCGTATTTTAAAAACTCTTCTTTCACTGTAGATAGATCTCTTCTCTAGAAAACTATTTTGAATTACATTTTAAAAAATAAGAGCAAGCAGAGGAATCTCTTGCTTTCACTTAAATCACGACTTTCCTTGGTTATCAGCAATGCTCCCTGCAGACTATTCTCACCTTGGCCAGTGCAGTCGTGGATGGTTCTAGCAGCAGCTCTGAGATCTCATCAACCTGGAGGACGATGGACACCTTTCCTTCTGAAATCAAGCGGAGAAAAGGACAGCAGGTGAGGGCAGGAGGCTCGGACTCTGGAGGCCACTGGGGGGTGCATTTCCTTTCCAGTAAAAGTCCAATAGTTTCCCAGGGTTTTCATGAATAAATCACCCACATGACTTCACCCCAGAGGAGTGATGTTAAGATGACTTACAAAATAACGTTCCTTAGAGAATGTCTTACACCAATCAATACTATAAAATGTAGAGCATCTGGAAAAGTCCGTTAAATGAAGCAGCTGCCTTGCTCTGCCACCAGCAAGACGAGAGAGGCAAAGAGAGAAATCTTATCTAAACTTCTTTAAAGGCAGGATGCTCGAGGAAATTGCTGGTCCCTGGTCCCTGTTCTCTTATGGATGCACAAACATCAGTAGAGTCCCTACTGTGCACCTGGGAGGAGACATTTGAACTAGACATGTGTGGTTCGTACCCATCTGTTTTGGCACTACGTGACGTAGTAGTCATACTCAAACTTCTGTGTGCATCAGAATCAATGCCCGTGTCCAGGTCCTCCCTCAGTGGTTCAGAGCCAGGAGGCAGCGGTGGGCCCAGGAATGTGCATTTTCACACACTTCTTGGGTAATTCTGGTGCAGACCATAATCACTGCTGGAAGTTGTGAATCCTCATTTATTCTGTGTTACTGTTTAACAGAAATCTTTACCCACATCAGATTGTAATGATTCCTGAGGATGAAAAGTTTAGCATTTCTTTAGTTTCTTCAAGTATCCAGCTTAGACTGTATGTATGGAAAAGCCTATGATTTAAATGCACTAAAGAAAAATATAATAAAGTCAGGCTCAAAACTAGGTTTAGAAACTGAAGTAATTGAATTAACTCTCACCTAAATTCTCTACAGGCAGATGATATACCCAGGTAATGAAACCACCATTGTGAATCACAAGACTGCGCATGCTGAAACCCACAATGGGATTTGGAAATTATCCGGGTAGAAGACACTCAGTTGGCATCTTCATATGCTAATATTAAGTTATTTGGTATCACTTCCATTGGAATCATATAATCTCTCATACATTTCCAGGCTTCATCCCATCTATCAGAATACCTGTTCTCACCCTGTGTTCAACATTACAAAACATACAATTTATTATCTGTGAGCAATCTCTAGGCACAATTAACGCCAAAATGATTCTATTAGACTTTCCAAAGCTGTTTTCAAAATTATAAATAATTTTAAAATAATCAGTATAGTTCCCTTCCTATTCTTGGTGAAATCATTAATTGTATTTCTTAAACTAACGCAAAATATTTATTGCTCCAAACTAGGTTCTCATTTTAGGCTGGCAGTCATTTTTTTCAAGACTGAAAGTAGGTAATTGTTCTGATGCACTAGAAGTTTTCTCAAAATGTGTGGCGAGTATCGTTATAGATAGGTAGGTGTTCATGTCTATAACACTCAAAATTGGGATTTATTTTTGGTTAAAATTTGACCATATCTGGGTTGTTGAGAAAATCACTGTACAGCACTGTGACTCTTATCCCTTGGAGGTCTGACTAGACCTTTAGGATCTCACAATAGTATAAATTCACTTTGCTCACCCAAAAGCAGTCTTTCAAAATCCACACCAGTTGTTAGCACAAAATAACCCTCTTCCTGGACCCAGCACGGTGGTCTTGCAGCTAAAGTCCTCGCCTTGCATATGCTGGAATCCCATATGGGTGCCGATTCTAATCCCAGCAGCTCCACTTTCCATCCAGCTCCCTGCTTGTGACCTGGGAAAGCAGTTGAGGATGCTCCAAAGCCTTGGGACCCTGCACCCATGTGGGAGACCTGGAGGTTTGAGGTTCCTGGCTCCTGGCTTCGGACTGTCGCTGCACTGGCCATTGCGGTCACTTGGGGAGTGAATCATCGGATGGAAGATCTTCTCAGTCTCTCCTCCTCTCTGTATATCTGCCTTTCCAATAAAAAAAAAAAAAAAGAACCCTTTTCCTTTTTCCTTGAATGCTTCGGTAAATTCATCTGGCCAACAGTGGGGCTGGGCATCTGGTTCAGGGTTAAGCTGACACTGGGATGCTCACATTCCTTCTCCAAGTGCCTGTTTCAAGACCCACCTTCTTGCTGGTAAGTGCGTTGCAAGGCAGCAGATGATGGCCCAACAGTTACTTGGGTCCCTGCAACCCATGTGGGAAAACTGTATCAAGTTCTGGGTTCCTGGCTTTGGTCAGGCCTACCCTTGGCTGTTAGACTTTTGTAGAGTGAAACAGCACATGGAACATCTCTCTCTGCCTCTCCCTAACTCTTTCAAATAAACTCAAAATAAAAAATTTAAATCTGACCAACAGACTACTGTCAGGATCAAATCACACTGCAGTGAGGAGTGTGTTTCTACCCCTCCAACCCTTCTCCTAATCACCCACTCTGCATCAATTGTCCCCTCTTTTTTAATCTTTCCCAGGGAAGTCTGTTTAATGAATCAACAGCAGACTTGTAATATCACATAAAAAGTTAAGAACAGCATTTAGACTTGTTAATTATGATAAAACATACTTAACAAAATTTACCATTTTAGACATTTTTAACTTTACAACCCTGCAGTATTTTCACACTGTTATGCTGGTCCATCTTCATAACTCTTTCCATTCTCCCAAACAGAAAATCCTGCACCTATTAAACAACTCATTTATATAATTACTCTTCTACTTTGTTTCTATAAAGTTGACTATTTTAATTAATATACCTAATTTGAGAGGAATCACATAGCATACATCCTTTGCTGGTCTGGCATTGTATCATTTAGTATAATGTCTTCAAGATTCATCTATGTTGTATATGTCAGGATTTACTTGTGTGTGTGTGTATTTTAAGATATATTTTTAATTGTATAGACAGATTTATAGAAAAGAGAGACAGATCTTTTATCCACTGGTTCACTCCCCAAATGGCCACAATGGATCTGAGCTGACCCAAAGCCAGGGGCCAGGGGAATGGGCTGGGTCTTTCATACAGGTGCAGAGACCTTATCAGATACACAATTTTCAGTATTTTCTTCCATTCTGTGGATGTATTTCTGATTGGATCATCTGATGTGCAAAAGTTTTAAATTTCAGGGGGATAGGGAAGTGGGTAATGCTATTATGTCACTTTGACTTTTTTCTCTTGGGCCATCCATGCTTTTAATGTCATTTCCAAATCTGACATTTGACAGTTAACTTTTCCTAATTTTTCTTCTAACTTTAGCAGTTGACTTAGGTTTTTGATCCATTTTTACCTATGTTTGCCATAAGCTAAGGGTCAATTTTATTCTTTTGCCTGTGGCTATCTAGTTTTCCTAGTACTATTTGTTAAAATTATTATCCTTTCTATATTGCAGTCTTGGCCGTCTTGCCAAATATCATTCGGCCATATATAACAAGGCTTTATTTTTGAACTTTCTATCTTAATAACCTATATGTTTTTATGTCAGTTCTACACTTTATTTTTTATTATTTTATGATATAGTTCCATAGGCTCTGGATTCCCTTTCTTCCCCTCACAAAGCCCT
Source organism: Ochotona princeps (assembly GCF_030435755.1). Classification (NCBI taxonomy): domain Eukaryota; kingdom Metazoa; phylum Chordata; class Mammalia; order Lagomorpha; family Ochotonidae; genus Ochotona; species Ochotona princeps. The sequence continues at coordinate 20,491,550 of NC_080836.1, forward strand.
CTCCCCCACTACTGATTTCCCATATATTATTAAAAAAGTAATAGCCCTTTCATAAACAGTCCTAAGTCTGTCATTCTACTGTTTAAGTGTACCCTAGCATTGTAGTAATGGACAATGGCAGAGAGCCCAGCATCCTATTGTCAAGATATATTTAACAGTTTCATTGGGAGTCCATCTTTGATTTGGAAGTAGAGATGCATAATGCATTGCATCTTTGCATCTGGATATGATAGTGTATTAAGTTACTATACATTCCTTGAAATGAAAAGCCATAAAACAAAATCAACAGGAAGAAAAATAGAAAATTTATAACAGGAAGTTAAATAACAAGCTACTGAATGACCAATGTCAATGAAAAAATGAAAAATAAAAAACCTTCTTGAAAATGATGCTATTGTATGACCTATGAGTCTGAGGATATAAACTTTTTTGAATAAAAAAAATAAAAAATATCAAAAGCCATGAGATGTAGCAAAAACAGTATTGAAAGGCATATTGGTCTTGTATTTTGCAAGGAGGTTGCCTTACCTCAGAGAGAATATATGATATTTATCCTTTGGGAATTGGCTTATTTCACTGAGCATAATGGTCTCTAGTTGGGACCATTTTATTGCAAATGACAGGATTTCATTCTTTTTAATGGTTGAGTAGCATTCTATGGAGTAGGTGGACCAGTTTCTTTATCCACTCTTTTGACAGGCATCTGGCTTATTTCCATGTCTTCACTGCTGTAGATTGTGTGTAATTATAGCATTACAGGTCACTTTCACATATGCAGATTCCATTTCCTTTGGCTATATTCCCAGAAGTGGGATAGCTGGGTCATAAAGCAGATCAGCTTTCAGTTCTCTTAGCATTCTCCATCCTGACTCCCATAGTGGTTGTACTAGCTTAAACTCTTACCAGCAGTTTGGGAGGGTACCTTTCTTCCCACATCCATGCCAACAGGTGCTGTTAGTAAAGTTCTGAATGCAGCCCAATCTCACTGGAGTTAAGTGGAACCACAATGTGGTTTTCATTTGTATCTTCCTGATGGCTAGAGAGCCTGAATATTTTTTCCATAAGACTATTAGCCATTTGAATTTGTTCTTTTGAAAATAGATCTGTTCGGGGCTTGGCAGCATGGCCTAGTGGCTAAGGTCCTCGCCTTGATCCCATATGGCTGCTGGTTCTGATCCCGGCAGCTCCACTTCCTATCTCTCCTCCTCTCAGTATATCTGACTTTGTAATAAAAAAAATAAAATAAATCTTTAAAAAAAAAATAGATCTGTTCATTTCTTCACCCATTTCTTCACAGGATTGTTTTCCTGTTGTTGAGTTCCTGAAGCTCTTTGTAAATCCTGGATACTAGTCCCCAATTGGTTGTATAGTGTACAAAGATTTTTCTCCCATTCTGTTGCTTGCTGTGTCACTTTGTTGATCATTTCGTTTGCTGTATAGAAGCTTCTTAGTTTGATGTAATCCATGTGTTTTGGGTTTGACTGCCTGTGCTCTTGAAGACGTTTCTAAGTCTTTGCCAATGCCTGTATCTTATAGCATGCCTCCTATGCTTTCATCTAATATTTTGATGGTTTCTGGGTACAGATTTAAATCCTTGATCCATTTAGAGCTGATTTTTGAGAGGTGGGGGCTGCTTCTTGCTTCTGCGGGCTGCTATTCAGTTGTCCCAATAGCATTTGTTGAAGAGACCAACTTTTTTTCCTGGATTATTGTCAGTTCTCATGTCAAGGATTAGTTGGCTGTACATGTGTGGGCTCCCTTCTGGGATTTTTATTTTGTTCTACTGATTACCTTCTGTTTCTGTACCAGTATCAGACTGTTTTGATGACCACTGCCCTGTGGTATGTCTTGAGGTTTGGAATCGATTCCTCCAGCTTGTTTTTATTCTTCAGGATAGCTTTGACTATTTGTGGCCTCTTTTGTTTCCAAATGAACCTTTGTATCATCTTTTCTATTTCTGAGAATGTTGTTGCGATTTTGTACGGGATCACATTGAATCTGTATGTTACTTTTGGTAATATGGACATTTTGATCATGTTGGTCTTGCCGACTGAGGAACACGATAAATTTCTCCATCTTCTAATGTCTTCTATTTTTAAAAAATTTATTTTTGTAGCTTTGAAGTCAGTTTTGAAGTCATGAGATATAAAGCCTCCAACTTAACCTTCCTTTTTCAAGATTATTTTGGCTATTTAGAGTTCTGTGAGAGTTGAATTTCAACGGATATCTTTCCATTATCAATGGTTTATAGATAAGGAATTTATTGAAACTGTACATTGCTTTGGGTATAATCTTAACAATAGTAAGTTGTTCATTGCATTAATACAATGTATCTTTTCATTCATGTCTCCTTTGTTTTATTTAAATAATTTTCTGCACTTTTCAGTGTATAAATCTTACGTCTCCCTGATTAAGTTTAGAAAATAACTTCTAGGGCCCAGCAGCGTGGCCTAGCGGCTAAAGTCCTCGCCTTTAAAGCCCCAGGATCCCATATGGGCGCCGGTTCTAATCCCGGCAGCTCCACTTCCCATCCAGCTCCCTGCTTGTGGCCTGGGAAAGCAGTTGAGGACGGCCCAAAGCTTTGGGACACTGCACCCGCGGGGGAGACCCGGAAGAGGTTCTAGGTTCCCGGCTTCGGATTGGCGCGCACCGGCCTGTTGCGGCTCACTTGGGGAGTGAATCATCAGACGGAAGATCTTCCTCTATGTCTCTCCTCCTCTCTGTATATCTGGCTGTAATAAAATGAATAAATCTTAAAAAAAAAAAAATAACTTCTAGGGCCTGGCGGCATGGCCTAGCAGCTAAAGTCCTCGCCTTGAAAGCCCCGGGATTCCATTTGGGCACCAGTTCATGTCCCAATTGCTCCACTTCCCATCCAGCTCCCTGCTTGTGGCCTGGGAAAGCAGTCGAGGACGGCCCAAAGCTTTGGGACCCTGCACTCATGTGGGAGACCCGGAAGAGGTTCCTGGCTTCGGATTGGCACAGCACTGGCCCATTGCGGCTCACTTGGGGAGTGAATCATCGGACAGAAGATCATCTTCTCTGTCTCTCCTCCTCTCTGTATATCTGACTTTGTAATAAAAATAAATCTTTAAAAAAAAAAAGCAGACTCAGACAGACTGAGATCTCCATATCTACTGTTTTTTTCCCCACATACCTATAGCAGTCAGGGCTAAGCCAGGCTGAAGACGGGAGCTAAAAATTCAGTCTGGGTCTCCCATGTAGACGGTAAGGACCCAAATACTTAAGCCATTATCTGTTGTCTCCCATAGTGCACACATTAGCAGTAAGATGAAACCAGGAACACAGCAGATCTTGAATCTTCCACCCTAATATAAGATGTAGGTATTCCATGAGACATCTTCAATGTTAAGTCATGGGGGTGGCATAGTGGGTAAAACAAGTTTCCACCCATAATGGTAGCATCCCATACAGGTGCTGGTTTGCATCCTAGCTGCTCTATTTCTGATCAGTACCCTGCTAGTGAGCTGGGAAAAGCAGTGGAAGATGGTCCAAGTGCTTGGGCCCTAGCATCCACATGGGAATTCCTGAAGACACTCCTGGCTTTGGTGTGGGCCAGCCCTGGGGATCTGGAAAGTAAACCAGTAGATGGAAGATATCTCTCTCTGTCTCTCTCTCTGTAATGCTTTCATTTAGATACATTTTTTTTTTTAAAAATCAAGCACTTAACTCCTAGAAAAGAACTTTGTAAAAACATTTGTAAGGGGAAGCATAAGTCCCCCTTCTTAAGTGAGGTCTTTACACGGTGACTTCTTTCCAAAGACTGTAGTATGAAATAGAGAAGAAAAAGTAACAGTGGAGAAACTTGACAAACAGTACCTCTGGCAATTTTTAAAACATATCAAGATGACAGTATAAACACTTGATATGATGAAATGAAAATGGCACTCCATGATCATCAATGATGAAAGTCTGTGGCAGGTACGTGGCCTAGCCATTAAAGTGCCAGTTAAGGTGCCATTTTCTTATGTCAGTGTGTCTGGGTTCAAACTCTGGCTCTGCTCCTGATGCCATGTCAGTTTCCTGCTACTGCACACCTTGGGAGGCAGTGGTGATGGTTTAAGTAGTTGGCTCCATGCCACCCACGTGGGAGACTTGGTTTGCATTCCTGGTTTTGGCCTAGCCCAGTGCCAATTGCTTGGCCATTTGGAGAATGAACAACTAAATGGAAGGTCTTTTATTTCTCTCTGTGCATCTTAATACATAATTTTTTAAAAATTTATTTTTATTGGAAAGGCGGATTTACAGAGAGGAGATAAAGATCTTCCATCTGCTGGTTCACTCCCCAAATGGCTGCAACAGCAGCAGATGCGCCAATCTGAAGCCAGCAGCTTCCCCCAGGTCTCCCACTTGGGTGCAGGGGCCCAAGAATTTGGACCATCCTCCTCTACTTTCCTAGGCCATAAGCAGAGAGCTATACCTGAAGTGGAACAGCTGGGAAATGAACATATGAGATGCCATGCTTGGAGGTGGAGGATTAGTTGAGCCAACATGCTGGACCTTAAATAAATAAATATGTAATATTTTAAAAATAAGGAAGCTCTGAGGAACTGTCCCAGGCCAGAGCATTCTAAACAAACAGAATAACTAAATGCAATGTGGTATCCTGGACAAGATTTAGGATGGCAAAGGGAGATTAATGAAAAGTTAAAGAAGTCTGAAAAAATAAAGTCCTCGCCTTGAACACCCCAGGATCCCATATGGGTACTGGTTCTAATCCTGGCAGCCCCGCTTCCCATCTAGCTCCCTGCCTGTGTCCTGGGAAAGCAGTCGGGGATGGCCCTAAGTCTTGGGACCCTGCACCCGCATGGGAGACCCAGAAGAAGCTCCTGGCTCCTGGTTTTGGATTGGCTCAGCTCCAGCCATTGCGGTCACTTGGGGAGTGAATCATTGGATGAACAGCTTCCTCTCTGTCTGTCTTCCTCTCTGTACACCTGCCTTTCCGATAAAAATAAATAAATCTTTTAAAAAAAGGCTCTAGTTAATAACAATGCATCAATATTGGTTCAGTAATTCTAACAGATAAAGCATACCATGTAAGCTATTAATGTAGCAGAAACTGGGTGTGGGGATAGAGTGGGTTTTTTGGGAATACCATGCCATCTGCTCAAATTTTCTGTGGGTTCAAAACTGCTGTAAGATCTAACATCTACTAACTTTTCAGAGTTTTGATTACAAAGGAAAACTTTGATAAACCAAAAATGTTTTTTGGGACCAGCACCATGGTACAAGATAAAACCTTTGCGTACAGTGCCAGCCTCCCATATGATCACCAGTTCGAATCCCAGCTGCTCCACTACAGATCCAGATTCCTGTTAATATTCCTAGGAGAACAGCAGAGCGTGGTCAAACGATTCCCATACCATTCGGGAAACCCAGAAGAAGCTCCTGCCTCCTGTTAGGAGAGCCCCAGTCTGGCCATTGTGGCCATTTTGGGAGTGAGGCAGCAGATGGAAGTGCGTGCGCTCTGTCTCCCCTGTAACTCTGATATTCAAATAAAAATCTTTAAGGAGTTTTCAATTTTGCAGACTTTTAAAAAAAATTATTTGAAAGGCAGAGTTACATGGCACAAAGATTTAGAGCCAGAGCCTGAGCTGTCACTTCATTTGCCAAGCAGGTCCTTGCCCTGCTAGTGCCTGAGATGGAGCTTCCTCTGACATGCTGGCCTGCCACCCTTTCTTTCTTACCCTTGTTGAGTTTCCCAGGGGGCGGGGTCAAAGGTGACCCAGGTACACCATGAACCCGTTTGCCTCTGCTGATAGCAAGTATAGCTACTGCCATGGGCCTCACATTCTCCTCTATCCTGCCTGATCTGCAAGAAGTAGATGTGCATTTGGATGGCTGATTTCGATGCTGCTGGCAAGACAATCAATCCATAAAAACTGAAGTTAGAGGAGATAGTCACCACCACTCCTACTGATGGTATTAATGTGGAAACAATAGAACATTAGAATATTTGCTTCATAGCACTGGATGTTGGTGGTCAGAATAAAATTAGGTCTCTCTGGAGGCTTTGCTCCCTCAGTATCCAAGGGTCTTATTTTTGTGGTTGATACTAACAATCATGGAAGAAATCAGGGAGAAGCAGAAGAGCTGCAGAAAATCCTTCAGGAAGATGGACTTCAGGATCCAACACTACCACTTTCTGAAAACAAACAGGATTTGCCAAATGCTAGGATCAGCAGTGAAATGACAAATTAGGACTTCAAGGCTGAAGGCATGTTCAAACTGCTTGTATTACACAAGGAACTTCTCTCTGTGAGAGACCTGACTGGCTTTCAAAATTCATCAAGCTCAATGAGTGAGTCTTCTTCATAACCCATTGGGAATATTCCTAATAAACTGATAAAATGGAGCAGGTGGTAGGGAGAAAGAGTTGCAGGGAGAGAGACAAGGAGAGATTTAGAACTTCCATCTGCTGGTTCACCCCTCAAATGGTCCACAACAGCCAACACTGGGCCAGGCTGAAGATATGAACTAAGAGCTTCTTCTGGGTCTCCCACATGAGTGCAGGGACCCAAGGACTTGGGTCATCTGCTGCTACTTTTTCAACTAGCAGGGAAGTTGAATAGCCAGGACTTGGACTGGTGTCCATATGAAATGGCAGCACTGTAGAAGGTGGCCTAGCCTGATGTATCACAATACTGGTCTCCTTATTTGCTTCTAATCATCTATTTATTTGTTTTAAAGTAGAAGTTATGTACAAAGCCGGGGGGGGAGAGACAGAGAGAGATCTTCCATCTGCTAGTTACCCCAACTGGGCAATAGCAGCCACGGCTGAGCTAGCCCGAAGTCAAGAGCCAGGAGCCTTATCCATGTCTCCCACATGGCTGGTAGAGGTCCAACACCTGTGTCTTCCGCTACTTTTCTCAGGCCATTAGCATGGAGCTAGAATGGAAGCAGAGTAGGCAGGTGACAAACCAGTACCTATGCTGGATGCTGGCATTACATATAGCAGCCTTAGCAGGTATGCTATAATTTAGTCTTCTGTTTGGGCTTGTTAATAATTATCTCTCAATTGCACACACGTGCGTACACACACACACACACACACACACACACACACATATATATTAACAAACGTCTCTCCAAAGAATGGGGCCAGAGATGTTCAATTACTTAAAAACGTTTAAGTTCAAAGAGCTAGTGTGGGGTAGGAGAGATTGTAGGAGAAAGATGAATACATTTGGAATCTACTCGAAAACATTTGGAAATGGTAGAGAAACAGTTTTAAATAACGGTGACAAGTTCTACGAAAATGCAGACAGAGAAGTCAATTGAAAGACAAGATTGATAAATTTTACTAAAACAAAGAACTGTACATCAAAGATTATGAAAATAAAATGAGGCCTATGTTGTGGCTCAAAAGGCTGTGCTGCTGTCTGTGAGCCAGCATACAATATGGGTGCTGGTTTGTGTCCTGGTTCCTCCACTTTTGGTCTGGTTCCTTGCTAATGTGCCTGGAAAGGCAGAGGAGGATGGGTCAAGTACTTGGGCTCCTGTCACCCACGTAGGAGACCTGGGTACACTTCCTGGCTCCTGACTTTGGGTTGGCTGAGCTGTGGCTGTTGCAGGCTTTGGGCAGTGAGTGAGCAGATTAAAGAACTCTCGCTCTGTTGCTGCCTTGCTCCTTTTCTCTTTGTAACTCAGTATTTCAAATGAATGAGTGCAAGGTATTATTTTTTAAATAAAGTTTGTAAACCAAGAATGGTGTCACTTCTGCAGATTATGTGCCTTCTAATGATTTTCCCTCAGAATCACAGCATTAAAAGAAAATGACTCCCGGGCCCAGCAGCGTGGCCTAGCGGCTAAAGTCCTCGCCTTTAAAGCCCCAGGATCCCATATGGGCGCCGGTTCTAATCCCGGCAGCTCCACTTCCCATCCAGCTCCCTGCTTGTGGCCTGGGAAAGCAGTCGAGGACGGCCCAAAGCCTTGGGACCCTGCACCCGCGTGGGAGACCCGGAAGAGGCTCCTGGTCCCAGCATCGGATTGGCGCGTACCGGCCCGTTGTGGCTCACTTGGGGAGTGAATCATCGGATGGAAGATCTTCCTCTCTGTCTCTCCTCCTCTCTGTATATCCAGCTTTCCAATAATAATAAAATCTTAAAAAAAAAAAAAAGAAAATGACTCCCTCATCAAAACTTGATGCAGAAAAGATACAGAATTACACACCTACTTGGAGATTCATGAAGGGCAGGGTACGTATAGCAGAGGGATGAAAATACTGCAAACTGCTCAGAGGTTTGGAAACTCAGTTTACTCACCCTGCAGAGCGTATTTCTGGTGGTAAATCTCATAGGCTTTTCGGTGGGCCTCGGTGACAAGCTGGAGGCGTGCAGCTCTGGATTCCTCGTGAGGAAGCTCCCTCACCACGGCCTCCAAGTCACTGAAGGTGAACCAGATCCCCACCAGGTCCCCAAAGGCACGGAAGGCAAAGGCCGCATACTCGGCAAACAGGTCAGCAAAGCCGTCCCTTCTCGGCCCCAGGCTGGCAGGGAGGGTCCCCTGGTGCAGGATGACCATGGGCTCAAGCTGCGCTGCCCTGAGGGTCTCCAGGAGCTGCCGGTAGCACCGCACCACCTTCTCATCAGGCTCCCTGGAGCTCCCTGCTGGCAGCAGCTGAGCCCATGACAGAAACACCTTATAATGGCTGACCTCACTGGCACCAAGACTGCTGAAATACTCTGGCAGGGAAGCGGGCAGTGGCTGGCAACAGACAACAATGTCCTCGTGCCCTGCTGCAGACCCAGAACTCTGCTTTCCCGGTGGACAGTTCAGGCTGGGCAGCAGGTCAGTGGTTAGAGGACCAGCAGCTGAGATGAAACTGCTGTCAGATCCCCAGTCTGACCCCTGGCAGGACAAACTGAGGAGCACGGTAAAGACCGCACTCCAAAACATCTCCATTTCCAAGGAGCTGTCAGAAGGCATGTGGAAGGACCCCTGACTTTATAGCTGCAGCTAGTGTTGTAAAATACTAAGTGATTATTAACTCTTAATATTTAATCAAATTATCTAGGATAAAGAAATCAGTACTTGGTTTACCAAAGTGATATACAGAACTATTGAAGTCTGTAAGAGATAACACAGAAAGTTCAACCTTTACACACAAGCAGATAAAATGGGCGAAATGAGAAAACAGCTGTTCACATTTTTGTCTTAAAATATTAAAATGTACCCAAATAATACCTCAAACTATTTTTCTCCTTAAGGATGGGTAACAAACAATATTTTGCAAAAAATTCCCTCAACATGGAAGAATTTATAAAAAAGCTTGCAAATTCTTTGCCCACTGCCCTTGCCTCTGTAAGGTAAGCACCTGCAACAATGGTCTTCCTTCCAGTTTTCTTTCTCTGTGTGGCTTAATGGTTACTCAGGAGTGAGAAAGCCTGGGTTTAAATATCATCTGGCAAAAGTTACTTCTCTTATTTCCTCATCCACAGAAAAGGACTGCCTGGGGTTGATGTTGGGGTTTAATAGGATAAGCCATTGTTTGGGATGTCAACATCCCACATCAAAGTGGGATGTGTTGCAACTCCTCCACTTACAACCCAGCTTCCAGCTACTGTGCTTAAGGAAGGCGGTGGATGATGAGCCAAGTACCTATGTCCCTGCCATGATGCGCAGACCGGAATGGAGTCCCTATCTATTTCAGGCATTAGGGAATGAAGCAGAAGTCACTCGATTTCTGTCTGCATTTATTTCCCCCCCCCCTTTTTTTCTATCAATCTGCCTTTCAAGTAAGTAAATCATTTTTTTTTACTGATTTATTTGTAAGTCAGACTTACAGAAAGATATGTCTTATATTTACTGATTTATTCCTTAGATGGCCAAAACAGCCTGGGCTGGGTCAGAACTCAGCCACAAGCCAAGAACTTCTATAGGACCCCAAATGGGTACAGGGGCTCAAGCACTTGGGACATTTTCTGCTGCTTTTCCCAGGCCATTAGTAGGGGCCTGGACCGTAAGTGGAGCAGCCATGACTGAAACTGGTAACCATATGGGATGGTAGTATCATAGGTGGCAGCTTTGCCTGCTACACCACGACGCTAAACCCACTACATAAATCTAATCAGTGATAGGAAGTGGGTCATTCTTATAGCATGTTTAAGACAATGCAACGGAATATCATTACTACTCATATCAGATGCAAATGTGTGTATTTACTTTCTATGATAGGTCAAGCCTAAGTTAAGCTATACAGGAACATGCTACATATGTTATTCCTCAGCTTTTTCTCAATAACTCTAGGAGCCCTCTGTTAGAACATACAGACTCATCTTTTAATAAATGCATAACTTTCCATAAGGATGGCCCATAGTGAACATTGATCCCGTTTATGTTTTAATGTGTGGCACACAATGTTGCAAATGAATATCCTTGTCTACATTTTTGTCTACTTGTTCAGTATTTAAGACATGGTCTTAAAAATTAAGTGGCTGACTCAGTCATACTCAATCATATTTTTATCTGAAATGTATATAATTTTCCTGAAATGTAAATAGTTTCCCAAAATAGTTTCATGGGGCTGATGCTGTGGCACAGCAAATTTGCTGCTGCCTGAGACCTCAACATTTCATATAGGTACCAGTTTGTAGCCTAGCTGCTCCAATTCTTAACCAGTTCTCTGCTAATGACCTGGGAAAAGCAGGTGATGGATATGCTTGGGCCTCTGCTACCCACATGGGAGATCCAGAGGCTCCTGGCTTCGGATTGGCTCAGCTCCAGCTGTTGCAGCCATTTGGGAATGGACCAGCAGATGGAGGACCTCTGTTTTTTCTCTGTAAAATCTGCCTTTCAAACAAAAATAATCTTAAAAAGAAATAATGGATCTTTCTTTCTCCTTCTCGTCCCACCCATACTCTTTCAAGATCAAAGAAATTTTTAAAAACCCTAGAAACAAAAACAAAAACAAGCTCAATTTAAATTCTTTCACCTTAACAAGTTAAAGAAATTCACTTTTTAAAAAGATTTGTTTTTATTGGAAAGTCAGATATACAGAGATAAGGAGAGGCAGAGAGGAAGATCTTCCTTCCTTTGATCCACTCCCCAACCAGCCACAACGGCCAGTGCTGTGCTGATCCAAAGACAGGAGCTCGAGCCTCTTCCCCCACATGGGTGTGGGGTCTCAAGGCTTTGGGCCATCCTCAACCGCTTTCCCAGGACACAAGCAGGGAGTTAGATGGGAAGTAGAGTGGCCGGGATTAGAATCAGCGTCCATATGGGATCCTAGCACATTTCAAGGCGAAGACTTTAGCCAGTAGACTATCACGTTGGGGGAAAAATTCACTTTTTAAAAATTTTCTTTACTATATTAAATGAAGCTCTTTGTGTTAATTCATCATTTGTCTTCATTCTGATGTTTATGTTTAAATTCTTTCTGTATTCTTATTTTTTGAAAAAGTTTAATTTTATTTGGAAGGCAGATTTTACAGAGAAAAAAAACCAAAGGTCCTCCATCTGCTGGTTCACTCTCAAACGCCTGCAACAGTTGGAGCTGAGCCAATCCGAAGCCAGAAGCTTCTGGATTTCCCATGTGGGTAACAGGGGCCCCGAGAGCGAGAGATAAATCTTCCACCTGTTAGTTCATTCCCCAAATGGCCACAATGGCCGGAGATGAGCTGATCCAAAACTGGGAATTTCTTCTGGTTCTCCCACATGGATGCAGGCGCTTAAGGACTTAGGTGATCCTCTGTGCTTTCCCAGGCAATAAGCAGGGGAGCTGGATTGGAAGTGGAGTAGGCAGGACTCAAACCAGCTTCCATACAGGATACTGGTGCTGCAGGCTAACGATTAGCCTACAAGCTATCACAGTGGCCTTTCTCCAAAAAAATTTTTTAAGCCTAATATTACCCTAAAAACTTCTAATAGCTTTGATACCATAAGATTTAGAAAAAATTCTCTGTAAGTTGGTTTATGTCTGTCAAGCTATATGATCTGGTGTCATAGTTTTTAAAGCTGCAACGTCAAGCTTATTTTTCTATGTCTTAACCTTTACTTCAAATTTATATCTGTTCTTCAACCATCATGAATTTTGTGTATGTTGTGTGACAGGTCAATTTCTAACATGCTGAACAAACCATTCCTATTTGAAATGCTAAGTTATCAGTAATAAAAGATGTTCACATGTTTCTGGACTTTGGTTAATTTATCTATTCCTGTGCCAGTATCACACAATCTTAATTGCCATAATGCTTTAAGAGCTTTTTGTTTTCTGATTGGACAAGGCCTTTTCTATCTTACTTTCTTCTCCAGAATTTTTTTGTTATGTGTACGTATTTTCTTTTCCATGTGCCTAGATATATTTCCATGTCAGGACATCTGTATATACTTCATATTTTGTGTGTAACTCACAATGATTCTGTGTCACAACTTACATAATTATTTCTTTATCAATGGACACCTACTGGGATAGGTAATGTATAATGAAAATGAATTATATTTACAGATCAATCAACAACTTAAGATACTGAAACCTTTCCATTCTGGAACATTATGTTTATCTCCTTATCAATGACACATATTTACCTAACAGTCTTCATAAAGATCACATATACATTAGCAAAGACAGCCAGCCAGATTTAAGCAGAACCCAGAAGTATCCAGAACTTTCCTTATCCCAACAATTCAGAATCTATAGGGCTGGTGAATTACCATACTGTCAACCATAGTCTTCAAGGTGGGAAAAATACCATACTGCCATCCAGGTGGGTATCTTAATCAACTCTTGACTCATAATACTAGCATTGTGGTTTTGTCTGCCTCCCACCTCAAAAATCACCATAGGACAACTAAAAGGACCTCACTACAAAGAAAATAGGTGGAACCGGATTTATGGAAAGCCTCACATGTTTCCAGAACTTGCCTCCCTATTCCATCAATATTCTTGTTCCATTTGACAACTTAAAGATAAATGACAACTTCCCTCAGAGCCTCTTGACGGATGCTACCATAGGCCATGCCTGTCTGCTTTTCTGCTCTGCAAAATGTATTTTCATTTACAATCAACTCTGCTCAATTGCTCCACTCAACCCTGAGGAGCCCTAGAATTCTTTCTTGAGGCAGCAACAAGAACCCAGACACATCCTCTGGGAATACTTCCTTACCCATTAATCACATCACCCTCCTGACAAGTACGTGTGGAAGAAATGCTAGAGCCCTGGTAAAAGTCCTGGCTGCTCCATGTCTAATCCCATCCCTGTTAATGCACCTGAGAAGGCAGGAGAAGATACTCCAAGTCTTGGATATCTGCCACCCTTGCTGGAGACCCAGATGGAATTCCTGGCTCCTGACTTTGGCCTGGGCTAGCTCTGTCTGTTAAAGCCATTTGAGAAGTGAACCAGTGGATGTCAGATCTCTCTTCCTGTCCCTTTCTGCCATTCGTCTTTGAAATAACTTAAGTATGTGTGAAAGTTAAGCATATATATTCAAATGTGAAAATTGACTTTACTTGCAGTAACAAGTAGAGTCTCTGCACCTCCACTGACACCAATGGCAGGACTGGAGAGAGGACAAACTCACCCAAAAGGCAGGAATCTTTTCTTGGCTTAAAATTTTCCTTTGGGTAAATACTTGGTCAAACTGAAGGTTAAGCTTTAGCTGTTTTCTCTTGGGATCACCTTACCCTGTTTTCCTTACAAAGATGGAACCACTGCAGGGAGAAGCTTCTCCTAATGAATGTGAGATATGTCTCCTTTCTGTTTGAGTTTTTCCTTGAATGTTCATGTCTTACACTACAGCCCCACACAGAAAGACTGAGATCCAGTGTCTCCGGGTTTCCTTTTCCAATGTCAAGACCTCTCCTCCACCCAGGAATTAGAAGGCTGTGCATGGGGGGGTACCCCAGAGTGGAGCAGGAGGACAGGAGCAGCCTTGTATCCTAACCCTGAAGACTCCCGGATCCTCACCAAGAACTATCAGTAAGAGCACCAAGGACTACATCCCAACTGCCAAGGAGACCACGGGGAATTGGAGTGCCTTCGGAGGCCAAGAACTCTGAGGTCATCCACTCCTGCTTGGATCTACCACATGGGATGGAAGAAGTCCAAATCCTGCCTCACAGGATCCAAGGGCATCAGAACAACAGCCAGGAACCTTGAGCAGTCCGCAGAAACAGAAGAACAGTAAACTTCCTTCGGGACTAGGGAGGGGAGCTCTTTGTGGTCCTAGCTTGGTTGCAACTTGGGGTCCCCATCCTCTCTTGCAATGACCATCAGAATTGCTCCAGACACCCCTCAAAACAAATAAATAACCAACCAAACAAACAAAAAGTCTAGAATAGACAGACAGAGAACAACAAGGAAAGCCTAGAATCAGACAGGAAACGGTCAGTGTGGATTCATTTATACCTTACTAGGTGGGACACAAAGATTAGTTACTCCTCACTGGGGTATTGAGGATTTCTCTGCACACCCCTCCTAAAACTGTTCTGCACCCAAACTGTTGACATATGTCTTGTTAGAGTTATAAGTCAGTCTAGACTACCCCCCCAAAAAAGCCAGGTTCAGCAAAATTATGCTTCAACGCTATAAAATGCTAAATATTACAATGAAAATAGACATGAGATAGCTGAACAATAATCTATAGCCATTTTAAGATGTATAGAACCCGGTTGTGTATAAACTAAAATTGAAATGTCAATGAAGCAGTCACAGGATGTGATTAAGAACTTGCATTTTTTTTAACATATTGGTTACTCAATACTATGTCAATTAATTCCATAACGTTATAAATTGTTGCTGATGTTATGTTGGGGCTTTTAATTGATCGGGATGGTACTCTGCCAGCTCTACCTTCAGACCAGAGAAGGTCTCCCCAACAAGCCGTTGAATTTATCTGGACAATAAGATGCTGGACTCTATGCTTGGTATTTGCTTGCAATGAAAGAATCTCAACTGAACTTGAACTGTGGTAATGCAACAAGGTGGAGGAATTCACCATGGGGAGAGGTTTTGGAGAGAGGTAGGGAGAATCCCAGTACCTATAAAACTGTGTCACATAATGCAATGTAATTAATAAAAAATAAAAAAGAAGGCTCTGCATTTACTAACTTCATCTGTTTCAGTCCCCCTCACCTAACGGACCTCTGGGAAAGTGAAGTTACTATCTGGGACTCACAGTATAAGCATATGCTCTGTAACCGGCTCTCAGGCTGCAGGAGGTCCTCACCAGTGATAGGCTGCTGCAATACGAACAACTGCATCCCGGACTTACAGACTGTAGCCAAGTTTTAGGAACTGTCAGGATCATAACCAGTGTTTCGCTTTGTTTTTTTCTTGGAAGCCACAAAATGTGGGGAAAACTTGTATTATAGAGAGACTTTTGTATTTTCTTAAAAAGAAAAAGCTATCTGAAAAACAACCCTTGCACGTTCCTCTTATGGCACAGAAATAATGAACAGTGGTACAATGAGACAAACTTGATTTCAAATGACGAAAAGGAAAAAGCAACCTTCATTTACTCTGGTGGAGAAGTTGGAGGAGCTGGGGACTGGAACCCAGAGAAAAAAGTTTAAATATGGAAGACTTGTTCTTGTCCAGGAGTGACTAGCTACTGGGGAAGGATAGAAATTGGGCAGACAAGGTCCCAGGTACCCGCTGCTTCAGGCATGGATTTGGGCAGCCGTCTGTGGTAGGCAGTGCAGCCTGGGTTTCACTGGCAGTGATGGGACAGCAGTCCAATTACAGCTGTTGGTTGGGGGCTGAGTAGGAGAGGTAGGTCAGGCACCTGCAGTCAGGACTGGCTCCTCTCAGGGGTTGTTAATTCAAGGGAGGGTAGAGAGGAATTTTACTGTCAGCAAAGGTGGCAAGAGTGCCTCCTGCTGCACAATGACAATAGATGATAGCTGGCTGACTTGGGTGTCAGTCAGGGGCAGCTACCCTGAGGCTGCCAGAGAGAGACCAGAGAGACAGAGTCTTTGGAGTCTTCATTAAGTCACCAAGGCCTGTGTTCCCCTCCTGGCCTTGAGCCTCTCACCCAGGCAGTCTAGTCCCTGCTGGCTGAGCCTTTATGAAGTCAGCTCACCAAGTCGGCGCACATAGGCCTGTGTCTAGACAGAGCCAGTGCTGGCCTCATTTCTCCTTTAATGCCAATGGTGGAGTACCTTGGGCCTAGTCTGGGACTCTCTCACCCAGATATGAATCCTACAGGACTCAGTTGATGTGCCAGATACTTGTTCTACTCCAGTTTTTTCCTGTCCTCTTGTATACCATGTTCCTAGTTTTGGCACTGGCATTTTGATCTGCACCTGCATAGGATGGACTGGCATGATAATTAAAGTACATCCAGCCTGACCAGTAAACCAGCCGGAGGTGCTTTAAAATGACTAATGTGTGGGCCTGGCATGGTAGCCTAGCAGCTAAAGTCCTCGCCATGAATGCATTGGGATCCTGTGTGGGCGCCAGTTCTAATCCCTGTTTGTGGCCTGGAAAAGCAGTAGAGGATGGCCCAAAGCCTTGGGATCTTGCACCCATGTGGGAAACCTGGAAGAAGCTCCTGGCTTAAGACTGGTTCAGCTCCAGCTGTTGAGACCATCTGGGGAGTGAACCACTAGATGGAAGATCAAAAGAGATCTTAAGTCTCTGATATGCCTCTCCAATAAAATCTTAGAAAAGAATTGGGCCCAATGCAGTGGCCTAGCAGCTAAAATCCTCGCCTTGAATGAGATGGGATCCCATATGGACGCTGGTTCTAATCCCGGCAGCTCCACTTCCCATCCAACTCCCTGCTTGTGGCCTGGGAAAGCAGTCGAGGACGGCCTAAAGCCTTGGGACCCTGTACCCATGTGGAAGACCTGGAGGAGGTTCCTGGCTCCTGTCTTTGGATCAGTACAGCATTGGCCGTTGAGGTCACTTGGGGAGTGAATTAGTAGACAGAGGATATTCCTCTCTGCCTCTCCTTATCTCTGTGCATCTGACTTTCCAATAAAAATAAATCTTTTAAAAGAAAAGAATATTTATACTAGCATATGAAAAAGTTATCTGTACCCTCAAGTCACACTAGCTAGAATATGGTATCAATCCAGATGGTCATCAGCCGATGAATGGATAAGGAAATATGCTATATATATATACACACACACATTTACATATGAACGTATGCTACTCAGTCATAAAAGAATATTCAATTAAATTTAGTGAAGCAAACCAGTCTCAAGGAGACAAATCCTTATGTTATTACAACTATATGTATAAAATACATAAAACCTATTTGCTTTATATAAATGAAAAGTTTTAAAAGACCTGTCATGGGGGGGGAGGTTAATAAAGTATAAATGAACACAAAACCAGAAGATACCCAACGTATCTTTACGTGAGAAGGGAGTGTAATTAAAACCTGTTGTGCAACTCAGTAGCCTCGCTGTTACCTTCTCTTTTCCCACTGACCCACAATTTCCAGGGAACAAATACAGAAACTACATATCTCAGACCTTTAGTAAGCCAAGACAATCTCTATTCTCTTTTTCTGTAACTGATTGGACTCAATGATGAAAAACTATGCCCAGAAGCCAGCATAATTGCCTTTGGAATTTTAAATAAGAATTAAATGATATTTAACTACAAAACAGAAGTTTAAGTTGCATATAATGTCATTGTTTCATAATTGGTCTTGTGCCTAACTTTAGCGTGACCACCCTCTAAATGGTATGGTCAAGCAGTGAAGGTAGATGTGTGCTCATAGTCACGTGCAACGCTGAGGGACAGACGCCGGCCTTCACTGGTCTGACACAGCCTTTCAGCACTGTTAATTTCTTGGGCTCCATTGGCCTATGTGGTATAACTGCTCTGCCATCCATGTGGTTGGAATACAACCATGTGTGTGAATTAAATTCATATCTATAAAACAAAAATTTGTTTGTGCTTCTTTTATATGTTATTAAGTCCCAAACTCTGCCTTAAGCATAATAAAATAGGGCCAGAATGTTAACAAAAATGATTGATAAGCCTTTGTCTAACAATGAGCTTCCAGAAAAATGTTCAGACCAGCAGTTACACTGACATTCCATAATTTTACCTTGCTAATGTGAACCTAATCATTTATCATCTCTTCTGATAGAATACAATTGTGTAGCAATCAAAAGCAGCCTATGCAAACACAGCTCACGTCAATGAGCATTTAAGCAGTGCAATGAATAGCCTCACCTTCTTCGTCTTCTTGAGGTGAAACAGTGCTCGACAGTACTCAGAGGTGTCTAGTCCTCTTTGCCATAGACACCGATTCTATTCACAAATTCAGAGCTGTCAGCATGACCTAAGTGGAAAAAAGGACCACCTAAATGTTGTTTTGGTGCCGCCGACATTCCCTTATGTGTTTATATAGACTCATTCTACTTACACTTCGCACTAATCTCAAATAAATATACAGCTATGCACAGCACATAATTTAACAAGGACATTAGAGGCCAATTTATCAACTCTACTAATGGAATGAAAATGGCATGAGTATTGGGAGTGGGAGGTACAAAGACTTGATGATTTCAACTTTTATTTGTATTATTAGACACTAAATAAAAATCCTGGCATTTCTCTGCCCTACTGTGCTTGAAAAATGGTTTCTAATTCAAACGGAAAAAAAAAACATAAAAAGGGTCTAGATCAGGGAAGCTAGGTCTACTACCATTTTGATGCATTTTCTTTTGCCCTTTTTTTTCTCTTTTTATTTTGTTTATGATCTTTACATTGTTGATTAGGGCATAAAGGGACAAGGGCTAGAGGAAAGTGGGTAAGACCATGGTTTCCACATTATCTTTTTTCCTTCTTGTATCTCGGGGAAGGGGAGAGAAAGCCACATCCAACCTCCCGACCATACCAAGGTCCCTGATGTGGGGCCTGCTCCAAGGGCTCCACTCAAGTGGTTTTGACAGTTTAACAGTTCTGAATTGCTGCTGATTTTTCCATACCAAGCCCGATGAAATCTCTCCAGAATCCACTGGCTGACAACAGTTGACCTTAGAGTCTTCATTTGCCTAGCTTTTCACTGCCAACACTTGGCTGGGGTGGTTGATCAATGTGTTCTGTTCTCTATCCTCTGTTCTGGTACCGGGTGTCCTCTGCAAGTTCTAATGTACTGTCGTATCCTCCATGTGTAGCTGGTTATGCTGTCCACTGTTTCGTCTAAGCCACTGTGGAGGTCCAGTTCTGACACAAGCATTCCACGGTTAGACCATGAACCCTGCAATTCTCTCCATGGTTGAATTTCTGAGTCCAGCAGTTCAGTTGGAGGGAGCCCTAAAGAAACCTCATCTGAGGGGATCCCAGACCTGATTCTTGTGTGTGTTTGATGATCAAGGGCCCAGTACAGTCCGTCACCGCAATCAGCTTACACACATACTGTTAGTTGCAACTGCTGGGTCAGTTCTGTCTCCAGCCCTGTCCTCTATGCAAAGCAATGGGTGTTGCAGCTCAGCCTGGTCCCATCTACCACACACTCAGCCATGTAAACAGGTGGGAGCTGTAGCCTAGCTGGGGTGACTACTAATATACCCCACTAGGCCTGACCCCTGCCCTGGTTCCCATGCTGGCCAGTATGTACAGCAGACTGGTCTAGTCTGTCCCACATCCCATTCAGCTCTCATAAATGTCAATGGGCATTGAAGCCTAGTCCAACCTAACCAGCCCCACTATCCAGCCCACACACCTGCTTGTGGGTGCCACTTTGTCAAGCCATGCCTGCCCCAGTCCTGGTTTTCATGGTCACCAGTGACAGTAGCAATCCAAAAGGGAGGCGCCCACTATTTCACTACTGGGCCCACTCCTGGATCTTGCACTCTCCAGGTGCAGATTTTTTAAAATTTATTTTTATTTGAAAGGTGGAGTTAGAGAGGACAGAGGGATCTTTGATTGGCTTGTTCACTCTCCAAATCACCACATCAGCCAGAGCTGAGCTGATTTGAAGCCAGGAACTTCTTCCAGATCGCCCATGTGAGTGCAGGGGCTTAAGAACTTGAGCTGCCCCTGCTGCTTTCCCAAGCCATTATCAGGGAGCTGGAGCAGAAGTGGAGCAGCTGGGACTGGAACTCGCATCCATATAGAATGCCAGAGCTGCAGGAAGGGAATTAACTTGTTGAGTCACTGTGCCAGCCCTTTCTGTTATACGTTGAAGCATATACATTCCATATCAATCATTTAATTCTACTGACTTTCAAGCAACTCAATTAAGATCCATATTTTCCCTTCTGCTTCAGTGTAAATAACGAGTAACTATGCTTTTTAACACATGACATTAACAGAAATTTCTGCTTAATACTGAACAGTCACATGAATACCTCACTAGTGACATCACTTTAACTCATCTACTTCTGAGTCTCTTCATTTTGATCTAGATTGACATGTTTCCACAAATCTAATTAATTCAATAACCAGAATACTCCCTCCATATGTTTAGATTCAATCTAACCCCCAAAAGATGAGGTATTTCAGTTGTCACTCTTAATACACCTGACAGTCTCTGGATGACGCCCCCCCCCCACACACACAACCACACTATAAGATAGCAGAACAAATTCACCAGAATAGAGAAAACATTGCCTAACATCAAGTGCCAACAAGACCTCACAACTTTCCCACACTGCAGGCAATATAAAGAGATACACCTGTTTGGCAGTTTTAATTAAAAACAAGTATAATCTATTGCTTGACCTTTCCATTCCTAAGTGTATAGTCATGGAAATATTGAACAAGACATGCAGATCTACTAAGAACCCAAGCTGGAAACTGAGCTGTTTCATTGTATCCTCCAGGAAGATTTGGCTCTGGGGTAGCCTCTTCTGTCCACACTGAAGTCCTCTGACTCTTGGGAAATGTATCTCAGAACATCAGGCAAGTCAGAGGAAACGCTTCTACCTGCTGAGCGCCGCCTTACTAAGTTCACGGGTTCTTTCAGGTAGCCAGCATTCTGCGGAACCCAACCTAGTTGAAACTGAACAGCCAGTGATAGTGAAGCACTGTGAACAAGCCTTTGGAAAGAAACTAACACTATTTCATGTACTACATTTAGGACCACAGGCTTACTGACTAAATGAAGGACCATTTCTGAAAGATGTTTTAATAAGCTGAAACAAAGGGAATGGGTTAAACTTCACTGAAGAAAGTAATGCTTACGCTAACTGGAAGCTCAAGTAACTCCAGCTGTGTCTGGGGGAAAAGGGAGGTCAACACATACATACTTGGCAGTAATCTATCCAAAGCATCCGCAGGTTTCCCTCACAAGAATCCGGCATCCACAGAGGGGCCAGGTCCAGTCAGGGACAGCAGATGTACCTAAATCTCCTCAGGGACTGAGAACCCCAACATCACGGACCATCACGTAAGCGATGGAGTTACCGACAAGGATCTCTAACCGAAGTCCCATCAGGCAATAGAGCACGAACCTCCACCAGCAGAACCAAACAATTTTCCCCTATTCTACTCTGAAGAAAAACGCCAAGCAGCAATAGACGCACCTGACTTGTTTTTAAGGATAAATGGCCAGGTGAGCTCCCTGATCCTGAAGATGGATTCCCCCATTACTTCAGTTACGAAGACAGTAGACGGGCTTTCAACAATCCACTGTTTTCCTCAGAGAAATGTTCAAGAACATTCAACAGACAAGACAATTACATTGAAATAAGAATGTCCTAAGCAGCAGCAATCTTACCGTTTTCTACATTAAAAAAAAAAGTTACTAGTGCCTCACAAATAAAATACACGGAATTATTCAGATTAAAATTGGAAACATCTTCGTCCTCACTCTTACTAAAGAGACAAGCAGCTTTTGAAAATGGGGACGGAGGCGCCCTCAGGCGCGAGGACGCTCTCCCTCCTCAGGTCTCCGCCGCCTGCTGCCCGCGAGCCCGCCGGCCTGTGGGGAGAGCCTGGGGGCCGACACGCCCGAACCCACAGCCCTCCCTTCCCGGGCGTCCTCAGCTGCCGGCCGCGCCGAGCGCCTCCCTCCCGGCCGACGTCGCCCTTCCCCTCTTCCTCCTGGCTTTCCTTCAGCCGGCCGCGCCGAGCCTCGCGGTGGGCTCCGTGCGGGGACGCGCGGGCGGCGGGCACGCGGGGCGCAGCCGGAGGCTGGTGACCTGCCGACGCTACTCCCGCCGCCGTGCGCGCTCAGGCAACAGTCCGCTCGCAGCCGCGCTCCTCCGGGGCCCTGAACCGGGTTCTGCTGGGGGTCAGGGGTGGGAGCGCAGGCTTACCTTAAACCTAACCGCTGATCATCCGAGTCTGTTGCTTTTCTTCCCATTTATCCTCTGCTGTTTCCTGTGCCAGGAGGAAATGCATGCGAACCGGGCGCTCCGGGTCTTCAGGGGTACAACTGGGTCGCTGCCGCTGAAGCGAGGGTGGGGTGGCCGTGGGCGGTGGAAGCAGGTGGTCAGCGGGCGCCACCCGGGACGTGGGAGGAAAACCCGGCACGTTGACCCCATGGACGCTCGCGCAATGGTACACCACCTCATCCCACCCCACCTGGAACCGGGGCGCTTCCTGAGGAGTGACGGGCTCATTGCAGGGCTGGGGTACTGGGATGCCGGACGTTCAACAGGTCTCCGCAGCGCCGGGTGACTGTTGCCGCAGTCTCACACGCAGCCGGGTTCTCTGATAACTTTTGGCAGCAGGGTTAGCAACCCCCTGCGGGTGAAAACGTGGTGGTGATGGGTAATTGGTCAAGCAGCTGCTGTCCCTCAGGACTCCTTAGGGCAACAGTTGGGTCCGTGCCTTGCCCCCCGCCAGGTGTAATCAATAAGAAGCATTGCCCATACGCAGCAATAGCAAAATCTTTTTTTCTTAAAGCAAGTGATTAGGTACAATAAACATGAATTCAGCTGAGTAAAATCCACCTGGATGTTTCCTTTCGTGCCCTAACCTTTTCTTTTTTGGTGTTTTGTTTTTGTCACATCTTTGGAAAGAAAGATTCATTTTCTCTCTGATCCTTTTTTAATACGTTTCTTTAAAAGGGCGAGGGAGGGTTAAGGGGAGAATACAGATGGATTTAAAGGTCGGGCCAGGGTCAGCTGTTTTTTATTATACGCCTAAATTCTGATTATAAGCTTTTCCTGTCTTCCAAAGCCCTCCTCTCCCCCACCCTTTTCAAAGCCGTTGAGCCACATGTGTTTTCCAGAAAGTTAGGGCAAGTATATTTTCCTCTTCTCCCCGCCCCCCCTTTCATACATAATTTCAAACACAACTATATAGCTCTTTGGTTTCCTGACCCTGTGACATGAGAGTTTGCTAATATTGCCAGGAGATTCAGTTATGGGCTTCCAGCTGTGATTTTAACTGCCATATTAGTGGGTCTGGCGCAGTGGCCTAGCGGCTTAAGTCCTTGTCTTGAACATGCTGAGATCCCATTTGGGCGCTGGTTCTAATCCTGGCAGCCCCACTTCCCATCCAGCTCCCTGCTTGTAGCCTGGGAAAGCAGTTGAGGACGGCCCAAAGCCTTGGCACCCTGCATCCATGTGGGAGACCTGGGAGGAAGTTTCTGGCTCCTGGCTTCGGATTGACTCAGCTCCAGCCTTTGCGGTCACTTGGGGAGTGAATCAGTGGGTGGAAGATCTTCCTCTCTGTCTCTCCTTCTCTCTTTATATCTGACTTTGCAATAAAAATAAATAAATCTTAAAAAAAAAAGAGAGAAAGTTTCTAAAGGTTTCAGTACCACCCATTTTCAGAATAGAGAACCCAAACTCCTGAAAGATACTAGTCCTAAACAGACTATCTGAGGCGCTTAGGAAAAAAAAATCTTTCAGGAGTTGGGGCAATTGTGTATTATGCGTCACCCACACCCCGTTATGGGCGCTGTTTCTACTTCCAGCTGCTTCACTTTTCATTCAGCTCGCTGCTAATGGCCTTGGAAAGTAGCACCTATGTGGAACACCAGATTGCCCTATCCCCAGCTGAGATGGTGTTTGTTTTCTTGCCATTTCATTCTATCAGCGTTTATAGAAAATGGACCTAGCACAGGACACTATGCCTTTTGAAATTTGATTTTCCTAAATTTTGTTTTAATTGTGTCACAGAATTTAAACAAATTAGATGTCTTCCACATGGACTGTATCAGAAGATGCTTTGCATATTTGCTGCATTGCATCAGCATCTTACAAAAAATGTGAAATAAAAGGATTATTCTACCCTGAATTGCTTACATATGTCTGAAAGCACAAGGTGGTACTCACTGTTGAAGGTCTTCCCGTCTGTCCTGGTCTTGTCTCTGCCATCTGCCATCAGTGTTTCCTGGGTGAGAAGCAAATATAACAGTTGTAAATTGTATTTTCAAAAACTGAATAGTTAAGCTATAGTTCCTGTTGTTCCAGAACACTATCAGATTCATTTCAACAATCAACAGAGTGATTGTTCAAAACAATCATTTTAAAAAAATCTCATCCATTGCAAACAGCTGTTGTCCACAACCTAGTTCTCTCACTGTTATACTGAAATTTTGTCCTTGATATTCACACTTTAAGATGTTAAAGCACTGGGGCCTGGTGCAGTAGCCTAGTGGCAAAATCCTTGCCTTGCACATGCTGGGATCCCATAAGGCATCTCTCCCACTGTTTTTTTTTTTTCCATTTTTAAAATTTTATTTTTGACAGCCTTTACGTAGTTAACTAGGGCACAAAGGTTCAAGGGCTACAGGAAAATGGGTAAGACTATTATTTCCACTTTTTTTCCCCTGTTTTTTCTATATCTAGGGTAAAAGGGGAGGTAAAGGGAGAAGCCCCACACATCCCAGGTCCCTGATGTGGGGCTTGCTCCAAGGGTCTTGCTCAAGTGGTTTTGATAGTTGAACAGTTATGAATTGCTGCCAGTTTCGCCATTCCAAGCACAATGAAGTCATTGAAGAATCCTGATTGACAGCCCACCCTAGAGTCTCCGTTTGCCCTGTTTATCACTGCCAACATACGGCTGAGGTTGATTGACTTGTTCTGTTCTCTGTCTTCATGGTTAGGGATCTGAGTCCGGCAGTTCGATTGAGAGGATCCCTGTAGAAACTTTGTCTGAGGTGTTCCTAGACCAGATTCTTGTGTGTACTTGCAAGTACGGGGCCCAGTACAGTCCATCGCCCCAATCAGCTGGTGGTTGCAATTGTTGGGTTGATTCTGTTTCTAGCCCTGTCTTCCACTGGAACCAATGGGTGTTGCAGTCCAGCCTGATTCTGTCCAGCACACACTCGGCCCTCACATAAACTAGTGGGAACTGCAGCCTAGTCAGAGTGACGCACAATAACCCCCACTAGACCTACCCCCTATCCTGGTTCCCGTGCTTGCCATTATGTGCAGCAGACTGGTCCAGTCTGTCCCACATCCCGTTCAGCTCTCATACATGTCAATGGGCATTGAAGCCTAGTTCAACCCAACCAGCTCAACTATCTAGCCTGCACACATGCGGTTGGGTGCCCTTCTGTCAAGCCATGCCTGCCCCTGTCCTGGTTTTCATGCCCTCCCGTGGGAGTGGTAACCCAAGAGGGAGCAGCCCACTATTTCCCTCCCAGGCCACTTCCACTCCTGGATTATTCACTCTCCAAGTGGTTCTGCAGTTTAACTTGACGGAATTAGCCCCCAGTGCCAGCTTCTGCCAGCTGATGCTGCAGCTAAGCCCAACCAACCCTCACCCACTCTAATTTTTGTTTGCACCAGTAGGAACAATCAGCCTAGTCTGGCTTTTTCCTGATCTAATCCACATGTGGCCCACAGGTATTATAGCCCTGCCTGGTCTGGTCTGTCCCCATCCCAGCTCATGCTCTCCAGTGGAAATAGCTGTTCAGCACGGGAGCACCCCCATATTCCCCCTGCCGCCTCCACCCCCTCTCCCTGGTTCTCGCCTGTGCTGTTGGGTGCTGTGGCCACATCCGGCACAGGTTACCTCACCTTGGCATTCTGTAATGTGCACTGGTTTTTGTCGCGACCTAACCTGGCTCGACCCACACTCGACCCACACTCTGTCTGGGGCTTGGATTCACCAGCGGCTGATGTGAACTGGTTCAGCTGGTCTGCCACCGACCCATGCCAAATGTATGCCAGTGTCTCCCACTGTTTTTAAAATATCTGTTTACTTACTTGAAAAAGTTGCAGAGGATGAGGTAGAGCCATAAATAGAGATATTCTATCTGCTGGTTCACTCTTCAGATGGCTACAAGACAGGACTGTGCTTCAGATTGCCTCAGCTCTGGCCCTTGTGGCACTTAGGGAGTGAACCAGCAGAGGGAGGGTCTTTCTGTCTGTTTCACATTGTCTCTGTAGATCTGCCTTTCCAATAAAAATAAATCTTTGAAAAAAAGAGAAAATTTATTAGATCTGAGTATGAAGTAGTCAGTTTCTGATAATTTTTTTTCAGGAATATCTTAAGCAGTTATCAATGTACGAGCAAGTTCTTAAGAATGACCAAATGAGGGGCCCGATGTGGTGGCCTAGTTGCTAAAGTCCTTGCCTTGAATGTGCCAGGATCGCATATGGACGCCAGTTCTAATCCCAGCAGCTCCACTTCCCATCCAGCTCCCTGCCTGTGGCTGGGAAAGCAGTCGAGGACGGCCCAAAGCTTTGGGACCCTGCACCCACGTGGGAGACCTGGAGAAAGTTCCTGGCTCCTGTCTTTGGATCGGCGCAGCACCGGCCATTGCGGTCACTTGGGGAGTGAATCATTGGACGGAACATCTTCCTCTTGCCTCTCCTCCTCTCTGCCTCTCCTCCTCTCTGTATATCTGACTTTATAATAAAAATTAAGAAGTCTTAAAAAAAAAAGAATGACCAAATGAGAAAGGCCTGTCTTTATATTAATTCTTGTCCTGTGGCACAAGTGCTTTAACGTATTTTTTTTTTTAAAAAATGTTTTATAGTTTTCACCTTTGAGATTTTCCATGTCTTTGGTTAGGGTTTTTTTTTTTTAAATATTTATTTTTATTAGAAAGTCACATATACAAAAAGGAGAGACAGAGAGGAAGATCTGTCTGCTGATTTACTCCCCCAGTGGCTGCGACAGCCAGAGCTGAGATGATCCAAAGCCAAGAGCCAGGAGCCTCTTCTGGGTCTTCCATGCAAGTGCAGGGTCCCAATGCTTTGGGCTGTTCCCCATACTTTCCCAGGCTACTGGCAGGGAGCTAGATGGGAAGTGGGCTGCTGGGATTAGAACCAGAGCCTATATGGGATCCTGGTGCATGCAAGGTGAGAACTTAAGCCACTAGGCTACTCTGCTGGGCCCAAATTTGACAGATTTTTAAATAAAATCATCTTAATGATGCATTTTCAAAGTTAACAAAATTTTAAATGGAACGCTTGCTGAGACTGTCCTTTCCAAACTCATTTTTTAACTTATAGAAATTATGTCACTTCAGAAAATTAAGACAACAAAGCTGACATCAGATATAGCAACCATTTAAAAATTCATTTTATTTTTGATGATGTTTACATAGTTAAGTGGGATGTATGCCTATGTGGACCATTAGTTAGGATGGGGAGGGCCAAGGAGTAGGGGAAGGTAGACAACTGTCTCGAATCTCCTTTTTTCTTCCTGTATTTGGGGAATTTGGAACAACATGGGGAGAGGGCTGCTCCCAGCAGCCTAACCACATCAGTACCCAGAAATGGAGGATGGCTGCCCAATGTCATCCAGAGTCCCCAATGTGGAGCATGTTCCGAGGGTACTCTTAAGTGATCTCATAGCTCTGAGATGCTGTTGATTTCATTGATCAACGGTTGAGAAAATCCTTCCAAGGTTCACTAGCTGAATATGCTACCGTATAGTCTTTGATTCACTTAGTTACTTGCTGTCAAAGCTTGACTGGGAGAGTTATGTAATTTGTTCTGCTTTCCACGGTACTGATTGTCCTCTACAGGCCTCAATGAACTGATTGTCATGTCTTCTCCATGAGCATCCGAGTGTGCCAGCCACTGCACAGCTCTCAGCAACCATGGAGACCCAGTTCTGACATATGCACTCCATCTATGATTTTCAACATGGTTGGGGTTCTGAGTCCAGTTTCTCACCTCTAAGCTACCCAGACTCAGCCTCCTCGTTTACCTACAAGTGCAGGAGCCTGGATGATGGAAGTGCCCCAAAAGTCACTCCTCACCTTTCATGTGAGTCTCCCTCAGTAGTCCTTCCTCCCACACATTTTTCAGACAAGCTTCCCTAAATAATCTGCAGCCTCCATGCCTACTAGCCCACAGACCCTCAAGCCCGGTCTTCCAGCAGTGTGCCGTGGCAGCCTGAACCCTACCTGCTTACCCAGAGCCCACACATGCTTGCATGCATGCCTGTCAGCACCTGCCCCAACATACCTTTAAAAAAAATAGAATAGGCATAGAATAGAATAGAGATTTCTGTGTTTCCTTTTAGTTAAGCATGTGTTGCTTACTCAGTGGCACATTATTTTATCAGGGTGCTACAATTTGTTGTTGATGTTGTTGTTGTTATTGTTGCTGTGATCGATGTGGCTGTTATGAAATGATGTCAATCCGAAAAATAGTAAAAAAAAAAAAAGTAATTTTCTTTGATGGTTTAATCATATTATGTCCCGTTAATAAGAGTATTTTCTTTTTCTTTTTCTTTTTTTTTTTAAAGATTTATTTATTTCATTACAAAGTCAGATATACAGAGAGGAGGAGAGACAGAGAGGAAGATCTTCCATCCGATGATTCACTCCCCAAGTGAGCCGCAACGGCCGGTGCGCGCCAATCCGATGCCGGGAACCAGGAACCTCTTCCGGGTCTCCCACATGGGTGCAGGGTCCCAAAGCTTTGGGCCGTCCTCGACTGCTTTCCCAGGCCACAAGCAGGGAGCTGGATGGGAAGTGGAGCTGCCGGGACTAGAACCGGCGCCCATATGGGATCCCGGGGCTTTCAAGGCGAGGACTTTAGCTGCTAGGCCACGCCACCGGGCCCAAGAGTATTTTCTTTTTTAAAAATGATGTGTTCAAATTGTATGAAAGGCCCTTTCTTTGATGATGATGGTCATGGTTTTTATTTGCCAATTTGGTTATGATAATATTTTTGCTGATTAGATAGGTATTAGAAGATGAACTAACCTTCCATTAAAGGGATATAAAATATATTGTCTTGATGTATAATCATTTTAAGTTTTGCCAGGCAAGACTTAACAATATTTTGTCAAGAATCTTTCTATCTTTATTTATGTGTTAAGCTGCTTTATAATTTTACTTTGTATGTTGCTTCTATCATTTTTGGTATTTGAGGTATAATAATAAAATATGTTAAATAAAAAAAACTTATTCACATTTTTAAAGTCAAAAAAAAATAGAATAGGCAATTATACTGGCACACTGCCACTGGTATAGTTATTATAAATTTTGCATTAGCCAGGCCTAGGATGTCCATTAGCTATTAACTGTTTTTCTCCCAGCAGTGTAATACTTACCTAGGTACGGTGCAACCTAGGCAGTTGCCTATAGTGGGGGTACAGCACTCATTCTTACCATTATTAGTGTTTTCTTGTGTTTTTGTTTACATAAACATTAATACATAATTCTGTCTTCGTATAAAATGTGTTTACAGAGCTGCAGTCATACTGGAACTACAGCTTTGCATCCTACTTCTTTTTCTACAACATATAAAGATGCTCAAAAACATAGTAAATTGCATTATATAATTTCTCTTAAAAAATTATTAGTTTTGCAGAAGGTATTTAGTTTTCAGCTTTCTGAAAAAAGATTTATTTATTTGAAATACAGACAGACAGAGACCGATCTTCCATCTGCTGGTTCACTCCCCAAACTGCTGCAAATGACGTGTGTGGGTGTCTAGCTCCTGGTGTGCCCACAGGGAGACAAACATAGGAGATCAGATATTGTACACAGCACCCTTTTTATTTTCTGGAAACAATGTCTGAGGCTTGAAGGAAGCTTGAAGAGAGCAGGAGATGAAGGTATAGTCCATTTCCCCGTACACTTGATTTCTTCTTCTTAGGAGAGATTTCTGTGGTGTTTAGTCAGGATTTCACCTTCTGAAATTCTGAGACTTAATCAGGCCTACTTCATTTAATTAGGAGGTTCACAGCCCATCAGACAAGCTCAGTACCTGCACATGTCCAGAAGGGCCTGCAGCAGGTCCCTCAGAGGCCTTAGAGAGCTCCCAGTACTGGGGCAATGTGCAGATATTCCCATTTCCACCAGAACTCAAAACCCTTGAGATCCAAGTCATCTCTAACAAGGGAACACAAGGATGGAGGTGTTTTGTGGCCGGCACAGTGGTGAGACAGAAAGCAGGTCTGCGTGACTTCAGAATGTAGTCACAGGGCTCAATTCCTGTTGGTTCTGTTGTGCTTTCTTGCTCTTGGACCTCCTGCAGTACATGTATGACAGACATGCCAGGCCACAGACTCCAAGCAGCACGAGAGCAAAGAGGACGTACAAAGCCGTCTCTGCTTCCGTGGAGATGAGTGACAGCCCCAGGAACTGGACCACATCCTCTGTGCTGGGGCTCTCGGTGGGGCCGGAGTCTAGGACAGGACAACAGAGGGCAGTTAGTGCTCTAGTGCTGAGGCAGGGACCCCTCTCAAGCCCCCTCGAGCACTTGGGGTTCTCAGGGTCAGATTCACACAGATGGGGTGAGGCCTTGCTGAGGTGACGATGCCTGTCCCCTGTTGGCATGTGCCAAGAGCCTCTGAGTGAATTTTTGATTCTAATGGCCCATGAAGCAGTTGGAATATAATATAATATAATATAATATAATATAATATAATATAATATAATATAATATCTGCATAGTCATTTACACTTCCCACCTCTCAGCCCATGTTGGGCCCCTCTCTCTACAGGCCCTCAGTGCACTTTCCCAGTGCTTGTGTTTGCCCCTTCCCACTTCCCAGAGGCATCTGTCTAGTTTTTTCCTTAAGCTCACACAGCAAGTCAGTGGAGAGGGGGGTGACTGGAAGAAGAATCTAGACTTGCTTGTCCCCACTCCAAGGCTCTAGGTTTGGGGCATAACACGAGACCAAGTGTCCACGTTGCATCCCAGCAGTGTCTCAACACTGGTTGAGGGACTGAAGGCGCTGGCGAGGAAGGTAATGAGTTGGAGAAGAGAGGCTGAAAGAAGCCCTCGGCCAGGCCCCTCAGCCTTGGCCTTTTGTCCCTCCCACGGCCCCTTCTCACCTTCTGGCTGCAGGAGACAAGGGTGGGGCCCCTCTGCAGGGTCAGGGAAGCCGTTGCACCGGACTATAGAGGCATATAACTTGGACGACTCTCTGGGGATTCTTGGCAGAGAAGGATCGGTGTAATTCACAAAATGCACACCAAACTTTTCTGTATAGCCATAGGCCCACTCGAAGTTGTCCATCAGAGACCACACTGTGTATCCTCGAAGGTCTACCCCATCCTGCACGGCTGCGCAAACAGAGGCCAGGTGTGAGCTGTCCTTGTCTCTACAGTCTCCTCTGCCAGGCCCCCGGTGTCAGCTCAGCCCAGAGCTGAGAGCTGTCACCCCTTTTTGGATTACAGTGACACCAGCATCTTTCTAGAAACGATTTATCTGGCATGTGAGTCAGGACACAGGTTTACCAAGCTAATCCTTTTGTGTCTTGATTCTGGCAACTGTACGAGAGTGTCAGTGCTTCATCCTACATTAAATATGGTGCCCTAGGGATTGGGGTTGTAGAACCATGAGCTGCAACCTGTGACACTGGCATCTTGTATCACAGCACTGGGTTCCGAAGCCTCTACTCTGCTTCTGACCCGGATCCCTGGTTTGTATCTTTGCAAATCCAACCATGCGGTAGATTCAAATGGAGGTTCAGTATTGAAGGACTGAAGAAGAATGGAAAAAGAGAAGCAAAATGGAAGATATGAAATAAAAGAAAATAGGAAAGAAATGAAAATGAAAGGAAGGATAGAAAGAAGGAAGCAAAGAGGAAGAAGGGAAGGCAGGAATAAGGAAGGACGAAGAAAATGAATTGAAACAAGGAAAGGCAAAAAGGAAATATCCTGCATTTGAAAGAGAAAATTTTCACAGAACAGGGTTTTCTAGCCCCTTCCTTTGCTGGTGTGTGGCTCACAATGTGTACTCAGCTCTGCTTTCGGTCAGCTTACCCTGGGTCACATCCCAAGGTGCTAGTGTTGGGCTAGAGCCCGAAAGCTGTGCTTGGGAACACAAGAAGCTACATGTGAACACCACCCAGCTTATTTCTTCTGACCTCTGCCCAGATCCACCTGAGGTGGAGCCAGGACAGCAGGAGATTCCAGCTGGGAGGAAACACCTGCCTGGTGTGAGGCGGTGGGTTAGAGGAAGGAAAACACCGGGTATGTGTTATGGTGGGTGGGGGTGAGCACTCCCCTCCTGCAGATGCTGGTGTGTGTTTCCAACAGGGAAAGGAGAGTGTAGAGGAAGGGCTGGGCTGGCCTACCTTTGAGTGCCTCATTGATGTAACTGCGCAGGTAGTAGATCCTGCTGGTGTCGTTGAGGTTTGAGTCTTCCCTATGGGACACTCCATTCTCTGTCACATAAATTGGAGGGTTG
Organism: Ochotona princeps; assembly: GCF_030435755.1. NCBI lineage: Eukaryota > Metazoa > Chordata > Mammalia > Lagomorpha > Ochotonidae > Ochotona > Ochotona princeps. Next base: position 20,523,999 of record NC_080836.1, read on the forward strand.
TTGTACTCCTGCTTTATCCAGTTCAGGATCCTTCTGAAGCCAAAAGGTGTCATCTTCAGCCAGGAGGAGCCAGATTCTGGCCAAGAGCGATCTGCGATGGAGGCAACTCCCCTTCAAGTTCAAAAACTAAAGATTAGGTTTTGCTCTGTTATTTCTAAGACACCCTTTTCCCACAACAGGATTTACTCCAAAGGAGTCTCAAGTTCATTCCAGACTCCGAGTCATAGCACCAAGTTGCCTCAGAGTCTCCTCTTTTCCCTTCCAGTTGCCCTCCTCAGTGCTACTGTAGTTTAGGAAGCCCTGGAAGCTCTCTGTTCTGTGAGCTCTCTGCCTACAGAGGAAGGTCTTGACTGTGGTCCCTGTTCACAGGTGACACTTGACACTAGACGTGAGTGGCTGTGAGTGTCACCAGCTCCAGTCCTCCTGGGGATGCAAGTGCTGTGTCCTCAGAGAAGCAGCTCCCCTGAGTCACCTGTCTGTGAACACCCACACAGGCCACAAGTGGGACCCTCACTTGTGTGATGACCAGCTGCAGAAAGATGGGGGTGTTTAAGTGTCCCTGACACTGAACTCTCCCTCCAGTAACAGACAAAGCAAGAAACACTTACACCACAGGAATGCCTGCTGGCCAGGGTGTGTATAAATATGTGATATCCCAAGTCCCACGGTCCCATTAAGACCAGCCATTTAGCTGCTTCTTACCTCCAGATCACTCAGGAAATGTGTGATCAGTGCCTAGATTGAGCATTCTCAGCTGAACTCAATGAGACTATGAGAAGCTTTTGTAAGGTCACATGGGGTTCCTGGGGAGGGAGGTCCAGGACTGAGAGGCACCAAGTGTTGTGTGGAAGGGAAGATGCAGAACAGGGGTGTTCAGGGGCCTCTCCAGTCTCAGTGAGCCTGACTGGGTTGGTTTCAGGGTATAGTGACGCATGTGGGTATAGAGCCTTATAATGAAAGGATGAACATGGGTAGAACTCAGAGCTACTTATTGGGAAGATGCTTATGAGAAAAGAAAATGAACATACATGGAATTTTTTCAAAATTCTATTGATTTCCATTTTATTTGAAAGGCAAAGAGATATTGGTAGAGACAGACAGAGAATTTTCATCTACTGGTTCTCTTCCCAAATGCATGCAACACCAACAGATAGACTAGGTCAAACCATGGTCCTTGATATCAGTTCAGGTCTTACACATGGGTGGCAGCACATATGTGTTGGACATCTCCTGCTGCCTCCTAGGGTATACAGTAGCAGGAGGCTGGATATGAAGCAGAGAAGCTTGGACTAGAACCAGACACTGTAATACAGAGTGAGAGCATACTGAGCAACATCTTAACCACTGTTGCGTACGCTTGCCTTGCCTATTTTCTGGTGTTTCTATCACAAACATATATATATATATATATATATATATATATATATATATATATATATATATATATATATATAATTTGTATAATAGAAAAACAACAATATGAAAGAAAATAAACAACAACAATAACAACAAAAGTAAGGTTTTTAACCCATTATGTCTCTTCATTGACTATATTAAACATCCAGAAGAGCAAAAATATCACTAAGAATAACTCTGAAGTGACTGTTACGTTGCTGAAATAGTTGCAGAAATTGGGCCCACATTTTAGCACAGCCAATTAAGTAACCACTTGCTACAGCGCATCCCATTTGGTAGCTGGTTTCTGTCTTGGCTCCTTCCCTCCTGATCCCACTCCCTCCTACTGTACCTGAGAAAGCAGTGCAAGATAGCCTAAGCTGTGGGTCTCTGCCACCCATGTAAGAGACCCAGAAGAAGTTTCTGGTTCCTGCCTTCCACCTGGTCTAGCTTTGGCTATTGGACCAATTTGGAGAGGAATTGTGGGTGGAAGGGAAGGTCTTTTTGTATCTCTCCTGCTTTCTCTATAACTGTGCCTTTCAAATAAATAAATAAAATTACAGAATTGAAAACTTGGAGCTTAAGAAGTTAAAAAACGATAAAAGAGGGCTTGGCATTGTTCTGTAGTAGGCAGAGCCACTGCCTGGGGTGCTGGCTTCCCAAATGGAAGCCAGGTGGTTTCCTAGCCGTTATATCACAGATCCAGCTCCTTCTAGGAGCTTGGATCCTACCACCCTTGTGGGAGACACAGACTGTGTTCCAGGCTCTTGGCTTTGGCCTTGCTCACTCTTGGACAACTGGGAAGTAAACTAGTAGATAGAACATCTTTATCTCTGTGTCCTCTCTCTGTGTTACTCTTAAAAACAATCAAAATAATGTGCCTGTGTGATGACACAGAGCATTCAGCCACTGGCATCCTAGATTAGAGTGCTGTTTCAAGTCCTACCTGCTTTGCTTCTGATCCAGATCTTTGTTAATGTGCTTGGGAGAGCAGCATTAGATTTCCCCAAGTACTTAGGTACCTGATAACTGTGTGGGAGATCAAGATGGAGATCTCAAGCTTTTGATTTCAGCCTGACCCAGTCCCAGCCATTATAACCTTTGGGGAATGAACCAGCAGATGGAATATTTCTGTGTCATTCTGCCTTTCAAATGAATAAAATGATTTTTTTTCAAAAAAGAAATACACTTGTTTCTTGTATAATAAATCAAGAGTTAAGAAATTTGGTTTAAAAAAAAAAAGACAACCAACAAAGAAAAGCTGTTTTTTTAAAAATATTTTAAAAAAACCAAGAACATCTGCCTTAACGGAAGTCACTGGGAAATCCTACCATTGTCTCAATGTCAGCTAGGTGGAATATTGGCTGATGAGCATCTTCAAAGCCATTTTGTAAGGCTGTGCAGGCTTCTGTGTAAGAACTGAACTAACGGACACTTTCCTTCTGCTCCTCTCCAAAGTTTGCTCCAAATATTCTATTGGCAGACTTACCTGTCAGCATCAACAGAGGAGGGAGTGATGGGGTAGTCAAGGTTGTAGGCGAGGACAGTGGTGTAGTGATTGAACCCAAAAAAGTCATAGGTACCGTTGATCCTCCTCTTCTCTTCCTCTGTGAACTCTGGGAGCCTGGGCAGAAACAGCCAGTAAGTGGGGCTTCAGGAAGAATCAAACGCTTCAGGTGACAATGTCAGGGGCAGGGTGGGGAAGTGACTGGGGGCCCTGGGAGGAAGGAGGAGGGACCTTTCAGGTAGTGCAGTGTGCACCTGAGGCTCTGTCCACCGATGTGACTAGAGCCTAACTTCCTGTCTGCAAAACGAAACTAAGAGTTGACCTTTGACAACCTCCTCTCCCCAAACACATACACTTTGTAGTTCCTTCCAACACTAAGATACAAAAATCCTGATATTCACCCTCTAAGGAGTATTTTAAAACCACAAACACGTCTTCATGTTCAGAAAGTAATGAGATTTTCTGAGTTCTATTGCAGGTTTTTGCCTTTGTAAGTCCCTCTGGTGCTGGGGGTGATTTGGGCTTCCTTCTCTCCACAGTCCACCCTTCCTAATAAGGGAAGTGTTTGCAAATTGAGTGTCTGATGCTTGGATGCTGTGCTCTCAAGATTTTCCTGAGCTTTGTTTTCTTAATGTGTGGGTGGAGTATGCCCATGAACTCTAAATGAGGAGGTTTTTTTTTTTTTTTTTTCTAAATCTTGCCTATCATACACTTCTGGCATGTCCCATGAGGCACATGTGTGGACAGTAGTCTCTGGTGCTTCTGGTGTAGATGTTAACAGGAACCACCAAGCTTAACTTTTAGGAGAGCAAGGTGTCAGAATAGGGTGAGGACATGTTAAAATTGATGGAGTAGGATTAGTCAAGGAGAAGCAGAGAAGGCATGATCCTGGGAAATAGGAGAGGACAGGCTGACAGCAGAGAGATTTTGGAGACCTGTGGACATGGGGAGACAGTAGAGAGAACAGAATAATGCTGTAGCAAACAGATACCACAACAATGATCAGAGCTCTACTGGGGAGGGAGTAGAGAAATCCCAGACACTATGGAATTGTACCATAAAATTAGAAATGAAATCAAAGGAAAAAAAGAAGAATTGGATGTGGGATGGGCCAGGCCACAACATCCACTAGCACATACAAAGGCTAAGACTGTGGGGGCAGACAATGCCAGATAAGGGCCTAGCATCTGCTGGCATGCATGGCATCTGGGTCTGGGAGTGCGCCTGGTAGGGGAACTTGTAGAACTCTCCTGGTGAACTGTAGCTCTTGCTGGTGAGCATGTGGGTCAGGGCTGGGTTTTGGTCAGCCTAGGCAAGGTTGATCCACTTGTTGGCAGGTGTGTGGGTTGGCTCTTGGAGGAGAGAGGAGCGAACTGGAAAGGGCCAAACCAAACATTAGCATACTGGCATGTGCAGGAGCCAGGATGGATTATTGGCCAAGCTGGGCTAAGCAAATACCTATCTGTTTGCATGAAAGCCAGGGATGGGGGCAGGCTGGGCAGGGTTAAGCTGCAGTACCCACCAATGAGAGTTGGGACTGCAAGTGGGCTGGGCCAGGTCAGGCTGCAGTATCCAATGGCAAACTCCAAGAGGTGGGATGGGCTAAGATGAGCTGAGTCAGAGCAATCAACTGCACACACAAGATCTGTGGCTAGGAATTGGCCTAGTAGGGGATTTAAGGGGACGCTCCAGCTGTTTGTGCTTCCTAGTGGTGAGCACCAGAGCCAGAATGGAGGCAGCAAACTGGGCTGGACATGGCTGCAGTATCCCTTGGCATGGGTGTAGACTGGATCTGGGGTGTGCCAGACTGCACTATGCTCCAGCACCTGCTGGTGCTTGCAAGAGCCAGAGTGTGTGTAGGACAGGCTGACCTAGGTCTCTGCACCCACTGAACCTAGCAAGAGCTGGGTTTAGGGGTGGACCAGACACAGCTGGGCTGCAGAATCCAACACTAAGAGCCAGAAGGGGTATGGGCTGGTTGGGGAAGGCCACTGTACTTTCCATGACAGGAGGTGGGCCATGTCAGGCTGGGCTAAGAACCCAGTGGCAAATGCCAAGGTGAGATAAGAGTATGCCAGAATGGTCCGCAGCCCCCATTAACACATGAAATCCTCAGGGAAGGGGGCTGAGCCTGGTAGAGCGACTGCGGTGGCTCCCTGTTGGGCCAATGTTCCTGCTGCTGAGTGTCGGAGCTGGGACTTAGGGCGGACCAGGCTGGGCAAGGCTACAAAACCTGTTGGCCTGCATGTGAACTATGTTGGGGGAGAGCCAGGTTGGACTAAGCAAACATATTCATTGGTGTATGCATGAGCCAGAGTAAGTGCAGGCTGATTGGATTTTGCTGCAGCATCAGCTTCAAGCTCTGTCAGGCTAGACTGCAGTACCACCTGGAAAGTACAAGATCTTTGGCTGAGTGTGGGCCTGTTAGGGAAACTGTGGTGACCCCTCTGATGGGCTGCAGCTCCCACTGGTGAGCTTGAGAACCAGAGCTGGAGGCTTGCCTGGCCGGACAGCAGTAGCACCCACCAATATGAATGTGGGCTGGGTAGTGGGGTCACTCAGGCTGAACTACACTGTAGAATCTGTTGATGTGTATAAGAGCCAAATGGGTTACAGGATAGACTGGACCAGTTTGCTGCATGTAGCACCATGTGTAGGAACCAGGGCTGGGGGCAGGCCCGGTGAGAGTTTATGGGGGTTGCTCCAACTAGGCTGCAGTTCCCCCTAATGTGTGTGAGTGCCAAGTGTGATGGGCAGGGTTAGGCTGGGCTACAGCATCCATTGGTTTGTATGAGTTAGAGCTGGGGACAGAACTGACCAAACAACTGTAACCACAAGTGTGTGTCTGTAGACTGAAGTGAATCACAGGTTGGGCCAGACCTCACACTGGATGATACATATAGGAGTCAGGCTGGGATCACCTCTAGTGAGGTTTATTTGGGAGTCCCCCCACCTCAAATTGCACCACTGGACTCAAAACTCCAACCATGGGGACAATCACAGGATCTGTTGTCTGACCATAAAGTCAGAAATGGTCCTCCTTGGTTGCTGAAGCCTGGGTAGTGCATGGCTTGCCCAGATGCACATAGGGCATATGACAGATCATTGAGGTCTGCAGAGAACATCTACTACCATGGATGGCAGAACAAATTGGACAACTCTCCAGGTCAAGTTTCAACAGTGAGTATTTGGGCGAGTGGAGACTTTAAGATGGAATATGTCAGCCAATGGACCTTGGAAGGATTTCCTCAACCCTTGATCCACGAAATCAACAGCATCTCAGGACTATTAAAACCACTTAAGCAGTACCCTCAAGCATGTTCCACATCAGAGACCTGAGGATGATATTGAGTGGCCAGCCCATCAGTACCCAATCCAGGGTACTGATGCAGTTAGGCTGCTTGGAGCAGTCCTCTTCCCTTCTCTTCCTCTTACCCCCAGACACAGGAGAAAAAAAATCACAAGCAATTGCCTCACCCACTTTCCCCCATACCTCAACCATTCCCACTCTAATCAATACTCCATGTGGACATACTCCTTCTCAAGTAAGTAAATATCAATCATAAAATAAATTCAACATTTAGGAGGCCAATGCCTTATCCATTAGACCACTGAGGCTTCTTAAATTCAATATTTAAAAAAGTTCTCAAATCAACAGGGGACTCCCAATGAAACAAAGATCTCGTGACAAAATGATACTAGATTTTCTACTATTGACTATAGCTATAATGCCATATTACACTTAAATCACAGAATGTTGGACTTGTGACTGTTGTGTAAGCATTATACTATTGTATTAATATGGAGGGAAGTTGTAGTGGGGAGAATAGGGAGGGAGGCAGGGAAGATGCAGGAAGGAATCTCTGATTCTACAAAACCATAATATGGAAAAAAAAAAGAAGAAAGGACCACCAAGCTGCCAAGTTTAGGCCTCCCACACCTCCATCAGAACTTTCTGTTGCCATTAACTCTCTTCCGGGGTTTCTGAAAAGCTGGAAGGGAAGAAAACCACTGTGCTCATATGCTCCCTACTCCGTGGGGGGGCCAGCAGTGGCCCTCAGGGCCTGTGGCTCAAAGGCCCTCTGGTGCCCAGCTGGTTCTCAGGTGTTGGGCAGCTTGTCCCACATTAGGCTGAACATGTGCCCCTTACTGTTCCCTCCAGGCTGCACGCCTGTTCACACCTTGGATGAAATGAACTCCAGTTCTCTTTATGGTTAAGTCTCAGCTCACCTGATGATCTGCTCTGTCCGTGAGGACTCCTGGTCTGCCCAGCACCCCCTGATCCCACTCTGATGAACTGGGGATTGAATTCTGAGGAGCATTATCCTCCCTGTGCAGCATTAGCCTCCCTGTGCATCTGTCCACAACCTGAAGGAGCCAGACTTGGGTTTGGCTCTGTCCTGGTACACAGTGGGTACTCAGCAGAGGGATGTGGAGCTATCTACTCACCAGCAAGCTAAAACCAGAACCAGCACATCTTGTTCTCAGCTGGATTTGCCTTAACTGCATCAGGATGGGAGTTTAAGGTAGGGATCTGGGTTTTCAATCCTCATGTCTAGGAATTCATACATTCAATGATTTCATCAGAAATCCATATCTTCTGATTTCCTTCAGCACTAAAACATGCTCATATAGGATACTTTTGGGGCCAAGGATGTTCCCACAAACCAGGACTATTGTCTGCACTTGGACCCTTTCCCCCAAAAAACATGTTGAATAACAGCTAGGTGATACACAAACCAGAGTGTGGGCCCTGGAGGCAGACAGCCTAGCTTCAAATCCCAGCTTCATCTCTGACTAGGGCAGGTACTCAAGCCCCAAGCTTACTCATCCTTACATGAGAATACAACAAATACTCACAAACGTGAGCTGTGGATGTTCTCATCTCTTCCTGCATAGGAAGGCCTGGTGAGTCAGGATGGGGGGGTGGGGGGTGGGGGGGGGTGTGTCCTGGTGCACACCATTGCCCCCTACTGCTGAGTGATCAGAAACACATTTCCGGCACTCCGTGGAGGCTCTTTGGATTCCCCAATGAGGGATGAAACTGCCAAGCATGGGCTGGGGAAATCATGCTTGGAGTGGTGGGTGCTCTCAAAACCAATGTCCTGGCTGTACTGCAGCAAGGTAACAGTCAGCAGCTGCCTGTTGTCAGGCACACAGGAGAGCTGGGCGCTGGATACAGCCCTCCACATATGTGACCCTGTTTACCTTCCAGCACACAAAGACACACACACCTCTGACCAACAACCACACATGCCCTGTTTGGTACTGGCACCTTACCGAGACTCAGTAAGGCCTGCAGCCAAGCTCCTTTCTAGAATCCGTGTCTTCATCACTTCGGGGTAGTCTCCATTCTTGAAAATCGGATTTGAAAACCAACCAGCCATGAACTGCAAGGTAAGGATTGGGGGACAGTCAGCCATGGCATCCCAACAAAGCCACCAGGGGACAGTGATGGCCCAGTTCATGAGCTGCTGCTCTCACAACCTCCTGCCTTGCTCTCCTACTTGGGAACATGATCTTGCCTCTCCTCTGTGGCCCTGTGTAGGCTGCAGCCGAGGTACCAGCAGGTCTTACCACCCAGGTCTGCCTGTAAAGCTGCCATCTCACTGAGGGCCCTGTCCTGGTCTCTATGGTTACAGCTGGAGGTGAGAAGACTGGATACTGGCCCTGCACTGCCGTCTTCCTGGGCCTCTGTCAGAAAGAACCTGAGATGCAGAGGAACAGACTGGAAGCTTCTGGCCCCCTGAGTTGCTCTTTTAACCTAGAGCAGCTAAAGTAACAATATGGGTCCTTCCTCATCACGGTATAGGGAGCAACTAGAATTTTCAGGAAATGCCTGAACTGCAATTATTTCCTGGCTTCCCAAGCCCACTATGATACTTCAGTGATATCGTGATGTGACTACAGCATCTCTTTCACAGGAAAAAAACACCATAGGAATGTGAATTCACCCAGCTCACAAAAATCACAGAATCTTAAATATTTGATTCCCAAACTAATTCTATTTGCATTAGACCCTGAAAGGAGTGGAAGAATGGACAAAACTCAAAATGTGCTCAAAGGAAAACAGACCTGAACGTATCTCGTGGCTGCCTCCACGTCCTCTTGATTGGCTGGGTCTCTGGGCTCAGCCCAGTCACTGTTGATGGTGATGGAAATCACACCTCCTTGGCTCGCACGGTACATGTTATTGTACAGATGCCAGGCCTCAGCATGAGCCTTTATCAAGTTGTGGCCAACAATATAGGGGGCAGTGCCAGGGCTTGAGGAGAACCCTGGAAACATGTAGATGATATCAACACAGAATGGATGAGGGGTTGAGTGCTACAGCTCCCAATCGACAGATGTGCCCTGACTGCATGGGAGAATGAGTTCAGGTTTTGGTTTGAGCAAGAGTGGAACTGAAATCCTACTGGTCTTACTACTGGCTGTAAGACACAGCCTTGCAGTGTCTTCCTCAGTGAAATGGCCACAGAGACTGTGTGTAAGAAGAAAATGAAATACAGTGTATGTGCCTGCAATAGAAGCCAGGTGATAGAGTTGGATTGTTGTTCCCTTATACACAAGGATGATTATATATATATATATATATATATATATCTCAGAAAAAATACCTGCATAATGTACCACAGGAGTTAGATCCTAGAACTGCTGGTTGGCCACCCACTGTGAGAATTGAGGTTGGAGAATAAAGCTGACGCTAGCTGAAGCACCTGACACTGAGAATCTAGGAGAGCAAAGGCTGTAAGGGAAGTCACCTCTCATCTGTTGAAAGAATGTAACAGAGGCAGCAACCCAGACAGATAAGAAATGCATCAAATGATGATATAAGCCACATTCCCTGAGGTTGGTCAGTTGCTCATGATCCCGAGGAATGACTTGGTTGAACACAAACCTACTCTCAGAAAGCTGAGAGTGAGAGAAAGGGGAAACCAGATGGCTCCCAAGGGACAAAGACAGGTTCACAACACTTCATTCAGAGCATGTCTGGTGTGATGGGTGTTTGGCCTAGCAGTTTGACTGTCACTTAGGATGGCACATTCCTTGTGAGTGTCTGGATCTGAGTTCCCTGTTCTGCTCACAAATCCAGCATTCTGCTAATGAGCACCCTGAGAGAGAACAGCAATAGTTTAAAAGAGCTGAGTCTCTGCCCCCCATACCAAAGACCTATACTGAGTTCAGGGCTTCCAGTTTGAAAGATTCCAGCTCCCCGGGCACTGTGGACATTTGGGAGGTAAACTGGTAGATGGGACTTCCCTGTGTCTCTGCCTGTCAAAAAAATTAGTATAAAATTTTACAAGAATAAGTAAAAATCACTGTGCTTTTGTTTTAAATAAAAAATTTTAAGAAGCCCTTAGATATGCCTTAGATTTACTTTTTTTGTATTTTATAAAGTAATACTACCTATCATGCCAATAAGGGCTAACACCCTTGCCTGCAACAGGCCTTAGTGCAACACTGCACCTTTGCCACCTGGCACACAGGGGATGTGCAGCGTCATGTTGGGACGTCAGGCTTCATGGTTACTCAATGGGCTCAGTTCAGCTAAATCAATTACTGTTACCTTTGGGATTTTTGGAATTAAGAACACAGAATGTAAACTCACACAGCTCGACCAATTGTCCTTTCCTACATGGGTTCAGTCACTTTCCTGATCTCACACATCTCAGAGGACTTCTGAAGCAAGTCAGAATCACATAGCAAAGAAATGAAGACCTCTTGAGGCACTGAGAGGTGAAATCCATGTTTAGCAAACGTGTCAAAGAGGAACATCCAAACCCTGAGCAAGAGGCAGGCTGTCTGAGGTTCTTCCAGGGGGCTTTCTTGGCCTGCCCCTCCATTGCCACCTAACTTTCATGTCTGTAAGATGCAAAGCACTAAGTAGTCAGGACTGAGACCTTACCTGGGGCATATACTCCATTATTAAAGCCATGGTATGCAATGACAAAGGGTTCATTGAGCGTGATCCAAAACTTCACCTTGTCTCCCAGCCTCTGGAACAGCACGTTGGCATACTCCCTGAACCGCTGCACAATGGTCTCATTCTCCCAGCCTCCAACATCCTGGAGCGCCTGGGGCAGGTCCCAGTGATACAGGGTCACCTGTGAAAAGGTCAGATTTGCAGTTATCCACTGTGCCTTCATGGAAAGCACAAACATCTTCTGCCAAAACTGAGAATGGTTTATAAGACAAAAATTCAAAGACTTTTTTTTTTCCTCTTGGGGTGGAACAATGAGAGGCAGGATAAGTTACTTCAAAGGAAGGGAACTGGTCAGGATGGGGAATAAAACTATTATGTTTATTTAATCCCACAGCATAAAAACTTTTAAAAAATTTTTATCTTTAGTTTTGACAATCTTTACACAGTTAACAAAGGCAAAAAGGTTCAAGGGCTATAGGAAAGTCGGTAAGACTATTATTTCCACATTGTGTTTTTCCTGTACCTGGGGTAAAGGGGGAGATAAAGGGAGAAGCCCCACCCAGTCTTCCATCCATCCCAGGTCCCTGATGTGGGGCATGCTCAGAATTTTAATGATTAAGTGTGAGAGCAGCATTTGGCTTTCAGAGTAAATGTGCTCCTCAGCCCCACAGCCTGTGGACTTCCCTGAGGCCTGGCCAGCGCCCACCCTCACCTGGGGCTGGATGTTGGCAGCCAGCAGTGCATCAATGAGCCGCACATAGTAGTTCAGGCCTGCTTCATTGATGTAGTTGGTCGTTCCATCAGGCAGGATGCGGGACCAGGAGATGGAAAAGCGGTAGTGGGATACGGCCAGGTTCTGCAGGGCGACCACGTCCTCAGTGATCTTGTGGTAACTGTTACAGGCCACATCTGCGATGTCATCATTCTGAATCTTCAATGGTGTGTGACTAAATGTGTCCCAAATACTAAGACCTTTGCCATCTGCTCTCCATGCACCTTCGACCTTAAGATGACAAGACATGGTTAAATTAAATTCTCAATCAAGTCTTCAGAGAGTCCCTTTTCTCTGTGAGTGAGGACCAAGTCAGGATATTTCCCAACCTTACCACCTCGAGAGCCCTTTCTGGTCACTCTTCTCTTTCTGAACTCCCCAGATTTCTACACACCTATAACTCCATTATACTGCATTTCACATTTGTGCATACATAGGTTTACTGTCTTTCAACCTTGTGTCCCAGTGATACATGCTACAGTGTCTGGTGTATAGTTGGTGCTCACCAAGTTACTCAATACCATGTCAATTAATTACATAATGTTGTAAATTGTCGTTTATGTTATGTTGTGGCTTTAAATTGATCAGGATGCTATTCTGCCAGCTCTGCCTTCAGACCAGAGATGGTCTCCACAAGAAACTGTTGAATTTAACTGGACAATAAGATGCTGGACCCTATGCTTGGTATATGCTTGCAATGAAAGAATCTTGATTGAATCTGAATTGTAATACAGCAACAAGGTGCAGGAATCCACCCTAGAGGGGGTATGGGGAGGGGTTGGGGGAATCCCAGAGCCTATGAAACTGTGTCACATAATGCAATGTCCTTGCTCTGACCCACAATCATGCTCAAATGCAATTGAGTGAGAAACAACTGACATTTGTGAGGACATTAGCACCCATATTTATCAACATTTGGAGAAAGGAGATACAAATGTGGAAAATAGGAAGGCTAGCATTAACCCTGTGGAATTGGTCTGGAATAGGATGTATTGGTGTGATTGTGTGGTTTTTAATGTTCATTGATATACTGGTGGGTGTTAAAATACATACATGAATATGTGTGTACATGTGTGTGTATTTGTGTACATGCAGTGAATTTCCTAGATCTTCCCCTTGAGAGAGTTAAAAATAATGACACCATATGTTCAGGAAGCACACTTAGCTAGCACACTTCAATTTTGGCTTCCAATGTTATTCGCAACCAAAAGGATCCAGAATTCAGAGAAGTTGTACAAGTCCAAAGTTGTATCAGAAACAGTCCAGGCCCACAACTAGAACCAATATAAAGAAATTCCTTGCTTGGAAATCAAGATGTCCACTGGAGACTGTTAATATTTGCGTATCTTTGCCCTCATGTCTTGCCCAGGCTTTACTTATTCTAACAGACCCTACATCACCTCTTATGGCAGCCTGTCTAACTCTGCTGGTTGGACCAAATTTGAAGCTATGAAGAAGCCAAACTGTTCAGGAACAGGAATGCCAGACAACACCTTCCAAGAGTTTCTGAAATCCCTGCTCTTGTCTGTGCCATTGCAGCAGCAATCCCGGAGCCTGAGACACAGTAGCTATGCAGTAAGTGGCGTGCACCCCCTGAACTCCTCACCTGATACGCAGCAGTAGCTGCACTCCAGACGAAGCCCTCAGGAAACTGTCCATACACAAACTCATCCTCACTGGGCAGCGGCATGCCATTGTTGGTAATGAGTTCTGTGTAGTACGTGGCTGAGATTCTTGCTGTGCGAGGCCTGTTCTCATTCTCAAAGTCAACATGATACAGGCCAAACTTGACCGTGTAGCCTCGGAGCCACTCAAAGTTGTCCATCAGAGACCAGGCAGAGTAGCCTTGAAGGTTGACCCCATCGAGCCTGTAGGCTGAGAACATTCCAGGGAGAAGAGGAGAGCATTACCCCAGCAGGCAAGAAGCCCAAGAAGCGCAAGAAGCCCAGCAATGTGCTAGTTCCTCCACCCAAAGCAATGCTTCTAAACCATCAACTTGCACACTAAGTGACCTGTGCTGTAAGAGGACTGGAGCATCATTTCTGGTAACTAACTCTTTGCCCTCTCTGATGAGCCCACAGCAAGCCCACACCGAGGAGACATGTTTCAGATTCAAGAGCCCAAGCTTGTTTGAGAGATTAAGCACAGAGGCATAAATTAGAGAAGAGTTTCTTATTGTAGAATATGAGTTCCATGAGGGCAAAAAAGTCTACATTTTATACCCACTGCTAGACTAGCACATGTTACACTGTAGTATTTTAAGAATATGTGGATAGGACCAGCATTGTGGTATAACAAGTAAAACGGTCACCTCCAATGCCAGAATCCCATATGGCCACTGGTTCCAGGTAGGGATGCTCCACTTGTGATTCAGTTCCCTGCTAATAACCTATGTAAAGATACACAAGATGGCACAAGTGCTTGGACTCCTGCCACTAACGTGGGAGACCCAGAAGAAGCTCCTTGCTTTTGGCTTTACTGTTGTCCAACAACGCCATTGCAGTCATTCCAGATGTGAACTAGCAACTGTAAGATTTTCTCTCTCTCCCCCACCTTTACTCTTGCTCCTCCTTTTTTCTCCCCCTCCTTTTCTCTCTCTCCTTTCTTTCTCTCTCTCCTCTCTGTGTAAGTCTGACGTTAAAATAAATAAATTTAAAAACAAGTGAGCAGACAACTAAAATGGTCTGTGGAATTTTGCATTGTGCATTTGTAATCTCTACTAATATACTTTCTTTTTTTTTTTTTTTGAGGGGCGACATCGGTTTAATGCACAAAGAAACTCTTTGCAGCCTTATTGTCAAAAGGTGCCAGAGGAGAAAGAGGCCTCCAGCGCGGTCTTCTTCTGTGGCATCCGGGGTGCAGTCTGTGGTCAGCAGTTTTGGGCGGAACCTGGAGTAATGAGTGGCTTGGCTTTCTCAGGTAAGGGGCTGTTACTGCTTTTGCGCTTGCACTTGCCACTCAGGGCCAAGGCTAAGCCAAGGATGCACAGGAGCCCCACGATGATCATCCCGCCCAACTGCAGGCTTTCCCAGTCATAGTGAAATGGACTGTCCTCATCCTGCAGGTCATTGGCTTCCAAGGCAGGCAGGCTTGATAGTGCCAGGAGAAGGGCCCAGATCCCTCGTTCCATGCCTGGGCTTGCAGGGTGGGGGCTGGGGTCTGCGGCTTCACACTCTCCGCAGGAGGTGGCAGCGCCTGCAGCCGGAGCAACTGGAGCGAAAGCTGAGCCACAGAGGCTGCTTGGGGCAATGGATGACCTACTAATATACTTTCACCCTTAAAGCTTGAAGCGCATTCAGGTCAACATCCAGGTGGTTATAGCTGTCAAGGGGATATTCCCAGCGGCATTGTCTCCCACACCATTCCCTGGTGTGTAAAGTTAACCCAAATACTGGCACATTCGCCATCAGCATTTCAAGACGACCATTGCTTTATTTTAAAGTTTCCTGCCTGAGGAATTCAACCTCCGGGCAGCCGCCTGGCTGCCTGGGGGCCTCGGGATGGCCGCGTCTCAAGCCTGGAATACGCCTGCTACCACGTATGTACATGTGGTGAGCGGCTCCCGGGCGGCCAGTGCGCCATTTGGCGCCAGGTTCCGTCTGCTGGCCGCTTGGCCAGGGAGTTCTGGAATTTTGGTTCTTTGATATGCTGCTTGAGTAGCTCCATGCTGAACCCACAGTGCTCTGGGGATGTGTATCAGTCCTAAAGATTCTCAATGGCAGTGAATCTTCCTCTGAAGAACCTGTAATCACTTTATAATGCAGATTACCGTACACCAGTTCATTCAAAAGCCAAAATTCCGGGCTTGTCCAGCAGGATGTCCCCATTGCCTAATAGGATGAGGGATCAGCAGAGGGGTCACAGTAGGCAGGACCATGACATTGACTGGCATTCGAGAACCATACCCGGGGGTAGAATGTGTCGGGGATGTGTGGGCCAAACCCCGTGGGAATTCTGGCTTGCTTAGGAGGGCTGGCGGAGACAAGGCAGGAGGCATGACAGTCTATGGGGTGTGCTGAGCTGACCCAGAGCAACCACTGGCATACTTAATTAACACTGGCTGGGAAAAGGCCTGGTTGGGGAGCTTGGGGGAGGCCCTGGCTGGGTGGAGTTTCCCACTAAGGGGTGCAGGAGCTGGAAGGGGGCTGAGTTCTGGTCGGGTCACAGTTGTAGTTTCCCTTGACACAAGTGTGGACTGGGACAAGACGCACCGTGCCAGGTTAGACTGCAGCACGGTTTGGTGTTCTGGAGGACCAGGGTAGATGTGGGACAGACTTGGCTAGGTTTCAACCCCAACTGAGCCATATATGAGCTATATGGTATGGACAAGCCGTGGCTGGGCTGAAATTTCCAACAGCAGGAACCAGAATGGGTTGAAGACCAGTTAAGAAAGGCCGCTGCTCCTGCTGGGGCAAGAGACGAAATGAGAGGTGCTGGCCCATGGACCTGCTGGTATGTGCGAAACCTGACACCAGGATGGGGTCTGATGGAGGAACCTGAACAGTTTCTCTGACAGGACACTGACCCTACAAATAAGCACAGGAAGCATGGAGGTAAACAGCCCAGAAGAGGCTATGGAAAGTGTCCCACTTGCATACATTTGGCTCGGGTTGGGGGTGGACCAGGCTGAGTCAGCCTGCGTCATCCACTGGCAAGTATGAGCGCTGGAGCTGGGTGGGGGTCTGGCCAGGTTCGGTTGTGATACAAACAGTACACAACATAAAATGCCAAGGCGAGGCTGCCTGTGCCTGTTAGGAACGCAGCACCCAACCAGCACACCTCCCACTGGTTTAGGTGAGGGCTGAACCAGGATGGACTGCAATACTCATTGGTTCCAGTGGAGGTCAGAGCTGAGAATAGAATCAACCCAGCAGTTGCAACCACCAGCTGATAGGGGTGATGGAA
Source organism: Ochotona princeps (assembly GCF_030435755.1). Taxonomy (NCBI): domain Eukaryota; kingdom Metazoa; phylum Chordata; class Mammalia; order Lagomorpha; family Ochotonidae; genus Ochotona; species Ochotona princeps. The sequence continues at coordinate 20,540,502 of NC_080836.1, forward strand.
TGTGGCGGGCACTGTGCTTGCTAGTATATGTAGGAACCTGGTCCGGGAACACCTCAAAGTTTCTTTGGGGATCCCCTCAATCAAAATGGAGGAATCAGAACATTAACCAAGAGAAGATGGAAGACGGAGTAGATCATCAACCACCTCAGCTGTATGTTGGAAGCGAAATACTGGACAAGGGGAGACTCTATGATGGACTATGTCAATCAGTGGACTCGGCACCAGCCTCATCGTACCTGGATTGTTGCTGATGGTATGTTGGAGCTTCTAATTGATCGGGAGGACACTCTGCTGGCTCTGCCTTCAGACCAGAGAGGGCCTCCCTAAGAGGCCGTTGAACTTGACTGGACAATAGGATGCTGGACTCTAGGTATCGTATATGCTTGCAATGAGGGAATCCCAATGGAACTTAAGCTGTGGTTATGCATCAAGATGGAGGAATCCACCATGGGGGGAGGGTTTGGGGTAAGGGGGAGAGAATCCCAGTACCTATGAAACTGTGTCACATAATACAATGTAATTAATGAATAAATTATAAAAAATTAATAAATAAAGGAAGGAAGGAAACCAAGAAGAAGGAGGAGGTTAAGCAGGGCTAACAATAAAGTCCTCATTCAGATTTTCCTCATGTATTCGCAACCTAAAAAAAGAAGAAAAAAAAAAAAGCTTCCCAAAAGGTAAAGTCTCAAGGCAAACAAAGAGTTAATGAATAGGCCAGCATTGAAGTGAGGAGGGTAAAGCTACTATCTGTGATGCCAACTATGCATTTTATACGAGTCCTGGCAGCTCCACTTAGTCTAGTCCCCAGTTAATGGCTTGGAAAACTAGCAGAAGAGGTCTCAAGCACCTGAACCCATATGGAAGTCACAGAAACTCCTGACTCCTGGCTTTGGATTGCCCCAGCTTTGGCTGTTGTAGTACTTGAGGGATGAACCAGCTGATGGAAAATCACCTTATCACTATTTCTTCCTCTCATATTGTGTAACTCGAATTTTAAATAAACAAATTTAAATAAAAGAAGAGCTATGGAGTGAGCTAAGATATAGATTATTCAATGGTTTGTAAAACACCTTATAAAACATTTCAGACAAATCACATACGGACTGATGGAGTAATTTGTAAGGAAGATCAAAATTTCACTTACCTTTCAAAGCTTCATTGATGTAGGTTTTGTAGTAAAATATCCTCTCAATATCCTCTAGAGCTGGATCTGACAGCCCTGCCCCATTTTCAGTGATATAAATGGGGATGTCACCATACTCTTCCTTGATCCAATTCAGCAGTCTACGCATTCCAAAGGCTGCAGCTCTGGTCATGGCTGTGGTAGGCCATGAGGTATCTTCCTCTTCGCTCAACTCCTGATCGGTTTGGTAGGAGGGTGGGTTGAGTGCAGGTGTGCTGTGCTGTACAATTTTGGAGGAGTAGGTATTGAGGAAGAAGACGTCAGCTGTACCCCTGATGTAGTTCTTCTCTTCCTCAGTGAAGCTTGGCAGGCGAGACGTGGCTAAGTGCTGGAGTTCACTCCTGTTCCCTACTTTCCACTTCATGGCATCAGGATAGTCTCCAGTTTTAAAAATAGGGTGCGCATACCAGCCCAGGGTGAACTGCATCTTGCGGTCAGTAGCTTCCACATCTCTCGGGACATCTGGTGACTTGGGCTCTGCCCATTCTCCAACAAGACTCAAAGAGATGACCCCGTTCTGGCTCTGCCTGTATTTCTCATCATACGTGTGATAGACTCTAGCATGAGCTTTGATGAGGGCATGGCTGATCCTGTAAGGTGCCCAGCCTGGATCACTTACCCCTGGGGGAAATTCCCCTGTGCCATAACTCCACCATGCATAGTAGGTGGGCTCATTAAAGGTGATCCAGAACTTGACTCTGTCACCAAAGGTCCGGAAACAAAAGTCTGCATAGCTGTCAAACAACTCAATCAGGGAAGCGTTCTCCCAGCCTCCTATATCCTGCAGGGCCTGAGGCAGGTCCCAGTGAAACAGGGTCACCATGGGGACGATGTTGCTCGCCAGCAAGCCATCAATCAGCCTGTTATAATAATCAACACCACGACTGTTGATAGAACTGTTTGTCCCAGTTGGGAAAATCCGAGGCCAGGACAGAGAGAAGCGGTAGGTCTGCACCCTCAAAGCTCGAAGCACGTTCAGGTCAGCATCCAGCTGGTTGTAGCTGTCGCAGGCAATGTCCCCAGTGGCATCTTCTGCCACGCCGCTCCCTGGTGTGTGAGTAAAGTTATCCCAGATGCTGGGGCCTTTGCCATCAGCATCCCAAGCTCCCTCAATCTGATAGGCTGAAGAGGACACGCCCCAGAGGAAGTCATCCCGGAAAGTGCCATGATAGAAGAAGTCTCTTTCAAACTTGGTTTGGTTGGAGAACTTCTCCCAAACCACTTTTGCCTGGGAGGGCACCTCTGATGGCAGAGAGGAGGCTCTGGTTCTGGGAGGCAGGCGCACTAAACTCAGTGGCAGCGGCTGCTTTACTGCCTTGGTGAGGAAACCATTCTTTTCAATGATGCTTGTGTAAAAGAAGGCTGATTTCCTGGGTGTCCTGGGCTTGCTGGTGTCGCTGAAGTTGACATGGTACAGCCCGAATCTCTGGCTGTAGCCGGCAGGGCCTTCAAAGCCATCAATGAGGGAAGGAGCGATGTAAGAACGAACGTCCACTGAGTCCTGCTTGATAGCTGAGAGAGTAAAGTTTCTGTTACTGCTGCTGCTTTTACAGTTTTCCTTTCCATATGAAAGTAGTGGGACGACTTGGCTGAGCCCACATCCAACCCTTTTCCCTCTCAGAACAAGGGAGAAATCTTCAAGCCTCCCGTAGCACATCATTTTACTTCTAGGACCATATATCTGAACCCAAAGGAGCACCCTTGTCATAAGAGAAGTACTAGAGAGAATGTGCTCCTTTCTCATGCCTTGGTTTCATATAGAGTATAAAAATCACCCCATTTCTTAATAATTTGAGTTTTCTTTTCATTGTCCATATTGAGCAAATCTGTCCTAAAATCTGTTTCACCTCTGATTTGTCACTCAACGGTTTAGTGAATAAAGCCAGAACCAGAGCTAAAGTAACAATGCAGACTGTGGACTCCAACTTGGCATCTGGCAAAGATTGAACTCCAGAAGTAGAGCCAAGAAATGAATCGGTCTTGATTTTTTTCAAGACTACACAACCTATTAAAAAATATGCTGACTGCATAAGAGGTAGGTAAGGTTGCTCACTCATTCAATAAATAAGTTGCTAAGCACCTACTTTTTTCCATTGTCATGCAAGGCTCTGGGGATACAAAGATGAATCACAGCTTAATGAGTAAAGTGAAGAACTGAGCCAGAAACAGAAAGGCCTTTGGGCCCCTTCTGGTATGGATGGGTGTGCCACTCAAACTTTTACAGTACCCACTTTTATGTTGTCCCATAAAGATAATTCATGCCCTTTAATTTCTGCTCAGGACTGTCTTGAGGATTGCCTGAAATAATGTTTTAAAGAAATTCCAAGGTTATGAAGATCACAAAATTGTAACTGATAGCGAGAGGAGAGCAGGTGGAATATGAAGAGTGTGTCTGAACTCAGGAACAGGTGACAGGTGGTTCTCCATTCCTTACCATAGTGCTGAAGGCAGGCAAATCTCTTTAACCAACTATTTTCTCTTAATGTGTATAAGGCCTTGAAATCTCACCACAGTTTTCTAGGGAGATGGTAAGCAGTTGTTTAAGATTGATCTGTAAGCCAAAACTTTTTTGCCACTATTTCTCACTTGAAGAGTGCAAAAGACACAGAACCAGCACGTTAGTTAAGAATGGAACTATAGCATATATTAACATGAAGAACATGGAGTACAGACTTTATATTTTGCTAAACGATATGTGTGTGGCTAGAGCAGTAAAGCATATTTCCTGTTGGAGAACCATACAAAGAAATTCCACACCACATTTTAATGTCTGTATCATATTTCAATTTTATAGACTAAGTTCCCTATATAAAGGATGATATCTAGCTCTGGTGTGATGCTCAACTGGCTAATCCTCCACCTCCAAGTGTTGGGATCCCATATGGGTACCAGGAAATATCTCAGTTACTCCACTTCCTATCCAGTTCCCTTCTTGTGGCATAGGAAAGCAGTTTAGGATGGCCCAAAGCCTTGGCACTTTGCACTTGTGTGGAAGACCTGCGGAAACTCCTGGCTCAAGGAATGCTCAGCTCTGGCTATTGTTGCCATTTGAGGAGTGAACAAGCAGGTGAAAGATTTTTCTCTCTGACTCTCCATAAATCTGCTTTTACAATCAATCAATCAATCATTTTTAAAAGGATGATGTTTGACATTCATATCCACATAGTCTTGTCCAGTTCAATGGAACATAATAGCCATTCAAGAAAGATTTACAGAATAATGAAGTGTACAAAGGTGAGCTTTCATGGCTTGACAGGATCAGATGGAAAGATGTAGAAAGGAGTAAGAACATGGACTCAAGGATCAGGGCCTTTGAGAAACAGAATTAGGAGATCAAGGTAACAGAATCCCCAGGTCTACTGCTACTATTGCCTTTGTGTCTTCATTTCTCACTAAATAAGTCTCTGAAGACTTGCACAAATACCATCCACCCTCCAGGCAGCACCAGCAGGTGCACGGTTCTTACCCTTGAGCACCTCATTGATGTACTGGCTGAAGTAGTCTACTCTCAAGGAATCATTGAGGAGATTTTCACTCTCCCCTACTGGCATGCCATTCCCAGCCAGGTAGATTGGAACTTTTCCCATTGTGTATTCCAGGGATACAAACTGCAACAGTCTCCTCATGCCCCAGGGCACCACACGAATCCAAGGAGATGAGGTCTGAGGCCATGCAGGGTCCACGTGCTGGGAGAAGCCTCCGATGGTATCATAGCTGGGCATGCAGGTGTCTTCGTGGGCCTTGCTGATGAGGCGGGAGGTGTAATGAGACAGACCCAGAAAATCAGCAGAGCCTTTCAAGAGCTGCTTCTCTGCGTCAGTGAACTCAGGGAGCTGTGCCACAGGACTGTGGCAGCGCTCACTAATTTGTTGGATCTGAGCCCTCATGGCGGCTGGGTAGTCTCCGTCCACAAAGATGGGGTGTGCAAACCAGCCCAGCATGAAGTGCAAGAAGCGCTCAGAGGCTGCCAGGTCCTCAGCACTCTCTGGGGACAGGGGTTCTGCCCAGTCTGAGTTCAGCACAATGCCCACCTGCCCCTGCTGTTGTGGGCGACAGTGGCTGTTGTAGTGGTGCCAAGTCCTGGCATGGGCCTTGAGGACCAAGTGAGCCACCTTGTGTGGAAGAAAGGAGGAAAAACAGTGCTCAGTATCAACAGCAAGGATAGCAACAGGACTAAGAAGCTAATAATAAGCTGACAACAACATAATCAAATTCATACCAATGTCAACAATATTAAGAAACCAGTAAAGATAGCAACTTGTTCAAAGTAGCTACAGCAGCAGCACTAATCAAAAGAGTATCAAGTCATGAACAAGCCAGTGATATCATCAATAATGTCAACCAGACAACCATAAACTGATGCTAGCAATAACAATAAATTAACATCACCTCCACTTTCAACAACATCAATAAGGCAATAACAATCTTAGTAAGACAAATAGTGTCAACAATTTCAATAAATCAACACTATTGACAAATGTCAGCAATTTAACACTGACATCATCCAGAAATTCAACAAATCAACAGGCCAGTAAAATCAACAAATAGCATGATATTAAAAAAAACACATAAAATATTGAGCATCTACTGCTCAGCAAATTCTGTTTTTGTTTTTTTTAATATATGTTCATCTGTGTTTGAATGATTACAAAGTTTAGGCTTGTTTGGCATATGTTTCAGGAGCCAATCAGGAGACCAAATATAATGTCTTCTGGGTTTTGCTTACAAACTTCCTACATCCTTCAAGCCGAGTTGGTATTTCATTAAAACATAACAGTCCTTAGCAGCGTTTTCAACTGGAAGAGAATCAACAATCACTTCAGAAAACGTGAAGCTAGTTTCTCTTTCCTTTGCAGTGAAGTCATTACTCCAATAAAGTGCATTCCTCAGATCATTTGTGCCATGAATTGTTCTTAGACTGTCTGGTTGTGGTTTTTTTTTTGTTGTTGTTGTCTCCAGTATTTTTTTTATTATTTATTATTTGTAATTCATTAATTACATTGTATTATGTGACACAGTTACTTAGGTACTTGGGTTCTCCCCACCCCTCCCCAAACCCTCCCACCATGGTGGATTCCTTCACTTTGTTGCATAACCACAGCTCAAGTTCAGTTGAGATTTCCCCATTGCAAGCGTATACCAAACATAGAGTCCAGCATCTTATTGTCCAGTCAAGTTCAACGGCTTCTTAGGTATACCCTCTCTGGTCTGAAGACAGAGCCAGCAGAGTATCATCCCAGTCAATTGAAAGCTCCAACATACCATCAGCAAAAATTTACATCATTATGGAATTAATTGACATAGTAATGAGTAACCAATATGTTAGAAGTAAATGCGAGTTCCTAGCCACCTTCAGTGACCACCTCACTTATATTTCAATTTTAGTTTATACACAACATATAACATTCATAACATAGTATGTTATACATAACATCATATCATCTTAAATTAAGGCAAACGTGGTATTTAACCTTTTGGGATTGGCTCATTTCCCTTAGCATTATGGTTTCCAGTTTGGCCCATTTGGCCACAAAGAACTGCATTTTGTTTTTTTTAATAGCTGAGTAGTATTCCATGGAGTAGATGAACCATAGCTGTCTTATCCAATCCTCTGTTGATGGGCATTTTGGTTGCTTCCATGTTTTTGCAATTACTGATTGTGCTGCTATGAACATAGGAGTGCATGTTGGTTTCTCGTAAAACAATTGTTCTGGATATATTCCTAGGAGTGCTATTGCTGGATCATACGGTATGTTGATTTTGAGTTGTTTGAATATTCTCCATACTGATTTCCATAGAGGCTGTACCAGCCTGCAGCCCCATCTGGTTGTGTTTTTCTTAGCTACTAAACTATTACTTGGTCCCACAAATTATTTGCAGCAAGAGATAGCTTTATGTCTAGCTAATATCATGGCAACAACAAATGGTCAAGAACTCATGTATGCTGTTAAATTGGGGAAATCTTTCTCCCATACTGTTCCACATAAAAATTACAATATTGTTCAGATCTCATGTGTAGTTTTCTTCTCTAAACAATGGTGAACCTGGATCTGAGAATAATATCTTCTATCACCTCCTCTTTATCACAACAGCTGGCTTGATGATAGCCAAGGGTTTTACTACACATACGTGAGGTTGGGACATAGATAACCTCTATTCTGGTACCTCAGGATGCAAATTCATTTCTTGACAGGTATCAACTCAGTACCCTAAGTGAATTCTTTTATAATTCTCACAACCTCCTCATATGAAATTACACTTAATAGTAGCACTCTAAAGATGAGAAAAGTACAACCTAGAGGTGTGGAAAAACTCTGTAAGGATCATGTTAATCTGTAAAGTGAAAATACAAAATCCAGGCAGTCTTGGTGTCAGATCTGTTGTTGGCATCCACAATGCTGTTCTGCCACTGTGCTTAATAAATAAGTGCTGATTGACCAATTAGTACTTCATGCATAGTATTGTTTTAAGTAACACACAAGGGAGGGGACCACTCTTTCTATCCCACCTGTTCTTCTTTCGAGTGAATGAAATCTTGTTAGAAATATAATAGCCAGTAATCTCTTCATGGACTTAACTCATGGTTTTATAAGCCAACAGCTTTTCTTGGTGGAACATTTCAGGAAAATGTGGGTAAAACAGATCTGTCAAGAATATAACAAGTCTCTTTAAATCAAGCTTGATTTTGCCCCTAACTTGGATTAAAAACTTGGAAAATCTGATCTCAACTTCAGCTTCTTTGCAGGCAGTGACTAAGGATCTGACTGGGATGATCACTGATTAGAGTGTAGATTGTACCACACCACAACCTGGAGTGCAGGAGTAATCCTACTAACTTTTAGCTTGTTTTCCTTTTTTGGCAAATTTCATACCAAAATATGCCTTACAGTAAACTCTGAGTAAAAAACTGAGTCCTTAAACGGATTCTAAACTCCAATGGCAAACTTAGCACCTTTCCAAAAGTCTGGAATACTTTTTTTTTTTTTTGAACTAGTCAGTGTCAGTTTGGGTGCTCTATGGAATATTACACAAGTCATCAGAAACAGTCACTGTGATGTTCAAATATCATCTAAAACTGCTGCTGATACAAAGTCAAGTAAATACTGAGCACTAAATTGAGGTTCATTGGGACAGTGCCTTAAACACAAGACTAAAGTTTACAATAGTTGCCATACACTGAACTGTGTCATTCATTAAAAATCCTATAAAGCCCTAACCTCCAATGTGGTGGTATTTGGAAATGAGGCCTTCTGGAAGTAATTAGCTTTAGATGAGTTCATGAGGTTGTCTCTCTCTTGATGGGCTGCTAAGACCAGAAACTAGAGCATTTGGTTTGTGTCTCTTTTTCCCCTGCTCACCTTCCCCATCATATGAGGAGACAACAAGTAGGTGTCTCCCTACACATCAGGAAAAGGCCTCACCACAACCTGACCAAGCTGGTCCTAAATCTCCAGCTTCACAAACTTCAAGTCTGTGAGAAATAAATATCTGTTGTCTCCAGGATAAGGTATTCTAACAACCTGAGCTAAGGCAATTGTGTTATATTAACCTGATATGAAGGATTCCCAAAAGCTCAAAAGAAAGACATTGGCATATATTTTAAAATTTCTGGCACCAAATAAACTGATTTTTTAATTTCATTTTTCCATTAAATTTTTGAAACATTCTCATAAATAAAAGCAAGAATGAAGTAGAGACATGATAGGACTTTATCACCAAAGCTGTCATAAAAATATTTCAGGATCAGTCAGGGCATATGAAAAACCCCTAAACAAAAAGATTTTGATGAATTTCACCATAAAGGCATAAAAAAAGAAAAGTGTGGGCAGGTGCTGTGGCCTAGTGTCTAAACTCCTTGCCTTGAAAGTGCCAGGATGATCCCATGTGGGCGCCAGTTCTAACCCAGGCAGCTCCACTTCCCATCCAGCTCCCTGCTTGTGGCCTGGGAAAGCAGTTGAGGACAGCCCACAGCATTGGGACCCTTCACCCATGTGGGAGACCTGGAGGAAGTTCCTGGCTCCTGGCTTCGGATTGGCATAGCACTGGCCGTTGCAGTCACTTGGGGAATGAATCATCGGATGGAAGATCTTCCTCTCTGTCTCTCCTCCTCTCTGTATATCTGACTTTCTGATAAAAATAAATAAATCTTAAAAAAAAAGTGAGAGAGAAGTTCAAACCATCCATCAAAAACAACTCTAAGGCCTGGCACTGGCCTAGCAGTCAAAGTTCTTGCCTTATATGTTCCGGGATTCCATATGGGCTGTGGTTTTAATCCTGGCGGCCCTGTTTCCCATCCGCTCCCTGCTTCTGGCCTGGGAAAGCAATAGAGGACATGCCAAAGCCTTGGGACCCTGAACCCATACGGGTAACCTGGGAAAAGTTACTGGCTCCTGGCTTTGGATCAGCTCGGCTCCAGCTGTTGGAGCACTTGGGAAGTGAATCAGCTGATAGATTTTCCTCTCTGTCTCTCCTCCTCTCTGCAATCTGACTTCTCATAAAAGCAAACAAATCTTTAAAAAAAAATCACTCAGTTTTCAGTTTCCTGAAACAATGAATTCTTTCCTTGCTGAGAATCAATTAGGACTGTTGAGCTGTTTTGCCACTTACACCAAAAGTCCCAACTGACATGTGACTCCTGCTTCAGGACCGAGAAGTCTTAGGTTTGGATGCTTGGCTTCTAACTGGTGACCTGCTAGTGTTGTCTCTATGATCACATGGTTTATCCTCCTAGCCCCACCCTTCAGAGTTGTTCTGAGGATGCAAGCATGGCGTCAGGACAAAATAATGTGACCAACAACTTGCGGTTCTTTCCCTCCCTCTGACTGCTTTAAAAACAAGTTAAGACTTGTGGATGGGAAGGGGAAACAGATAACCGACTTTCTTCCAGCCATATACCCCCTCTCCTTGCATGAGTGGAACAGCAGAGATGGAAATACCTGAAATGAAGCAAGTCCTGGGTCCGAGATGCCCGGTGCGTGCTGGCCGGTGCCATAGCCTGCATAGCTCATCACCCACGGCTCGTGGAAGGTCACCCACAGCTTCACACGGTCTCCAAAGGCAGAGAAGCAGAAGGCGGCATAGTCCACAAAGGCATCCACCACACTCTCGTTCTGCCACCCACCCTGATCCTGCAGGGCCTGAGGCAGGTCCCAGTGGAACAGCGTGGCCATGGGCTCGATGTGGGAGTCCAGCAGGCTGTCGATCAGCTTGTTGTAGTAGGCGACACCTCGGGGGCTGGGGCTGCTCCCGCGCCCACTGGGGAAGATCCGCGACCAGGAGATGGAGAACTTGTACACCTGAGCCCGGAGGCCACGCAGCAGGGCCACGTCAGAGGCCCACTTGTAGTAGCTGTCACTGGCCACCTCCGCTGTGGCCCTGTCCTTGGCAGCCTGCTTGAGCCCAAATCCATCCCAGACACTGGGCCCTCTTCCACCCTCAGCCCAGCCTCCTTCCACATTAAAGGCTCCTGTGGAGACGCCCCAGAGGAAGCCTTGGGGGAAAGCATCCTGCAGGAACTCATCCCTTTCTGCCCTGGGCTGCTTAGCAAACATTTCCCACACTCTCTGGTAGGCTGAGCCTGGGGGTGAGGGGCCAGCAGATCTCTTCTGGTGCTGATGCTGCTCAGTCTGAAGGGCCAGGCTGTCAGTCAGAGAGCAAGACATGCTGTGGACAGAAGGGACATAAAGCAACATAGTGATGAATGATCTTGTGAGTGACAAATGTCCCTACACTGATGGACAGTGGCAATGTGATTAAGAAAGATTGCAGAAAAAAGCAGTCAAAAAACACGCCCCAAAATGTCATAGCTGAAAAGTGATTAGTAAATGGAATATTAGAATTATTACTTCTTTTTTTGTCATTACTCTCGTATGAGTAAAAACAGTAACAATGCTTACTGTTCTGTATATCAGATTGCCCTTCAATACTATCTTCAGTTCTGGTGCCATGCTTTATTTTCTTACATTGTTTTCATTATAAAATGTAGCTACTGATGATGATTTCAGGAGCCCATGTTCGCAGCAGTGGTTATTTACTAAGTGAAATATCTACAGCACATGCTGTTGTGCCTGGGTTGAATGAGCGACCACCCCATGTTCAAGCATCCTGCCAATGCACACCCTGGGAGGCAGAAGTAACGGCTGTGGTTGATGAAGTAGTTGGGTCTCTGCCACCTACATGGGAGACCAGATGGAATTCTGGGATTCTGGCTTCAGCTTGTCCCAGGCCTGGTTGTTGTGGGCATTTCGGGTGTTAATCAGTGGATGGGAAGTTTCTGCCCGTGGTCTTTTCTGTCTCTGTTTCTGACTCTGCCTTTCTACTTCTCATATTAATAAAATAAATGATTAAAAAAATTTGAAACATAACGATGACTTCATTTTATTGAATTTTGAACTCTGATCAGAATATGTGTATTATTGAATTTCCACTGTAAATTTCTGATAGACACTTCAACTACTTATCCTTATTCTATTTCACACAAAACAAATTTAAAGAACCAAGTAACATTTGGGCTTTAAGCAATCATCAGCTATTTATTAGCTGGTGCAGGAATATTCCAATATTGAACCTCGGGTCAATTCTACTGGTGAACAGTGAGCTAATATCAGTTCTTGACCACAAGCTCTCCTCTCTAGGCCGCTGGATTTGGGACATAACAACAGGAGCTCAAGCATCTACCTGATTCCATGAAATAGAGGGCTGTTAAGATGAGAAATCAGCAAAATTGGAGCTGCATACCTGATAATTGTGGCTAATTCCCATTGGTCACAAGTTTGAAACTGGTGGAGCCAAGTCTGTACTTTTAATCACCATGCCATCCTCTATGTGTATAGAATAATGATATTTATGTTTATGTACATATAAATAAATATATCTTAAATGAAGCACACAGAAATGTACTACCATTATATACAACATAGTCTGATAATTTCTATTTTATTCTAGTCTGCTTCTCCTGTCTTTTATTTCTGGTTTCTTTCTTTCCTCCTTCTTTTTTTTTTTTTTTTTTTTGCGGGGTGGTGGTATAAGACAGAAATGTTGGTTCCCAGCCTCTAAATTAATTGCACAATCATTAAGTCATGTTCTTGCTTTGTGTAGCCCTGGTTACTGTGAGCATTGAAGAATGAGCCAGCAGTTAGAAAATCTCTCTGTGTTTGTCTCTCATTCTTTGCCCTTCAAATAAAATAAAATTAATTAAATTTTAAAAGTCATATTGTGGCCCTGGAGTGATGGCTCAACTGGCTAATACTCCACCTATAAGCTCCAGCATTCCATATGGGCACCACTTTGAATCCTGGCTGCTCCATTTCTGATCCATGTCCCTGACTGTGGCCTGGAAAGTCAGTACAGGAAAGCTCAAGGCCTTGGGAACCTGGACTCAATGGGAGACCTGGAGGACCTGGAGGAGGTTCCTGTCTCCTGTCTTTGGCACCAGCTCAGCACTGCTGTTGAGGACATCTGGGCAGTGAACCAGGAGATATCTTTCTGTCTCTCTCTCTCCTTTTCTGTGAAATCTGCTTTTCCAATAAAAATAAACAAATCTCTTTTTTTAAGATTTTAAGTCATAGGTGCGGCCTGAGTTGTAGAGTATTACATGAAGTCAATCCTGTGATATCTGCATCTCATATGGTCACAATTTCAAATCCCATATGTTCTACTTAGGATCTCACTCCCTGATAATGTACCTAGGAAAGCAGCAAGTGTTTGGACGCCTGATACTCATGTGACAGACTCAGATGAAGCTTCTGGTTCCTGTCTTTCTTGTTCCTCCCACAGTCATTACAGTCATCTGGGGAGTGAGCCAGCAGAGAGAAGATCCCTCTTCTTCTCCCTCTCTTTTTTCTCTCCCTCTCTCTGCTTCCCTCCTCTCCCTGTAACATCACCTTTCAAATAAAATAAAATAAATGTGAATGATACCCAGTAGACGGCAGCCTTGAGCAGAGGTTAGCAGAAGTGCCTATGTTGGCCAGAAGGTAGCAGTTGGAAAAGAGGCTGGGCACAAGAACATTTCATCAGTGGACTTTAGTGTGATTAGTAAGTGACACACTCAGCTGGTTTTCCAGAGCACAGAAATGGCAAAGTAGCAGGGACAGCACCGAAAAGGAGAGAAGCCCTTTAGGCAGCCTTCCAACCTCAGCCCTTCTGGCTACTCAGCACCACTCCCCACTTCTGCTGGGACAGTGGTAAGGGGAGAAGACTATGGTGTGGCTCATCCAGAACATTCTCACCACCCTGGAGTCTAGCCTGGAGAGTGCGTGCTGCCCCAGCTGTGTGTAACCTCATTCTGAACCAATCCTCAGTCTCTGTCCTTCTGGCTTGGATGAAAAGAGGTCTCAGGACACATATAAACACCTCCTGGGGAAAGAGAACTTGCCATGCAGACACTGGAGTGGGATTCCAGGGTTTGTCTGACTTGGGAAGAGATCTGCCAAAGGAAGCCTCGTGCTCTCTGCCCAGGACTTCCCTCTTTGAGCCTCACAGCATCCCAGGCAGTGCCCTCTTCTTCTGTGGGGCTGCAGTGCTGTGTGTCCCCTGCCACACTCCAGTGTGGGAGTCATTTGAGCCTGCCTCATGTGAAAGGTCCAAAATCCCAAGAGAGAATCGATGTTAGCCTTCTCTGAAGCCCCTCCCTGCTGTGCCTGTGCCCTGCAGGTTGTCCACCGACATCCCCTTAGTAAGGGCCCGTGTGTCACTATCACTGTGAGTCAAGTGGGCCTTGGTGACGCACTGAGGTCAAGGTGATAGAGAGGAATCCCCAGGATGGGTGCCACTTGTAGTTTGTAATCACTGAACTCTCAGAAAACCCATTTTTTCCTGGTTTTCAGTTTCTTTCCTGGGACATAGCCCAGCATCCTTGGCTGGCCCTATGAGTGGGGAGGGGGCAGTTCCAGCTGTGGGTTCACTGCTCTGCTTACACTCCCAGCAAAAAGCCTCAAGAACAGCAGCTGCTCTCAGTCTGCTGTCCAGTCAGAAGAGAGCTGAGAGGACTGAAGGTGGAGAAGAGCCAGCTACCACAAGAAAATTACCACAGGAACAAAGGTGGCAGTTGTGGCAGTCATGTTGCTACACACCAGAGAGTCTGGAAATTGAGTGATGGTCTCCAGTGTTCACCCCACCTTAATGCCTCCTGTGTGACATTTATGTGTACAACATGTGCTCCCTGACTGCTGAGGTTCTATCTCTGCTCTGACTCCTCTTGGGGATAAGGATGACATCCCCAAGAACTCAAGTCACATAACTTAGGCAGAGTTGTCAGATTCGTCTCTAACCTGGCCTTTTCTCCACATGCTTGCACTTCCTCGAAGAGCATCTTTTTGTTGTTGTTGCTGTTTCCATCTCCGGTTATTTGAGACAGGAGGTGGGGAGGGAGAGACACACAAGGAGAGAGTTATGTCTTCAATCTGCTGCTTCATTCTCTAAATGTTTACAACAACCAAGCAGGGCCAGGCTGAAACTAGGAGCCCATGCGGGTGGCAGGGACTCAAGCATTTGAGCACTTGTCTATTGCTGCTCAGTATCTGTAATAACAGTAAACTGAAATTGGAAGTGGAGATTAGACCTAAATCTTGTGACTCCGATATGGGTGTGAGTGTCCCAGAAGAATGTTAACAATGATGCCAAATGCCTGCCTCACTTTAACAGGATCTGAAACTAAAAGACAGAGATTCAAATTCCAGCTCTTTTAGTTGTGTACAGCTTGGTGAATATAAAGGTAAGAAAGCCATTCTGTTTGAGGCCCAGAGTAGACACAGTAAGAGATAGATTTTTCTCACTTCCCATCTGAGCTTTTATTTGTCTTCTGCTGAGTGGTTATAATAAACTAACTAGCTTAAGAGGTGATTACAGCAGTCCAATGAGATCACATGTGTGAAAGAAGAGCAGTGTATCAGACAAATATCAGTTACTGACAGTTACTATTACCTTTTTTTAGAATTTGATGAACAGTTCAGAATTGCACTGATGTCAAACCCAATGGTGAGCACTTGTTCTTTATTTATGGCTGTAAGAGAAGACGTTTGGTTAATCTGAAGCTCAAGCAAGAACGTGCACATTTGAAGTAATACAACATAACCAAATACCAAGCATTGGCTCAAGTGCCCCTGGAAAATCTCATAGGTTCAGGGTTTGGGAATTCAGATGTTCTCCTTTCTAGGACTTGAAACAGTGAGTCTCGCACTTTAGTGTAAATCATCATCATTGACAGAGTTTGTGCAGACAAAGGCTGAGAAGCCCTTCTTAAAACCATGTCTGCAATTGGTACCAGGAAGATGCATTTTCAAAAAGTTCCCATGTGATGATGATGGTGCAGATGCTGGTAACCAAAACTAGGAGGACAATCAATTTAGAAAAAACTCAAACATGAGGGAGGGGCAGACATATCAAAAACTTGGGGTAAATACAGCAGGTTAGTCTCCTGCTCCACAGCCTGCCAATCAGATTCACTCTCAAGAAGAATCGAAACAGACGCTGAGAGGAAGGCTCCTGAGCTGTCAGTTGCAGATCTGCAGTTTCTTAGCATCCTGGTCATCAGCTTGTCAGAGTTAAGGTAATGAGGACATCAGCCAAGGGTAAGCAGTGGGCTGGCTATAGACAGAAAAGCACCAAGCAGCCCTGCCAGGAGGGGCAGAAATGAAGGGATCTTCCAGGGAAAGTCAGTTGAAACGGTTATGCAGGCAAAACAACTGCTGTGCTTAAAACTCACAATTGAGTCTTAGTGCTTCCATATGAAACATCCCGGGCATACTTAACAGGAACCTCTCCTCTTTCTTGGCCCTGGAGAGCTGGCTTTAAGGCACCATCAACAGAAGGGCAGGAGACACCAAACTCACAGATGAGCTCCCACACCAGCCTCTACCCTTAGGACCCTCAGACTGTCAAGACTGCTACCTACCAAGCCAGTGCACCAAATGTCACTCAGCACCTCTCCCCCAGTGGTCCTCTCACCTTCAAGAAGGCTGAAGAGCAGCTTGCCTGGGTCCTTCCTGGTGGAGGGGCAGTCCTGGAGTTTCAGAGTGAAGATGAAAACCTTCATTTTTGGCTCAATGGTCTGAAAAGATAAGGACCAGAACCCCAGTTCATTTCATGTATAGCCAAAACATTAAATGTCTAATATGCTGTCTGGGAATGTTATCATTAATCATTGACATAAAAAGCTCTCAAATTACCTGCAAGTTGCTCAGCTTCTCTGGTAGGCTCACCTCACTTTGGCATTCATAAGACAACTCAAGAGAGAAGAAATCAACTGAGTCCTAGAAATAAACAAGTCATTACAGCATAAAAATTTTCAAGACAAACATCTTCTTGATAGAATTCTTTTCCATTTTCCTTCTTATTATGAACATGTGTAGTCCAAAATGGTATTGTGTGTGTGTGTGTGTGTGTGTGTGTGTGTGTGGCATTGCCTGTGTGTTGTTGGGAATATACCACCCATGTGATCAGCACAGAAACAAACATAAAGCACTCAATGAGACGTGTATGATGAAAGTGATGAGTGACATCATTTAGTCTCTCCTTCTCACATGCACTGTCCCTATGACGACACCTGCTAAAGGGATGGATGGACTGATTTGTATGTGAACTAAATAAAGCTGTTTCCCTCCACCATTAAAAAAAAGTGATGAGTGAGTGAGTGAATATGTATAAAATATGTAGGTTCTCACCAGTGCAGAAGAATGCCAGGAGAGAGTATTGGAGGTAAGAACAGCCCCTGGGGAACATACCCTCTCGGTCCTCAACCAGGAAAGGGGCAGTACAGCCCTGGAGAACCCATGGCCTCTACAGTGATCTCCACTGACATCCTGGCTTCTGTTTTAATGTTAGGACAAATTTTAATGTCTGATCAGTTAACCCTGACCCAGCCCATTCTATTAGCCCGGACACCGCCATCATTATCCCAGTCCTCCACATGCACATCCACACTGATTAAGGACCTATTCCCTTGCCTTATTACTGGCCTGCACGTGGTCAAAGAACACCAGACTCACAGAATCAAAACATGTGAGGGACAGTGGATAATGGCATCTGGTGAGAATTGGGTGTACCGTGCTTTAGAACTCATTCCCTGTGGCTGCCTACCGCTTTCTTAATCAAGTTATCAGTGTTCACTGAAGACTCATGGCCTTGCTTCATGCTGGGAACTATCACTTGAGTATTCACCTACCCAGCTTCTTGGATCTCGCTTCTGTGTGTCAGTTTAGTGGAACAGACAATAATTGAATTCCAATTTCTTCAAGTCACTGTGCTGGGTGCAATGGATGGAGACTTTCATTAAAAGATGAATGAGATCCACAGAAGAATACAAGTTAATAGACAGCTTGGTAAAAGTACCAGCTAATAAGAAAAAAAAAAGCAGAAAGTCAGAAAAGGCCCACACCAGTGATTCTCAAACTTTTATGGGAATTAGACTCACTTGGGAACCTAGGAAAGCCCAGATCGCTCCCAGTATTGTCAGCTGTGGTCTGTACCCTTTACTTTATCCCAATGTAATGATTACACACACAGAATCTTGGGAATCTCTGGTCTGACAAATGGCTGAAGGTGAGGAAAGGGGATCTCTGATTGAGAGAGGAATTATTATTGAGAGGCATCCTAAAGGATCATGTTCACATGGACATAAATAATGGGTGGGATTGGGCCTGGCGCAATAGCTTACTAGTTAAAGTCCTCGCCTTGCACGTGCAGGGATGCCATATGGGCACAGGTTCTAATCCTGGTGGCCCTGCTTCCTATCCAGCTCCCTGCTTTAGGCCTGGGAAAGCAGTCGAGGACGACCCAAAGCCTTGGGACCCTGCACCTGCATGCAAGAACCGGAAGAGCTCCTGGCTCCTGGTTTCGGATTGGCTTAGCTAAAGCCATTGCAGCCACTTGGGGAGTGAACCTTTGGATGGAAGCTTACTCTCTGTCTCTTCTCCTCTCTGTATATCCGCCTTTCTAAGTAAAATAAATAAATCTTAAAAAAAATAATGGGTAGGATTTTTCTGGAAAATTAGTGGAAGGATGGAAGTCAGCAAAACGTTATCAGGTAGAGAGTGCAAGAGAGCAGGAAGCAAACAGCACATACACTGAGTATGATAGCAAGTGGAGGACACACACACACACACACACAGGAAGGCTTTGAGATTGGTACCCATTTGAGTGAGTGGCCATAGAATCACTGCACGACATGGAAGAGGCATAGAAACCAGTTCAAAGGCTACTGCAAGATAAGCATTTTTCTAATCAGCGCTCAAGTCTCATGAAACTGTGTTAAGCAGCTATTATCACCTGGTACAAAGTAATTTACATGACATTTAGCCATGTAACTTTCCTGGAAGTTGGTTACCTAGACCTTATCACAAGTGAACCAGTGAATCTAAAGACTGGACCCTGACAGGTGGGGACCCCAAAAGAGTCCAGATTCATGATGGCATCAATAACACCTTGTCAGTGTCACCGGACTACAGAAATCAGCAATTTTTCTGATTTTTTTTCACATTTTCCCACAGTCAGACTGGAGACCAAGCTATTGCTGTCTTAGATTTTTCCATTAAAAAAAAATCAGTGCAAGACATATGTGGACACTGGGCTGAGTACTCTAGAGAGCACATTTTACAAACTCTTTTATCACAATACATATTTTGCTGTATACTGATCTCTCCTCTAGGAAACCAATTTGGACTCCTTTAATTAAAAACATCAGAGCAAGCAGAGGCATCTCGTCTCTTCATGTGGGCATGGTGACGTGGGACCCAGCAAGAGCTGGAACTACAACAAATGAGATTTTGTTTTGAAAGTGATCATGCATCCAGAGAATGTACACCACTCAGAAGAGGCATTGGCAAGACTGCCAAACCCAAAGACAAAATCCTCCCTCTGTCCTTAACACTCAACCACCACTTCCTTGGCTGTCACCAATGCCCCCTGCAGACTATTCTCACCTTGGCCAGTGCAGTTGTGGATGGTTCTAGCAGCAGCTCCGAGATCTCATCAACCTGGAGGACGATGGACACCTTTCCTCCTGAAAGCAAGAAGAGGAAAGGACAGTAGTTAAGTGAGGGCAGGAGGCTCTGACTGTGGAGGCACTGGGGTGGGGGTGTGCAATTCTTTTCCAGTTGAAATTCAACAGCTTCCTAGTGTCTTTTTTCTTAAGTTTTATTTTATTTTTCTTTAATGGGAAAGTCATATATACAGAGAGGAGGAGAGACAGAGAGGAATATCGTCTGTCCGTTGATTCACTCCCCAAGTGGCTGCAACAGTTGGAGCTGAGCCAATCTGAATCGAGGAGCCAGGAGCCTCTTCTGGGTCTCCCACGTGGGTGCAGAGACCCAAGGCTTTGGACTGTCCTTGACTGCTTTCCTAAGCCACAAATAGGCAGCTGGATGGGAAGCAGGGCTGCTGGGATTAAAACTGGCGCCCAGGGCCTAGCAGCTAAATTCCTCGCCTTGGACGAGCGAGGATCCCATATGGGCATATGTTCTAATCCCGGCAGCTCCACTTCCCATCCAGCCCCCTGAGTGTGGCCAGGGAGGACAGTCGAGGATGGCCCAGGGCCTTGGGACCCTGCATCCGTGTGGGAGACCTGGAGGAAGTTCCTGGCTCCTAGCTCCTAGTTCCTAGCTCCTAGTTTCTAGCTCCGGATTGGCACAGCACAGGCTGTTGTGCTCACTTGGGGAGTGAATCATCGGACGGAGGATCTTCCTCTCTGTATGTCCTCCTGTCTGTGTATCTGACTTTGCAAAAAATAAAAATAAATAAATCTTACAATAAAAAAAAACTGGTGCCCATATGGAATCCCGGGCATGCAAGGTGAGGACTACAGGGTACCGCACTGGGCCCCCCATGGTGTTCATGAAGAAATAATTACATGACTTTACTACAGAGTAGTGATGCTAGAAAATTAGATGACTTTCAAAATAATGTTCCTTAGAGAATCTCTTACACCAATCAATACTACAAAATGTAGAGCATCTAGAAAAGTCCCTTAAATGAAGCAGCTGCCTTGCTCTGCCACCAGCAAGACGAGAGAGGCAAAGAGAGAAATCTTATCTAAACTTCTTTAAAGGCAGGATGCTCGAGGAAATTGCTGGTCCCTGGTCCCTGTTCTCTTATGGATGCACAAACATCAGTAGAGTCCCTACTGTGCACCTGGGAGGAGACATTTGAACTAGACATGTGTGGTTCGTACCCATCTGTTTTGGCACTACGTGACGTAGTAGTCATACTCAAACTTCTGTGTGCATCAGAATCAATGCCCGTGTCCAGGTCCTCCCTCAGTGGTTCAGAGCCAGGAGGCAGCGGTGGGCCCAGGAATGTGCATTTTCACACACTTCTTGGGTAATTCTGGTGCAGACCATAATCACTGCTGGAAGTTGTGAATCCTCATTTATTCTGTGTTACTGTTTAACAGAAATCTTTACCCACATCAGATTGTAATGATTCCTGAGGAACTTAACCATTTCTTCAGTTTCCTCAAGTATCAAACTAGGGCTGAATCTGTAGAAATACCTATGATATGGAACCACTAAAGAAAAATTGAATAAATAAGCTAGATTCAAGACTGGAATTTGACTGAAATCTATTTCATCCAAAAATTGGCTACCAGCAGACAATATTCAGCTAATGAAGGCATTTGGATTTACAGGAATGCTTACTGTGATAAATATAATGGAATTTTAAAAATCTCTGATCAGGAGATACTCAGACCTCACTTCAATAAGGTAACAGAATGCAGGTGTCCCATAAGGTTTCTTTTTTTTTTTTTTTTTTTTTTTTTTTTTTAATATATAATCCATTTTATTGTATTGTTGTTGACAATCTTTACATAGTTAACTATAGTTGAAGGAAAATCAAGAAAGAGAAGGAAAAAAAAAAAAAGGTTCAGGGGGATAGGGAGGTGGGCAATGCTATTATGTCCATATTGTTTCCATCATGTATCTGAGGTAAAAGGGGATATTGAGGGAGAAGCCCCACCCGGTTTCCCGCCCACCCCAAGTCCCATATGTGGGGCATGCTCTGAGATATGTGCTCAAGTGGAGTTAATAGTTCTCCAGTTATGAGTCACTGCCAGGTTCGCTCGATGAGGTGGTCCACTGATTGATATGGTCCATCATGAAGTCTCCATTTGTCCCATATTTCGCTGCCAACATGTAGCTGAGATGAATGATTGTCCTATTCTGTCTTCTGTCTTTTCTTGGTTAGAATTCTGAGTCCAGCAGTTCAAGTGGGGAGATCTCCAAAGATACTTTGAGGTATTCCCAGACCAGATTCTCGTATGTTCTAGCAAGCACAGGGCCCGGCACAGTCCATCACCCTGATCAGCTGGTGGTTGCAATTGCTGTGTTGGTTCTGTTTTCAGTCCCGAGTTGCACTGGAACCAATGGGTGTTGCAGTCCAGTCTGGTTCGGCCCTTACATCAACCAGTGGGAGCTGCAGCCTAGTCGGGGCGACCCACAATAACCCCCACCAAGCCTGCCCCCTACCCTGGTTTGCCAATTTGTGTAGCAGAAGACCAGTCTGTCCCCCATCCCATTTGGCTCTGGTACTTGTCAATGGGTATTAAAGCTTAGTTCTATCTAATCGACTCAACCATCCAGCCCTCACAGATGTTGTTGAGTGCCTCTGTCTAGCCATCCCAGCCCCCGTCCTAGTTTTCATGCCCTCCCACGGGAATAGTGACCCAAGAAGGGGGAACCCACTTTTTCCCTCCCAGGTCTCTCTGTCCCGGTTTATGCACTCTTTAGGTGGTCCTGTGATTTGACTCGACAGAATTAGTCCCCAGTGCCAGCTTCTGCCAGCTGATGCTGTGGCCCTGATCTTGTCCACATGCAGCGCACAGGTGTTGTAGCCTTGCTTAGTTGTGTCTGTCTCTATCCCAGCCAACACTCTCCAGTGGGAGTGGTTGTCCAGCGAGGGGACCAGCCCCTTAACCCCCCCCGCCAGCTCTGCCCCTCCCTTCCTGGATCTCACGTGTGCTGGATGGGTGTTGCATTCATATCCAGTACAGGCAACCACGCCCTGGCGTTCCAGAATGTGTACTGGTTTTGTCGCAACCAAACCCGGCCCATTCCACACTCTGTTCTGGTGATCGGATTTGCCAGAGGATGACATGAACTGATTCAGCCTGGCCTGCTCCTGACCCATGCCGAATGCATGCCAGTGGGAAACTTTCCATGGCCTATTCTGGGCTGTTTCCAATCATGCTTCTCGCGCTTACCTGCAGGGACTGTGTCCTGCCAGAGGAGTTGCCCAGGCTCCTCCATCAGAACCCCTCCCAATGCCAGATTTTGCGCTTGCCAGGGGGTTCTTGAGCCAACCCTACTCAGTTCACCTCCTGTCCTAGCAGGAACAGTGGCTTTTCCTGGCTGGCTTTCACCCCATTCTGACTCTTGTTGTTGGATGTTTCAGCCCAGCCATGGCTCGTCCATACCCACATACAGCTCACACATGGCTCAGAAGGGGATTGAGACCCAGCCTAGTCAGTCCCACATCTACCCTGTTTCTCCATAACACCAGATGGTGCTGGGATCTGAACCGGCCTGGTGCATCCAATCCCAGCCCACACTAGTGCCTCGGGTGACTACAACTGTTTCCTAGATAGAACGCAGCCCCCATTCCAGCACATACACCCCTTGGTGGGAACCTCATCCCAGCTGTGGCTTCCCAGATTGGGACCGTTCCTAGCTGTAAATCACGCACCTGCACGTGGTTGCTCCGAGGACCATTAGGTGCCAGCCTGCTAGACAAGCCGGAGCTTATCTTTTACTTGATAGGTGTTCAAAGCTCAGCATTATTAAGGGATTGGAAGTTCTTCAAAGGAAGAGTTACTGGCATTGGGAATCTTTAGGATTGACTCAGATCCCAGAAACAGTGGGGTCACTCTAGAGCTATCTCAGCAGCGATTCAGATGTCCAATACCCCAGAGCTCCCCGGCCGGGCGGCCAGTAGGCACAGCCTGGCGCCAAATGGCGCACTGGCCGCCCTGGCCCAGCCCGCCATGAGCCATGGGCACATGGCGGACTGGGTTCGGGATCCGAGCTAGACGTCCCCTCCCGCAGCCCTCGGCTCGCCTCTGGCAGCCGGAAGTTAAATCCTGCAGGCCCGAGGTTGCGCCCCTCCCCAATCCCGTTCACCCACCACCCAATGAGGGTGTTGGGTGGGTCCCGGACATGCCCAGTCACGGAGGCCTCCCCCCTCGGCGTACTCACCCCAGAAGGAAGCAGGCCGCACCCAGGCATGTCCGGGCCCAGCCCGCCATGAGCCATGGGCACATGGCGGACTGGGTTCGGGATCCGAGCTAGACGTCCCCTCCCGCAGCCCTCGGCTCGCCTCTGGCAGCCGGAAGTTAAATCCTGCAGGCCCGAGGTTGCGCCCCTCCCCAATCCCGTTCACCCACCACCCAATGAGGGTGTTGGGTGGGTCCCGGACATGCCCAGTCACGGAGGCCTCCCCCCTCGGCGTACTCACCCCAGAAGGAAGCAGGCCGCACCCAGGCATGTCCGGGCCCAGCCCGCCATGAGCCATGGGCACATGGCGGACTGGGTTCGGGATCCGAGCTAGACGTCCCCTCCCGCAGCCCTCCCCATAAGGTTTCTAACCGTTCAGTCAAATACCTGTACCCATAAAAAAATTTCTGAATATGTTTATTATGGGAGCACAACTTCCTACTTTTTAAGTGTGATCTTTGCACAGTGAGTTCTTTCTTAAGGGTATAGTGTGGAGACTAAACATTAACTTTTCAGTGGAGAAACTGGGTAACAACTACCTTAGCCAATTAATTAATCAAAAGTTACAAATCAAGGAAATGATATAAACTTTTGATATGATGGGATGAAAAAGGTACTTACTTCTGTAATCACAAATAATGAATGTCTGGGACAGGTGCTTGGCCTAGCCATTAATATGCATGATAAGGTGCCATTTTCTCATTTCAAAGGGCCTGTGCTCAACTCCTGGCTCTGCTTCTGATGTCATGCCAAATTCCTGCTAATGCTTACTCTGGGAGGCAGAAGTGATGGCTCAAATAGCTGCTCAAATAAGCAGATCTAGATTGCATTCCCAGTTCCTGGCTTCGGACCAACTGAGTCCCAGCCAATGCAGCATTTTGGGAATGAACCATTTTCTTATTCTGTGTCTCTTTCTTCTCACCCTCTCACTCTCTCCTCCCTTATTAAATAAGTAAATACACAAACTATCTTAACACAGAGATCCTAATCAAACATGCAAACCAAATATAAAGTGTAGTCTGTACAGGGTACAGGGATGGCAAAAGCATATTAAAGATAAGCTAAGGAATATTGGTTCAGTAACTGTAGCAAATGTATTAAACTAATGTAAGATGCTAATATATAGGAAACACTGTGGGTAGAAAGTGTCTTATGGGAATATTATACTGTTTACTCAATTTTTCTGTAAAACTGTTTTAAAACATAAAGTCCATTAATTTTTAAAAGTTTGGTTAAAAGGAAAAACACTTTTAAACTGAGTATAGTTTTTAACTTTTCAGATTATCTTTCACCTCTGAATGATTTTCCCTCAATCACACACAGAAAAATTCATAGCATTAAGAAAATGAGTCTTGGGTCCGGCATGATAGCATAGCAGTTGAAGTCCTTGCCTTGAATGCGCCAGGATCCCATATGGGCACCGGTTCTGGTTCTGGCGGCCCCACTTACCATCCAGTTCCCTGTGTGTGGCCCAGGAAAGCAGTGGAGGTTGACCCAAGGCTTTGGGACCCTGCACCCACGTGGGAGACCCAGAAGAGGCTCCTGGATCCTGGCTCCTGGCTTTGGTTTGGTACAGCTCCAGCCATTGCGGCCACTTGGGGAGTGAACCATTGGATGGAAGATCTTTCTCTCTGTCTCTCCTCTTCTCTGTGTATCTGTCTTCCCAATAAAAATAAATAAATCTTAAAAAAAAAAGAAGATGAGTCTTCCAAGACTGGGTACAGACAAGTTGCACATTATATAAGCACTTACAGATTCATAGGACCCGGGGGAGTACGGGAGAGAAATTAATATATTTGGAAATTGTCCAAAAACATTTGGGTATTTTAAATAAAGAAAACATCACTTCAAGCAACAGTGACAGGTACTATTAAAGAGCAGCTGATGTCAAAGCATGGTGGGTTAAGCTGCAGCCTGTAATGTTAACACCCCATATCTGCACTGGCTTATTTCTCAGTTGGTAAACCATTGGAGGAAATAGTCTATATTATCTCTCAAAACTACACAAGAGAAATTCTTACAAACTGACAGAAACAAACATGTACAGAAATACCAACAGCAGCTATGTTCATAAAAGCAGAACCTGAAGCCAATTCAGATGTCTATAAACAAGAGAATGTACTAATAAAATGTGGCTTAGGCATACAATGGAAAACAAAAGCAGCCTATTCAATAATGTCAGAAAGTCGTGGGGATGTTTGCTCTTCATCTTTACGCTTGGACTCAGCAGACACTTCCCACCTCAAGGGGTTTGCATTCTTCCCATGCCTGGAATCCCTTCTCCAAATCTGGCTTGCTTGCTCCAATCACTCCAATCTGTTCAAATGGTAGCTCAAGACCAGTCTTCCCTGCAACTCCATTTAACATACATCCATCTACCCTTATACTCTATCTTCCCATATTCTGCCTACCCCATTTTCTTTTAATGGAAATAAAATGCACATAACATAAACTTTACCATCCCAAACATTTTTCAGGAGTGTTTATATTCACACTACGTACAATCTATTTTCAACTTACTCATATTACAAAATGGGAATTCTACACACATTGAACCACTCTGCATCTTTCTCTCCCCCAATACTTTTTTGGGAAGATTTACTTTTACTTGAATGGTAGCACTACAGAGCGACAGATAAAGAGAGAGAGATATCTTCCATCCTCTGGTATAGTCCTCAAATGACCACAAAAACCTAGGTTGGGCCAAGCTGAAGCCAGGAACTTATTCCCAGTTTCCCACGTCAGTGGCAAAGGTCCAAGGACTTGTGCCATCTTCTGCTGCTTTCCCAGGCTCACTTGCAGGGACCTGGGTCAGAAGTTAAGCAGTGGGACTTGAACCAAGGTTCATATGGGATGCTGGCACCATGGACAGTGGCTTAACATGAGGCATCACAGCAATGTCTCTCAAAGCAGAACTAGCAACCCCCACCTTTTTTTTTTTTTAAAGATTTACATTACTCATTTGAAAGGCAGTTACAGAGAAGAGAGAGAGAGAGAAGAAGGGACAGAAAAAGATCTTAATCTGCTGGTTTACTTTCCAAAAAGTGGCAACTGCTGGGGCTGGACCAGGCTAAAGCCAGTAGCTAAAGTCAGGGGCCTAAGACACAGATCATCTTCTGCTGCTATCCCAGTTGTATTAGCAGGGAGCTGGATTGGAAGTGGAGTGGCTGGGACTAGATCAATACCATATGGAGATGCCAGTTTTGCAGGTGTTAACTTAACCCATTATGCAACAATGCCAGCCCCTATCACCATGAAGTTGACTACTCTCTCTATAAGCATGTAAGTGGAATCATACAGTACTTGTGTGTGTGTGTGTGTGTGTGTGTGTGTGTGAGAGAGAGAGAGAGAGAGAGAGAGAGAGAGAGAGAGAGAGAGAGAGAGAGACTGGCTCATTTTACCTAGGGAAAACATTCTTATGGTTTATTCATATTGTATCGCATGATAGAATTTCATGTAAGTAGTAGGTTAAGCCTCCACCAGTAATGCCTGTGTCCTATATGGGTGCTGGTTCAAGTTCCAGCTGCTTCACTTCCAACCTGCCTCTCTGCTTATGTCTGGGAAAGTAATGCAAGAACCCAAGTCCCTGGGACCCTGCACCCATGTGGGGGGCCAGGATGCAGCTCTCAGCTGTTGGTTTCAATTTGATCCAGAACCAGCCACTGGGGCCAAATCGGGAGTAAGCAAGAGGATGGAAAATTCTTTGTCTCTCCACTCTGTAACTCTGACTTACAAATAAATAAAAATGAATAAATCTTTAGAAAGAAATTTGCTGGGGTTGTGATGTGATGTGGTGAGTTAAGCTTCCACTTGAGATGCCTGCAGCCAGTATGACCATTGGTTTGAATCCTGGCTGCTCTGTGTTTGATCAAGCTCTTTGCCAATGTGCTTGGGAAAGTAGTGAAGAATTGCCCAAATGCTCAGGCCCTTTAATTAACAAAGGAGATGATAATCAAGCTCCTGGCTTCAGCCTGGCCCTGTTCTGGTTGTTGAGGTCATCTGGGAAATGAGCCAGTGGATGGAAGATAGACCTTTCTCCCTCTCTCTGCAACTCTATTTTTTCAAATAAAATCCTTAAATCTTTTTATTAAAAGATGATAATGCCTGTAAATTTTTTAAAAATGTTAACCATTGCACCTAAAATTCACCTCAACACTTATTTCTCAAAGAAAATGTTGAGCGTCAGACAACATAGTCAAATGTCCTATTTCCACTACAAGGTCAAAACAATATTATTTCTTCAGTAACATATAAGTTTGAAGAAACATGAATGGGAAGAAATACCAGTCCCACCTTAAGGAAGATGAGGGAAAATGGGTAATGAAAGCTGAGGGTTAATCAGCCGTCAGAAAAAAATGCACTCACCCTGCAGAGCGTATTTCTGGTGGTAAATCTCATAGGCTTTTCGGTGGGCCTCGGTGACAAGCTGGAGGCGTGCAGCTCTGGATTCCTCGTGAGGAAGCTCCCTCACCACGGCCTCCAAGTCACTGAAGGTGAACCAGATCCCCACCATGTCCCCAAAGGCACGGAAGGCAAAGGCCGCATACTCAGCAAACAGGTCAGCAAAGCCATCCCTTCTCGGCCCCAGGCTGGCAGGGAGGGTCCCCTGGTGCAGGATGACCATGGGCTCAAGCTGCGCTGCCCTGAGGGTCTCCAGGAGCTGCCGGTAGCACCGCACCACCTTCTCATCAGGCTCCCTGGAGCTCCCTGCTGGCAGCAGCTGAGCCCATGACAGAAACACCTTATAATGGCTGACCTCACTGGCACCAAGACTGCTGAAATACTCTGGCAGGGAAGCGGGCAGTGGCTGGCAACAGACAACAATGTCCTCGTGCCCTGCTGCAGACCCAGAACTCTGCTTTCCCGGTGGACAGTTCAGGCTGGGCAGCAGGTCAGTGGTTAGAGGACCAGCAGCTGAGATGAAACTGCTGTCAGATCCCCAGTCTGACCCCTGGCAGGACAAACTGAGGAGCACGGTAAAGACCGCACTCCAAAACATCTCCATTTCCAAGGAGCTGTCAGAAGGCTTGTGGAAGGACCCCTGACTTTATAGCTGCAGCTAGTGTTGTAAAATACTAATATTTAACTGGGTCATCTAGGATAAAGAAATCAGTACTTGGTTCACCAAAGTAACATATAGAACTATTAAAGGGCTATAAAAGATAACACAGAAAGTTCAAACTTTACACACAAGCCTTATATATGACATTAAAATTTGTTGGCATAATAGATAATGAATTTCTTGTTAAACTGCTTTTCTCCTTCAAAAAATGGTCCATAACACATTTTCTAAAATATTCCAACACTACAGAAACATTTTTCAAAAATTTGCAAATTCTTCTTTGCCCACTGCCCTTGCCTCTGTAAGATAAGCACCTGCAACGATGGTCTTCCTTCCAGTTTTCTTTCTCTGTGTGGCTTAATGATTACTTCGGAATCAGAATGTCGGAGTTTAAACATCACCTAGTAAAAGCTACCTCTCTGTGCCTACAACCTCACTCACAGAAAAGATAATTGGGGCAGGTGTTGTAGTACCATAGGATGAACCATTACTTGGGATGTCTGCACCACATCGCTGTCAGTTGTATCTCAGCTCTTGCCTTGTCAATCCAGATTCCTGATGATGGGTCCAGGAAAGCAGTGGATGGTGGTTCAAGTAAGTAAGTACCACTCCCAAAGGTGAGGAACCAGAATGGAGGCATCTGGGAAATGTACCAGCAGGCAATGAGACGCCTTATGTTTTTCCCTTTTTCTCTGTCATTCTGCCTTTAAAATAAATCTTTCTGAGAGAGAGAGAGAGAGAGAGAGAGAGAGAGTGAGTGTTGGGCTGAAGTTGTGGTTGCCAGGGGCAACACCCAGAGCTGTGGGAGCCTAGAGGGGCAGAGCGGGGCTGCCTGGAGCCAGGGGAGTGATTGCAGCGAGCCAGCTGGTTCTTATGAACCCTGACTGCAAGGAAGGCGCTGCCACTCACAGATGATGACTGTCCCAGACCTTTCATCTCCATGGATCTCCTCTAGGCTATTTGGCAGCCCAGTATCAGTGAGGAGATCCAGATGGCCTTCAACACATACATGAAGTTCTTGCAGAAGGCAGCACTGACTTGGGAGACAACACTGGGGAAGAGGTGCATGTGGAACAGCTGATCCAGGAGCCCTGTTGTTGCTGCTGAGAGCAGGATAAAGCATTGTTTTCAGATGGAGAAAGGTAATACCCAGATTGACCCATAAACTTGCAGAAATAAAGCAGGGCTAGCAGGCAGAGAAGGAATGTGCCCATGGAGGAAGTCTCATTCTCCCAAAGAGGAAAGAACAGCCACCTAGACACATCCTGTCCAGTGACTAGGCAGCTGATGACATGGTGTGGAAGCCAAAATCCTGTGATGCTATTCTCTGGAAAGGCTTCAAATGGGACCCAGCCAAGCTGAATGAAGCTATCACTTTTGAATTGGGATCTCAAACTAACAAGATCCTGGGGATCAGGGAAACCAGAGGGCAAACCTATCTACATCAAGCACCTGTATCTCTTTAAGTATACAGCTGACCCTCAGATAAGCACTGGTTGGCTAAGCAGCATCACATACGGACAACAGGAGGGAAGATGGCCTACCTTCTCTTTGAAGTGGACATCTGAGACCCTGCTTGTCAGTGATGATTACAGAAAAATGCCTGGACCTAAAGTTGGAGGAGCTAAAATCGTTAGTTCTATCCTGGGTGGTTGAGAAGATGTGAATGTACATGGAACCATACAGACAGAAATGAGCATCATGATATCAAAGGTCCCGTGCAGAATCAAGGCCTAGTGTCCTGGCTACTCTAGGCAGCCCAGCTCCAAGGCCCTCTTCCCTATATGACAGGCCATCAACTGATGCATCTCAGCAGCATCAAGTGCAGGATAGTTCATAGTAATTCACTGCAGAGCACCCCTAGACTGGAATGTGGCTCTACATTGGAAAGCTATTAGTATAAGTCAACAAAATACAACAAACACACACACAAGAAAATGAGTAATTAATGACAGGAAATTAAATGGGTCATTTTCCTAGCACATTTAAACAATGTAATTCAGGAATAATCATTACTGACATACAGATGCAAGCTTATAATATTTAATTTCTATAACATAAATTAACTCATACAGGATCACCTTATATATACATCCCTCAACTTTCTTTTTCCTACTCAATAGCTCTTGGAGCTTTGCATATATCATGGCATATAATTACACAGCCTTCCACAAGGATTGCCCATATTAAACAACAGTTCCTTGTAAGTTTTGAGTTCTAATGTATGGCAAACAATGCTGCAAATGAATGTTCTTATGTATATCTTTCTTTGTCCACTTATCCACTGTTTAAAAGATTCTTGAAAATTGCAAACTTAACATGGCATGCCCATTTACATTTTTATCAAAAATATAAATTTTTTTTGGGCCTGGCACCGTGGCCTAGTGGCTAAAGTCCGCACCTTGAACATGCCGGGATCCCATATGGGCACAGGTTCTAATCTTGGCAGCCCCACTTCCCATCCAGCTCCCTGCTTTTGGCCTGGGAAAGCAGTCAAAGATGGACCAAAGCCTTGGGATCCTGCGCCCATGTGGGAGACCTGGAGGAATTTCCTGGCTCCTGGCTTTGGATCAGCGCAGTCACTTGGGGAGTGAATCATTGGATGGAAGCTATTTCTCTCTGTCTCTCCTCCTCTCTATATATCTGCCTTTCCAATAAAAATAAATAAATCTTAAAAAAAAATAGAACTTGAAAAATTCAATTAAAATTTTTTTAATTTTAAAAAGTTTTAAAAATTTTAATGTAAATAGTTTTTGCAAGGCAAAAAAATTTCCAAAGTAGGCTCAGATCTTACCTACAGTGAGAAGCATGTCTCAATCTCTCAGCCTGGTTAAGTTACAAATTTCCTGTTGTGGTGAAGGTTGGGGGCTGGCACAATGATTCAATGGGCTGATCCTTCTCCTTCAGGGGTTGGGATCTCATGTGGGCACCAGTTCATGTCTCAGCTGCTCCACTACCATTCAGCTCCCTGCTTGCGGCCTGGGAGGACAGAGGAGGATGGTTCAAGACCTTGGGATCTTGTGCTTTAAAATAAAGATTTACTTATTTTTGTTGGAAAGGCATATCCACAGAGAGGAGAGACAAAATGATCCTCCATCTGCTGGTCTACTCCCCAAGAGGTCACAACAGCCAGAGCTGAGCCAATCCAAAGTCAGGAGCCAGGAGTTTCTTCTGGGTTTCCCATACGGGTACAGGGTCCCAAAGCTTTGGGCCATCCTCTACTGCTTTCCTAGGCCATTAGCAGGGAGCTAGATGGGGAGTGGAGCAGCCAGGGCATGAATTGGTGCTCGTATGGGATTCTGGTGCTTGCAAGGTGAGGACATTAGTCACTAGGCTATTGTGCCGGACCCAAAATAAATAAATCTTTAAAATTTTTTTCCTGACTTTTTTTTTTAAACTTACCCTACACTGATAACCTAGAAGTAAAGCTGTTTTCATTAAATTTTGTTAAATGGCCATTTGTTTTCCTTCTAAGGTCTGTGTTTATATAATTTCTTAATTTTTATTTTAGCTTACTACTAATACAAAAACATTCAACAGAGTTTGGATATAACATATTAAAACTTGATACAGAAAATTTTCTCCATCTTTTTGAGTTGGTTGATGTCTTTCAAGATACAAGACCTGGTTTAAAGCTCCATGTCAAACCTATTTAAGTATTTCTATGTTTTCGTTTTCAGTCTTAGCACTTCACCACTGCGACTTCTGTGCATGTTGTGTGGCAGGTCAATTTTTAACATGCTGTTGAATTCACCACTCTTCCCCCACTATTTGGAATGCTACCTTATCAGTAATGGAAAATATATATGTAGATGTTTCTGGACTTTGATTAATTTATCTATTCCTGTACCAGTACCATACAATCTTAATTGCTATAGTGCTGTAAGTACTTTTGGTTTTCTGATAGGACAAGGCCTTTCCTATCTTGTTTTTCCCCTGAATTGTCTTGGTTATATTTGTGTATTTTCTTTTCATGTGACCTGGATGTATTTCCATCTCAGAACATCTAGTTCTACTTTGGTCTTATATCTATCCCACAGTTTAGCTATGCCAACATTTATGTAATACTTTCACTATGGATAGACATCTGTTGGGATTTGACTAGTATTTACAGACCAGTTGACAACCTAAAATATTCAAACTTTCCCATTCTGGAACATTGCATCTATTTCCTTATCTGAACCATTTACCTAATTGTCTTCATAAAGATCTCATACATGTTAGTGTAGGCAGACAGGCAGATAGGAGTGGAGCAAGATGTCCTGGGAAGTCTCCAGGACTTTCTTTATCATAACAACTCAGAATCTACAGGGCTGGAAAATCACCATACTGCCATCCATATAGAGACCCTAATTAATTCTAGGTTCATAAAAATATTAGCATTGTGGTTTCAGCTGCCACATGAAAACAGAATTGCCATGACACATCTGAAAGGACCTCACTTGGAAAGAAAATAGATGGTACATCTGTTCCAGCAAAGCCTCATCTATCCCCAAACCTCTTCTCTATCCCATGAATATTCTTGCCCCATGATTAAAGTGAAAATAATGATATTAAAAACCCTCACACCCTCTGGGCAAATGTTCCAGCTCAAGTCTACCTGCTTGTCTACTCTGGAGTGTGTGCCTCCATTTACAATAAACTACTTGGTTGCTCATTTTATTCAAACCTGTCCAGCCCCAGACTTTTTTCTTGAGACAGCGTCAAGGACCTGGATATATCCTCTGGGGACACATTCCTGACAAGTATGTGTGGAGAAGGTGGGGTTGGCATCCCGTATCACAGCACAGGTTCAACCCTTGGATGCTCCACTTTTAATCCTAACAATGTATCTGGGAAAGCAGTGGGAGATGGCCTAAGTACTGAGGTCCCCACTATGCATATTAAAGACCCAGATGGAGTTCTGGCCTTCTGGCTTTGACTTGGACCAGCTCTGACCCCCGTGGCCACTTGGAGAGTGAACCAGCAGATGGAAGATTTCGCTGTCTCTCCCTATCACTGTGTTTTTCATATAAATAAAATGTATCTTTAAATGTGTGTGGAAATGTAAATATATACATTCAAACGTGCAAAATGGACTTTATTTGCCATAACAACCTCACCTTGCTCTGAAAGTGTCATTGACGTAAATGACAGGACAGGGGAGAAGATGACAAATTCACCAGAAATGCGGATATTTTTTCTGGGCTTAAAATTTTCCTTTGGGTAAATACTTGGTTGATGAGAAGTTTAAGTTCCAGTTGTGTTTTTTCAGGATCTTCCAATACCATTTTTCTTATAAAGTTGCAATCAGAGAAGGGAGAGGCTCATCCAAATAGGATATGGTTTCTTGCTTGTCTTTGGAATTTTCACTAGAATGCTTGTGGCTTATGCGAGCACCCTGTAGGAGACTGAGATCCTGCATCTCCAGGTTCCTTTGTTCATTGTCAAGGCCTTTCTCAGCCTCTATAATCAGGAACAGACCCGGCTGGAGCATGTGCACTGTAAGTATTATCCAACTTCTCCATCCGTTTTCAGTCTCCCTTGCTCTTCTGTTTTTCTGTCTTTGAAGTCTGAAGTTGCTGTTTGTAACTCATAGTGGAGGCATATGTTCCCTAACTGGCCCTGCAGGCCCCAGGAAGGCCTCACCTGTTAAAGGTTGCTACAGTTAGAACTGCTGCCGAGTCTTGGGAATTGCTAGTCTCAGCAACTGTTGGTATAGTAAACAGTAGTATTTCCACTGGAAGAAAGTCATAAAATGTAGGGATAGCTTGTGATACAGAAAATTACACATTTTTTTCCTTTAAAAAGTGAAAGCAATTTGAAAACAACTTTTAGAAATTTCTTTTAGGGCATATAAAAAAGTTATTCAAGTATAATGAATCCAAGTGTAATTCAGCTAAAGGAATATCAAGCATCACCCCTCTTTGGTAAGGTGATAGAATTAGTGGCTGGAATGCACTGGCCCCTGTTGCGCAGTTTTAACAAAGCATATGCATAATTTATTATCCCCACCACATTACCAGCAATGGAAGCAAAGCTTTCTCACTCATCTTTTATCTCATTCAAGTGCCAATAAAAAATTAGGTAGGTCAAATAAATCTAAACAGGCTAGTGTGAAAGAGGTTCATCATGAGCGCAACACCATTTAGCAAAGAATTTTAAACAAACAACAACAGAAATTTTTAGCTAAAAAAATCATTTGGGATAAAAATTGTGTTTGGAATCAGAATAATAGTCATTACTGGGGAAGAGGGCTAAGCCTGGAAAGGGGCACCAGGAACTTTCTGAGATGATGGAAACATTTTGTATCTTGTGTTGACTGGTAACAAGAGATGCTCATATATATGACAGTATTTGTATAAATAATGATGTATTTTACTAAATCATAATACATTATACATACAGAATTACACACATACATACATACATATACATATATATCACAGCTTTATTCTAGCAATGTTTATAGAAAATGCACAGAACACTGTGCAGTTTGAAATTCACTCTTCCTGGGGTAGTACAATGGCTCAATTGGCTAATCCTCAGCCTGCAAGTATTGGCATCCCATATGAGTGCCAATTCATGTCCCAGCAGCTCCACTTCCCATCCAGCTCCCTGTTTGTGCCCTAGGAAGCACCCTTGGAGGATGGCCCAAAGCCAGTGGGGAGGATGGCCTACCTGAATGGGAGATATGGAGAAGCTCCTGAATTCAGATGGGCCCAGCTCTGGCCTTTGAGGCCATTTGGGGAATAAACCAGCAGATGGAAGATCTTTTTCTCAGTTTCTCCTTCTCTGTAATCTGCCTTTCTGATAAAAATAAATAAATCTAAAACAAAAAAAATGTGACCTTGGGCCTGGCACGGAATAGCCTAGCAGCCTAAGTCCTTGCCTTGCACATGCGGGAATCCTATGTGGGTGCTTGTTCTAATCCTGATGGTCCCCCTGCTCCTTTCTTGTGGCATGGGAAAGCAGTCAAAGATGGCCCAAAGCCTTGGGATCCTGCACCCACATGGAAGACCTGGAAGAAGCTCCTGGCTCCTGGCTTTGTGTTGGCTCAATTCTGGCCATTGTGGTCACTTAGGGAGTGAATCAGCAGATAGAATAACTTCCTCTGTGTCTGTCCTTCTCTCTGTATATCTGATTTTCCAATAAAAATAAATAAATCTAAAAAAATTTTTGATCTTCCCAGATTTTGTTTTAATCATCTGTATCTCAGAATTTAAACAAATTAGATGTCTTCTGCATGGGCTGTGTCAGAAGATACTTTGCATATTTTCTGCATTGCATCAGCATCTTACAAAAAATGTGAAATAAAAGGATTATTCTACACTGAAATGTTTACATATGTCTGAAAACACAAGGTGGTACTCACTGTTGAAGGTCTTCCCGTCTGTCCTGGTTTTGTCTCTGCCATCTGCCATCAGTGTTTTCTGGGTGAGAAGCAAATATAACAGTTATAAATAATATTTTCAAAAACTGAATAGTTAAGCTCTTGTTCCTGTTGTTCCAGAACACTATCAGATTCATTCTAACAACCAGAGTGATTGTTTAATAAAAAAACAAAAACCAAAAAAACAAAACACAACCACAGGAAAGAAATCTCATGCTAGAAAGCCATCTCATTTTGACACTTTTGCCTCATATCTTACTGGATCATCTTTGTTTCCTGGCATTTTTCCCCTCCAATCTCTTTCCTCAAGTTGCTGTTATAAATTAATCTGCTGAGTGTGGATGCCGCTGTACCCATTAAAGCAGTTCTGGAGTTTGAAGTAGCTAAAGCAGCTATAGAACAGAAAACTTTCACAGTTACAGAAAACATGATTGATAGAGGATTGTGCTTTTCAATGGTTTCTTTTTAAAGAGGTTTAAATTATGCAGAAAAAATTCCAGTGATTGTGTAGATATTGGTTCCTACACTATCCTAAGGAAAACTTATGAGAGTTTTTCAAGTAGACAAGCAAAAATTGGGATCTTAAAGTATTAATATATTATATAATGTGTAATATATAATAATATAAAGTGTTAATATATACCATTGAGTATCAAAGTTCTAAAAGTAGAACTCATTTCCTGCAACAAATATAGGCAAAATACTATTGTTTTTTTTAAATGAAGAAAAACTTTGCTTATGGTTTGTGTACTTGGATTGGAGTAAATCTGAATGATATTAAACCTGCAGTAAAGCTGGTGCTTGCCAGTACTTAGCTTCTGGTTGAAATTTGTAAAAATGGAAACCTAAATAAAGCACATAAACAAAATAAAAAACTTAGCAAGATTTAAACTGATTTAAAAAGTAACTACAAGTTATTTTCATATAATCTATTAATTTTCATTCTGCTTCAACATACATACTATGCTTTACACCAGTACCTAAGGGTAAGTACCTAGGGTTTAAACTCTCTTACAAAGATAGCTCTTGTTATCAGCCAGGGAATAGACATTATTCAATGCAGCCTTCAATTCTTTTTTTTTTAAGACTTATTTATTTTTATTGCAAAGTCAGATATACAGAAAGGAGGAGAGACAGAGAGGAAGATCTTCCGTCCAATGATTCATTCCCCAAGTGACTGCAATGGCTGGTACTGCGCTGATCTGAAGCCAGGAGCTCTTCCAGCTCTCCCACATGGGCGCAGGATCCCAAGGCTCTGGGCCATCCTCGACTCCTTTCCCAGGCCACAAGCAGGGAGCTGGATGGGAAGCGGGGCCTCTGGGATTAGAACCTGTGCCCATATGGGATCCCGCGCGTTCAAGGCGAGGACATTAGTTGCTAGGCCACGCCGCTGGGCCCAGTCTTCAATTCTTGAATACACATCAGCTATATTCCTGATGATAACATAATCAGTAACCTAATTTAAAATAAAATCACTGATCAGTCATTAGATCACTTGAAATTGTCTCAGTAAATAAGAAATGATTCATTGCTAAAAATGAGCTCTAAAATTCCACTGAAAGAAACAGTAATAGATATGATTTTGAGAAAAGGTTGGTAATAAGTTTGATTTGCCTCATTCTACATCTACATAACTTTAATAACTGAATATATATATAGGTCCTCAGTATATGCATATGTAGAATTATTAATTCATTTTTTTCTTCACAAAACCTTACTAGGTAAGTGTTATGTTTTTAAAATATGCATTTATTTGAAAGGCAGAGTTAGAGAGGGAGAAAAAGTGAGATCTTTAATTCAATGGCTCACTCCTCAAATGGCTGTGATGGCTAGGCTGAAACCAAGAGCTTCCTCTAGGTCTCCCATGTGAGTAGTAGTGGCCCAAGTACTTGGGCCATTTTCTGCTTTCTCAGGTGCGTTAGCAGGGAGTTGGATCAGAAGTAGAGCAGTTGGGATTAAAATGGGTACCAACATGGGATGTTGGCTTTGGAGGCAGTGGCTTAACCTGTTACAATACAATATTAGCCCTATTTTTCATATGAGAAAGTTTAAGTCCAGAAATATTAGGTAATTTTTCCAAGGTCATACTGAATAGTGTAGCTTTAGTGCCTGTGCTCTCAATTACCTGTCTTTGCCTATGCTTACCATTCATTAAGTTGTGTTTTTACAATCATGGTCTTTGGTTGTAACTTATGGTATTATTCTTGGGTTATAAACATGTTATGTTCATGTAGGTATCTGAGGCAAACTGGGAATTGAAGTTTTAAATTCCATTTTCCAAGTTCATCAACATGTTGTTATGTTTCTTTTGTTGTTAATTTATTAGTTATTAACGGCTTCAATGTAGTTTGTAGATACATTTTTTTGTTAGTGGAGAATTCTTTAATTTACTTTTTTTAAAGATTTATTTATTTTTAGTACAAAGTCAGATATACAGAGAGGAGGAGAGACAGAGAGGAAGATCCTCCGTTCGATGATTCACTCCCCAAGTGACGCAATGGCTGTGCTGTGCCAATCCGGAGCCAGGAGCCAGGAACTTCCTCCAGGTCTCCCACATGCGTGCAGGATCCCAAGGCTTTGGATCATCCTCGACTGCCCTCCCAGGCCACAAGGAGGGAGCTGATGGGAAGTGGAGCTGCCGGGATTAGAACCTGTGCCCATATGGGAATCCTGGCACATTCAAGGCGAGGACTTCAGCTGCTAGGCCATGCCGCAGGGCCCGAGAATTTTACGTTTTTCCAACTTTCATCCAAACACACTCCTTTCTGAAAAAAACATAAAGGCATGCACATTGATAGCATTCTAATAAAGAAAAACTAAGTAACAACTAATCTGCAAATCGACATAAGACACTAAGAACCTTAAATGGTATTATGAAAAACATTTCTAGGTAGGCATACAGCTCTCAATTTTAGAAAATAATTCAAGTCAAAATTAACACAGATTAAAGGAAAGCTTCTCATTTTCCAGACTTCAACTACTATACTTTATAGATCTTTTGTGAGAAGAACGTAAGTACAAGCCTAAGAAACATGGCATTCACGTGCTCTACAGGTCATGTTTCCTGTCAAAATTAGTTGTAACTCATACAATTCCAATGGTTCTTTTAAAATTTAGATTTAGAATACATCCACGACACTAAGAAGTTCTAAAACTTCTTATTTTCTTGTAGAAAACAAGTTCTAAATTTAGGACTCTTTTAAAAATGTATTTAAACTAAGACATGTGATCAAACTAAACTTCACTTTACAAGAAACAGAAAATTATAATTCGGCATTCAGAGCTCTTCATGAATTTCACCCCGTTTCCATGCATAATTAGGCCAATTCTATCCCTGGGAATACACATATATGGGTGTGTACAAACATAACAACAGAAGATGGAAACCAATTCACACCACATGACTCTTCAATTGTTTGCTTCAAATAGCTTATTCTTTGGTTCTGAATAAGCAGTATAGCAAAGTCAGAAAAAAATTTCCCTTTTTAAAAATTTTAATATGATTTAATTGGTGAGATTCATCTGGGCCACTGGTATTATTTTTTTTTGTTTTTATTTTTTATTTATTTTTTACTTCTTTTTATTCATTGATTACATTGTATTATGTGATACAGTTTTGTTGGAACTGGGAATCACCCCACCCCTCCCCTCGCCCTCCCCCCATGTGGAATAGTCCACCTTGTTGCATATCCACTGATCAAGTACAGTTGAGATTCCCTCTTTGCAAGCATAAACTAAACATAGAGTCCAACATCTTATAGTCCAATCTAGTTCCTCAGCTTCCTGGGGAGACCCTGACCGGTCCGAGGGCAGAACCATCAGATTATCAACCTGATCAATTAAAGGCTCCAACATACCCTCAGCAACAATTAACTTCATTGTGTAACTACTAGTTATAGTATTGAGTAACCAATATGTTAAAACAATCGCGATTTCTTAACCATCTTCTGTGATCACCTCATTGTCAATTCAGTTTTAGTTTATACACAACATATAACATAATATACATAAAATAACATGTTTTACATAACATCATGTCCTCTTAAATTAACGCAAACATGTGGTATCTGACCTTTTGGGATTGGCTCATTTCCCTTAGCATTATGGTTTCCAGTTTGGCCCATTTGGATAGAGACCCCCGCAGTGTGCAACACTGGTATTATTTTGTAACAAAATCAGCTAGCAGTGAGCAGCAATGTTATCTAAAAGGACCAGCAGGCCACCAAGTTCAAAGGGTAATATAAGAATAGAGCAGCTCACACGTAATGCGTCATCTTCCATGGACATAACATTCTACGCCTGTGAACTATATGTGGTTCCTGCAACACTGCTCCTGTCCTCAGGTGGTACATTTAACCGAGCTCCGTTCAAAGTAATGGGAAATGCCAAGTTTATTCATGAAATCTATCTGTCAGAGGCATGAAGAAGGTGTATATTTCTTGACACAAGACAAACCTCCAATGCCTCTGCAGTAGCTGGGGAAGCGTTCAGAGTTTACCTTGTACCAAGGCCCACTGGCTGGGTCTGCGGTTCCTCTGAGTCCACTGGGCCAGTCCTGCGCAGCACCACTCCGGGAATCCACCGGACAAGGACTAGAGCACAAGGGGAAGTTTACCATGGTAACGCAGCACTCACTTTGGATTACAGATTCTGTTTAGGCTTTAATAACAACCAACAGGAAGCCAAGGAGGCTTCCATATATCCATGTGTTGACATACAGCTTCCTTCTAGTGTCGCTCATAAACATGCCAACAGTCAGACCATTCAAGATCAATACTGACAGTAAAGTCTTCTTGAGACTTGAGACTTGAACACTTCTTTTTTTTAAAAGATTTATTTATTTTATTACACAGTCAGATATACAGAGAGGAGGAGAGACAGAGAGGAAGATCTTCAGTCCGATGATTCACTCCCCAAGTGAGCCACAACGGGCCAGTGTGCGCCGATCCAAAGCTGGGAACCAGGAACCTCTTCCAGGTCTCCCACGCGGGTGCAGTGTCCCAATGCATTGGGCCATCCTCAACTGCTTTCCCAGGCCACAAGCAGGGAGCTGGATGGGAAGTGGAGCTGCTGGGATTAGAACCGGCGCCCATATGGGATCCCGGTGCGCTCAAGGTGAGGACTTTAGCTGCTAGGCCACGGTGCTGGGCCCAAGAAACTTGAACACTTCTTGAGACTTGAACACTTTTCCCAGGAAATCTCTCTTCTTTCAAGATCTGGTGAATCATAAATTCTAAAATCAACTTATCTTCGATCTCTAAATGTTCCTGGAGCCACCTTTTCATATAAGCCTCTTCTTCTGGGACATCTTTTTTGTCTATACGATCTATGTGTGCATGAATTGTTGGACATTCCTTGCAGAGAAATTCAGTCAAGGAGGGTGATTCTTTCTCCTGCCCTAATCAGTCTTCCTCTTAAAAACGACTGTAACATCATAAAGTGCCGCTAAGTAATTATTTGGGGAATCAAAAGTGGTATGAGTTGGCTTTATTCTTGTTGTTAGCACATGTTTTAATACTGGGAGACCTTGCTGAGCAGCAAAGCTTGACTAGCTAAAAGGACTTCACTTTGTTCTGGATTATATCTTCTTCCCTTTCGAAAAATCACAAGATACATTGGAGTTCCTGCATCCACATGGCTCTGCAGCTTGCTTCTCATCTCTTCTTCACTGAATTTGGCACTTTTCTTTACATAGGTTCCTCCATGCTGAAACAAGTAGGACCCATACAATGGAAGTCATTTCAGCCCATCTTTCAGCATATACCACACACATGTCCAAGAGCATTCTGCCTGATGGCGAACATATCAGCAATGATCCAGTCAACTGTGCTTCGATGATTTGAGATATATATATATATATATATATATATATATAAATCTCCATATGGGATTATCTGTACCCCGGTGTAGTTTTTGAAGCAGAGCACCATGCTCTGGTAGACGCAGTAGAGCCGGTCGTCCATCCACAGGTAGAAGCGTGAGGGTAGGAAGGCAGACATCAGCCGCAGGAACTCCCTGGCCAGCACGTAGGTGGACGCCGTGCCCAACAGCATGATGTCCAGCAACAACAAGTACGAATGGAGCACCAGCAACAGCAGCATGTCCTGGAGACCCACGGTTCTGCCTGCTCTCCCGAGCCCTCCGCCGGCCCCCTCCTCCACCCCGAGCTGCCTCAGCGTGCTCCCGGCAGTCAGGTAAGGGGACACCGCTGCCGCAGCCCACCAGGGCTGGCTCCTTAGCATCACCTCAACAACCCGTGACCCTGGCTGTAGATACAATTCTAAAAATATGATATTACCTTTCGACTTCCTCTTTCTCCCACACTCCCTCCCAATCCCCTCATTAATATTTTAGTTTTGAGATAATATACTTAAAATTTACATTATAATAAAGGCTTAATACTGAATGAAATAAGTTTATTAAGTAT
This sequence comes from Ochotona princeps, assembly GCF_030435755.1. Classification (NCBI taxonomy): domain Eukaryota; kingdom Metazoa; phylum Chordata; class Mammalia; order Lagomorpha; family Ochotonidae; genus Ochotona; species Ochotona princeps. The sequence goes on from NC_080836.1 coordinate 20,582,745, forward strand.
AAAGCAAAAAGACCCTAGCTTAATGAGAACCAGGACTGGGACAGGTATGGTTAGACAGAGAGTGGCACCCACATGTGTGGGCTGGATAGTGGGGCTGGTTAGGTTGAACTAGGCTTCAATGCCCATTGACATGTATAAGAGCTGAATGGAATGTGGGATAGACAGTACCAGTCTGCTCTACATACTGGCAAACATGGGAACCAGGGCAGGGGGTGGGCCTGGTGGGGGTTATTGCAGGTAACCCTAACTAGGCTGCATATCCTACTGGTTTGTATGGGAGCTGAGTGTGCGGTGGGCAGGATGGGGCTGGACTTCAATACCCATTAGTTTACATAGAAGACAGGGCTGGAGACAGAACTGAGCCAGTAATTGCAACTAACAGTGTGCCTGTAGTCCGATTTGGGTGGCAGACTGTGCTGGACCCTGTATCAGCATATACACATAAGAATCAGGTCTGGTATCACCTCAGATGAAGTTTCTTTGGAAATCTGCCCAACTGAACTGTGTACTTGGAACCCATGGTCTGACCGTGGAATGCATGAGTCAGAGTTGGGCCTCTTTAGTGACTTAGACGGAACAGTGGACAGCATGTCCAGATGCACATGGAGGATATGGCAGTACACTGGAGCCTGCAGAGGACACCTGGTACCAGAACAGAGGATGGAGGACAGAACAAATCAATCAACTACACCAGCAAAGAGTTAGCAGTGAATACCTGGGCAAACAGAGTCTCAAAGGTGGACTATGTCAGCCAGTGGAGCCTGGAGATTTCATCGCAACTGGAGTGGCAAGATCAGCAGCAATACAGAACTGTTGAACTATCAAAACCACTTGAGCAGGACCCTTAGAGCCTGCCTCATATTGGGGACCCAGGTATGGTTGGGAGACTGGGTGTGGCTTCCTCCCTTATCTCTCCCCTCCCCCCAGACATAGGAAGGAAAAAAGAAAATGTCGAAACAATGCTCTCCCCCACTTTCCTCTAGCCCTTGACCCTTTGCACCCTAATCAAATATGTAAAAATTATCAAAAATAAAATTTATACCAAAAAACCAGTTAAAAAATAAGAAGAAAAATAAATAAAAATACCCTAGCTTAGTGGGAATATAGGCAATGGCTATAAAAAAATAACTGAATGGAAAATGACCATTTCATTCATATATATTTTAAAGTGATTAAAGTAATCACTTTACATTTTATTTTTAAATTTTATTTTATTTTAAAATTTTAAAGTGATTAAAGTAATCAGATCATTAAAACTATAGTAATATAAAATTCTTTTTAAAAGAAATTTGTTTTATTTTGATGATATTTGTGCAATTGAGAAGGATGTATGTCCATATGGACCATCAATCAAGGTAGGAAGGGTCAAGGAATGAGGAAAAGTGGATGAGACAATTGTTTCCAATTTTGACTTCTTTCTTCCTGTATCTTGGGGAAGGAGAGAAAGAAGGGGTGCAGGCCATTCCCAGCAGCCCACCTGCATCAGCACCTAGGAATGGGAGACAGCCATCCAATGTCATCCTAGGGTCTCAGATGTGGGGTATGTTCCGAGGGTACTACTTAAGTGGTTTTGATAGTTCTGAGATGCTGATTTTGTTGCTCCAAGGCTGAGCAGATCTGCCCAAGGTCCATTGGCTGACATATTCCACCTTAAAGTCTCCACTTGTCTAGATACTCGCTGTCAAAGCTTGGCCAAGAGCTGTCCAATTTGTTTTACCCTCCATGGTACTAGACGTCCTCTGCAGGCCTCAATGATCTGTTGTGTCTCCCATGTACATCTGGGCATGCTATCCACAATACAGGCTTCAGCAACTGAGGAGGCCCAGTTCTGACAGATGTGCTATATGGTCAGACAACAGATCCTGTAATTTTCTCCATGGTTGGAGTTTTAAACTTAGTAGTCTAGTTGGTAGGGTCCCCAAAGAAAGCTCCTCTGAGGTGACCCCAGACCTGACTCTTATGTGTGCCAGCCAGTAAAGGGTTTGGCTCAGTCTGTCACCCACATCAGCCTACACACACACTGGTCACTTGCAGTCACACTGCAGTCACCTGGTCAGTTCTGTCTCCAGTCCCATCTCATACACAAATCAATGGATACTGAGGTCCAGTCTAACTCTGCCCACCACACACTTAGCCCTCACACATACCAGCAGGAACTGCAGTCTAGTTGGAGCAACCCACAGTAACCTCCACCAGGCCCACTCCCAACCCCAGTGCCTGCATATGTTGGTGTGTGCAGTAGACTAGTCCTGTCTGTCCTGTCTGGCTTTCCTAACATCAATGGGTGTTGCAGTCTAGCTCAATCTGACTAACACCACTATCACGCTTAAACTTATGCTGGCAGGGGCTACCTTCTGTCCAGCCAGTCCCACCCCAAGCACTGATCTCATGCTAACTGGTGGGAGCTGCAGCCCATTAAAGGGGTGCCCAGTTTCCCTACTAGGCCCACTCCAAGCCCCAGATCTTGCATTTTTCAGGTGGTACTGTGGTCTAGCCTGACCAGGCTTGCCCCCATTCCAAGCACTTGCCAGCTGATGCTGTGGCAAAGCCTGAGCAGCCTGCACTTACTCTGGCTTATGCATGCACCAGTGGATACAGTCATTTAGCCCAACCTAGCTCTCCCCCTAACCTAACTCACATGGAATCCAATGGTTTTTTTTTTTAAGATTTATTTATTATTTTTATTGGAAAGGCAAATATACAGAGAGGAGGAGAGACAGAGAGGAAGATCTTCCATCGATGGTTCACTCCCCAAGCGGCCGCAACAGCTGGAGCTGAGTCAATCCGAAGCCTAGCCCAGTGCTGGAGCCTAGTCCAGTCTGGCACACCCTAGATCCAGTCCACACCCATGCTGAGGGACATTGCAGTTATGTTCTGCTCAGTTCACCACCACATTCTGACTCTTGCATTCACCAGTGGGAACTGCAGTCAAGCTGAGGCATCCCCTTCACTCCTCAAGCAAGCCTGTTCCCAGCCACATATCATGCGCCAGTGGTTGCTCTGACCCACCCTACCATAGCCCAACCCCCATCTTGGTCTTTGCCATCAAATGCTGCAGCCTGGTTTGGCCCAGCCCACCTCTAGTCCCAACTCTCACTGGTGGGTGTTAAAGCCTAGCTCTGTCCAGCCTGCCCCATCCTTTGCTTTCATACAAACAGGTAGGTGTGATAGCCTAGCCGCCCAACATGGCCAATACTCTATCCTGGCTCCCATGCATGCCACTGTGCCAGTGTTTGACCTGGCCCTGTCCAGTTCATTCTTCCGCATCCCATCCCCCCGCTCCCCTCCAAAACCATCCCACATTCTTGCCTGGCCTGACCAACACCCAGCCCTAACCCATGTGCTCACCAGCAGGAGCTACGGCTCACCAGGGAAGTTCACCAAGTTCCCCCAACAGGCCCATTCCTAGATCCAGATTGCTCTGGCCTACTGGTCAATCCACAGTCTCCAGAGCTGCAAGCACAAGGTTTCCCAGCTCAGCCTCTGTCGGGGTGGCATGCAGCCCTGCCTACCCACCTGGGACCCCAGATCCAATCTTCCAGCACATGTGCTGGCCTGAGATCCTATCCCTCTGCCAACTGGGATCCAAGCATGTTACTAATGAGTCCCCAAGCTCAGTCTACCAGCACAGCATGCCAGCATGCCAGCCTGGGACCCTAGCACCCGCCCCTATCCTCCCTCCCACTTGCCTGGGACTCAAACATATGCAGAAGTTCCCATGTCTGCTCCATTCCACTGGCTCCAAGTGTGAGTCCCAAGGCCCCTGGAGGCTGATTTCAGCATGCAGGACCCCAGCGAAAGGAAGGAACCCGTACCATGCTATTTTAATTTCTATACCTTTGTAGTATGCTTTGAAGTCAGGTATTGTGGTACCTCCAGCTGCCAAACTACATCAGTACCTGGGAATGGGGGATGTGCACTTGATGTTATCATTAGGTTCCCCAATATGGAGAAGAGTGTTCTGAGGTTATTGTCTGAATAGTTTTGAGACTTCTGAGACATTGTTGGTTTCACTGCTCTAAGTCTGAGAAAATCCTTCTGAGGTCCATTGGCTGACAGAGTCCACCTTAGCCAGGAGAGTTATCCAACCTGTTCTGCTCTCCATCTTCTTACAAGGCACTTGACATCCTCTGCAGGCCCAAATGAATTTGCCATCATGTTCCCCAAATGCACCTGGGTATGTTGTCCACTGACAGGCATCAACAATTAAGGAAGCCCAGTCTCGAAACATTCATTGCAAGGCTGGACCACAAATCCTGATTCTCCCTATGGCCAATTTTGTGCGCAGTGGTCCAGCTGGGGATCCCCCCAGGAAGCCTCACCTACGGTGCCAGTACTACTGAAAGTAGTGAAAGTAGATGCACTTTTCTTGTTCCAGAGGAGAAATGCTTTCAGTTTTTCTCCATTCAGGATGATATTGGCTGTTCATTTATCATATAAAGGTCCTTATAATTTTGTGATATGTTCCTTCTATACTTAATTTATAGAGAATTTTATCATGAATGGGTGTTGAATCTTATCAAATGTGTTCTCAGCATCTACTGAGATAAACATATGGTTTTTATTTTATTGATGTAATTTATATTTATTGATTCACAAATGTTGACCTCCCTTACACTTTTAGGATAAATCCTACTTGATCATGATGAATGATCTTTTTGATATGATCTTGGATTCAAATTGCAAACATTTTTTGAGGATCTGCATCTATCCTCATTAAGTATACAGGTCTGTAGTTTTCTCTTTGCGTAATGTCTTTGTTTTTAGTAACAGAGTAATGCTCACCTCATAGAAGGAGTTTGGCAGAGTTCCATCCTGTTCAAAATTTTGGAATAGTTTTGAAAATGTTGGAGTTACTTCCTTTTTGAATATTTTGTAAAATTCAGTAGTGAAGTCATTAGGTCCTGGACTTTTACTTAATGGAAGACTTTTCATTACAATTTCAGTCTCAAGGCTTGTTACGGGTCTGATTAGATTGCCTGCATCTTATTGATCTATTATTGGTAGATTATAGATATTAATAACATACTTTACTTATCAGTTTCTGAAAGGTTTTCCACCAGTTTATTGGCATATAGTTCTTCATAGCAGTTTCTTAAGCTCTTTAGTATTTCATTGTTATCACTTATAATGTCTCTTTAAGTCTAATTCTGTTAATTTATTTGAGTTTGTTTTAGTATGGCTAGAGGCTTATCTATTTTGTTCATCTTTAAAAATTTAGTTTTCATTTTCTTGATCTTTGGTAATTTTTTTCCTTTCAACTTCATTTATTTCTGTTCTGATCCTTATTACTTCTTGCCTCCTGCATATTTTTCAATTTGGTTGTTCTTATTTTTCTACGTCTGTGAGGTGCATGATAAGATTTTTTTAAGATATTCCTCTTTTTTTAATGTAAGCATGCAGTGCTATAAACTTCCCTCTTAATACTACTTTTTCTGTATCCCAGAAGGTTTTTATAAAAAAAGATTTATTCATTTTTATTGCAAGGACAGATTTACAGAAAGAAGGAGATCTTCCATCTGCCAGTTCACTCCCCAAATGGCTGTAGTGGCTAGAGCTGAGCCAACCTGAAGCTAGCAGCCAAGGAGCTTCCTCCAGGTCTCCCACATGGCTGCAGGGTTCCAAGGCTTTTGGTCGTTCTCAACTGCTTTCCCAGGCCACAAGCAAGGAGCTGGATGGGAAGTGGAGCAGTCAAGACTCAAACTGGTGCCCATATGAGGTCTCAGTGCCTAAAGGGGGAGGATTCGCCAATTGAGCCATTCTACTGGGACCATCCTAGAAGTTTTGATATGTTGTGTTTTAATTTTCATTTATTCAAGAAACTTTTCTTTTTTTAGATTTATTTATTTTTATTAGGAAGTCAGAAGAGACTTCCTAATAAAAAGGAAAAGAGACAGAGAGGAAGATTTTCCATCTGATGATTCACTCTCCAAGTGACTGCAACAGTTGGAGCTGCGCCAATCTGAAGCCAGGAGCCAGGAGCTCTTCCAGGTCTCCCAAGGAGGTGCAGAGTCCCACGGCTTTGGGCCGTCCTCGACTGCTTTCCCAGACCACAAGCAGGGAGCTGGATGGGAAGCAGGGCTGCCGGGATTAGATTTGGCTTCCATATGGGGTTGCAGCGCATTCAAGGCAAGGACTTTAGCACTTAGGCCACTGTGTCGGCCCCTTATTTTCTCTTTAATGTCTTTGATGATATATTGATACTCAGTAGCATGTTGTTTAATTTCTAAATATTTATGAATGTCCTTTTATTCTTGTTGATCTTTAGTGTCATCCCTTTCTGGTCTGAGAAGATACATGGTATGATTTCAGTCTTTAAAATTGCTGAGACTTGATTTGTGGGCTAATATGTGATTTATCATTGAACATGTTCCATATACTAATGAAAACAATGCTTAGTGTGCAGCTGTTGGGTGAAATGCCCAGTAAAAGCTGATAGGTGCATTTGCTTGATAGATACTTCAATTTTAATATTTTTGTTGATTTTCTGTATGGATGAACTGTCCACTGATGATAGTCAAGTACTGAAGTCACATAGTATCATTGTTTTGCAGTCTGTTTTTCCCTTTAGGCCTGATAGCATTTGCTATGTATATCTGGGTGCTCTTTTGCTGGGGGCATATGCTTCAAAATACAATTCCTTTGTCCTTTTTGTAGTTTTGGATTTAAAGCTTTTCTGATATTAGGGTAAATACTCTTGCTCATTTTTGGTTTCCATTTTCAAGTTATGTCTTTTTCCATCTGTTCATTTTCAATTTGTGTGTATCTTTGTGAAACGAGTTTTTGATAGATAGGATATAGCAGAGTCTTGTTTATTGTTTTTTGATCCATTCAGCCAACCTATATCTTGTGACTGAAGAATTTAATCCACTTACATTTTTTAAAAAAGATTTATTCAGTTTATTACAAAGTCAGATATACAGAGAGGAAGGAGAGACAGAGAGGAAGATCTTCCATCTGATGATTCACTCCCCAAGTGAGCCACAAGGGGCCGGTACGCGCCGATCCGAAGCCAGGAACCAGGAACCTCTTCCAGGTCTCCCACGCGGGTGCAGGGTCCCAAAGCATTGGGCCATCCTCGACTGCTTTCCCAGGCCACAAGCAGGGAGCTGGATGGGAAGTGGAGCTGCCGGGATTAGAACCTGCACCCATATGGGATCCCGGTGCGTTCAAGGCGAGGACTTTAGCTGCTAGGCCACGGTGCTGGGCCAATCCACTTACATTTAAGATAGTATTCATAAGAAAAAAAAAGATAGTATTCATAGAAAGGAATTAAGACAGAGGGCCAGTGCATTGGCTCAGCGAGCTAATCCTCCACCTCCAAGCCCTGGCATCCCATATAGGCAGCAGTTCATGTTCCAGCTGCCTCACTTCCAATCCAGCTCCCTTATTGTGGCCTGGGAAAGCAATTGAGGATGGTCCAATGCTTTGGAACCTTGCAACTGCGTGGGAGACCCAAAAGAGACTCCTGATTCCTGATTGGCTCAGCTCCAGCTATTGCAGCCATCTGGGGAGTGAGCCAGTGGATGGAGGATCTTTCTCTCTGTCTCCCTTCATCTCTGTAAAACCTGCCTTTCCAATAAAAATAAATAAATCTTTAAAAAATATTTTGTTAATTGGATACTGAATCTACCTGCTGTGTTAGGGAATTTTGAGGCATCATGTGGTTTCATGGTACTTATTTCTAATGCAGGATACCCTTCAGGATTTCTATAGTGTTTTCAAACCATGAGTATCTTAATGCTGACAAGTGGATTGAGGACATTACACCCTTCTCTGTTACTATGAATGCTCTGGTTATGTTTTTTGAATTTATAGACATGTGCAGAAGATATGCTTTACATTGCTGTCTCCAAAATATGCTTGCCAGTGATGGATCAGAGTGTCTGCATTAGTACCCCAGTTTTGCTTCCTACTCCAGCTTCCTGCATATGTGCACTCTGGTAGGCAGTGGGTGATGGCACAAGCAGTTGGATCCCTGCCACCAAAGTGGGAGGCCTGAATTAAGTTCTGGGCCTCTGGCTTCAAGATGGTCCAACCCAAACTGTTCCAAGAATTTAGTGAGTTAACCAGTGGATGAAACATTTCTCTCTGCCCATTTCTGTTTCTCAGCCTTTCAAATAAGACAAAGTCATGTGATAGAAGATCCAGGGATAACACAGTAGGTAGCAAGGGGGATGTTTAAATGTGTGGAGCTGAGTATGGAACAAATGATATCTCTTCATGTTAATGGTGTCTACCCAATGAGTATAAAGTATACAGAAAGTCATTTTTGAATGGCAAGTTTGAGAAAAGACCCAAATGATATGTGTGGCTGTTTAGCTCTGGTGTGCCCAACTTATCACAGACTTATCAATATTAGGAGACTTATCACAACTTATCACAATATTTGGAGACTGGACAGAGTGCTTTCACTTCCTGGTAAAAACCAAGAATGAGGCTAGAGGGGCGCTTGAAGAGAGCAGGAGATGAAGTATAGCCCATTATCCCAGTACACTTGATTTCTTCTTCTTATGAGAGGATTTCTGTGGTTTTTTACTCAGGATTTCACCTTTTGAAATTCTAACACTTACACCAGCCTGCTTAACTCAATTAGGTGGTTCAGAGCCCACTGGACCAGTTGAGTACCTGCACATTTCCTTTTTTTTTTGGATGTTATACATTTTTTTGAATTTTTACTTTGAATTTTTGAATTTTACATTAAAATTTCAAAGGGTCTGGGATTCCCCCATACCTCTCCCGAATGATTTTTGCACTTCCATCAGACTGTTATTTAAGTGTGCTCCAACATTGCTGGTATAATGTCAGACAGTCCAACATCCCATTGTCTACACATGTCCAAGTACCTGCACATGTCCAGAAGGGCCTGCAGCAGGTCCCTCAGAGGCCTTAGAGAGCTCCCAGTACTGGGGCAATGTGCAGACATTCCCATTTCCACCAGAACTCAAAACCCTTGAGATCCAAGTCATCTCTAACAAGGGAACACAAGGATGGAGGTGTTTTGTGGCCGGCACAGTGGTGAGACAGAAAGCAGGTCTGCGTGACTTCAGAATGTAGTCACAGGGCTCAATTCCTGTTGGTTCTGTTGTGCTTTCTTGCTCTTGGACCTCCTGCAGTACATGTATGACAGACATGCCAGGCCACAGACTCCAAGCAGCACGAGAGCAAAGAGGACGTACAAAGCCGTCTCTGCTTCCGTGGAGATGAGTGACAGCCCCAGGAACTGGACCACATCCTCTGTGCTGGGGCTCTCGGTGGGGCCGGAGTCTAGGACAGGACAACAGAGGGCAGTTAGTGCTCTAGTGCTGAGGCAGGGACCCCTCTCAAGCCCCCTCGAGCACTTGGGGTTCTCAGGGTGAGATTCACACAGACGGGGTGAGGCCTTGCTGAGGTGACGATGCCTGTCCCCTGTTGGCATGTGCCAAGAGCCTCTGAGTGAATTTTTGATTCTAATGGCCCATGAAGCAGTTATACTATACTATACTATACTATACTATACTATACTATAATATCTGCATAGTCATTTACACTTCCCACCTCTCAGCCCATGTTGGGCCCCTCTCTCTACAGGCCCTCAGTGCACTTTCCCAGTGCTTGTGTTTGCCCCTTCCCACTTCCCAGAGGCATCTGTCTAGTTTTTTCCTTAAGCTCACACAGCAAGTCAGTGGAGAGGGGGGTGACTGGAAGAAGAATCTAGACCTGCTTGTCCCCACTCCAAGGCTCTAGGTTTGGGGCATAACACGAGACCAAGTGTCCACGTTGCATCCCAGCAGTGTCTCAACACTGGTTGAGGGACTGAAGGCACTGGCGAGGAAGGTAATGAGTTGGAGAAGAGAGGCTGAAAGAAGCCCTCGGCCAGGCCCCTCAGCCTTGGCCTTTTGTCCCTCCCACGGCCCCTTCTCACCTTCTGGCTGCAGGAGACAAGGGTGGGGCCCCTCTGCAGGGTCAGGGAAGCCGTTGCACCGGACTATAGAGGCATATAACTTGGACGACTCTCTGGGGATCCTTGGCAGAGAAGGATCAGTGTAGTTCACAAAATGCAGACCAAACTTATCGGAGTAGCCTGTGTACCACTCGAAGTTGTCCATCAGAGTCCAGACTGTGTATCCTCGAAGGTCTACCCCATCCTGCACAGCTGCGCAAACAGGGGCCAGGTGTGAGCTGTCCTTGTCTCTACAGTCTGCCCTTCAAGGCTCCTGCTGCCAGCTCAGTGCACAGTTGTCCCCACTGTGGGTGGAGGTGAACTTTGGGCTTGGCTCTTGGTGACAACTGTGTGCACTTTACTGTAACTAGTATCTTTTTTAAAAAGGTTCCTTCATTTTTGTTAGAAAGGCAGATTTACAGAGAGAAATAGAGACAGAGATAAAGATCTTCTGTCTGCTGATTAACTTCTCAGTGGTTGCAACAGCTAGAGCTGAGCCAATCTGAATATAGGTTCCAGGAGCTTCTTCCTGGTCTCCCATGCAGGTACAGAGTCCCAAGGTTTTGGGCTGTCCTCCATTGCTTTCTCAGGCCACAAGCAGGGAGCAGGAAGGGAAGTGAAGCAGCCGGATATGAACTTGTGCCCAGCTAAAACCCGGCACATTCAAGACAAGGATTTTAGCCACTAGGCTATCACACCAGGCCCATCCAGTATCTTTCTATAAAGGCTCAACCCTGAATGGGAGTCACCACACAGGCACAATGAACTAATCCCATTGAATGATCTGTATTCTTCTTCCCCTCTAAACTGCAAGACATTAATCTCATGCCTTAGAATGTTTGTGATCTCTCCTATGGAAAATAAAGGCTCCCATGGGGTGATATTACAGCACACTGAGCAACGTTTTCAACTGTAAATGCCTCTATTCTGTACTGGAGCTCTGTTTCCAATCCATCGTGCTCTTGTTCTGATTCAGCTTCCTGCTCATGATCCAGGGAAGGCAACTGAAAAGTTGGAAGCATTTAGGTCCCTAAAACACATGGCAGAGATCCAGTTTGAGCTCTGGTCTCCTGATCAGAACCAGCCACTGCAGCCATTGGAGGAGTGAATCTGGGACTTACAATTGCCTTTTGGCCTGGCGCTATAGCGCAGTAGTTAAAGTCCTCACCTTGCACACGCCAGGATCCCATATGGTCGCCGGTTCTGATCCTGGCAGCCCTGCTTCCCATCCAGCTCCCTGCTTGTGGCTTGGGAAAGCAGTTGAGCATGGCCCAAAGCCTTGGGACCCAGCACCCACGTGAGAGACCCAGATGAGACTCCTGGCTCCTGGCTTCAGGATCGGAGCTGTTGTGACTGCTTGGGGAGGAAGCGGCCACAACTGTATATCTGACTAATAAAAATAAATAAATCTTTTTTTAAAAACTGCCTTTCAAATAAAACATCTTAGAAAAGAAAAAAAACAGAGTTAGGACTGGTATGATTTTTCAATTGGCTAATCCTCTGCCGGCAAGTGTTGGCATCCCATATGGGTGCTGGTTTGTGTCCTAACTGCTTCACTTCCAATCCAGCTCTCTGCTTATGACCTGGGAAAACATCAGAAGATGGCCCAAATCTTGAACCCTGCCACCCACACAGGAGACCCAGAAGAAGCTCCTGGTTCCAGCCTTCGGAGCAGCTCAGTTCCAGTCATAGGGGCCACTGAGGAAATAATCAGAAGATTGAAGATCTGTCTTTCTGTCTCTCCTTCTTTCTGCAAATCTGCCTTTCCAATAAAAATAAATAAATCTCAAATTTAATACATTCAGATGAAGTATATGTTAGCTTAGACAGGATTTTGTAGCTATTTCCTTTATCTGGTATATAGTTTACCTTTTCTGTTTACTCAGCATTACTATCCCCTACTCTTACTGAAAGTCCTATTCCAAATTGTTAGGGCTGGGTCAAGAATCTTAAAATTTAATTTGGGGAATAGAATATCTTACATGTAGCAAACTGCCCAGCCTATTCTTCCCGTCCTCTGTCTAGTCTGGCTTCTAAAAGGCACTGATAACTGGAAACACCAGATCTCACAGAGTGGCTAGGACAGCAGATGTCTCAGGCCAGGATGAAACACCTTCTTGTTATTGTGTAATGGGTTGGCATGCTAAGCTTAGAGGAAGGAAAACACCAGGCATGTGTTATGGTGGGTGGGCGTGAGCACTCCCCTCCTGCAGATGCTGGTGTGTGTTTCCAACAGGGAAAGGAGAGTGTAGAGGAAGGGCTGGGCTGGCCTACCTTTGAGTGCCTCATTGATGTAACTGCGCAGGTAGTAGACCCTGCTGGTGTCGTTGAGGTATGAGTCTCCCCGATGAGACACCCCGTTCTCTGTCACATAAATTGGAGGGTTGTTGTACTCCTCCTTTATCCAGTTCAGGATCCTTCTGAAGCCAAAAGGTGTCATCTTCAGCCAGAAGGAGCCAGAGTCTGGCCAAGAGCGATCTGCAATGGAGGCAACTCCCCTTCAAGTTCAAAAACTAAAGATTAGGTTTTGCTCTGTTAATTCTAAGACACCCTTTTCCCACAACAGGATTTACTCCAAAGGAGTCTCAAGTTCATTCCAGACTCCGAGTCATAGCACCAAGTTGCCTCAGAGTCTCCTCTTTTCCCTTCCAGTTGCCCTCCCCAGTGCTACTGTAGTTTAGGAAGCCCTGGAAGCTCTCTGTTCTGCGAGCTCTCTGCCTGTGCAGAGGAAGGTCTTGACTGTGGTCCCTGTTCACAGGTGACACTTGACACTAGACGTGAGTGGCTGTGAGTGTCACCAGCTCCAGTCCTCCTGGGGATGCAAGTGCTGTGTCCTCAGAGAAGCAGCTCCCCTGGGTCACCTGTCTGTGAACACCCACACAGGCCACAAGTGGGACCCTCACTTGTGTGATGACCAGCTGCAGAAAGATGGGGGTGTTTAAGTGTCCCTGACACTGAACTCTCCCTCCAGTAACAGACAAAGCAAGAAACACTTACACCACAGGAATGCCTGCTGGCCAGGGTGTGTATAAATATGTGATATCCCAAGTCCCACGGTCCCATTAAGACCAGCCATTTAGCTGCTTCTTACCTCCAGATCACTCAGGAAATGTGTGATCAGTGCCTAGACTGAGCATTCTCAGCTGAACTCAATGAGACTATGAGAAGCTTTTGTAAGGTCACATGGGGTTCCTGGGGAGGGAGGTCCAGGACTGAGAGGCACCAAGTGTTGTGTGGGGAGGAAGATGCAGAACAAACAGGGATACTTTGTTTTCTGCAGTCTCTCAGTGAGCCTGACTGGGGTGGTTTCAGGGTGCAGTGAAGGTGTGCGAGTGTAGGATCTTATTTTGAAAGAACGAACTGATAGATTCAGAGCTACTGAGTGAAAATCTTCTTGTGAAAAAAATCCACATATATGTGTACATATTCTTTTTTAAACAAATTTGTTGTATATTTTCATTTAATGTTGAAAGCAGGGAAACAGAGGTAGATAGAGATCTTCCATCTGTTCTTTCATTCCCTTAACGTTCATACCACCAAAAACTGAACCAAGCTGAAGCCAGAAGCCCAGGGCCCATCCTCGATCTCCCATGGGGGTGGCAGGACACAATAATTGAGCCATCACCTGCTGCTTCCAATGGTGCACAATAAGAAGATGAACCTGAAGCAGAGAAGCTGGGACTAGAAGCAGGCAGTGTAACATGGGATGAGGAAATCCTGGGCAACATCTTTACCACTGCTCCAAATGCTTACCCCAGGCCTGTTCTCTGATGCTCCCATCAGAAACACATATTATTTGTATAATACAAAAAAGAACACTATGGTCTTTCCTTAACCCATTATGTCCCCTCATTCTCTATATAGCAAACCCATAAAGACTTAAATTGACCAGTACATATATCACCTTAAAGTAAGTATTACATTGTTAAAACATTTGCAGAATAAATCTTATATGTAGCGTGGCTGGTTAAGTTGTAACTTTCTATATTGGTATTCTACATGAGCATTAGTTTGTGTTCCGATTCCTCTACTTTAGATCCAGCTTCCTGCTAATAAGCCTAGAAAATCAGTGGATAATGGACAAAGTACTTGGGCCCCTACCAGACACTTGGGTAACCAAGAAGAAGCTCATGACTTCAGCATGATCCAGTCCTAGCTACTGCAGTGACTTGGGAAGTGAACCAGTATATGAAAGATCTCTCTTGCTTTTGGAATCAGTAGATGAAAGATCTCTCTCTCTTTCTCTTTCTTCTCCTCTCTCCCTAACTCTGCCTTTCCCCCTCTCTTCCTAACTCTGTCTCTCAAAATAAATAATTCATTTAAAAAATTACAGAATTGAAAATTCGGGACTCAATGGACCAAAATCAGAAGAAGGAAAGGTCAGTGTTACGATACAGTGGCTTAAGCTGCTGGCATCCATCGCATATCAGGGCATTGTTTCAGGTTCTGGGTATTCTACTTCTGATCTAACTATGTGCAATAGGAAAGCAACAGAAGATGCTCAACATACTTGGGCCCCAGCCACCTACATGATATACCAAGATAGAGTCAAGGTTCTTCGCTTTAGCCTGGACCAACACAAGACAAGGCAGCCATTTGGGGAAGCAGCAAGTGAGGATATATTTCTCTACCTCTCTTTCTTCACTCTGTATTTCAAATGAGTAAACTTTTTAAAAGAAAAAAGAAAGAACTAATGTTGACTAAAACACATTAGAAAAATGAAGACAATTTGGAAAAAAAAAAAAAACAGGAAGACCAGGGAAAGAAAATGTTTTATTGGAACTACTTTTTTAAAACCAAACACATATGCCCTAAGAGGAGGCTCTGAAACACCCTAGCACTGTATCAGTGTTAGGCTGCTGGATATTTCAACTGAGATACTGGCTGATGAGCATCTTCAAAACAATTTGTGAAGCAATACAGGCATCTGCATAAAGAGTAGGACTAAAGAGCAACTTCCTGCCCTCTCCAAAGTTTGCTCCAGGTGCCCTGTTAGAAGACTTACCTGTCTGCATCAACAGAGGCAAAGGCTGTGGGGTAGTCATAGTTGTAGGCGAGGACAGTGGTGTAGTGATTGAACCCAAAAAAGTCATAGGTACCGTTGATCCTCCTCTTCTCTTCCTCTGTGAACTCTGGGAGCCTGGGCAGAAACAGCCAGTAAATGGGGCTTCAGGAAGAATCAAACGCTTCAGGTGACAATGTCAGGGGCAGGGTGGGGAAGTGACTGGGGGCCCTGGGAGGAAGGAGGAGGGATCTTTCAGGTAGTGCAGTGTGCACTTGAGGCTCCGCCCACCGATGTGACTAGAGCCTAACTTCCTGTCTGCAAAATGAAACTAAGAGTTGACCTTTACCACATACCACAAACATACTTTGTATTTCCTTCTAACACTAACATATTTACCCTGTAAGAAGTATTTCAAAACCACAAGCATGTCTTCTGGGATGGCTCCATCATTTTCAGACAGAAATGAGAGCCTTTACTATTTCTATTGCTGCATTCTCCCCCTCTGAGTCCTTCTGGTGCTGGGGGTGGTTTGGGTTTCCTCCTCTCCTGAGTCCACACTTGCTAGTGAGGGAATCCAGGACCCTTGACAGTGCCTTGGACACTTTCACAAACCACACCCCAAATACAAACGAACTGATCTCAAACCAGAGTATAGGCCCTGGAGTCAGTTTCAAATCCCAGCTCCATCTCTGACTATGGCAGGTACTCAAGCCCCAAGCTTACTCATCCTTACATGAGAATACAACAGAACACTCACAAATGTGAGCTGTGGATGTTCTCATCTCTTCCTGCACAGGAAGGCCTGGTGAGTCAGGAAGGGGGTGTCCTGGTACACACCATTGCCCCCTGCTGCTGAGTGATCAGAAACACTTTTCTGGCACTCCCTGGAGGCTCTTTGGATTCCCCGATGAGGGATGAAACTGCCAAGCATGGGCTGGGGAAATCATGCTTGGAGTGAGGTAGTAAGTAAGGCTGTTAAGAGGTGGGTGCTCTCAAGACCAATGTCCTGGCTGTTCTGCAGCAAGGTAACAGTTAGCAGCTGCCTGTTGTCAGGCACACAGGAGAGCTGGGCGCTGGATACAGCCCTCCACATATGTGACCCTGTTTACCTTCCAGCACACAAAGACACACACACCTCTGACCAACAACCACACATGCCCTGTTTGGTACTGGCACCTTACCGAGACTCAGTAAGGCCTGCAGCCAAGCTCCTTTCTAGGATCCGTGTCTTCATCACCTCGGGGTAGTCTCCATTCTTGTAAATCGGATTTGAAAACCAACCAGCCATGAACTGCAAGGTAAGGATTGGGGGACAGTCAGCCATTGCATCCCAACAAAGCCACCAGGGGACAGTGATGGCCCAGTTCACGAGCTGCTGCTCTCACAACCTCCTGCCTTGCTCTCCAACTTGGGAACATGATGTTGCCTCTCCTCTGTGGCCCTGTGCAGGCTGCAGCCAAGGTACCAGCAGGTCTTACCACCCAGGTCTGCCTGTAAAGCTGCCATCTCACTGAGGGCCCTGTCCTGGTCTCTATGGTTACAGCTGGAGGTGAGAAGACTGGGTACTGGCCCTGCACTGCCATCTTCCTGGGCCTCTGTCAGAAAGAACCTGAGATGCAGAGGAACAGACTGGAAGCTTCTGGCCCCCTGAGTTGCTCTTTTAACCTAGAGCAGCTAAAGTAACAATATGGGTCCTTCCTCATCACGGTATAGGGAGCAACTAGAATTTTCAGGAAATGCCTGAACTGGAATTATTTCCTCTTTTCCCAGCCAAAGGATGACTCTTCAGTGGCTTTGGGCTCATAACCCCACAGTGTAGAACCTATTTCCCGATTTGAGATCAGGGCCATCCTTATCCTGGGGTACACAGCACCCGAACACTACCTGAGAAGCTGGTATCTAGAATGTGCGGTGAGGAGAACCTCCACTCCAGGCAGCAGTGAGACCCCAGAGCACACACTGCCTAGCACAAGAGGCTCAAATGTGCTTCACGGCTTTCTGTGGAAGAAGGGTTCTACCAGCAGTTATGTCTGTCATGGTCCTGGACCACACTGTCACAGTCCACCAGTCAGGTGCTCAATGTAATAACAGCACAGACTGATGTCTCCTGAGGGCTGGGGTTTTGATTTTGGAAGAAAACAGAATAGCTTTAATTCACCATATCTGGGATGTGAAATGTGGAATGTGCTCTTTTTGCTGCAGCACATCCCAGCTGACTAGCATCGTAGAAAGTTCTTATTAGTGTTGTCTCACTAATCTGTTGAGCTCTCCTGGGAAGTGTTTGGCAAAACAAAGCTCTAGGAGTTTCCCTGAAAGGGTCACAAATTCTACAATTTGCAGGTTCCTCAGGAGAACCAAAAGCACAAAGTGATCTTGTAAAGAGAGACCCTTCTTTTTTTTTTTTTTTTTTAAAGATTTATTCATTTTATTACAGCCAGATATATACAGAGGAGAGACAGAGAGGAAGATCTTCCGTCCGATGATTCACTCCCCAAGTGAGCCGCAACGGGCCGATGCGCGCCGATCCGAAGCCGGGAACCCGGAACCTCCCCCGGGTCTCCCACGCGGGTGCAGTGTCCCAATGCATTGGGCCGTCCTCAACTGCTTTCCCAGGCCACAAGCAGGGAGCTGGATGGGAAGTGGAGCTGCCGGGACTAGAACCAGCGCCCATATGGGATCCCGGGGCTTTCAAGGCGAGGACTTTAGCCGCTAGGCCACGCCGCTGGGCCCAAGAGAGACCCTTCTTAGTGTCTCTGCTTCCAGGGGCAAAATTACACAAGCAGAAGAGATGTATGCTTATTTTAAGTTCATGAAATTGGTAAAATAGGGGACTATCATGTAATAGAATCCCAAGCCTTGTTTTAAGAAATTCTTAGGTTGGAGCACATGAAATTAGATCATGACACCTAGTGGTGCCTTTTGTCACTGCAGTCAAGAGTAGTGGATCTTGACTAGTAGTAACTAGTAGCCAAAGCAGAGATAGAACAGATGGACTTTCCATTACTTCAGACCAATGTTACATTTGCTGCAGAGTTACACATACACATAATTTGTCAAGACTTCAATCATAAGCCCAATGAATTTACTGCTTGCATTACAACAAACCAAGAACCTTATTTGAAGAAAAAAAAAAAAAGGTAATACGATTTTGCCCAACTCAACAAAATTATAGTCCTGAACAATTGATTCTCAGTCACATTATATCTTCCATTAGACACTTAAAGGAAGGGGAAATGGACAAGAGTAAGAGTAGCACCCAGTGGAAAAACAGACCTGAACGTATCTCGTGGCTGCCTCCACATCCTCTTGATTGGCTGGGTCTCTGGGCTCAGCCCATTCACTGTTGATGGTGATGGAAATCACACCTCCTTGGCTCGCCCGGTACCTGTCATTGTACAGATGCCAGGCCTCAGCATGAGCCTTTATTAAGTTGTGGCCAGCAAGGTAGGGAGCAGTGCCAGACCTATAGAAAATCCCTGAAAACACATACATAGATGTCAACATTGAATGGATGGAGCCAAACAGTAACTCTTTGCCTAAGGCCTGAGACCCTTACCTGGGGCATATAGCCCAGTGCCATATCCATGGTAGGCCATGACAAAGGGCTCATTGAGCGTGATCCAAAACTTCACCTTGTCTCCCAGCCTTTGGAACACCACATTGGCATACTCCCTGAACCGCTGCACAATGGTCTCATTCTCCCAGCCTCCAACATCCTGGAGCGCCTGGGGCAGGTCCCAATGATATAGGGTCACCTGTGAAAAGGTCAGATCTGCAGCTATCCACTGTGCCTTCATGGGAAGCACAAATAACTTCTGGCAAAACTGAGAATGAATTATGAGACAAAAATGCAAAGGCTTTTTTTTTCCCTCTTGGGGTGGAACAAGGAGAGGTAGGATAAATTACTTCAAAGGAAGGGAACTGGTCAGGATGGGGAATAAAACTCAAGAATAAACTTATTCTTGCTTAATTCTGTGCCATAGGAAATTAATGGCAATCGAATCATTAAGTGTGAGAGCAGCATTTGGCTTTCAGAGTAAATTTGCTCCTCAGCCCCACAGCCTGTGGACTTCCCTGAGGCCTTGCCAGTGCCCACCCTCACCTGAGGCTGGATGTTGGCAGCCAGCAGTGCATCAATGAACTGCTCGTAGTGTTTCAGGCCTGCTTCATTGATGTAGTTGGTCGTTCCATCAGGCAGGATGCGGGGCCAGGAGATGGAAAAGCGGTAGTGGGATACGGCCAGGTTCTGCAGGGCGACCACGTCCTCAGCGATCTTGTGGTAACTGTCACAGGCCACATCTGCGATGTCATCATTCTCAATCCTCAGTGCTGTATGACTGAATGTGTCCCAAATACTAATGCCTTTGCCATCTTCTCTCCATGCACCTTCAATCTTAAAGATGACAAGACATGATCAAATTAAGTCATCAAGTCAAGCCCTTAGACAGTCCTTTCTTTCTGTGAGTGAGTGCCACGTCAGGATATTTCCCAGCCTCACCACCTCAGGAGTCTTCTCTGGCCATCCCTTTCTGAGATCCCCCATCTTTCTACACACCTGTTGCCTCATCACACTGTGCTTCACAGTTGTGAATGTCTAGGCTTTCCCAGTGATGCATGCAGCAGTGTCTGGTATATAGTTGGCACTCACTAAAGGTTAGAATAAACAAAATCTTGAATCCACACTTTTCCCTCCCAGAAACATGTTCAAATAAATTGCAATCATGCATAGCATGAAAGCTGAATTTCTCATCAAGATAAAAGATTTCTATGCAGGATCCATGTTACTGTTTTAGAATTTCCTCTTTTAATCCCTCTGTTTGCCACAAGCCACTAGAATAATATTGACCTCTCAATTTACACAGTCTGACAGTACAACTTCTGTATTTTACTTTGAAACAATTAAGCATATGTGGAGTGGCATGTGGCTGGATACAGCCCAGTGACAGCACTTTAAAGTTATTGTACATGGTGGCCACGAGGGTGGCAGGGCTCCCAGCAAGGTTATCTGGGCTGAAGAGGAGACTTGACTGGTTGGGAGATTAGTTAATGCAGAGAAGTTGGTCAGATAAATGGCCAGAGTGAATACCTTAATAGCCATATTTCTCACTATGAGAGGAAGGAAATGTAAATGTGACAAATACGTGGGTTAGAATTAACCTGTGAGAAAAATTAACATGTGAGAAAACCTGTTTCAATAACTTGTATGTGTACACACATGTGAAAGTACTTCACAAAGCTTATAGAAAATTAAACTAAAATATTCATTTATTTTGTGTAAAGATTTTCACATCCATGAAGATTCATTGTCTATGAACGTTGTGAAGACACACAGAGAGAAAAACGTAAGGCAAATACAGTAAAATGTTGTAGAGTTGAAGAGTGTGATGGGGATATACAGAAGTGTCCTGTACTATTTGTGTGACTTTTTTCTGAAAAGAGTCACAAATAAATGTATTCTAAAAACACACAAACACACACATAATCATGAGGGATCAGTTGGCACTCTAACCAGGAAACCTACGCGATAATCACTTCATTCAATTCTAATTCCTGTTCCATACTTTGCTACTTAGAACATTCCATGTCACTATACTGAGAATTATACTTGTTGATTGTCATGATGAACAGACATGAGTGCTCACTGATGACAACTTAAAAATTCAACCTTTTAGTCAGCTAAAATATTTTTAGATATGCACCTGCATGGTGGGTACCCATGAGCCCTGGGGGTGTGCAGTCCAGTAGGACCTGGGTCACCAGACCTGGGTTCTTTGGCTCGCCTGTGTAGTAGGTGCCAGGTCCATCAGCCAGCCTGCGAGAGCTGGTCCTCCTCAGTGGAAAAGATGGAGCAGTGGACGGTAGCCCCTTATGCACATGGGGGATATGGTAGCCCATTGGGGCCTGAGAGGACATCTGGTACCAATGACAGCAATCATCTGGTCAAATGGAGACTGTAAGGTCAACTCTGTCAGCCAATGGACATTGGAAGGGTTTCCTCATCTTTGCATTGGCAAGATTGAGAGCTTCAGAACTACTGAAACCACTTGTGCAGAACCCTCAGAGAGTGCACCACATTGGGATCCTAGGTTGTTATCGGGTGGCCTTTCCCCATCCCTGGGTGCTGGTGCGGTTGGGAGGCTGGGCATGGCTCATCTCATTACCTCCTCCCTTCCCCCAGAAACAGGAAGAAGTATAAAAATTGGAAACAAAAATTATGCCCACTTTTCCCTAACCCTTGATCCTTCCCACCCTGATCAACTTTGTAGCCATCATTAAAAATAAAATTAAAAAACAAACAATATATAGATATATATACATAGATATAGACATAGATATATAGATATAGATATGCCATGCCCTTAGGATGGGCAGAGTTGAAGACTCTAACAGTGGGGCAAGCATTATGCATAGTACTTTACATATATATATTTTAAAGATTTGTTTATTTTTATTACAAAGTCAGATATACAGAGAGGAGGAGAGACAGAGAGGAAGATCTTCCGTTCAATGATTCACTCCCCAAGTGAGTGCAACGGCCAGTGCTGCGCCGATCCGAAGCCGGGAACCAGGAACCTCTTCCAGGTCTCCCACATGGGTGCAGTGTCCCAAAGCTTTGGGCCATCCTCCACTGCTTTCCCAGGCCACAAGCAGGGAGCTGGATGGGAAGTGGAGCTGCCGGGATTAGAACCGACACCCATATGGGATCCCGGTGCGTTCAAGGCGAGGACTTTAGCTGCTAGGCCACGGTGCTGGGCCAGTGCATAGTACTTTAAGTGACTGCCTGCAACAACATTATCCTATGGGGAAGGGTTGGTTCAAATCCAAGCTATTTCTTTTCTTTGTATCTTTCTTTTCCTTCTTTTAATTTAAGATTTATTCATTTTTATTTGAAAGGCAAATTTCAACAGAGAGAAAAGGAGAGATTGAAAGAGGTGTCTTCTCTCTGCTGGAAAGCAGTTGAGGATGGCCCAAAACCTTGGGACCCTGCACCCCCATGGGAGACCCTGAGGGGAGGCTCTGGGTTCCTGGCTTAGCATTGGCTTAGCGCCAGATATTGTGGCCACTTGGGAAGTGAACCAGTGAATGGAAGATCTTTCTTTCTGTCTCTCCTCCTCTTTGTATATCGAACTTTCCAATAAAAATAAACCTTAAAAAAACACACATAACACATGAATAGTATTTATATTTTACTGCTACTTGATTTTCTGTCAATAACTATCTGTATAGGGCAGAATTTGATATACAACTTTCATGATAACCTGGTAATGTGGTTGTATGCGAGTAGGTACCCATATCTACATCTTTGGCCACTATGGCCAATGAGAAAAACCTATGGGCGTAGAACACCCTGAGTCAGTTCAGCTCAGACCACCAGCCCTGCCCTGGCTCCAGAAGCAGCATACACAGCCCACTGTTGCATCAGTAAAGATAAATGGAGGTAGGAAATGCACATAGCTCCCCACTGATCTTTGCCATACAAGAAACTCTCTACTAGGAGGGAAATCAATGTGTCCATTTGAGACTATTCACATTTGCATGTCTTTGTTCTTATGCTTTTGTCTAGGCCTTACCTGTTTCACCAGGAACTATAACGAATCTCAAGACAGCAAATCTAACTGTGCTGGTTGGACTAAATTTGGGGATAAAAAGAAGAGAGACTATCCATAAAAAGAAATGGCAGACCTCCTTGGCAGAGGCGGTTACAAGAGATGTAGAGATGCCTATTCTTGTTGCGCCAACCGCAGCAGCAAGCAGGAGCCTGGGACACAGTGGCTAATCAGTAAACAGTGTGCACTGCCCCGAAAACCTCACCTGAAATGCAGCAGTAGACGCACTCCAGACGAAGCCCTCAGGAAACTGTCCGTACACAAACTCATCCTCACTGGGCAGCGGCATGCCATTGTTGGTAATGAGTTCTGTGTAGTACGCGGCTGAGATTCTTGCTGTGCGAGGCCTGTTCTCATTCTCAAAGTCAACATGATACAGGCCAAACTTGACCGTGTAGCCTCGGAGCCACTCAAAGTTGTCCATCAGAGACCAGGCAGAGTAGCCTTGAAGGTTGACCCCATCGAGCCTGTAGGCTGAGAACATTCCAGGGAGAAGAGAGCATTACCCCAGCAGGCAAGAAGCCTAAGAAGCCCAGCAATGTGCTGGCTCTTCCACCCAAAGCAATGCTTCTAAACCATCAACTTGCACATTAAGTGACCTGTGCTGTAAGAGGACTGGAGCATCATTTTGATTTTACTCTTTGCCTTCTCTGATGAGCCCACACCAAGTATTGTGGACTAATCTTCACAAAATTAACTTTTTTAATGATAGAGACATGTTTCAAGTTCAAGAGCCTAGGTCTACTGGAGAGAGTAAGCACAGAGGCATAGAGGAGAGTTTTTTATTCTAGCGTACAGAGAACCCTCTAGAATATGAGTTACATGAGGGCAAAGCAGCTTGTATTTTACCTCTAGGATTAGACCAGAATATGTTACATGGCAGTACCACAAGAATGAGGGAAAGACTGAAAAAATTGATGCTGGGATTGCTTAATGGTTCATAAAGAATATTGCTAAAGCATTTCACACATGATACAGAATGTTGGAAGATTCCGTAAGGGAGACTGAAACCTCACATACCTTTCAAAGCTTCATTGATGTAGGTTTTGTAATAAAATATCCTCTCAATATCCTCTAGTCTTGAATTTGCCAACCCTGCCCCATTTTCAGTGATATAAATGGGGATGTCACCATACTCTTCCTTGATCCAATTCAGCAGTCTACGCATTCCAAAGGCTGCAGCTCTGGTCATGGCTGTGGTAGGCCATGAGGTATCTTCCTCTTCGCTCAACTCCTGATCGGTTTGGTAGGAGGGTGGGTTGAGTGCAGGTGTGCTGTGCTGTACAATTTTGGAGGAGTAGGTATTGAGGAAGAAGACGTCAGCTGTACCCCTGATGTAGTTCTTCTCTTCCTCAGTGAAGCTTGGCAGGCGGGACATGGCTAAGTGCTGCAGTTCACTCCTGTTCCCTACTTTCCACTTCATGGCATCAGGATAGTCTCCAGTTTTAAAAATAGGGTGCGCATACCAGCCCAAGGTGAACTGCATCTTGCGGTCAGTGGCTTCCACATCTCTCGGGACATCTGGTGACTTGGGCTCTGCCCATTCTCCAACAAGACTCAAAGAGATGACCCCGTTCTGGCTCTGCCTGTATTTCTCATCATACGTGTGATAGACTCTAGCATGAGCTTTGATGAGGGCATGGCTGATCCTGTAAGGTGCCCAGCCTGGATCACTTACCCCTGGGGGAAATTCCCCTGTGCCATAACTCCACCATGCATAGTAGGTGGGCTCATTAAAGGTGATCCAGAACTTGACTCTGTCACCAAAGGTCCGGAAACAAAAGTCTGCATAGCTGTCAAACAACTCAATCAGGGAAGCGTTCTCCCAGCCTCCTATATCCTGCAGGGCCTGAGGCAGGTCCCAGTGAAACAGGGTCACCATGGGGACGATGTTGCTCGCCAGCAAGCCATCAATCAGCCTGTTATAATAATCAACACCACGACTGTTGATAGAACTGTTTGTCCCAGTTGGGAAAATCCGAGGCCAGGACAGAGAGAAGCGGTAGGTCTGCACCCTCAAAGCTCGAAGTATGTTCAGGTCAGCATCCAGCTGGTTGTAGCTGTCACAGGCAATGTCCCCAGTGGCATTTTCTGCCACGCCGCTCCCTGGTGTGTGAGTAAAGTTATCCCAGATGCTGGGGCCTTTGCCATCAGCATCCCAAGCTCCCTCAATCTGATAGGCTGAAGAGGACACGCCCCAGAGGAAGTCATCCCGGAAAGTGCCATGATAGAAGAAGTCTCTTTCAAACTTGGTTTGGTTGGAGAACTTCTCCCAAACCACTTTTGCCTGGGAGGGTACCTCTGATGGCAGAGAGGAGGCTCTGGTTCTGGGAGGCAGGCGCACTAAACTCAGTGGCAGCGGCTGCTTTACTGCCTTGGTGAGGAAACCATTCTTTTCAATGATGTTTGTGTAAAAGAAGGCTGATTTCCTGGGTGTCCTGGGCTTGCTGGTGTCGCTGAAGTTGACATGGTACAGCCCGAATCTCTGGCTGTAGCCGGCAGGGCCTTCAAAGCCATCAATGAGGGAACGAGCGATGTAAGAACGAACGTCCACTGAGTCCTGCTTGATAGCTGAGAGAGTAAAGTTTCTGTTATTTCTGGTTTACTACCCAAAGTAATCCTTACTTATCAAGATAATAAAGGAAAATCCACAAGGCTCCCACAACACATCAGTTTACTTCAAGAGCTATAATCCTTAACTCAAAGAAGCATCCTGGTCATAAAAGAAGTATCAGAAGGGATGTGCTCCCTTCTTGTGCCTTTGTCTCATATAGACTACATAAATCACTTCCTTTGTAATGCAATTTTGTTTTTCCTTATTTACATTTGGTAACTCTGACATCAAATAATGACATATTCCCTATTAAAAAGTAAATAAAATCTAACAAAACATCTTTCCAGAGGCAGTGAGCTGCACAGTACGTTTGTTTCTTCAAGAGACTTGTGTGATATTTCAATACTTTATCTCCATTTTCTTACCCAATGTCTGGAACATAATAGCAATTCAAGAAAGATTTACAGAATAATGAATTGTCAAATGTGAGCTTTCATGGCTTGACAGGATCAGATGGAAAGATGTAGAAAGGAGTAAGAACATGGACTCAAGGATCAGGGCCTTTGAGAAACAGAATTAGGAGATCAAGGTAACAGAATCCCCAGGTCTACTGCTACTATTGCCTTTGTGTCTTCATTTCTCACTAAACAAGTCTCTGAAGACTTGCACAAATACCATCCACCCTCCAGGCAGTACCAGCAGGTGCACGGTTCTTACCCTTGAGCACCTCATTGATGTACTGGCTGAAGTAGTCTACTCTCAAGGAATCATTGAGGAGATTTTCACTCTCCCCTACTGGCATGCCATTCCCAGCCAGGTAGATTGGAACTTTTCCCATTGTGTATTCCAGGGATACAAACTGCAACAGTCTCCTCATGCCCCAGGGCACCACACGAATCCAAGGAGATGAGGTCTGAGGCCATGCAGGGTCCACGTGCTGGGAGAAGCCTCCGATGGTATCATAGCTGGGCATGCAGGTGTCTTCGTGGGCCTTGCTGATGAGGCGGGAGGTGTAATGAGACAGACCCAGAAAATCAGCAGAGCCTTTCAAGAGCTGCTTCTCTGCGTCAGTGAACTCAGGGAGCTGTGCCACAGGACTGTGGCAGCGCTCACTAATTTGTTGGATCTGAGCCCTCATGGCGGCTGGGTAGTCTCCGTCCACAAAGATGGGGTGTGCAAACCAGCCCAGCATGAAGTGCAAGAAGCGCTCAGAGGCTGCCAGGTCCTCAGCACTCTCTGGGGACAGGGGTTCTGCCCAGTCTGAGTTCAGCACAATGCCCACCTGCCCCTGCTGTTGTGGGCGACAGTGGCTGTTGTAGTGGTGCCAAGTCCTGGCATGGGCCTTGAGGACCAAGTGAGCCACCTTGTGTGGAAGAAAGGAGGAAAAACAGTGCTCAGTATCAACAGCAAGGATAGCAACAGGACTAAGAAGCTAATAATAAGCTGACAACAACATAATCAAATTCATACCAATGTCAACAATATTAAGAAACCAGTAAAGATAGCAACTTGTTCAAAGTATCTACAGCAGCAGCACTAATCAAAAGAGTATCAAGTCATGAACAAGCCAGTGATATCATCAATAATGTCAACCAGACAACCATAAACTGATGCTAGCAATAACAATAAATTAACATCACCTCCACTTTCAACAACATCAATAAGGCAATAACAATCTTAGTAAGACAAATAGTGTCAACAATTTCAATAAATCAACACTATTGACAAATGTCAGCAATTTAACACTGACATCATCCAGAAATTCAACAAATCAACAGGCCAGTAAAATCAACAAATAGCATGATATTAAAAAAAACACATAAAATATTGAGCATCTACTGCTCAGCAAATTCTGTTTTTGTTTTTTTTAATATATGTTCATCTGTGTTTGAACGATTACAAAGTTTAGGCTTGTTTGGCATATGTTTCAGGAGCCAATCAGGAGACCAAATATAATGTCTTCTGGGTTTTGCTTACAAACTTCCTACATCCTTCAAGCCGAGTTGGTATTTCATTAAAACATAACAGTCCTTAGCAGCGTTTTCAACTGGAAGAGAATCAACAATCACTTCAGAAAACGTGAAGCTAGTTTCTCTTTCCTTTGCAGTGAAGTCATTACTCCAATAAAGTGCATTCCTCAGATCATTTGTGCCATGAATTGTTCTTAGACTGTCTGGTTGTGGTTTTTTTTTTGTTGTTGTTGTTGTCTCCAGTATTTTTTTTGTTATTTATTATTTGTAATTCATTAATTACATTGTATTATGTGACACAGTTACTTAGGTACTTGGGTTCTCCCCACCCCTCCCCAAACCCTCCCACCATGGTGGATTCCTTCACTTTGTTGCATAACCACAGCTCAAGTTCAGTTGAGATTTCCCCATTGCAAGCGTATACCAAACATAGAGTCCAGCATCTTATTGTCCAGTCAAGTTCAACGGCTTCTTAGGTATACCCTCTCTGGTCTGAAGACAGAGCCAGCAGAGTATCATCCCAGTCAATTGAAAGCTCCAACATACCATCAGCAAAAATTTACATCATTATGGAATTAATTGACATAGTAATGAGTAACCAATATGTTAGAAGTAAATGCGAGTTCCTAGCCACCTTCAGTGACCACCTCACTTATATTTCAATTTTAGTTTATACACAACATATAACATTCATAACATAGTATGTTATACATAACATCATATCATCTTAAATTAAGGCAAACGTGGTATTTAACCTTTTGGGATTGGCTCATTTCCCTTAGCATTATGGTTTCCAGTTTGGCCCATTTGGCCACAAAGAACTGCATTTTGTTTTTTTTTAATAGCTGAGTAGTATTCCATGGAGTAGATGAACCATAGCTGTCTTATCCAATCCTCTGTTGATGGGCATTTTGGTTGCTTCCATGTTTTTGCAATTACTGATTGTGCTGCTATGAACATAGGAGTGCATGTTGGTTTCTCGTAAAACAATTGTTCTGGATATATTCCTAGGAGTGCTATTGCTGGATCATACGGTATGTTGATTTTGAGTTGTTTGAATATTCTCCATACTGATTTCCATAGAGGCTGTACCAGCCTGCAGCCCCATCTGGTTGTGTTTTTCTTAGCTACTAAACTATTACTTGGTCCCACAAATTATTTGCAGCAAGAGATAGCTTTATGTCTAGCTAATATCATGGCAACAACAAATGGTCAAGAACTCATGTATGCTGTTAAATTGGGGAAATCTTTCTCCCATACTGTTCCACATAAAAATTACAATATTGTTCAGATCTCATGTGTAGTTTTCTTCTCTAAACAATGGTGAACCTGGATCTGAGAATAATATCTTCTATCACCTCCTCTTTATCACAACAGCTGGCTTGATGATAGCCAAGGGTTTTACTACACATACGTGAGGTTGGGACATAGATAACCTCTATTCTGGTACCTCAGGATGCAAATTCATTTCTTGACAGGTATCAACTCAGTACCCTAAGTGAATTCTTTTATAATTCTCACAACCTCCTCATATGAAATTACACTTAATAGTAGCACTCTAAAGATGAGAAAAGTACAACCTAGAGGTGTGGAAAAACTCTGTAAGGATCATGTTAATCTGTAAAGTGAAAATACAAAATCCAGGCAGTCTTGGTGTCAGATCTGTTGTTGGCATCCACAATGCTGTTCTGCCACTGTGCTTAATAAATAAGTGCTGATTGACCAATTAGTACTTCATGCATAGTATTGTTTTAAGTAACACACAAGGGAGGGGACCACTCTTTCTATCCCACCTGTTCTTCTTTCGAGTGAATGAAATCTTGTTAGAAATATAATAGCCAGTAATCTCTTCATGGACTTAACTCATGGTTTTATAAGCCAACAGCTTTTCTTGGTGGAACATTTCAGGAAAATGTGGGTAAAACAGATCTGTCAAGAATATAACAAGTCTCTTTAAATCAAGCTTGATTTTGCCCCTAACTTGGATTAAAAACTTGGAAAATCTGATCTCAACTTCAG
The DNA here is from genome assembly GCF_030435755.1 of Ochotona princeps. Lineage (NCBI taxonomy): Eukaryota > Metazoa > Chordata > Mammalia > Lagomorpha > Ochotonidae > Ochotona > Ochotona princeps. The sequence goes on from NC_080836.1 coordinate 20,611,822, forward strand.
CTTCTTTGCAGGCAGTGACTAAGGATCTGACTGGGATGATCACTGATTAGAGTGTAGATTGTACCACACCACAACCTGGAGTGCAGGAGTAATCCTACTAACTTTTAGCTTGTTTTCCTTTTTTGGCAAATTTCATACCAAAATATGCCTTACAGTAAACTCTGAGTAAAAAACTGAGTCCTTAAACGGATTCTAAACTCCAATGGCAAACTTAGCACCTTTCCAAAAGTCTGGAATACTTTTTTTTTTTTTTTGAACTAGTCAGTGTCAGTTTGGGTGCTCTATGGAATATTACACAAGTCATCAGAAACAGTCACTGTGATGTTCAAATATCATCTAAAACTGCTGCTGATACAAAGTCAAGTAAATACTGAGCACTAAATTGAGGTTCATTGGGACAGTGCCTTAAACACAAGACTAAAGTTTACAATAGTTGTCATTCATTAAAAATCCTATAAAGCCCTAACCTCCAATGTGGTGGTATTTGGAAACGAGGCCTTCTGGAAGTAATTAGCTTTAGATGAGTTCATGAGGTTGTCTCTCTCTTGATGGGCTGCTAAGACCAGAAACTAGAGCATTTGGTTTGTGTCTCTTTTTCCCCTGCTCACCTTCCCCATCATATGAGGAGACAACAAGTAGGTGTCTCCCTACACATCAGGAAAAGGCCTCACCACAACCTGACCAAGCTGGTCCTAAATCTCCAGCTTCACAAACTTCAAGTCTGTGAGAAATAAATATCTGTTGTCTCCAGGATAAGGTATTCTAACAACCTGAGCTAAGGCAATTGTGTTATATTAACCTGATATGAAGGATTCCCAAAAGCTCAAAAGAAAGACATTGGCATATATTTTAAAATTTCTGGCACCAAATAAACTGATTTTTTAATTTCATTTTTCCATTAAATTTTTGAAACATTCTCATAAATAAAAGCAAGAATGAAGTAGAGACATGATAGGACTTTATCACCAAAGCTGTCATAAAAATATTTCAGGATCAGTCAGGGCATATGAAAAACCCCTAAACAAAAAGATTTTGATGAATTTCACCATAAAGGCATAAAAAAAGAAAAGTGTGGGCAGGTGCTGTGGCCTAGTGTCTAAACTCCTTGCCTTGAAAGTGCCAGGATGATCCCATGTGGGCGCCAGTTCTAACCCAGGCAGCTCCACTTCCCATCCAGCTCCCTGCTTGTGGCCTGGGAAAGCAGTTGAGGACAGCCCACAGCATTGGGACCCTTCACCCATGTGGGAGACCTGGAGGAAGTTCCTGGCTCCTGGCTTCGGATTGGCATAGCACTGGCCGTTGCAGTCACTTGGGGAGTGAATCATCGGATGGAAGATCTTCCTCTCTGTCTCTCCTCCTCTCTGTATATCTGACTTTCTGATAAAAATAAATAAATCTTAAAAAAAAAGTGAGAGAGAAGTTCAAACCATCCATCAAAAACAACTCTAAGGCCTGGCACTGGCCTAGCAGTCAAAGTTCTTGCCTTATATGTTCCGGGATTCCATATGGGCTGTGGTTTTAATCCTGGCGGCCCTGTTTCCCATCCAGCTCCCTGCTTCTGGCCTGGGAAAGCAATAGAGGACATGCCAAAGCCTTGGGACCCTGAACCCATACGGGTAACCTGGGAAAAGTTACTGGCTCCTGGCTTTGGATCAGCTCGGCTCCAGCTGTTGGAGCACTTGGGAAGTGAATCAGCTGATAGATTTTCCTCTCTGTCTCTCCTCCTCTCTGCAATCTGACTTCTCATAAAAGCAAACAAATCTTTAAAAAAAAATCACTCAGTTTTCAGTTTCCTGAAACAATGAATTCTTTCCTTGCTGAGAATCAATTAGGACTGTTGAGCTGTTTTGCCACTTACACCAAAAGTCCCAACTGACATGTGACTCCTGCTTCAGGACCGAGAAGTCTTAGGTTTGGATGCTTGTCTTCTAAATGGTGACCTGCTAGTGTTGTCTCTATGATCACATGGTTTATTCTCCTAGCCCCACCCTTCAGAGTTGTTCTGAGGATGCAAGCATGGCGTCAGGACAAAATAATGTGACCAACAACTTGCGGTTCTTTCCCTCCCTCTGACTGCTTTAAAAACAAGTTAAGACTTGTGGATGGGAAGGGGAAACAGATAACCGACTTTCTTCCAGCCATATACCCCCTCTCCTTGCATGAGTGGAACAGCAGAGATGGAAATACCTGAAATGAAGCAAGTCCTGGGTCCGAGATGCCCGGTGCGTGCTGGCCGGTGCCATAGCCTGCGTAGCTCATCACCCACGGCTCGTGGAAGGTCACCCACAGCTTCACACGGTCTCCAAAGGCAGAGAAGCAGAAGGCGGCATAGTCCACAAAGGCATCCACCACACTCTCGTTCTGCCACCCACCCTGATCCTGCAGGGCCTGAGGCAGGTCCCAGTGGAACAGCGTGGCCATGGGCTCGATGTGGGAGTCCAGCAGGCTGTCGATCAGCTTGTTGTAGTAGGCGACACCTCGGGAGCTGGGGCTGCTCCCGCGCCCACTGGGGAAGATCCGCGACCAGGAGATGGAGAACTTGTACACCTGAGCCCGGAGGCCACGCAGCAGGGCCACGTCAGAGGCCCACTTGTAGTAGCTGTCACTGGCCACCTCCGCTGTGGCCCTGTCCTTGGCAGCCTGCTTGAGCCCAAATCCATCCCAGACACTGGGCCCTCTTCCACCCTCAGCCCAGCCTCCTTCCACATTAAAGGCTCCTGTGGAGACGCCCCAGAGGAAGCCTTGGGGGAAAGCATCCTGCAGGAACTCATCCCTTTCTGCCCTGGGCTGCTTAGCAAACATTTCCCACACTCTCTGGTAGGCTGAGCCTGGGGGTGAGGGGCCAGCAGATCTCTTCTGGTGCTGATGCTGCTCAGTCTGAAGGGCCAGGCTGTCAGTCAGAGAGCAAGACATGCTGTGGACAGAAGGTACATAAAGCAACATAGTGATGAATGATCTTGTGAGTGACAAATGTCCCTACACTGATGGACAGTGGCAATGTGATTAAGAAAGATTGCAGAAAAAAGCAGTCAAAAAACACGCCCCAAAATGTCATAGCTGGAAAGTGATTAGTAAATGGAATATTAGAATTATTACTTCTTTTTTTGTCATTACTCTCGTATGAGTAAAAACAGTAACAATGCTTACTGTTCTGTATATCAGATTGCCCTTCAATACTATCTTCAGTTCTGGTGCCATGCTTTATTTTCTTACATTGTTTTCATTATAAAATGTAGCTACTGATGATGATTTCAGGAGCCCATGTTCGCAGCAGTGGTTATTTACTAAGTGAAATATCTACAGCACATGCTGTTGTGCCTGGGTTGAATGAGCGACCACCCCATGTTCAAGCATCCTGCCAATGCACACCCTGGGAGGCAGAAGTAACGGCTGTGGTTGATGAAGTAGTTGGGTCTCTGCCACCTACATGGGAGACCAGATGGAATTCTGGGATTCTGGCTTCAGCTTGTCCCAGGCCTGGTTGTTGTGGGCATTTCGGGTGTTAATCAGTGGATGGGAAGTTTCTGCCCGTGGCCTTTTCTGTCTCTGTTTCTGACTCTGCCTTTCTACTTCTCATATTAATAAAATAAATGATTAAAAAAATTTGAAACATAACGATGACTTCATTTTATTGAATTTTGAACTCTGATCAGAATATGTGTATTATTGAATTTCCACTGTAAATTTCTGATAGACACTTCAACTACTTATCCTTATTCTATTTCACACAAAACAAATTTAAAGAACCAAGTAACATTTGGGCTTTAAGCAATCATCAGCTATTTATTAGCTGGTGCAGGAATATTCCAATATTGAACCTCGGGTCAATTCTACTGGTGAACAGTGAGCTAATATCAGTTCTTGACCACAAGCTCTCCTCTCTAGGCCGCTGGATTTGGGACATAACAACAGGAGCTCAAGCATCTACCTGATTCCATGAAATAGAGGGCTGTTAAGATGAGAAATCAGCAAAATTGGAGCTGCATACCTGATAATTGTGGCTAATTCCCATTGGTCACAAGTTTGAAACTGGTGGAGCCAAGTCTGTACTTTTAATCACCATGCCATCCTCTATGTGTATAGAATAATGATATTTATGTTTATGTACATATAAATAAATATATCTTAAATGAAGCACACAGAAATGTACTACCATTATATACAACATAGTCTGATAATTTCTATTTTATTCTAGTCTGCTTCTCCTGTCTTTTATTTCTGGTTTCTTTCTTTCCCCCTTCTTTTTTTTTTTTTTTTTTGCGGGGTGGTGGTATAAGACAGAAATGTTGGCTCCCAGCCTCTAAATTAATTGCACAATCATTAAGTCATGTTCTTGCTTTGTGTAGCCCTGGTTACTATGAGCATTGAAGAATGAGCCAGCAGTTAGAAAATCTCTCTGTGTTTGTCTCTCATTCTTTGCCCTTCAAATAAAATAAAATTAATTAAATTTTAAGTCATATTGTGGCCCTGGAGTGATGGCTCAACTGGCTAATACTCCACCTATAAGCTCCAGCATTCCATATGGGCACCACTTTGAATCCTGGCTGCTCCATTTCTGATCCAGGTCCCTGACTGTGGCCTGGGAAGTCAGTACAGGAAAGCTCAAGGCCTTGGGAACCTGGACTCAATGGGAGACCTGGAGGACCTGGAGGAGGTTCCTGTCTCCTGTCTTTGGCACCAGCTCAGCACTGCTGTTGAGGACATCTGGGCAGTGAACCAGGAGATGGAAGATATATCTTTCTGTCTCTCTCTCTCCTTTTCTGTGAAATCTGCTTTTCCAATAAAAATAAACAAATCTCTTTTTTTAAGATTTTAAGTCATAGGTGCGGCCTGAGTTGTAGAGTATTACATGAAGTCAATCCTGTGATATCTGCATCTCATATGGTCACAATTTCAAATCCCATATGTTCCACTTAGGATCTCACTCCCTGATAATGTACCTAGGAAAGCAGCAAGTGTTTGGACGCCTGATACTCATGTGACAGACTCAGATGAAGCTTCTGGTTCCTGTCTTTCTTGTTCCTCCCACAGTCATTACAGTCATCTGGGGAGTGAGCCAGCAGAGAGAAGATCCCTCTTCTTCTCCCTCTCTTTTTTCTCTCCCTCTCTCTGCTTCCCTCCTCTCCCTGTAACATCACCTTTCAAATAAAATAAAATAAATGTGAATGATACCCAGTAGACGGCAGCCTTGAGCAGAGGTTAGCAGAAGTGCCTATGTTGGCCAGAAGGTAGCAGTTGGAAAAGAGGCTGGGCACAAGAACATTTCATCAGTGGACTTCAGTGTGATTAGTAAGTGACACACTCAGCTGGTTTTCCAGAGCACAGAAATGGCAAAATAGCAGGGACAGCACTGAAAAGGAGAGAAGCCCTTTAGGCAGCCTTCCAACCTCAGCCCTTCTGGCTACTCAGCACCACTCCCCACTTCTGCTGGGACAGTGGTAAGGGGAGAAGACTATGGTGTGGCTCATCCAGAACATTCTCACCACCATGGAGTCTAGCCTGGAGAGTGCGTGCTGCCCCAGCTGTGTGTAACCTCATTCTGACCCAATCCTCAGTCTCTGTCCTTCTGGCTTGGATGAAAAGAGGTCTCAGGACACATATAAACACCTCCTGGGGAAAGAGAACTTGCCATGCAGACACTGGAGTGGGATTCCAGGGTTTGTCTGACTTGGGAAGAGATCTGCCAAAGGAAGCCTCGTGCTCTCTGCCCAGGACTTCCCTCTTTGAGCCTCACAGCATCCCAGGCAGTGCCCTCTTCTTCTGTGGGGCTGCAGTGCTGTGTGTCCCCTGCCACACTCCAGTGTGGGAGTCAATTGAGCCTGCCTCATGTGAAAGGTCCAAAATCCCAAGGGAGGGGCCGGCGGTGTGGTCTAGCAGCATGGCCTAGCCGCCAAAGTCCTCGCCTTGCACGCGCCAGGAGCTCAATTGTGCCCCGGTTCTAATCCCGGCAGCTCCCCTGCTTCCCATCCAGCTCCCTGTTTGTGGCCTGGGAAAGCAGTCGAGGACAGCCCAAAGCTTTGGGACCCCGCACCCGCGTGGGAGGCCCAGAAGAGGTTCCAGGTTCCTGGCTCTGGGTCGGCGCAGCGCAGCACCGGCAGTTGCGCTCACTTGGGGAGTGAATCATTGGACAGAAGATCTTCCTCTCTGTCTCTCTCTGTATATCTGACTTTGTAATATAAATAAATCTTAAAAAAAATCCCTAGGGAGAAATCGATGTTAGCCTTCTCTGAAGCCCCTCCCTGCTGTGCCTGTGCCCTGCAGGTTGTCCACCAACATCCCCTTAGTAAGGGCCTGTGTGTCACTATCACTGTGAGTCAAGTGGGCCTTGGTGATGCACTGAGTTCAAGGTGATAGAGAGGGATCCCCAGGATGGGTGCCACTTGTAGTTTTTAATCACTGAACTCTCAGAAAACCCATTTTTTTCTGGTTTTCAGTTTCTTTCCTGGGACATAGCCCAGCATCCTTGGCTGGCCCTATGAGTGGGGAGGGGGCAGTTCCAGCTTGGGTTCACTGCTCTGCTTACACTCCCAGCAAAAAGCCTCAAGAACAGCAGCTGCTCTCAGTCTGCTATCCAGTCAGAAGGAAACTGAGAGGACTGAAGGTGGAGAAGAGCCAGCTACCACAAGAAAATTACCACAGGAACAAAGGTGGCAGTTGTGGCAGTCATGTTGCTACACACCAGAGGTGTATGATAGAAAAGTTCTAGCTGAGAGTCTGGAAATTGAGTGATGGTCTCCAGTGTTCACCCCGCCTTAATGCCTCCTTTGTGTCGTGCACATGTATATCACATACTTGGTGAATGCTAAGGTTCTACAAATCATACCACACTTTTCTCGCCTGCTTTAAAAGTATATCAGGTTTTCCTGGCGGCCCTTCTTCCCATCCAGCTCCCTGCTTGTGGCCTGGGAAACAGTTCAGGCCGGCCCAAGGCCTTGGAACATTGCACCCGCGTGGGAGACCTGGAGGAGCTCCTGGCTCCTGGCTTTGGATTGGCTCAGCTACAGCCATTGCGCTCACTTGGGAAGTGAACCATCAGAAGGATGATCTTCCTCTGTGTCTCTCCTCTCCGTATATCTGGCTTTCCAATGAAAATGAGTAAATCTTTGAAGAAAAAAAGTATATCAGGTTCTCACTGCTTCAATTTGATATAATTGTGCGGATAACCTCAAATATGCTTAAATGTTCTAAAAAGCATATCACTTGAGTCATTGAGACATTTGTCATTTACTAAGAAATCATTTGTAGCTCACCATCGATTAAAATCTCTTTCACAAGAACACTGTCATGTGACGCTTCTATAGCAGCTGGCTTTCCTCGCTACTCTGTCTCCTAACAGAGACAACATGTCACATCGAAAGTGCAGAGAGCATGGGACTGGTTTTGTGGTGTAGTAGATGAATCTGCTGCTACAATGCTGAATCCCATATGGATACCAGTTCACAGGTGCTCCACTTTTGATCCAGCTCCCTGCTAACAGTCTGGGAAAAACAGTTAGGATAGCCAAAGTGCTTGGGCCCCTGGAAACCAACTGGGAAGCCTGACTGACACTCCTAACTTTGGTCTGGCTTAGCTCTGGCCATTATGGCCACTTGGTGAGTGAACCAGGTGATGGAAGACATCTCTTTTCTCTCCCCCTAGCACTGATGTTCAAAACAATCAAATAAATAAATAAAATGTAAAATCTTGACAGAACTCATGTCTTCTGATTTCAGTCATATCTGTCTCTAACCTGGCCTTTCTTCCTCATGTGCATACCTCCAAGAGTATCTTTCTTCTTCTTCCCTCTCTCTTTTTTAAGATTTACGTATTTATTATTGGAAAGGTAGATTTAGAGAAAGAGACAGATACAGAAAGAAAGATCTATCTGCTGGTTCACTCCCCAAGTGGTTAGAACATTTGGAGCTAATCTGATCCAATCTAAAGCCAGGAGCCAGGAGTTCCTTCTGGGTCTCCCACAAAGGTGCAGGCTCCAAGGACTTAGGCTAACCTCTGTTGCTTTCCCAGGCCATAGGCAGAGAGCTGGATGGAAAGTAGAGCAGCTGGAACAAGGAACATGAAACAGTGTTCATATGGGATCCCAGCTGTTGCAAGGCAAGGATTTAGCCACTGGTTACTGCGCCAAGCCCAAGAGTATCTTTCTAAAAAAAAAATATTGTTGTTTATTTGAAAGACAAGAAGCAGGGAAGAGGACAACCTTTAATCTGCTGCTTTATGGTCTCAACGCTTGAACCAGGCAGGGCTGGGAAAGGCTGAAGCCATAAGACAAACTCAACTCAGATCTCCAGTGTGGATGATAAGGATCCAGTGGATCCAAGAATTTGAACTATCATCTGCTGCCTCTCTGGGTATGCATTAACAATAAGCTGGAACTGGAAATGGAGTCCTAATTCAAATCCCAGGATTCCAGTATGGGATGTTGGGTTCCCAAGAAACGTGTTAATCATGACACCAAACACTTGGCCACTTTAAAAGGATCTTAACTGGAATGGGTTCAAATTCTAGCCCTGCTAGTTTTGTGCTGCTAGGTGAGAAAGCCAGACTGTATAGGTCCCAGAGTAGGACTCATGGAGAAACAGATTCTCCTTACTGTCACTCTGAGCCTTCCTTTTTATTTCCTAGTGAGTGACTACAACAAACCCACTGGTCTAAGAGGCAATGACACCATTCCTAGGAGATTATGGAGCTGAAATAACAGCAGTTTTATACTAATATAACATTACCTTTTTATGGAAGGTGATGAGCAGCTCAGAAATTCATTAATATCAAATCCAATAGTGAGTACTTGGTCTTTATTTATGGCTATAAGAGAAAAAGCTTGATGAATCTGAAAGCTCATTAAGAACATATATGTCTGAAATAAAAAAAAAAAAAACTGCCTCACTCATATAACACAACCAAACACTAAGGAATGGCTCCAAGCCCCTATGGAAAATACCTTGGGCTAAAAGTTATAGTGGTCAGACATAATTTCTCCTTTGTATGACTTGAAACAGTGTGTCTCACACATCAGCATAAATCAACATCACCCACAGAGCTTGTTCTGGCACAGGCTACAGAGCCCACTTTAAGCTTCTGATGCACCAGATAAGAGGTGGGATCTAGGAAGGTGGACTTGTTACAAATTCCCAGGTGATGCTAATGGTGCAGTTGATGCTGGTGCCCACACTTGCAGCACAATTAATATAAAAGGATTCAAATGCTGGAAACAAGCAGATATTTTTAAAATCTGTGGTAAGATATGCACAATCATAAATAATTATTTGGCCATTGAATATGAGTAGTATTTTCTTATTTTTAAGATTTATTTCATTATTATTTGAAAGGAAGAATTAAAGAGAGGAAAGAGAGAGAAAGAGATGGAGACAGGGACAGAGAGAGACAAAGAGAGATTGAGAGATTGTCCATCCACTGATTCATTATCCAAATGGTGGCAATGACTAGAGCTGAGCCAAACCAAAGCCAGTAGTCAGCAGCTTCCTCTGGATCTTCCAGGTGGGTAAATGGGCCCAAGGACTTGAGCCATCTTCTGCTGCTTTCCCAGTGCATAAACAGGAAACTGGAATCAAAGTGCAGCAGCTAGACACAAATTGCAGCCATTGGGATCCTGGCTTGGCTATGTCATGACACTGGCCCCATGAGTGGGATAACTGACACACACACACACACACAGAGAAAGAAAGAGAGAGAAAGAGAGAGAGAATGAACTGGTTATGCTGTCAAAACTGAGTTAGGGTGAGGGCTGCTGACTGGGATCTGTGGATGTTGGCCAGGAGGCTTGGTGCCATCCAACGCCAGAAGGGGTTACAGTGTGGGGAAGAACACCATGGACTTCTTGCCTGTGAATAGGGTGACAGGATTGAATATCAGTTTTCAGTCATCCTGGGCATACTTAACAGAAACCTCTCCTCTTTCTTGGCCCTGGAGAGCTGGCTTCAAGGCACCATCAACAGAAGGGCAGGAGACACCAAACCCACAGATGAGCTCCCACACCAGCCTCCACCCTTAGGACCCTCAGACTGTCAAGACTGCTACCTATCAAGCCAGTGCACCAAATGTCACTCAGCACCTCTCCCCCAGTGGTCCTCTCACCTTCAAGAAGGCTGAAGAGCAGCTTGCCTGGGTCCTTCCTGGTGGAGGGGCAGTCCTGGAGCTTCAGAGTGAAGATGAAAACATTCATTTTTGGCTCAATGGTCTGAAAAAGATAAAGGTACAAAAGTGAACCAAAATTGCCTAGGAAATATCTTCTGATACCAGGTAAACTTCCAAGATAAAAAGCTACAATGCTTTGGAAACGACTTCTACCTATCTTAGCTAATCAAGGGAGCTAATAATAGACTCCCATGTAGTTGGGACACATGGAGCGAGGGTGTGACTAGCACCACTCCTAAGTAAGCAAGGCTATCTGGAGTTTCTGGCTGCGTGACAAGGCCTGGCAGAATGTCCCTAATTACCTCATTGCTGCCTCACTCCATTGTACGGACACTCGATCACCTCTTTAATATTTCAAAGAATTCTCCTGAGAGTGTTGTTGATGTTTTTCTGCAAATGTGAAATGATTCCTGTAACTGGTATAAGACCTCAAACTGATCAATCATGTTATAGTAAAAAGGTCTTTAGCAACTTAAGGCAGTAACAATCAGCTAAAAGCATACAATAGTACAATTGAGCCCACATTGTCCCCAAACATCCTGTTATGTGCCTACATTTATCCTGGAGCTTGCCCTTATATAAGTAATGTTTTCCTTAACAAATGGCTTGGTAAATCTTGGAACAGATGGCAATCATGGAGGTAAAAAGAGTTTGTTTATCATGCAGCCTTGAACTGTCACAACACATGAAATGACACATTTTAGTTTCTCACCACAGAAAGCAGAAAGTATATGGGGCATCTTCTAAAGGGAGACAAATGTGAACCCCCAAAAGAAAAATGGTTTAAAACTTCTACCTTATATTGACACTCATATTTAGGGAAAGAACACAGTTTAAAAAGATAAAAAGAAGTTTCTTGTAAAGGTCCTCTGATCATAGAAAGGCTGAGTTGCCCTGATCCTTTTCACTGCCCTTTAGCAAAAGAACAAAACAACTGAATCAGTACTAGGTGAAGGTGATGGTAATTAGTATATGACTGATTATAAGATTTAATAAAGAATCTATGATACTTGCCTTTATAAATTCCTTTCATTTATGAGCTTCCTTTTCAATTCTGTATTCTTGATATTTTAAGTAATATTAGTTTAGGTTTAGTGAAAATTGATTTTGGACATAAGTAAACCACTTGTCACTATGTAACCACATGTGCTGCCAACCATGGAGTTCCTGGCTTTAGCTGAGTGACTGCAGGTTTGAATGCATAATGGTTTGCTGAAAATATTTTCTTTGAAGTAAAATAATAATAATGTTTTTTAGAATTGTTTTTGTAACCATTCTTTTAACCATGAAGTAAAAATTAAACAATTGGATGTTTTGCGAAAGCTTGTGATGATTTCTGTATAAATAAAGAAGGCAGCTTTTTAGTTGTCCATTATGAGCATCGTGCCATAGTGGTCCACATTTCTTCTTGTCTTTTCACTGATCCATGCATCCTTTTACAAGTTCTCAAGTTAGCTGGAGCTGGTGTCCAGCAATAACCTTTATCACCATTTCTAGAAAGACTGCCTGACAGCCCAAGGTGCCTTTGATGGAAAGCTCCCTAAATGCCGTCCCATAAGCCTTTTTGTCCATGCATTACACAAAGCATTAAGTGTCTAATATGCTCTCAGGAATCTTTGCCATTAACCATTGATATGAAAAGGTCTCAAATTACCTGCAGTTTACTGAGCTTCTCTGGTAGACTTGTTTCACTTCGGCATTCATAAGACAAATCAATTGACAGGAAATCGACTGAGTCCTAGAAATAAAGAGGTTGTCGGAGCATAAGCATTTCAGGACAAACAGCTGCTCAGAATTGCTCTTTTTTTGTTGCTATTTGTTTTCCTTCTTACTATTAATATCAATTGTCCAAGGCGGAATTCTCCAGGAGAAAAGATGGAGATCTAGTGAGAATACGTGTGTGTTTGTATGGGGGGGTGGGGTAGGGTGGGGTACCTGTGTGTTTTTGGGAATACACCATGTATGTGCTCATCCCAGGAACTGGCAAACAAAATATTCAATGGTATTTGTATGATAAAAGTGAATGAGTATCCAGAAATGATAATTTCCAAAAAACATACAGGTGTGCCAGGGACAACTGCCCTGGGTAGCATCATCCTCCTGGCCCTCACACTCGCGTTGGCTCCACAGTCATCTTAACTAACATTCTGGTGTCTGTTTTAATTTTAGCACAAAGTTTGAAGTCCACCCAGTTAGTCCTGAACTGGCCTATTTTACTAGCCAAGAGCACAGACATCATGACCCTGGTCCTCTTTATTTGCAACCACACCTTGATTAAGGACCTATCCCTTTGCCACATCACTGGCCTGGTGTGTGCTCAAACAATATCATACTCACAGGGTCAAAACACATGAACGATGGTGGAAAATGGTATCTGGTGAAAATTTATTTCCCAAGGGCTCCTTACTGCTTCGCTAATCAAGTTGATGTTTGTCTCTAAATCCATGGGCCCAGTGGCGTGGCCTAGCAGCTAAAGTCCTTGCCTTGAACGCCCCGGGATCCCATATGGGCGCTGGTTCTAAGCCCTGCAGCTCTGCCTGGGAAAGCAGTCGAGGATGGCCCAGTACACTGGGACCCTGCAGCCGTGTGGGAGACCTGGAAGAGGTTCCTGGTTCCCGGCTTCGGATCGGCATAGCACTGGCCGTTGCGGCTCACTTGGGGAGTGAATCATCGGATGGAAGATCTTCCTCTCTGTCTCTCCTCCTCTCTGTATATCTGACTTTGCAATAAACTGAATAAATCTTTAAAAAAAAAAAAACATTGCAAGCAGCACTTTAAAAAAAAAAAAAAATCCTTCACTAGATTCCAAGGTATACACTGCTTGGGTATGGCTGGTCTAACAAATGGCTAAAGGCTTCCAAAAGGGAATGGGTTCCTCAAGTTTAGAGAGGGATTATTGCTAAGCAAGGCCTCCTAAGCAAAAGCACACTCACATGGACAAGAACTATGTATGGGAATTCTAGAGAGGAAGATTTGTGAAAGGATGCAGAGCAGAAAGGACATCAAGTAGAGAGGGCAGGAAAGTAGGAGGTAAACAAAATGCATATTGGGTAAGAGAGAAATAATAGGCCACACACAGTGGAAAGTACTGAAGGACTGGTTACCATTTTAAGTGAGTGTGGCCCCAGCAGGGAATGTCTCAGAATTATATTGATAATACAGAAGTACTATCTGGCATGGACTGGGCAGGGAGACCAGTTCAAAGGCTACTGCAAGACAAGCATTTTTCTAATCGGCACTCAAGTCTCATGAGTATGAAACTGATGGCTATTATCACCTGGTGTAAATTAATTTAGATGACATCTGGCCATGTAATATTTCTGGGAGTTGTTTACCTAGACCTTATCACAAGTGAACCAGTGAATCTAAAGACTGGACCCTGACACGTGGTGTTCCCAAGAAAGTCCAGATTCATAATGGCATCAATAACACCTTGTCAGTGCCACCGGACTACAGAAATCAGCATTTTTTCTAATGATTTTTCACATTTTCCCATACTCAGACTAGAGATCACGCTGTTGATGTCTCAGATTTTTACATTAAAAAAATCAGCATAAGACATATGCAGATGCTGGGCTGAGTACTCTAGAGAGCACATTTTACAAACTCTTTTACCACAATACATATTTTGCTGTATACTGATCTCTCCTCTAGGAAACCAATTTGGACTCCTTTAATTAAAAACATCAGAGCAAGCAGAGGCATCTCGTCTCTTCATGTGGGCATGGTGACGTGGGGCCCAGCAAGAGCTGGAACTACAACAAATGAGATTTTGTTTTGAAAGTGATCATGCATCCAGAGAATGTACACCACTCAGAAGAGGCATTGGCAAGACTGCCAAACCCAAAGACAAAATCCTCCCTCTGTCCTTAACACTCAACCACCACTTCCTTGGCTGTCACCAATGCTCCCTGCAGACTATTCTCACCTTGGCCAGTGCAGTTGTGGATGGTTCTAGCAGCAGCTCTGAGATCTCATCAACCTGGAGGACGATGGACACCTTTCCTCCTGAAAGCAAGAAGAGGAAAGGACAGTAGTTAAGTGAGGGCAGGAGGTTCTGACTGTGGAGGCCATTGTGAGTAAGGGGTGGGTGAGGAGAGGGGGAGCACATTCTGTTTTTAGTTGAGGTTCAACAGCTTCCTAGTGTCTTCATGAAGAAATCACCCACATGACTTCACTCCAGAGGAGTGATGTTAGAAAACAAGATGACTTACAAAAAAACAATGTTCCTTTTTTTCTCAGTCAAGACATGTAATGCCAACAGCCCAGATTTGTATTGTACCTAGGCAAGTGTTACACTGCTAGGAGAAAAACAGCTAATAGCTGGTAAGGATCCTGGGCCTGGCATATGCCAAATTTGTGTTAACTTTTTTTAAGATATCTGGGAGACAGAAACAAGATGGCAGCATAGGGTATGGACACATTTAAACAGATGAAGAAACATTAGCCAGTGTGAAGCAGAGAGAGCACATTCCAGGAAACAGGAGAAGACAGAATGACAGCAGAAGGGTATCTGGAGAATGACAGACACACAAAAGCAGTGAAAACAGCAGTGTGGTGTTGCAGTGACTGATACCGCCGTGGCTATTCAGTGAGTGGTGACCTGAATGGAACCAGCAGCAGACCTTCATGAGCAACAAAGTTCCACCAAAGATAGGTCCGGGTAGCCCTCAGACCTGACTGCCAGCAGATTAAGAGTTCTAGCAGTGGCATATCAGGTGCCATTTTGTATGGTGTGGCAAAGACTTTAAGACTGCAGGGACAACACTGAGCTGCATTTGTGCAGAGCTGGGAGCAAACCCACTTAGCTCAGTGCATTGTACTAGTCCCACAGGGAAAATAATACCAACTTTGGCATCATATGGGTCAAAATAGATCCATGTGGCTCTCAGACCTAACAGTCAACAGGTTCTGGCAAGATCAGCACCAACAATAACCTAGCTATATAGGACACTTTGTGTCTCCCTAGTGTTGGGACCTGCTCTAACAGGAAGTGGGAGAAAGGTTGTGAGGAAAACAGTGCAACCTCAGCACAGTATCACAGGAGGTGCAGAATGGTGAGCCAGGAGCTGGAGCTACGGAGACCATGGTGGAAGTCTAACAAGAACCCAGACCTGGAACTCACTGGAGGGAGTGGCACAAATGACTGCAAACAAAGAGCCATGTACCAACTGCAATAAGTAAAGTTGAACTGTAGACCTGTGGGTGACGCAGCTTAGAAACCTGCCCCAAGGAGAAGAATCTGATAACCAGAAGAATAATAATCAAGAGCAAAAGAAGAGACAAAGGCACAATGAATATTACTGAAGACTCCCCTGCAAAGAAGCAAAACCCTATGCCAACCTCAGAGTTCATTGAGGAAGACATCGAGAACATGGGTGATACAAAATTCAAAGCACTTGTTATAAAGCTTCCTTTCAACAACGAGAAACTCGTAAGTCAGGCATTCAAGGAATTCAAGGAATATGTCACACAGTAATGAATCAAATGAAAGCTATTATATCAAAAATGAAGAATACAGTGGAGCAAATTAAAGTACAGTGGAGGGTCGCCCAAATAGAATGAAAGAGGCAGAAGAAAGAGTCTCAAAATTAGCAGATATTTCTTGTCACCACGGGGAAACAAACAAAAAGCTAGAAGAAGAGCTGGGTCAAGTTAAAAAAGGTATTCAAGAACTGAAAGACTTTATTAAGAGGCCACATATAAGAATTATGAGAGTCCCAGAAGCTGCAGAAAGAGAAGCTGGGTCTACAAATGTATTTAATGAAATAATAAGGAAAATTTCCCTAATCTAGAGAAAGAATTGGGAAACAACATCCAGGAGGGCCACAGAACTCCCAACAGGGTTGGCCAAAAGCAATCTTCACCACAACACATGATACTCAAGCTCTCTTCAATCAAACATAGGGGAAAAGATCCTTAAATGTGCACGTGAAAAAAAAAAATCAGTTGACATATAAAGCAATGCCAATTAAACTCACAGGAGACTTCTCACAGGAAACTCTACAGCCCAGAAGAGAATGGAGTGACATATTCCAGACTCTAAAAGCAAAAAATTGTTGGCCAGAATAACGTACCCAGCAAAGCTTTCCTTTGTCTTTGAAAATGAAATAGAATTCTTCCACAGCAAAAAAAAAAAAAAAAAAAGGTTACAAGAATTCATCTCTTCCATACCTATCCTACCCTACAAACAACACTTCAAGATGTTCTCTTGACAGAGAAGAGGAATAGCACCCACCAAAACCAAAGGCAAATGTGAAGACCATCCCAGTAAAATTAAAACAGAAGGGCCTGGCGGCATGGCCTAGAGGCTGGGGTCCTTGCCTTGAACGTACCAGGATCCCATATGGGTGCCTGTTCTAATCCCGGCGGCTCCACTTTCCATCCAGCTCCCTCCTTGTGGCTGTGGAAGGCAGCTGAGGATGGCCCAAGGCCTTGGGATCCTGCACTTGTGTGGGAGACCTGGAAGAAGTTCCTGGCTCCTGCCTCCTAGCTCTGGATCAGCACAGCTACAGCTGTTGTGCTCACTTGGGGAGTGAATCATCAGATGGAGGATCTTCCTCTCCGTCTCTTCTCCTCTCTGTATATCTGACTTTGTAATAAAAATAAATAAATCTTTAAAAAAAATTAAAACAGAAGACTAAATCAATGAATCACCCTGCAGGAGGTTTACAATAACACACTGAAAGATTAGAAAGAATGGCAGTTGAATTTGTTAAGAATTGTGGTAGGGGTTGGCATTGTGGTGTAGCTGGTAATGCTGCTGTCTGTGAGGCACGTAGGCCATATGGGCACTGGTTCTATCTACTTCTAAGCCAACTACCTGCTAATGGCCTTGGGAAAACAGCAGAAGATGCCTCAAGTGCTTGGGCCCTATTAGCCATTCAGGAGACCTAGATGAAGTTCCCAGGTCCTGGCTAATACTGGATCTAGCACTGGCCGTTTTAGCCATTTGGTGAATGAACCAGTGGATGAAAGACCTTTCTCTCTTTGTGTAACTCTTTCAAATAAATAAAAAAAAATTCTAAAAATTGTGGTAAAATATACATAGAATTTGCCATTTTGAACATTTTTTGTGTAGAACTCTCTGAGTGAGGACAGGGGGATAAAGTGCCCCACGTGCAAGGCAGTCAACCAGAGGGATCCAGAACCTGATGCGCACCTGGAACAGTTCAGCCTTTGCTTGAAGCAGCACTGGGGTCTAATAGAGACAGAACTGCATATCTTGGATGAGATGCGGAACATGTGGGAGGATGTGCCCCTGGATCCAGGCACAGCCCACTCGCTGCTGCTGCTCTCCAGCGATCTGAAGAGCGTGCGGTATGGCACAATCTGCCACAACACGGAGCCAGATGACCGCAGAGTCACTCAGCTGGTCAGCGTGCTGGGCAGCCCTTCCTTCTCCGGGGGCTAACATTACTGGGAAGTGGAAGTAGCAGAAGGCCACGAGTGGGCACTGGGGGTGTGCCGGGACTCCGTGGACAAACAGTGCAAGGCTTGTGAGCAAGGCTTCTGGATCATCAACAAGCAGGCGGGAGAGATCCGTGCCCACTCCCTCCAGCCACGTGTCCTGCGTGCCAGCCCTGGCCTGCACCGCGTGGGAATCTTCGTGGATTTGGAATTGGAAATGGTCAAGTTTTTCAATGCTGCCAATAATTCCTACCTCTACATGTACAAATCTGTGCCCTCTTGTGAGCCTCTGCGTCCCTTCTTCTCTCTGGGCCCCCTCACCCAGGGAAGGGGCCACGGCTGTCCCTTTGAGCATCTGCCAATGAAACGCAGCTCTGGCTGGAAGCGCCTGGCTCAGGAGGACCAGGAGCAGACAAGGTGCTGGACTCTTGACATAAGCTAGGCTGGCATGGGGAGGGGATGTCACTTTCTAGAATGCTCTTAGCTCAGAGCTGGGTATGCATTTCCTCATGGATTGTGTAGCTCCCTCACTTACCAGTGCTCTTTGGTCACTTTGGATGCAAGGAATTTGGTCAAAGGGGGTTACATCATGATGAGAAGAACCCATACACTTTATTTGTCTCAAGTCAAGGACAACATGGAGAAGATGCACCTGCCAGTGACAGGGATTATGAATAGGTTTATTAGATACAGAACGTTTTTTTTCTTCTTCTTTTTTTTATGCTCCTGCCATTGTGGATGACAGTGATATTTGTGTGCAGATGCAGGAGAGTGTCACAGAGGGGGTGTGGTCAAGAGAGGAATGAGGAGTCCTACTGCATCAAATGCGATGTGCCCTCTGCTCCATTCTGGAGTGCGGCATGTTGGTGGTCCAAGCAGTCCTGCTTGCGGGACAGATGCTAGTGTGGCCCTCCCTTGCATCAGAACACGTCACATCTGTGGCGGGGCAGAGGATGCTGAACCTTCCCAACTCTGTTCTAGAGAGAGATGTGAGGGCTCTGCCTGTGGGACTCCTGAACTGTTGCCATGGGTGTCAACTCACTGATACAAATGCCAACACTTGCTGATGAGTAAGAACAAGTTCCAGCCAGCTCAAGCCTGAAGCCACAAGTCACTGCTCCAGCTCTTGTGAATGTCGGAATTCTCATCACTCAGGTTCATTCCTGAACTCATGTCTCATGAAAACAGTGTCTGTGTTCACTTTGGGATGTATTATTTGCACTTGTAGAATTGAAACTTGTGCTTGCAATAAAATCTATGCAGCTTCCAAAAAAAAAATGTTGTGCACAATGTTGTGCAATCATCACCATGGTCCATCTCTATAACTCTATTCACCTTTCCAAACAGCAACTCTCTAGGCAGTAAGCAATAACTCATCACACTCATCATTAGTCTTCTACTTTCTAGCTCTATGAATTCGATTTTTTTAGGGAAAGTACTTCATTTCAGTGTAATCATACATTATTTGCCCTTTTTGGGTTAGGCATATTTCATATGCTATAGCTTGTGTCAGGAGTTGCTTCCTTTTTAAGACTGAAAAATATTTCATTGCTTGTGTATGTTTTCTTTCTTTATCCATCCAGTGATGATTACTTGGGTTGCTTTTACCTCAAGGTTATTGTGAATAATGATACCATTACAAATATTTGTTTCAAGGCTGGGTTTTCAGTTCCTTTGTGTCTGCATCCTGCAATGGAACTGCTGGATCATATGGTAAATATGCTTATTATTTTTTTGAGGAACTATTATGTTATTTTCCACAGTAACCACACCAGTTTATATCCCGTGAGCAGGAGTTACAAGGATTACAATTTCTCCACAGGCCATTCACATACAATCTCTGTGTGTATACACATTTATTTGTACAGCAGCCATCTTAATGGCTATGAAGCAGTGCTTTTTATCTGCATTTCCAAAATGATTATTTTCTATCTTATTGGTTTTTTCCATTGTTTGGAAAAAATGTTTGTTGAAATCTTCTGCCTAATTTTTGAAATTTATTTTTATTGGAAAGTGAGATATACAGAGATGAGAGACAGAGAGAAAGGTTTTACATTAGCTAGTTTATTCCCTAATTGGCAGCAATGGCTGGAGCTGAGCTGATCCTAAGCCAGGAGCTTCTTCTGGATCTCCTATGTAGGTGCAGGGTCCCAAGGCTTTGGGCCATCCTCGACTGCTTTCCCGGGCCATAAAGAGGGAGCTGAATGGGAAATGGTCAATTGGGACACAAACCAGCACCCATCTGGAATCCCAATGCATGCAAGTTGAGGACTCTACCTGCTAGTCTACGATGCTGGGCCCCTTCTGCCTAATTTTAATGAGGTTATTTGTTGTTAAGAGTTCTTCATACGGGAAGGTTGTCCCAGGACCCTGAGAAGCGGATTGGGAACGCCTCTGAGCCGCCATGCCAGGGGCTGGAGTGGGGGAGGAGCTAGCACGATCCAGGCGGGGGCCCAAGCAGCTTGGCCCCGGGCCGCCATGCAGCCCGGGTGCGAGGGTCCCTGCCATGATTCCAGCCTAACACAGCCAAGCTTTCCACCACCTGCGCAGGTACATGGGGTGCGAGGCTCTCGGGCAGCTTTCCGATTTGCCGGGGTCCTGGTCTGATGGCCTCCTTTTGGGGTGGGAAGGTTGTCCCAGGACCCTGAGAAGCGGACTGGGAACGCCTCTGAGCCGCCATGCCAGGGGCTGGAGTGGGGGAGGAGCTAGCACGATCCAGGCGGGGGCCCAAGCAGCTTGGCCCCGGGCCGCCATGCGGCCCGGGTGCGAGGGTCCCTGCCATGATTCCAGCCTAACACAGCCAAGCTTTCCACCACCTGCGCAGGTACATGGGGTGCGAGGCTCTCAGGGGCCAGTGCGCCATTTGGCGCCAGGCTTCGCCTGCTGGCCGCCCGGCCAGGAAGTTCTGGAATTTGGTTTCTCTGATATGCTGCATGAGACGCTCCGTGCTGAACCCACAGTACTCTGAGAATATGTATTAGTCCTTAAGCTTTTCAAAGGCATTTAATCTTCCTCTAAAGAACCTGTAGTCACTTTCTAGTGCCGATCGCCAACATCAGCTCACTTAAAAGGCAAAATTCCGGGCTTGTGCAGCAGGATGCCCCAATACCTGATAGGATGAGGGATCAGCAGAGGGGTCACAGAAGGCAGGACTATGACACTGACTGGCATTCAAGAACCATACTCGGGGCTAGAATGTGTGAGGCATGCGTGGACCAATCCCCTGACACTCTGACCCCATTGGACGGTTTAGAAGGGCCGGTGGAGTCTATGCAGGAGGCATGACAGTCTATAGGACGCTCTGGGCTGACCAGAGCAACCTCTGGCATAGTTAACACTGGCTGGCAACAGGCCTGGCTGGAGAGCGTGGTGGAGGCCTTGGCTGCGTGGAGCCTACCACTAAGGGGCACAGGAACTGGAGGGAGGCTGAGTTCTGGTCGGGTCACAGTTGTAATCCCTTGGCACAAATATCAATTCGGCTTTGACGCACCATGCCGGATTAGACCACAGCACAGTTTGGTGCTCCGGAGGACCAGGATAGACGTTGGATGGGCTCGGCTAGGCCTCAACCCCATCTGAGCCATATATGAGATACGCGTGGGTATGGACGAGCGGTGGCTGGGCTGAAACTCTCAACAGCAGGAACCAGAATGGATTGAAGAGCGGAGCTGGCTGAAGGACCTGCTGGAATGCGTGAAACCCGACACCATGAAGGAGTCGGAGGGAGGAACCTGAACAGTTCCTCTGACAGGACACTGACTCTACAAATAAACGCAAGAAGCATGGAGGTAAATAACCCAGAAGAGGCTTTGGAATGTGACCCACTGGAATACACTTGGCTCGGGTTGGGGCAGACCAGGCTGAGTCGGTTCACGTCATCCACTGGCAAGCCCAAGTGCTGAAACTGTGTGGGGGCCTGGCCGGGTTTGGTTGCGATAAAAAAAAAAAAAAAAAAAAAAAAACAGTACAAAACACAAAATGCCGAGGTGAAATGGCCTGTGCTAGTAGGGAATGCAACACCTGACCAGCACTCCTCCCACTGGTTTAGGTGAGGGACGAGAGTGTGATGGGCAGAGCCGGGGAGAGATGCGATACTCATTGGTTCCAATAGAGGTCGGGGCTCAGAAGAGAACCAATCCAGGGGTTAAAACCATCAGCTGATCGGAGTGATGGAAGGTGGCGGGCACTGTGCTTACTAGTAGTACATGTAGGAGCCTGGACTGGGAATGCCTCAAAGTTTTTTTTTAGGGGGATTCCCCTGAACAAAATGGAGGAATCAAATCATTAATCAAAAAAAGATGGAAAATGGAGTAGATGAATCAACCACCTCAGCTTTATGCTTCCAGCGGAAAACTGGACAAGGGGAAACCCTAAGACGGACTATGTCAATCAGTGGACTCTGCACCAGCCTCATCATACCTGGACTGTTGCTGATGATATGTTGGAGCTTCTAATTGATCGAGGTGACGCTCTGCTGGCTCTGCCTACAAACCTGAGAGGGCCTCCCTAAGAGGCCGTTGAACTTGAACTGGACAAGTGGGATGCTGGACTCTGTATGGTGTAAACTTTTAATTAGGGAATCTCAACGGAACTTGAACTGTGGTTATGCATCAAGGTGAAGGAATTCATGATGGGGGAAGGGTTTGGGGTGAAGGGGGGAATCCCAGTACCTATGAAATTGTGTCATGTAATGCAATGTAATTAATGAATAAATGAATATTAAAGGAAAAAAATAGGTAAATAATAAATTGGACATAATGAACAGAAAAAAAAAAGAACTTTACATGTCTATCTCTAATTAGATTATAAACTCAGGATAGGCAGTAGCTGTCTGTTCTTCTCCTGAATCATTAGCCTAGTACCTTGTAAATATTAAATGATGTTTTAACAAGCTAAAAAAAAAAAAAAAAGAGTTCTTCATAGAGCCTGGCAGCATGGTCTAGCAGCTGAAGTCCTCGCCTTGAACGCCCCGGGATCCCATATGGGCGCCAGTTCTAATCCCAGCAGCTCCACTTCCCATCCAGCTCCCTCCTTGTGGCCTGGGAAGGCAGTCGAGGACAGCCCAAGGCCTTGGGACCCTGTACCTGCGTGGGAGACCCTGAAGAGGTTCCTGGTTCCCAGCTTTGTATCGGCATAGCACTGGCCATTGCATTCACTTGGGGAGTGAACCATCGGATGGAAGATCTTCCTCTCTGTCTTTCCTCCTCTCTGTATATCTGACTTTCTAATAAAATAAATAAGTCTTTAAAAAGCAAAGAATTCTTCATAGGAGGGCAGCATTGTGACATAGTGGGTAAAGTGGCTGCCAGCATTGGCAGCGTCCAAATGGAAGATTCAGGAAGCTAGAACTGTGATGAGAGCTAGTTTTGAATCCAGGTACTCAATCTTGGATGCATCTTAACTGTTAGGTCAAACACTTGCCCCTAGAAAAGCACTTTTAAAAATGTTTATTTGGGGCAACACAGCTCCCCAGTTCTTAAGCATGATCCATACACAGGGACATCTTTTCCAAAGAGTATAAAATGATATCGAGAATCAAAAATAACTTTATAATGGAGAAACTTGACAAATACTACCTTAGCCAAATATTTAATCAAATAATCATAAACCAAGTATACTGTATAAACTCTTGATATGATGTGATGAAAACAGCACTTATTTCTGTGATCACAAATAATGCATATCTGGGACAGTTGCTTGGCCTAGCCATGATGATGCAAAGTTCAACATGTTAGAGTGCCTGAGTTCAACCACTTGGTTGGCTTCCAATGTCATAGTAACGTCTTGCTAATGTACATGCAGAGAGGAAACAGTGATGACCCAAGGAGCTGGCTCCCTGCTACGTACATGGGAGATTTGGATTGTATTTCTGGTTCCTGGCTTCAACCTACCCAGCTCCACTCAACTGGGCACTCCAAGAGTGAACCAGTAGATGGAAGATCTTTCTATTTCTCTTTCCCAGTTTGTCTCTTTGCATCTTCAATAACAGATTAACTAACTAACTACTTAAATAAATAAATAATTTTTAAAAAATAAAGAAGATATGAGAAATTGTCCTAGCTCAAAGAACCCTAAACAAGCATGACAAAAAATTGTAATGCAGCATTCTGCATAAGAGCCAGGTGCACAAAAACTACATTAACTAAATGCTAAGAAAAATCTGAAAAATAGGAATTTTAGTTAATAATAAAGTATCCAGGGCCCGGCGCTGTGGCCTAGAGGCTAAGGTGCTCGCCTTAAAAACGCCAGGATTCCATATGGGCGCCAGTTCTAATCCCAGTGGCTCCGCTTCCCACCCAGCTCCCTGCTTTAGGCCTGAGAAAGCAGTCGAGGATGGCCCAAAGCCTTGGGACCCTGCATCCATGTGGGAGACCTGGAGGAAGTTCCTGGCTCCTGGCTTTGGACAGGCGCAGCACCAGCCATTGTGGTCACTTGGGGAGTGAAATCAACAGATGGAAGATGTTCCTCTCTGTCTCTCCTCTTCTTAGTATATCTGAATTTCCAATAAAAATAAAATAAATCTTTAAAGATAATAATAATAAACTATCCAATATTGGCTTATTATTCATAACAAATGCATCTAATTAAGAAAATGTTAATATAGGGAAATCTGAGTTCGGTGACAGAAGGGCTTATGGCAACAAGTTGCCATCTGCAGTACTTCTTTAAACTTAAACTTGCTTTTAGAAATAAAGACTGTTTTTTGACTAAAAAGAAAAATTTTATGACCCAAGAATGGTTTTCAATTGTACAGATTATCTGTGATTTCTTAATGGTCATCTCTGTAATAATAATAATAATAATAATAATAATAATAATAAATCATAGGATTAACAAATAGAAGGATTCCACGAAGAATGGGTGTAGAGAAGATACAGAATTACACAGCAACTTGGAGATTCATGAAGGGCAGGGTACGTATAGCAGAGGGATGAAAATACTGCAAACTGCTCAGAGGTTTGGAAACTCAGTTTACTCACCCTGCAGAGCGTATTTCTGGTGGTAAATCTCATAGGCTTTTCGGT
The DNA here is from genome assembly GCF_030435755.1 of Ochotona princeps. Taxonomy (NCBI): domain Eukaryota; kingdom Metazoa; phylum Chordata; class Mammalia; order Lagomorpha; family Ochotonidae; genus Ochotona; species Ochotona princeps. The sequence goes on from NC_080836.1 coordinate 20,636,406, forward strand.
GGGCCTCGGTGACAAGCTGGAGGCGTGCAGCTCTGGATTCCTCGTGAGGAAGCTCCCTCACCACGGCCTCCAAGTCACTGAAGGTGAACCAGATCCCCACCAGGTCCCCAAAGGCACGGAAGGCAAAGGCCGCATACTCGGCAAACAGGTCAGCAAAGCCGTCCCTTCTCGGCCCCAGGCTGGCAGGGAGGGTCCCCTGGTGCAGGATGACCATGGGCTCAAGCTGCGCTGCCCTGAGGGTCTCCAGGAGCTGCCGGTAGCACCGCACCACCTTCTCATCAGGCTCCCTGGAGCTCCCTGCTGGCAGCAGCTGAGCCCATGACAGAAACACCTTATAATGGCTGACCTCACTGGCACCAAGACTGCTGAAATACTCTGGCAGGGAAGCGGGCAGTGGCTGGCAACAGACAACAATGTCCTCGTGCCCTGCTGCAGACCCAGAACTCTGCTTTCCCGGTGGACAGTTCAGGCTGGGCAGCAGGTCAGTGGTTAGAGGACCAGCAGCTGAGATGAAACTGCTGTCAGATCCCCAGTCTGACCCCTGGCAGGACAAACTGAGGAGCACGGTAAAGACCGCACTCCAAAACATCTCCATTTCCAAGGAGCTGTCAGAAGGCATGTGGAAGGACCCCTGACTTTATAGCTGCAGCTAGTGTTGTAAAATACTAAGTGATTATTAACTCTTAATATTTAATCAAATTATCTAGGATAAAGAAATCAATATATGATTCATTAATGCGATACACAGAATCGCTGAAGGGCTATAAGAGATAACACAGTGGCCTAGCACTTTGGCATAGTGATTTAAGCTATTGCCTGCAATGCCAGCATCCCATGTCGGCAACAGTTTGCATCCTGGCTGCTCCACTTCTGCTGCTTTCTTTTTTCCCACTTTCTCTTTCATCTGTTTAAAATAAATAACACAGAAACTTTAAATTTTTCACAAAAACAGAGGAAGTTTGGAAAATGTCTGAACCACGGATCTTCACAGGTGAGGTTTCTTGGGGAATTTCCAAACTATACCGCTGAAGTCATACCCTGGCCACAGGATGAGTCACAGGATGTGTAGTCTTAACCTTGGAATGCATGTATTGGGACTGGGCCTCCTCAGTTGTAGTTGCCTATTCAGTGGCCAGCATGTCCAGATGCTTGGGTCCAAAGCCTTGGGACCGGGGCCATGAAGGACAGTTCATCCAGGCCAGTAGGGGTTATTAACTGTCTCATCAATTAGACAACACCCCTGGCCAAGCTCTGCAGCATATTCTTGAGTCTGTGGACACACTGAGGTGGACTTTGTCAACCAAAAGACCTTGGAAAGATTTCCTCTCTGATCCATTGCTTATTTAGTAACATATTATTCAGTCTCCACGTGTTTGCAAGTGTTCTTGGGTGTTCTGACTTCTTGGTCTCTAACTCCACTCCATGATGGTCTGAGAATATGCATGGTATAATTTCGATTTTTAAAAATTTGCTGAGGCTTGTTTTGTGGCATATAACATGGTCGATTCTGGAGAAGGTTCCATGCACTGATGAAAAAAACTGTATTCTCTATCTGTAAAATGAATGGTTCAATAGATATCAACTAAGTCCATTTGCTCTAGAGTTTGGGTGAGTTCTTTTGTTTCTTTACTGAGTTTCTGGTTTTATTTTTTTTTTTATCTGTCCATTGATGTTAAAGGGGTATTAAGGTCACCCACTATGATTGTATTGGAGTCTATTTCTCCCTTTAAATCCATTAATATCTGTTTCACATAGCTAGGTGCCTTGACATTTGGTGCAAATATATTTATTATGGTGATCTCTTCTTGCTAAATGGATCCCTTGCTAAATGGTATCCTTTTTCATCTCTTAATGTTTTCCACACCAATGTCTATATCATCTGTACCATTCACTTGGAATATCTTTTTCCATCCTTTCACTTTCAGTTTCCTCTATCTTTGTTAGTGAGATGTGTCTCCTGTAAGTAGCAGATAGATGGGTTTTGTTTTTTGATCCATTTCTCTAGTCTATGGTAATTGATTGATGAATTTAAACCATTTACATTCAATGTTAATATGGATATGTGGCAATTTGGTTCTGTCATCTTAATAATGTGGTGTTCTTTGGTTGAGTCTTCTGTTGGGCTTTTAGTGGGATGTTCTCCACATATGCCTGTGGTTTTGGTAGCTGCTATTCCTTTTCTCTTTCACCAGAACATTTTTTAGTATTAGATGTAGGGCTGGTTTGGAGGACACAAATTCTTGGAGCTTTTCTTTATCGTGGAAGAATTTTATTTCATTTTCAAAGACAAAGGAGAGCTTTGCAGGATACGTTATTCTGGACTGAAAATGTTTCCCTTTAGGAGTCTGGAATATGTCGCTCCATTCTCTCTTAGACTGCAGCGTTTGCTCTGAGAGGTCAACTGTGAATCTGATTGGGGTTGGTCTATAGGTCACTTGATTTTTGTCATGTGCACATTTACGGGTTTTTTCCTTATGTCCAACTGAGGAGAGCTTGATTATCATGTGTTTTGGTGAAGGTCACGTTTTGTCAACCTTGTTGGGAGTCCTGTGCCCCTCCTGGATGCTGCTTCCCAATTCTTTCTCTAGCTTAGGGAAGTTTTTATGTATTATTTCATTGAATACACCTTTGATCCCATTTGCTCTTTCTGCACCTTCTGGAATTCCCATAATTCTTATGTTGGGCCTTCTAATTGTATCTTTCAATTCCTGGATGGATGGATAGATAGATAGATAGATAGATACTTTTTTTTTCTTGCTTGGCCTAGCTTTGCTTCCAGCTTTTTGTTTGTTTCCCACTGGTGACAGGAAATATCTTTCAATTCTGATATTCTTTCTTCTGCTTCATTCATTCTATTTTTTAGACTCTCCACTGTACTTTTAATTTGTTCCACTGTATTCTTCTGAAATGTCAGCGTTCATTTGATTCATTTCCTGTGCAACAAACTCTTTAAATTCTCTGAACTCTTGTATTATGTGCTTCTCATTGTTGGTCAGAAACTTTATAATAAGCTTTCTGAATTCTGTATCCCTCTTTTAAAAAATGTCTTCCTCAGTTAACGATGAGGGTGTTAGAGGCTTTTGTTCCTCTACCATGGAGTCTTCAGTAACATTCATTATGCCTCTGTCTCTTAACTTTTGACATTGCAATCCTATTTGGTGTATTTTTCTCCTTAGTGCAGTTTTCTAAGGTGTATTACCTATAGGTCTACAAGTCAGTTTTTATGTTCAATAAGCGTCCTGGGTTAGGAAGACATCAACTCTACCAAAAACTCTAAAAAACTTCTGTATAGCAAAAGAAATAACTAACAAAGCAAAGAAGAAACCAATGGAATGGGAAAAAATTTTTGCACACTATACAAGTGATACGGGACTAATATTTAGGATCTACAAAGAGCTTCAGATACCCAGGGATAGTAAAAAACAAAACAAAACAAAACAAAACAAAAACCTGTAACAAAATGAGAAAAGGAAAAGAACAGACATTTTTCAAAAGAACAGATTCAAATGGCTAACAGACATGAAAAAATGCTCAGGCTCCCTAGTCATCAGGGAGATATAAATGAAAATCACATTGAGGTTCCACCTAACTCCAGTGAGACTGGCCTACATTCAGAACTCTACTAACAACACCTGCTGGCTTGGATGTGGGAAGAAAGGTACCCTCCTTCACTGCTGGTGGGAGTGTAGGCTAGTACAACCACTGTGGAAATCAATATGGAGAGTGCTTGGAGAATTGCAAATAAACCTGCCATATGACCCAGCTAGGAATATATCCAAAGGAAATGAAATATGCATATGAGAAAGAGATATGTAATCCTATATTTATAGTAGCACAATCTACAATAACAAAGACCTGGAAGAAACCCAGATGCCCATCCAAAGAGGAGTGGTTAAAGAAAGTGTGGTACATCTACTCCATGGAATACTACTCTGCTATTAAGAAGAAGAAAATATTTCAATTTGCAATCAGATGGTCCCAACTTCAGACCATTATGCTCAGTGAAATAAGTTAATCCCGAAAGAACAAATACTGCATGTACACTCTGATATAAGGCAACCTTAATGCAAATTATAAGATTTATAACAATTTCAATATGTTTTTGCTGCAAATATCTTTATAAATAAACTTCTCCCACTTGTCCACTGTTTAAAACACAATTTTAAAAAATTAAGCTTATGACTGAACAGGCTTACTCATTTACATTTTTCATCTGAAATGGCTATTTAAAATTTAAATAGGCTGCTTAATATTTAATTCCTACCTACAGTTGAAAGTGAGTCTCAATTGCTGCATGGATAACAAATTATAAAATTTAGCTTTTTGAAACTTCATTTATCACACATTATCTAGTGGTGAAGCTCTCCACATTAAGTGATCATTTATTTTCCTTTTTAGATTTATGTTAATATCTTTTCTCAGCTTTCATTTTAGCTTATTATTAACACAAAAGCTTTATAGAGGTAGGATATTACACATTAAAATATGTTACAAGGGCCGGAACGATGGCTCAGTGGCTAAATATTCATATTGCAAGTGCTGGGATCCAATATGGGTACTGATTTGTGTCCTTATTGCTCTGTTTCCCATCCAGTTCCTTGCCTATGGCCTAGAAAAGTAGCAGATGATAGCCCCAAGTCTTGAGACCCCAACCATCATGAAAAACTCATATTTTTAAAAAGTTTCTATGTCAAGCCCATTTAAGTATTTCTGTATTTCTGTGATTTTTTTCTTTTTGAAAAAAAATTATTACTATTACGACTTTATGATAAATTTCCAAACCCCCTGGGATTTTCCTTACCCTCTCCCCAAGTTACCTCCTCGTCCCAACAGAGGTCCCCTATTTTATTAGTATAATATAGTTATTCATAAACAGTCATATGTCCATCATTGCAGGCATGGACAATGGTAAAGACTCCAGCATTCTATTGTTAAGATATAGTAAACAGTTTCATTGGAGTCCATCTATGGTCTGGAGATAGAGATGTATATTGCATTGTATCTTCACATCTGGATATGATAGTCTCCATTACACAGTTACCATACATCCCCTTAAATGAAAAACCACAAAACAAAAACAACAGGACGAAAAAAGAAATTTACAATGTGATGATTTTAATAACATGCTACTGAATCACTAATATGCCTCTGAAGAAATGAAAATCAAGAACCTTTTTGAAGAAAATTATGCTATTGTATGATTTATACATCATTGAGTAATTTAATCAGAGGAAAGTGTTTTGAAGAGATGAAACTAACAAAAAAATCAAGATCCATGAGATATAGCTTCTGCTGATCCTTGTTGGTGAAATGTGTCTCCTCTAGGCAATAAATAGATGGGTTTGTTTTTAAATCCAGTCTACTAATCTATGACATTTGATTGATCAGTTTAAGGCATTTACATTCAGGGTTGTGAATGTAAATATGAATGTGTGGTAATTTGGTTTTGTCATTTTAGCAAAGGGTTGTTCATGGATTTAGTCTTCGGTTGTTATTTCATTGGCATGTTCTTCCCATTTGCCTTTGATTTTGGGGGGTGCTAATCCTTTTCTCTTTAATACTTAAAGAGAACATCTTTAAGTATCATTTGTAGGGTAGGTATGGAAGAGACATATTATTTTAGCTTTTCTTTGCTGTGGAAGAATTCTGTTTCATTTTTCAAAGAAAAAGGAAAGCATTGCTGGATACATTATCCTGGGCCAACAATCTTTTGCTTTTAGAATCTGGAATATGTCACTCCATATTCTTCTGGCCTGTAGAGTTTCCTGTGAGAAGTCAGCTGTGAATTTAATTGTCATTCCTTTTTATGTCAGTTAATTTTTTTCACGTGCACATTTAAGAATCTTTTCCTTATGTTTAATTGAAGAGAGCTTGATTATCATGTGTTGTGGTGAAGATTGCCTTTGGTCAACCTTGTTGGGAGTTCTGTGGCCCTCCTGGATGTTGTTTCCCAATTCTCTCTCTAGAATAGGGAAATTTTCCCTTATTATTTCACTAAATACACCTTTAATCCCAGCTTCTGTTTCTATACCTTCTGGAACTCCTCTAACTCTTATATGTGGTCTTTCAACAGTGTCTTTCAGTTCCTGAATACCTTTTTAAAAGATTTATTTATTTTTATTGCAAAGTTAGATATATGGAGAGAGGAGAGATAGAGAGGAAGATCTTCCATCCGATGATTCACTCCCCAAGTGACTGCATTGGCCAGTGCTGTGCTGATCCAAAACCAGGAGCCAGGAGCTCTTCCAGGTTTCCCATGTGGTTGCAAGGTCCCAAGGCTTTGGGTCATCCTCGACTGTTTACCAGGCCACGAGGGGGGGGAGGAGCTGGGTGGGAAATGGGCTGCCAGGATTAGAACCACCACCCATATAGGATCCCAGGGCATTGAAGGCAAGGACTTTAGCTGCTAGGCCATGGCGCCAGACCCTTGAATACTTTTTTAACTTGACCCAGCTCTTCTTCTAGCTTTTTGTTTGTTTCCCCGTGGTGACAAGAAATATCTGCTAATTTTGAGACTCTTTCTTCTGCCTCTTTCATTCTATTTGGGCGACCCTCCACTGTACTTTAATTTGCTCCACTGTATTCTTCATTTTTGATATAATAGCTTTCATTTGATTCACTCCTGTGTGACATATTCCTTGAATTCCTTGAATGCCTGACTTACGAGTTTCTCGTTGTTGAAAGGAAGCTTTATAACAAGTGCTTTGAATTTTGTATCACCCATGTTCTCAATGTCTTCCTCAATGAACTCTGAGGTTGGCAAAGGCTTTTGCTCCTTTGCAGGGGAGTCTTCAGTAATATTCATTGTGCCTTTGTCTCTTCTTTTGCTCTTGATTATTATTCTTCTGGTTACCAGATTCTTCTCCTTGGGGCAGGTTTCTAAGCTGTGTCACCCACAGGTCTACAGTTCAACTTTACTTATTGCAGTTGGTACATGGCTCTTTGTTTGCAGTCATTTGTGCCACTCCCTCCAGTGAGTTCCAGGTCTGGGTTCTTGTTAGACTTCCACCATGGTCTCCGTAGCTCCAGCTCCTGGCTCACCATTCTGCACCTCCTGTGATACTGTGCTGAGGTTGCACTGTTTTCCTCACAACCTTTCTCCCACTTCCTGTTAGAGCAGGTCCCAACACTAGGGAGACACAAAGTGTCCTATATAGCTAGGTTATTGTTGGTGCTGATCTTGCCAGAACCTGTTGACTGTTAGGTCTGAGAGCCACATGGATCTATTTTGACCCATATGATGCCAAAGTTGGTATTATTTTCCCTGTGGGACTAGTACAATGCACTGAGCTAAGTGGGTTTGCTCCCAGCTCTGCACAAATGCAGCTCAGTGTTGTCCCTGCAGTCTTAAAGTCTTTGCCACACCATACAAAATGGCACCTGATATGCCACTGCTAGAACTCTTAATCTGCTGGCAGTCAGGTCTGAGGGCTACCGGAACCTATCTTTGGTGGAGTAACCTGTAGGATGCCACATTGCTGCAATCACTGAGCCAGAAATGAATTCACTCCCTGCTCATGCTTGCACAGTACTGTCCCAGAGCCTTTGCCTGCCAATACAAAATGGTGTCCAGTTCAGTTCTAGGGGGCGGACTGGGCTGTGAAATCTACTCTGTTCCTGCACGGCCCATCTTGGACCTTCTGCTCTGTCTCTTCTTCTAGTCAAATCAAACAGACCATCAGGATAGGCAGTTTTTTGGGTTCACTGCCTAAGCTTCCAGTAGACCCCCCCTTCCCACCTGGTTGCTGGTAGAGTTCCGGCTGCTGGTGCAATTCAGATCACTGCTCACTGAATGCCACTGGGCAATACACCCCGCTGTGTCTGTTGTTTTCCTGTGTCTGTCATTCTCCAGATACCCTTCTGCTGTTTTTCTTTCCTTTCCTATTTCCTGTAATGTGCCCTCTCTGCTTTACACTGGTTACGTTTACTCGTCTGTTTAAACATGTCCTTACCCTATCCCACCATCTTGATTCTCTCTATATTTTTGCTTTTAATCTTTACATCTTTAACTAGCGTGGATTATAACTGTATATGTTGTGTGGTAAGTCCATTTCTTTAAAAAAAAGATTTATTTATTTGAAAGTTAAGTTATAGAGGGGCCCAGTACAGTAGTCTTTTGGCTAAAGTCTTTGACTTGCATGTGCTGGGATCCCATATGGGTGCTAGTTCTAATCCTGGTGGACCCCCTTCTGATTCAGCTCCCTGCTTGTTGCCTAGGGAATCAATGGAAGATGGCCCAAAGCCTTGGGACCCAGTACCCGTGTGGAAGATTCAGAAGAAGCTCCTGACTCCTGACTTAGAATCAGTGCAGTTCTGGCCATTGCATCCACTTGTGGAATGAATGCAATGGCAAGAAGATCTCTGCCTCTCCTCCTTTCTCTGCCTTTCCTGGTTTCCCAATAAAAATAAATCTTTTTTTTTTTAAGTCAGTTATTGAGAGGGAGACACACACACACACACACACACACACACACACACACACACACCACATACAGATGTTTCATTTTCTGAGTCATTCTCAGACACCCACAATTGCTAGGGATGGGTCAGGATGAAAACAGGAGTCAGTGGCCTTATCAGCTCTCCCACGTGGGTGGCAGGGGCCCAGGGGCTTGGCCATATTCTGCTACTTTTTCCAGGGCGTTACCAGGGAGCTAAATCACCAATGGAGTAGCTAAGGTATGAAATGGCACCCATATGTGATGTCGGCATCACAGGTAGTGGCTTCAACACTACATATAAAGACCAGCACCATGGCAGGTCAATATCTAACATAAACCATTCCTCCCCTACTATGTGAAATGCTACCTTACCAATACTGAAAAAAAATCAATACATGTAGACACTTTTGGACTTTGACTAATTTATCTAGTCCTGTGCCAGTACCATACAACCTTAACTGCTATCATGCTGTAAATACTTTTTTTGACTTTCTGATAGGACATGGCCCCTCCTATCTTGCTTTTTTCTCCAAATCTTCCTGATCATGTTTATGCACTTTCTTTTTTTTAAGTTGTACTATTTGTATTGGAAAGACAGATCTACGGAGAAGAGACAGAGAAAGATCTTTTATCCAGTGGTTCACTCCTCAAATGCCTAGAATGGCTAAAGTTGAGCTTATCTGAAGCCAGGAGCCAAGAGCTTGTTTTGGGTCTCCTAAGGCTTAGACCAGCCTCCACTTCTTTCCCAGGCCATAGCAGGAAGCTGGACGGAAAGTGGAATAGCTGAGACATGAATCACTGTCCATATGGGATGCCAGCCCCTGGAGGCTAGGATTAGCCAGTTGAGGGCCAAGCACCGTGGCCTAGCAGCTAAAGTCCTTGCCTTGAACACCCCGGGATCCCATATGGGTGCAGGTTCTAATCCCAGCAGCTCCACTGCTCATCCAGCTCCCTGATTGTGGCCTGGTAAAGCAGTCGAGGATGGCCCAATGCCTTGGGACCCTGCACCCGCATGGGAGACCTGGAAGAGGTTCCAGGTTCCTGGCTTCAGATCGGTGCAGCACTGGCTGTTGTGGCTCACTTGGGGAGTGAATCATTGGACGGAAGATCTTCCTCTCTGTCTCTCCTCCTCTCTGTATATCTGACTTTGTAATAAAAATAAATATATTTTTAAAAGGATTAGCCAGTTGAACCATTGTGCTGGCCCCTAAATGTCTATTTTCTTTTCCATGTGACCTGGATATATTTCCATTTCTAAACATCTAGTTCTATCTCAATTTAGTGCCTATCCCACAGCATATATGTCATAATTTATACCTATGGATAGGTATCTGTTAGGATTTTAAGTCATGATTTTTACAGACCATTTGGCAACTTCAAATATTCAAACTTTTCCATTGTGGAATATTATGTCTATCTCTTAATCTGAATACCTAACTGTCTTCACAAAGATCTCATATATGTTAGTATCAGCAGACAGCTAATAAGAGAGGAGCCTAGATGTCCTCAGAACTTTGCAGGACTTGACTTATCAATTACAATACTGTCAGCAGTACAGTGACCTTAACTTTAGGCTCATGATATTACTAGCATTGTAGTTTCGGCTGCCAATTGAATCCAGAAATGTCTTGACAGTCCTGAAAGGACCTCACTAGGAAATAAAATACATGGTGCTTCTACTCCAGGGAAGCCTCATTTGTTCCCAGAACTCTTCCCTATTCCATGAATATTCTTGCCCCACCATTAAAATGAAACAATAATAATAAACCCTCACACCCTTTTGGCAGATGTTCCAGCTCTACCAGCTAGCCTAGAGAGTGCCCTTCCTTTTACAATAAGCTGCTTGCCTGCTTTATTTAAAACTGTCTAGTCCTAGACTTCCTTGTTGAGGCAGTGTATAGGACCTGGACATATCCTCTGGGGACACCTCATTATCCACTTATCACTTCACCTGCTCCACTTTCTATCCAGTTAATCTGCCTTACAAGGCAACAGAAGATGGCCCATGTGCTAGGCCCCTGTCATCCATGTGGGAGAACCCGATGAACTTTCCGGTTTCTAGCTCAAGCCCAGCTGTTAAGCCACTTTGACAGTGAACCAGTGGATGGTTCACTTCTATTCTGCCTTTCAAGTTAACTCTGCATAGACACACATTCCCTAATTGGACCTGCAGGAACTAGGATGCCCTCTGCTGTTAAAGGTAGCAACAGTAAGAAGTGATGCATCCTCAACTTACAAATGGTAGCTGAGTTTCAGGAACTGTCAGCCTCAGAAACTTCAGGAGCACAAACAATAATGTTTCGATTGGAAGAAAGCCACAAGAGTAGGAGACAGCTTGTAATATTCAAAGTTCATATTTTCTCTTTTAAAAAAATGTAGGCTGAAAAAATATACCCCAGAAATTCCTCTTGAAGTACAGAAAAAACTATTAAAGAATAGTAAAACAGTACAATAAGCTTTTGTTTTTAGACTATCTAAAGGAAGAGTAACTTTCAATCCCTTTGATGGGTGAGCTCTTGGGTAGGGGCTGGAACACGGTGAGGATCTGGAACTGGAAGACCTGTGCCTGAGTAGGAGTAGCTAGCTGTGGGGAGGGCTAGAAATTGGATGAAGTTCCTGGGAAGCCCCTGCATTAAGCATGGGATCTTGTGAGCTGGCAGTCTGGGTTGTAGGTAATGACCAGCAATTTAGTTGTTCTCTGGGTGGGTTACTAACTCACTGAGCACATCTTGGATTGGATAGTGATCCCCGCGGCCCCCACGCTGTGGCTATGGTACTTGGCATGTTTGGGGTACAAGTCTGTCCAGGTGAAATCATGATGGGTGTCCTTTCTTAACTCCTGCTAAATGTGGGGTGCCTTGGGTAAAGTTTGGGAGTCTTTCAGCCAGCTCTAACAGCTACTGAACTCACCATTATTCCACCCAGATACTTGTTCAATTATAAATTTTTCTTTTCCACTTCATACAGTGTCCCCTACCTTGGGTACTGATACCTTGGTTTGCACTTGAGGATGATGAATTGGAGCAACAATGAATGTACATGTGATCTGTCCTATAAATGATTGCTTATCACCAGCAAGAGTGGGTACTCTAGCAAAACTCACTAATCTGACTTGGATTCAGGTTTCAGATTAGTGTATTATCTTAGTCTTCTTACGTTCAGTAATTGATGCAAATAATTTATTGGCTATTCAACCCATCCAGTGTGGCTGTTTTAAAAAATGAGTCTCCTTAGACTGCTTAGTAATCTGAACCCACAGATACAGGTGCCAGGTGTGGGCCAGGTTGCAGAATCTGCTAGTGCACACTAAGAGCCAGATTTGGTGAGGGGTGAAGTCAGGTGACAGCACCCACTTGCTCATGCACGAACTAGGGCTGGGGGCTGGCGGGGCCAGGCTGGGCTGTAGCAACCACCAGCAAGCATGCGAGCGAACTGGGGGTGGGCTAGGCAGTAGCACTTGCTGGTGCATTTGATTTGAGAGCCAGTTCTGGGACCAGGCCTGGAAGGGGGTCTGTAGGGGGTCTCCTGACTAGACTACAGCACCCATTGGCACAAGTCTGGTCTGCAGGTGGGACCAGGTGGGCCATAGCACCCATTGGCACATGCAGGGGCTAGGCTCAGGAGTGGGCCTGGCTGGATTTCCTAGGGGTCACTCCAACAAGGCCACAGCACTTGCCTGTGCACATGACAATCAGGGTTCTTAGGAGTCAGCTCAATGGGTCTACTCCACCTGATCTCCAATCTCAGGCAACACCACATGGAAGTTTGGTCTGGTCTGTTGTGCGAATGGGCCACCTCCATTGCTGACTCAAGTAAGGAAAGACAACATCCCAGATGCACACGCATGTGACAACTGGCCTCTGTGATTCAATAGAGGATCCTGAGTACTTCATGAAAAGACGCAGAGAGGGTTTAAGGTTACAAGCCAAAATCTCTACCAGGCATATAAGAATATGGGCATAATGAAACAGACTATCAACAAGTATGGAAAGTGGTGTCTCATACTTGGTGCTAGGAAGCCAACAGCATCTCAGAGCAATTGAGACTACTCAAGGAACACCCTTAGGACATTCTTCCCCTATCAGGGTACCTGGTTTCCCCAAATCAGGGGACTATCTCTGTCCCCTGGTGCTGAAGCGATCTGCAACAAGGAGTGGCGCAACATCTCCCTCTCATGCATGGTCACGGGGGGAGGTGGGGGCTTTTCCATTGCCTACCTCCCCCCTGCTTCATCCCACCTAGAGAGCTTCATGGGTATGCAATCCACTCATTTACATAACATCTTCAAGCTTAAATTTTAAAAAATATTTATTTGAAAGGCAGAATGATACAGAGAGGAATTTTTCATTTGTTGGTTCACTCCCCAAACAGGCCAGGCCAAAGCCAGGAGGCAATTTCTCACATGGAGGACTTGGGCCACTTTCGGCTGCTTTCTAAGGTTTATCTGCAGGGATCTGGATCATTAAGTGGAGCAGCCCAGATTCCAACTGGCTTGAGATGCAGGTGGTGGCTTAACCCATTGTGCCAAAATGTTGACCTATTAATAATTTTCCATCCCCTTGTTCTTCAATGTAGTTTGTATAGTGGGTAGCTTTAATTTTGATGACTGTGACTAGCATCGGATCAGTTATAAATGCAGTGTTTGACACCTGAAGTTTATTACTTTTGCTATTAGGAAAAGTACTTGTTGTAATATCCCTCAAGTTTTGAATCAGAAATTTTATATTACATTTTCAGCAGAGTACTTTAAAATTTATTTGAAAGGTAGACCAATCAATGGTCTTCCATTGGCTGGCTCACTTTCCTAACTGCCCCCAATAGCCTGGCTGAAACCAAGAGCCAGGAACCCCATCTGGGTCTCTCAGGTAGGTGGCAACAATTCGAATGCTTGGTCATCACCTTCTGCCTCCCAGGTACATTAACAGGAAGCTGGTTCAAAAGCAGTCAGGACTTGATCACACACACTCACGTATGTTAAGTGGACTTAAATTGCTGGTCACAACATACTGGAATATCTGGTTGACAATCAGCTTTCAGTTGAGTTGAAGGATTTAATATCCAAGATGTATTTTTAAACTGTCATATCCATCATTCCTTAATGTATTCCAAATTTTCAAGCTTTGAGTGAGAATTATTCTTTCACCCACATGCTGGGTCAGGCTAAAGCACAGAGTGTAGAACTGCATCAGGGTGCCCTAAGTGGTTGTCAAGAACTCAACCTCTCTGTCATAAAATAATTAAAAAAACAAACAAAAACTCAACTCTACCAGGCTACAATACCTGCCCAATTGGTTTTTTCTCTGAAGTATTATGTTTAACTACTTGTTAAGCAAAGTTTCAACTTCATCTACAGATAGGCCCCATTTTTTAAAGAAAATTTATTAATTTTTTTGGAGAATGGAATTCAAAGATAAGTTTATTTTGATGCAACACTTTAAAAATATGGAATGCTTCACGAATTTGCACAGGGGCCATGTTAATCTTCTCTGTATTGTTCCAATTTTAGTATATGTGCTGCCAAAGTGAGCACAGATTTATTTTTATTGCAAAGTCAGATATATAGAGAGGAGAGAGAGATCTTCCATTCAATGATGCACTCTCCAAGTGACTGCAATAGCCGGAGCTGTGCTGATCCAAAGCCAGGAGCTTCTTCCAGGTCTCCTACGCGGGTGCAGGGGCCCAAGGCTTTGGGCCTTCCTCGACTGCTTTCCCAGACCACAAGCAGGGAGTGGGATGGAAGTGGGGCTGCCTGGATTAGAACCAGCACCCCATATGCAATCCTAGCGCATTAATGGTGAGGACGTTAGCTGTTAGGCCACCACACTGGGACCCAACAGGCTCCATTCTACCTCATGGACCGACTACTTTTCCAAAACATGAGTCAATACTGCTTAGTTTAGGACGTTACAACTGCCAGCATGTTATTATTTAAAAATAAATCATTCACTGTTTAAGGGGTGGGGAGGGAATCCTGGAATCAACTTCAGATAGTTACCTATAAGACCTTTAATTTTCATGTTCATTGTACAATGACTCCTTAGCAGGGGCAGACAACGTCTGGCCTTTGGGCTATCTAAGTCCCCAAAATCATTTGGTTTGGCTCTGCCAAGGCAATTATAGTTGGCACTTGATATTTAATAAAGCTATCGTGGTTAATTTTTAAGTTTATAATTTTGTGTAGCTTGTGAATACCTACATAGTGTTAGGGGAAGAAAAAAAAGTTCCTTATCCCTTCCTTACAGGAAACATATACTAAACCATAATGATATACTTTCCTCCCTTCACCCTGGATCAAAAAAAAAACAAAACAAAACAAAAAAAAAAAAACAAAGGAGCACGAGAAGCAGTAACAGACTAGAGAAATAAATCAATAGACAACTCAAGCAAGTTATTTTATTTTGATGAATAAAAGCAGCAGTTGGCAATTGAAAAAGTTACTTCTTCAGTAAGATAGTATATATAACATGGGCCTCTTCTACATGAAAACAAGTCCTATAGAAATCATACATTATTGGTTTCCAATTCTATTAGGCCAAGCAGCACACTAAAGGACGTGCTAGAGCCTATCGTTGGTTCAAAGCATAGGACAGAATTGCGACACACACAGGGCCATCAGTTCTTGTTTCTCAAAGCAAATCCTAAAGCATCACTTGCAAAGACACATCTCTCCCCAGCAGGCATATCCAGGCTTGAGCCATGATGGTTCCCATTACTGGTCAGTAACTGTATTTCAGTCTTGAAGCAAGTAGTTGGGGTTGACTACCAAGTATGGATCTTCTTCATAGCTTTCACTTCCTTCTGTGGAGCCTTTCAATCCAGCTTGGGTGAGCTCAATTAGAACGTGATCCTGCCAAACATGAACATTTGTCCTCAGATCTCCAGTAGTTTTATGAAAAATGTCCACACACACCAATCCTTTTGAATGTTTTAATACTGACATTTTTCTTTCCTATTCTCAGCAGAAACTCAGAGACTATCTTTTTTGGTTGCTGTTAGGGTACTTGGAATCCACTTGCTTTTCTTTCTTCCTTTCTTCCTTTTTAAACATGACTTATTTGAAAGGCAGATTTACAGAGATAGAGAGACAGGGACAGAGACAAATCTTTATCTGCCAGTTTACCTCCCAAATGGCCACAATGGTCAAGACTGAATGAGGCCAAGACCAAGAGCTTAATTCAGGTCTCCGAAATGGCTGTCTGGGGTCCAAGTATTAGAATCATCTTCCACTGTTTTCCCAGGTTCATTAACAGAAAGTAGGAATGGAAGTGGAGCAGTCAGGATACAAACCTGTACTTAATGGGTCATCAGCATCATAGGCAATAGCTTAACCCAGTAAACCACAACATGAGTCCCAGGACTAAATCTTAAAATCATTATTAACACTCTCCTAAATCCCTTTCCCAAAAGGATGGGGACCTTTTCATTCATTTCCTTCTTAAAAAAAATTAAGTTCAATGGATATTGTGATTTTAATAATATTTTCCAGATCATTAAATCAAATGTTATAAATGCAATTTTAAGAAGACAGAAGTTAATACAAACCAATATTGTATAATTAGGATTATATAATTGTGCAAAATTTAGTTTAATGTTAGTCATTTCATATTTACTGGCCACTGACGATAATCATACACCACTCATGCATGATTCAGAAGTAGAATCAAGAGAATAAAAGCAAAAAGTACACTGTCATTTAGCTTCAAATCTTGAATAGAGATTTCAAGCCCATGGCACAACTGTCATCTGAAAATGTTTACTATGAGAACCATAAGCCCAAGAAGAAACTCAGAAAAGAATTATTTAATCCTAAAACTATAAGTAAAGCCTTACAGTAAATACCCTGATGTCAACAAGGGGGATTGAATACTCTGAAGCCCTCACTGTGTGCCCTACCACAGCTTCTCAGGAAGCACATCTGATCAGCTGATCATCTGACTGTAAACTCTACAGTCTGCTGGAGCAAGGCAACTGAGCTGACAGAGGTAATCCCGCTTTAGATTAGTGAGTTTCATCTTTTGTTCCACAGTCCCAATCTGGGTTTCTTAGTGGGTCATTTTCTCAAAGGGCAAGGAGGGACAAATTGACCAGTGCTAAGACATTTCCCACCACTACAAAGGTAACTCTGAGCATGTTTCACTTCAGTTCAGCTTGACCTTTCATACATGCATTTCATGTATTAATTTTGATCTAAGTGTTCTCAATTTCCTACACACACACACCCTCACCCTGTAATCAAATACTGATTTGACTCCTCAGGTAAGCAGTTTTTCCTCATATGTGACACACTTTTAAGATAAAAAAAAAAGCTTCTACAATTTAATGGAAAACAGAATTAAAATATTAGTTTACTTTGGTGCACAGAACCTAAAATTTATGCAAACGAAGATGTTCAAACTTTGTGGAAAATGCCATCATAAAAAAAAAAAACCAAGTATGGGTTCTAAAAAATCTGTGCACCTAAATATATTTATCCTTTAATTTTGTTCCTCCACATACCTATCAAAATCACCTGAATCCCTCTTCCTGAAACTTGGTGTACTTTAGACCATTTGCACTCACTGCCCAACTTACCTTCCTTGGCTTTAGGGATTTATACAGATAGCTGCTTACCAATGAACTAACAGGCATCTCATGTTAAATGTTTTCAAAAACTGTTTTTCCCTCCTCAGTCAGTGTCATTTACCCAATGGTTATACATCAAACACCCAGGAATCCTCCTTGATGTCTTGATTTTACTGTCCTTCATAATTCTTCTTTATCAAAACCTGTGAGTCTCCCTGTGTGTATATATTTCCTGCTCACTGCCTCAACAGCCTGCACAGGGCACCATGCCTGGGCTTCCTTTAACACCTCTTCTCTGTCCAACAGCAGTTGTCTTCTTAAAAGATAAATTGTTTTACTGCCCTGTTTGCCCGTTAGATTTAGAATAAAATGTACCCTTACCATGAGCTGCAGTACACTGCACAGTCTAGCTCTGTCCCCCTCATGCACCTCATAGCACATCACTCTTCCTCTTGCCCTTTCACCCAGTGACACTGGTAGGCAACTGTGTATGTACATCTCAAGCTTAGTGAAAAGGTAAGAGATGAAGACAGAAATCTAGGAAACAGCAGGTAGAAAATCCTTAAGCCAAGGAAGATAAATTGGGCAGTGAATGCAACTGGTCTAAAGTCTACCAAGATAAAGTTCCAGGAAAAAGGATTCAAGGTACGTCCAGTATGAGAAGATCCAGGAAAATGAGATCACTTAGGGCCCGGCGGCGTGGCCTAGCAGTTAAAGTCCTCGCCTTGAACGCCCTGGGATCCGATATGGGCGCCGGTTCTAATCCCAGCAGCTCCACTTCCCATCCAGCTCCCTGCTTGTGGCCTGGGAAAGCAGTTGAGGACGGCCCAAAGCTTTGGGACGCTGCACCCGCGTGGGAGACCCAGAAGAGGTTCCAGGTTCCCGGCATCGGATCGGCATAGCACCGGCCCGTTGCGGCTCACTTGGGGAGTGAATCATTGGACGGAAAATCTTCCTCTCTGTCTCTCCTCCTCTCTGTATATCTGGCTTTCCAATAATAATAAATCTTTAAAAAAAAAAAGTTTAAAAAAAAAATTAGATCACTTAGAAATCCAGTGAACAAAGTATTACCAGAAGGAATACCTTGCAACAAATACTTCTGACAAGCTGAATATCTAGGATGACCAGTGGGCAAGTGCAGAAAACATATTAAGGCCTTTAAGAGAGTGTGAGATGGACTGAGAAGAATTTTACCATGCTATTATGAGGCTGACCAAAACAAAAGTTAGAACATGTCTGCTCCAGACATATGGTCATGAATCTAAGTAACACAGGGCACACAGACTGTATGCTTTTCTCCAAACACTTTTAGTTGCTTAGAGATAGGCAGGTGCACAAAGAAATGAAAATTAATCAAGGCTGGGGTTAAAAGAGATAAAGGAAAAAGTTGAAAGTATGAGATAAGAATGATTATTGGGCTGTGTAAGGCGGAAACCAAGAAATAAGGAAGATAAAACATAGGGAAATAGGTGGTAAAGATACTTAAACATTTACTGCATGACCAAAGGTGCAAAGGGCTACAGCACGTAAAGAACAAAAATACTCAAAACAGCAAGAATCCAAAGCCATCTTCCCAGATTTAACCTGCTTGTTGTAGCAGAGTTTATCACTGACGCTTTCTCCCTTGTTTCACAATGAATAACTTCGACCACGTTCAAATAATACTAAATAAATAAACATCAAACAAATCTTCACCAATGAGAATAGGTGAACCTCCTACCCATGATATATTATGGTAATGCAGATATATACATACATAGTGTGTGAGTCGATGAATAACTTTCTCAATGATTCTCTTTTTATTTATAAGTTCCTCTTCAGAATCTATTTCCGATTCAATTTCCTTCAAGTACCAGTTAACAAGCTCACTCCTCTTAAGTGCCGACTCATCCTCTTCTGCAACAAAAAGTACATTTTAAAAGGCTCATTTTCTGGCAAATGGTACTGTCAAGCCAAATTGAATTGCCAATCCCCAGGGTTTACATACACAGTAAGGTCGTATACAGATAACTGTCACTGTGTCAGAAAGTATTACTGATGAAATAAGGTTTCCAATGTCATAACAGAAGCCTAAGATATCCTGTCATATTACTATATCCACAAAAGGAGACTCTAAATAGATTCAAAGAAATGTTTCTTAAATTTATTAATATTTCAAAGTATGAAGTTATCCTTCCTTTGTGTGTTTCAATTATGAAGATGCTTGCCAACGGTAAGAGAAAGGTGTAATGGGTTAAACCATCACCTGTAATGGACATTCCGTAAGAGTGCCAGTTCAAGTCTCAGCTGAACCACTTCCAATTCAGCTTCCAGCTAATGTGTGAGGGAAAGCACTGGAAGACAGCCCGGGTCGTTGTGACCCTATGTCCCTGTGGGACACCTGCATAAAGCTCTTGGCCTTGGCCTGGCTCAGAACCAGCTGTTGTAGTGGTCTGGGGAGTGAACCAACAGATGAATGATCTCTAACTCTGTCTTTCAACTAAATAAAATAAATCTGAAAGAAAAAATTTTTTGAATGTAATTTTTCCTTTTTGGGAAGGAAAAAAGTCAACTAAGAAGTGAAATCCATGGGCTTTCACCTAAAATGAGAAAACACAGCAAAGCCTAGACATAAAAACTGAACTCCCATGTGAAAGCAACATGCTGTCTTTGAGCCCCTGCTGCATCTGCATGTTGACGCTGGAGGGGTGGGGTGGGGAGCAGGCTACAACACTACAGAACAAACTAGCAAATAACTGAGGCCACTGGCCACTCAGGGGCAGTCTATTATAAACACCCTGTCTCCTGAGGTGTTTCCCAGGGCAGGGTGGAGGGAAGGGATTAAATAAATAAGTTAATTTAAAAAAAAGTGAAAGCAACAACTAAACTCAAAAGAAAAGGTGAGTCCCGAGTAACACCATAACTATACCAGAAATGAAGTGCAATAGAAAAAAATTCTACTTAGGTTCAATTCTAGTCATTGCAAACACAATGAGGAAATTTCAGCCTTAGTAATAATAATGGCTTCAAAAACTTTACTAATATTGTACTAAAACATTAAATCAAATCAAATAAAAAAATAGGTGGATGTCAACGGTATCTTTGCTCCATTAGTTTTCTTTCTTTTTTTTTTTTAAAGACCTACTTATCTTTTATTGGAAAGGCAGATTTACAGAGAGAGACAGCAAGATTCTTATTCCAGTGGTTCACTCCCAAATGACTGCAATAGCTGGAGCTGAGCAATCCAAAGCCAGAAGCCAGGAGCCTCCTCCAGGTCTTCCACACAGGGTAAGGTCCCAAGGTTTGGGCCATCTTCCACTGCTTTCCCAGGCCACAAGCAGGGAGCAGATTGAAAGCAGAGCAGGGAGCATGAACCTGAGCCCATATGAATGTAACTGCTTGCAGGGGAAGATTAGCCAACTGAGCCATCACACTGGTCCCACCATCAGTGGTTTTGTGAATCTAAAATTTTGTCCCTATCATCAGGGAGAAAGAAAATAATGAGGTATTACTGAATATCAGAACATGCGAGTTGCTGAACCTCTTTTTAAGAGAAGGAGTGGAGATAAACCCTGATGCAAAACCCTGCTTCTCTTTCCTGCTGGTCCACTGCTCCTAGGCAACAAGCCAAGAAACATTAATTAACTCCTTATCTTCAGTAAGTTAAGACAATCTCTAGTGTTTTCTCTCTCTCTCTATGTAACAGATTGGACACTTTGATGACAAAACAAGTCAGGACAGCAGCACAGTTTATCACTCAAGGTTTTAAATAAGAATCACTTGCTGCTGGGGCCAGCACTCTGACATAGTAAGCTAATCCTCTGCCTGCAGCATCGGGGTACTACTGCATTTCTGATCCAACTCCTTACTAACGGTCTGGAAAAGCAGCAGAACGCAGCTCAAGGCTTTGGGTCCTACACTCACATGGGAGATCCAGTAGCTCCTGGCAACCAACTTTGGACTGGCCCAATTCTGGCCACTGCAGCCATTTACAGAGTAAGCCAGCAGATGAAACATCTCTCTTCTTTAACTCTTTCAAGTAAAATAAACACATTTTAAAATTTAAAAATAAACTGAAAAAAAAAAGTCACCTGATGCCTAACTACCAAATGAAAACTTTAAATAAACTCCACTCCATTACATTTTTTCTCCATCTGTTGGGTAATAACATGTTGAATAGTATGATAAAGTAGTTAAGGTAGAAATGTAGAGTATCCACATATTGCAAAGAGGGACACACAATATTGCCTTTAAGTAGTTTAGATTTTTCTGGGTTCAATTTACATAGTATATGAAGTTCTAATACTCTGGGAGTCTGTTTTAAATACAGCCATTGTAGGTAATATTTCTGTATCTATAAAAAAAAAAACAAAACTGCATGTACTTCTTTATGTTATTAGGTCTTAAACTGCTTTAAAGCTAGTAAAGTTAAGTCCAGAATATACTTAAGTCTTTGACAATCAGCTTGTATGGAACTATTCAGGACAGCAGGCATACTGATTCTATGAGTTTATCTTGCTAATATGAACCTAACAATTTATTATCTTTTCTGAGATACAAGTGTATAACAACCAAAAAGTTCATGTAAAAGACTGAGGATTGTATGTAGTGCTATGAATAGACTCACCTTCTTCCATCTTTCTGAGGTGAAGCACAATAAGGTTAGAGATCCGACAGTACTCGGAGAAGCCCAATCTTAAGCAAGGTTTGGGAACAGCATCTTGATTTACGGCTTCACTGTAGTCACTGATTCCATTCACAGGCGCGGGGCTATCAACACGACCTAAGCAAAAAATTAACTACCTGAATGTTGTTACAGTGTCAGTAGCGTTCTGTATCAAGTGTTTCTATTGACTCATATTCTATTTATTTAGTATTAATTTCAAAACAAGCATATACAATTATGTATATCACATAATTTCACAAAAAATTAGAAGCAAATTTATCAGCTGTACTAGTGAAAACAATCCGAGCAGTGGGAAATGCAATGATTTCATGATTTCAAAGTTCATCACATTTGGTGACATGGTTCAGCTGACATCTACGGGCACTGGTGTCCCAGTTGCTTTACTTCTGATCTAGATCCCTACTAATGAACCTGGGAAAACAATGGAAGATGGCCCCAGGTGCTTAAGCCCTGTGGAAAGCTCAATAATGACCAGTCCTTGCTGTTGAAGATCAACAACTGGTTGGGGGATCTGACTCTCCTCTCTTTATAACTTTTCCTTTCAAATAAACAAGTTTTTTAAAAAAGTTCACTATTATGTACAAAATAAAAATTATTCTGTCCACTTCACTTAAAAACATTTCTAATTCAAAAACCAAAATACTAAATAAGAATCTATACCAGGCACTTTCAAGCCAACTATCAACGATACATTTTCTTTCATTTTTCAAGCACATAAATTCCATATCAATGATTTAATTGTACTTTAATTTATAAACAATGAATTCAATTCAAATTTATCTTCTTCCTTTCTGCCACAGATTTTGTAACCACTAACACTTGTACTTTTTACCAGATGTCAGCTCAGAGAATGGTTTTGTTCCTAACTCCAAAACAGTCATATGAATAAACATCTCACCATTTATACCACCAGGACCCTCATCTACCTCCATCTGGGTCTCTTCTTCTTCTTGATCTAGATTGACATCAGGGGTTTCCACACGGATAATTGACTTATTCAATAATCGGAAAGCTTCCTTCACGTGTTTTGGTTGGACCTAATCCATATGAAAATGAGGTAATTCAGTTAACTCAGTGTTCTCAGATTATCCTTGAGGTAATTCAGTTAACTTGGTATTCTCAGATCATCCTAAGATGATCCCGTTTTATACACACACACGCGATATCACAACAAATTCATCAGAATGGCTGCAATAGTGGACATTAAGAAGCGTTGACAAGAATGCACAACTCTGATTCACTACCAGCAAGAACATCAACTGTCAAAATTATCTGGTATTTTTAACTTAACACATGTGTGACGTATTACCTGATAATTCCACCTCTTGAGCATGTAATCACAGAGCTGTAAACACACATGCAATATTTGGATCACGACATGTAAGTCTCTTAAGAACTTAAACTGCAAATTACCTAAATGTCCATTTACAGAAGTGGTGGTGAATAAGTCATGAGAATTATTCAGTATTACACAGGAATAAAAACAAAGTGAAATGCAAAGATTCTTGCCAAGAGAAACAATATCCAGTAATGAATTCATCAAGAAACATGCACAAACTACAGAAGAGAAATCTAAAATGTTACTGAGTCAAATGAAAAGATTCAAATGCAAAGATAACAGTATTTTCAGTAGTCACACCTATTCTCATTCTGGGGACCTGGCAGGAAGGCACTTCTCTGGCCAACAAAATGTCAATAGTGTCATTTCCAAAATGAGATCTTTAGGGCCTGGTGGCGTGGCCTAGTGGCTAAAGTCCTCGCCTTGAACCCGCTGGGATCCCATATGGGCGCTGGTTCTAATCCCAGCAGCTCCACTTCCCATCCAGCTCCCTGCTTGTGGCCTGGGAAAGCAGTTGAGGACGGCCCAAAGCTTTGGGACCCTGCACCCTAATGGGAGACCCGGAAGAGGTTCCTGGTTCCCGGCATCGGATCGGCGTGCACCGGCCCGCTGTGGCTCACTTGGGGAGTGAATCATGGGACGGAAGATCTTCCTCTCTGTCTTTCCTCCTCTCTCTGTATATCTGACTTTGTAATAAAAATAAATCTTTAAAAAACAAAAAACAAAAAAACAAAATGAGATCTTTAACAATACAAAGTAAAGAAGTACCACACTAGAATGAAAAAGATTATTTAACAACTGATGTTGGAAATACAGCCATTAGCATTAAATAGGAAGTTCTCCAGCTTGTGAGATGGGATAGATACAAACCCAGAATAAGCAGGCTCTATGACCCTAACCAGGAAGTAGGTACAAGAGATGTGATGACTCTGTACTCTTCAGCAACCCTTAGATTAAGGGTCAGAAATCTCTGAGCTAGTTTAGGGTTATGAGCTGGAAGAAGCCACACTCCCAGTGTTCTTTGTAAGTCCACTCACCTATCTATCAATCAAATAACCTTTCTTCCTGGAAATATCTCCCCTCACTAGGGACTTGGGTGGTTATCATGACACCACTTCCCTTCCCAAGATCATATGAAGACTGGGCCTGGCACAGTGACCTAGCAGCTAAAGTCCTGGCCTTCAATGCGCTGGGTTCTCATGTGGGCGCCAAATCTAATCCCAGCTTCCCTGCTTCCCATCCAGCTCTCTGTTTGTGGCCTGGGAAAGCAATCAAGAATGGCCCAAAGCCTTTGGATCCTGCACCCATGTGGGAGACCTGGAAGAGCTCCTGGCTTCGGATCGGCTCAACACCGGCTGTTGCAGTCACTTCGGGAGTGAATCATTAGATGGAAGATCTTCCTCTCTGTCTCTGTCAAGAGAAACAACTCTGTATATCTGACTTTCCAATAAAAATAAATAAGTCTTTAAATAAAAAAAAGATCATATGAAGACTGTCAATGCAGAGAACTCTCTCTTCCTGCTGACACAGAATGGAAGGCAGAAACATTTCCCTCTCTGCTACCTTTCTTGGCCCACCCCAGTCCCTGAACATGCCCCATGTGTATCTGTGATCTCATCATTTTAAGTAAACTTTTAAAAAAGGTGGGAGGAGGGAAAGCTTTGGCTAAGTACAGCTACAGGGCTTAAATGCCCTTTGATACTCTGGCATGGACCTCTCCAATACCCATAGCATCAAGGTCTCAATAATCAGTTTAAAAACTATACATTATACAACCTAGGAGAAGAGTTCAGTTACTGTTAATTGAACTAACACTTGAAAATAATCTTGTTAAATAAAGTTGCAGGGTCACCTGTCCTGTAAGTACTCTACAGTAATAAATCTACAGTAAATTCTAGCACATCCCACATCGAAGATAAAAAAATGTCTAAAAGGCAACAAATCAATTTCTCTTTGCTCCCAGTCCCCAGCTGACTCATACCTCATCACAACAGTGCATCCGGGCCATGGCTTCAGACAGACGGATCATACTCTCAAGCTGCCGCACTGTAATCCTCCATGAAGACTTGGTTACTCCAGACCCATCCCTCTGGCGGAGCCGTTTATACTGTTCCACAATGAAATCCTCTGATTCTTTGGAAATCTGTTTCATAACATGAGTGAAGTTAAAAGGCTTTTATTTGACAATATTTACTTTAATAAAATTTACAGGTCCTTCATGTGGCAACGTTTTTGGAACTGAGCTAATTGACATATTGATATCAGTGACAGTGAATTACTGTTAAAGAGTCTTGAACTAATACTAAGAAAGCTGTGAATTTCATGCACTGAATTTAGGACCATGATGACCATAGACTTAATATTTAAGCAAATGACTGTTGCTGAAAGATGCTTTAATAAGCTGAAACAAGGAAATAGGATGCAATTGCCTTTTACACCTCAGAAATCAAACTTTGTTAAATTAACAGTTAGGCTATATTAGAAGTTCAATTAACACACAGAGTGTGGTGAAAAAGAGGTCAACACATACATATTTACCAACTGTTTCAGTAAACATTATAGCCAAAAGACCCCCAGTTTTTCAAAGTGAGCTTAGCACATTAAGGAACAAGTATACAGTCCTAGAAAATGGACACTCTTTCCTTCAAATGACCCCAACTCTCCAATTAAATTTCTTCTGTGAGTGAGAATCATACAGTAACGTGAAGATAATGCTTTATAGCTAAGGGTAACTCCCAAAAGTCAAGCCACACATTTTTTTTTTTAAAAAGACTTACTCATTTTTATTGGAAAGGCAGATTTACAGAGAAAAGATCTTTTGTCCACTGATTCACTCCCAAAGTGGCTGCCAGTGGTCAGAGCTGAGCCAATTTGAAGCCAGGAGCAAGGAACTCCTTTGGGTCTCCCACATGGGTTGCAGGGTCCCAAGGCTTTGGGCCATCCTCAACTGCTTTCAGGGCACAAGCAGGAAGTTGGATGGCAAGTGGAGCAATCAGCACATGAACTGGCACCCATATGGAATCCCAGCGTGTGCAAGGCAAATATTTAGCCACTGAGCCAGAGTCAATTTATTTTTTCCTATGCTATTTATCAACATATATGCATCACTGATATGTAAGATTTATTTTTTACTGAAAGGCAGATACACAGAGAGGAGAGAGATCGATCTTCTGTCCAATGGTTTACTTCCCAAGTGGCTGCAACAGTTGCAGTGGAGCTGATCCAAAGCTCAGAGCCAAGACCTTCTTCCGGGTCTCCCACATGGGTGCAGAGTCCCAAGGCTTTGGGGTTGTCCTCAACTGCCCTCCCAGTCCACAGGCAGCGAGCTGGATGGGAAGCAGGGCTGCAGGGATTAGAACCAGCGCCCATATGGGATCCTGGCAAGTTCAAGGCGAAGACTTTAGCTGTTAGGCTACCAGGATTAGAAAAGTGCTCACATGGGATCCTAGCACGTGTAAGGTGAGGACTTCAGCCACTAGTCTACTGCAACAGACCCCGTCATTGATATGCTTTTAAAAAAGGATTTATTGGGCCCAGCACCGTGGCCTAGCGGCTAAAGTCCTCACCTTGAAAGCCCCGGGATCCCATATGGGCGCCGGTTCTAATCCCAGCAGCTCCACTTCCCATCCAGCTCCCTGCTTGTGGCCTGGGAAAGCAGTCGAGGACGGCCCAATGCATTGGGACACTGCACCTGCGTGGGAGACCCAGAAGAGGTTCCTGGTTCCCGGCATCGGATCGGCGCGCACCGGCCCGTTGCGGCTCACTTGGGGAGTGAATCATCGGACGGAAGATCTTCCTCTCTGTCTCTCCTCCTCTCTGTATATCTGACTGTAATAAAACGAATAAATCTTTAAAAAAAAAAAAGGATTGATTGATTGATTTATTTTGAAAGGGTTATAAAGATACAGATACACTACCAAAATCTTCAATCAGCTGTCATACTCCTTAGAAGGCCTCTGGTTATGGCTGCGCTAGGCAGAACCCGGGAGTCAAGAGCTTCTTCTAGGTGTCTCATGTGGACAGGCAGGGGTCTAAACATTCAGGCCATATTCTGTTACTTTTCTTTTCTTTTTTATTTATTTATTTATTTTTAAATATTTATTATTATTGGAAAGTAAGATATACAGAGAGGAGGAAAGACAGAGAGGAAGATCTTCCATCCGATGTCTCACTCCCCAAGTGAGCCGCAACGGGCCAGTGTGCACCGATCCGATGCCGGGAACCAGGAACCTTTTCCGGGTCTCCCACATGCGTGTGCAGGGTCCCAAAGCTTTGGGTTGTCCTCAACTGCTTTCCCAGGCCACAAGCAGGGAGCTGGATGGGAAGTGGAGCTGCTGGGATTAGAACCAGTGCCCATATGGGATCCTGGCGGGTTCAAGGCGAGGACTTTAGCCGCCAGGCCACGCCGCCGGGCCCTATTCTGTTACCTTTCAATTAGCAGGTAGAGAGACTGGAAGTATAGCATTTGGGACAACCGGCGTCCATGCAGGTTTTTGGCATCACAGTAGCTTTATCTCATACACCACAACACTAACTCCTACTAATGGCAGGGAGCTGTTTCTGAGACAAAGTGGATAAAGCTACTGCCTGCAATATCAACACCCCAGATGGGCACTGGTTGGTGTTTCACACACTCCACTTCCATATCAGCTCCCTGCAAATGCACTTGGGAAAGCAGTGGCACCTAGTCCAAGTTCTTGGGTTGCTGCATCCACATGGGAGACTCTGAGGAAGCTCCTGTCTCCTGGTTTTGGTCTGGCCCAGCTCTGGTCATTACTGTCATTTGGGGAGTAAATTAGTGGATGGAAGACCTCTCTCTTTCTTCTCTCCCCCTACTCTGGCTTTTTAAAAAAGAAAATCAATCCTATGTGGCTTCCAGGTTTGGACTGTCCCAGCTCCAGCTGCAGGGACCATTTGGAGAGTGAAACAGAGGGTAGAAGATCTCTCACTGTGTCTCTCCTTTCCCTCATAACTCATCCAAGCAAAAGAAAAAAATCTTAAAAAAACAAAAGCCAGATCAGATAAGTATCCTGGGTTGTGCACAGATAAGATAGAGTTCAAGGAAATATATCAATTATTCAACTAATAATTCATATTCATCATGAGTCATAAGGATCCCATGCTTTCCTCAGAAAAACTTATTCAAGAACATTCATCAGAATACTGATTTAGGCACATAAATAATTTCAAGTATTTTAGTAATTACTGCAATAAAAGGATGTCTTCTTCTGCAATAATCCCATACATTTCCCTCCATAAGAAAACTGGTGCCTCATAAGTAAAATATATGGAATCATTTTGATGAAAGAAACTGATGCTTTTTCAAAGAAAAAAAAAGGAAGGTCTAAAACTTAAATTGAAAATACAGATACAGGCTACTGCCTGCCATATGACCTATTTGTTTAAATCCCACTTCAATACACCCACTATCCTCTACCCCTGTACAGAAGAACATTACCTTGGGTTTAAATTGTCTTGCAAAGAGAAGATACCTCCTGATGTCATCTAGGGAATAGACACGATCAATGAAGTCTTCAATTCTTGAATGCAAGTCCACTATACGCCTGGCAATAGCATAATCTGTAACCTAATTCAAAATAAGAAAAATCACTTTGATCAGTCACACAATCCACTTCAGACTACCCATCAAGTAAAAAAATGATTCACTGTCAAAAAATAAGTTCTAATGCGCTACAGAAACAAACAGTAATAAGTAACAAGTTTGTGAAAAAAGTTTGGTAATAAGTTTTTGGTGTGCCTTACCCAACACCTGCATATACAGCTTTAACAGTAGAATTAACATTTATGTGGCCCTCAGTGTCATGGTTCTCATAAGCATATCCCAAAGTATTAAGCATTTTTCACAAAAATCTAACGTGGTAAGTGGCAGTAACCCCATTTTCAGTAAATTGGCTACCTGAGGCCCTTCAAAGTTAGGTGATTTGTCCAGATTCACAGTGAATAGTGCAGTCAAAATGCAAACATCTTGGCCTCAGTGTCTGTGCTCTTGGCCACCACACTTAGAAAATAGTTCTACATAATTGCAAACATAAAAAAATTTACCAAAAATATGTAGCTTGTTCATAAATTGTTCTGGAACAGAAATGTGTAGAGGCCCAGCATGATAGCCTAGCACTTTAAGTCTTCGCCCTACATGTGCCAGGATCCCATACAGGTGCTAGTTCTAATCCAGGCAGCCAAGCTTCCCATCCAGCTCCCTGCTTGTGGCCTAGGAAGGCAGTCGAGGACAGCTCAACGCCTTGGGACCCGCATGGGAGATTCGGAAGAAGCTCCTGGATCCTGTTTCAGATTGGTTCAGTTCCGGCCATTGCAGCTGCTTGGGAAGTGAACCATTGGACAGAAGATCTTCCTCTCTGTCTCTCCTCCTCTCTGTATATCTGCCTTTCCAATAAAAATAAGTAGATCTTAAAAAAATATATGTACATATTGAGAAAGCAAAGGAGCAGTTAATATGGAATGGTTGTTGTATATAATGGAATTTTAAGTGTGAAATTATTTCCAATTAAAATTTGAAAAGAGTATCTCTCTGAATTTTAAAAAGAGTGAATCCTAAATTCATTTGCCCACAAAACTAACTTAATTAGTGAAGCACACAGATTTGTAAAATCAGAGAACCTCTGGTTGTGCATAGTTAAATATAAGTGTATTTGTGTAGGGGAAAACAAAAAAAAGAAAAATACAAACCCTCCATTCATAAGCCAGATGGCTTTTATTTATTTAGATATCTAAACTTCCCAAGGTAAGCAAGTCATGATTGTGTCAAATGTAATGTAGAACACCTCTATGCTTAGTAATTAAGATGAAGCCTTTATTAGTATTAGCCATGACACATTGTCACTTTATTCTGTATATATCTGAGCTATGCAATATTTTTAAATATTTAAGCATAATTAGCTCTAATGAAGTAACATGTCAGAAGCGAGGCATACCTGCATTTTTCCAATCTTAAAACTATCACATACTGAGGAGGAAAGAAAAGCAACAATTCAACAGTCTGCAGGGAAGAAATAATAAATAAATGACTTAGGGCCCAGCGGCGTGGTAGCATAGTGGCTAAAGTCCTCGCCTTGCAAGCCCGGGATCCAATATGGGCGCCAGTTCTAATCCCAGCAGCTCCACTTTCCATTCAGCTCCCTGCTTGTGGTCTGGGAAAGCAGTGGAGGATGGCCCAAAGCCTTGGCACCCTGCAACCATGTGGGAGACCCGGAAGAACCTCCAGGCTCCTGGCTTTGGATCATCTCAGCTTCAGCCATTGCAGCTGCTTGGGGAGTGAATCATCGAACAGAAGATCTTCCCCTCTGTATATCGGACTTTCCAATAAATAAGTAAGTCTTTCAAAAAAAAAGAAATAAATGACTTATAATTAATTAAAAACTCCTCGGCATCTAAGCTTTTTCAAGGTGACCTCCCCCCCCTCAAATAAACAGAAGAACCAACAGAACCAAACATACATAGAATAACTTGTGTTTTACAAACATCTAAGACCACAGACGGCAGTTAACCATAATTTGTCTCCCTCATTTTTCTTTTGGTCATTAAAACAGTACTTACAGCACATGTCAACCTGACAGGATGAAAAGGTCAGTGCACACAGATGCATCAGGTGTTGAGCAGAGTATCCTTTCTGCCTTGTGCAGTACAATTATTCAAACTGGAAATGTAAAGGGGAGCTAGCAGTGACAGGACAGCTCACGTGGTTACCTCATTACATTCATCCACAAGGATAAAGAAGAGATCAAACCGAGACATGATAGGAGCCGACAAATTTATATTCTGTTTCAATGATTTTGATCTGTCATAGTGTCCACTGATCGGGTTTGCTGCTGCCAAAATGGATGTTCTGGCATTCAGAGTAGCCTGATCACAAAAGAAAGAATTGTGACAATATTAAAAACATCTGGCTGGATGATAAACATGTAATATGCTTGCTGCCACTTACATAAGCTGTTATCTTTCACCTTCCTGATTAAAAAAAAAAAAGACAGTACAAAGTGCAGCTCACAGATATTTCTATATGATTTTAGTGTTATGATGTACACATCTCAACAGTTAGGAATTTATTTTGCAAATTTGCAAACAATATAGCAATAAAATAATTTCCTAAACTCAAAAAAGGGCATCTACAAAGTCCCATAGAGAAGACCACACTTGAGAAGTGAAAGACTAGGGGCTGGCACAGTGCACACCTCAGCAGTTAGGAATACATTTTGCAAATTATGGAAAATGTCTGTTCAAAGATGTTTACTACCTAATATGGAAGATAAAATGGCTTTTTAGGAGGCTGAAAAATAAAACTGATACATACAATTGAATACTAAATCGTAATGAAAGAGATCAAAATTTAGTATTGGCTAATATTTTTCTTTATTTTCAGTTGGTCTATGACTATTTTTGTTTTAATTAGAAACATTTTATCAAAGAATGTGAAAACTGTTCATGGAAATTATGATGTGAAATGCTAAAATGGTCACAAAGACTTCCTCTAATTCCTGTCACAGAAACATTTACACAATGCTCCAAACATCTTCAACTGGGATTACTAATTCTCACACCATTACATGTTGAAGTTCTCCCAGGCCAACTTTTCTAGTATCACATCAGTCTACAAGGTATTATTCAGTAGAACAAAACAGACATACTTTTACTCCTGCTTTAGTGATGGATATGGTCTGCTGTTCCATAGCTTCATGAATAGCGACTTGATCCCGCATGTCCATCTTGTCAAATTCATCAATACAACACACCCCCTGTAACCAAATAATTCCATTATCATAAACTTTCTTTCAAATATAAAACAGGCAAACCCAAATTTTCTGTCACATCTTTCTATTTCAACAACTGAAATGTATGTAAGAAAGCATTCTCAATTCCTTCTTCTAAGCAAGATAATTCAACAATCCAAGAACTAGAAAAAAAACACGCACCAGACTGACTGAAACTAAGGGAAAAACAAAACGTATACACTACAGTTTAATTCAGTGTTGAAACATCACATAAAATTCAGTGTCAAGACATCCAAAATTAACTCAGCATTGATGTAAATATGAAGAAGTAAAGGGTGAAGGTAGGGTGCAACAAATTTCAGTCTGTATACCATTTATACAAATCTTATAGATGTAAACCAAATAAATGCAAAATTCATTATGTATCTACGTCAGTACCTATTATGATCTGGAAAATAAGGCTAGAAGTATCAATCACAGCAAGCATACTTGCTCAGCTCAGGGAAGGTAATACATTCTAGAAAGGTTCATAAAGTGATGATAGTGATGACAATCCAATTAGATTCTAGATTAACAATCTAACTGACAAAAGAATACTATAATAGAAACTGTTAGGCCTTTACTGAGAGGGTACAAGACATTCTGATTTCTTTGAGTGTAAAATGTTCTTACATTGTCAGCCAACATGAGAGCTCCAGCCTCAATGACAAACTCATGAGATTCTTCATCTCTCACAACAGCCGCCGTTAAGCCAGCAGCGCTGGATGCTTTGCCACTGGTATAGACGGCTCTGGGGCTGAACTCCTCCACGTGCCTGTTCAAGGTTATCAGAGACTCATTAATATGTGAATAGCAAGCAGCGTTTCCAGCAATAGACACTGGCAGTTTGTCAAATAAAGGTTAAATTTCTCAAAGAACTACAGAATGGCATTATGCTTAAGCAAGGCATAAAGACATGCCACAAATTAAATGGTAAGGCTTATCTTTACGCTTGTTAAAACATATCCAAATAATTCCTAAGAAATCGAAGATGACACTAGAAAAAATTACAATTTAAAAACTATAAGCAGTTAACAGCTAAGCTGTGACAATGTATTAGAAAATCGCCCTGTAACAGCCGGCATATCATATGGGCACCAGTTTGTACCCTGGCTGCTCTACTTACCATGCAGTTCCCTGTTTCTATCCTTGGAAAGGAGTAGAGTATGCACCAAACTACTGGGACCCTGATTCCTGGCTTCAGAGTAGTTTAGCTCTGCCCGTTGTGGCCACCCAGGGAGTGACCAGCAGGTGGAAAATCTGTCTCTCTGTAAATCTGTCTTTCCAATAAAAATAAATCTTAAAAATAAAATACAGTAAAAGAACAAAACAAGATATGGGATTTATTCCAGAAAACAAGATTGATGTAACATTTGAGAAATCAATATGCCACATTAATAAATGCAAACCACACAAGTACTTAAAATGATGCAGAAAAAGCGTTTGACAAAAGTCAATCTTCGATAAAACCACTACAACGCAGGAATAAAACAATTTCCTAAACCTGATAAAGGGCATCTACAAAACCCCATAGATAAGACCACACTTGAGAAATGAAAGGCTAGGGACTAGCACAATGGCTTAGCAAATTAATCTTCCACCTGCAGTGCTGGCATCCTATATGTGCACCACTTCCATCTAGTTTCCTGTCCTTTGCTAGGAAAGCAGTGGATGATGGCTCAGATGCTTGGGCTCCCACACCCATGTAGTAATCAAAGCACTGATATCCCTTTTGGCACTGGTTTGTTTTCTGGCTGTTGAACTTCTAATCTTGCTCTTTATTTATAGTCTGGGAAAGCAGAGGAGGATGACTCAAGGCCTTGCGTTCCTAAACCCTCATGGGAGCTCTAGAAGCTCCTGGCTCCTGACCACAATGGTGCAGTTCCAGCCATTGTAGCCATTTGGTGAGTGAATTAAGACACAGAATCTTACTGTCTTTCTTTGCTGTAAAAATCTGCTTTTCTGGGCCCAGCACCGTGGCCTAGTGGCTAAAGTCCTCGCCTTGAACCCGCCGGGATACCATATGGGCACCGGTTCTAATCCCGGCAGCTCCACTTCCCATCCAGCTCCCTGCTTGTGGCCTGGGAAAGCAGTTGAGGACGGCCCAATGCATTGGGACCCTGCACCCGCGTGGGAGACCTGGAAGAGGTTCCTGGTTCCCGGCATCGGATCGGTGTACTGGCCCGTTGCGGCTCACTTGGGGAGTGAGACATCGTATGGAAGATCTTCCTCTCTGTCTTTCCTCCTCTCTGTATATCTGACTTTGTAATAAAAATAAAAATCTTAAAAAAAAAAAAAAAATCTGCTTTTCTGATAAAAATAAAAAAAATCTTTGGGCCCGGGGCAGATTTTTTTTTTTTTTATTGGAAAGTCAGACTTACAGAGCGAAGAAGAGACAGAAAGATCCCCCTGTCCACTGATTGATTCCCAAAATGGCCACAATCACCGGAGTGAAGCCGAGCCAAAGCCAGGAGCCAGAAGCTTCGTGCAGGTCTCCTATGTGGGTGGCAGGATCCCAAGGCTTTGAGCCATCCTCTACTGCTTTCCTAGGCCACAAGCAGGGAGTGGGATGAGAAGTAGAGCAGCCAGAACACGCTAGTGCCCATACAGGATATCATTGTCTTCAAGGCAAAGATTTAGCCACCTAGCCATTTCGCCAGGTCTGGTCCCATTTTCAAGTACCTCAGTTTGAGTCCCACTTTCTGCTAATATCCACCATTGGAAGAAGTACTGATGATGGCCCAAGTAACTCAACTCTGGACCATCCCTGTTGGCTGTGGGCATTTGGAGAGTAGATGGAATATCTCTGTCCCTCCGGAGACTCTTTCAAGTAAATAATTTTTTAAATAATCAAAAATATACACAAAATGGTAATTAGTCATGTTAAAGCCAATATGAAGAATCTAAGAGCAACACTTTTGGAAAGTATATCCTACTTAAAACCTTAAAGATTTCTATAATTCTTAGTCTCAACAATTCTATACCTAAAAATTTTCCCAAGGTAAAGAAACAAAAATGTATGAATACAATCATAACTACCATGTTAAGTCATGCAACAGCAGGGCTAGGAAAATAATTTTGCAAGTTATGATAGTGCTTTGCCAGTAACAAAAAGGGAAATTATAAAAATAAACATGTCAAAATGCTTATAGAGTAAATATAAAAATATGTACATCATGACTTATAATAATGAAAATATCTACCCATGATTCAGAGTTCAGTGCAGGACTGAAATCAGGAAATTCTTTCTTAAAACATTGTGAAATACATTGCTTT
Source organism: Ochotona princeps (assembly GCF_030435755.1). Taxonomy (NCBI): domain Eukaryota; kingdom Metazoa; phylum Chordata; class Mammalia; order Lagomorpha; family Ochotonidae; genus Ochotona; species Ochotona princeps. Next base: position 20,671,473 of record NC_080836.1, read on the forward strand.
AAAATGCACAAATCTCGGGCCCGGCAGCATGGACTAGCAGTTAAAGTCCTCGCCTTGAACGCCCCGGGATCCCATACGGGCACCGGTTCTAATCCCGGCAGCTCCACTTCCCATCCAGCTCCCTGCTTGTGGCCTGGGAAAGCAGTCGAGGACGGCCCAATGCATTGGGCCCCTGCACCCGTGTGGGAGACCTGGAAGAGGTTCCTGGTTCCCGGCTTCGGAACGGCTCAGCTCTAGCCATTGCGGCTCACTTGGGGAGTGAATCATAGGACGGAAGATCTCTCTCTGTTTCTCCTCCTCTCTGTATATCTGACTTTGTGATAAAATAAATAAATCTTTAAAAACAAAAAAAAGTTCACAAATCTTTAAGTAATGTAATCAACACAGTTAATTTACCCTTCTCTCACGCTTATAAACTGCACTCTTGCGAGCACAGCCAAGTCTAGGCCTATGTGTACCTTAGGAAAAAAGAAAAGATTTAGTCAGATATAGATATACAGAGAGGAAGATCTTCTGTCTGTTGAGTCACTCCCCAAGCCTGCTACAACAGCTGGAACTGAGCCAATCCAAAGCCAGGAGCCCAGAGCTTCGAATCCGGGCAGGCACAGGATCCCAAGACTTTGGGGCCATCCTCCACTGCTTTTCCAGGGCACAAGCAGGGAGCTGGATGGAAAGCAGGGCTGCCAGGATTAGAACTGGTGGCCATATGGGATCCTAGAGCATTCATTCAAGATGAAGACTTTAGCCACTGCACTGGGCCCCTGTATTTTTTTTTAAACAAATTAGTTTCTTTTTATTATAAAGGCAGAGATACAGAGAGGACAGACAGAGAAAGATCTATTCCTTGGTGTACTCTCCAAATAGCTACAATGGCAGGAGCTGATCCTAAGCCAGGAGCCTCCTCTGGGTCTCCCACATTGACCCAAGGACTTGAGCCATCTTCCAATGCTCTCCCAGCCCTTAAGTGGAACAACCAGGACTTGAACTAGTGCCCAGGAGATACCTGTACCACAGACAGAGGCTCAGCTTACTACATCATGAAACCACCCCCCTGAGCATACTTTCTTGTTGACAAAAACTTACTTGAGAAACTGACTCTTAGCTGTGCTCGGGTCACCAACAATACAAACATTTATGTCCCCTCGAAGAGAGGTCCCTTCCCCTGTAGTCTTTGGAACACCACCAAAGAGCATCAGCAGGACACCTCGTTTCACTTCATCATTGCCTGAAATCAGAAGAACCTAAAGTTATAAAGTAGATAATTTTCAACATAAAGTTAAAACACTTTCACAGGAAATATTACAAAGCCATGTTTATCAATCAAAAGGCAGGGAAAGCTCACATAATGCCCAAGAACAGGGAAAAGATACTTGGTTTCCCATCTTGGTTTGTGCTGTGTGCTCAGCCAGGCAACCAGTGTTTGAATGTGTTCTCTTACATCACTAAGTCATTCCAGTGCTCACCATCCTAATAGCCTTTCCTTATCACTGAGTCCTTCCCACACAAAAACCTTTCCAAATGTATGGGTACTCAAACATTCCTCTTTGTAACTGAATTAAGAGGGGTCTTTAAGAAGGGGTCAAGGTATTATTTAATATATATGCATGGATTTTTTGGTACCAAAATAAGCATCTTTTAATTCAATTTCTCTATGAACAATCTGAAGTATCTGTATCTCTATCACAGTCTCCCACACTTGTTCTAATGACAGCTTTTGCAGACCCATCAAGAATTTGAACAAACGGGGCTGGTTTTGTGGTACACATGGTTACACTCATGATACAGGTATCCCATACGGCTGTCAGTTTATATCCTGACTGCTTTGCTTCCAATCCAGCTCTCTGCTAATGAGCCAGGGAAAGCAGCAGAAAATGACCCCAGTGCTTGGGTCCGTTAGCCCTGTGGGTGACCTTGACGAGAGGTTCCTGGATCCTGGCTTCAGCTCGGCACAAAAGAGATTACAGCCATTTGGGGAGTGAATAGCAGACAAAGATCTTAATATTTCCAACTATCTTTCAAAGGGTTTAAGAAAATGGTCCATGTCACTTAACATTTATTACCTGAATACACGCTAACTGAACTGGCATGGACTAAGTAAGACGCTGAATGCAATCTATAGGTGCTTTTATCTGCAACCTATTCATAAAGCCTGTAAGAAAAAAGTTAAGAGTACTACTAAAGGAAACAAACTTCTATAGAATTGCTATCAAACACTCACATATTCGTACAAACCATTCCTTAAAAATAAAACGTTAAAAATCTAGAGTAACAGCTATTAAAAAGCACAAAATGCAGTTCTTTGTGGCCAAATGGGCCAAACTGGAAACCATAATGCTAAGGGAAATGAGCCAATCCCAAAAGGTCAGATACCACAAGTTTGCGTTAATTTAAGAGGATATGAGGTTATGCAAAACATGTTATTTTATGTATATTATATGTTGTGTATAAACTAAAACTGAATTGACAATGAGGTGATCACAGAAGATGGTTAAGAAATTGCAATTGTTTTTAACATACTGGTTACTCAATATTATAACTATTAGTTACACAACGAAGTTAATTGTTGCTGAGAGTACGTTGGAGCCTTTAATTGATCAGGTTGATAATCTGATGGTTCTGCCCTCAGACCGGAAGCTGAGGAACTAGATTGGACTATAAGATGTTGGACTCTACGTTTAGTTTATGCTTGCAAAGAGGGAATCTCAACTGTACTTGATCAGTGGATATGCAACAAGGTGGAATATTCCACATGGGGGGAGGGCGGGGGGAGGGGTGGGGTGATTCCCAGTTCCAACGAAACTGTATCACATAATACAATGTCATCAATGAATAAAAAAATAAAAAAATAAATAAAAAATGAAAATCTAGAGTAAGGCTGACTACAAAGAGCTGAAGCAACCTAAAAGCTTCTCCATGTCTTCCTTATGGGATGATTAAAAAAAAAATCATCAAACACATCAGTGAATCGCCAATATCTAGATCCGAATAGTAGTACTACAGATGTGAAAGTTGTTGCAAATGCTAAAGAATTTTTAGAACAAGATGGAACAATACAGATTGTCACAACTACTGCTGAGAAGAACTGACACATTCATTGATTCAAATTTTTGCCTGGCATTACTTCTGCAAGTGAAATGTCTGACTACTGAACTCAGTCAATGGCACAAAAAAGCACCTGAAACGAATTGCCTACCTGAAGAAATTTCTGCGTAAGAAGAAAAAGAACCCGAGACATGACATTGAGAAAGCATTTTCTACTATTTCTTTTTTTTCAAACTGTAATATTTTTTAATAGCATTTTTTACATTTTATTATTATTGCTATCATTTTATGATACAGTTCCATATTCCCTTATCCCCTCCCCAATTCCCTCTGTCCCTACCTAGTTCCTCTATATCATTACTAACATATAGTTTTTCATACTCAGTCATATGTCCATCATTACGAGCATGGACAATGGCAGAGAGTCCAGCATCCTATTGTCAAGATATAGTAAAGAGTTTTATTGCAAGTCCATCTTTGTCTGGAAACAGAGATGCATACCGCACTGCATCCTCACATCTGTATGTTAGTCTCCATTTCACAGCTACTGTACATCCCCTTAAATGAAAAGTCATGATACAAAATCAACAATAGAAAAATAGAAATTTACAATGCCATGAAGTTAAATGACATGTTACTAGATATGAGTCTCCATCACACAACTACTGTACATCCCCTTAACTGAAAAGTCGTGATACAAAATCAACAATGAAGAAAAATAGAAATTTACAATGCCATGAAGTTAAATGACATGTTACTAGATATGACAGTCTCCACTACTCAGCTACTACACATCCCCTTAAATGAAGAGCCACAAAACAAAAGCAACATCTGGGAGAAAAAAGAAATTAACAACACCATGAAATTAAATAACACACTACTATATGACAAAATGTGTAGCTGAAGAAATAAAAATCAAGAACCTTCTTGAAGAAAATGATGACACTGCATGATCTACGAGTCATTGAATGATTTAATCAGAACAAAGCGTTTTGAAGAGATGAAACCAACAGGAAACAACAAAACCCATGTGATACAGTTTCCGCTGATCTTTGTTGAAGTGTGTCTCCTCCAGACAATAAACAGATGGGTTTTGTTTTTTAATCCAGTCTACTAATCGATGACGTTTGATTGAGCTTAAGCCATTTACATTCAGAGTTTAATATACATGGGTGGTACTTTGGTCCTGTCATTTTAGCAATGGGTTGTTCACTGGTTTAGTCTTCTGTTGTCATTTTACTGGGATATTCTTCCCGTTTGCCTATCGTTTTGGTAGGTGCTATTCCTCTTCTCTGTCAAGAGAACTTCTTGAAGTATCATTTGTACGGCAGGTTTGGAAGAGGCAGATTCTTTTAGCTTTTCTTTACTGTGGAAGAATTTTATTTCATTTTCAAAGACGAAAGAAAGCTTTGCTGGATATGTTATCCTAGGCCGCCATTTTTTTTCTTTTAGAATCTGGAATATGTCACTCCATTCTCTTCTGGCCTGTAGTTTCCTGTGAGAGATCTCCTGTGAGCTTAATTGGCACTCTTTTATATGTCAATTGATTTTTTTCCCATGCACATTTAAGGATCTTTTCCTTATGTTCAATTGAAGAGAGCTTGATTATCATATGTCTTGGTGAAGATTGCTTTTTGATCGAGCCTGTTGGGAGTTCTGTGGCCCTCCTGGATATTGTTTCCCAATTCTTTCTCCAGATCAGGGAAATTTTCCTTTATTTCATTAAGTACATTTGCAAACTCAGCTTCTCTTTCTGCACCTTCTGGGACTCCCATAACTCCTATATTTGGCCTCTTAATAGTGTCTTTCAACTCTTGAATACTTTTTTTGGCCTGATTCAGCTCTGCTTCCAGCTTTTTGTTTGCTTCCCCCTGATGACAGGCACTATCTTGCAATTCTGAGATTCTTTCTTCTGCTTGATTCATTCTATTTTGGAGACTCTCCACTGTACTCTTAATTTGCTCTACTGTGTTCTTAATTTCTGATATACCAGCCTTGATTTGCTTTGTTGCTTCCTTAAATTCTTTGAACTCTTGCATGAGCTTCTCATTTTTGATCAGAATCTTTAAAATAAGTCTTACGGATTCTGTGTTCCCCATTCTCTCAATGTCTTCCTCAGTTAACTCTGGGGTTGGCATAGGGTTTTGCTCCTTTGCAGGGGAGTTTTCAGTAATATTCATTGTGCCTTTGTCTCTTCTTTTGCTCTTGGTCATTGCACTTCTGTTTAGCAGAGTTTTCTCCTTGGGGCAGGTTTCTAAGCTGTGTCACCCACAGGTCTACAATGCGAGTTTACTTACTGCGGTTGGTACACAACTTTTTGCTTGCAGCCACTTGTGCCACAACCTCCAGCGAGATCCAGGTCTGGGTTCTTATGTCAGATTTCCACCGTGGTCTCCACAGCCCCAGCTCTTGGCTCACCACTCTCCACCTCCTGTGATACCATGCTGAGGCTGCACTGTTGTCTCTGCAACCTTTCTCCCACTTCTGGCTGGAGTAGGTCCCAGGATTAGAGAGACACCAGGTGTCCTATATAGTTAGATTGTTGGTGGTGCTGATCTTGCCAGAACCTGTTGGACGTTAGGTCTGGGTGCCACACGGACCTATGTTGACCCATACGATGCCATAGTCAGTATTATTTTCCTGTGGGATCAGTACAATTCGCTGAATTCAGTGAGTTCTCGTGAGCTCAGCACATGCACAGTTCACTGTTGTCCTCTGCAGTCCCAAACCTATTGGCACAGTGCGCAAAATAGCGCCTGATGTACCACTACTACAGTTCTTGATCTGCTGGCCTTCAGATCCGAGGGCTATCCAGACCTGTCTTGGGTGGAACCTGTAGAATGCCACGTCATTGCAGGTCACCGAGTCAGAAATGTGCTCACTCCCAGCTCAGCACATGCGTAGTCCTTTCCCTTGCCCTTTTCTCCTTATGCAAAATGGCACCCAATTCAGCTCTAGGGGGCTGACTGGGCTATGAAATCTACCCTGTTCTCGCACTGCCCGTTTGAGATCTGCTGCTCTGTCTCTGCTCCTGGTCAAATCAAACGGACCAGCAGAATGGACAGACAGTTCTCTGTCTGGGCTCACCTCCCAAGTTCCCAGTGAAAGTCCCTTCCCACCTGGTTCCTGGTGGAGTTCTGGCTGCTGGTGGAGTTCAGATCGCCGTGATGGAGTATCAGTCACTGCAACACCACACTCCTGTGCCCGCTGCTTTCCTGTGTCTGTCAGTCTCCAGGTACCCCTCTGCTGTTGTTCTGTCCTTTCCTATTTCCTGAAATATGTCCTCTCTGCTTCATCCTGATTAAATGTTTTTCCGTCCATTTAAACATGTCCTTACCCTATTCCACCATCTTGATTCTCCCCAATCTACGATTTCAACAGTGAAAAATTTAAAAGGAAAACTTAAAAAGGGAGTAATACGGTTTGGTTGAACAGATGACAGAACCTCTTAAGGAAATATGCGGTAAACTGAAGAAGTAGGTTGTGACATTTTCTCAATTGCTTAAACACTAAAAACTAAAATGCTTAACATTAGAGATTATAAGCAGAGATTACTGATTACCTTAGGGGAATGTGCAGAAAACCTTTTTCCTCTGCCTAAGTAAAGTGCTAACAGAAAGATTCCTACAGATACTATTCCTCATAATCCCTGTACCGCAATTAGGGATTCCTTTTAGTTACCAGACATTGAACTGCTGCTGCTACATACTGAACAACACAGCATGTCCAGAAGAGTCGCATACGTGAGAACAAAGAGATTCTTCTTCACACAAAGACTGTCACTTAAGCATTGTGAAAACACAGAATTATTTGCAAAGAAAACTGTTTACAAACAAAAGTATGAACTATCTTCCTTTTATCCTCAATTGATACATGCTAACATCTCTTTTTCAATTCAAAATGATCTTATTCGATCAGTACTTTAGTGTTTTAGATTACATATCAAAAAAATGGAAGCCTAAAATTTCCAGAGTTGGGCTGGCAACATGGCATAGCACGTTAAGCCTCCACCTGCGGTGCTGGAAACCCATACGGGTGCTGGTTCCAGTCCTGCTTGCTCCACTTCTGATCTAGCCAGCTGCTAATATGCCTGGAAAGCAGTGGAGGATGACCCAACAGCTTGCATGAGGGAAATCTGGAACTTCTATTTTGCGACTGGTCAGATCCAGCCATTTGGGAAGTGAACCAGTATATGGAAGAACTGTCTCTCCTCTCTGTAGCCCTTGCCTTTAAATAAATCTTACAAATTACTTAATTTGTAATATTGCAAAAGCAATATTTCTCTTTTAAAATCTATGATGGTATCTTTATGCATTTTGAGTTCCATTTGGTATTAAATCCTTTATTTTTAATAACAGAAAGCCATTTACAGTGCAGATGATTTTTAAATCAAAGTAGTATCAGTGGAGAAAATTGCATAATTCAAGCAAATTTAGAGAATTTTTTCCCTTGTACTGACCTCTAAATCTGCTAAAAACATAAAAAGTGTGCAAAGCTAGGCTAAAAACTCTTAAGCATATTAAATGAAAAATGGCATTATAGATTAATCCACTTCAATCTCATTATTAAAAAAAACTATCTTCTACATTTTTTTCTTTTTTTAATTGTTTTTGACACAATTTAGTTGGCAGTGGGTTCTCCCCTTCCCCAAATTCCCTCCCCTCCAGGTTCATAATGGTATCCATTACATGTTAACTCTGTGATTTTTCTATAAACAAAATTATCAATCAAAAAAAAATCCATTCCACAAGTTTATGATACAAAATGTTCCTAGAAGGATGTGGTGTTTTTTTTAAACACTTCATTTTTTAATTATTACTTATTTTTATTGCAAAGTCAGATATACAGAAAGGAGGAGAGACAGATCTTCTGTCCAATGATTCACTCCCCAAATGGCTACAATGGCTGGTGCTGCACTGATGCGAAGCCAGGAGCCAGGAGCTTCTCCTGGGTTTCACGAATGGGTGGGTGCAGAGCTCCAAGTCTTTGGGCCATCCTCAACTGCTTTACCAGGCCACAAGCATGGAGCTGAATAGGAAGCAGAGGTGTGGGGATCAGAACTGGCGCCCATACGGATCCTGGCGTGTGCAAGGTGAGGCTATCACACCAGGCCCCGCTTTTTTTTTAATTAAAAAAATTTTTTTTCATGATACAGTTTCATAGGCTCAGTGATTTCTCCTATATTTATTACAATTGTATAGTCCTTCAACAACAGTCAGAAGCTCATCATTCTGTATTTAAATGTATCATGACACTGTAGGCACAGATAACAGTACAAAGTTGAGCATCCTATTGTCAAGACATATTTAAGAATTTCATCGGGAGTTCATCTTTTATCTGGGAGTAATACTGCACTGTATCTTTGAAACGACCTGTCTAACAATAGCACATTAATTGAAACCCTATAATGTCTAAGATTAAATCATAAGAAGCATTTTATGAGCCTGGCGTGATGGCTGAATTGGTTAATCCTCCCCTTACAAGCACCAGGATCTCATCCTGGCACAAGTTCGCCTGCTCCACCTCCCATAACTCCCTGCTTGTATGCTGGGAAAGCAGTCGAGGATGGCCCAAAGCCCTGGGACCCTGCACCCATGTGGGAGACCCGGAATAAGCTCCTGGCTTTGGACTGGCTCAGCTCCATTTGTTGTGGCCATTTGGGGAATGAATCAGCAGACGGAAGATTTTTCTTTGTCTCTCTATAAATCTGCCATTTCAATAAAATAACTTAGAAAAAAAGATAGCTTTTACTTCCCTTAAATCACTTGCTCTGAAAGAAGCAAGATGTTATGTTATAAAGACTCAAAGCGCTCTCCCATATGCACACTTTCATTAACAGCTAGTGGTAACTAGGAAGCCATCTGAGTAAGCTTTCTTCAAGAGGCTCCTCCTCTCCTAGTCAAATCTTCAGATGACTACAGGGCCTTCTGTCTCCTAACTGCAACCTCATTCTAAGATTGTAAACCAGAACCACTCATTTAAGGCTCTTATATTTCTGGATTCTGGACTTGCAGACTATGGAGACAATTTTTTTAAAGGAACTAAATATTGAAAGTTGAACAGCAACTAATTTGTGGGGGGAACAGAGAGTATTAAAATGTTGATATCTGCTCACCATAACAACAGTATAAAATCTATGAGGAATTAACATACAAGTTTTTGGTTGTTTTACCAACCAAATACACAGGTAGAAAAAAGGTTAATTTTAAATAACTGGAAATATATCCCTGAGAAAAATACACATTGTCTTCTAAGTATGGACAGCAAGTACAGAACACTTCAAGGGCAAAACAACAAACCTGAAAATCTAATTATGTCCTTAAATACACAAAGGGGATTTGATGGGCTCGGTACAGTGGCCTAGTGGCTGAAGCCCTCGCCTTGCATGCACTGAGATCCAATATGGGCACTGGTTCTAATCCCAGCAGCTCCACTTCCATTCCAGCCCTCTGCTTTTGGCCTGGGAAAGCAGTTGAGAAGGGCTCAAAGCCTAGGGCCCTTGTACCCACATGGGAGATCTGGAAGAGCTTGGCTCCTGGCTTTGGATTGGCACGGCACGGGCCATTGCGGTCTCTTGGGGAGTGAATTATTGGAGAAAGATATTTCTCTCTCTCTCCTCGTCTCTATATATCTGACTTTGCAATAAAAAATACATAGATCTTAGAATAAAAGGGGGGATTTGATTTAATATCAGTGAGCAGCTAAACAGGAGCTACATCAGCCATGTAACAAAGTCTTGGTCAACAACTAGGAGCATATTCTATGATGACCCTATAAGATTTTTTTAAGATTTATTTATTTTTATTTGAAAGACGGATATACAGAGAGAAGGAGAGACAGAGAGGAAGATCTTCCGCCCGATGGTTCACTCCCCAAGTGACCGCAACGGCTGGAGCTGAGCCGATCCGAAGCCAGGAGCCAGGAGCTCTTCCGGGTCTCCCATGCGGGTGCATGGTCCCAAAGCTTTGGGCCATCCTTGACTGCTTTCCCGGGTCACAAGCAGGGAGCTGGATGGGAAGCAGGGCCGCCAGGATTAGAACCAGCGCCCATATGGGATCCCGGTGCGTGCGAGGCGAGGCGAGGATTTTAATCACTACGCTATCGTACCAGGTCCGACCCTATAAGATTTTAATGAAGCTGAAAAATTCCTCTCCTCCTTGACTTTGTACCACCCTGAAACTGCATCTGTTTCTGATGAAGCTGTTGTCAATCATCCCAGAGTTCTACCAGTAACAAAATTGCAGCAGTTATGTATAGCACATAATAACTAAACATGATAATAAATACATTACTAGTTTACATTTCTACTTTAAAAAGTGAAAAAACAGAAAGTGTCAAAGGTAAATAAAGAAGGTAATGAACATGAAATAAAATGAAATCTCCATCTCTCAAAATTATTTCAGTTCCAGTCTCCCATAAATTAAGTAACCTCATGTCCAGGAAATAAAATTTTTCATTTTAACCATTTAAATGTATCAATTAACTGGTATTAAGCATGTTATATGACAGAACTACTACCACTGCCCTTTCCCAAATAGAAACTCTCCATTTGACCCATTTCCACAGTCCCTGAAGACTCCCAAGTTCACGAAAAACATTTTCATGTGAATTAGTGTTTTATCATCATCACACATATAAGATCATTACTGTCATTTACAATCATGTTGATTTCAAGTCTAGGTCACAAACTGAAGAATTCTTACCATGTATAGTAGGGAACAAGCTGGTGCAAAGATTGTGGTATAGGTTTTTATCTTGACTCATTTCAAATACTTTCTCCCACTCCTTCACAGTCATTTGGTTCTTAATGCTCTCAGCTGTCTGCTCTTCATCTCTGAGCTCCTTCCCTCCAAACTGAGGAATGGAGAAAAAAGAAAAACCAGTGAAGAAGCAACCAAAACAGTTTTGAAGAGAAAGAACTATACCACAAACAAGAAACAAAGCATACCTTGCAGGTCAACAATCTGTCTATGAGGTTTCATAATTATCATTTTTGAACTCCAAAAATAAGACCCAGGTTGTAATTATCCAACGAGTTTAAAAAAAAAAAAAAAAAAAAAAAGTAATCACCAGAGGTTGGTACAACTGCCTAGCACACTAAGCTGCCACTTACAGTCCAGCACCAGGTCGGGTCACTGGTTTAACTCCTGGTGCTTCACTTCCCATTCACTCCTTGCAACATGCCTGATGAAGCAGTGGAAACACGACCCCAGGGCCTTGGATCCCGGCCATGCACCTGGGAGACCTGGCTTCAGTCAGGTCCAGTCGTAGCTGTTACAGCCATTCGGGAAGTGAACCAGCAGATGGAATATCTCTGTCTTTATATATAATTCTGCTGTTCAATAAATAAATATGAATCTTTAAAAAGTAAAAATAAAAACAAACTCTTACCAGTAAATTATTTAAATGAATCTGATGAAGATACATAAAATGTTAATCACCAACACATCCGAAGAACAGAATATTATGTTCATTTCTTATATTTTATTTTATTTTATTGGAAAGTCAGATTTACAGAAAGGACAGTCAGAGAAAAAAGATCTTCTTGTCTGTTGGTTCCTTCCCCAAGCGGCCACCAATTGTTGGAGTTGAATAGATGCAAAGTCAGGAGCCAGGAGCTTCTTCTGGGTCTCCACATGAATGCAGAATTCCAAGGCTTTGGACCATCCTCCACTGTTTTCCCAGGCCACAAGCAGGGAGCTGGCTGGAAAGTGGAGCAGCTGGGCCAGGAACCAGTGCTCATATGGGATTCCATCAGTTACAAGGCAAATATTTAGCCACTAGGCTATTCTGTCATGCCTATCCACCTCTTTTGTAACACTGCATTATTTTTTCAAATCTTTTTCCATTCAAGACGGAGAGTAAGTTAACTGAATGGCAATTTTGCTAGAGGTAAATTACTCTCAAAAACAGCAATTAACTTCACTTCCCACATTAGTACCACACCTTTTTTATTTACTCAGAACGGAGGAACCATGACACTTTACAAAAACCAATAGGGATAATTTTTTTGTACTGCATTCAAAGCACTGAGCTCTTATGTGAGGAAACACAAACCTGAAAAACTATTAAAACTGAATTATTGAAAAGTATTAACTCTGGTAGCATCCAGAGGTCTTTTTCAAATTTTGCCACATGATAAATATAAGGACTCACCCTTGGGTTTGTTGGTGCAACAAAGCAAGCAAGAAAGACCAGCCTGTAGGAAAGGTCCCTGACACCAAGAGCTCGGAGTCCTCGAATCCCTTCTGTCTCATAACCATCAACGCCACTGACACGGGAATTAGTTTCTGCACGTGCTCCTGAAAGATTCAATTGTAGGTTATTTCTCAGTTCCAACAGAAAGATTCTAAGATCCAAAGATGATCAAACAAATATGAAATCCAAGTTTCAAGTAAGCTTTGAAAACTTTCATAACATCTTTCATAGCATCTGCTGTAGCATAACCAATTTGTTTTTGTTCTCTTCATATTTCTTTGGCCATCCCTGATTAGAGGTCAAAAAGACAAGATATGAAAAGCACCTAACCTACAATTCAGTAACAATTTATTTTAGACAGATTACTGACCTGGTGTGCTAAGCTTGGAGACATCTGGCACAACAATCAGTGTCCCTGTAAAGTCACACTTGTCACCAGCTTGAGCTGACTCTACAGCCTCTGCCCTCAAGATGACTTCTAAACTGCGGGGTATACTCCCTCGAGGAAGCTCAGCTTGAGTCTCCTGAATGCGAACCTACAACAAGAATAACGCCATACAATATAAATTAAATGAAACAAATAACAGAAGTGTTACGAACTATCCTACTGCTTGTAAATTTTTGCACTAATTCCAGCTTCCTAATGAAGCTATCTGGAAAGCAAAACGTGATGGTTCAGATGGCTGGGTTCCTGCAACTCACTGAAAACTGGACTGAATTCTCAGATCTTGGCCAACCCAGTCACAACCTAACCATTTAGGGAGTAAGCCAGTGAATGGGAGCTCCTCTGTCAGATAATATATGTGTATTTCCAATGATTATCAAGACAGGTCCAAACTTACAAGCAAGATTTAAGGATCAAGCCATTCAAGACCCTATATGAAATAATCTCTCAGATGACCTCCAAGATGGATGCTTCACTTCAGTCATGATCATTTCAGAGCTTCCACCTAGCCTGTCCATCCCCTATCTACCAAAGTTTACACTTAACACAAGGTTACTTCTCCCATGTTTTTTAGTTTCAATTCATCATCACTGTAATTTTCAATAACTTTTAAATTCTGACAAACATTTTCTTTCTTGCTTCCCTTCCTTACTTGACAAGGGTCGGGGGAGACACACACATAGATAGTGCTCCCATATGCTGGTTCACTTTCCAAATGTCCAGAATGACTAAAATTAGTCCAGGTACCAAAGCTGGGAACTCAATTCAGGTTTCCCAAGTGTTGGCAGGAATATAATTATTTGCCTTCCAACATCTACATCTGTAGAAAGCTTGCTGGGAGACACAGCTGAGAAACCAACACAAGTACTGAGTGTGAGACACAGGCATCCAAACCACTAAACAACTATCTCTGTGGTTACTTGACAATAATTCACATAAAATTTAAATGTAATATTACCTAAATAAACTAAATGCAAGGGTGTGAAAGGGAATTGGAACACAAGCTAATTTAAAGAGAAGGAAATAAATACCTTCTGAAAGTCAACAAATCTTGATTTATTTGTATCCAGCAAGAATCTCCTCCTGTTGGCACAAACTGGGTTTCTGCAGATATTGGGCTGTGTGTATTTGAACTGCTGTTCCACATCCCTGATCACCGTCTGACAGTCCAAGCACAGGAAAGTCCCGCTCACCAGCTCTGGATGGACCGGGTGAGTCCGTACCACCTGCCCACTTATCCGAGTGAGTAAACCAATTCTGGATGAGGTGAGTTCACGAATCCTATTTAAAGATAAATATCCTACTAGTAAATATTCCTTTCTCAACTAAGAAATCTGTTTTAATAAGGAAATTCAATAATTTATGATAATGAAAATAAAAGTTGTTCTTCGGACTTTACTGAAAAAACAATTCAGTAAACACAGCCATTCTTTAATTGCAGTGTGTACGCATTCACAATAAAACACCTCACACAGGGGTGGGAGAGAAGAACAAAAAAAAAAACCAAAAAACAAGGATGTCAAATGACTAAAAATTGAAATTACAACAAGGATAATCCTAGTTTTCTTCTATACAGATTTTTCTCATCTATACTCTATAAGAATGAATTACTTTCATAATGAGGTTATCACAGGAAAGAATTTTCTACTCAGAAGTTCAAACTATTTTCACACATCCATTTTATATGAAAAAGCTGGCGATTTTGTAAAGTACTTTCAGTTGTTTCAGTTTTCAAAAAAATCACTGAAATTTGTTTAAACAATTTCATTTTAAATAACTGTTAAAGGAGTATTTGAAAACTGTATTTAAGCGACAAAAATCATTAGATCAGTAAATCTCTACAAGTGTTCTCATTAACTGCATGTTCTCGTGTGACTCATTTTTTGCCAACCTTCTCTAAAAGGTGTTCTAAAATGTAACAATCCAGAGGATTGCTCTATTTCACTTATTTACCATCCCACCTTCACATCAAATGTTTTTCAAAACTACTTATTCTGTGTACCTGTTTATAACTCAAAAAAAGCCAATCTGTTTCAAAGTGCGCATACAAAACATTATTCCTTCCCCTATATTTCACATCAGTTTATAAGTATCTTCTTTTTTTGGTACAATTTTGTCACTGTCATGACAAGGTAATTTTACAGCAATAAAGCCAGAAGATTTTACAGATGAAACAACTGAGGCCCTCGTCAGAGGAACAAGCATCATTTATATATCAAATAACTCACTCACAGCCTATCAGTATATCTACAGCAACCTACCAAATTTTCTGAACATCAGCTAAATAGTATCATTACTATTTGGTGAATTCCTTTTCTAAAATGAGTTTTTCTTACTTGTGTCTGGTAGGCAGGTCTTGAAATGCAACGTAAAAATCCTTGGCAGGAGGGATCTCTTTACGGTCTTTGACGAAAGTTTTCAAGGCCCGACACAGGTAAGGGTAAACTCTGAAAAAG
This sequence comes from Ochotona princeps, assembly GCF_030435755.1. Classification (NCBI taxonomy): domain Eukaryota; kingdom Metazoa; phylum Chordata; class Mammalia; order Lagomorpha; family Ochotonidae; genus Ochotona; species Ochotona princeps. The sequence continues at coordinate 20,686,614 of NC_080836.1, forward strand.
AAAAAGTCAACTGATATATCAGAGGTCTATCAAGTTCTCTTTCATCTTCATGCTTGCAACAGCTGAGACTAGGGAATTTCACCTGAACACAAGGTCTACTGCACTACCTAATCTTTTCTTAAGCGTCTGTATCAACCGTCTTCCATCCCACCACGAAATAAGCACCAAAGGTAAATACTTTACTTATTTTATGTTTAAATAATCATTTATCACTCCCATTCTAGGCCACTGTTTTGTAACAAAACTCTACCTAAAGCAATTTGATGTTCAATATTGTGAAGTTGCTCTGGGCTATTTTCAATCTAATTAAAACAATTTCATATTTGGTATAAGACTAAGATTTCTGCTTCATTCTTGACTGATGATATATAAAGACAAGGGAGAAATTTAGCAAATAAGCAGAAATGTTACAACTGACTGGTTCATCTGATGTGTGCATATCTTCTGATGTAAGATCTCAGCATATCTTTTGATGTAAGAGCTACTTCCACAGGAGAAAAATGCTGGACACTTCATGTAGAAGGTTTAGTACAGCCACTTCTATCACCAAGCCTAATTATCTACTTCCCTCCCACTTAATGAACCTTTTAAGTCTTCTCCATGATTTATATTACTAATTTAATGATTTATATTACTAATGTGAAAGGCAGAATTCCATAGAAAGGGAAAGACAGATCTTCTATTTGCAGGTTCACTTCCCAAACAACTCTAACAGTGAGTCTGGACCAATCTGAAGCCAGGAAATTCTGGGTCTCCCACATTGGTGCAGAGGTGCCCAACCACTTAGGCCATCTTCTGCTGCTTTTCTCAAGTACAACATTAGGCAGCTGGATCGGAAAAGGAATAGCCAAGACTCCAACTGGAGCCTAAAGGGATGCCAGCATCATAGGTAGTGGCCTTACCCATTACCTTCAATATTGTTCCAAACATTCTATGACTAGAAACTGAGATAATCCTATCTTTCCACCTACCAGAAGAGCATTATCATGCCTTATTCCTAGATTCCATTTTTCTTTCATGACTGCCCAGCGTGTGTGTTTAAATTTATTCTTTACATTTTTACTGGAAAGGCAGATTTCAGAGAGGAGACACAAATATCTTTCACCTGCTGGTTCAGTCCCCAAATGTCCACAATGGCCAGAGCTGAGACAAGCCAGGAGTGTCTTTTGGGTCTTCCACACAAGTGCAGTGCCCCAAGGCTTTTGGCCATCCTCAACTGCTTTCACAGTCCACAAGCAGGGAGCTGGATGGGAAATGGGCAGCTGGGACATGAACTGGTACCCATGTGGGATGCCAGAACTTGCAAGTCAAGGATTTAGCTACTGAGCTATTGTGGCAGGCCCCCAGTGTTTATTTCAAATTGATTATGGTCACATTTATCTAACCCAAATGCAGACAAATGAACCAGTAGGATGGAAGTTATTTCTCTAACTCTGCCTTTCATATTAAACAATCTTAAAAAAAAAAAAAAAAGTGGGGGCGGGTGTTTAATACTGTAGAGTGAAAAGCGATAAAAAAAAGAATACCCTTTAACAAAAGACATAAAAACAGCCTTACAAATCACTGCAACTGCAGATTTGGAAGGGTCTTTGAACTCTATTGCAGCAGATCTACTAATGGTGGTTAATTATAGGTGATTGAATTACAAGTCTCAAAACAGGATTATTTCAGCCTTACTATTCTCTCAATTTTTACCAGTATAAAATTAATATGCATATTGGGTTTATGACTTCAAAAAAATAAACTTTAACGGAACAAGAAATGAAACAACATCACTTTGAAAAAGTACAACAGCTACCCTTTTGCCCATTCTTAGACTTCTAGTCTAGCAGCTGGTTTCCTGGCTCTACTACTAGAGTCAGGAAGATAAATACATCCATACCTATAAAACTCTTCTTGAATGGTGGTGGAAAGTTGCTGGTTAAACTGCTCCAGGTCCACAAAACTAACAACCAATGTGTTTCTCTCAGGACGAATCAGCTCCTCTGCTAACTGCAAATACTTAATTTCTCCATCACTGTTCTGGAACCTGTGGATATACACAAGTCAGTTAAATCAAAGAGTTAAGCAGCCAAAACAATCATCTAAATGCCTGACAATTCCTTTTGCTACACAGTCAGCATTTGGTTAAGACAAGCCCCATGTGTAACTGTTCTTTTTTTTTTTTTTAAAGATTTATGTATTTTATTACAAAGTCAGATATACAGAGAGGAGGAGAAACAGAGAGGAAGATCTTCAGTCCGATGATTCACTCCCCAAGTGAGCCGCAACAGCCAGTGCGCGCTGATCCGAAGCCGGGAACCTGGAACCTCTTCCGGGTCTCCCATGCGGGTGCAGGGTCCCAAGGCATTGGGCCATCCTCGACTGCTTTCCCAGGCCACAAGCAGAGAGCTGGATGGGAAGTGGAGCTGCCGGGATTAGAACCGGCACCCATATGGGATCCCAAGGCGTTCAAGGCGAGGACTTTAGCCGCTAGGCCACTGTGCCGGGCCCGTAACTGTTCTTAACTTGCAGCAACTTACTCTTATCAATCTTTCTGTTACTGTTTTTTAAAATAGAATAGGTTTGGGCTTGGCAGCGTGGCCTAGCGGCTAAGCTCGTCGCCTTGATCCCATATGGCCCCTGGTTCTTATTCCGGCAGCTCCACTTCCTCTCTATCTCTCCTCCTCTCAGCATATCTGACTTTGTAATAAAGATAAAATAAATCTTTAAAAAAAAAAAAATAGAATAGGTCATCATTTTACCTGGTGGAATCACTGTGAAGACTAAATGAGACAATGCTTGTAAAGTTATTTAGTCTGAATTTAAAACTAAATTTCTTAATATTTTCCAATCAACAAAATGCTGTTTAGTTTCGTACAATAAAAAATAGAAAGTGTTAAAATAGGATATTCAGGCAAAATTCAAAGATGTAGTTCCAACTGGAAACTTAAGAACAATTATTTGGTGATCTCAAACTAAAAAAATACCCACCCAAAAATGCACTTTACTGCCTAAGACATACAAAGATAAAAACATGAATATACACAAAACAAAATGTTTCCCCAAAAGGCCAAGCAGACAATCATACAGATTTACTTTGCTTTTTTAACATAATACCAAGATTTCGAGGCAAAATCAATCCCTCCTCCAAATATAGCATGTTCTGATTTCTAAATATTTATGAACCACCACCCCTGTGCAAAAACCACTATGCCAGAGGTGCTTGAGCCTGAAAATAGAAAAGTTGTCCTCTCTCAGGATACTCTAACAGGAAGCAGACACGTCAACAATTAAGACAGGTATGAAAGTTGCTCCTACTAACAAGTATAAGAAATGTGATAGGGTAATAAAAACTAACTGCCTACTGGAACCTACAGAAAAAAATCTGTACACATACAAAATAGCATGAAAAATCTACCTCGAGGGACTGGCTCTGTAGCTTAGTGAGTGCATTAAGCTCTTTCCTGCTCTGCTTCCGATCCAGGTCCCTGTTACTGTGCTTCTGGTTTTAGCCTAGCCCAGTCCTAGCCATTGAGGAGTGAACAAGTGGATTGTTCTCTCTCTGCATCTCCTTTTCCATCTGTATAACTATGCCTTTCAAATAAATAAAAATAAATCTAAAAAAAAAAGCCATTAGGGCCTGGGGCAATGGCTCCGTGGATAACATCCTTGCCTTGCAGGGTCCCATATGAGGGCTGGTACATGTCCTAATGGCTTCACTTCCCATCCAGCTCCCTGCTTGTGGCCTGGGAAAGCAGTTGAGAACGGCTCAAGGCCTTGGGATGCTGCACCCACATGGGAGACCTTTAAGAGGCTCTGGGCTCCTGGCTTTGGATCAGTATGGCTCCAGCCGTTGTGGCCGCTTGGGAAGTGAATCAATGGACAGAAGATCTTCCTTTCTGTCTCTCCTCCTCTCTATATATCTGACTTTACAATAAAAAATAAATCTTAAAAAAATATTTATTTTATTTGCAAAAGATACACACAGAAGGAGACAAAGAGAGAGCTCTTCAATTCATTGGTTTACTTCCCAAATGATCACAACAGGCTGATCTGAAGACAGGCAGGAGCTTTCTCTAGGTCTCACACACAACATAGCTTGCATGCCCCAAGTACTGGGGACCCCGTCATCCATGCAGAAAACCTGAATGCAGCTCCATGTTCCTGGCTTAGGCCTGGTCCATCCTTGCTACCGTGGCCATTTGGGGAGGGAATCAGCAGACAGAAGACTGTAGCTGCTTTTCAGGTGCATTTTAAAAAAGCGGGGGTGGGAGGAAAACCACACTGAGGATGGGGTTCACATTTTCAAGTGACTGACAGGTTGTTACATGGAAAAAGAACTCCATTTCTGCCTGTGATTCACAAGAGCCAGAAGCGGGCCAGGCTAAAGCAAACAGCCAGGAACCTAAGAACCTGAGCTACCACCTGCCGCCTCCCAGGCACATTAACATCCGTGGGAAGCTAGATAAGAAGCACAGGCAGGACTCCCAGGCACTCTGGTACTGAATGCTGGCTGGTATGTGGGGCGCCAAGCAATGACTTCACCTGCAGCACCCCAATGTAATGCGACTCAAAGTAGGCAAGCACATTTTGATCCATCCTACAACACAAACTTCGATGACATCAGACTGAGCATTAAGCTGAAAAATAAGTCGGACACAAAAGACAAACACTGGTGTGACTCCACTGGTAATCAAATTCAGAGACAAGAAGAGGATGGATGCCCGCGGGCGGGAAAGGGGAGTACTGGGGTTAGTGTTTGCCAGGTACAGTTTCTGTCTGGGAACAGGAGAGCTCCGGACACAGATAACGGTACCAAATGAACTTAACGCCACTGAACTGTGCGTTCAAAATGGGTTAGAATGTTAACTCGTCAAGTATGCTTCATCACGAAACACTTCAGAGAGAACATCTGCTAGAAGAATTACGGTGGGAGATGTCAAACGGGCTGAGGGGGTTAGGAGAGATTCTAAAGATAACAGGTAACTATTCCAAGGCGTAGGGAGAAAGGGCTGGAGGCACCTGCAACTTAACCTGCAGCATCGAGACCCGGCCATGCTCACCCTCCCGAGCAGCCCGCCAGAACACTGCGGGCCCCGAAAACCGAAACTTCCCTCCACACCGACTGCTAGGGCGGCCCAGGCCTGCGGCGCCCCCGGACCGACCCGGCCGAGCCTCGGGTACCGCGAAAACCGCCTAGACTGCCGCCTCCCAGGGCTGGGGACACACAATGACCCACGCAGAGGCTGAGGGCACAGGGTGCAGCTACAGCGACTGGACCCCCGGACACGAGCCCAGCCCCGCGCCCGAGGCCCTGGCCTGCCGCAGGTAGCCGGGCCGGGGCAGCTCCTCCCAGGCGCGCGACCCTCGGTTCCCGAACGCGCATCGGCCCGGCGCCCACGGACTCGGGGAGGCCCAGGCTGCCGGTGAACTTACTCCTCCAAGAAGTCTAGGAACAATTTCTGGCACTTTTCGGCCACCTCGTCGCGGACTTCCAAATGCTGGCTGCCGGCGCCCGGCTCCGCTGCCGCCGCGAGGTCCATGGCTGCCCAGAGCTCAGGGCCTCCACCTCGAGCCCGCCACGAGTCGCTTCCCCCTCAGACGCTGCCGCTTTGCGCGCGCCGCCGCCGCTTCCGCCCCGCCCCCTGCCGCAATCGCAGCCAATCGTGGCATAGAAGCTCGGGGGTTTCGCGCCAAACCTGCCCAATGAACGGTGGCTTCGCACAAAGCTCCACCTACTGCTCGGGGATTTCGCGCCAAATGCAAAGACCCAGAAGCCGAGGCGGCGGCTGTCTGCTTCTGCGCCTGCGCAGGGTGGGCGTGACGCGTGCGTGTGTCTGCCGTGTGTGCGCCTTGTGTGTGTGTGTGTCTTGTTTTGTTTTGTTTTGTTTTGTTTTCTTGCGCCTGTTGTGTGTGTTTTTTGGTTTTTTGGTTTTTTTTTAGTTCTTTTCCATCATTCTACGGGTTTTACTTGGGTAGTAGGAGTAAGGTTGCCTGGAGGAGAAAAGTGAGTAAAATTCAGGCCTGTGTTTGCTGCAGAGTTGGAAATAGGCTGTAGACGACGGAATAGAACCTGGTGAGACATAGAAACTGCTGGCGGGCCCGGCGCGATAGCGTAGTGGCTAAAGTCCTCACCTTGAACACGCCATGATCCCATATGGGCTCCGATTCTAATCCCGGCAGCTCCACTTCCCATCCAGCTCCCTGCTTGTGGCCTGGGAAAGCAATCGAGGACGGCCCAAAGCCTTGGGACCCTGCATCTGCATGGGAGACCTGGAAGAAGCTCGTGGCCCCTGGCTTTGGTTCAGTTCAGCTCCAGCCGGTGAGGCCGCTTGAGAATCAGCGGATGGAAGATCTTCCTGTCTCTCCTCCTCTCTGTATATCTGCCTTTCCAGTAAAAATACATAGTAAAAAATTAATAAATCTTAAAAAAAAAAAAAAACTGCTGGCGAAGCTGGCCTTGAAGCTGGTCTTGAAGTCAGCCATGTTAGGCCCTGTCACTTGGTCTACCCCTAAAAGCACACCCTGGGCTTCTATTTCCAAATTCCTTTGGGGCCAATTCTTCCTGACTTCTTTTCCCTAGGTTTTCCTGCTGTTTCTCTAGCCATTCCCGGTTTGCCTCAAAAACCCTTTTAAATAACCAATCCCTTGTACGTACTGATTCCACAGCCCTCTTTTCTCTCTTGGACGGGCCCTTCATTCCCAAATGGTGGCAAGAGCCAAGTCGACGCCATTCCAAAGCCATGAACCTAGAATTCCATCGTAGTCTCCCACATAGGGGACAGACACCCAGAACTGGGCCATTTTCTACTACCACTCCAGGCGCAGGAAGCTGGAATGGAAGTGGGAGCAGCCAGGAACTCAAACAACCCTCCCAATATGAGATGCTGCCTTTGCAGCACCTGAAATTATCTTCCAACTTGCAACATATTAAAAAGGAGTTTTTTTAAAGGCCTATTACTCTTTTTTCTTTAAAGATTTATTTATTTTTACTGGAAAGGCAGATATACAGAGAGGAGGGGAGACAGATCTGTCCGCTGATTCACTCCCCAAGTGACCACGATGGCTGGAGCTGAGCCAATCCGAAGCCAGGAGCCAGGAGCTTCTTCCAAGTCTCCCATGCAGATGCAGGTTCCCAAGGCTTTGGGCCATCCTCGACTGCTTTCCCAGGCCACATGCAGGGAGCTGGTTGGGGTGTGGGGCTGCTGGGATTAGAACCGGCACACATATGGGATCCTGGCAGCATACAAGGCAACTACTTTTAGCCACTAGGCTACCACGCTGGGCCAAAAAGGAATCTTTTTTTTTTAAATCACTATAATTTTTATTTTACATCACTGTCCTGTTGACCACTGTCCTTTCCTTCTGCCCACCTGTCTCCCTCTGTAATTTTGGGTTTTTTTTATTTTATTAATTACATTGCATTATGTGACAGTTTCATAGGCTCAGGGAATCCCCCCACCCCTCCCCATGCCCTTCCCCCATGGTGGATTCTTCCACCTTGTTGCAGTATTACAGTTCAAATTCAATCAAGATTCTTTCTTTGCAATCATATACCAAGCATAGAGTCCAGCATCTTATTGTCCAGATAAATTGAACAGTTTCTTGGGGAGACCATCTCTGGTCTGAAGGTAGAGCTGGCAGAATATCATCCCAATCAATTGAGAGTCCCAACATAACACCAACAACAATTTACAACATTATGGAATTGACATGGTTTTGAGTAACCAATATGTTAAAAAAAAAAAAAGTGCAAGTTCTTAACCACATCCTGTGATTAGCTCATTGATATTTCAATTTTAGTTTATATACAGAACCGGCTGCTATACCCCTTAAAATGGCTATAGGGTATATTCAGCTGTCTCGTGTCTATTTTCATTTTAGTATTTAGCAGTTTATAGTGTTGAAGCATAATTTTGCTAAACTAGGTGGATTTTAGGATAGTCTGAACTGGCTTATAACTCTAACAAGACATTTGTCAACAATTAAGGTGCAGAACAGTTTTAGGAGGGGTGCGCAGAGAAATCTTCAATACCATTAGTGAGGAGTAACTAATCTTTGTGTCCCACCTAGTGAGGTATGAGTAAATCCATGCTAGCCCTTTCCTGTCTGATTCTAAGCTTTACTTGTTGTTGTTTATTTATTCTAGGTGTTTTTTAGTTTGTATGTTTGTTTTGAGGGGTTTCCAGAGCGATCCCGATGGTCATTGTGAGGTAGGGTGGGGGTTCAGAGCCGGAACCAGGCAAAAAGGAATTTTAAATGCTAAGCAGACAGGTGTTTGAGTCACCAGGTTCAAATACACTTCTCATAACATCTTTACAGTGTTATCGAACTCATGCACTACCAGTGTACTGTACTATACATGTGTATCTATATGTATTGGGCATTTAAAGTGAACAAACATTTGAGGCCTTTTATTCCTCCACCATTTGACATTACCCAGTGAACGTGTTATAGGAACCAATAACATAAAGCTTCCTGGATATTCACAACTAAAAATCCTCAAAGGAAATTAATTTACTAACCAGGTTCTGCCCTCAATTTCTCAAAAAGACTTAACCTTAGAAAATAATAGATGGGGGCCCGGCGGCGTGGCCTAGCGGCTAAAGTCCTCGCCTTGGAAGCCCCGGGATCCCATATGGGCGCCGGTTCTAGTCCCGGCAGCTCCACTTCCCATCCAGCTCCCTGCTTGTGGCCTGGGAAAGCAGTTGAGGACGGCCCAATGCATTGGGACACTGCACCCGCATGGGAGACCCGGGAGAGGTTCCAGGTTCCAGCATCGGATCGGCGCGCATCGACCCGTTGCGGCTCACTTGGGGAGTGAATCATCGGACGGAAGATCTTCCTCTCTGTCTCTCCTCCTCTCTGTATATCTGTCTGTAATAAAATGAATAAATCTTTAAAAAAAAAAAAAAAAGAAAAAAAAGAAAATAATAGATGGGGGCCAAAATTCTAAACCAGTGGGTGAAGCCGCAACCTGTAACACTGGCATCCCATAGGGATGTGGGTTTGTACCCTGGCTGCTTCACTTCCCACTCAGCTCCCGGGTTATGCTTCTGGGAAAGCAGCAGAAGATGGCATAAGTGCTGAGGCCACTGCCACCCACCTGGAGACCAGATGGAGTTCCTGGGACCTCTGGAGAGTGAACCAGCCAATGAGACATTTCTTTCTTTCTGTAACTACCTTTCTACTAAATATCCCCCACCCCTTTTTCTCAAATTCTTACTTATTTGTATTGGAAAGGCAGATTTATAGAGAGAAAGAGATACAGAAAGATCTTCCAACTTCTGGATCACTCCCCAAATGGCTGCAATGGCTAGAGCTGAGCCGATCTGAAGGCAGGAACCAGCAGCTTTTTCTGGGCCATAAGCAGGGAGCTAGATGGGAAATGGAGCAGGTAGGACATGTACTGGTAACCATATGGGATACCAGTGCTTGTAAGGGAAGGAATAGCCAAATGAGTCATTGTGCCAGGCCTACACTCCCTGATTTCAAGACTTACCTTGATACAGAAATCAAGACACTTTAGTAATGGCTCCAAGTACAGGCAGATCAGTAGAATAGAACAATCTAGAATTAAATCTTCACAAAGGCACAAAGATAATTTAAGAGAGGAAAAGATGGCCTTTCCAGCATCAGCAGACCAAGTATGTACGTAAGTAGCAAAAAGGCAGAAACCTTAACCTTTGTAAATTTCATTCAAAAAATTAGCTTACAATGGATCATTAACTTAAAGCGCCTGGTGCAGTAGCCTAGCAGCTAGTCCTTGCCTTGCACGTGCTGCAATCCCATATGGGCACCGGTTCTAATCCTGGCGGCCCCGCTTTCCATCCAGCTCCCTGCTTGTGGCTTGGGAAGACATTCGAGGACAGCCCAAGACTTCGCACCAATGTGGAAGACCTGGAAGAGGCTCCTGATAGGCTCAGCTCTGGCAGTTGTGGCTGCTCGGGGAGTGAATCAACGGATGGAAGATCTTCCTCTCTGTCTCTCCTTCCTTCTGTATATCTGAATTTCCAATTAAAAAAAAAATCTTAAAAAAAAAAGAGATCTAAACAATTTAAGAAATGCACAGACCAGTGTGACGGCTCAACTGGCTAATTCTCCCCCTCCAAGTGCCAGCATTTCATATGTGCGCCAGTTCATGTCCTGGCTACTCCTCTTCCTATGCAGCTTCCTGCTTATGTACTGGGAGGCAATAGCAGATGGCCCATAACCTTGGAACCCTGCACCTGTGTGAGAGACCTGGAAAAGGTTCCTGGCTTTGAATTGGCTCAGTTCCTGCTGTTGTGGACATTTGGGGAGTGACTCAGCAGATGGAAGATCTTTCTGTTTCTCCTTCTCTTTGTAAATATGCCTTTCTAATAATAATAAATATGAAGACACCAAAGGAGGGGCAAAAATCACACTGAAAGATGCTCAATATCATTGGAGGGAAATCAAAGTCTTAACATTATTCTAATAAACGACTAGAGAAGCTAAATATTTGGACTTCTCCCAAGTGTTGGTGATGGTGGTGAGCAGCTTCAATTCTCATCCACTGCTGATGTTCATCCCTTTTGGAAAATACCTCAACAAGACCATCTTAGAAGGAGTAACCAGGCCCAGGGCCTTACTAGGTATTCAACGTGCCAGCACCTTACTTGGACTTTCCAGACCTCAAACTGATGAATTTTTCTTTAGAAACTACCCAGTACAAAATATTGTGTTACAGCAGCATAAGCAGACAGTACACCTAATATATACATCCATAAATTTCACTTAGCCTCATCATCCATAATAAATTAAAACCTATTTGTTTTTTCTATTGTTTATTTATTTAAAAGATTTATTTATTTTAATTGCAAAGTCAGATATACAGAGAGCAGGAGAGACAGAGAGGAAGATCTTCCATGCGTTGATTCACTCCCCAAGCGGCCTCAACAGCCAGAGCTAAGCCGATCTGAAGCCAGTAGCCAGGAGCCTCTTCCAGGTCTCCCACATTGGTGCAGGATCCCAAGGCTTTTGGACATCTTCGAATGCCTTCCCAGGCCATAAGTAGGGAGCTGGATGGGAAGTGGAGCTGCCGGGATTAGAACTAGAGTCCATATGGGATCCCAGCGGGTTCAAGGTGAGGACCTTAGCTGCTAGGCCACTCTGCCAGGCCCCCAAACCTATTTATTTATAGATATTAACTGGTGCGTGTATAAACAAAGCATAGCATATCCATTCTATAGAATACAATTCATTAACAAAAAAAAACACATGAAACTCAAAAAAAAAAAAAAAAAGCAGGCTCATTGAGAAGTAAAATAAAAAGACTACATACTAAATTGTTTCATATTTACGAAACTCTAGAGAAGGCAACAGCAGCCCTTTGGTTGCCAGCAGTGGGGACTGACTCTAAAAAAAAAGCTTTGTGGTGCCTTCTGGAACAATGAAAACATCTAATTTGATTATAGTGGAGGTTACCTAACTGTACAAAATGACAAATATCAAAACATATAAAACTGCATCCTTTGAGTGAATTTTACCATATATCTAAATAAAGATGAACAACCCATAATAAATATTAAAAAAAAAAAAAAAAAAAAAAAACACCAGATCATCTGCCATCTGCTGGCCCATTCCTCAGATGGCCGCAACAGCCAGGGCTGCGTCAGGCTGAAGCCAGGAACCCAAGGGTAGCAGGGGGGCCAAGCACTTGAGTCTTTTTTTACTGGTTTTCCCAGGTCATCGGCAGAGAGTTAGACTGGACGTGGAGCAACCTAGCACCTAGGAAGCAGGCATTAGTTTCTATATCTATACAACACCAGTCCCTAATAGTGTTCTTTACTCTTATGGCAATTTAAAACTTAATGTAATTTTTCTTTTCCCAAATTATTAATCCCAGGAATGATAAAATCAGATTGAAATAAAATCATACAATGACAAACTACAATTAGCTTTAAAATTTTATTGAAATTAAGTTGTGGAATAACAATTTAATAATATACTGAATATTTTCTAACAAATTATTTTCACCTGCTTTACATAATTTCTGAACTTAGCTTTCTGCTTAAGGATTCATGAGACTGACAATACATTAATTAAAATCTCAGATACTTCACTGACTATTATCTCAATGTCAGAGTTTTAAGAAATAAGTTCAAATGTTTAAAATTTTAAAACATTAATACTGTTCCAACATAATACAAAAAAATTAAAAAACTGCAGAAATCCTGACTGCTTAAAATTCTTAAGTGTTTATTACATTAACAGAATATGAATTTTCAACGTAACCATATGAATTTGTTAAAAATGTTTCAGTATTTCCTACTGAAGACGGTCAAAAGTTATTTAAAAATTCTTCTCTTTTAAACTGAGCTATACTAATTCAAAAATAATTGTGGCACTTCTGATAAGACATTTATTACAAGGTGTATTTTAAGTACCTAAAGTGTAGCCTGATCGGTAGCAGGATACTGGAAAGAATAAAAAGTCTAGTTTTCTTTAAGGAGTGAGTCGTTTTGGGTCACGAGGGAACATTGAGGTCTGGCGAACATTATGCAAACCCAAGAAGAGCATGGTCACTCGTTCCAATCCTGAGGAAACAAAATGCTTATTAATTCCATTTCTGAAAATCTCTTAGGAAATTGCTTATTTAGAACTAGCAAATAATTATTTGATAAAATATACTTCTTTTTTACGAGGGGAATGATTTCTGTAATTTGAGTTTATTTTAAAACTGTCTATTTTTGAAACCGATTTAAAAAAGAGGGATGCTGTTCTATATTAGTTAAACTAAATGAGATATCCTTCAGTGGCATGGAGTCTGGAAAGTGAACTAAAAATATTTGTATAAAAGAACAAAATCTATGCTTGAAACAATAAAAACCTAAATCAAGGTACTTGAAAGGAATACATATTTCAAATGATACCAGCCTCTGATTATGCAGTTCAGGTAATGCAGCAGAGAATCACAAACTTGCCTGAGGAAGGCTATTAACTAGAAGTACCAAAATATTTACTGTGATTCCCTGGCACGAAGAGCTCTAGAGTGATGATCATACTAAGTGTTCCAAGTCTAAAGAGGCTGGCTTTTGCCATGTGGATAAATACAGTATTACTAAGAACTAAGTCTGAGGACCACTCAAGAGGCAGAACAGATAAGTAACAAATTAGGAATTAAGTTAAAAGTAATGAATGGTTTATGTAGCATATTACAGCTTGTGCTGTAATATTTCAAAAAGTGTACGTATGCATCTTTTTATATATGCAAAGGTCATTTTTGCAAAAGTTAGAAGAAAACCAGTTTTCTGTAAAAGATTTGATGCCCAGGCAACAAAAGCAAAATAGATAAATGGGATTCCGTTAAACTAAAAAGTTTCTATACATCAAACAGAGTAAAGAGATACCTTGGAGAATAGGAGAGATTATTTGCAAACCATATTTATTTATGTAAAGGATTTATTTATTTTTATTGGAAAGGCAGATGTACAGACAGGGGGAGAGAGAAAAATCTTTCACCTGTTGGTTCCAGGTGGTTAAAATGGAGAGAGCTGAGTTGATCTAAAGCCAGGAGCCTGGTGTCTCCTTCCAGCATCCCAGTGCAGGGTCCCAAGGCTTTGGACCACCCTCTACTGCTTTCCCAGGCCACAAGCAGGGAGCAGGATGGCTAGATGGGAAGTGGAGCAGCCGGGACACCACTGGTACTCATACGATCCTGTGGCATGCAAGGTGGGGATTCAGCCACTAGCCAGCGCTATACAAGAACTTTTATATGCCAGTAACAAGAAAACAAATCAACAAATTTAAAAATGGAGAAAGGACTTCATTAAATATCTCTCACAAAGGGACTGGCATGATAGCTTATCTGGGTAATCCACCTCTAAGCACTGGCATCCCATATGGACATTAGTTTGTGTCTCAGCAGCTCCACTTCCCATCCAGCTCCTGCTTGTGGTCTGGGAAAGCAGCACAAGATGGTCCAATGCCTTGGCACCCTGCACCCATGTGGGAGAACCGGAAGAAGCTCTTGGTTCCTGGTTTCAGGTCAGCTCAGCTTTGTTTGTTGGGGCCATTTAGGAGGTGAACCAGCCAACAGCTCTTCTGTCTCTCCTCTGTAAATTTGACTTCCCAGAAAAAATAAGCCAATCAAAAATTCTGTCAAAAGAAGACCAAAAACTCTATTTCAGAAATGTCAGATGTCTTGATTTTTTTTTTTTTTTTTACTTTTCTGTTACCTGTATAGTTCCAGGTTTTACAATTTGCTTTGAGTTCATTTTTGTGTATATTGTGATTTAGGGATTCAATTTAACCCATTTATATGTATACTGCTAGTTTTTCAACTACATTTATTTGCACAGACTTCCATTTTCCCATGTGTGATATTGATACTTTTATTGAAGATCAACTGACTATAAAATCTCTGTTCCATATCACTGGTCTGTGTCTCTGCTATTATACCAGTACCATGCTGATATAATTATTACAGAACTGTGACATATTGTGAAATCAGTGATGCCTCCAGCTTTGTTATTTATTTTCACTCAAGATTGCTTTAGCTACTGTGGTTCCATATGAATTTTAGGATTTCCTGTTTCTATGAAAAATCTCATTGAAATTTTGATGGGGATTGTACTCAACCTAGGGAATGCTTTGGGCCCTGTGACCATTCTCACAATGCTAATTTTCTCAAATACACAAAAACTGGATATCTTTCCATTTATGCTTTAATTTCTTTCATCAACATTTTTAGTTTTTAGGGTATAGATCTTTTACTTCCTTAGTTGAATTTATTGCTGAGTATTCATTTTACTTATGGTACTGCGCATGGGGCTTTTCTTAATTTGCTTTCTGAATAGTTTATGTTAATGTATAGAAATGCTACTGAATATTGTATGCTGATTTTGTATCCTCTAATTTTACTGAATTCATTTTTCCTAACAGTTTTTTTTTCTTTGGTGGAAAACAATTTCTTTATCTGTAAAAATTCAATATTCACTCAACAATAACTCTCCGTTTACTCTTCCCTCAGGCCCTGGCAACCACCATTCTCTCTTCTATGAGTATACTCTGCCTGTATGATAGTACTTTGTATAGGCAGAATTATCATCTCCCATCGAAGTACTAACCAGGCCCAGCCCTGCTTAGCTTCCAAGATCAGACGAGATCTGGCGTGTTCAGGGTGGTATGGCCGCAGACTGCAGAAACAGAATTATATTAACTTGCTTTTACATATTTGAATTATTTCTCTTAACAACCCTATTGCAGCATGTCAAAATCTCCTTGCTTTTTAAAGACAAAAAAATATTGCCCTACACACACAGACTGAACACTCCTAATCCAAAAATCTACAATGCTCCAAAACCTGAAACTTTCTGGGCATTAAACTGGTGCTCAAAAGTTTTGGATTTGTGGTTTTGGAATAATGATGTTATACTAGTAAAGTCTATGTAGGTGTTCCAAAATCCAAAAAACTCCAAAATCTAAAACATTGTTGGTATAAAATTTTCAGATAAGTAATACTAAATTTCTACACTATTGGGCTGCTTTTTCCGTATTTTAGCTATTGTGATGAATGCTGCCATGAACACAGTTGTGCAAATATTTTGACATCCTGTTTTCATTCCTTTTGTGAATATACCCAGAAGTGAAACTGCTGGATCATTTAGTAATTACATTTTTAATTCTTTCAGAAATGTCTATACTTGTTCTGACTTTTTGGAGGGGAGGTAACACTCCCTACCAAAAGTATAAGAAGGTTCCAATTTTTCTGTATTCCTGCCAGCAATAAATTTCTCTCTGTGTGTATGTTGAACAGTAGCTATCTTACTGGATCTGAGGTGGCATCTTACTGTAATTTTAATTTGTACTTCCATGACTTGTGATGTTAAATCTTTCCATGTGCTTATGGGCTACTGGTGCAGGAAACGTCTATACAGATTTTTCACTCATTTTAAAGTTGAACTGTTTTGTTTTTAGAATTTTTATTTCCAGCATGTGAATCCTTTTTCAGACATATAATCTGTAAGTGTTTCCTCCCATTGATTATGTTGCCTCTGTGCTGATAATCATCACTGTCCCCTGGTACATAAAATTAAAAAAAAAAAAAATTGTATCTAATTTGCTTTTTGCTTTTGTTGTCTGTGCTTCTGGTGTAATACCCAGTAAATCATTACTAGATCAAATATCATGAAGTTTTGCCCTGTTTTCTTCTAAGAGCTTTTTTTTTTGGTGCTGTTTTTTTTGTTTGTTTGTTTAATTGTACATCTTATATTTAGGTGCATGGTCCATTTTCAGTTAATTTTGGAATAATGTGTTAGGTAAGTATCCAATTTCACTCTTCTGTATATGGTATCCACATTCTCAGAGCCTGCAGACTTTACTATTCTAACACATACTACCTAATCAACCAAAAAAAAAAATCTAAACAAATCATAAACAAAAACTATAAGAAAACTTCATATTCTGAATTCTCTTGAAGTTCTTGATAGAATGGTTAGAATTTTATTAAAGTAATATTTTAAAAATGTTGGCTGTTCATTATTTCCCTGCAAAATCAAACATTCCCTTACTCGGAACTTATTTTATCAGATTCTTAAACTTCAAATGTGAACTATACTCAGCATTTAAAGATTTATTTGTAAGTAAGAGCAACATTTTACCAATGCCTCCACCAGCATGAGGAGGAGCTCCAAAGCGAAAGGAATCAATGTAAGCTTTAATTTTCTCCAAATCTACAAAAAATACAAAGCAAAACAAAAATTATTTAAAGCTTCAATGAAGGTTAAAATATTTTCTGAGATCTTTAAAAAGTTTATAATGAATAATTTTTAGAATACACACACTCCTAAAAATATTTTAAGTAGTTACCAATCCCATGATGTAAGGCTCTTTCTGTCAGTAGCTGAGGATCATGTATTCTTTGAGCTCCTGATAATATTTCTTCTCCTCTCATGAACATATCGTAAGAGTTGGACTGTTTCTACAGGAAAAACAAGTAAAAGAACACTACTTTTCAAGAAATGATTATCCTATTTCCATTACCCATACATAGGAAAAACACTACCTTACATGAAGAGCAAGTCTATTTTTGAAGAATTAATGAAGCAACCAGTTTCAATGAATACAATTTATTTCTACAAAGCAGAATGAAACTACTAAGACGGCTCTCTTGACTATAAAGGATTCTGTGCTCTCTTTTTCTCATATCCTTCCATAACTAAAAAAGGTAGCACATCTGGCTGAAGTAGTCTCAACCTTATTTTATCATCTGAAATATTTTGAAATATGTCATGATATATAGCTCATTCTTGGAACTTCAAATTCTCATTTTAAAACTTTACTTACTTGAAAAGCAGAGTTATGGAAACAGAAATACAGAATCTTTCATCTGCTAGTTCACTCCCCAGTGAATGAGGCTGGGCCAGGCCAAATCCAGGAGCCTGGAGTTCAAACTGGGTAGTCTACTATGTGAGTGGCAGGGGCCCCAAAGATTGGGCCATCCTCCACTGCTATCCCAGTCACACTAGTAGGAAGCTGAATTGAAAGTGGAGCAGTTGAGAGTTCAACTGGCACCCATGTGGTTCACTTATCACACATGGAGGCCCAACTCACTATACCATGATTCCATCTACCAAATTATCATTTTACTAACTTTTTAAAAAATATTTATTTATTTCTACTGGAAAGGCAGATTTACAGAGAGAAGGAGAGACAGAAAGATAAATCTTCAATCCTCTGATTTACTCCCCAAATGGCAGTAATGGCCAAAGCTAAGTTGATCCAAAGCCAGGAGTCAGGAGCTTCTTCCTTCCGGGTCTGCCATGAAGGTGTAAGGTCCCAAGGATTTGGGCCAGCCTCTACTGCTTTCCCAGGCCACAAACAGGAAGCTGGACTGAAAGTAGAGCAGCCATGGGCCCAGTGCAATGGTTCAGAGGCTAAATCCTCACCTTACATGCATTAGGATCTCATATGGGTGTAGGTTTGTTTCCCAGCTACTTCACTTCCCATCCTGCCCTCTGCATGTGGCCTGGGAAAGCAGTGGAGGATATCCCAATGCATTAGAACACAGCACCCTGGTAGGAGACTTAGAAGTTCCTGGCTCCTGGCTTTGGTTAGGCGCAGCTCTGGCTATTGTGGCCATTTGGGGAGTAAACCAAACGATGGAGGATTTTCTCTTTGTCTCTCCTTCTCTGAAAATCTGCCTTTCCAATAAAAATAAATTTTAAAAAATCTAATAAGTAAATAAATGCTTGAGGGCTGGTGTGGTGACATAACCATCTAATTCTTTGCCTGTAGTTCCAACATCCCATGTGGGTACTGGTTCCATGCCCTGGCCGCTTTACTCCCTGATCCAGCCCCTTGCTATGGCATTCAAAAGCAGTGGAGGATGGCTCAAGTTCTCAAGCCACTATACCTATGTGGGAAACCTGGAAGAAGATTCAGACTGGCCCAACTCTGGCCTTTATGGCCTAACGGGGAGTGAATCTGCACATGGAAGCTCTGTCATTACAATCCCTCCTGGCCCTGTCTCTCTGTAACTCTTTCATATAAAACAAATAATTTGCTAAAAAAAATGTCTTCCACATGGAATAGGTATTTTGCTTAGCAGCTAAGAAACTGGTGTAGATACCTGCATTCCAAACAAGAGGGCCTTGGGTTCAAGCACTGTATTTGGTCTGGATTTGAGTTTCCTGCTAATGTGTGCCCTTGGATAACTCAACCAGGTGAATCCCTGTCAACCACATGGGAGATTTGGAAGAGTTCCTGTTCCAGCTTTGGCCTGACCCAGCTTGTGCCACTGTTGGCATCTGATGAGTAAACAGTGGATAGGAGAGAGATTTTTCTCTCTGCCTCTCAAGTAAAAGAAATACATGAAGAAATACAGACTTAAAATCTTACAAAAGCCCTCAAAATGATTCTAATGCACACTAAAGAGTGGGAACCACTGCAAAATGCTGACAGTAAAAAGCCAAAAGAATTTTATTCATATAAACTCATAAGATGTAACATGAATTTCTAGTGGAAATCAATGAAAAGATGTTTAAGTAAAGTGTATAAATTTGTAGTGCTATTTCTTTTATACAATCTTACTACCTGATAAATCTTCAAAACAGTGACCCAAGAAAATGATTTTTAATTTACATTTTCAGGACTCATTTGCTGGAATATTCAAACCCTACATTTCACTTGATCTGTACTGACAGATGGCAGTGATAGTATTTATATCAATGTGAGTAATAAAACAAATTATTCATGAAAACCATTATTCCTATTATGCAATTATATACTTTCATGCAGTGAATGAAATTTTTCTCCTTCCCCGAAAAAAAGGTTCTTTTAAATTAAAACACTTACAGGATTTCTTGGGTCAGGCATGGTATAAAAAGGTCTTACAGCCAATGGGTACTTATCAAGAATGTAAAAATCTGTATCATACTGCAAAAAGAACAGAGGCAATTAGAATATATTCCTTCAATAAAAAGGCTAACATTTCCTGCTTTTGTCAAATAACATCGGATACTATAGTATTCTATCAAGTCAGAAGTTCTTCTAATATCTAATTAAGAGCTATCTGCTACTCAATCACACTTCAAATGTTTATTTTTTTACATTTCTAAGCATATGCACTCTTTCTAGCTTCTCTCCCATTGTCAATTACGCCGTGATTAAAAACTAATTATTTTTTGCTTGTCTACCTCATCCAGACTTACAGGTACATTTAATAACATTATGTTACCTGAAATTCTTTTGGGCTTTATATAAACTGCACTAAATCTATAAAATCCTTTATAAAATATCACACCTTTCATAGCATGAATATTTGAAAAACCTGAACTATTTTTGGCAACAATTTCAATTTTTGCATATATTTAAATGAAATTGGGTAGCTTAAGTGAACACTATAATAATAAATAATATTAACATGAAATCACAACATTTTTAATGAACTGCCCATTAAGAGACCAGATTTAATTAAAAAGAATTCAATATATTTCAAGTCTTCTTTTTTTTTTCTAAAATCAGAGATTAGAGACTGTCAACAAAGCTGACAAACTGGAATTGGCTGTGCCAAAACAACATTTAAACATCTAATAAAATCATTACTGTTCGTTTCCTATGTTTGGTTTCCTACGTTAGCCATTTCAAGTACAACCAGCAGGAGGAGCCCAAGCACTTCATTTTTTCTATTCTTACTTTTCTTTGGAGATCGCATCAAATTTAGTTTTTATATTCTATAGAGTTATATATATTATTAGAAAATAGAATGGTACAGGAAAGTAGCTTTCACATGAGAGTGAAAGGAAATTTCATCTTAAAGACAGCAAGAATGCTCAGGCAAATCTATATCTAAATAATTTTAAACATTTTTGAGGTCTTTTCTAACATGACACAGCTAGTATCACTTTGAGACACTTTTGACATAACTTAATACCAGTAAAAAATACTGACTCAAACTGACACAAAGCCTGTTTTTCAATATTTTGCTGAGAACTTCTTAAATATTGTCCCTTCGTTTTTTATTTATTCTGTAACCATACCATTCTTGGAAGATTAGTCTCTTCTGTGACTGCTCCATAATATCAGGTTACATTTCATATATAGAAAAAGAAACCCAACATGTACAAAACATCTTACCTTTTCCTTTACCAAACGACCCAACAGCTTTTCATTTGGTGTACTGAAAAAGAAACATAAAATCACACGCTCAGAGAGCAAGGACTTTGAAGTTAACAGAGCATCCCTTCCATATGAAGTTTGCAAAAGTCGAAAAAAAAAAAATCTGGCCAAAACACATAGGTGTCTATCTTGCTCCCTTTTACTAGGCAAATACTACTGAAAACCATTACAATGAATGTGCTTGGTATAGTGACTTAGTGCTGAGTATATTGTACTCAAATATTTAAAAACATAATTTAGCAATTCACTGACTCAAAATAACATGGTCTAGTTGCTGCCTTTACCTCTATTTATCAAAGGTTTATAAAGTAAAAATCTGTATTTCTAAGTCTTTAAAATGTAAGTGTATTTATACAAACAAATTAAATTTCTGCAGCTAAAAGGAAGCTGATACTTCTGTTGTATTTAGGAATAATTTCCAAAATACTTAATATTAAATTTAAGGGTTTTAAATGAAACATTTCTTTAAAGAAATCTGAAAACTGAAATCTGAAAACTGAGAATCATCTTTTTTACTATATAAATATGTATGTAATT
Organism: Ochotona princeps; assembly: GCF_030435755.1. Classification (NCBI taxonomy): domain Eukaryota; kingdom Metazoa; phylum Chordata; class Mammalia; order Lagomorpha; family Ochotonidae; genus Ochotona; species Ochotona princeps. The sequence goes on from NC_080836.1 coordinate 20,707,776, forward strand.
GCAATGAGGGCTTAAATATTTTCACTAGGAAGCCCTGAATAAAAAATGGAGTTGATGGCAACTTTCATATTTACCAAATTATACAATGTTTCAAAATTATAAGCTTTATGATCTGAATTTAGACAGTACTAATTAATGTAATTAATAGTAATTACATGTAATTAATAGTAATTTTTGTGGTTTCTAGAGATACCAACACTTTTATGCTAAAATCCTGGAGGAGATGGATTTAATTTGCCACCAACTCTAAATAATATCATCAATTCTGAAAACTGAAGTACTATGCTAAGTGATAAAATCACAGGAAAACTCCCGTTTTCTCTGAAGGTTTATAAATGTGAGGGGGAAGAAATAAAAAATGATGCTTGAAAACAAAATTATTGAAACTTAGGTAAACCACATGAAATACATTTGTTTCAGAACATATATTACACAAAGCAGCATAATACATACCAAATTACTGCAATATAAACTTATTAGCCACATAAATAATAATGCATTAATAACTTTGCTATTTCAATCCCTATACCTAATTACCAATGTTCCAAAAACAATTAAAAAGAGAAAGGACAAACCTCAGATCATCTTCATCTCCCATTTCAACTCCAGCTTCTCTAAGCATAGCCAATGCCTCACAATATTCCAGTCTTAAAGTTGGTTCCAAAAACTTGAATGGCTCACAAGGAAACTGTTTATTCACCATTTGAATTTCGGTCTGAAACCTAGTCATACAATAATAGAGTTAATGTGAGATTAATGTTTCTGCCACAAGAGGTCACTCGAGCACTATGTTAAATTATTTGAATCCGCATATGCACTAGGAAAAGTGCTACCAAGTTGTCAAGAAATGAAATTTAAATATTTAAATTTAAAACTGAAATTTAAATATCTAAAATATTTAATACCACTTCTCAGCCACTCACATGGGAGACCCAGACTGAGTTCCAGGCTTTGGCCTGGACTAGTTCTGGCTGTTGTGGGCATTTGCGGAAAGACAGGCAGACAGGACACACATAGTTCTGTCTCTAGGTGCCTCAAATAAACTAAAAAAGAAGCAAAAGCAAGGAAAATCCCAAATTTGTCATGGGTTGACAATAGGTGATGAGTACCTGAGAAATCATTAGGCTAGTTTCCATAGTCACGTGTTGTTGTTTACAATTTGCAGATTTCTAAAATTTCTATTTCTGTTCTCCATAATCTTTTTTTTAAATAAAAAATCATTTATTTTTATTGTAAAGGCAGATCTATAGTGAGAAGGAGATACAGAGAGAAAGAACTTTCTCCATTCACTGGCTCATTCCCAAGAGCCCACAATGGCCAGTGCTGAGCCCTATGGAGACCTTAAATTTGAGGTCTGATCCCCAAAATGTTCTTCTGTACCATATTACTGTAACCAATGCGCATGCGCACATCTCCAACAGAAATATATCTCCAACTTATGATTTTTGTTTAAAAAGAACCTAGGGGCCAGCACTATGGCATGGTGTGGCATAGCACACAAATCCACCACCTGCAGCACAAGTATCCCATATGGGCATGGTTCAAAGTCCTGTTTACTCCACTTTTGACCCAGTTCCCTGCTAATGCACCTAGGAAAGCAATGAAAGACGGCCCAAGTACTTGAGCTGTTGGATTTGTACTGGCCCAGCTCTGGCGGATGCAACCATTTGGAGAGTGAACCAGAAGATGGAAGATTTCTCTATGCACCACCCCACCTCCTTAAACTGCCCTTCAAACAAATAAACACATCTTTAAAGAAAGAACCCAAACCGACAACAAATTACTTTACAGATATAAAATCTTTTACCTTTCTTGAAGTCCTTTGAATATTTGTACCAAAGTGTCAGCAATTTCTTCCATAACTTCATGATAATGGTAATTGAAAGCCATTTCAATGTCCAAACCAACAAATTCAGTTAGATGTCTATGAGTGTTAGAGTCTTCAGCTCTGAATACTATGAAGTTAAATAGTAAATGTTAATTTAAATTTTTGGTAAATGGCAATGTAAACATGAACTTCAATTTAGTAGTATCCAACTGTTATCACTATAGTGACTTAATGGTTTAACAAACTATCATTTCAGCATTCTTCTGTACAGCAAGTACATTACAAACTCCTACAGTGATGCATTAACAGCTGGATCAAATGTAAAGGAACAGTGTAGCTTCATGAGAACTGCAAGGGAATGTAAGCTCCTGAGATATTTTCTCAATAAATAAAAAAATTTCATTTTGAATAATAGTCCTCAATTTTACCAAAACTAGACTCAAGCTAATTGAAAGTATACTAACAAAGCAACATATAGATATTACAGCCATAATCTTAGTCTAGCTCTTATTATATCCTCACTGCAATAGCCTTTCCAGAATTCCTGACTCTAGCTCAGTTCATCTTTTACATTACTACCAAATTCATATTCCTGTAACACATCCTTGCTTAGCAACTTATGATCATAAAATGTCAAAAATCTTTGTGCTTTCACAATTTCACTCTAACCTAAACTTCTCTCTCTCTTTTTTTAAAGATTAGTTTATTTTTACTTAAAAACTAGATTTAGGGCCCGGCGACATGGCCTAGTGGCTACAGTCCTCACCTTGAACGCACCGGGATCCCATATGGGCACTGGTTCTAATCCCGGCAGCTCCACTTCCCATCCAGCTCCCTGCTTGTGGCCTGGGAAAGCAGTCGAGGACGGTCCAAAGCTTTGGGACCCTGCACCCGCATGGGAGACCTGGAAGAAGTTCCAGGTTCCCGGCATCAGATCGGCACTCATCAGCCCGTTGCGGCTCACTTGGGAAGTGAAACATCGGACGGAAGATCTTCCTCTCTGTCTTTCCTCCTCTCTGTATATCCGGCTTTCCAATAATAATAAATCTTTAAAAACAAACAAACAAAAACCTAGATTTACAGAGAAAGAAAGCGAGAGACTAATCTCCCATCTGCTGATTCATTACCTAAATGTCCATAATGGTAGAGCTGAGCCAATCCGAAACCAAGAGGGAGGAGCATCCTCCAAATCTCCCATGTGGGAGCAGAGGCCCAAGAACTTTGGCCATCCTTGGCTGCCATAAGCATGGATCTAAATTGGAAGTGGGACAGCTGGGACTCAAAACAACACTCACACGGGATGCCAGCACCACAAGTCTACTATACTACAATACCAGCCCATTTCTCAGTCCTTAACAATAACTAGCCTTACTATTGTTTTTCCTTATAATCTATGCTGTTTATTTATTCTGCTTAGAATGGCATCTCTGTTGTCTACAAATGCTGTTAAAGCTCATTTAAATTTGAATTTTCATTATGGTGACTGACAAACTTTACCTTCGCCCTTTTTAAAATTTGCTAATTAATACTCATCTACTGATTAATACAGCATAATCTTATTACTTGTATTGAAAATCATTTGATTATTCCCTGTGACTGTTACATGTTGCCAAACAGTTTTTTCGGAGCTGGAACAATGTTTGTTCCCTTGTCAAAAGCATGGTCTACAAGTCAACAACACCAACGGTAACCCAGAAAGTTTTAAGAGCTACAAGTCATGGCACTGGTCAGAATCTACGTTTTAACAAGATTCACAGATGATTCCTGTGAACTAGCACTTGAGAAGTGCTAATGGATTGTTCCTTTATGAACATATTATCCAGTACAATGCTACATAGGCACAAGGTACTCAATAAATAACTGGTTAATAAATTAGGAGAACGAAGACACTTCATGAACTTACCACTTTCTCTACTGTCAAGTATTTAATTTTTATCATGCAATCAAATAAACTATTCAAATTTTATTGTGCTATCAAATGAAACTTGGTAAGTTTCAAACAATAGAATGAAGTTCATTTTTCTGTGTAATCAGCTTTATTAAAAAGTGCCAAATGATTATGTTCTGCAGTTGAGTTTTAGCAAATTTATTTACTTATAAAAGACTTATTTTTATTGGAAAGCCAGATTTACAGAAAGAAGGAGAGACAGAAAGACATTCATTCACTTCCCAAGTGGCCGGAGCTGAGTTAATCTGAAGCCAGGAGCCTCTTCTGTGACTCCCATGTAGATGCAGGATCCCAAGCCAAGGTTTTGGGTCATCCTTTACTGCTTTCCTAGGGCACAAGCAGGGAGCTGGATAGGAAGTGGAGCAGTAAGGACACAAACTGGCACCTATATGTGATCCCAGCAAATACAAGGCGAGAATTTTAGCCACTAGGCTATTGTGCTAGGCCCAGCAAATTCATTTGTATAGGAAAGTCAGAAATACAGAGAGGAGAAGAAATAGAGAGGAAGATCTTGCATCTACTGATTCACTCCCCAAGCGGCTGCAATGGTCAGAGCTGAGCTGATCCAAAGCATCCTCTGAGTCTCCTACATGGGTGTCAGGTGCCCTAGGGTTTGGACCATCCTCGACTGCTTTCCCAGTCCACAAGCAGAAAGTTGGATGGGAAGCAGGGCCGTTGGGACAAGAACTGTCACCCCCATGGGATCCCAGCATGTGCAAGGCAATGACTTTAACCATTAGGCTATTGCACCAGGCACCAGCAAATTTATTTTTAAAGCCAAGTTAATAGGGTTCTGCACAGTGTCCGGAGCTGAGACGGTCCAAAGCCAGGAGCCAAGAACTTCTTCCGGGTCCTAATGAATTTTAGCCTATTACTAATACTACAGACAGTACAAATAATAGTAGTAAAAATAAACTAGCCCTTGGAGAAAATTTGTAAGCAGGAAGCAGAGGCACACTGCAAACTTTCAACAGTACAAGAGAGTTATGATATAGTTCTTCCTGGGCCCAGCGGCGTGGCCTAGCAGCTAAAGTCCTCACCTTGAACGTCCCGGGATTCCATATGGACGCTGGTTCTAATACCTGCAGCCACACTTCCCATTCAGCTCCCTGCTTGGTTCCTTGGAAAGCAATCGAGCATGACCCAAAGCCTTGCGACTCTGTACCCGCATGGGAGACCTGGAAGAAGTTCCTGGCTCCTGGCTTCAGATCATTGCAGCTCCTGCCATTGCGGTTACTTGGGGAGTGAATCATCGGATGGAAGATCTTCCTCTCTGTCTCTCCTCCTCTCTGTACATCTGAGTTTGCAATAAAAATAAATAAATCTTTTAAAAATACATATAGTTCTTCCTGTTCTATAGTACTAACAGCCAAAAGCAAATGCCAAATAGAAGCTCATACTATCCTAATTGCTCTTAAAAATAAATACATTTCTGATGGTGTATATTTTCAAAGCATTATTATTATTTTTTTTTAATACAAAAGATTCCTTTATTTTGGGCCTGGCATAGCAGCTCAGTAGGCTAATCCTGTGCCTATAAGCACTGGTTTGTGTCCTGGCTGCCTCACTTCCGAACCAGCTCTTTGCTTTTATCTTAGGAAGTGGAGTATAGCTCAAGTCCTTGGCGCCCTGCATCCACATGGCAGACCTGGAAGAAATCCTGGCTTTGAATCTGCTCAACTCCAGCCATGGTAGCCATCGTGGTAGTGAACCAGCATAAATAAAATCTTTCTCCTTCTCTCTGTAAATCTGCCTTTCAAACAAAAATAAAGATAGATAAATCTTTAAAAAAAAAAAAAAAAAGAAGTTGGGTTATTCTCTGCTCCTTTTCCAGGTGATAAGCAGAGAGCTGGATCAGAAATAGAGCAGTTGGGACATGAAGCAGATCAACTGAAACGTGAACTGGTGCCCCTACTGGGCACCGGCACCATAGGTGGAGGATTAACCTGATAAACCACCATGTCAGCCCACAAAGCACTCATTTTTAAAATAAGACATTCCCAAGATGAAATTTTTCTTCTATTATCTTCTATAGAAATATAATACTGGGGATTCACAACTGAACTTGAACTGTGGTTATGCAACAAGGTGGAGGAATCCACCATGGTGGGAGGGTTTGGGGAGGGGTGGGGAGAACCCAAGTACCTATGAAACTGTGTCACATAATACAATGTAATTAATGAATTAAAAATAATAATAGAAAGAAAGAAAGAAAGAAAGAAAGAAAGAAAGAAAGAAAGAAAGAAAGAAAGAAAGAAAGAAAGAAAGAAAGAAAGAAAGAAAATACTTAGGATCCTACCCACTTGAATTATGCTCAAATGTTTACAATCGTTGAGGCACACAGTTTCTTTTTCAAGCGTGTAACCAAATACAATGTTATTTCTGCCTCAGAGTCTAGTTCTCAGGCAGTCAGTGGACACAAGAATATAAGCTTTCCCAATGTCTATTAATTACAGATGTAAAATGTTTTCTGAACCCATAACGACAATATAATTAATAAACCTGGAAAAAACTGTAACTGCTAAGATCTTACCTGGTCCAATACAGAAAACCTTCTCAAAATCAGCACAGATGCACATCTGCTTGTACAGCTGTGGGGACTGAGCCAGGTATGCATTATTCTTAAAGTATGACACAGTAAATACATTGGCTCCTCCTTCACTGGCAGCTGAAACATTTACATTATTAAAATTAATTCGAAAAGCAAACACTTAATAAAAAGAAAAACACTTCAAAATTTAGTTTATATTTTTGATTCAAGTAGTTCATTTTAAAAACAAAAATATAGAAAATCAATAATTTCAGATAAATTATAGCCTACATATGTGTGTATATAAACTATTTTATTCAAGTCTACACATTTTAGACTAGCTAGATTGATCTCTTTGGATACACACAGTGTCTTTTTTATTTAATCTGAAATCTATTAAAGCTACTTTAAAGGTATAAAAAAAAAAACAAAAAAACAAACCGACAACGTACAATTTTGTGTTTAATAACTGTCCGTTGTGTATATTCCTTTAAAGGGTTTCTTAAGTAACTCTTAAAACAGACAAAATGATCAGAAGATAGTCATGTAAGGATGAGAATCAATGTTATTTTTGAACTTGTAGTATTTAATAGCTTTTAGAACACATTTTGTGGAAAACAAAATTAGACTACCAGTTTTAAATAAAACCTACCGAATGTAAATCGTTATTGGCCTGAAGAGAACAAAACAAGACTCTTGCTTTGTGTCTTACAGCTTCAGGATACGTGCTACTGACTGTGCTGACCTGTGACTTGGCATGTAGCAATAAACCTTGAAAGATGCTTGGAATTCTCAAGTTACCAAAGGTTTAATATAAATAAATTTGGGGAAAGAATATTTACTTTTAAAAATTAAGAGAAATAGTATGAAACATACCTGAAATAATCTTAGGAGTTTGGATTTCCACAAAACCTTTGTTAATTAAAGTTTCTCGGAAGAGATGGCAGATTCCAGATTGGAGACGGAAGACTGCCTGACTAGTTGACGTCTGCAAGATAGCAATAAACTAATTAAATCCATTTGTCACATTTATTGAGCACTCTGTGTATGCCAAGCACTGAAGAAAACCTAAAAGCCTAGTATTAGGGGGAGAAGGCAAAAGCACACAAAGCAGGAGACAGAAGTGATATGGTATGATGGCTCTAACAACTACATCCCTACAAAGGCTGGTGAAGCAGATGCCACAATGTCTAAGAATTCCACTAAACCAATTAGTAAAACGTGGTACTTGCAAATGCTCTTAGTGTGTTTTTAAAGGCAACCCATTAAATGAAATGTACTAAAGGTTGGAGTATATGAATGCTTTCTTTAGGGAAGTTAAATATAAAAATTGAAAATGGACAAACAACGTTCCCATGTTCATTTTTATTTCAACTATTACTCAACAATATAGTAACTGCAGATACTCCTGTGTCTGTTACAAGTAAACAAAACAGGGTAGGTCTCCTAACCATGTTGATTTTTTAAATGACACAAAACAGTCAGTGACAACACTGTGTCAATCACAACCACCGTTTCTACTTTTTGTTTTCTTCTTCCCTCTCCTTTCTTTCTCTGTTCTCCCTAATTTTACCTGTGGTTGAAATCAGTCCTGCCTTGGCCCAGCACAATAGCCTAGTAGCTAAAATCCTTGCCTTGCATTTGCCGGGATCCCATGTGGGAGCCAGTTCATATCCCAGCCTCTCTACTTTCCATCCAGCTCCCTGCTTGTGTCCTGGGAGAGAGGCAGAAGATATCCCAAAGCCTTGGGATCTTGTACCCACATGGGATAACTAGAAGAAGCCCTGGGCTTCGGATCAGCTCAGCTTTGGCCATTGTGACCACTTCGATAGTGAACCAATGGATAGCAGATCTTTCTGTGTTTCCTTTGCTCTGTAAGTCTGACTTTCCAATAAAAATAAATAAATCTTAAAAAAAAAAATCAGGGCCCGGCGTGATAGCACAGTGGTTAAAGTCCTGGATCCCATATGGTCGCAGGTTCTAACCCCGGCAGACCTGCTTTCCATTCAGCTCCCTGCTTGTGGCCTGAGAAAGAAGTCAAGGACGGCCCAAAGCTTTGGGACCTGCACCTGCATGCAAGAACCGGAAGAGCTCCACGTTCCTGGCTTCGGATTGGCCCAGCAGTTGAGATCACTTGGGGAGTGAATCATCGGATGGAAGATCTTACTCTCTGTCTCTCGTCCTCTCTGTATATCCACCTTTCCAATAAAAATAAATAAATCTTAAAAAAAAAAAATCAGTCTTGCTGGTGGTCAGAATTTTTTTTTCCTGTTTCTCTAATCAAAAGGAGTAGCTTTTATCTTCAGGTCTTGCCTATTAAAATTATTATTCTGTGACTACATGTTCAGTAAAATACCTGACCTCAACCACTGATTTAACTGTCTACAAAGTTTGAAGAAATTATCTTGCTTCAGAAATTTCACTTTTAGACCCCATGTCCTTATCAAAGGACTCAACATACATAACATTCCTCATTTAGAGAGTGATAGCTTTTTGGAAACACCGAATATGACAGAACAGCTGCTCTGCATTTCTTTCACTATAAAGAACAGCATTTAATAACCTTGAATTTATAAAAAGCAGGACTGAAGCCAGGTCATATTTAAATAACATTATTTTCTAAATCAAATAAAAAGTTTTTCACAAAACAATGGAGACCGTTGTAAAGATCTTTGATTTATTAGACCATTTACTTGTTTATTTTCAAGATGTCTACATTTATGTCAGGAAGATTTGTGACCTCTGTTTTATATATGATTTAGGGAGATATTTGGTAGATCCAATTAAAACAAATTGCATAACTTTCTGCTTCCAAAAAACCTATCTACCTGCTTAAAATCAAATGCTGCTTCTCTAATTTTTTAAAAAGATTTTATTTTTATTGCAAACTCAGATATACACAGAAGAGAGACAGAGAAGATCTTCCATCCAATGATTCACTCCCCAAGTGACCACAATGGCCGGTGCTCCGCCGATCCAAAGCCAGGAGCCAGGAACTTTCTCCACGTCTCCCATGTGGGTGCCAAGGCTTTGGGGCACCTCAACTGCTTTCCCAGGCCACAAGCAGGAAGCTGGATGGGAAGTGTGGCTGCTGCGATTAGAACCAGCACCCATATGGAATCCTGGTGTGTTCAAGGCGAGGACTTCAGCTGCTAGGCCATCATGCCGGGCCCACTGTTTCACTATTACTTACACTCTACCAGAAGTGTGTTTCATGTCAACAAAATGGTCATTGAACTCTGTATAGTTCTCTGCTCCTATTCTCAATTTTCTGATTGCATAAACAAATATGCTAATGAATATATATATTTTTTGAAGATTTATTTATTTTTATTACCAAGTCAGATATACAGAGAGAAGGAGAGATAGAGAGGAAGATCTTCCATCCGATGATTCACTCCCCAAGTGACCACAACGGCCAGTGCTGTGCTAATCCGAAGCCGGGAACCAGGAACCTCTTCTGGGTCTCCCACGTGGATGCAGGGTCCCAAAGACTTGGGCCATCCTCGACAGCTTTCTCAGGCCACAAGCAGGGAGCTGGATGGGAAGTGGAGCTGCCGAGATTAGAACCAGCACCCATATGGGATCCCGGCGCATTCAAGGCGAAGACTTTGGCCGCTAGGCCATGCCATCGGGCCCACTAATGCATATTTTTCAGAAAAACATCTATGATATGTATAAGAAAGAGTACTTTTTCCTCATTACACTTTTTTAAGGTTTATTTATTTATTTTAAAGGCACAGTTACAGAGAAAAAAACAAGAGATCTTCCATCCACTGGCTCATTCCCTAAATGGCAGCAATGACAATGCCCAAAATCAGGAGCCAGGAATTCTATCTGGGTCTCCTACAAAGAGACAGGGATCCAAAGAATTGGGCTATCCTCTATTACTTCCTCAGGTGCATTAGCAGGGACCTAGAAGTTCTTGGCTTCTAGCTTCAGACCAGCTCCAGCTATTGCAGCCATTTGCGAAGAGAACCGGGGGATGGAAAATCCTTTCCCTGTCTTTCTCTCCTTTTCTCTGTAACTCTGGTTTTCCAAAAAACCCACAAAAAACAAAAAACAAAACAACAACAAAAAAACCACCACCAACAACAACAAATAAACAGATCCTAAAAAAAAACTATACTGTTAAGGTAATGTCTTACTCTAAGAATATCAAAATTCTTTAGAACTGTAATCTGATTTTCAACTCTGAAAAATTCATTTTCTTAAAACATGAACTAGGCAATGGGAACACAAGCAGTTAATTATAAATTATCTAATTTTTTTTCAGGGCTTTATGTTATTAATGGGCAGTTTCAGGAAAAAATGGGAAATAGATTTTTTCACAACTAGTTAGCAGAGGCTGTACTGAATGTTGTACAGCTATTCTAAACTCATTAAACAGTATGTAATATGTGCTGTGACTGCACCAACTCCATGTTGTGGGGACATTTGGAGTAGTGAAATAGTAGCTTTAAGATTTATTTCTGTCTCTCTCTTTCAAAGAAATAAATGCATTTACTTATTTATTAAATAAATAAAGCACCTAAAATTTGCTGTGCACAAAAAAAAGAGCTTAAACAAAAACATTTCTAGATTTTTGCCAGCAATGAAAATTTCTTTAGCATTTTAAAAATCTTGGAAACCAGAAGACAGTATTTTTCAATCAGGACACCTTTTAAAAAGTTGATGGAAAGGGCCTGGCGCAGTGGCCTAGCTGCTAAAGTCCTCGCCTTGAACATGCCGGGATCCCATGTGGGTGGCCAGTTTTACTCCTGGCAGCTCTGCTTCCCAACCAGCTCCCTGCTTGCGGCCTGGGAAAGCAGTTGAGGACGGCACAAAGCTTTGGGACCCTGCACCCGCGTGGGAGACCTGGAGGAGATTCTTGGCTCCTGGCTTTGGATCGGCACAGCACCGGCCGTTGTGGTCACTTGGGGAGTGAATCATCGGACAGAAGATCTTCCTCTCTATCTCTCCTTCTCTCTGTATATCTGACTTTGCAATAATAAATAAATAAATCTTTTTTAAAAAAAAGAAAAAGTTGACGGAGAAAGTAACTTATTATATGAAAAAAAGAGGCTGCTCCTGGGCCCAGTATGATGGCTCATTTGGCTAATCCTCCTCTGGCACAATGCTGCCAGAATCCCATATGGGTGCCAGTTTGTGGCCTGGCTGCTCCAACTTCCCATCTAACTCCCTGTTTGTGGACTGGGAGAGCAGCAGAAGATGGCCCAAAGTCTTGGGACCCTGCACCTACATGGGAGACCAGGAAGAAGCTTAGATCAGCTTAACTCTGGCTGTTGCAGTCATTTGGCGGGTGAACCAGTGGATGCAAGATTTTTGTTTCTTCTCCTTTCTGTACATCCTGCCTTTCCAATAAAAAAAATATACCTTCAAAAGAAATTTGCTCTTGTTCCAACCTTTTTTTTTTTTTTTTAAGATTTACAAAAGGTCTTCCATTTGCTGGTTCACTGCCCAAATGCCTCTAACAGCTGGGGCTGGGCGAGGCCAAAGTCATAAGGTCTGGGCTTCCTCCAGGTCTCTCATATGGGTGTAGGAGCCTAAAGAGTTGGGCCACCCTCTACTTTTTTCCCAGGTACATTAGCAAGGAGCTGGACTAGAAGTGGAGCAGACAAGACTCATATTGGCACTCAGATGGGATGCCAGCACAATAGGCAGCAGCAGTTCTAGCACCTATATCAAAGCATTGGTCCACTCTTTTCCAACTTCCTAAAAAGGTATCCAGATTTTACTGTGAATTCTTATATTTTTTCAGTGGTGGCAATAAATTTAAATTAACAAAACACCAAAAACCCAGGGCCATAGCACAAACCAGTAACAACTCTTTTGAATACACAGCATGGGCACATACTGTATAATACCTCCCTAACTCCTGTGGCCGAAATACACAAAAAACCCTAAGGTTTCTAGGTTGAATCTAGAGGACTTTTGATTCCTACTCACTTTTTCTATGCAAATTAGAATGAAGACAGTAAGAACTGACAAAAAGCCAATACGTAGTAATCACACATGAGTGAAAAATAAGGGCAGGCTCATGTGACTCTAGAAGAATTTGACAGAACTTGGAAGGTGACAAAGAGTTTGAGCTTTAGCTTGAATATTTATTTCAAGAGGAAGATGTGGTCAAAACATCAAGAAAGATAATCATTTTATTATGACAATGAAACCACTGAACTCTTTCGCTTGCAACCAAACCAGAAAGAGTAACAGAAACGGAAAACTCATAAGGTTACAGTAAAAGTCAGCAGGATCAATTACTTCTTTATAAATTCTATACATAGTTCAAATTCAAAGGATTAAGGCATTAATTATTCATTTCCAGTTGGTCTTTTTAAAGTGTGAACATGATTCTTTCACAGTTTCACAGTGGTTTCAATTGTAATGTTTTACCTTGCAACCTAACTTAACCCAAACAGGTATTACCTGGGAGCAAGCCCACTTATTGGCTTTATGCTCATCTGTGACTTATGAAATAAATCGAATCAATATACAATAGAACAACAGTATTTGATTATTCCTCTGCCTTGTAAGAAATAAAAAAAACAAAGATCTTTCATCTGCTGAGTGACTTCCCAAATGGCTGCAAAACTGTAAGGCCAGGCCAAGCCTAAGCCAGGATGCATTAATTCCACCTGGATTTCCCATTAGGGTGGCAGTGGCCTAAGCACTTGGGCCAACATTTGCTGCCATCTTAGGTACACTGACAGGAAACTGGATCAAAGTGTGAGGGCCAGGACCTGGACTTGAACTGGTCCTCTGATAGGGGACACCAGTCTTGGTAAACAGATTTATTTGCTGGCTTTGTCTACAGTTCTTTTTAGAAGGGTCAATGAGAACAATTAGATAGGCAAATGGTTTCTTATATATCATCCTTACATATACGCAAATACAAATAGTTTCATATGCTTGAAAGGTGCGATATTCCTGTCCATCTCAATGTTGGCATAATCATATCATTTAACAAATGAGCCATACCCTAAGATCAATGACTCTGTTGTCTAATCTTGTATCTTGGTTAACTGTAGCTCTTCCCTCCTATGGAAAAAAAGAAGAGACAAAAACAAACAAAAAAAACAGGTTTATTAAGTTTTTTAAGAATACAGAAAAAACTTCTAGAAATCTTATTTACTTTTAAGTGAGGATGGATATGGGTATGATAATTATTCATGTGAAAATGAGATTCAAAATAATGACAAAAACAAGTGGGGCTAGAGAAAAGTTAGTGCGGAAAGAGAGAAATGGTAAGCAGATAAATGAGAATGAACAGAAAGATGTTAAAGTTTTCTTTCTCTCTGTACCTCCAAAAAAATTATCTCGTCATTAGTACAACAGAAGAAGTAATTGCCTTTCCTTCACTGATTCCTGGATTTACTCTGCTAATCTTAAATTGGAGGAACAGATAAAGGCTGACATAACGGGGAGTCCATGAAGTTAAACCTATTTTTTTCTCCCATAAAAACGCTTTTGCACTCACTTTAGTAAAGTAGTGAGTTTTCCAAAGGTTACATGATGTGTTTATCATCACAACAGAATAAATACAAAGGTATGTGAAATACTCTGAAAATTAGTAGACACATACATAATACAATGTCATTGCTAAAATGTAATTAAAATTTTACTTATTTATATAACACATACAATATATTTATATGAATCTTTAAAAATCTATTTCAATTTCTAAAACTATAAATTGTGATAGACAACAACAAAAACAAAAGTTTGTAGAGTCCTAAATTATAAAAAGAATTCTGAGACCAAGAAATTTGAGGCTCACTGACTTAAGAGCAAATACAAATAAAAACAGAGTTCAAAGCAGTCTACAAGTATCAAACAGGGCGTCAGACTTTCAGGGTTTTACAGATAAATCAGCACAGTATTGTTTAAAGGTAGTTTTTACCTCTTCTCCTTCCACTTCGGGTCGAATGGCATCATCCAGCTGCAGGGGCAGGCGGGGCTCAGCCAAACTGATCACATAAATCTGAAAGTGAGACACTGCTAAAAATAGCTGGAAGCATAACAAAACTGGTATCTTTTGGCTAAAAAAAAATCTACCACTGACTTAAAACATGAGGCAGCATTAGCATGCATCTTTAACTGAAACTGTTTGCTAAAAGAAAAAAAAATTCCTAAGCTATAAAATAAGGATAATGATGATTTTTTTTTTTTGTCTAGCTCTGCTGCTAGACCAACAAATACTTGCAAAACCTGGGGTCATATGACCGTGGTAAGTAAACTGGGATGATGGAACTCAACTTCAGGCCTAATTTTGTCATGAAGAACCTGCCCGGAAACTATTTCACAGCTTCAATTAAAATGAGGACAGAAATTACTGTTGAAATATAAAGATTTTTCTATTCCATAAAATAACTACAATTAAATATAATGACTATGAATCAGGTTACTGAATCCTCAAAAGTACACCTTCAGAAGAAATTTTCCAAAATAGGTTCATGATAGTAAATAAAGCTTTTTAGAAGTGGTCTAAACTTTTCCCAAAATGACTGTGGTGGGCTGTGTAAAAAGAGCTGCAATAATTCCTCCTGCTTTTGTTCCTTTGTAATGACATTCCTTCGCCATGATATTGCTTGTCCTCCCTTCCAGAGTTGGAACATATTTTTCTATCCCATAAGTCTGTTTTTTGCACGTTTCTCTGACCAATGGAATATTCAATACACATAAAATAAGCTGATGCTTAAAAAGTGTGCAGTAGTGCTGCCACCGTTCTTCTGGGAGCCCTGCTGGTACCACACAGTCAATGCCACAGGGAGCAGCCAAACCGTTCAGGATGGGCTCATCCAAACCCCAATTCACAGAAGTGTAAGTAAATAAGTGTTTGCTGTTTTAGGTTACCAAATATTGGGAAGATCTGACAAAAGCCAACTAATTCAGCAATCAACTTACACATCAACTGTAATTATTACCAACACATAGATTTGACATGAAAAGTTCTAACAACTATTCAAATCCATTTCTACACATTTTTGTATTTTGATGAGAATTACCTTCTGAACATGTAACTCAACATCCTGTTGTGTACAGCTTCCAATTTTCTGATTCACTTTTCTCACAACGCCTTCTACATCAACGATGCTTTCTTTGTTAATGCTGTCAAAAGGAGTTTACAATTTTAATCATCTTATCTGATGTCAGAATTTATTTAGCATTTCAGCAAAAAAGCTGAATATACTATGCTCTTCCTTAACACAGTAAACCAATGGAGACAAAACAGTCTATTTAACTACTCACAATGAGCTATTATGTATCATACTTTGTGAGACTCCTTGAAGAGATTGTGTTTTTAGATGACATAATCTGGTTTCCATTTATAAAATACTCTGAATGTACAAGTTAACAGGAGCAGCACTGGATTGTGAAAAGTCGTAAAAAAAAACAAAACAAAAACAAATCAAAATAAAACGAACAAACAACAAAAATCCCCTAAAAAAACCTCTTCCAATTATTTATTAAAGAGCATTTCTCTCCTTAGAGTTGAGATTCACTAAGATCAGCATTTCCTATAATGAGAAGCAATGGTTTCAATAAACGCAATTACTGATATGAAATGGAATTAAACAAAGAAGGTCAACTAAAAAGATCTCAGGGTAGTAACAGGACATTAGGGTGCTGTTTTGCAATTACATTTGCATCACCTATAGATTCTGACAATATTTTGTCATCAATTTATTAATAGCCTACTGGACTATAAATTCCCACTTAAAAGAATGCCCATAATAATGTTAATATATGATAAGCATAAAACAAATGGATCTCTAGGGCAGCTTACTCTATAACAAACTTAAAAATCTGAATACCCAAACCCCACGAAGTAGCTTATTAAACACAATTATTTATCTCTAGCACATAACCAAAGGAGAAAAGTTATAAGCCAAAATGGTGATTCTGATATACAACTCACCAGTTTTGTGTCCAGTGTTGTACTGATAGAATGTCACAATATTCAGTGAAAAGGAGTTTTTGTGGGAAAATTTAATTCATTCTGATGAGGAACTGGGATTTTTACTAATTGTGGTATTGCTAGGTACTCCAGAAACTGAACTTATTTTACACAAGAATACCACAATCCAATTCAATGAACGAACATTTGCTCCAAGTTTCAAAAGATCAAAACAAGGCTAAGAGCTGAACAGTGGTGAAGTAAGAACATTTTTCATTTTGTTACACTGCCTAGAATTCTGTATCACTTGTTATAAACTATCACTTAAAAACAGCAATCCATATCTCTTGTATTAACCAGACTTTTGTATGAATTAAAACTATCACCTATAAACTAGTTAATAATCTTGTGCACTAAAGAAACTCAGAATCTATTATTGTACAAGAAGCAGTTGAAGAACTAAGATAAGACTCTTCTGAGACCTGAACGGTCCCTGAAGGGTTGGGCCAGGGTCCCAGCTTTTGCCTGGCAAAATCATGGCTGTGTAGGCATTTGGGGAAGGTACTGAAGACAGATCTCCCTGTCAATTCTTTCAAGTAAATGAAAATAAACAAATAAGCCTATTAAGGTACCATTAAAATCATTCTAATCTTTTAAACTTTGGATACTTTATCTCAAATATCTCTATATCCAAACTTGCTCCTATTTTTTATAATAGCAAATTCAAAGGTTTGTGAAAAAGGGTCAGATAAAATTTGCTAGTTAGAATTAGTAAAAGGCTTAAGAGGGGTTCATATGTGTACAACATTACAAGTCAAGAGGAATAAGAATGCTCAGTATGCTGTTGCCTATGGAAGAAAACAAAATTCCCGGGACTGCAGACATACAGTATAATTGATACTTTAACTGACATCATCCATAAAGACGGTACACTACGTAGTATATATATTACAGTTTTGACTGCTACCATAAATGACCCTATTAAGGTTTTAGGTTTACATTTTAAAACTTACTACTATGTCTCTATTTTTTTTTTAAAGGCTTGTATCTAACAACAACTAAAAGCCTTGGATTTTTATAGCAGATAGAGTGGGGAGGGGGATGGGAGTAACCATGGTGGAAAGAATAACTATTTTATTGCAGGGGAAATGGATCAAGTAAATTAAACACATCTTCTCAAGAGCTAAGTCAGCTATTTTTATTATTACTATCTCCCCCCTCACATACTATCACTGTATTGCATTTTATACCTCTTTCATTTTCTAACTACCCTTTTGACTCTCTGTGTAATTAATCACTCATCAAATAAGATACATTACTATGATCTTAATATTAAAGTGCTCTAGCTAACAGGAAGAGCAGATTTCATGTAATCCATTAGGAACTGTCAACCATCAATTTATATAGTTTAGTTGTAACTAAAGCTGTCTTTATAAAAGAAAATAAGCATAAATCTTTATGAAAAGTAGTCTATAAAAATAGAGGTAACTATCAAGCGTTTTTTGGCTTTAATTTTAATTTACTATCTGAACAACAGAGTTACAGAGACAGAACTCCATGTGCTTGCCCACTCCTCAAATATTCATAACAGCCATGGTTAAAGTTGAGAATGTGGGAACTTAAACCAAATCTCCCACATGAGTGGCATGGACCCAGTTAGTTCAGTCATCACCACTTGCACCCTAGGGTCTCACTTCTTGAGTCAGGAGCCAGAGCTGGGAACTGAATCCAGGTATTCTCATAACAGACAGTCAAATATCTTAACAATTAGGCCATATACTACTTCACTCCCTCCTAAAGCTTCTTACCAAAAAATTACATGAAGCATGACAAATTCACAGTTACAAACTATGTAACTTTGAAAACTAAGCAGTACCCGGTAATCTCAAAGGAAAGAATTTAGTGAAATACACTTAACTACTTGTGGCCTCACACCTCACTTCAGGGTCACTTCCACTATCTGTAGTTCCAACAGCATGATGCACACCTGTTCTTTAGGGCATGTACAGACCTTTCCAACAGTGAAATCACATTGATTCAAAAAGTCTTAGATTTTGGATTTTCAGATTAGGGATGCTGCTGTCAATCTTTAGTAAATTTTAAAGTCAAGAAGTAGGAGTCCTCCAACTTTGTTCTTTTAAAGATCGCTTGAGGGAGGAGGGGATCTGGCACCATGTTTAGTAAGTTAAATCTCTACCCGTGTGGTGCCAGCATTTCATGAGTGCTGCTTTGAGTCCTGCTCCACTTGGTATCAATGCTTAATGGCCTGGGAAAGCAGTGCAAGATGACCCAATTTCTTGGACCCCTGCACCCACATGGGAGACCTGAAAAAAGCTCCTGGTTCCTGGCTTCAGACTGGCCTAGCTCCAAAGCTTAAAGCCATATGGGGAGTGAACCAACAGGTCAAAGACAGCTCTCTTTCCTTATCTCTCTTTATGTTTGTCTTCCAAACAAATCTTAAACAAAATAAAATAAATTTTAAAAAGTAAAGATCATGTGGCTGTATGAGGTCCTTTAAGAATTAAGTATGAATTTTTTAACAGTATTTAAAAATTTCTGCTGGGGGCCCGGCGGCGTGGCCTAGCGGCTAAAGTCCTCGCCTTGAAAGCCCCGGGATCCCATATGGGCGCCGGTTCTAATCCCGGCAGCTCCACTTCCCACCCAGCTCCCTGCTTGTGGCCTGGGAAAGCAGTTGAGGACGGCCCAATGCATTGGGACACTGCACCCGCGTGGGAGACCCGGAAGAGGTTCCAGGTTCCCGGCTTTGGATCCGCGCGCATCGGCCCGTTGCGGCTCACTTGGGGAGTGAAACATCGGATGGAAGATCTTCCTCTCTGTCTCTCCTCCTCTGTGTATATCTGGCTGTAATAAAATGAATAAATCTTTAAAAAAAAAAATTTCTGCTGGGCCTGGTGTAATAGCCCAATGGCTCAATCCTTGCCTTGCATGCGATAGGATCCCATATGGGAATTGGTTCGTATTCTGCTGTTCCATTTCCCATCCAGCTCCTTGCTTGGGAATGCAGTCAAGGATGGCCAAAAGCTGTGTCAGAGGCCTGGAAGAAACTCCTGGCCCCTGGCACTGGATTGGCTCAGCTTTATCTCCTTCTCTGTAAATCTGCTTTTCCAAGAAAAACAAATAAATATATAAAAATCTCTGTAAAAATGTCTTTGGCACTGTGAACGGATTACATTGAATTTGTAGACTAGTTTGGGTAACTGTCATGCAACTTAGTTTTTTGGTTATTTTTGTAAGGTTTATTCATTTTCATTGAAAAGACAGATTTATAGAGAGGAGAGACAGACAGATCTTCTGTCTGCTGGTTCACTCCCCAAGTGGCCACAACGACCAGAGCTGAACCCATCAGAATCCAGGAGCCAGAAGCAGGTGTGGGGTCCCATCCTCCACTGGTTCCCTAGGTCTTAAGAAGGCAGTTGAATGGGAGGTAGAGCACCCAGGACATGAACTGGTGCCCAAATGGGATGCAGGCACTTGGAAGTGGAGGATCAACAAGTTGAGCCATTGCGTCAGCCCCATGCTGAGTTCTGAGATGATCTGCTACACATTTTTTTGAATCCACAATCTTAAGAAAGTGATAAAGTTATAATTAACTTTATACAAAGTTCAAAGCTATAGTGTGGCCATAAAGGCTTTGAAATACATCTGCAGTAACCTGTCATAAATTTGCTTTCTTCTGGGCAGGTTTATCTATTTTTGCAGCTTGCTTAACTATCCTTCAGAAATACTGAAGATCATAATATAACTCTGGATTAGAGAGAAGCGACAAAGACTGAGAAGAGTACATGAGCAGTCAGAAAAAAAATGAGTTTTGTTTTGATTTTCCAAAAACTTATTTATTTGAAAGGCAGAGTTAGAGAGAAAGAGGGAGAAATAGAAACAGACAGAAGCCAGGAACCAAGAACCACATCCAGGTTTCCCATATGGATATGCAGGGGAAGAAGTACTTGGGCCACCTTCTGCTGTTTTAGCAGGGAAGGGGATTGAAAATGGAGCAGCCAGGACTCTAAGTGGCGTCCATATGGGATACCAGGACTACAGTTAGTAGATTTACTCACTACACCACAGTGCTGGCCCTGGTTCATTATTTTCTTCCCCTTAAAGCAAATCACAGTTTGAAAGCCACTGGTAGAGACTGGGATAGAGAACAAGAATGACAAACACTGAGAAAAGGCTGTTTTTAAAGTAGGCAATTTGGAGTTTCCTAGTGGAGGATTCAAGCGAAAACATCTCTGACAGCATACAACTTTCATCAAAAAGATTACCACCTTGTATAAAAATGGTAGACAAAAGCTAGGGGGAAAAGCAGTTCATATATCTCTTGCTGCTGGGTCCCACCATAAACGGCTGACCTGGGCAGTCTTCTTGGAGAACAGCAAAGAACTCCAATCCAGACTGCCCCTTCTGAGTGAGCAATGGAAAACAGCATTGTTTGTGCTAAAAGCGATCTTAATACATATAAATCCCCATAGTGCTGTTACATTATCATTTAATAGTTTCCTTTTATGCTACAGTTGCTGTGTGGGATGCTTTACACAGACCATTTATGATTCACAAAAGTCTAAAGGTGGGTTTTAACAACCTTTTACAGATGAGAAAACTGAGACTCAAAATATTAAGCCTACCAGCACAACACTATTAAGATTATTGCCCAATGGCCAAGTGTGGTAGCTTAGTGGTTAAAGTCCTCACCTTGCATACACAGAGATCCCATACGGGTGCCAGTTCATGTCCTGGCAGCCCCGCTTCCCATCCAGCTCCCTGCTTGTGGCCTGGGAAAGCAGTTGAGGACGGCCCAAAGCCTGGGGAACCGGCACCTGTGTGGGAGACCTGGAAGAAGCTCTGGGCTCCTGGCTTCAGATTGGCTCAGCTCTGGCCGTTGGGGCACCTTGGGGAGTGAAGCAGAGGACTGAAAATCCTTATCTCTGTCTCTTCTTCTCTGTATATCAGATTTTCCAATAAAAATAAATAAATCTTTTTTAAAAACTGTCCTACTTATTAGATACTCAGAAATCAGCACCAAATTTAAATATTTCAGAATGTATCATCAGCTCACCTTTTTTTTCTAAAGATGTATTATGTTTTTATTTGAAAGGCAGATTTTACAGAGAGAGGAAGGGAGATGGAGAAGGTCTTCTATTTGCATGTTTACTCCCCATCCCCAGATGGCCACTATGGCCAAAACTGAGGTGATCTAAAGCTGGAGCTGGATCGGAAGTAAAGCAGTGGAGGAATAGCCAGCTGTGCCACCACACTGACCTCATCAATTCACTTTTTTTTTTAATTTATTTTTTTATTTTTATCGCAAAGTCAGATATACAGAGAGGAGGAGAGACAGAGAGGAAGATCTTCCGTCCAAT
This sequence comes from Ochotona princeps, assembly GCF_030435755.1. NCBI lineage: Eukaryota > Metazoa > Chordata > Mammalia > Lagomorpha > Ochotonidae > Ochotona > Ochotona princeps. The sequence goes on from NC_080836.1 coordinate 20,729,361, forward strand.
GATTCACTGCAATGGCTGGTGCTGCGCCGATCCAAAGCCAGGAACCAGGAACTTCTTCCAGGTCTCCCACATGGATACAAGGTACTAAGGCTTTGGGCCATCCTCTACTGCTTTCCCAGGCCACAAGCAGGGAGCTGGATGGTAAGTGGAGCAGCCAAGATTAGAATTGGCACCCATATGGGATCCCAGCACATTCAAATTGAGGATTTTAGCTTCTAGGCCACTGTGCTGGGCCCATCAACTCACTTTTAAGTAATGCATTATCAGGGTTGGAGCCAAAGCATCACAGGCTGGGCCTCCCATGTGGTGCTGGCATTTCATACGACCATCCGTTTGTGTCCCCACTACTCTGCTTCTAATCCACTGTCCTACTTTATGGCCTGGGAAAGCAGCAGATCAGACATTTGGGGGAGTGATCCAGTGGGTAGAAAATCTATCTCCTCTCTGTGAAACTCTGCTTTTCAAATAAAAATAAATCTTAGAAAAACAAATAATACATTCTTATTTTTAGAAGTTCATGAGCTGCCATTCTCCTTTACCGTTTGTGACAAACTTGCCTCCACTATATACTGTAAATATTCCTACAACCGTGCCTGTAACTCCAGCAAGCAGTTTTTAATCTTTTTTTCTCTCCTCAAATAGAGCTTCTTTGACAACACATGTATCATATATACATCTTCATATTCTCAAACCCTCAAGAGTGCCATGACCACAAATAAAAGTTTTCTAAATCAAGGACACTTATCCTTAATGCTATTATGGTATTTTCTAAATCTAACAGTTTAGGTGGCAACTTGAAATCCTAACCTACCAACCAGTAAAATACCTGTTTTTAAGTGAAAGATCTAGAAAGGGAAAAAAATAAGTAAATAAACAAACTTGTGTGCAGCTAGGTGACGCATTAGAGACTGAAAAACACTGCTATGACTCACCAGCTACCAATAAATCATTTAACCACGATGACTAACACAAAGAAAAATAAAATCCATACATACACAAACAATGGTACTGTATATAAATCTTCTTTTCAAAACATCTCTTCATTGGGTATGTGTTATATAAGTAGAACTTTTCACTTCTAAAAAACTGTTACCAGTAACTGTAACCCTGATAGTATTCACTATCGCTTTCCATTTAGTGTTGACTTCTATAGCAATCAAAACACAAACCCATCAGGGCTGCCTCTAAAAGCTCGAACTTCACAAGACTCTACCGAATCTGCTCTCAGTTAATCACTTCTTAAAAAATTAAAAGGCATTTGATAAAAAATTTAAAAAGATAAAAGGAAAATATTTTTGCCTTAACTCCTCCAGTATTAGCTACTAAATATTAGGTAATTAATATGCACAGAAGATGAGGATCCAGACACAGGGGCCCTTGATTGGGAGTACATCTTCCTGCTTGCAGACAAATTTCATTTAAAGATCTCAAACCATTTAAGATACACAATTAAGAATCTGCTCTTAAAATCTCTAGGGAATTGTATCTGTAAACCTCTCTGGTATTTTATTCAGTTCTCTCATTTTTTATATATATATGCATTCAGCCATGAGAAAATTGATCTTTCCAACTGATTAAAGCAATGTGGTAAAGACTCCATTGGCACTTAAATCCAATTAGTGAGTCAACTTTCTAAATTAGTATATTGATAAATTGAATATTCCTAGGACAAATTTTGGTGAAAATAGATATCCACACACTGAACTCCAATGTTTCTTTTAAAGAAAATGCTAAAAAGCTAGAAATTTCTAGCAGGTTTAATCTAGTCAATAAGTCAAAAATAAGTACCTCAGATTTAATATCTAAAGTAAATGCTAAGATGGTTATCTACTTAAGATATTAAAAGTGACCTCATATTTTTTTGCCTTTTAAATGATTACAAAACCCCAGCTGGAACTATCTGATGTGATATTTTTAATAGTGGAGTCCTTGCTTTTTTCCACCTGGTATGGCCAGAGGGAATAGAGTAAATGTAAGGCCTGGTAGAATTAACATATAAATAACATTATTTCTCCCATTTTGCTGTGTGAGTTCATAGGTTTTAATGTCTGGTCTCTCTGGGTAGCAACATGTAAAATGGAAACTTCCTGAGAATTAAGTCAACAGTCTTCAGGCACTCTCAGAGTACTAAGAATAATTACAAGCATTTCATACACAAAAACTGATATAAGGCAGAAAAAAAGGAAACGGAGTTTAGAATGGTCTTTCTCTCACGGATATATTTCTATGCATACTATTTTCTAAATCAGATTTTGGCAGAATGGTTAGTTGGCCCACTAACTAAAGAATGTGTTATTGAACATACTGCTGGGTTACCTCTTACTTCATTGTTTCTCAAATTTCCAACCTTAGCTGAGACTATTTATACTTAAGGATTTTTGCTTTATTTAACCAACAGAATCCACCAGGACTGATTCACATTTTGCTTGTTACATGCTTTTAAAATAAGACTGAACGTCGATAGAATATTACGGAATGGGTCTCACAGTGTTTCCCAAATAGTTCCTTTGTAATTACAAAAATTAAGGAATAAAGAGCAATGAGATTCTAAAGAGTTTATGACAATAATGAAAATACAGGTGACCTAAAAATCTCAATTTTCATTAAAAAGCAGGATATATAAAACAAGAACCCAGCTTAGAACTAATCATTATACCAACATACAACACATGATCCATTCCAATTTCCATACCACATAATGGAATCAAGTATGTGCGGGATGGGGGAGTTTGAAGGTAAGAAAAACAGAGCTAGAAAACAGATGATACCAGGAAGGAAGGGAGGGGCAGAACTGGCGGGGGGATTAAGGGGCTGGTTCCCTCGCCGGACAGCTACTCCCAATGGAGAGCGTGGGCTGGGATAGAGACAGACTAGACTATGCAAGGCTACAACACCTGTGCGCTGCATGTGGACTAGATCAGGGAAAAACCAGGCTGGGCTGATTATTCCTGCTGGTGCAAGCATAAATTAGAGTGGGTGAGGGATGTTTGGGCATAGCCGCAGAAGCTGGCACTGGGGACTAATTCTGTCAAGTCAAATCACAGAACCACCTAAAGAGTGCATAAACCGGGACAGAGAGACCTGGGAGGGAAAAAGTGGGTTCCCCCTTCTTGGGTCACTATTCCCGTGGGAGGGCATGAAGACTGGGACGGGGGCTGGGATGGCTAGATAGAGAGGCACTCAACAACACCCGTGAGGGCTGGATGGTTGAGTTGGTTAGATAGAACTAAGCTTTAATACCCATTGACACATACAAGAGCCAAATGGGATGAGGGACAGACTGGTCTTCTGCTACACATACTGGCAAACCAGGGTAGGGGGCGGGCCTGGTGGGGGGTATTGTGGGTCGCCCCGACTAGGCTGCAGCTCCCACTGGTTTGTGTGAGGGCCGAGTACGTGCTGGGCAGAACCAGACTGGACTGCAACACCCATTGGTTCCAGTGCAACTCAGGACTGAAAACAGAACCAACCCAGCAGTTGCAACCACTAGCTGATCGTGGTGATGGACTGTGCCGGGCCCTGTGCTTGCTAGAACATACAAGAAACTAGTCTGGGAATACCTCAAAGTTTCTTTGGAGATCTCCCTAATCGAACTGCTGGACTCAGAACTCTAATCAAGAAAAGACAGAAGACAGAGCAGATCAATCATTCATCTCAGCTATATGTTGGCAGCAAATTATGGGGCAAACGGAGACTTTATGATGGACCATATCAATCAGTGGACGACCTAATCGAGAGAAACTGGCAGCGATTCATAACTGGAGAACTATTAACACCACTTGGGCACATATCTCGGAGCATGTCCCACATCCGGGACTTGGGGTGGGCGGGAAACCGGGTGGGGCTTCTCCCTCAATGTCCCCCTTTACCTCAGATGCATGATGGAAACAATGTGGACATAATAGTATTACCCACTTCCCTATCCCCCTGAACCTTTTTTTTTTCTTTTTTCTTTCTTTAACTGTAATTAACTATGTAAAGATTGTCAACAACACAATAAAATAGAAGAAAAAAAAAAACAGATGATAAAGTTGCAGTGAGAATATTTCTTGGAACAGAACATGGTGTGGCCCTATTTTGCACATCAGTGGCACACACTGCAGAGCTGCCCTGCTGAGTGACTCTGTGCTCCATATCTCACAGTGGGAATGATAAGAATGTGTAAGATAAGACTGTGTTAATGTGCAGTACTTGTAAGATAAAACAAAGGTAAAAGCTTAAAAAAAAGTAGATGCAGTTAATTGTTACATCTGCCTAGGAATGTTGAGTTTTGTGTTTGTAGTAACAAAAATATCAATTTTTTTATCATTAAATTATTCAGGAAAATAACTAAATGCAACCACAAAACTCTAGCTTTCATTCTCTTTCCGTTGTTTTATAGCATACTTTTTAACAATGAAGTGACTCCTTAGGAAAGCAACTACTGCTTTATAGCAGAGAAAAAGTCATCAGCACAACTCAAGATTAGGAAACGCCCACATTCCTTTTTTTTTTTAAGATTAGATTTTTTTTTTAAATTCCTAAGTCAGATATACAGAGAGGGGGAGAGACAGAGAGGAAGATCTGTGCAATAATTCACTCCCCAAGTGAATGCAACGACCAGAGCTGTGTCGACCCGAAGCCAGGAACTAGCAACATTCTCCAGGTCGCCCACGCAGGTGCAGGGTCCCAAGGCTTTGGGCCATCCTCAACTGCTTTCCCAGGCCACAGGCAGGGAGCTGGTTGGGAAGTGGAGCAGCCGGGATTAGAACCAGCATCCATATGGGATCCTAGAACCAGCATCCATATGGGATCCTAGCGCATTCAAGTTGAGGACTTTGGCCACTATGCCACCATGCTGGGACCCCTTTTCTGATTTTAGCATCAACTTATGGCCCAAATAAAAAGCTTTTTATTACTCTGTAATCACATTTCAAAAGCTTTTGAATTAATTATTTGAAAAGCAGAAATCTCTTCCACCAATTGATTCACTCCCCAAATGTCTGTCACAGTTGGAGCTGGGTAGCAGGTAGAAGCAAGAAAATTGGTTCAAATCTCTCATGTGGGTAGAAGAGACCGAAGCATTTCAGCCTGTTATTACTGCAACCAGGGTCACATGAGCAGAAAAGTAAAATGGCAATTAATCCAGCACTTAAATCAGGTGCTAGGATACAAAATGCAGGGATCAAGTGGTGTCTTTAGGCCAAACACAAGCCCCTAAGTTACATTCGCTGCTAGTTCTCATTCTCAATAACTTGCAGGAAGTGTCTAAAAGACTACAGACTAAGTATACTTAGATTGTGAAGGGCTTTGAATTTATCTCAGAACAGCAAGATTATAAAGGGACTACAGTTTGACCCACACAGTCAATATCTTAGTCAAAATATTTAATATAAGGCTGGTGTGGCGGCAGAGCAAGTTAAGACTCTACCTGCAGCGCCCACATCCCATAAAACTGTCAGTTTGTATCCCAGCTGCTCCATTTCTGATCCAGCTCCCCGCTTAAGGCCTGGGAAAGTGGAAGAGGCTGGCTCAACTCCTTGAGACTCTGCACCCACGTGGAAGACCTAGAGGAAGCTCCTCACTTCAGATTTGGCTCAGCTCTAGCCATTGAGGCCACTAGGGAGTAGTGGGTGGAAGATCCTTCTATCTTTGCTCTTTCTATAAATCTGCCTTTTGAATAAAAATAAATATTTTGAAAAACCTAACATTTCAAATTTCAATCCTCACTCGTAAAAAAAAAAGAAAAATTGAAGAAAACCAAACAAAAGAATGCCCCTATTAGGGGTATCACGAAGATCAAGAAAACCCAAATACGGCACTTCACATCTCCACACTTAGTACAGTCAACTATTACCGCTTTTATTTTGAAAAAGTATGTATATATGGATTTTTTTTGTTTCAAAAGCTCAGAGACAGAGAGAGTTAGAGAGTTCCATAAACTAGTTCATTCCCCAAATGCCTATGGTAGTGGGCCAGACTGAAACCAGAACCACAGAATGATTTCAAACCAAATCGCCTATGGATGCCGGTTCTGACCCTGGCAGCCCTGCTTTCCATCCAGCTCCCTGCTTGTGGCCTGGGACAGCAGTTGAGGACGGCCCAAATCCTTGGGATCCTGCACCCATGTGGGAGACCCGGAAGAGTTCCTGGCTCCTGGCTTCGGATCAGCTCAGCTCCAGCCATTGTGCTCACTTGGGGAGTGAACCATCGGACGGAAGATCTTCCTCTCTGTCTCTTCTCTCTGTATATTCGCCTTTGCAATAAAAATAAATAAATCTTTTTAAAAAAATAAAATGAAAAGCTTTATTTGTTTTTATTGGAAAGGCAGATTAATAGAGACAAGGAGACAAAGATCTTCTGTCTGCTGGTTGACTCCCTAGATGACCTTAATAGCCAGAGTTGAGCCAATCCAATGTCAGGATACTCCTCTGGGTCCTCCACATGGGTGCAGGGTCCCAAGGCTTTAAGCCACACTCTGCTGCTTTCCTAGGCCATAAGCAGGGAGCTGGATGGGAAGCGGAGCAGCTGAGATGTGAACCAGTGCCCATATGGGATGCTGGTGCCTGCAGGTGGGGAATTCGCTATCAGAGTCATTGTGCTGGCCCCATAAGCACTCTATTCCCTATCTGTGGTACGGAAAGCTTGCTCCTGTCTTTGCTATTCTTATAAGCTAACTTATTTTCCCTGTATGCCAGGATGGGCAAATATTCTGATGACCACACCACTGCAATGTACTTTTTAGGCATGACAATGACCAATAAGAGCCACAAAAGTATAAAAATTCATGCAAGTCACCTTGGCAAGATAAAGTTAGAACAGTCACTATACTGAATTTTAATTTAAAAAGTATATTTAAATACTAAAATACTTTTACATGCAATAAAAATTCCGAAGTCCAAAACTCGGCTTAGTTGACTAGAAACTTCAGAAGGAGTTTAGTCAATGAGGTACTCTTTCTCATCAGTTGACAAAGAATCAAGCAGTTCTAGGATGACTTAATTATGAATTCATGCCTTTGCAGCAAAACTCTGGGAATTCCAAGTCTTAAATAATCTAGGTGAGAAGTATGTAAAACTTAACATGGCATAAGAAGGTTCACAAACTACAACAGGCATGTTTTCTTTAGTGGAACAAAAAGGTACTCTCAGTAATCAATGAAATTAGCTTTATCATGTTGCTTTAATACTTACAAGTATGAAATTAATATAAATGCTCATGCTTACAATCTTCAACATTATAATCAAAATCAATTTTTAAAGAAAGTAACAAAATCATAAAAAATATCAATTTGCTAAGACAAAATTGCTGACATTTGATTTACTGAAAAAGCTGTAGACTCAGCTCTAATTCCGTATTTAATCTGTTTCTGCATTTGCCTTCAAGGCTAGTAATGTGGAAGAAAGCTTGTTAGAATTATATAAAACATTAATGCTGAGCTTGGTTCAGGATACTGGACCTCAAAATCAACCAAAATTTTCCAGAGAACAACTCAAGAATAATAATCTAAAAAGTATCCACTGATATTTTATTATTATTTTTAATGACATTTATTTTTATCGCAAAGTCAGATATACAGAGAGAGACAGAAAGGAAGATCTTTCATCCAATGATTCACTCCTCAAGTGGCTGCAATGGCCGGAGTTGCATCTATCTGAAGCCAGGAGCCCGGAGCTTCTTCCAGGTCTCCCACACAGGTGCCGGGTCCCAAGACTTTGGGCTGTGCTCAGCTGCTTTCCCAGGCCACAAGCTGGATGGGAAGCAAGGCTGCCAGGATTAGAACTGGTGCCCCATATGGGATCCTGGCACTTTCAAGGAGAGGACTTTAGCCAAGAGGCTACTGCACCAGGCCCAATCCAATGATATTTCATAAAACTCCTTGTTTATGTCAAAATTCAAAATGTAGTTCTATTTGAAATACTCATAAGATGCATTATCAAACACCTAATCCAGTTACTGAAATTGGAGTTAGACACATATTTCCTTGCATGAGCACTGCTATACTATTACTGACATGCTGCCCCTATACAAAAACAGGGCTCAGTACAACTTCTAGAATGGTACACATGTTTATGAGTTCAGAATGTCTCTTCACCAGCAGGTAACACAGGTCAGTCAGCATGTTTCTATTCGAGTTACTATGAAACCACTTCTACAGAATATGGGTATTGTTTGGCTTCAGATGATGGAAATGCAACTATAAACCTGACAGCAAATGCTAAAGAAAGCACAACATTCACACAACTGTTTTCAGTTCCAAACTGGTCCTCAAGGCACCACAGAATAAACCAAAAAATAAAGTTACACTAAAATTAATATAAACATAGCTTGAAAATATCCAGGCTCCTAAAAATATATATGCACAGGGCCAGCACCATGGCATAGTGAGCTAAGCTTTCACCAGCATTCTATATGGGCACTGGTTTGTGTCTTGGCTGCTCGACTTCTGATCCAGCTCCCTGTTAACGTGCCTGGGAGGGTAGCGGAAGATGGTTCAAGTACTTTGGTTCCTGCATGCACATGGGAGTCCAGGAAGAAGCTACTGGTTCCTGGCTTCAGACTGGCCCAGCACCAGCCATTGCGGCCATCTAGAGAGTAAAATAGCAAATGGAAGATCTCTCTCTGTCTGTCTCTTCTTGTCTCTGTAACTGTCTCTCAAATAAATTAATAAAAAAAAAAATAGTCCTTTGTGAACAGACACTTGACCTGTGTCCCATATTAAGGTTCCTGGATTCCACACCTGCCTCTGCTCCAGACTCTCACTTCACACTAAGGTAGACCCTATGAAGCAGCAGGATGGCTCAACTAAGTTCCTGAAACCCATATGGGAGTTCTCTATCAACCAGGTACTGCAGGCATCTAGGGAGTGAGTCAGCAGCTGGGAACTGTGTTTATCTCTCCGAGTAAATAAACAAATAACAGTTCAGAGGATATTAAATACTGGTACTTATCTGAGTAAATAAACTAATAACACTTTAAAAGATATTTAAAAAATGGGACTTTGAACTGTCACACTGCTGACTGCCAGAAAGGAGTTGTGACTTAGATTTCCATAACTATCAAGGTCAAGATTTCAGAACCAAAAACTAGACTACAATTACATTCAAAAGACAAATTTATTGACTTTTCTGGAGTATGAAATCATATTCCTAGGAAATCACATTATTTAATCTACCAGAAAAAAAGTCATCATTTACCATCATCACAAGCTCAGTCATGAGAATTTTTCTTTTTCACAAGCTAGTAAAAACCATTATGCACCTACTTTTAATTACTCAAGCTTGATTCCTTAATATACTAGAGCCAAAAGTTAAATAATTATAATCTGAGTACCACATGTCAAATCTATTGTATAAAATTGGCTCCATTTGCTTGTATATAACCAGTCCAAGACTTTATAATTCGTTACAGTTCAATCTTTTCCCACACATCGCTAACTACACTAAGTCTGCTTTTCTAAGGCACTAAAAATAGCTCTCTGCTCTTTGCTAAAACAAAAAGCTCCAAGTCACAAATTGTTAAATTTGAATTACACCTTGACCTTGATTGAGTTCCATTTCCATTGAGTTCCACATCAAGGCCAAATCACCAATTCCTTGTTTGGAAGATTATCTCTTTATCATCACAACTGAATGTATGCCTTTTTTTAAGTATCATGAGGCCACAGTGATCTAAGTTCTGTTTGAGATTGTGTGTAAGTAACTTCCAGCTAGTAAGCTTTGGTTTAATTTCATAAAGTCCATTTTTGTTACTCAAATTTCAGTTTCTGAGAAGACCAGAAATAAAGAATAACTTACTTGTCGACTACTTCAAGTAGATTGACTGCTCACCATGAACAGAACTGTCTCAGTGAATATTATGGGTAAATAGGATTTTCACAAGAATTTTACATTACAATCCCTTTTTTAATGTAACACTAAAGTTCTAATGCAGTAATGGAAGAAATATATGCTCTATAAAACTGTCAGTTTTATATATTAGTTTTCAGAATCAATTTAATATATAAAAAATAAAAAACAAAGATTTCTTTGTTGATTTGAGACTGGCTTTTTCTAGGAGATTTACTATAGAATTTAGCATAGATGTCTGCAGTTTCCAGAGGCATTTTTTTTTCTTTACAGAAGGTAATCTTTTTAGATAAAGTTTACTTCCAGCAATCAAGCTCATGCGTGTCCCCCACTTCACAGGATATGCACTGACCTTAAAAGGCTTGGTGACAAAAGCACCGTCCAAGCGGACACCCTCAATGACTGAAAGATGAAAACAAGCAAATCTATTTACCAGCAGAGACGGTAGAAGACACGAAGGTGGCACTATATGGGTGTAGGACTATGTGTCAGAGAACAGGGCTATGGTAATAGTAGTACTAATACTACTGAACTCATCAACAAATTGATGTTATTTCATGACACTATAGCTTTGAGACATGAGTACAAGTCTTACAATGATACAGTAACATTCAATTTGATAAATTTCTAAACCAAAGCCAGTTACTTTGAAAACACTATATGGGAACGCTATAACAGAGGTAAAAAGAAGGCCAAACATAAATCAGGATGTCAAATTGGATCAATTCATTTTTTTCTAATTCTAAAATTCATGTTTCTCTCTGTGTCACTCCATCATTGAAAACAGATATAAATAAAATAGACTTTTAATAACTCTTAGAAAAAATACACCATTAACTCAACTGAATTTTAAAAAATTTACACTGATGAAGTATTACTTTAAAAAGTAGTTTCAAGTCTTCTTTGTCCATTATTATGAAAATAAAAAACAAAGAAAAACATACAAGTGTTCTTTCAAAATATTCATGGAAAATGTGTTTCATGAAAAGACTATGAAAGGATTTCAAAAAATTTTGCACCAAAATAAGCTTTTCTTTTAGAAAAATTCCATGTTTCCAAGGTATTCTGAAGTATTCTCACACAAGCCAACTAAATGAGCCACAAAAGCAACTACTAAGTAAAATACTCTTATGCCTTTCAGCCCCAGCACTCACAACCACCCTTTTTTTCTGTTTCAACATCCTGCTTCTTGAACGCTGAACAAAACAAAGTACTTCTATAGGAACTCAGAGCTAGATGGCAAGGCTGAAGAGAAAAGCAAGTTTTATCTTTTCCCTAAACCGTTTGGTGTCAAAGCTAAAAGCTCTAACACATTAGAACACGTGTTTTATTTCTTTCCAGAAGAAACACTTTGCAAACTGGATTCTTTAATTTTATATACTTTTATTACTCAGGGAACTTGTTGCTCAATATGCAAATCTAAAACTGGCAGGGGGAGGGAAGAGGGGTGAAGGGGATGGAGGGAGGAAATGAAGCTCAACGAACAACAAAATAAAGTTGCTCTGTTGTGTTGAGACAGCCAGGCTTTCGTTACCCTACTTGAAAGTAAATTTGACTTGTCTGTGGAGAGTGCTGCTTCAGCAATTCCAAATGAATTTCAAGCCTGTGCTCCATATTTTGTCTTTTGTAAGCTTAATGTATTCAGCAATACTGAACTGACAATTTAAATAACTACATTTTTAAACAAACGAAGCATTGATGTTAATGTATGAAAATGGTCCAAACCCCAGGGAGTCTTAGTTCCCACCATTGTTGACTCTGACAACAGGATATAATTGCTTACTTACTTGGCAGCAAATTTAACCATCTGCTTGCTTGCATGGTCTCCCACTGCCACAAGAGCCTGGACATTAAACTGCTGCTGACGAAGGACTAAGAAGCACTGCTTCCCTGAAGAAGAAAGAACACAAGTGTGTGTATTAAGGACCTGGCTCTTCAAATTTTACAGAAGAAAGTGCTTCTCAACTTTAATTGGGCCAGAATCTACCATAATCAGATGAGTATTCATCCAGCTTCCACAGCCAAAACATTCACACTCAACCTACAAGGTTTAAAGAAACCCAACTTAAGTCTGTAAGTAGCACTTCTCTTATGAAAACACAGACCAATTACTAATTTCAAAAACAAATAGTAAAGTTAAAAAATTATTTTGCCATTGCACTATTTATTTTTATTTACTTACTCATTTTACAAATGTGCTTATTACAGAGCTACATAGAGGGAGAGAAGAGAGAGATCTTCTACTGGCTTACTCCCCAGGTGGTCACAACAGTGCCAGGCCAGGCCAGGCCAGGTTTAAGTTTCATATGGGTCTTTGGTGGCAGGAGCCAAGGACTTGGGCCATATTTTGCTGCTTTCCTAGGGCCATTAGTAGTGAGCTGGATTGTAAGCAGAGCAAGCCAGGACTTGAACCAGTACTCAAATGGGATGCTGGCATTGCAGGCCGTGGCTTTACTAGAACATCATCATGCAGGCCCCATCACTGAGCTGATTTATTAAACAAATTTCAAGTAACTTAAGCACTCTAGTATAATCTAAAATAGTCCTTTTTTTTTAGATGTTATTTGAAAGGTAGAGTTACAGAGAGAAGGAGAGAGACATGAGAAAGAGACCTTTCATCCACTTGCCCACTCCCCAAATGGCCATAATTGGCTGGGGATGGGCCAGGTTGAAGCTAGGAGCTTCTTCTGGGTGTTCTACATGGGTGCAGGGATCCAAGCACTTGAACTACCCTCTGCTGTTTTCTCAGGTACATCATCAGGGAACAAAATCAGAAGTGGAGCAGCTAAGATTCAAATTGGCACCCATATGGAACATTGGTGCCACAAGTAAGGCTTAGTCTACTACACCATGGTGTCAGCCCCAAAACTATGTAGGATAGTCTACCGGCAAAACAACCGGACTTCTATGGAAGCTTCATTGACACAACTACAAAAGTGCTAACAAGATGCTCAAAAACAAGAACATAAACATTATAGGGGGTGGTCTACCCGCATGTACTTTGCAGAGCATTTTTCTTGAGTTATTAACAGGATGGTTTCTATGGTATTCTATTTTTTCCTTTATCATATTCCTAATTCTTCAGTTTTATAAAATTCTTATAATGAGTGCCAAGTGTCCTGCAATGACCCCTACAAGGGCCCAGAGCTGCATGCCAGGCATTCAGTCCAGGTCTCCTATGTGCGTACCAAGAACTCAATTAATTAGCTATCAATGCCACCTCCCAGAGGCTTCACAGGTAATAAGCTGGAATCAGGATCCAGAAGTGGAATTTGAAACCAGGTACTGTATTATGGTACGTACGTGGCTTAATAACTAAGCTAAATGTCTCCTTCTCACTTATTGTTTCTTGGACTCCAAACACCTACTTTGCCTATGTATTAAAACAAAACAAAGCAAAAAAACTTTCCTTAAGCTTTGAAGCCCCCTCCTTTCACAAAAAACTGCCGTTTCTTCCTCCTTTCTCCATTCCTTCCTTTATTATTTATTTTATTTTATTGAAAAGGCAGATTTACAGAGAGCAGGAGAGACAGAGAGAAAGATCTTCCATTTGCCGGTTCATTCCCCAAGTGGCTACAACATCCGGAGCTGAGCTGACCCAAACCCAACAGCCAGTAGCTTCTTCTAGGTCTCACATACGTGTGCAGGGTTCCAAGGCTTTGGGCCATTCCCAGACCACAAGCAGAGTTGAATGGGAAGTGGAGCATCTGGGACATGAATCATTGCCCATATGGAATCCTGGCAGAAAGTGAGGATTTAGCTACTAGGCTATCGTGCTGGGCCTGAACTGCCATTTCTTAAAACCTTCTAAAAAATAGTATTCATAATAGATTTCAGTCATTATATATCCTTTTGTCAATCCCTTTTCTTCAAAAGCAGATTAAAATTTTTTTTTTTTTACTGGAAATCAAATTTATAAAGAGAAAAGGAGACACACATACACATCTCTCATCTACTCGTTCAGTCCCAAATGGCCACAAAGGCTGGAGCTGAGTCCATCTGAAGCCAGGAGCCAAGAGTCTCCTCTGGGTCTCTCACATGGATGCAGGATCCCAAAGACTTGGGAAATCTTCCACTCCTCCCAGGCCACAAGCAAGGAGCTGAATGGAAAGTGGAGCAGCCAGAATACAGTCTGCCAGCGCCTGCAGACAGAGGATTAGCCAACTGAGTTGTTGAGCTGGCCACCAAAACAGACCATTTTAAAGTCTCTGATCAAGTTCTGAGAAATTACTTCCTCACAAAAACTAGCTAAATTTCTTCAATATCACTTTTTTCTCTAGACTGCTTCAGAAAATATCAAAAGATGTTAATTTTTAAACTGAGAACTAGCTTTTATGCTGACAATTATCCTTACTAAAAAAGCACGCAAATGACAGTTACTTGTTCAAATACATGTTATTTTGAAATGCAAATCAGATAACAATCATGATTTGTTAAAAATGCTGCAAAGTGCCAACTCCATCTACTGACTTGCAGTCATGTGACTGACACGTTTTGCCACTAAAGAGACAGTAATTTTCCCCTTTCCTCTGAAGTGTGAATGACTCAGAAAGCAAAACCTTAAAAAAGAAGAAATGTGTTAAACAAACTTTAAGGGATTTTAGGATACTAGATGAGCAAAGGTTGGTAGCCCAGGGAAACTTGCAGATGGATCAAAATGATATTATCCTAGGAACTACAACTCAAAGTATGTCTGACATTCCCCAACTTAGTGAGAAAAGGAGGGTCATGTGCACACAACAGCACCAGCCCAAGTCATGATTTAAGCAGGATATTTTACTCCGATAGTGGAGAGAGAGGCAGCCAGTCAAACAATATTTAATCCAACACAAAGACCTTGACAGAATTGGAAGCACTAAAGCACTTATGTACTTACAAAGGGTAAGTACAGAAAATGGACTGTAAGTCAGCACCAAGGAATAACATTTAGTGGATGGGTTAAGTAAAGAGTAAAAACTTTGAAATCAAAAAGGCCTGTGAATTTATCCTCTCACTTCCAATTAAGGGGCCTACTGTAAAATTATTAAGCCACTTCATGTATCTTGGTGTTTCATCTATAAAATGTAGATAATGCCAGTATACTACTCATGAGGTTTTCTTCTGTAATTCTAAAGAGCATATGATGCATTTAAAGTCAACAGATCCAAATCAATTAAGATTGATTATTATTAATAGTGTCATCACCAATGGCTACTTATTTGAGGACTGGCTATTATTCCTATTTCAAAACGGGATGACTCTGTACAAAACTCATGCCGAGTACTGGAAACACAAATTAAGTAGTAGACACCCATGATACAGCAGTACATGAAAGGAAATGACGAAACCATGTATGAGGTATAATTCCAATTTTGTGTTACATTTATATTATGTTTGCATCGGGCAAAAATATCAAGCTGTGGTTACAAAAAGATAGTGAAGTTACCAAGGAATTATTCTGTTCTTTATATTTTTCCATACTCTCTATAATAATTTTTTTTTTATTGAGAAAAAAGCTTTAAAACGAGAAGTACTTGTAGGTATAGAGGAAATGTAAGTGTTGAAAGGAAATCTTGGCCACATTCAAGATTCACCACAAGAAGTAGAACTTGCAAAGCTCTAGGAGGTTTAACATGCGGGGAAATGCACCCTTAGGATGACATGCCTAAAACGAAAAGGAATCACAAAATCAATGCTTACAAGTGAACTGAAGGATGATCACTGTTCCCTTTAAGTGCTTAGTGTGTATATTAGATATTATCCTATAAAAATGAAATCTTTTCTCATTTTAAAAGTAGGCAATTGATGGGGCAGAAAGGAGCAAAGTAGTGACCAGTACTGTAAGCATGTTATATTATAAACCAATATGGTACATAAAAATATACCAATACACACAAGCATAAGAAAGAATAAAGACTAGATCCTATTAGAGAAAGTATATTACACTTTTAGACAGAATTTAGGAAATTAAAAAGCAACAAAGAATAAAACGGAGTAAAAAATGCAACTGCATATTAA
Source organism: Ochotona princeps (assembly GCF_030435755.1). Taxonomy (NCBI): domain Eukaryota; kingdom Metazoa; phylum Chordata; class Mammalia; order Lagomorpha; family Ochotonidae; genus Ochotona; species Ochotona princeps. The sequence goes on from NC_080836.1 coordinate 20,745,185, forward strand.
ACTATACTTTTAAGCAGCGGCACATTCCAAGTTTAAAAGAGGAAATATAAGAATTTCTTTAATACATGCAGATCTCAAAGATTTGAGAAAATACTGAGATCCCAATAAATAGAAAATACATCAAAACAGCTAATTTGAAGGAAAAAGAAAAGCACAAACTCACACAAAGAAAAAGTTAATGAAAACAAAACAAGTTGAAGCAATAACAACACATCACTCACTCCTAAAATCAGCAAAGATTTTTAAGAATCTGATGTTTGAATAAATTGAATAAAAACACTTCATAAACTGTTATTCGTAGGGTTAGCTTACACCATGTTTCTGAAGAACTGGAGAGTGGGCATTAAAAGGTTAAGTAAAAGTTAAAAAAAAAGGTTAAGTAAAAGTTGAAAATGTTCTAAATAAATATTCTAAAAAATGTTACCTGTATAAAACTAAATTTCTATTATCACTCATTTCATATGTATGCAGTCTGTTAGTGGAACATGTGATCAATATTATGGCACCAAAGCTAAGTGTCTCAAGCACTTTCAAGTACTTTTGAGACTGAAGTTCATTCTTGTAGTATTAAAAAAACTTGGGCTCAGCATGGTGGTCTAGCGCCTAAAGTCCTCGCCTTCAACGCACTGGAATCCCATACGGGTGCGGGTTCCAACATCCAGCTCCCTGCTTGTGGCCTGGGAAGGCAGTGGAGAATGGCCCAAAGCCTTGGGACCCTGTACCCATGTGGGGGACCGGGAAGAGCTCCAAGCTCCTGGCTCCTGGCTTCGGATCGGCACAGCACCGGCCGTTGCAGTCACTTTGGGGAGTTATTCATTGGACAGATCTTCCTCTCTGTATAACTGACTTCGCGATAAAAATAAATCTTTAAAAAAAAAGTGTATTTTTGGTTATATTTGGTGACATACTACACTCATGGCATGATTTGCTTACTTCAGTGTTTTTGCAAAGAACTACCTAATATTCACTAAGAAATAACTAAGAGCAGTGTTTTTATACTTCTTATTTTATGTAAATTCTAAAAACAAAGTATTTGATCATACTTGTTAATACATTTTTTCCTGGTAGGAAACACAAGACACAATAGCGGTTATTTTGGGAAAGAAAGATTTTGGCAGAACAGAGGAGATAAACTGTGAGACCTGTGAGGAGCATTCTGGTTTAGTGGGTTAACCTGCCATCTGCAGTTGGTGAAGCTTCTACCTGCGACACCAGCATCCCAAAAGGGCCCCAGTTCAAGTTCTAGCTGCCCCAATTCCAAACTGGCTCTACTAATGTGCTAAAAAAAAAGCAAGAATGATGGCCTAAGTCTTTGGCTTCCTGCAACCCACTTGAGAGACCCAGATGAAGATCCTAGCTTTTGGCTTCAGACGGGTCCAGCTCCACATCTTGCAGCCACTAGAAGAGGGAACCACTGGATAGATCTTTCTCTGTCATCTTCCCCCACCTCTGTAACTATTTCAAATAAATGAACCAATTTTTTTTTTAATTTTTTTCTTTTTATTGTATTGTTGTTGACAATCTTTACATAGTTAATTACAGTTAAAGGAAAAAGAAGAAAAAAAAAGAAAAAAAGAAAAAAAAGGTTCAGGGGGATAGGAAAGTGGGCAATGCCATTATGTCCATATTGTTTCCATCATGCATCTGAGGTAAAGGGGGACATTGAGGGAGAAGCCCCACCCGGTTTCCCGCCCACCCCAAGTCCCGGATGTGGGGCATGCTCCGAGATATGTGCCCAAGTGGTGTTAATAGTTCTCCAGTTATGAATCGCTGCCAGTTTTGCTCGATGAGGTCGTCCACTGATTGACATGGTCCATCATAAAGTCTCCGTTTGCCCCATAATTTGCTGCCAACATATAGCTGAGATGAATGACTGTCCCGTTCTGTCTTCTGTCTTTTCTTGGTTAGAGTTCTGAGTCCAGCAGTTCGATTGGGGAGATCTCCAAAGAAACTTTGAGGTATTCCCAGATTAGTTTTTTGTATGTTCTAGCAAGCACAGGGCCCGGCACAGTCCATCACCCCGATCAGCTGGTGGTTGCAACTGCTGTGTTGGTTCTGTTTTCAGTCCTGAGTTGCACTGGAACCAATGGGTGTTGCAGTCCAGTCTGGTTCGGCCCAGCACATACTCGGCCCTCGCATAAACCAGTGGGAGCTGCAGCCTAGTTGGGGCGACCCACAATAACCCCCATCAAGCCCACTCCCTACCCTGGTTTGCCAGTATGTGTAGCAGAAGACCAGTCTGTCCCCCATCCCATTTGGCTCCCGTACTTGTCAATGGGTATTAAAGCTTAGTTCTATCTAACCAACTCAACCATCCAGCCCTCACGGGTGTTGTTGAGTGCCTCTCTATCTAGCCATCCCAGCCCCCGTCCCAGTCTTCATGCCCTCCCACGGGAATAGTGATCCAGGAAGGGGGAACCCACTTTTCCCTCCCAGGTCTCTCTGTCCTGGTTTATGCACTCTTTAGGTGGTCCTGTGATTTGACTCGACAGAATTAGTCTCCAGTGCCAGCTTCTGCCAGCTGATGCTGCGGTCCTGATCTAGTCCACATGCAGCGCACAGGTGTTGTAGCCTTGCTTTGTCGGGTCTGTCTCTATCCCAGCCAACACTCTCCAGTGGGAGTAGCTGACCAGCGAGGGGACCAGCCCCTTAATCCCCCCGCCAGCTCTGCCCCTTCCTTCCTGGATCTCACGTGTGCTGGATGGGTGCTGCATTCATATCCAGTACAGGCAACCACGCCCTGGCATTCCATAATGTGTACTGGTTTTGTCGCAACCAAACCCAGCCCATCCCACACTCTGGTCTGGCGATCGGATTTGCCAGTGGTTGACATGAACTGATTCAGCCTGATCTGCTCCTGACCCATGCTGAATGTATGCCAGTGGGAAACTTTCCATGGCCTATTCTGGGCTGTTTCCTATCATGCTTCTTGCGCTTACCTGCAGGGACTGTGTCCTGCCAGAGGAGTTGCCCAGGCTCCTCCATCAGAACCCCTCCCAATGCCAGATTTTGCGCTTGCCAGGGGGTTCTTGAGCCAGCCCTACTCAGTTCACCTCCTGTCCTAGCAGGAACAGTGGTTTTTCCTGGCTGGCTTTCACCCCATTCTGGTTCTTGTTGTTGGATGTTTCAGCCAGGCCATGGCTTGTCCATACCCACATACAGCTCACACATGGCTCAGAAGAGGAGTGAGACCCAGCCTAGTCAGTCCCACATCTACCCTGGTTCTCCATAACACCAAATGGTATTGGGATCTGAACCGGCCTGGTGCATCCAATCCCAGCCCACACTAGTGCCTCGGGTGACTGCAACTGTTTCCTAGATAGAACACAGCCCCCATTCCAGCACATACACTCCTTGGTGGGAGCCTCATCCCAGTTGTGGTGTCCCCTTACCTCCCAGTTTGGGCCTGTTCCTAGCCGTAAATCACGACCTGCCCGTGGTTGCTCTGAGGACCATTAGGTGCAAGCCTCAAGTTCATTTGGGATTCCCTCATTGCCAGCATTCTGTTTCCTCCATTTTGATTGAAGGGATCCCCAAAGAGACTTTGAGGTGTTCAGAGATCAGGTTACTAGCAAGCACAGTGCTTCACGCCCCCAGCACTGTGGGTTCAGGAGGGAGCCTCCCAGGCAGCAGGTCAATGAACCAAAAATCAAAAACTCTCTGGCCGGGCGGCCAGCAGGAGGAGCCTGGTGCCAAATGGCGCACTGGCCGCCCTGGAGCAGCTCCCCACGTGTACGTGGTAGCTACTGTGTGTTCCCAGGCTTGAGGCGTGGCCATCCCAAGGCCCCCCGGCAGGCAGTGAGGTAGCTGCCTGCCGGAGGTTCAAGTCCTTGGGCCCCAGTCCCACCCTTCCTGGCTCCTCCCCCCAGCTCAAGCCACATGGCGAGCAGTAGGGGAGGCCCAGACTCGCTACACAGACCCCCGGGACTCACCCAGAAAAGGGGTAGCCATCGAGGTATAAATGAACCAATTTATAAACAGATAACTGTTTAGGAATAAAAAAGATGCCAAATGGGATACTTGCATCCCAGGTTGAAGCATCTGGCTCAAGTTCCAGTTCTGCTTCCACTTCATTTCTCTGCTAATGCACATCCCAGGAGGCAGCGGAAGACAGAACAGACATTCAGGTCCCTTCTACCTAGGTGTGGAAGGCATGGATTGAGTTCTGGGTTTCTAGTTTGGGCCTGGCCCAGCCCGTGTTTTGTGGAGAAGATTCTCCATCTCACTTTTCAAGATTCACTTACTTATGTGAAAGGCAGAGCAATACAGAGGGAAATAAAGAGAGCCCCTCGATCTGCCTCACTCCCTAAATGCTCATAACAGCCAGGCTACATCAGGAGTCAGGAATACCATCCGTATCTCCACATGGGTGGCAGGGTCCAGTACTTAGTACATGCTTAGGGGCAATAAAAAGCTGGTTTAGAAGTGGAATATGCAGGACACTGATCTGAGTCGTGGCTGCTCCACTACTGATCCAGTTCCCTCCTCTGGCCTCCTAGGAAAGCAGAGAGAATGGCTCAAATCCTTGGGACCCTGCAACCAAAAAGGAGACTTAGAGGGAGTTCCTGGATCCTGGTTTCAGACAGGCCCAATTCTGGCCCTGTGGCCATTTGAGGAGTGAACCAGTAGCTGGAAGGGTCTTTTTGTTTTTCTGTCTCTCACTGTTTAACTCTGCTTTTCCAAGAAAATATTTTTAAAAAGAAATCCATTCTTATAAACTACCATAATTACACAAGCTCACTTTATGTGCCATAAAGTTGCCATGACACTCAATTACTGAACTGCCACCAGGGCCAGGTGAAACGGCTCAACAAGTTAATTCTCTGCAGCTCTGGTATCCCATGTGGGTGCTGGTTCTAATATTAGCTGCTCCACTTCCAATCCAGTTACCTGCTTATGGAACGGGAAAGCAACAGAAGACGGCTCAAGTCCCTGGGCCTCTGATCACACACGGGCTAACCTGGAAGAAGCTCCTGGCTCCTGGCTTTGGATTGGCTCAGTACTGACCATTTTGGTCATCTGCAAAGTAAACCAGTAAATGGAAAACACTCTCCCTCTTCCCTCTGTAAATCTGCCTTTCAAAAACAAATAAATCTTCAAAAAAAAAATACTGTTCCTAGGGGAAATATAGGGTTTCCTCTTTCAAGCCTATAATCCCCATTTTCATTAACTGATGAATAAACACATGGTCTTGTTTTGTGTATTTCCTTTTAAGGATAGCTTATTTGGCAGATGTTGATTCATTAACATGTAACTCAGAGCCAAGAGCACCGTACCTCATGCTGAAACAAAGATGGTATTGAGCCCAGGTATTTTCACAAGGGACAGCATAGCCTTCACGTGCTGATGAATGCTAGAACACTAAGTACTATATTAGGTAGCCATTTTAAATACAAAAATAAGGGGCCACCTGCAACACTGGTATCCAATATGGGTCCTAGTTCAAGTCCTGGCTACTCCATTTCTGATTTGGCTCCCTGCAAATGCACCAGGAAAAACAGCAGGAGATACCCCAAGAATCTGAGTCCCTGTCACCCACATGGGAGACCCAGATAGAGCTCCAGGCTCCTGACTGTGGCCTGGCTCAGCCCAGGATGTTGAAGCCATTTAGGGAGGGATGAGATCGTTCCTTCTTTGCCTCCCTGTTACTACCATGCCTTTCAAATAAACAGAAAAAAAATATAGAGCGGTGGTGTTGTAGCAAGAGGGTAAAGCCACCATTTTATGAGAGCTGAAATAAGGAGGAAACATATCATCCTGCTTTTTAGTGGGAAATATAAACACTAGGTAATTAAAACGTTATGGATCTGCACATGCTATGAGCATTTTTTTGAGAGCTGCAAATATACTTCAATGAGCATATGAATTTACAAATACATAATACATGAATGAGAATCAACTGTATCTCTAAATTTTTCATTGTACATGCATCACTCAACACCACTGTATTTTGAAAACATCAGACAAAATTCAGCACCTGTTCTTAATAGCCAGAAAACTTGGACTAGATGGAAACTACTCTTAATGTGCTTTTTAAACTGTGTCATTATTTTCTAATGATATTTTATGTAGAATTGCTAAAGCTTGAAAAAGTCATTGGGAGCTTAAATCTCCACTGCTAGAAAAATTCTTCATTGTGGAAGAATGTATTCATTGCCAAAAGAAACAAGTATTGAGATACAAATACATAAAAAGACCAGAATGGCCATTGCACATCAACAATATCACTAACTATAATCCCACTGCACTTCAATAAATATCAGCTTATGGCATTCTCATTTTAGCTTCAGCCCATCCCATTGTCCCTCAATTCTGGTACTGTTCCAACGCAAACTGTAACCATATTATTTCATCTATACACATTTTAGTATGAATCTCTGAAGAATATTAAAAAATTTTCAAATATCCGGCTAATGTTCAAACATCCGACAATCCAAATGTTATACCTAAAAAAAAAAAAAACCTACACAATTAAATTAATATCCAAATAAATAAGATATCTTAAATTTTAAGGTTTAATTCGCATGTTTCAACTCTCAAAATTTTTTTAAAGATGTATTTTACTTATTTTTCTGGAAAGTCAGATAAACAGAGAGGAAGATCTTTCGTCCAATGATTCACTCTCCAAAGAGTTGCAACGGCCAGAGCCGAACTGATCCGAAGCCAGGAGCCTCTTCCAGGTCTCCCACACAGGTGCAGGGTCCCAAGGCTTTGTGCCGTCCTCCACTGCTTTCCCAGGCTAGAGGCAGGGAGCTGGATGGGAAGCAGGGCTGTCAGGATTAGAACCTGTGCCGATATGGGATCCCAGCATGTGCAAAGTGAGGACCCCAGCTACTAGGCTACCACGCTGGGTCCTCCTTTCAAATTTATTAAAGGAACTAGAATGTTTTTACTTGGTAGTTCCCTACTGGATTACAATAAATCTATTCCTTTTCATTTCACATGTTCCTTTGTCCAATGTTTGTAAATATATCTAACATCAAATTCAGGCATGGCTTGAGCAAGACTAGTCCACAGCTTTAGTTGTGTTCTTTGAAGAGCAGACTATTTCTGGTTGGCTCTCTCTTGCTAGGTTAGCATTCGCTGATGATCCATGCATGCATAATTCATTAGGGGCAAATGGCAACACTTCAACATTTTTTTGTTCATTTTATAGGCTGGAATAGTTCTCTAAACAGAACCTTCCTCATATCTTATCTATCATTTTGTTGACAAGTGATACATAATCTATACAGAAAACCCTTTACCAGTTTTCCATAATTACTTTGATCCCAAGATATTCGTTAATTTGTCCTAGTATTTTTTTTAAAAAAGATTTATTTATTTTTATTGCAAAGTCAGATATACAGAGAGGAGGAGAGACAGAGAGAAAGATCCTTTGTCTGTTATTCACTTCCCAAATGGCCGCAACAGGCGGAGCTGAGCTGATCCAAAGCAAGGAGCCAGGAACTTCCTCCGGTCTCCCATGCAGATGCAGGGTCCCAAGGCTTTGGGCCAACCTTGACTGCGTTCCCAGGCCACAAACAGGGAGCTGGAAGGGCCGCTGGAACTAGAACCGGTTCCCATATGGGATCCTGGCGTGTGCAAGGCGAAGACTTTAGCCACTAGGTTACTGCACCGGGCCATGCATTTTTTTTTTAAGATTCAGTTATTTTATCAGAAAGGAAGATATACAGAGAAGGAAAGATAGAAAGATCTTCCATCTGCTGGTTCACTCCCCAAATGGCCATAATGACCAGAGATAAGCTGATCTGAAGCCAGGAGTCAGGAGCTTCTTCCAAGTCTCCAATATGCCATCCTCCTCTGCTTTCCCAAGTCATCGGAAGACAGCTCGATCAGAAAGTGGAGCAGCCAGGACATGGGACACGACTGGTGTCCATACGGGATCCTGCTGCTTGTGAGAGGAGGATAAGCCAATTGGGCCACTGCAACGGGCTCCTGTCTTAGCATTCTTACAAGGTTCCAGATTTAAACATGCCTGATGTGCTTCAACTAACCACTGTTATTTTTATTAATCCTCAAACGATTCTTTTTCAATCTGTGGTAGTCTCTTTAAGCTGTTCCGAAATTCCTTTTCATGGAACCATAGTCTTTCCTACCTTCTTTGCTACCTGTTATGACAAGAACAAACATGCATAAAAGAAGTTTAAAATAGCTAGCGTAGTATAAAAAAAGTTTAATCTAACCAATGATTGAAATGTAAATTAAAACTAAACCTTCCACAGGTAGAAAAATTTAAGTATGGCCATGCTACAAAATACTACGTAGTCATTAAATAATGAAACAGAATTATACACACACAGACAGGAGACATGCCCAAGCTAAATTATCAGCTTGCATCATCATTTTAAATTCCTTACGATTTGTTGCATATTTTTATTCAAGCACTATCACTTGGAAGGCAAAAATTTGTCACAACTTGAAAAAACCACGAGCAGATGACACTTTTTTCATTTGTGTGATGATTTATAATGGTCTCCACTTTCTTAAACTACATTTGATCATCTCAAGCTAATGTAGGTCAATTACAAGACCCAGACAACAATGCTCTATTATATTTGTATAAAACAACGCTCATTTAGTATTTAATTTAGTCATCAATTATGTGCTAGGGGTTTTACTGGGTGTTGTGCATCAAAAAAGAAATAAAATAAGCAGCAATATTACCTTGTATGAGCCTACAAAAGGAAAAAAATACACAAAATCTACCAAGAAATGCAAGTAAATACAAACCCAGTATTCTAACATAGCTCAATCTAATGCCAAAGTCCATGATCATAACTGATGTGGTGGAACTAGGCAAGAAAATTGGGTAGGAACAGTTGTGCTGGAATATTTTCTCATAATTTCTGCATTGCCGTGGGCTACAGTCCCACCCCCTCATCTGTCAATCTAGTATGCCCACTTTCCCACAAGTTGGAGCTACTGATTGCCAGAGAGCCTACTATATTCTAAACTTCATTGTGTTTGTTATTCAGTTGGGGCACCACCCTCTACTTCATACAAGGAACTAATACACATCCTTTTGGCTTCTACACATGCTTCTGGGCCCTCCTCTGACCTCCTGTCACTCTCTCCAAATAGGCAACTCTCCAGCAAACTCATGACGATATACAGGAGCCCCTCCCAGCCCCCCATCCAAGGAAGGTATATTCACTCTCTTGCTTTTAAATAAGTCCTACTCTTACTTCACTGTTTGTGCCTCGGCTTCAAATTATTATCTCTGTGGGGGCAAGAACTTGGAATAAAAATTGAGATACATATATATGCCCATAACATAAACCTGTCGGAGAAATCACTCAGTTTTGTGTTTTAAATGTTGAAAAGAAAGATAAACAAATGTAAAGAATGAAATGGAGCAGTGGGTATGAAGATAAGTTTTTAGTGCAGGTTTACAAGTAGTATGCGTTCTACTTTTAAATTTGCTAAGTAACTGATTAGGAAACAAAGTGCTCAATTTGGAAAGAGCAAAGGTTCCCAGTCTGATGGGATAAAGGAAAGTAAATAAAGGATTATAATACAATGTGATTATCTCTTGTCAAGTGTACACAAGGGAAATTACTATTATACACTACTAGTACTGTTCTCAAAGTCCAACACATTCATGTATGTGCAGGCAGGAGATGAGACTGAGATAGATGTAAAAAATTCTAGAATTTTAAAACAATGAACACATATGGGAATGGTTCCAGAAGTTTCTAGAATCAAAAACTTTACTTTGGTGCAATAAAAATTTTAAATTCATGTATACAAAGAATCTTCAAAAGTTTCTTTAAAAATGTATATTCTGAAAAAAACTTAGGAATAGATTTCAATGTTTTTAGATATTTAAATCAACCATTAATTCCATTTTCCCTACAAACTGAAATAGCTTTATACTAATTTTACAATAAAATTTATTTTAAAACAATTACAAAACTTTCTGACTTGGTAAATATTAATTACTATAGAAACAAAGATGTCTGAAACAGAGACACATATCAGAAAGCCCTGAATTCTGTACATAATGTAACAATGATTTTGAGACATTGGTATAACATCATCATTCTGAACTTCAGTCTTTTCGTTTTTTTCAAGTAGAACACCAATACCTATTTTCCCTAATTTATGTCTGTAGGGATGATCAAATGTGAAACTGTGTGTGAAAAATATGAACATATAAAATAATACAAATATCACTAATATCTTCAGATAACTTTGAAGACTAGGTTAGACCAACTTTCCACAAGAATCCAAGGTTTGTCTAAATTATCCTAATGTTTCTTCTCTGTAGCTCACACTAAATCCTTGCACTGTTCAAAATGACCTAATTCTATACTTTTGCTCTCCATCCAAAATGGAAGCCACTAGCCACAGGTGACTTTAGCATTCCAAATAACAGCTAGTGTGACAAAACTGTTGTATTTTAATCAAAACTTAAACACATATGTATGATCAGTGGCTTACATATTCAACAGCCCAATGTCTTAGCTTTATCTCTCTGCTCATTTAAATCATCCCAAAATGAGAAAATTTTCAAAACCCTCTCACATCATTAAACTTCTTAAAAAAAGAAAAAAAAAAGATTTATTTACATTTAATGGAAAAGCAGATTTACAAAGCAGGAAAGACAAAGAAAAATATCTTCTATCCCCTGGCTCACTCTCCAAGTAGCCGCAACTGTCAGAGCAAGGCCAATCTGAAGCCAGGAGCCAGGAGCTTCTTCTAGGTCTCCCATAGAGGTGCAGCATCCCAAGGCTTTGGGTCATCCACTACAGCTTTATCAGGCCACAAAAGGGAAGCTGGATGGAAAGTGGAACAGCTGGGACATGAATCCATGTCCCTATGGGATCCTGGTGCCTAAAAGGTGAGATTTAACCACTGAGCCACTGCAACAAGCCCAAATAATTGAATTTTTAAGAGATGCTAGAAAGGCACCAATAAGTCTTACATTTCATTAGTCTTTGTGGTCAAGCTGTCCTTAACAATATTTTACAAGAATTCAAAACTGATTAACCATGGCATAGTAACTTAACAAAGATAATTATGCTTATGTTGTTCCATTTTTAAAGATATACTTTAATCTGTTAGAAATTTACAAGACAAAAATACTCAGGTCTTTATCAAAAGGGCTGTAATTACTACATTAAACTTACCTTTAGCTCTGCTCGTGTGAATTCTCCCACGCACCCAAACAACTTCATCAGCTTTTTGTACGGTCAAGTCTTTAACCGAAACTAAAATTCGATCTGTGAAAAATGGTAAAACAATTTTAAATTCAGAATTTACAATGATATACTTGTTTCTGCCTGGCAGCTAGCATAAACACTTGGTAGCATTCTGAGTAACTCTCAATCCTTGACACTTTTTCCTTTATCTTTTCCATATGTAATTCTCAAGTTTTGTAAATTAAACTTTCCAAATTTATCTGTAGAATCCATGCAATTCTTTCTCTTCACTGTTACTACCTTGACACAAACTATTATCTCTTAAACTGTAGCAACAGCGTAAGAGATCTAACAATCTCTTGGACCCCTTCTGCAACAGTCTGTAATGCAGGCAGGGACAGCTTCAAAACGTAAATCTGCTGAACACCTGCACGACTTTCAAGGCCAAACACAGCCTGCCCTTACCTGCCTATCCCTAAGTGGACACAGTAGTTTTGCTTGCCTGACATAGCATATAAATTAGCTAGCCTGGAATGCTGTCCTAGTGCCACATTCCTCACGACACAATAAGAGTACATCCTTACATTGGGAGATGCACAAAGTCCCTCTCTAGGATGTCTCCCCGGGTCTGCGAATGACGCGCCCAGGCTCTCTTCTTTTGGGTAAGATGATATAAGCTCAGGATTTGCAGCTACCTTCTGTCTCATTCAGCATGACTGTCAAGACAAGAAAATGAGGCCAATGGTTGATATCTTAGAGGAACCGCTTAGGATGCTGCCTGAACCCCCTAGATTCAACCTAGGGATGGCAAATGTTGACAGAAATACTTTACTTGAAGTCTTAGAAAACTAGTTTGATTTTTTTTTAAATTTCATATATTTTTCCAACAAAGTAGGAAAAAAAGTAGAAGTAATTTTGTAATCATGTAGTAAAACCAAATCTAAAATGGCAATAAAATCGATGTGAATATGTTTTAATTCCAAAACATAAAAACCAGTCTTCTTAGAGGTAGGTCTTAAAATAAAATATATTCATGGGTGTCTACCAAAAAAAACAAAACCTTTGCAAGTTAAGTCGCAGCCTATGATGTCAACATCCCTAATTGGAGCTGGTTCAAGTCTCAGCTACTTCACTTCTGAATCAGATCCCTGCAAAGTTATCTGGGAAGATAATGGAAGACCACACATACTTTGTCCCTTCTCCCACATGGCAGACCAGGATGTAGTTCCTGACTCATGGCTTTGGCCTGGCCCAGCCAAAATGTGCAGAGTGAGACAGTGACGGAAGATCTCTTTGCCCCTCTCTTTCCCTAACTGTGCTTCCACCCCCCATTCATTATTACACCACAAGGATTTGAATGCCATCACAATGGCAGCTTATAACACCACAAATATTTTATGTGATCACAATAGATTTCTAATCAACAACTGTTTATGACATCATAGTTATATCATGTTACTTTTATAGCACTGCAATGTTGAAATGACATCACAATAAAGGAGTATGACATAACCATTCTGGGTTTATGATGTCACAATAGATTTTATGACTTCAAAATTCATCATGGCAACACAATGGTTGATTTATGATTTCACACTGGTAGGTTTATGGCACCAACATGTTGTTTTGACACAAGTAATACTTTTTATATAAAAACTACATCACACAAACATATTTTATGACATCAAGATTGATTATCATCTCACAATGGCAGGTTTATGCCATTACAGTTGAATATGACATCACAATAGTTGGCTCTTGACAAAACAAATGACATCACAACTGAGTAAGAAATTATACCAGTAGGTTAAGTCATAATGGTTGTCATGAATTATGTTTGATTATTAAATCACAATGGTTTACAGCACAATACTGGCTTATAACTATCATTTTTGTGACATTACAACTGACTATGGTATCACATAAATCCGTCCAATGGTTCACTCCTCAAGCGGCCGCAATGGCTGGAGCTGAGCCAATCCGAAGCCAGGAGCCTCTTCCAGGTCTCCCATGCGGGTGCAGGGTCCCAAAGCTTTGGGCCGTCCTCGACTGCTTTCCCAGACCTCAAGCAGGGAGCTGGATAGGAAGTGGAGCAGCCACGATTAGAACCGGCGCCCATATGGGATCCCGGTGCGTGCAAGACGAGGACTTCAACCACTATGCTATAGCGCCGGGCCTTCACATAAGAATTTAAAACATCAAAATGGTCGGCATATATCATAATTGATTAAAACATGTGAATGGTGGTTTATGATATTACAATTATAGCAACATAATGGTTTATGACATCACGATGGTTTTATGACATCAAAATTGACAGGCACAGCATGGATTTTAGGTCATCATCATTTAGTATACCATCAAATGGTCTGAAATATCAACAATTATGACAAAATAATGCTTGATTTATAGCAATGATTTCTTTTTTTTTTTTTGAGCTTCAACTGTCACTTGTGCAGATCCTGCACCAGAGATATGGAATCTCAGGGCTGGAAAAGCCTGCCAAGCAGTCAATGTACGCCCTCCTTGACACCACGTTCGCCAGTTTCCAAAGGCGAATGGGCAACACGAAGGCCAACACTGCCCGTTTAAAATAAATCTTAACAACTTTCCTCTAAAGAATACAGGTCAGAGCCAATTAACATGAATAAAACAATTTCAAAGAAGCATGAAGATGAAACTTTTTTTTTAAAGAGAGTTGTAATAAGAAAAGATAGACTGGAGTCGAAGAATAGTTTCATTTTTAAGATACTCAGGTAAAAATAGGCAAAATGTGGGGGACAGGGATCTGAGTTTCAGGTTACTGCTCAACCTTAGGAGTCAAAGGCGTGTAAAAACAAACGGACTCCAGGATCAGATAAACCTGGTTCTTTTATTCCAGGTCTAGCATATGCTTTCCTGCCTTGTGAGATTCAGTTTCTTGTCTTTCAACTTGGCTTAGAGTTTTCAAGGATGTTTTAAAGATTGGATGGAAAAACAAGATTTTTGGAAAAGAGACAAGCAGAACAGAAGGCTGATAAGTAATAACCCAAACTAGTCAGATGTTAAGAAAAGTATAGAAATGATGATGGTGTCAATATACCATGCCCCCCCAAAAAAGCAAGTGATGAAGGCACTTATTACTATTAACAACTTTTCTTTATCCCAAGAGTTACATCTTTTATCTAATTATTTAGGAATATTTTAAAAAGCACCTACCCTTTGAAATGCGTCACTGAATCTACAATATCACTTCACCCATTTCTTTATTTCTCAATTATTTAAACAGAGACCTCTTACAAGGGGTATGGCATCTACTTGGGTTATTAATGTCATTTCAGTTTTTTCAGCATTATACCTTTAATTATCTCAATCTTATTTAAAATTTCATTTTAAAAGATTTTATTTTTATTGGAAAGACAGATTTAGAGAGAAGCAGGGCCAGAGAGAACGATTCTCTTTCCTCTGGTTCACTCCTGAAATGGCCGCAATGGCAGAAGCTGAGCTGACTAAAGCCCAGGAGCCGAGAATCTGGAGCCTCTTCCAGTCTCCATGAAGGTGTAGGGTCCCTGGTCCCAAGGCTTTGGACCACTGTCTACTGCCTTGCAGGCCATAAGTAAGCAAGGAGCTGGATCAGAAGTGGAGCAGCAGGGACACAAACAAGTGCCCACATAAGATGCTGGTACTTGTAGATTGAGGATTAGCCAGTTTAGCCATCATGCTGGCTCCCAAAATTTCTCTTTTTAAAGACTAATTTATTTATTTCAAAGTCAGAGTTACAAAGATAGATACAGAGAGAGAGAGCAATCTTCATTCTTGAGTTTGCTCCTCAAATGGCGGTAAGAGCTGGGTAGGGACAGGCTGAAGCTAGGCCCCTGAAAGTCCAGCCAGGTCTCCCATGGAGGTGGCAGGGACCCAAGTACCTGGGCCATATTCTGCTGCTTTTCACAGATGTACTGGTGGAGCAGCTGGACATGAACCAGTGTTCACACAGGATGCCACTACTGTAGGTAACAGCTTGACACACTGCTCCACAACACCAGCCCTCTTACTTAAAACCTCATTAAAAGCTTTCTTGGAATGAGAAAAAAAGGATTTATTTCTTATCAGTTAGCTACTGACCTGGTTTTTCTTGTGACTGTATCATTGCAGATATTCCATATCTCTCCTTAGCATAATCCTACAAAAGAAGTTTTTATGATTTTATTTAAACATTAGTAGCAAAGTAAATGCAAGCAAACATAGTGACAAAATATAAAAATGAGCCAGCTTTAACCTTCAGCAATATTTCAAAATTAGTAGCTTCAAAATGTGACATCTGCCATCCATTTACATAAATATTCAATAAAGAAAAAAAATCATCCAGTTTCTAGTTGCTTTTGGAGCTCACCACTCCTGGATGTACCATACATAATAACATTCTCATAAAATCTACACACATGTACAACACATCTTAACTACCTTCTTTAAAAAAGAGATCAAAAGATTTCAAGACAGGGATATAAGTTCCTCTTGTGAAGGAAGTAGGATGAATTATCACCCTTTTATTAACTCTCTATTGCAGAAAAAGATGTTTAAAGACAATCAATGTTTCTGGTAAGTTGTTGAGCATCAGACATTCAGTTTTTAGAAACTGGGAATGTTGGATATCAACTGCAACTTTCCTTCTGTAAAATATCATCCAAAAAAAATCACCAACTCCAGTATCTAAAAACTGGCTTTCAGGGTATCAGGTTATAAGCACTCAAAAGTGGCAACCCAATAATATCTCTTGTTACAGATTTAAAATAAGGAACAGGCAACAGGAGACTTGGATTCTAAACTATTAATAAACTATCTATTAAAATAGGTACATGGCCTCTAATCTAACTTTACTAATAAAATTACCTCAAGATCCTTCTAGCTATAAAAAAAAAAACACACAGCTTTGCCATAGTATTTTTTTAATATCATTAGACCTATGCATGTGGAAGGATACACTGCTGGTTTATGTAATTCATAAAATCAAGAATAAACAGAGGGCCCAGGGTGATAGCTCAGTTGGCTAATCCTCCCCTTGAAAGGGCCAGAATCTCATATGAATGCCGGTTTGTGTCCCAACTGCTCCACTTCCCATCCAGCTCCCTGCTTGTGGCCTGGGAAAGCAGTCCAGGCCAGCCCAAAGCCTTGGGACCCTGCATCCTGGCTCCTGGCTTTGGATCGGTTCGGTTCCAGTCACTGCAGCCATTTGGAGAGTGAACCAGCAGATGGAAGAGCTTTCTTCCTCTCCTTCTCTTTGTAAATCTGACTTTCCAATAAAACTAAATCTTTTAAAAATAATTATAATAATTTCTTTAGATTCTTTATTTTAACAATTTTTTTGTGGTTTTTTTTTTTAAGATTTATTTATTTTATTACAAAGTCAGATATACAGAGAGGAGGAGAGACAGAGAGGAAGATCTTCCACCGATGATTCACTCCCCAAGTGAGCCGCAACGGGCCAATGCGCACCGATCCGATGCCGGGAACCTGGAACCTCTTCCAGGTCTCCCACGCGGGTGCAGATCCCAGGGCGTTCAAGGCGAAGACTTTAGCTGCTAGGCCACGCCGCCGGGCCCAGTTTCCTTAGATTCTTAAAAGGTAACCCAAGATGGGTATGGCAAAATCAGTTTATTTTACTTCAAAGCTAACTGTGACAACCTCTCCTTTGCATCAGGAGGATACTGAATTTTGTACCTATTGCTAAACAAACCAAAAAACATTCAGGTGCCTACTTGATTTTTTTCCCCAAATATAAAGTACACTTTAAATACCAGGCTAACCTGGGCACAAGAGACATACAGTGGCACAATGAGGCCTGAAAGCAGTACTAATAGGTCAAAAATATGCAGAGAAGAGCCCGCCCCCTTCTATTTGGTGCTATTCAGACACTTCCTTCAGCATTCCCAGAGAAGCTACTTCTTGCATAGTTTAAGGCAAGTTCACAATTGTTCAACAGAAAACCAGAAGCCATGCAAGGATAAGCGGATGTCAATGGCATGACAACACACACAATCTCCTTGGTTTTAAACTTCCATTTTTGAAAAGCAGTAAAAAAAAAAATCTCTGGATGTTATTTTACCCATGGGGGTTCGGGGGCACGGCATCTCACGTGCGTTGTCTCGCAAACTTCAAGCTCCCTTACTTGTGAGGGCAAAAGGAAATAAACGACAGGTGCTCTTTAATGCTCTCACATGCAAAGTGGGTCACTCAGCAATCTGGCAGACGGTTTGGTTTGGGGGGGTAGAAGAGTCGTCATCCCCAGCCCAAGCTTTAGGAAAAGGAAGGCTTGCGTAGACCCGTGTAGATTACTCCTAGATAACATGGACATGCTCCTGGGCCAAGGGAGCACTACGTGCAGGACGTGCCTGACCCCGAGAGACTTAAGTGTGGCCTCTGCTCCTTCCGGGGCAGCTGGTGCTGCACGCCCCCTCGACCCCCAGCCTGCGCAGTAGCCCTAGGCATGGGGGCAGCCCCAGACCCACGGCCAGTCAGCCAGGAACGGGCAGGAACACACCGGGCAGGCCCCGCGCACGCCACTCCCGCCCTCCCTCAGCGCGGACGGAAGGAGGAAACCCACTTCGGCCGCGTCCAGGATCTCCCGCGGCTTCTCCTGACTCTTGCGGCTGGCGTTGGCACTGGGCATCGCGACCCCAAACCGGGGAGCAGACACTGCTCTCCCCTGCAGGCTTCCGTAGCGCAAGCTTCTCCCTCCGGCCCCGTCTCCGCCCTCCCGGCCCGGCAACCTCCGCGTGCGGCGTGGGCTGCAGAGAGATCGCGAGAGCCTAGGCTGTCGCGAGATCTCAGAGCACGGCTCGGTGAAGGTCCGCGAGAACCGCCGCCAGCCCCGCCCCTACGGGCGCGCCCGGCGCAGGCGGGCGCAGTCCTCGGGAATTCGAGGCAATATCGCGGGATTTGCCCTGTGCCGCGGGGTCACGGAGTATGTTGGTGCTGTTGGTTCCGGGGGTTAAATGGCATCTGTCCTCATCCCAGCTGTCATTTCTGCTTTGTCCTTTTCCCATTCCTTCTAATTGCTCCCGTAATGAAGACTAGTCAATAAAACATCCACCCAAGGTCCGGGCTAGGTTTGTCCTTTGTCGGACCTCCCTGCTTTCACTCTGCCTGGAGTCAGAGTACTCTTAGAACGCCCGCTGCTCTGCGTGTTGGACCCAGGAGTCCGATGGGGTGGCTCCTGGGGCCCCGTGGGGTGGCAACAAGCAAGCAACAACCAAGACGCACGCAAGCGTACTTGGTTGCCAGAGACTGGCTTGGGTTGTTCAATGAATGAATCTTCCCCAAGTTAGACTTTTTCTAAAAAACACTGTGATTAATGAGTGTTTTATCAAAATGAGTAGTGATGTAGGGGAATTGATTTAATATTCTTTGCTTTGCCAGCCTTTGAACTCCATCAAATTATAGCTGCTTGTACTATTGCCTTGGATTGACACCAAGTGGCTTAGCTAATGCTTGTCAAAGGGTTCAGATAGACCCCAAACAAATAAAAGATCTGAAACAAAAAAACATGAAAAGTCTACAAGCTCCCTCATTTTGGGTCTTGGGATACAGTAGCAAGAAGCTACTCTCACATAGCTTATTCTCTGCAGGTGGGATAAAATTTTGGCCACATTTAATTGATCAGTAATTACAAGCATGTAGTTTTTGAAAGTTCCTTTTTACCTTTTTTTCTTTTGAGATTTAATTTTATTTGAGAGCCAGATTTACATAGAAGAGAATGAGATATCTTCCATTCACTGCTTCATTCCTCCACACAGTGGTGACAGCCAGAGCTGGTCCCATCCAAACTCAGGAGCCAGGAACTTCTCCCAGTTCTCCAGCGTGGGTGTGGGACCAAAACACATGGGCCATCGTCGGCTGTTTTCCCAGGCGCATCAACAAATGAGAGCAGCCAGAACTCCGAATGGTATCCACATGGGATGTTGGGTGGCAGATGGCAGGTTTACCCACTGTAGCACCACACTGGCCTCTGTTTCTGTTCTTACTACTATATTTCTATTCTTCATACTACATCTTGACAAATGTTTTTGTGATCACAGAGACAGGAAGAGATCCTAGCTCTGAAACTGGCTTTCTGGAAGTGACACATCATACAATCTTCTCCTATTTTATTAGCCAAAAAAAGTCACATAGCCATTCCTGAGGTTTTTTTTTTTTTTTTTTTTACTAAAATATTTCTTTATCTTCATGCCATTTTCTTTTTTTTCTTTTTTTTTACAATCTTTAAATTAGGGCACAAAGGTTCAAGGGCTACAGGAAAGTGGGTAAGACTATTATTTCCACATTTTTTTTGTATCTGGGGTAAAGAGGGAGATAAAGGGAGAAGCCCCACCCAGCCTCCCACCCATCCCAGGTCCCCGATGTGGGGCATGCTCTGAGGGTCCTGCTCAAGTGCCATTCCCGAGTTTATAGGGTTTAGACATTGAATCATTCCTGAGGGAGCAATAATGAATGCTTATGATCACTAATGCATTCCATTAATAAATGTTTAATTTATTATATATGGGATACGAACATAGAAGGAGGCTGTGAAGCTGCTTCATCTTCAAATTCTTTTTTTTTTTTAAACTTCTATTCTTTCTAATAGAAATACTCCTAACATATGAACTTGTAGGGTTTTTGACCCTGAATACAGCAGCAACCTCAATTCTTGTCTCACAGGAAAGAAGAATTTTCGTGCAGACACAGTTTAGTTTTAAAGCAACATTTATTGGGCCCAGCGGCGTGGCCTAGCAGCTAAAGTCCTCGCCTTGAACGCGCCAGGATCCCATATGGGCACCGGTTCTAATCCCAGCAGCTCCACTTCCCATCCAGCTCGCTGCTTGTGGCCTGGGAAAGCAGTCGAGGACGGCCCAAAGCTTTGGGACCCTGCACCCGCGTGGGAGACCCGGAAGAGGTTCCTGGTTCCTGGCTTCGGATCGGCACGCACCGGCCCGTTGCGGCTCACTTGGGGAGTGAATCATCGGTGGAAGATCTTCCTCTCTGTCTCTCCTCCTCTCTGTATATCCGGCTTTCCAATAATAATAAAATCTTAAAAAAAAAAAAAAAGCAACATTTATTAGAAAAGTTGAGAAAGGAGACTCCCGTCCTAGTGACGGGAGGGGGCTCTGAGATAGAAAGGATCCTTACCCCCTGCCATAGTGGCAGGAGAAGTAGAGAAAAAAAAAAAGAGACCCTAGTCCTCTGCGATAGTGGCAGGAGGATTAGAAAGAAGACATGTATTAATGGAGGGGAACGCACCTTTTAAAGGTTGACTTCAAAGGGGCTCTCCAAGGACAAAAATAAATTTCTGGTCCCCCTGGTATCTGGCTTTGGGGCAACAGACCAGACAGGCGTCAGACATTAGACCTTCCTGGCCTTGGGAACAGGAGTACTACACTTCCTGCAGTCCTCTTTTCAATGATAAGGAGATCAGCCTGAGGCCCTGCTATACAATGGCCAAAGATAATGGCTGATGCTTCAGGTGGGGAATTGATATGCCAATATCACCCTTGTCCCTTGGAAGAGACGTGCTCAGGTGAATCCAAGACATGGTGGGGAAAATACTCTTTTATATTTGAGGAAAAATGACTTGGGGACCCAGAATACCCTAACTGCCTACTACCCAGGCTAACTCCTCTCACAAACTGATGGTCAGACATCTGAATATAAACCTTCTCTGCTATCTCTGAATATAAACCTTATCTGCTAGACAAACCTCATCTTTCCATCTGTGTCTGTGACTTCTCCAACCACTTTTCATCTATTTTTGACTCTCCTGATAGATTATTCTTATTCCAGAGTAGGGCTAAATATGTACTCTTGCTTCTTGGCACTCTCTCCTGTAGTCATGGAAAGTAGTATTTGCCATAAAGGTTCACAACAGTGTGCCTGAGCATTTATGAATCCACCACTCTCATAACTTAGGTTGAATGTGCAGTGGTCTACTATCAATTTCCTGTGTCTGTCTGGTTTCTGTAAGAGTCATACTGGTAGAAAGAGGAAGATGATAGACTCTATCAAATATCAGCTATTTAAGGTTTACACTAATCTGTTATACTCCTGAGGCTTTTCCTTGTGATTTACCATTCTAACGGGGTAGGCAGGACTGGGGACGTGATTATAGAAGTCTCCTTTTAGATTTCTGCAGCAAGATAGTTTTATCTCGAAGATCAAGCAACTCCAGGGGAATAGTTGCACTCCCATTGCTGCAGAATGGGCAAAGCAAGAGCTTGAACCACAGCTGATCTGAATCTGAGGGCTCCTCTTGTGATCTTTCTGGAACACAGGAGAATGGGAGATCGACTTCGCTTCCCTTCCCTGTCTCCCTGGGAGACAGGCTTGGGATGCTCCCTCATCACCTCCAGGGTTCTGATAAGGTACAGAATTCCTTGTCTCTCATCCCAGTGGAACTGCAGAGTACAAATTGCTTAGCTGGAGCCTAGTCATGGCCCTTCAGCAACGGTGTGCTCTGCAACTCACGTTGTACTAATCTGGACCATTTTATTTTAGTGTACTCCATTTTGGCATGTGGGACAAAGCTTGCCCCTATGGCTTATCCTTCTTTTTTCCGTATGTGTAAGTAATAAACTGTCTAAATCTAAAACTGACTTTTTATAGTTTTATCAATTAAATTAATCACCCTTGAACTTGGCCTTGCTTAGCTTGTGTTC
Source organism: Ochotona princeps (assembly GCF_030435755.1). Lineage (NCBI taxonomy): Eukaryota > Metazoa > Chordata > Mammalia > Lagomorpha > Ochotonidae > Ochotona > Ochotona princeps. Next base: position 20,766,996 of record NC_080836.1, read on the forward strand.
CTATCTTAACAGGAATCGATGTGATATTCAGTCAACTACCAATATGTCCATTTTAAACCATCCAAGTAGACCAAATAGGTGGCTTGCTTGCTGACTGCATTTGGGTGAAGCATACTGACACATTTAAAACATCATTGTGGTTTGTGATCCTTTGAATGATTCTTTTTCTCCTAGAAAAAAAGAAACTCATGGAGCCAGTGGTGGTCATATGGGTGCTGATTTGAGTCTTGGCTGCTTCGATTCTGATCCAGCTTTCTGCTAATGCACCTGATAAAATGGCAGAAGATAGCCCAAGTACTTGGACCCTGGTTAGGAGACCAGATCAGAGTCCCAGGCTCTAAGGTTTGGCCTGGCCCAGCCCTGGCTGTGGTGGCCATTTGGGAAGTGAACCAGTGGATGAAAGATCTCTCTCTGTCCCTCTCCATCTTTACTCTTTTTGCTGTAACTCTACTTTTTCCAATAAATAATCATTAGATCTACAAAAAGTGCTCTCTAAAAAAGCCAATTTCTTTTTAAAAAGATTTATTTATTTTTATTGGAAAGTCATATTTACAGAGAGAAGGAGAAACAGAGAAAAAGATCATCCATCTGCTGATTCATGCCCCAAGTGGCCACAACAGCTGGAGCTGAACTGACATGAAGCCATGCAGATACAGGATCCCAAGGGCTTAGGTCATCCTCTACTGCTTTCCCAGGCCACAAAAGGAGCAGGAAGGGAAGTAGAGCAGCTGGGACAGTAACCAGTGCCTACATGGGATCCTGGTGCATGCAAGACGATTTTAGCTACTAGGCTACTGTGCCGGACCCATATATAATCAATTTCTCACATGGTGCTTTTAATTGTTCAGTCTTGTTTTCATTATCTATGATCTGAGTTAGAGATGTACATTGTGAAGCAATGTTAGTCTGCTAACATTGAAAAGAGAACTGAAGAACTGATTAGAAGCTCTGCACCCTTGCATGGGGCTTGTAAAGTTTGAGTTTTACTGTATCGTGATCTGCTTGGACAATATTAATAGCAACCCCATGTGTCACGGTCTTTGGATCTTTTGCTTTGGCTGGTCAGATTGTTCAGCAAAAACCACTTTGAGTACCTGGCATGGTAGCCTAGTGGCTGGAGTCCTTGCCTTGCATGCACCGGCCTCCCATGTGGGCCCTGTTTTGTATCCCGGCTACTCCACTTCCCATCCAGCTCCCTGCTTGTGGCCTGGAAAAGCAGTCAAGGACAACCCAAAGCCTTGGAACCCTGCACCCATGTGGGAGAACTGGAAGAAGCTCCTGCTTGGTGCCAGTAGTGGCCCCTGGGGGATGTGGGCTTGGGTCTGGGGAGGACTAGGGGCATAGAGCTGGTGGGACATCTGAGGACCTGGGAGCTCACCTCTAGGCAGGTGGAGCAAACCTGGGAATTCCCCATGCGCTTGGCCCAGAGCAAGGGGAGGGGAGGGGAGGAGAGAGCCTCAGGTCAGCTCGCTGCCCTGGTGTGCTGGTATACCAGGCCTGGAGATCTTCAGTGGGTCTGGATCTTGGGTGTGTGGAAGGGTAAGGCTCCAGGCCGGCACATGTGCCAGGAGCTTGGGATTCTTGTGGGTGGGCAGAGCTCTGGAACAGCACACCACCCACTGGGTTTCTGAGGGCTGGGCTGGAGAACCCATGTGCTCTTGGGCACAAGAATGGTAAATTGGGGCCTGGTGTAATGGCCTGGTGGCTAAGATCCTCGCCTTGAGCACGCTGGGATCCCATGTGCATGCCAATTCTTGTTCCGGCTGCTCCACTTCCCATCCAGCTCCCTGCTTGTGGCCTGGGAGGGCAGTTGAGGACAGTCTGGAGCCTTGGGACCCTGTACCCGTGTGGGAGACCCAGAAGAGGTTCCTGGTTCCTGGCTTCAGATTGGCGCAGCACCAGCCATTGTGGTCACTTGGGGAGTGAATTATCGGATGGAAGATCTTCCTCTCTGTCTCTCCTTCTCTCGATATATTTGACTTTGAAATAACTAACTAACTAAATAAATAAATAAATCTTATTAAAAAAAATTGTAGATTGATTAGAGAAAGGAGCAAAAGGATACAGGGTAGGAAGCACCGCCAGGGGAGTATGTTGCAGATGAGGAATGACTCCTGAGGAACTCCCAATGACAAGGCCACTGTACTTGCTGGTAATCAAGGGGACTGAGACCTGGTGGTTTGGAGGGGTGAGACCGGAAGTCCTTTATGGGTCAGACAGATGCACCAGCCCACATGGGAGACCTGAGCTGGGCTTGTTAGCATGGCACACTGCTGACCAACACATGCCAGCCCACATGAAAGCCCACATGAGGCCTGTATGGCAGGGCTAGATGCCACTACCTGACAGTGTCGGGACAGGGGACAGGTCACATTAGGCTGGGTCATGCAAGAGAACCAGGTCTGGGAGTATATTCTGTCTGGGATATGTGGGCCTAACCCACTGACTAGCTTAAGAGCTGGGGTGGTGATGGGCTAAGCTAGGCATGATCATGGAACCCGACAAAACTCACAGGTACAGGGGCTGGGAACAGGCTGAGCAGGTCCAAGCTGCAGCACCCACACGTGCACCCCAAAACAGGGTATGGGGCGGGCCAGGCTGCAAAATCCACTGGCTCATACAAAGGCCAGGATAGAGTGGGCAGGCAATGCTGGGTAAGGGCCAAGTACCAGCTGGCAAGTGTGAGATATGGGTCTGGGAATGGGCCCAAGCAGGAGAAGTTAGGAAACTCCCTTCATGGGTCATAGCTCCATATGATTCAGGCCATTGGGCAGGCTGGGCAAGGTAGATCCACTCGTTGGCAAGTGTGTGGGTTGGTCTTGGAAGGGCATGAACCGGGAAGGGCTGAGCAAATCTTAGTTCAGTTAGAAAGTGAAGAAGCCATGCTGGAGTGCAGGTCATACCAAGCTAGGCTGTCACACTGGTTTGCACAAGCCAGGGATGAGAGTGGACTGAGCAGGGTCCGGTTGCAGCACCCGCCAACGAGAGTTGGGACTAGGGGCCAGCCAGGTGAGACCAAACTGCAGCATCTGAAGGTAAAGGCCAAGACAGGTGAGGGGCTATGCCAAGCTGGGTCAGAGCAACCATTAGCACATGTGAGAGCTGTGGTTGGAAACAGCTCTGGTTGGGGAGCTAAGGGGATCTCCTGGCTGGGTTGTGGTTCCCACTGGTGATTGCGAGGGACTGAGTGGGGGACTGTGATCTGATCTGGAAATGACTGCAGTGTCCCTCAGCATGGGTGTGGACTGGGTCTGCGGTGTGCAAGACTGGGCTATACTCCAGCACCCAGTGGTGCTCATGAGAATCAGGGTGGATGTAAGACAAGCTGAGCTCAGTCTCTGCCTCTGCTGAGCCATGCATAAACTGTGTCTGGGTGTTGTGGACCAGATTTGGCTGGGCTGTAGCATTCAACAGTAAAAATTGGAATGTGTGAGGGCTGGTCAGAAAAGGCCACTGTTCTTGCTAGGACAGGAGGTAGACTAGGTAGGGCTGGAACATGAACCCACCAGTGTGTGGAAGATCTGGCATTTGGAGGGGTTCTGCTGGAGGATTTTGGGGAACTCCTCTGTTCGGATGCAATCCCTGCAGAAGAGTGCAAGAACCAAGACAGGGAGCAGACCAGACCAGGCCAGGTTACGGTACCCACTGGCATACATTTGTTTCAGGATTGGGACAAGCCAGACTGGGCCAGTTCATGTCACCTGCTGACAGATCTGAGAACCAGGGTGATGTGTGGGACATGCTGGGTTAGACCGCAATACCAGCCAGTTCACGTTAGGGCTGGGACTAGAGGTTGACTGGGCTGGGCTGGGCTATAGCCCCCACCAGCATGAACTGAAGCTGGGGTGGGCAGGCCGGACCAGGCTACAGCACCCACTGACAAATGCTGAGATGAGGCGGGCCATGCCAGTCTGGTCCACAGTACCCAACCAGCACACATGAGAGCCGGGGACAGGAGGGCAAGCTCAGTAGAAGGGCCTTGAGGGGCTCCACGGCTGAGCCACTATTCCCACTTGTGTTATTGTTGGGATTGGGGGCAGATTAGACCGGGCAGGGCTACAACACCTGTGGTCTGCAATTGAGCTGGAACATGGGGAAAGCCAAGCTGGGTTGACTGTTCCTACTGGTACATGCATAAGCCAGAGTGAGTGTGGGCTGGTTGGGCTCTGCTGCAGCATCAGCTGACAGATGCTGGCACTGGGGACAAATTCTGTCAAACTAAACTGCAGAACCACCTGGACAGTGCAAGATCCGGGAGTGGGAGTGGACTCATTAGGGAAATAGTAGCCACCTCCCTCTTGGGTTGCCACTCCTACTGGTGAGCTTGAAAACCAGGACTAGGAACAGGCATGGCAAGACAGAGCGTGACACTCACTGTCACCAGTGTGTACTAAATAGTGGGGCTGGTTGTGTTGAACTAGGCTTCAATGCCCATTGACAAGTATGAAAGCTGAATGGGATGTGGGACAGACTGTACCTGTCTGTTGTTCATACTGGCAGGCACAGAAACCAAGACTGGGGGCAGGGTGGATCCAACTAGGCTCCACTCCTGCTGGTTTACGTGAAGGCTGAGTGTGTGGTGGGCAGGACTGGGCTAGGCTGCAACATCCATTGCTTTGCATAGAAGACAGGGCTGGAGACAGAACAGATCCAGCAAGCAACCACCAGTTTGTGTGTAGGCTGATTGGGGCAACGGACTGTGCTGTACCCTGTATTAGCAAGCACACATATGGGAGTCAGATCTGGGATCACCTCAGATGAGGTTTTTTTGGGGGGGATTCCCCACAACTGAACCATTGGAGTCAAAACTTCAACCACAGAAAGAATTGCAGGTTCCATGGACTGACTGTGGAGTGCATATGTCAGAGCTGAGCCTTCTCAGTGGCTTGGATGGAGCAGTGGACAGCATAGCCAGATGCACATGGAAGATATGGCAGTCCATTGGGGCCTGCAGAGGACACCTGGTACCACAACAGAAGATGGAGGACAGATCAAATTGATCAACTACCCCAGCCAAGCATTGGTAGTGAGCATCTAGGCAAATGGAGACTCTAAGGTGAACTGTGTCAGCCAGTGGATTCTGGAGAGATTCCACCGTACTTTGAGTGGCGAGATTGGCAGCAATTCAGAACTGTTGAACTATCAAAACCACTTGAGTCAGACCCTCGGAACATGTGCCACATTGGGAACCCCGGTATAGCATCAATGGTTGTCCCACATCCCAGTGTGCAGAGGCAGTTGGAGGTTGGATGTGGCTTTTTATCCCCTTGTCTCCCTCTTGTCCCTATATTCATGAAGGAAAAAACAGAATGTGGAAGCAATGGTCTCATCCACTTTCCTCCAGCTGTTGATCCTTTTTACCCTAATCAACTACGTAAAAACCATCAAAAATAAAATTCCAAAATAAATAAGTAAATCTTTTTTTTTTTTTTTTAATTTCTTATCTGAAGGATGAAGGCCTGCCTCCCTGTGTCCTGGGAATAGCCAGCATTCAATCTGTATGTGATCAATGAATTTCCCTAGTTTTGGTACAGTGAGTATTCCCTGAAGTCAGATATCCATGCTTATAACCTTTCCAGAGAGTTGTGTCTTGTCAGGGTGGGAGACAACCCTTCCAAAACAGTAGAATAGGGAAGGAACAGGGATCAGTCTTCTCATGTACATTTCCCAAATATGTCTTCTTTAAACACCTGCTTGGGTCCGGCGGCGTGGCCTAACAGCTAAAGTCCTCGCCTTGAACGCCCCGGGATCCCACGTGGAGCTGGTTCTAATTCCGGCAGCTCCACTTCCCATCCAGCTCCCTGCTTGTGGCCTGGGAAAGCAGTCGAGGACGGCCCAAAGCCTTGGGACCCTGCACCCGTGTGGGAGACCCGGAAGAGGTTCCTGGTTCCTGGCTTCGGATCGGCGTTGCACCGGCCGTTGCGTTCACTTGGGGAGTGAATCATCGGACGGAGGATCTTTCTCTCTGTCTCTCCTCCTCTCTGTATATCTGACTTTGTAATAAAAATAAATAAAATCTTTAAACACCTGCTCCTCAGTGTAACATGCAGAGATGCCAGGTGCTGCTTGTCCTGAGTCTTTTGAGGTTTCTGTGGTACAAATAAGATTGTTTCTCAGCATTCATACCTCTCAGGTAGGTTACCACTGACCTGCTGCTTTTTTTTTTGTTAAAGATTTATTCATTTTATTACAGCCAGATATACACAGAGGAGGAGAGACAGAGAGGAAGCTCTTCCGTCCGATGATTCATTCCCCAAGTGAGCCGCAACGGGCCGATGCGCGCCGATCCAAAGCCGGGAACCAGGAACCTCCTCCAGGTCTCCCACGCGGGTGCAGTGTCCCAATGCATTGGGCCGTCCTCGACTGCTTTCCCAGGCCACAAGCAGGGAGCTGGATGGGAAGTGGAGCTGCTGGGATTAGAACTGGTGCCCATATGGGATCCCGGGGCTTTCAAGGCGAGGACTTTAGCTGCTAGGCCACACCGCCGGGCCCTGACCTGCTGCTTTTTAGCATCCCACGTTTAGGGAATTCTGTCTCCTGTTTTCCCCTTGCCTTCATAATAGTTTTAATGGGATTAGTCTTGACAGCAAAATTAGATTTGCTATTTTAATACAGAAGTCACTTTTTTGTGCATGAAATTTTTTAAGTTTCTAAAAACTGAAGCTCCATACCCATGTGCTATAGTTTAGATGTAGTTTATACCCCCAAAAGTTCATGTATTCAAAGCTCCAATATGGTGGTGATAAGGTAGTGAGGGTTCAATGAGGAGTAATCAGTCATGGAATACCACACTCAACAGGGGATTAACGCAGTTTTCACAGGACCAGGATAATTCACATGTGAGTAGTTATCATATAAGTGTCAGCCCGATTCCTCCCCACTCTCATGTTTTACTCACAAACATGCCCCTTTGGAATGTTCTCGTTGCTACGTTGGGGCATAGCCAGATGCCAGACACCATCTTGTTTGGACTTCCCAGCTACCAACATCATGAACCAAACAGACCTCTTTTTTTTTTTGTTGTTATAAAACAGCAAACCGCAGGTATTTTGTCATTGCTTCACAATACAGACTAAAATACTATTTAACAATAACTCATTCTCCTTTCGCAATCTTTACCACACATCATTCTCTTTTCTATTTCTATGACTTTGACTACTCTGGATAACTCACATAAGAGGAATGATTTTTGCCGTTTTGTAAGTTGCCAAGTTCTTTGAATTCTTTGCTTTGCAGATCTGTTTTGGCTCCAGCCTTAATGTCATGCTGACTTTAGCTGTTACTTCTTTCTTGCCTGTGTTAATTCAAATCTTAGCTCTCTATTTACCAGCTGAACCAAGTAGGATACTTTGGGCTGTGAGGAAAAAAAAAAAAAAAAGACTTGACTCAGATGCTTCAAATGGTAAAGTAACATGCTGTTGACATAATAGGAAATTTAGAAAAAGGAAGAATCAGGGTTTGGCCAATTCAGGAAGGACAATGTGGACCAAAGCAGCTTTCCCCTTCTCCCTGTAGTTCTGTAGGTTTCCTTGTTAGTTGATAGAAAATTAACTGCTACTCATCCAGGCATCACATCTAGTCTAGGCAACATCGGAGGAGGGGTGAGATTCCCTACTGTCTACGGCCTTTCTCTGAAACATAGAAGCCTTTCCTCCCATCCTTGAAGCCTGCCTTCACATCTTGACCAGAATAGGATCATGTGCCTAGGTCTGAACCATTTATCTGAAAAGGATATGGGATCAACAGACCAATGAGGCCTTTCCCAGAATTTGGGGGGTTAGTTGGGAGCATCATCTCCTCTGAATCACATGAATACATGGGAGGGTGCACATAAATAAAATCAGATTCTGGGCCCAGGGCGGTAGCCTGGCTGCTAAAGTCTTCGCCTTGAACATACCAGGATCCCATATGTTCTCCGGTTCTAATCCCGGTGGCCCTGCTTCCCGTCCTGCTTGTGGTCTGGAGAAGCAGTCGAGGACAGCCCAAAACCTTGGGACCCTGTACCTGTGTGGAAGATGCAGAGAGGTTCCTAGCTCCTGGTTTCAAATCTGCTCAGCTCCAGCCATTATAGCCGTTTGGGGAGTGAACCATTGGATGGAATATCTTCCTCTCTGTCTCTCCTTCTCTCTGTATATCTGCTTTTCCAATAAATAAATAAATAAATCTTTTAAAAATGAAAAAATAAAATCAGATTCTGGTAGGAAGGAGGAAGAAAGAGAGACTGCACATGAATAGACAGCTAGCAATGTCCACTATATTAGCTGTATGGGGTAAGGGAAGTCACTAAATGTCTTGAATCCTCAGTTCTTTCAAGAGAATGAGAATAACAGTATTTTACTTATATAAGGATTGAGTGACATAATCACTGAAATGAAAACACACACATACAAAACACCCAAGACAGTCCATGGCATGTGCTATTGCTTGGTTCAGTAGGTCTTAACTGTGATCCCTGAACTCACAGTGTCAACACTGACAGTTGATGGGTTGAATTGTGGTGTTTCCCCTAATCTGCCATCTCTACATTGCCAAAACTTGTGTTCAAGACCCAATACCTAAAGACAGGATCTTGTAATGGTGGTAAGGTAAAATGAAGTCATTGGAGTGGGCTTCAATTCAAGCTACTAGTGTCTTTATAAGAAGAGGAAATTAGACTTTTATTACAGAGGGAATAGTGCCTGAACATACAGGAAGAAGGCAGCTATTGAGAGGCCCAAGAGAGGTGCTGGAGAAAAACCAATCCTGCCAACATCTTGATTTTGGACTTATAGCTTACATAACTGAGAAAACAACCTTCTGCTGTTTAAGCCACACTGTGTATGTGAGAAAAGCTGTAGCAAACCAATACAGCTGGGGGATTGCCCAGCCTAGATCTTCCAAATTAGAGATTCTGAGAGTAAAGCCCAGAAATTTGCATTTTAAATGCACTTCAAGTAATTTCTACACACGCTCAGCTTGCAGAAGGCTGGCCTAATTTGTTAACGACTTAAGAGTCTGAGTAGCCTAGGTTCATATCCCAACTTTTCCATTTAATCAGCTGAATACTTTGGGATGTTTTAATTTGCTCATCCGTAAAATGTGAAAAATCAAGTTCCTACATCTTAGGTTGATACGGCAGTAAATCAGTCCTTCTAGATGGAATTTAGAACAATGCTTCATGTATAGCTACCACCCAACAACACTGTGGCAGGTAACTTGTAAATATTGACTTTGAATCTCTTACACGGTTCAATACAGAAAAGCAGATAGCCAAACATGTTGGAATTACTTCTAAAGTGAGAACTTGAGAACTCCCTTGAGTAAAGTAGGATATTCCAACCCCTGTTTTGGCTGCTTGAACTCCCCTTTTTCTTACTTCCTGGTTTATGGTTGTGATGTGGAAAATATAAATGGTGCCAAGTTCTTTGGTGTTTATGCAAATGCTACATTGCACACATTGTTAGGTTGCTCTTCATCCTTTATGGAGGCCTATTGTCATCAATTGTATATCCTGTTCCCATGAGAACTTTACTTTTTTGTCTCCTTGGGATTCTGCTCTTGATGGATTGTCTTGTTTCTCACTTGGACAACTTATCCTCCTTCCCTGATGGCCCATTTAAAACCAACTTCTGTTAAAAAAAAAAAGAAAGAAAGCTTTCCATCAAGGGATCTAGATATTCATTTCCCTTGTTTTTCATTTGCCTCCTATCTGAGGCAATTCCAATTGTTTTACAGAATGCAGCTGCCAATGACATTTTCACTGGGGAAGTTGCATTTTCTGGACTTGTTTCTGTATATTTGATTGTCTTCAGTATTTTATGTGAGCTGTAAACACACTGGGTAGAAACAACTCAATAAATGACAAACAGTAAAATGAATAATAAAAAGTTATAGTTTCATAAAGTGAGAATGAGGGGGATTCTCTCTTAGATACAAGTAGGCCAGGGTTATCAGGATGTTTAGAAAATGCTGGATGGCTTCTAGTTTCCCTTAATATGGTCTATCAGATCCAAACTTGTTTTTGTAATGCTCTCTTGCAATACAGTTCACTTTCCCTCCCACTCACCTCCCTAATCACTCTTGGAAGCATAACCATTCATTTTTCAGCTAGGTCCTAATCTTTGTCTCGTTTTTCTAAGACTCTCTTTTCTCCCTAACATTCAAAAATCAACCAAAATCTTTGTTGCTTTTCCCTTTTTAACATTATCCATCTCTAACTTATCTCAAAGACCAGATTTTCTACAACTGTGGGGAACTGGAGAGTTCAAGGTACACAGTAATTCATTTGGCTAGATTATCTCCAGTCTTATTTTGTAATTCCATCTATCACAGCAGTTATATCCAGAAACTCTGTAAAGGCTTCAGAAAGCTTCTCCCCAGGGAATTCAAATGTAAAATACAAAGCAAAGGTAAATACATATGAAAAGACTTGTACATGAGAAAAAATCATAACCTTAGCAGCTGCAATTACAAGACTCTCATGGGCTCTTGTCTGACTCTCTCAAGTTGTTATCCAGGTTTTCTTTTGTTATTTTTTGCTTTGTTCAATTTAACTTAGTGTTGTTTAGTTTTTCATGATATGTTTACCATTGTCAATATTTAAGGAATAGAAGGGTTTGATGTTTACCTTTATTTTTTATAAATTTTTTAAAAATGTACTGCATGGATATTTATTTTTCTCTAACTTAGTATCCTTTAAAAATTTTTTTAAAATTTACTTATTTATTTGAAAAGCGGACTGACATAAAATAAGAAAACAAGACAGAGCATTGTCCATCTACTGGTTCACTCCCCAAATGCCTGCAACATCCAGGATACCAGGATATTAATCTGGATCTCCTAAATAGGTGGCAGGAGCCTAAGTGCTTGAGCCGTCTTCCACTACTTTCCCAGGTGCATTAACACAGAGCTGGACTGCAAATGAAGTGGCTTGGACTCAAACCAGTCACTCATATGAGATGATGGTATCACAGCTGGCTGCTTAACCTGATGTATCACAATACTGTGCCCTCTTTACCTATTTTTTAAAAAAGATTTATTTTACTTGAAAGAGTGAGACAGAGAGAGACAGAGAGAGAAGAGAGAGAGCTTTCACCTCCCGGTTCACTCTCCAAATGGCCACAATGGGCAGAGCTGGACCTACCCAAAGCTGGGAGCCAAGAGCTTCCAGCAGATCTCCCATGTGAGTGCAGGGCCTAAATCTTACATCATCCTTCACTGCTTTCCTAGGCCATTAAGGAATTTGGTTGGAAGTAGAGCTGCCAGAACTCAAACTGGTGCATTGCTGGTGGCGGATAGCCCACTAAGCCACCACACAAGTCCCAGTCTTTATCTTTGTTAACAGTTCTAAAAACAATTTTAGTAATGAAAGAACTGTCTTCCCTTATTTTAAGTAGTGAATATCCCTGTCTAAGTCACGCACACCTAAGCTGTGCTAACTTCGCTATGGTGGGACCCTCTGTTAGCTTCCTGAGCCACTCATTCCAAATGTCACTAGGAAAAACCGAATTCCTTGCTATTCCCTTAGCTGTGGGCAAGCTTGTTTCTAAGATGGCTTGTGAGTACTGACTGTTTTTACAGTCTTCCCAAAGGAGTGATGATACCTGCCATGCGTTCTGGTACAGAATTACTGGGTCTGTCGTTACTTTTGAGCTCTCTGGACAAAAGGACTCAAACTTTAGTGGCGACGAAAATGTTCACATAATAATCCCAAGACCACTGAACACTTTTTGAACATTCATGATGGGTCAGGCACTGTTCGAAGTGTCAGACATTCCTTCATATGTTTTATTTATTAGAACAGCCTGTTGAGCCCCATATCATTATCATCTCATTTTACAGATGGGAAAGCAAAGGCTCAGAGAGGCCAAAGAACTTGGAAGTGATGGAATCACCATCAGAATCAAAGCATCAAGTCCCAGAGCTCCAGGCTTTGCCACTGTGATGCCTGTCTCTTCTAAACAGTACCTCAAGTTCTTTTAACTGGACCCTAAAGAGTTCCATCTTAATGTTTGCTGATCTGACATTAATTAAGAAATCCCTTGGATGCTTGAGTTCGTTTACTGTAGATTGTGAGCTGCATTCCAGGCCACCACTACCCTTAGAAAAGCCAGATGTTAAGAAGAGCCTCAACGTTGGGCTCCTGCGCCGTCACAGCTCCTAGCAGGGCAACAGAGCAACAGGCAGGCAACGAGAGGGGCAGGAGGAGGAGACACCGAGCGAATCAGCCCCAGGTTATTTAGGTGGGGGCAAGAGAAGGCCCTTAAGCATCCGGCATTGGTCCTTAGCAGCACGGGAGACGCTAGACAACGTCTAGACAACGACAGCGGCTGTCTGCGGCCACCGTGGTCTAGGCAGCCACGCGGGCCGGGGTAGCTGGAAGCGCAGCAGAGTTCATGAGCCTCAGCCTACTTTCCAACTGCGCTGCTGCCTGCAGGGCTTCTTGGGCAGATATTGGGAACTGTCACAGCAGTGTGTGTGTGTTTGGGGGGGGCGGGGAGGGCTTCTTGGGCAGATATTGGGAGCTGTCACAGCAAGCGGTGTGTGTGTGTGTGTGATTTTACTTCAAGACGTCCTTGACATCCGACTGCTTCCTGGCTGCCTGATAATATACCCAAGACCTGAGGAAATTGTTAAAAGCTAATTATAAACTTCAGTGTGCCCATATTTTCACGGTGTGGGCTGTGGGACAGAAACCCCGTCACTACAACTTAATTGCTGTGTGACTTCGAGAAGGCTATATTCTTCTCTGATGCATGGTGTCTTTAGCTATAGAATGGGCTAGTTATATGTGCTGCTTTGTGAGGAATGAGTAAGCCCCACTAGCCTCAGATATAGCAAGCAAATATCATGGTTGCTTTTTTTTTTTTAACATTCACTCACTTCTTTCTTTCTTTTTTTTTTTTTTTAAAGATTTATTCATTTTATTACAGTCAGATATACACAGAGGAGGAGAGACAGAGAGGAAGATCTTCCGTCCGATGACTCACTGCCCAAGTGAGCTGCAACGGGCCGGTGCACGCCAATCCGATGCCGGGAACCAGGAACCTCTTCCAGGTCTCCCACGTGGGTGCAGGGTCCCAATGCATTGGGCCGTCCTCAACTGCTTTCCCAGGCCACAAGCAGGGAGCTGGATGGGAAGCGGAGCTGCCGGGATTAGAACCGGCGCCCATATGGGATCCCGGGGCTTTCAAGGCGAGGACTTTAGCCGCTAGGCCATGCCGCCGGGCCCCCACTCACTTATTTCTAAAGCTGAGTTTTAGGGCTCCCTGGGAACATTTCGTTCTCCCTCCCACTTGAGGAACCATGAACCCACACACGTACTTGGGGCATCATCTGTTGCCCCCTCCTCCAAATGCATTAGCAAGAGGTTGTATTGGAAGCTCAAGATAGGCAGGACTGGTACTGTAGGTACTCTGATATGAGACGCAGGCATCCCAAGCAGTGGCCTGCACCAAAAGCACCTGCCTGGGGTAGCTATTATTTGTGAACACACAGTATGTGTTATTATCTATTAGGCCATTAACTCACCATGTGGGCTCAGAATGTAAGCTGAAAAGGGTAGAGCTCTTAAAAAAAAATCAGCTCTTAACAAAAAAAGGATTTCAAACATTTTTTTGCACCAGAATAAAGTCATATTTTCATTCCACATTTCTACAAACTTTTTGAAGCAACCTATGCTTACTCAGGAGAAAGACAACCACCATCCTCTATTTTAGAGTTTCTCATGTTAGTTTCATCCTCTAAGTGCTTTAGAGATAGGTAGTGTGAAACTGACATCTGTAAATTTACAAAGTCTCCATCTAACACTGGAGGTTTTCAGGTTTCTGAGAACTGCTTGAAAATGAACCCTTGGAAAATCATGTGTAGCATTGTTCATGTCCACATGCACATGCATTTTTGAGGGGAGATGACTCATAATTATCAACAGACCCTCAAGGGGGTCCGTGCTTGGACAAAAGACTAGAAAACCTTATTATGGAAACATCCTTTTAAATCTTGCTCTACTGAAAGTAACTTGGAGGTCTTCCCTGACTTAAGACAAAGCAGGCACAGCTTTGCAAAGTGCTGGAAACAGATCCTGTCTTTCCTAAGCCAAGAACTGGTCTGTTCCCCCCCAGCGTGTTCTACAGGGTACAGTGAGGCTGAACAGTCCGGTTGGCACAGGTACAGCTATGGACTGAAACACATAATGAAGAGGCATTGTCACCCCTAATTAGGGCTAAAAAAGATGAACACCTAACCTCAGGTGCGCCTTCTGTCTCTGGAAAGTCACTGATGGAGGAGGCCTGCAATTAGGATTTGCTACCTGAAATGTAATTCTCAGAATGCTGAATATCTAAATGATGTCCCCAGACACACACCTGAGGCAAAATCCTAGGGGCTGATGGCCATCAAGAGGCGTGTGCAGTATTCTTCACTCAGTGGGAATTAATAAATGAGGATGATATCACTCAGAGTGTTGGAAGGGGCAGGTGTCCATAAGACCCTTTTGACTTCTGCGACGGGACCTGACAGCCTGCACGCTCAACGCCATAATTTATGCCTGCGGCACAGAATCTGCACAAAGCAGCAATGACCACATCAGCATTTTGGGATTTAAAGCCAGCTTCTTTAATCCACAGACCTTCCCCTCTCCCTCCCCCACCAGCTCCCATTGTGAGGAAGATTCAACTCAGGGAAAGAAAAATTTTGTTGGTATACAAAAGAAAAGAAATGAACATGCGGTTGGGGTGAAGGATGGAAGTGTAATGAAAAGTAATTTAGGAGCTCAACCGATGATGACTATTTTTGCAATTGTAATTACATCTGTTTTGTTAATGGGTAATCCATGAATCCACTAAATGCCTCGTGGAATATATTAGGGAAATGTTTGACTCACGCAAAGAAATGGAAAGAAACTGAGGTTGCACCTGTTCCTAGTCATATCCTGGGAGTATGCAGAGCTGTGGCACAGGATGAACGTCTGTTGGTGTCAGTATAACAATAACAAACCGAGGTTGGCAGTGCACAGGGAAGACTTCCGTCCATCGTGTGCAGCCGGCACTCAGCTCCACTGTGTATTCTGATGCCCATCAACCAAGAAGGGAGTCTCGGGCGTCTCAATGATGTTCTCCCTTCACAAAGCTGTAGTTACATAAAATACAAATCCTTCCTGAATGTTCCTAGCTTTCCTTCCTTGAGGAAGTTTTCAGTCAATGGGAAACAAAGCCTTATTCAAAGGATTAAAGCCATAGTCACTCTATTGTTTATGGCTTCAATAATGTGCTTTTCCTTCCACAGACAAAATTTTCAATTCACAAATCGCCTAAAAAACAGGAAATTTGGGGGAAACACGTGCTTATGATAACAAACAAGGGATCAATTCTGTGATAGAGAAGTCAACACAAAGAGGCATCTGATGTTAAGTTTTTTTTTCCCATTGTGCTAGACTGCTGGATGCACTCTAGGAAGATTATTCCTTAGAAGAAAGAGCCATATGGCTTGCAACCATTATTTAGTTCCCACCCCACCCCCAGAGGAGCATGTGGGGCAGATAGGTTCTAACATGGCTACATTCCAGGCAGTCTTGTAGAGGCAAACGGCAGATTTCTGAAATGCTGTCCCGAAGTCTCTGCTTCCCCTTTCCTCCCATCTAGGTCCTACCCCTTTACTTGGGAAGTGTGAGGGAGAAGGATCAGAGACGTTGATTTAAAAAGCTGAAGAGAAAGTGAAAAGGGGGCAGTGACCTGCAGTAGCCATAGGGAGCCAGAGAAGGTTAAAGGGTTTTGGAAACAATTCCTTCTGCAAGTAAGGCTGATGTGATACAACGATAAAGCAGCAGAATTAATCTGTGAGTAAACTTACTTTGCAAATTCATCCTAGCTGCTTCTACATTAACTTCCCAGAGAACTATGATTTTTATTTAGATTCCTCATTTTGGTAGCAATCTTTTAATCCTTCCATAAGTTCTCCTGAACAATACATTTTAAAGTGTCCACAATTCTCCAACATCATGAGTTTTTTTTTCTCATTCCCTCTCTTTTCTCAATCCCCACAACTTTTATTCACATTTTTTTTTGCAGTTGAAGACAGACAGATCCTGTACACTTCCTAGCATTTTCTTCTATGGCGCTTGCTGCTGGAAGTGTGGCCTGGATCCCAGATTTTTTTTTTTTTTTTTTTTTCTGGAGAAAAATGCAGACTCTTAGGCTCCACTCTATGCCTACTGAGTCAGAATCAATGTTTTAGCCGGATCTATGGTGATTTGCATGCGCATTAAAGTTTGGGAGATTAGCCAATCTATCCAGACCTGATCTGTGGACTGACTTATAATCCACACTTTTCAAGGCCTGCAAGATCCTACAGCCTCTGGTCCTGCTCCCTTCTCTAGGCTCATCCTGTTTCCCTGGACCTTCTCATCAGTTCCAGCTTCACTCTTGCTGAGTGTTCTGATCTCCAAGCCTTGGTCTTCACTGTCCCCTGTCCTCCTTCAGGTGGCCAACTCCTTGACTTCACTGCAGTTTCAGTTTAAACTTGATCTTCGTAGAGGAGGCTTCCCTGACACTGTGTATGGAAAACTACCTCCCAACCCAGACACCCTCTATTCCATTGCTCTTTTTTACATTGTTAATGTCACATTTTACCATCTGAAATAATTTTATTAATTAATGTTTAGGTTTGTTTTACTCAGGTTGTATTTTCAGTGCCAAAAGTAGTGCCCTATATGTTCAGGGTGCTCAGTAACAATATAATGAATGAATAAAGTTTTGAGGCTCATAAACTATGAGAACATAAGTCAAGACAATGCTAAGATGAAAGTATGTCATCTTCTGAAGCCACCCAATAGTTTTCAGTTAACTGACTTAACTGATCTTTTAAATGTTCAGTTCAATGGTTCTCCAAGCGTGATGTTCTGGAAACTTCACAGAAATACAAAGTCCCAGGGCCCGTCTCAGATCTGCCAAATCAGAAACCTTGACGCTGAGTTCCAGCAACATTTTATGGCATTTTTAGGGGGGCAATTCTGATGCATTGCCTGGACCATCTCAACATCTTGGCTCTCAGCCCTTTTATGTGTATCATTGTTATTCTGAAATTCAGAACAATTGTGAGAAATCAGCATGGCAGGTGTCATTATTCCTGTTTTTACAGATGAAGCAATTGAGCCCTGAGACATGATTCTGATGTAGGTAGTCCTAGGCAGCTACTTCAGGGTTATGAGTTTGGAAGCCACACCTCCCCCACCTGTGTAATTCTTTTTGTCCACTTGAGCGTCAAAGGATTTGTATCCATTGTTATCTGGGGCCAGGGGAAGAGGATGGTCGTGTTGTGTTGTTGTGTACCCTCTCCAATCTCAAGGCCCCTTAAAAGCCCATACTGGGGAGAAGCTCACTCTCTTGGTCGTGTTCCTCCTAGCATACTTTGTTGCTTGCACTTCAGTTCTCTTTCTTTTGCGCACTCTGACTCTTGGCGTCTTGCATACCTGCTTGCTCTCTCGCTTCCCTCTCCCAAGGGTAAAAAGTAGCAATCTCCCTTACCTTTTCCCTTCCCTGCTTACTCTCTCTGACCATGACCCACATATATCTGTATTTCTCATCCTCTGAGTAAACTTTAGCACTTATTTAAGACATGACGGTGCCTGTGCTTCAAATGCTTTTTAAGTAAGAGGCAAGAATGTAGAAAATAAATATTAGGCCCAAACCAAGACCACAACAATTCTATGTGTCAGTGGTCATAATGTTTTTAATTAGAATCATCTTATATTCTTGTGAAAATCACAAGTTCTACCTGGGGCAGGGGCTCTAAAATTCTAGATTTAAAAAAGAAAGGAAAACTCCCTGGGAAATTCTGAAGCTTCCAAAATTTGAGAATCAATTATGATGGAAAGCAGAGAAATGGGAATTAGAGCTCATAGCCACTCACTCCCAAAATATGTGCATGGAGGTTCGTAAGGATAAGTACAAATGAAATTGATCTTTAATTTAAAAAAACCTCTCAGTAATTCACCACCTTCATTTTTTCCTATTCCTATTTGTTACCCTTGCAAACTAGAGTGAGTCAAATTTCCTGTGAACAAGCTGCTGGATTTTGTATATTACTTACTTGTAATTCTTACGGAATCAAAGCACATCAGCTGAGGTTGGCAGGCTGCATGTGTTTGTGAATCAGGGATTTGTGTTTGTTTTTTCTCCTGTGGAGATTGTCACAAGGTGTTCTTCCTGTTTGTCCCACTTCTGCAGACCTTTCCCAACTTTGTTGTGTACTTTCTTCTGCTTACACCTGCAAGTCATGAAGCTGAGAAGAGTCTTCAACAGCTATGACTGTTTAGGTTGTACAAATAAGTGATTTATCCTGGAGAGCACTCACTTTTAAAAAGATATCTCCAAAAACAAAAAAAAAAAGATATCTCCAAAGTGACAAGTGACTCCCACGTTTGTGTCTTGATCAACCAACTCCCATGAATGTCATGAATGTCAGACCTACTCATTTAACTGTGTAAGAACAATTCTCTTTCAGATGGCCACCAGGCATTTTGATCTCTGTGTGTTCAAGCCCAAATGCACTGTCTGCTTCCCATACCTCATCCATTTTTCCCTCTGGTTGGTCTCCATAAGCCAACCATCTACTGCATCATTTTGGCCAAAAATCAAGCCATTGCCTCTCAATTGCTTCCATCCTCTCTCTCCACAAAGCTCAACCAGTCCTCCAGTGTCATTCCTTAACTCGGGCCCAGACTGACCATTATTGAGGCCCTGGAATACAATAGAAGGTATGTATTTCTTGGGCCCGGCGCTGTGGCCTAGCAGCTAAAGTCCTCGCCCTGAACGCGCCGGGATCCCATATGTGCGCCGGTTATAATCCCGGCAGCTCCACTTCCCATCCAGCTCCCTGCTTGTGGCCTGGGAAAGCAGTTGAGGACGGCCCAAAGCCTTGGGTTCCTGCACCCTTGTGGGAGACCTGGAGGAGGTTCCAGGTTCCTGGCTTCGGGTCGGCGCTCATCGGCCCCGTTGCGGCTCACTTGGGGAGTGAATCATCGGATGGAAGATCTTCCTCTCCGTCTCTCCTCCTCTATATATATCCACCTTTCCAATAAAAATAATAAATCTTTAAAAAAAAAAGAAAAAGAAAGTATGTATTTCCAAGTGGTAGTTTGTGGAGAGCTTAAATCAGCTTTTTGTGGGCCTGGCGTGAAAGCGTAGTTGTTAAAATCCTCACTTTGAATGCACTGGGATCCCACATGGACGCCGGTTCTAATTCCGGCAGCCCTGCTTCCCATCCAGCTCCCTGCCTGTGGCCTGGCAAAGCAGTTGAGGATGGCCCAAAGCCTTGGGTTCCTGTACCCTTGTGGGAGACCTGGAGGAGGTTCCAGGTTCCTGGCTTCGGATCGGCAGCACCAGCCGTTGCGCTCACTTGGAGAGTGAATCATCGGACGGAAGATCTTCCTCTCTGTCTCTCCTCCTCTCTGTATATCTGCCTTGCAATAAAAATAAATAAATCTTTTAAAAAATCAGCTTTTTGTTAAATTCCCACTCTGCCACATATACATATTTTCCACAATAAGAAACACACATACTACAGTGTGTCTGATTTAACCATCTCATGATGGTTAAAATCTAGGGTCAGACATATCCTGAATCATGGAATAAAGTTTTTCAAAACTGTTAGGTTACAAATAGTGAATGGAAACTTCGTTTCATAAGAATAATTGCTTTGGTACTTTTCCTTCATATATTTGGTGCTTTCTTCTTCTTGTCAGGATTAATTCAATTTGGGTCTGTCTTTTTATTTTTTAACATTTACTTATTTTTATTGGAAAGACATATTTATACAGAGAAGGGGAGACAGAAAGATCTTCCATCTGCTGTGTCACTTTCCAGATGGTTGCAACAGCCAAAGCTGAGCTGAAGCCAGGAGCTAGGAGTATCCTCCTGTACCTTCCCACATAGGTGCAGGGTCCCAAGGCTTTGGGTCATCCTCTGCTACTTTCCTAGGCTACAAGCAGGGAGCTGTATGGGAAGTAGAGCAGCCAGGACACAAACCAGTGTGCACATGGCATCCTGGTGCTTGTACAGGGAAGGTTAACCAATTAAGCCATTGTGCCAGGCCTAGTGGGTCTCCTTTTGAGGAAGGAGACGCTGTGCTCTTACTCTTAGCCTAAAACCATTTCACTTAAGGAAATTATTTTATTTATTTGAAAAGCAGAGTTATAGGGACCAGGAGATTGAGAGAGAGAGAGAAATATTTTCCAGCCACTGGTTCAGTCCTCAAATGGCACAACAGTTATGGCTGGGCCAGGCCAAAACCAGGATCCCACATGGGTACAGGGGCCCAAACACTTGTACCACCCTCTGCTGCCTTAGCAGGCACAGAAACTGGGAGCTGGATCAGAAGTGGATCATCCAGGGCTCAAAACAGTGCCCATGTGAGATGGTGTTATTGCAGGCAGTGGTTATGCCATAATGCCAGCTCCCACTTCCACTTTTGCTTCTTAGAGGCAAAAAGCTTCTTAGATGCTTTTTTTTTTTTTTTGCCTTTGTGCCTTTGCACATCCAACTTCTGCTGTTGATTTTCCCTCCTATCTCCCATGCATGGCAAACTCCTGCTTG
This sequence comes from Ochotona princeps, assembly GCF_030435755.1. NCBI lineage: Eukaryota > Metazoa > Chordata > Mammalia > Lagomorpha > Ochotonidae > Ochotona > Ochotona princeps. Next base: position 20,787,563 of record NC_080836.1, read on the forward strand.
CTTCTTGCTTTTTAAAGTTGTATTTATTAATTTGAAAGGCAATGAGAAAGAGAGAAAAAAGAACACAAAGTATTTTCCATCCATTGGTTCACTTTATAAATGCCTACAACAGCCAGGGCTGAGCCAAGCCAAAGCCAGGAGCTAGGAACTCTGTTCAGGTGTCGGTCACTTGCTTCGTTCCTGGTGGCATGCTAGCAGATAGCTTGAACCAGAAATGAGGCTGGGAGTTGAGCCATAGCACACCATAGTATTCCAAGGGACATCCGTACTGCTCAGCCAAATGCTTACTGGTTTTTTTTTTATTATTATTATTAAAAAAGGAACTAACCTATTATTCATAAGCACAACTTTTAGAGTTTCTTTTATTATTTTTCCCTTTATACAAACACACTCTGCAATATCAGGAAATTTCTATCTCAGGCTTTAATGAAATTTTGGCCTTCATCAAATCTCTTTAGAACAGTGCCACTAAGCTCTGCTTGCTTTAATTTTAAAAGAGAGCATTGGACTAGTTAAGGTTCATTCTAGTTCTAAAATCAGACCATTCCTCTCAAACTGCTATGGAAAAACTGAATCTTTGATAAGTGTCACTTGCAGTAAAATTTTATGGGTGCAGGAATTGGAAGGGAAGCCGTGAATGTCATGGAAACAATGACTCAGCACAATACTCAGCCCTTACTCAGCACAAAGCTGTCTGGAAGCAAGAAGGGGAAAAAAAGTCAGGAGCAACTTTAAATCCACTCTTTAATTTCTACTCCACGAGCAAAATTCGAAGACATGGTCGCCTGTAGTTAAGTAAACAAACAAACAAAAACCTTGAAAGAGGATTATAAAAGCTGTTGCTGAAGGCTGGGGTAATGTCAGGATCTTCAACAGACTTTTGCGTAATCAGCCTCCGGAAGGTCCCTACACACAAATGCTAAGTTTAGGGCCAGAGAGCTGAGTGATTCGGAAAGGAAATAAACTCTCGCCTGAGAACAACAGCTGAAGCAAAATCCCATAAGCCAGGAAAACGGCCACACAATCACAGTAACAGGTGGTCAGTTTCAAAACAAATTTCAAGGTCTGACTCGTGGCACCTGCTGTAGGGCTGCAGACAGCACCGTAACCCTGTCTGGGTAACCCTGTCTGAGTTAGGTTATCCCCACCATGCTCTAAGGAAGATTAACTGCCTTCATTAGCAGACTAAGGCATGGTAGGTCACAAGACACCACTCTCTGGTGGAAACCCTTGTGGGTCCTAGCAGAGACGAATGAAAATTTTGGAACTGGAAGAGGCTTTGGTGATGAAATAATTTGACGCCCCCCTCTAACAGCTGAGCAGAGTGAAGTCCAGACAAGATAAGCAGAGACTAGCTTGAGGTCATAGGACCTATGGAAGCAAATTATTTTTCCCCATTATTTTTTTTTTTAAAATAAACAATCCCAAACATAGCCATGCTGTAAGACTTCTTAAAGATATATCATTTATTTGAAAAGTAGAGTGACAGACACAGGGAGGGGGAGAAAAAACTCAATCTTCCATAATAGCCCAGGCTAAAGCAAGTAAAGCAAGCAGCCAGAACTGCATTTGGGTCTCCCACATGTGGGGGGCACAAGCTCAAATATTTGTGCTACCTTCTTTTTCTTCCTTTTAAAAAAAAATTGCTTTAAAGTAAAATGCAGCTGTCTGTATCTTTAAAGAAGCGTAATGTTTTGTCATGTGTCTAAATATTTGATATTTCTGTTTTATTCACATTATAGAATCTGAAAAAAAATTTTAAAAAATCATCAGACCCCAAATATGTTAATTGATATCAGTGAACCTTAAAGAAAACATTGCTGTATAAGGCTCTAATTCCAAGGCACTTGAGGGTTCTTACTAAAAGCGAATTCCGGAGATGCCAGAAATACTCGTTAGCACATATTGTGGCTTGTGCTGTCCTTCCATTTGGAATCCTGTCACACGCCTTCTTGCTCCACTTTCAGATGCAAGCAACCAACTCTAGTTTTACATGCATTCTGAATTTTAAAAACAAAGTTCTGAAATGTTCTTTCCAATGCTTTTCTTGAGTTTTAATATTTTAAAATTTGAATGTCCACAGCTTGCTTTCTCTTCTTCTTTTTTTTTTTCTCAACTCAAGTTTAACAGAAACAATAAAAGGTCAAAGGACTGATGCCACTACTGGTACAGCATACAGATCAGATAGCCTACCTCCAACTCGGGCATTGCCAACAAAAGACAGGACTCTCCAACTCTGTAGGAAAGGCTTTTCCTTATAGCACACATCTTGTCCACAGCTTTCAATGCAACATTTTCACTGCATTCTTGCTACAGTTTCATGGGTATCTGTTTATTTCTTACTACTACTTGTTCACTTGATTGTTGCTTGTTGCAACTGGTAGTTGTTTTTTGTACCTTTTACAGTTAAAACGTGTGTTTATTACTACTATAGCTATTACTTATGGTTAATTCCTTTCTGCAAGGGACTGTATTTTAAAATTTCTGTTGCCCTACAACTTCTTTGCAGAATCCAAATGGAACGTTAAGGAACTTCAAATCAACAACAAATTATATTTGTAAGGTATTGTGAAAATGAGATCCTAAGAACCACTTGTACCTGAATCCTGAGGCACTTGTTGGGTGTACAGATTTCTGAACTTGCCACACTGAGAGAGGCTCACTCAGGAGGTTTGGGATGGGGGTCCAGGTGGCTGTAGCCATAGAACTGCCCTAGTTGAATTCAAGGCAGGTAGCACAGGAGCTGGACCTGGAGAAAACTGTTTACGACAGGTCCAGATTGCCTTTCTTTAGGTTATGCTTTTCATCACTCTTATACCAGCAACCCGAATTTACCTGACCCTTCTTCACTGGGTCCCAGGTAAAGGTATGGCAAGCAAGGCACCTGTCATGGTGGAATATGACAGTCCTGGTGTCATCCCTCACCACATGATATGCCACCAGTCACCACTTCTGCTGTTGCCACCAACCTCAAACTTCCCTTGGTCACTTCCCCTTGGCACCACCAACTGCCAACAGTCCTCTGGCTCCTCACTGTCCCAGGCTGCTTCCAGTTCAGTGTTGAGCCCTAAAAAGGGAAGCCACTGTGGAAAGCCAGATGCACATAATCCTATTCCTCATGGACAATCCTGTGTCTGGAAGTGAAGCAATGCCTACTTCTGCCCTTGCTTCTGAAGGCACTCTCTGCACACCTGAGCAGAGACTTGGGCCTGTGGTTTGAAGTTTGTCCCGCCTTTGATTTTACAATGAGTGGAAAGCAGAGTTGAGTAACAGCTCTTGCCTAAGCTTCACAGGTCACCACAAAGCTTTGAGCAGTGGACACAGGAGCAGATAACAAATGGCTGGTTCTCTCCTCTGGACTGAATATCTCTGGCTGGGTAGGTTGACCACAGTCATCTTCACTGTCTGGTCTTAACAGAGTATTAAAAAAAAAAAAAAAAAAAGAATGTGCCGGAAACCTGTGTGATGGCTCAGTTGGCTAATCCTCAGTCTGCAAGCACTGACCTCCCATGTGGGTGCCTGTTTCTGTCATGGCTACTCCACTTCTAATCTAGCTCTCTGCTTGGGCAGGAAAGCAGGAGAGGATGACTCAAATCTGTGGGCCTCTGCACCCACATGGGTGACCTGGAGGGAGCTGCTGGCTCTTGATTCAGATCAGCTCAGCTGTGGTCATTGTGGACCTTTGAGGAATAAACCAGGGGGAATATTTTCTGTCTCCCCTCCTTCCAATAAAATAAATATTTTTGAAAAAGTGCATGACAAAATGTACTTGTTTCAGGTGCCCAGACTGTAAATCTAAGAAAAATTATGGGGACTGGCACAATGACTCAATTGGTTTATCAGCTTATCCTCCACCTCCAAGTGCTGGGATCCCATATGGGTGCTGGTTTGTGTGCTGGCTGCTCCACTTGCCATCCAGTTCCCTGTGTGTGGCCTGGGAAAAGAGAAAGTCCCAAGAGCTTGAGACCCTGCACCTGTGTGGGAGACCTGGAAGAAGCTCCTGGTTTCAGCTTGTCTCAGCTTCAGCTTTGCTGCAACTTGAGGAGTAAAACAATGGTTGGAAGACCTTTCTGCTTCTCTCTGTAAATCTGCCTTTCCAATAAAGCTAAATAAATCTTTAAAAAGTTATGGTTCAGGGCCTGGTGGCGTGGCCTAGCGCCTAAAATCCTCACCTTGAACGCCCCGGGATCCCATATGGGCGCCGGTTATAATCCCAGTGGCTCCACTTCCCATCCAGTTCCCTGCTTGTGGCCTGGGAAAGCAGTGGAGGACGGCCCAAAGCTTTGGGACCCTGCACCCGTGTGGGAGACCCGGAAGAGTTCCTGGTACCCGGCTTCAGATTGGCGCAGCACCTGCCATTGCGGTCACTTGGAGAGTGAATCATCGGACGGAAGATCTTCCTCTCTGTTTCTCCTCCTCTCTGTATATCTGACTTTGTAATACAAATAAAAAATAAATCTTAAAAAAAATTATGGTCCAAAAAATTGTTTTATGAAGCCTACCTGCTTCGTGTTTTGAGTTAATATTCCTGAAACCAAGTCCCCCAAAACAAAGTTTCTTTTTTTGAAAAATGTAGTTTATTTTAATTTGACTGGCAGAGTTACACAGAGAGAGGGAGGGAAAGGAGAGAAAGAGAGTGGGTCTTCATCCTCTACTTCACTCCATGAACAGCTGCAACCCCTGGAGATGAGCTGATTTGAAGCCAGGAACCAGGAGCTTCCTCTGGTTTCCTCACACGGGTACAGGGACCCAAGACTTTGGTCTGTCCTTTGCTGTCTTCCCAGGTCATAATAAGCGGGGGTTGGATGGGAAGTGGAACAGCTGGGACACAAACTGGCACCCATATGGAATGCCAGCACCACAGACAAAAGCTTAGCCTACTGTACTATGGTGCTGGTCTCAAAGCTGCATTTTAAGTTCCGCATAGATATCTCTATATCAACTATTCACAAACTTTATCAAAGGTACCAGAATCATTTGCTAAAATAGGGTTTGGGACTTCCCCTCCCCATAGAGTTTCTAATTTTCCAGGTCTGGGAAGAGATCTGAGAATTTGCATTATTTTATGAAAAAGATGTTCTTGGAAGTCAGAGACAGAGACACAGAGAGACAGAGAGACAGGGATGGTCCATCTGTGATTTACTCCCCAAATGTCTGCAAGAGCCAGGAACTCTAAACTCCATCCTTGTCTCCCACATGGGGCTCAAGTAACTGTCACTTTCTGCTGCCTCCCAGTCACATTAGTGGAAAGCTGAGCAGCTGGGACCAGGACTGGTGCTATGATATGAAACGCTGCGCACGGGTTTAACCCTTGGCAGCTGAATCTGCTGCACCATAGTGCTGGCCCCAAAACTTTGCATTTCTAGCAAGAGGTTTTTTTGATACCCGTGTTGGCAGCTGGAGGGCTCACACATTAACACTATCCTAACAGAAGGCAAAACATAGTAGTTTGCCTGCGTGTCTCCCTCTGTCACAGTACAGCAGGAGGTTTTTAAAATACAGGACCTGTGTGGAATGGTCAGAACCTACCTTGGCTCGGTAAATTCACAGCTCTGGGGAGGGCCCAGTATTTTTTTTTTTTAAGCCTGGATGTTCCTAATGGATATACAGCAAACTTGAGCACTGTTTTGTGTTTAACGTATGATTCTCATTTGACAAATCTATATTGACCGCCTACTGTATGCCCCAGAACATGATAAAGTGCCCAAGAAATGGTCCCTGACCTCGAGCAAAGATAGATCACATGTCAAAATGTTTAAATGAAATGCTGGTGTGTGGTAAGTGCCAATTAGAGTACCAAGACAGCACTAGATGATTCAAGGTGCACCAGTGCAGCCCCTGGCTCTCGCATTGTTTGTGATAGGTTATGTATGCATCTGCCACACATGAGATGTATCTCCTTGGTGGGTGAAATTGCTCATTTATTGGTTCATTGAGGATGCTCCAACTGATTCACCATGGTAGGTGTGATTGAACCATGGAAATGATGGAACATTAAATCAATAGCTAGTCAGCTGGCGACTATTCCTGTGCTAAGTATGCTATTAAGGTTCTGTTTCTGAAGTCCTATGTTCAATGGAGGTGAACATTTTCAGTGCAGAAATCCAATATGAATTATGTTTGGAAAACACATCAATCTGGGGGTCTTAAATATTCCTTAACTAGCAAAGAAAATTCAAGTTTATTTGGGAAAAAAAATTCTGTCCCCCAAAATAAAATCATGATTTATGAAAAAAAAAAAACCCTTATTTGTATTCACCAGAATACAAAATAATTTAATGGCTCGATGACAGCTGCTCACGAAGAGGGAAGTTGTAGAGAGGAAGAAATATCCTTGCCAGGTGTTATTTGTGTATTAAGAGCCTTCTGTAACTTGTTGTTTGATTTAGTTATATCTTTGAGGTTTTGTTTCATGTTGGAGAGTTTTTCCAAGAAAACCCAATGACAACAAAAGACCATTGTATTTGAGAAAGAGACCTTTCAAACTGTTAATTTCTTTCCATCTCAAGCTCCTAGAGGTATTGTATTAGCCACTGCAGGATATGATGTGAACAAGACAATGTTGCAATCAGAGAAGCTTACAACTTAGTGGACAGAACAGAAAAGTACTTATTTGAAGTAAAATGTGATACATGCCTTGAGAGAGGAATAAATTTTAATGAGGCTTCAAAGAGCTGCAAGGACAGGAGGTCAAGGTTCAAAGAGCCTAAGAAAAGACACAGTACTGAGGTTCTGGTACAAAGCATTACCGCTCGGACAATTTCCAAGGGCCAGCTGTTCCCAGTCAAATGAAGACCGAAGATGAGAGTAGGTGCACTCAATGGGAAAATCAGGCTGCCCTCCCAGCTTTGCCCGGAGATGCAGTTTCAAGATCAATAGTTCTGTAATCTCATTTCAGTAAGTAAAATGAAAACGGATCTGATGCATTCTTTAAGTTCACTTCTTACTAATAAAATGCAATCTACAGGATTTTATATCTTGCATTTTTAGCCACTGATTTTTGGTGAAAATATTTAGCATTAGTAAACAAATCAATGAAAACTAGGATAACAATTCAGTTGCTTTTGGTCTATGTAATTGGTGAAGATTTGAAACAATCAGCATGTATTGGGAGATTTAAGAATTCTGATTCTCCCCAGGGAGAATTCTTTGGTTTTCCAAGGGTGGAGGACAATTCATGGCCTGTGCTGCCAATACTCCTTCTAGGAAAATGAGGGAGCACCCAGAAATTCATGGGAAAATGGAATTAATAGATAAGTTTATTTTTGGTATAAAGATTTTAAGTCTGTTTGTAGCTTTTCCCTGAAGTATACATTTCCATGTGTTTAGAAAAAAAGATGTATTTGCTTTTATTTGAGGCTGAGTTACAGAGAGAGAAGGAAAGACAGATCTTCCAACTGCTAGTTCACTACCCAAAGGGCCACAACGAAAGGGGGTGCCCCAGGCTAGAGCCAGGAGCCAGCAATTTTTTTCAGGTCTCCCATATAGCACTTGTTTCCTTTCACTGTTTTCCTGGACCATAAGCAAGGAGCTGAATCAGAAGTGGAGCAGCAGACCCAGCGCAGTGGCCTAGCAGCCAAAGTCCTTGGCTTGAACATGCCAGGATCCCATATGGGCACTGGTTCTAATCCCGGCAGCCCTGCTTCCCATCCAGCTCCCTACTTGTGGCCTGGGAGAGCAATCTAGGACAACCCAAACCTTTGAGACGCTGTACCCATGTGGGAGACTCTAAAGAGCTCCTGGCTCCTGGCTTCGGATTGGCGCAGATCCGACCATTGTGCTGACTTGTGGAGTGAATCATTGGATGGAAGTACTTCCTCTCTATCTCTCCTCCTCTCTGTATATCTGACTTTGCAATAAAAATAAATAAATCTTAAAAAGAAAAAGAAAGAAGAAGTGGAGCAGCTAGAATTTGAACTGGCACACAGAAAGTGTGTCACAGGCAGAAGCTTAACCTGATATGCAACTGCCCTGGCCCCTTCATGAACCATTGACTTTCATTTATTTTTTTAAATCACTACAAACTTATCTTTTAAATCCATTTTCCTTTAAAAAAAAGATTTATTTATTTTTATTGCAAGGTCAGATATACAGAGTGGAGGGGAGACAGAGGAAGATCTTCCATCCAATGATTCACTTCTCAAGTGACCGCAACAGCTGGAGCTGAGCCAATCCAAAGCCAGGAGCCTGGAGCTTCTTCCGGGTCTCCCAAGCAGGTGCAGGTTCCCAAGACTTTGGGCTGTCCGCAACTGCTTTCCCAGGCCACAAGCAGGAAGCTGGATGGGAAAGCAGGGCTGCTGGGATTAGAACCGGTGCCCCACATGGGATCCTGGTGCGTTCGAGGTGAGGACTTGAGTGCTAGGCCACCGCACGCCAGGTCCTTAAAGCCATTTTCAATGAACTTTTTGAAGTACCTTTGTATATTTCAAGAGAATAGTAGGAGTATATGCCAAATTTGCATAAATAAAAATATCCTTCAGACCTTTGCTTGTTACTGGAGAGGAATAAAGAAACAAATGCTCAAAAATAAGTTAATAAATATAGAGATATTCTATAAGGAAGGGAATAGTGTTGGTCTACTTGTGCCAAGTAGGCCTGAAAAAAATCTCCTGGAGTGTTTTAAGAAAGTTAGTTCCTTCCTCTCAAGGTACATCCCCAGGCCTCCTCCCCTCCATTTCCTCCACTTCTGATAACCTGTGCTCCTGCCAAATAGGACCATTTCTGGTTGTGCCCTGAGTTGACCCTGTATACTTTCTTGCATTTTTGCTCATGCCTATCCCACTGTCTTGGTGTCCTTCCTCCATCTCTAGTGACTCAAGACTCAATTCTGTAAACCACTATACGACATGTTTTGGTGACATTCCCCTTGCCTACCTAGCCAAAAGGGTTTACCCCCTTCTCTATACCCTCAGAGCAACTTATCTTCTATGTCCCTTCTTACTCTTTGTCTTGTTTTACAGGTATCTGAATATGTATGTATGTTATTTTGCCTACTGGAGTTTGAAGAACTCAGGGGCAGAACCCAATCTTATTCAGATTTGTGTTCTTCATTAATATGGAGCCTGCTGGACAAATGGGTGTCAGCAAATGTAGAAGTACATTTGGAGACAAATGCTGTTTCTTTGCTCATAGAGAAGGAACTTGAGAAGGGCTGAAGATAACATTGGCTTTTGTGGGTCTGAAACCTTTCATCTGAGCTGGGCGTGGAAATGAGAATAAGGGAGATCAAAACTGAGAAAAGAATGTGTCTGAGAGGGAGATTTTTCCACGTGGGCATAGGATCCCGAAGATTTGGGCCATCCTCTGCTGCTTAGGCTGTTAGCAGACAGCTAGGTCAGGAAGTGGAACAGCAGGGAGAAGTTGTGCCTATGTGGGATGCTAACACTTGCAGGCAAAGGATTAGCAAGTTACACCACTGCACTGACCATCTTTTTTTTTTTTTACTTGTATAAAATTTATTTTTGATAATTTTTACATATTTAATTAGGGTTCAAAGAGTCATGGGCTAGAGGAAAGTGGGAGAGTCCATTGTTTTCACATTCTCTTTCTCCCTTCCTGTATCTGGGTGGACGGGAGCGATAAGGGGAGATGCCACACCCAGTCTCCCAACCATCCTAAGGTCCCTGATCTCATTCTTCCCTACTTTCAAACTCCAAGACCCGACATTTAATGACAGAGAAGTAAATTAGAGTTCTACCAAGGAAGAAACTGATGAAGACCTTGACAAAGAGGTAAGTACTTTTTTTTTTAAAAGGTTTATTTATTTTTATTGGAAAGGCAGATATACAGAGAGCAGGAGAGACAGAGAAGAAGATCTTCCATCCAATGGCTCACTCCCCAAGTGGCCGCAATGGCTGGAGCTGAGCCAATCCAAAGCCTGGAGCCAGGAGCTCCTCCAGGTCTCCCACGCGGGTGCAGGGTCCCAAGGTTTTGGGCTGTCTTTGAATGCTTTCCCAGGCCACAAGCAGGGAGCTGGATGGGAAGTGGAGCCACTGGGATTAGAACCGGTACCCGTATGGGATCCTGGTGTGTGCAAGGCGAGGACTTTAAGCACTACACTATCATGCTGGGCCCAGGTCAGTACTTATATAGTTATCATTCCTTTGCCTAGCTCAGGAGAATCTGCTGTAGTCAGCAGATCTAAAAGACAGCACATTTGTCTACGAGAAGAAGAGATAAGGATTATTCTGTTAGTTTGAGGGGCAAAATAAAAATGAAGTGTTTGAAAGGGTTTTAAGGATGCACATTGATTTATGCATTGCCAGATTCCATATACAGTGACAATTCCATTTACATTGATGGTGCACTATGCCTCCACATTGTCAGTGATGAAGTTATGAAGCTGAGCAACTTTCAAAGTAATCAACATGAGTCTTGCTAGGGCATTTTCTAAAAAACCATCTGGCTCAAGTTATACCTACGTGTCCTATTATACTTAGCAATACACCTGCTGGCTTTTACAGGTCCTCAGGAAATGCCTTTATTTCCTGAAGAATGCAGTCAACTGCAACACAAACACCAGCACAGCCAGCTGACACGAAAATGTGTACCGTTCCATTCTGATAGAATGAGCCACTTAGGCGATTAATGTTTAGAGTTTGTACTATGGCCAAGTTCAGCAAAGAACATCATATAGATATATAGAGCATCTAGGTAGTGTACATTTTACTGTGTGAGTATATATGAGTCTGGGGTTTGCGGGTAGGGGTGATGATTCTTTTCTTTCTTCTTTTCTAAAGTTCCCTAGTGTGGTAAAATCAAACTTTACTGAAGTGAATGTTTTTCCATAGTAAATAACAAGAGACCACTTTTCTCAACGTTTCTTTTCTTCTGCAAGCAGCAGTGATTTATAGACCCAGCGTGAGAGTGAATGGCAAATGCTATATTTTCAGACTTGGGTGATGAATAACCTCTGAGGGCTTGAACTTGTCTGTGTTCCCACAGACTGTATCCACAGAGCAGTGCTCCTGCTCTGAAAGGAAGGATTTGCCCCGGTTTGGAAGGAAGTGGAATAAATAGAACTGGAAGTGACAAGGTCACCTTTAATATCTCATGAACTGCCTCTCAACAAGCTTTACAATTGCTTTGTTTCTTCCTCCCCCGGTGCTATAAACAGGCAAAGCCCATGCAAACTCTTGGAGCTCACAGAAGAGTGCAGGGGGAGCTTGCCAGAGCTGTGAGGAAGGGGAGGCAGCATGCTTGTAAAGGCCCCTTGTTAGGGTGACAATTGTGTTATGGTGTCTTGGCCAGAAGGGAAAACTGCTTGTTTTGAAAGGAAGGAATTATATTGTCCTAAATTCCTGTGTGTAAAATATAGGACAAACAAGTAACATGGGAATATTCAACTGGAGTGTTCGCGATGTTGGTCTGTCACTTGACTTTTCTTTACTCTAGTGTCCCATGGTGGTTACACAAGTAGAAAAATGTTATCATAAAAATGCTTCTCCATAGGACAATGTGTTCCAAACACAGTGCAAGCTTCTAATTGACTTTCTGATTCACTGAGATTTTTCTTCATTTCCATTCTCCTGCAGGAATGTTCAGTTGTGCTTCCCTCTTCATTTTTTTTTTTTCCTGTGGTTTCCCAGCCCTTCTTCCTAAATGTCTCCCATCGGGAGGATGGAAAAGGTGTGGAAAAGGCTAAGCAAGGTTTGAATAACGCAGGGTTGAGCAGCCTCCCAGTCTGGTATTTCAATGTCTGGCTTTTTAGAGATTCTTTGCTGGACATCCTGGGGCCCGTGTTGTGGCACAGCACATTAAACAGCTGCTTATGGCACTGACAGTTCACATGGGAGTGCTGGTTCAAGTCCTGGTTGTCCTGCTTCCAATTTGGTTAGCTACTACTGTGCCTGGAAAGGCAGTGGAGGATTTCCCAAGTATTTGAGATCTATCCACTCATGTGTGAGACCTGGATGGAGTTTCTGGCTCCTAGCCTAGTCCTGCCCCAGCTCTTGTAGCCATTTAGGGGAGTGAACTGGACTGCCTTTGGGTCAAATAGAGATGACCACACGTGATTCTAATACAGATAGTCAAAGGTGTCATTTATACAGTGCTACTTGTGCCTCCTTCTGGAGCCTTCACTTCCAGCAAAGGTGATTAGGAGAGACCCCTCTCTAGTGATTAGAAAGTGCTATAAACTGCGGAGGTTTCAAAGAGTGAGACAAAAGGATGTAAGAAAGATACAAATGAAATCTCTAGGGGACAGAAAGCAAATCCTAAAAGGGCAGTGTCTGTCAAATCTGAATTTTTGGCTGCTTGTTTCCAGTACTGAAAGGACACAAGTTCTTGGCTTTGCAGATAATGGGTCAGAGTGAGCACTTGTGGAAAGTGCTAGGTAGGTGGAGCTGGAGTCATTGTGTGGCTAATCATTTTGATTTGCGAATATTACAGAGTATCAGGAGGTTCTGATCTCTCCCATAAGTGTGTCAGATTCAGTGTCTGGGGAGCAGACATTGAGGCATCAGTCTAAAAATTCTAACAGATGTGCTTTCCTGAAATGCCATGGTAGAATGGACCTGCCCAGGCTAATCATCCTCCAAAGTGCCTCCTGCGCTACAATAGCAAGGAGATATTTTCTCCCAGACCAGCTGAGAGCTGAGGGGTGGGGTGGGAGTGAAGAGGGGGGAGGAGCTCTTTTCTTTGTCTCCTGACCCCTTAGAGCAGTATGGTTAATTGCTTTGTCTAACAGTAAAAAAATCTCACAATGTATTAAGCAGCGAGGTTTAGTGCATGCATGCACTGTATGCATACATTCATAATCGCTTCATACAGTGAGGTAGGTGTTTTCCACTCTTTTTTTTTAATGTGAAAACAGTGACTCCAGATCGAGAAACTTGCTATGCTTTTTCAGACAGTGAGGACAGTGGGAACTCTTCCAAAGGTGTCAGCTGTGCGTCTGTGCTCTTACCTTTTCCCTGGGTGACAAAACAGCAACTTGCTTTCCTATGATGAAACCTGTTTTTTTTTTTTTTTTTCGATTTTTGTCTGCTTAAGCTCTGTTTCTAGTAGGAATCCAGCACCACTGATTCTTTGGGCAGAATCCCCCATGAGTCTGAACAGAGAGACTTGCTCTCTGTTCATTAAGGTTGCCCCTACGAAGCGGAATTGATGAGTTTCCAGCGGTCATTTGTAGTGTTCGAGATCCATAGGCATCAGGCTTGATGCATGACCCTCATCTCCATGGGCTCCTGTGCAATGACTCTCATCTGTCTTAGTTAGAAAGTGAATTAATCTTGACCTTGGCCCCTGGGGTGTGGTTCTGTGCCCTCTCACACGTCCGCAACTCATTGCTTTATCAGAACCACTTCTTGTTTCGAGCCAGGCCTTCCACCCCAATTTCAATCACATCAAGCCTTGTGTCTGTAAATTACATGGCTTTGATTTTAAATAAAGTCTATATTCCTAGCATTACACATTTCCAGAAATTTCTCAGTCTGAGTTGTAATTTAATTACAAGGATCATTAGAGCTTTGAAGGATGCTAATGGGCAGAAAGGGACTTAACCAAACAAAAGTTATTATTAGGAATTACAAATCACTTAGCATTTCAACATCACTTGTCGGATGTGGGCATTTTGTTGAAAGAGAGTTTGTTTTGAACAGTGACAGTGCAGAAGACCTATGGAAGAAATGAACTTCCAATTTTCTATTGTAAAAGCATGCAGAGGAAATTATCACATTATATTTTGTATTAGTAAGGTAGTAGATTAGTAAGGTAGTAGAAACAGTATTACCAGAAAATTGATGTGTTAAGTAATGTTATTTACCATTCCAATGCAATCATTCAACTGTATTTATTTCACCCCTACTTTCTTTGGATGTCAATGAAACAGATACTTCAAACGGAAACTAGAGCTGCCTGATATTCTTGTTTATGCCTTCAGTGGAATAAAAAGTTAAATCATGGTGACAACATTGTTAATTAGAAAGCATATGAAAACTTTATTTAGCTTGGGATTCTTCTTATTAGCAAGCATCAGTTAAATGTTAGATTGAAGAAGTAGTTAAAAGTAGCTGAACTATTCCATGGTGACTGTGTTTAATCACAGAATATTGTGACTGCGTTTGTATTTATATCCAATTGTATTGAGTTGGTGTGCTTTGTTTTATGCCTCAGGCAGTGCCACGTGAGGTTAGCGCTCTCCTTAGAAATTAGAAACAGAAAAATATTTCAGTTACATAGATACTGGACATGGCTGGGAAATCACAGGAAAGCGGCTAGTTATTTATGTCAAGTTTAAAGCTCTCAGGTTCTGTTGTCAGGCCATGCAGAGCAGATGAAGGCAGCAGAATGGTTTCTAATAAGAGCACTTATCATCATTGTACCTCTTCCTCTTTCCCCCTCGCTGTGCTCTTCCTAAAGCAGCTCTCTTCATGCAGGCCACTGCAGGGATGGGTGTTCAACAGGTGGGAGGTTATGCTCGCTATTGTCTGGCCTCCACAGTCCATCAGTTCCATCTGACAGTGTTACAGACTGGTTGCTGTGTTTCAGAAATAATGGGAATTGCAGAGATTGTTCATATTGATTTGTAAGCCAGTGGTTGTGCTTTCTTCCAAGGAATGACCCATTTCTGTGGTAACATAGCTATAGAAGAGCATAGAAGTATAGGGGCCCATAACACAATGCCTTTATCTTACCTTGCACTGTTCAAATTGTAACATCCGAAAATAGGAGGTAGTTAAAAACATGCAGGGGGAATGAAATTAAAACACTATTTTAGAAGAAGAAATTTTGAAATCTATACATTGCTTTTTCTCTTTTTAAAAAAGATTTATTATTTTTATTGGAAAGGCAGAGTTACAGAAAGAGAGAAAAATCCATCTGATGCTTCACTCCCCAGTTAGCTATAGTGACCAGAGATGAGCTGATTCGAAGCCAGACACCAGGAGCTTCTTCTGGGTCTCCCAAGTGGGTGCAGGTGCCCAAGGACCTGAGCAATTCTCTGCTGCTTTCCCAGACCATAAGCAGGAAGCTAAATTGGAAATGGGGTACCCAGTACATGAACCTGAGCCCATATGGGATGCTGACACTTGAAAGGGGAGGATTAGCCTGTTGAACTATAGTGCCAGCCCCTGTATTTTGCTTTTTCATGATATACATTTACTCTGAACTTTCTGAAGAACCCTCTTCAAAATGGGTTTTAGAAAGATTTTGATCCCAAAGCCTATGAAACTGTCATAAACGCAATTTAAAAGAAAAGATTTTGTACACAGCTAAATCTATTTTTAATTACATTTTCCATGAAATTTTTGAACTCTGCTTGTACAACAGGGAAAAAAAAAACAAGATAAATTGTGGCAGGAGAAGCAAACAAATAGGGAAAAGATGGGAAGAAAAAGAATTTTGAAGAGGCTGGTAGAAAACGAGGGAGAAAACAGAAGCGTAAGTGGAATGAAACCCCAAAAGAAAAGTTGGAATAAGAAGAAATGTTTGAGTGAAAAAACAGAGGTATCTTCTGACATAAAAGCAAAGAAAGCAGAAGGTAGAACGAGAAAAAAGTTGACAGATTATGAGGGAGTAACTTTTCATTCAGGGGAAAGTTTCTTCAGTTTTACCTCTTGTAATTTATCCCTTGGAAGAAGGTCCAAGGGTCTTCAAGTCAGTGATTAAGAAACTCATGAGAAAACTGCTTCCAAGAAGACCTGAATTAATGGCATCTTCCCCTTTTCAAATCTAGCTGGTCTAATCAAATTATTTACATATTGCGCCAGAGTGTGTAGTTTTCCCCAAATCCCAAGCTCTGCTAAATTATTTCTAGGAACTGAGAGTATACTTTTATGTAATCTTCACACCAGAGTAATTTGTGGAGTCCTGGAAGGGAAATGTGAATTGTGATGGTATCTCAGCTTGAAACATATGCAGCGGAACCAGAGGTCACAGTCATAACCTAGCAGGAATTAAAGGAAGTGATTCTACTTGAAAGGCCCTAATGTATGTCCAGACTGGAGAGGACAGTTCTCTCCCTGGAGGGTGGAGAAAGGAAGAATAAAAGTAGAGAGATGACCAGACGAGAAAGCAGCTATGTACATTGTGCCTGGGTAAGTGATTATCCTGTTGGGTCCTAAATTCCAAGTCTGGATGTCATTGATATCCTGTTCCAGCTTCCTCTGAATCCCATTAAAGTGTTGAAGTCAGAGCTTGGTTCCTGCACCAAGTTCACCATGCAGGTTTATATGTTTTCATTGTACTGGGCTGCCGGTTGCCTCCTAAACTGAAAAGCACAAGCTGTACAGCACAGTGTTGGGAAAGTGAGACTGACTCCAACGTATGCTGGCTCCAGCTTCTCAGGGGACATTGTTGTACTCCTGCCACTAGCGAATTCTTCATCACCATCATGTGCTTGTTTTTGGTTATTTGCGTGAAAATCATGGGCTGAGTTTGGAACCAGTTGCCCCTACTCTGCTTCCTTAGATCCTTGCATGGTTCTCTTATCACCTCTCATGGTATCTGTGCCTTGGTGGTTTACTGACAGTATGGCTGGCAGTCACTGCCTGCATTCATATGCAAGTTTGCCTCAGTTTCCAAACCTGCAGAATGGAGATGCTCAACTCCCTTTAGTTGCTGTTGGAATCAATGAGTTAGTATGTGTAATGTGCCCAGAACAGTGACTCAAATGTTAGCAATGAGATCTGTCTTTTCCATTAGAAAATGTGAAAATGTAAAAGGCAGGAGAAACTTTATACATTGGATCCCTGGCATAATAGAATAGTCAATGTTAGTTGAATGTTACAAGATAGTTTAGGTAGGTTTGGATTCAGAGCTGCAGCACACTGGTCAGGTACTTATTCAGTTAGTTATTTTAGTTAACAAATGTTTCCTGAATTCTTACTAGGTAGTGGGAATCTTCTAAATGCTTGGGATGGATATAAAACCAGGGGGAGAATTTCATGGTTTAAGGGGGGTAGTGGTGGAGAGGATCATAAAAGAATAAACATCAAGTATGTTTATGCTTGCACTTTGCCTTAAGTACTGCGAAGGGAAAGATTAGAGTGCTGTGGAAGAGAAGAAGCTTTGTTATTGAGTCCTCAATCTGTCATATCGCAGGGAGAAAGTAGTGAAGTTGGAAGAGAATTTGAGTATGTACTCTGCATACTATGCTTAAATATGGGCAATCAAGGCAGAACCATTTATGTAATTGATCTTTTGCTGGTTCTGATGCTTTGGCTTAATCCATCCATAATGTTCTCCAATGTCCATGGCTGGTTAGCTCATTTGGTTAGCTAATGAGGTCAGGGTTAGAGGTCAGCATGGGTCAGTGAGCTTTTCTCTTTTTCTGAGGCCAGATTGCACTCTTAACCTCAGCCATCTTGTAAAAGTGAGTGTTTGGTCTCAGAAAGGTTGGAGCAAGAGAATGTGGACAGAAGAGTTTGATGTTCACTCCAAGCACAAGCCTCACTGATCATAGGCCTTGGCTGGCATTTCCTAATGACAGGATGCTGTGTTTTAGAGTTCTCTGTTGGTAGAAAAGGTCTAGTCCTATTTCTGACTGATGTAGCCAATGATTCCTATATTTTTTTTCTTTGGAAAGGAAAATTACTGTTTCAAAATAAGCAAACCACTATTGAATATCAGCTCCAATGCATGGATGCTGTTGATTCGAGCAGTCCTTCTCTGAAGGTGACATAAAAGCTACTAAGGAAATCTTGACAAAATGCAGGTTTGGTACAATAGGTGTGGGTGAAGCTGCAGATAATGCTATTGCTGCTGACCTATGGACAAAGCTTGAAAGATCATGGGTCTGAACAGACAATAGTGAAACAAAGCCAAATCCAGATTTTAGAATTAAGACAGATTACAAGGCTGAAGCATGGTGGATTTGACCACTGGTACTATTTGCTGGAACTGTTTTTCCATTTAAAGAGCTTCATTGTTTATAGATAAGCTCTCTATAAACAGTGTTTCCTTTCTGCACCCCTCCCCCCATTTAAGAATGGTATTCTAATTTCCTGGGAGGAAAGTATAGAGAGAATTCAATATGTTTTCATTCTTATCTATCTAGGGGTGTCTGTGTGTGTGTGTATGTAAGGCTTAAAGTGCTGAAGCGAATTCTTTATTATGTATATATCTTTGAAACACATACAAAGCCTTTCATTTTATGAAGGAGATGTTCAGTTTCATCTTCAACTTATTCTACCATACGTGATAAAAATCTCTTGTGTTTTCTGCCTTTATTTTTTGATAATAAAAGAAGACAGCTCCTTTTCCCTACTGCCCTGAAGAGGCACAGTCTCCTGCTGATAGGTCTGCATAACTCCTATTGATATGAAGTTGATCATGAGCATGAGGTTGCCAAAGAAACTACTCTGAGAAAATTTCCATGAGTGTGAAATCATGGGAATTGAAGTTGATGGGAATAGCTCTCCCAACATGAGAACAATCAGTAGCATTCTTATAGGAAAAGAATCTAAGGAATACTGATGGTTACTTATGGAAAGAATTGCCAAGTTCTGCCCAGCGCAAAAATACACTCTGTATTGTTCTTTAAGTCTTTGGGGGTAGGTATACATTTGTTAAATTTGAACTTTCGTAGTTCAGATGTTTTGAATCCACCCTAAGCAATCAACAAACAGGATGGCCAAGGCCGCTAGAACTAAATGATATTCTCAAGGTGTTAGACTCAAGTTACAGGCAGCACCAGAACATGACTGTCTTCCATACCTTCCCATTGCCCTTCCATGTCTTGGAGGCCTTCAGATTATCACCACAACCGAAGCTGACCACACACGGACAAAAGTTTAGGATTTACATTTATCTCTATTTAATTTATTAATTTATCTTTATTTATTTAAGCTGTCAGTCAATAAATATGAAATTAGTTTCTACTGTGGACCTACCACTGTTTTACATAATGTGAAGTAATTTAATATTTGTTTATGGGTTCCAATTTTCTGTCAGTGAACTACTAAGGGGTGAGTTAGGCAGTTGTGGCTGCTGAGTTGTCTCTTATAGCCCACTGGGGAGGTATTTATCATAAAAAGCTTGGGCAGTTAAAAGTTCCACAACTCTTTGTGTCTCACATCCCCCACATGTGTCAGTGGCTGAGATGCTTTCCCAAGGGCCTCTTACATCACTTCTTTCCTTTCTTCATCTGCTTGTCTTGAAGGCCTCATTACCCAACTGCCACCTCTGGTCTGTGGTTGAGACTTGGGGCCCCTCCTCCTAGAGAGCCCCATACCCTCACATTTTGTTTCTATTCAAAGCATGGTTACTCTGTTTTTTCTCCCCCAACCATGCTGGGTAACTGAGGCTAAATGACTACCACTCCCTTTGCTGTAATCTCTGCTCTAGACTCAGGATTCAACCTCTTATCAATGCCCTTGGTTAGAGCTTTGCTTCCTTCTACTTGTCCTATGCATGACTATGAAACCCCCATTTCTGAAGTGTGCTGATTTATATGCAGGAGTTAGCAAGCCTGCAACTGCACCTGAGACATTACAGGCAAGAAACAAAGTGGCTGGCCCACATGCATAAAAGCACCAACAACACTTGTTGGCGAGGTTGCGGGGAAAAGGGAACCCTACTCCACTGCTGGTGGGGCTGCAGGCTGGTACAGCCTCTATGGAAATCAGTATGGAGAATATTCAAACAACTCAAATTCAACATACCGTATGATCCAGCAATAGCACTCCTAGGAATATATCCAGAACACTTGTTTTATGAGAAACCAACATGCACTCCTATGCTCATAGCAGCACAATCAGTAATTGCAAAAACATGGAAGCAACCAAAATGCCCATCAACAGAGGATTGGATAAGACAGCTATGGTTCATCTACTCCATGGAATACTACTCAGCTATTAAAAAAAAAAAAATGCAGTTCTTTGTGGCCAAATGGGCCAAACTGGAAACCATAATGCTAAGGGAAATGAGCCAATCCCAAAAGGCTAATACCACATGTTTGCCTTAATTTAAGATGATATGATGTTATGTATAACATGTTATGTTTTGAATGTTATATGTTGTGTATAAACTAAAATTGAAGTGTAGGTGAGGTGGTCACAGAAGGTGGCTGGGAACTCGCATTTACTTTTAACATATTGGTTACTCATTACTATGTCAATTAATTCCATAATGATGTAAATTTTTGCTGATGGTATGTTGGAGCTTTGAATTGATCGGGATGATACTCTGCTGGCTCTGTCTTCAGACCAGAGAGGGTATACCTAAGAAGCCGTTGAACTTGACTGGACAATAAGATGCTGGACTCTATGTTTGGTATACGCTTGCAATGGGGGAATCTCAACTGAACTTGAACTGTGGTTATGCAACAAGGTGGAGGAATCCACCATGGTGGGAGGGTTTGGGGAGGGGTGGGAGAACCCAAGTATCTATGTAACTGTGTCACATAATACAATGTAATTAATGAAGTTAAATAATAAATAATTAAAAAAAAAAAAGAAACAAAGTGGCTCTGTTGTCTTTTTTTCTGTATAACCTAAATAGACAAAATCTGGAAAAAGAAGTCTTCAACAATTCGGTTTCTATATAGATAAAATGGGGATGATTATAATAATACCAGTAATGTTCTGGGATTGTTGTGCAAGTTAAGCTATTATTTTAATGTGAAGAAGTCCAAGCTATGAATAAATTTGTTGTTTTGTAACACTTGATATTGTTAATGAATGTTAGTTTTGCTTGTTTCTTTTTAATCAAATGGTAAATATCTGGGGGCAAACACATATTTTTCTTTTTGGGATTCCCCTAATTTCTCATCAGGTTGCCCAACAAAATGTTTCCATCCCGAAGAATGTCAGCAGTGTTCAGTTAGCTCACCCTCATGCAGGTTTCTGACCAGGGTCAATGTGCACTGGTAGGGCATCTTTTCTGATGAATCAGAACTTGTGCCACATTCACTAACAAATATTTGCATATCAGCCATGATTGACTGATTTATGGCAAAAGGGGTTTGAAAAGACCAACTAAACATTTAAAAATAGATAAAAGGAAGGGCCTGAGTGGTGGCATAACAGGGTAATCATCTGCCTGCAGCACTGGTATCCCGTGTGAATGCCATTCAAGTCTCAGCTGTTCCACTTCTGATCCAGCTCTGCTTATGAGTTGTGAAAGTAGTGGAGGATGGACACATGTGGGAGACCTGAAAGAAGCTCCTGGCTCCTGACTTCAGACTGGCTCAGCTCCAGCCACTGCAGCCATTTGGGGAGTGAAGACCTCTATCTCTGTCTCTCCTTTTCTCTCTTTTAAAATCTACCTTTCAAATAAAATAAAAATAAATATTTAAAAAAAGTAGATGAGAGTCATGTAGGCTTTTGTTCTCTCCCTGCCATCCCTGTAATATTCACTCTAAATTCAAAACAACTTAGGACTATGGAGGTTGGATCTTTCTCCTAGCCTGACTTACTTCACTGTGTCTGTATTTTAACAGAATACAGAAGGCAGTGGGGATACAGAGAAACAACACAAAGGCATGGCAGTAGAGGGCTGGCATTTTGGCACACAGGGAAGTCACCACCTGTGCCAGTTTGTGTCCTAGCTGCTACACTTTTATCCCACTCCTTGCTAATGGCCTGGGAAAAGCAGCAAAGGATGGTCTTGGGGGTTCATGCATGTGTATGGGAGACCCAGAAGAGGCTCCTGGCTCCTGGGTTCTACCTGGGTCAACACTGACCCTTGGAGCCATCTGGGGAGTTAACCAGCAGATGTAAATCTCTTTCTCTCTTTGTAACTCTTTCAAAATAAATAATAAATATTTTGAGAGACTGAGAGGAGAGGGAGGGAGGGAGGGAGGGAGGGAGGGAGGGAGGGAGGGAGAGAGAGAGAGAGAGAGAGAGAGAGAGAGAGAGAGAGAGAGAGAGAGAGAGAGAGAGAGAGAGAGAGAGAGATGGCATGAGGCTTCAGGTGCAAGGTAGACTGTTTCAGGTGCGCAATGAAGGGAGCCTGGGGGTTAAGATGTGCAGTGGGTACCTGCAGCCCCGGCCCTGGCCTGTGGATGGCGCTGTGGCTGGAGCCCTCTTCAGTGGGAACTCTAGGCTGAGCAACAGGCATTTCATATAGCTCTGTAGTACAGAGAAGGCCCACAAGTCACTTAGAGTTGCCTCAGTGTGCTTGTACCTCCTCAAGTAAGGTTTGGTAGTAAAAATCCTGATGGCGCAGCACTGTTTCTTCGTCGTTACACGGCTGAAGGAAAAAAACAAAACAAAAAACAAACTCATCCTTTGGCAGGGGTTTCCCATTGGAAGGAGACCCTTTCCGACTCTTACAAGCGATTTGTTCCTGAGGAAACAAAATTTCTCAAGTCACCACAGAATTTCGCAGAACCCAAACACACGTTGCTGTATACCGTGGTCACAAGGTAACGCGACTTTGATGAACGAAACGCGACTTTTGAGCCTGGAGGGGCGCGTAGGGAATCCCAAGAACTTGGCCAGGGTGTATTCCTTGATTTGGGGGGTTTGGCGCACACCATAGAAAGCCTCCCTTCAGCCCTCAAGTTGTTTCGAGTTCTATGGCAACGGCAGCCTTAGAAACTTGAGAGTCAGGGGGATGGGGAGGATGGGAAAGAGATAAGAAAAGATGACTGAATAGGCCTGGGATTTTATGTGGGGCGCTGGGAAGGGGAAGAAGCGGGTGGGAGGCGCGCCCCAGCCGCCGCCGCCGGGTGACCTCACCGCAGCCCCCGCCGAAAGCAACAAAGGCTGTAGGTGGGTGGATGTGGCGAGGAGAGAGGGAAGAAAAGAGTGCTGGTGACAGGCCCACAGTGGTGGCCCTGGAAGGTGAAGCGGACCACTCCACAAAAGCCCCGGCCCGAAAAATGGCTTGGCGTGTCAGGCAACGCAGGCCGGGTGCCCACACAGGAGTTGTGTCCTTTTGTGTCAGCTACAACAATGGAGGGGGTGGGGTGGAGTGGAGGGGGGGACCAGGCCACAGACTCGAGGCGCAGACTGGCTGGTGCGGATGTGGTTCTGCGCTGGCGGCACCGAGCGGCCTCGCGGCCCGTTGCTCGGCAACCGGACGCCGCCCGCCAGCCCCGCGCCTGCAGAGCCCACTGACAGCCGGAGCCGGCGTTCACAGGCTGGGCTGGGAAAGAGGGAACAAAGGGCCCGGGGTGGGGCGGCGACTGCGTGGGACCCGGGCAGGCCCTCACGCTGATCGAGTGGGGGACACTACTCCCGCCGCCCCTCCCTGCCTTCTCAAGGACCTGAGTTAGGACCTTCCCTTGGCAAAGCTCAGGGACTGCTTGGTTGGACAAATATAGCTCTTCCTCTGTCTTCAAGTGCGTTCTTTGCCCAGATGTTGCATTCAATTGTCTGCCTATTGTGTAAAAACACGTATACAACCGCAAACAAACAACAAAAACAAACCTTGTTCAAGTGGCCAGCTGACATTCATTTGTACGACAAAAATATTTTCCGAAGCCGGAGCTACGGTGCACCTGGGTGGGTGTGAGCCGAGCTTGACACAGGAACGTGTTTGCTAAGCACAGCGTGGCTCCTGCACTGTCTAGTGAAAGGCAAGTGGGCAAAACTAGTGCTTTAGTTAACAGAAACGTTCCAGTGTTACCTTCTCAGTTTAAAATCTTTTCTATACAGCATCACAGGATAAAATTTACTCAGTTCTGCCATAGCAGTGATAAAGCAACCCGACAGTATGTAAAGCAATGGGCTCGGTTGGTGGAATCTGAATATCAAAAAACTTTTGGGTGTCATGAAATATTCAACTTCTTTTGAAGCTTCCATCCTTTTAAAAGTATACAGCACTCCTCCCTTATCCACAAAGGATATGTTCCAAGATCCAGTAGCATCTGAAGCCGTAGGTAATATGGAATTCTACATATACTGTCTTTTTCCTATACATACCTCCCCATGAAAAAATGTAATTTATAAAGCAGATACAATAAAAATGAACCATGAGCCTGGCGCAGGTAGCCTAGCGACTAAACTCCTTGCCTTGCATGCTCCGGGATCCCATATGGGCGTTGATTCTAATCCAGGTGGCCCCACTTCCCTTCAAGACTCCTGCTTGTGGCCTGGGAAAGCCTTGGGACCCTGCATTCACGTGGGAGACCTGGAAGAAGCTCTTGGTTCCTGGTTTCGGACCAGAGAAGCCGCGGCTGTTGTGACCGCTTGGGGAGTGAATCAAAGAAAGAATTGAAGTTCTTCCTCTCTGTCTCTCCTCCTTTCTGTATATCTGTCTTTCCAATTAAAATAAATACACAAATAAAATCTTTGGAAAAAAAACCCATAGGCTATTTAGTATTTTGGGGCCATTGTTGACTGTGAATAAATGAAATCCTGGAAAGCCAAATTATGGATAGGAGACTATGGTACCATTTGCTTGGAGGTCCTACAGAAACAGACATTTGGATCTGACCAGCAAGGTGTCATAACCTGGTATAGACAAATGCACCAAGGCTATCAGATGTTAATGTTAGGAGAAATTGATGAAAGTTATATGAAAATTCTCTGTGTTCTCTTTTTAACTTCCCTGTAAATATAAGATTACTCAAAAAAAGTTTATTCTGAAAGAATATTTAAGTGCAAAGCTTTTCAATACAATTTTTGGAAAGGGGTTTATTGTGGGGAAGGAATACATTGGAGTTGGGTATGTGTGTGTGTTGGACACATGAAGGAAGGTTTTCTTAGTATTTTCCTAGTATTTGTTGACATATGGTACTAAGACTTCCCCAAATGAAACTCGTTGCTGCATTACTTATTGGTGACCAAGCCATTAACATCAAACTGTCTGGAAACAAAACAACATTCTGATAACACAGAACTCTGGCCCTGAGGGTTGGATGGATGAAGAATATTTTCAGCTTCCACTGAATTAGGATAGGAATCATTAGGAAAAGAACCAAACCCATTTTATCTAGTAGGAAACTTGAAAATTTTTGTTCAGTTCATTTTAAATCATATACATACACTCCTTTTTTTTCTTAACTTACTAAGCTTGTCATCTACACCAAGTATAGTAATTTTGAGACTTTGCTTTGCGTTCTTTCCTGATATTATTAGCATGTGAATGGATATATTAGTATGTGAATAGATTTGTATAATCGTCTAGAAGTAGTATCTTATGAGACTTTCTCATTGCCTTCTTTCAAATGGAACTCTAAAACATTCTATCTCAAGTTGGGTACTACTGACTTTTGAAAATGGATGATAACTGGGGCTGGTGCAGTGGCTCAATTGGCTAACCTTCCACCTTTGAGCACTGACATCCAATATAGGTCCTGGTTTGTGTCCCAGCTGCTATGCTTCCGATCTGTCTCCTTGCTTATAGCATGAGAAGACAATGGAGGATGTTCCCGCACCCATGAAGGACACCAGAAAGAAGCTCCTGGCTTCTGGCGCTGGATGGGCTCAGCTACAGCCATTATGGCTGCTTGGGTAGTAAATCAGCAGATGGAAGACAGTTCTGTCTGTCTCTTCTCTATAAGCCTGCCTTTCCAATGAAAATAAATAAATCTTCAAAAGAAAGGATGGTAATTACATTTTTGGGTTGGTTCATGCAATATAGTGCCTGTAGTTGACAATACCAGACTGTGTACCTTAAACTTTATATAGAACACAAATCTTCTATTTACACACACACACACACACACACAATACCTTGTTTTGGCGATGGTGTTATTGGTATATATGTATGTTCCAATTCATTAAGTTGTATACTACGCATTCAACATATGTAATTTTTTTTGTATCTCAGTGATATCTCAACAAAGCTTTAAAAAAATGGGTAATGAGGAAGTGTAGAAGGGCATTTAACAGTAAGCACATATTCCTGGCTGTAGTTTTGGAAACATCCAGCCCACAGGGAGCTGATTGGTGTAAGCCTGGACGTGTGGGTGAGAGAAGCTCAGTACCAGGTGTCAGTGCTAAGGATGGGACTTTCATAGTGTTCCTCAGCAATTAGAAAATAGCTGGAAATGGGGCTTCAGTTTTTTTTGGGGGGGGCGGTGGCTTCAGTTTTCTGTCCTCTCTGTCTTGTAGTTTCTTTTCCTGGTCTAACACTCTCTCCTACTATACATTCAGGCTTTTTCTTTTGGAGATATTTCAGGGATCACTCATTCAACCACTTTTATCAAACATGGACTTTCCCTAGGCCATGTTCTGGACCAAGGCTGGTGTTATAAAGATGAAATAAAGATGGTGTGTATCCTCCAGGTCAACGGCTAAGTTCTCCTGCGTGCCTAGAGTGTAGACACTAGCATCAGAATCACTAGGGATCATAAAATGACAAATATTCCATGGTATCTTTGTATCTTTGTGTGTGCAATATAAAAAAGATGGGTTTGAAGAAGGAGTTGAATTGTGGTTATCAATCATTGGGGAGATGAGGAAATGGGGAGAAGTTAGTCAAAGTGTTGTTGGCAAGAAAGTTCAGTTGTAAGGTGAGTAAGTTATAGAGACCTAATGTATAGCATGGTGACAATAAAGTCATGTATTTCTTAATGGGATAGCATTCAAGTGTTCTCACTCTGCCAACAAAAACATAACCATGTGAGGTAATACATATGTTAATTAGCTTGATTGTGGAATCATTGTCAAAATGCCCCCATGGGATGCCTTAAATATACACAATTAAAAATTCTGTCAATGAAATGGTCATTTAAAAAAATCACTAGGCAAGGTTTATTTGTAAATGCAGTTTCCTGAGCCCTCCCTGCAATTGCTGAAGCAAAATCTGCACAGGACAAGAACTGTATTTTTAAGCAGATTACTTAAATGACTGTCTTACTTACTAAACATCTGAGGTCCACTGACTGGTTGTGAAAATGTCTTGGGTATGGTGACGATGTTGAGAACTGGTTATTATAGAAGCATAGCAGAGGCGGGAAGGGCCGAAAGGGAAATTCCTTCCAAATAACATTTGGGCCTAATCTTCATGAAAGAGAAGACCAGTATGAGGATGAGCATGAGGTTCAGACTGTTTTTCACAGAGGGATCAGCAGAACAAAGGGAATGTGGGCAGGCGAGTGTGAAAAAGCACACTTCTTTTTCTGGCAGGAGTGTAAAGAAATAAATTCTGTGTGGTAGGCTGCAGGCGCTGTGATAGACAGTGGAGAGCTTATTTTGAGCAAGGGACTTCTCATTTAGCCACTCTACCTGTTTTCAAGTTAAGGGTGTATGATTTTTTGGTAAGGGCTCAATCTTTTTTCTCTTAAATGTTATACTCTGTAGCCCAGGCACAGGAAATGAAAACCATTTTCCGGCCCGGCGGCGTGGCCCAGCGGCTAAAGTCCTCGCCTTGAATGCCCCGGGATCCCATATGGGCGCCGGTTCTAATCCCGGCAGCTCCACTTTCCATCCAGCTCCCTGCTTGTGGCCTGGGAAAGCAGTCGAGGACAGCCCAAGGCTTTGGGCCCCTGCACCCGCGTGGGAGACCCGGAAGAGGTTCCAGGTTCCCGGCTTCGGATGGCGCGCATCGGCCCGTTGCGGCTCACTTGGGGAGTGAATCATCGGACGGAAGATCTTCCTCTCTGTCTCTCCTCCTCTCTGTATATCTGACTTTGTAATAAAAAATAAATCTTTAAAAAAAAAAAAAAAGAAAAAGAAAACCATGCTCCAGGTCAAAAGATGGTATCAGATAAGGGCTCCTTGGGACACTGCTTTTACTTTCCAGGATCTTGGGGAATAGAGCTTCCTACCTTTTGATAATATTAGGGTTGTAAGTTCTGTGATGCGTAATGGATGAAGGATGTGTGTTATCCTTTAGTTCCTCCAAAAGTAGGTGTATTTGTACTTCTGTGTGTGGTGGGGGATAGATGTGCGATAGTTATGAGAAAATAACTCAATGGCATCCTCTGCCCCTGTATCACCTTGACTTCTGGTTTAGTTTTATTTTTTATTTTTTTTTTTAAGATTTATTTTTATTACAAAGTCAGATATACAGAGAGGAGGAGAGACAGAGAGGAAGATCCTCCGTCCGATGATTCACTCCCCAAGTGAGCTGCAATGGGCTAGTGCGCGCCGATCCGAAGCCGGGAACCAGGAACTTCTTTCCAGGTCTCCTACGCGGGTACAGGGTCCCAAAGCCTTGGGCCGTCCTCGACTGCTTTCCCAGGCCACAAGCAGGGAGCTGGATGGGAAGTGGAGCTGCCGGGATTAGAACCGGCACCCATATGAGATCCTGGGGCGTTCAAGGCGAGGACTTCAGCCGCTAGGCCACAGCGCCGGGCCCCTGGTTTAGTTTTAATTGCTGCTTTCCAGACATTTTTGTTCCCTTCTGGTTTTTCTTTTCCTGACTTCAACAGGTGTTCTTGGCATTGCAAAACTTTGATTCTTCTGAGAACAAGATGATCAGGTTGTCAGGCTTATCTTCTTTCCCATGGTTTCATATTTCCCTCCAGATTGATCTTGTTCCTTTGACTAACCTGTTTTAGGAAGAAGAAATCTCACTTGGTCAAGAGTGTGCATTGGCAGAGCCTGGGCAGCCAATGTAAGCCAGAAAACCACACAACACAAAAACCTCTTTACAGTGACAGAGAGCATTATCTAAGCTGTTCTTTAGAGAAGAAGCTCAATTCATCAAAAATAGTTGCCGTCACTTGAAAAGTTAGTGTGTACCATTTGGCTTCTGGGAGACGACAACATTTGCTTTGTGTTAAAAGTGACCCCTATGTGTCGTCTTTCACTAGGAAGTTACAGATTTGGTGAAAACAGAATGGTGACCAGTTACAAAAAGGTAGAGAGAGGATGCCGAGGGGTGGAGAGATAGGAACAAGTATAAGTAAATACATTCCTGTCTGCTGGAGGCCAGCTCCAGCCAAGTTCGGAGCTCGACCTACTGTACGGACCCCAGCACCTATCCCCTTTTATATATATATATATATATAAATATATATATATATATATATATATATATATATATATATATATACCCATTTCCATAGAGCAGTTGTAGAAAAAAATAGAACCTTGGTTCAGAGCATCTTAATCTCAGCAAGGTAATTCTTTGCTGAGGGGAGCTAGTCTATCTATGCCTTGTAGGATATTTAACAACAGCTTTGGCCTCTATCCATCAGATATCAGTAGCAATTCCCTTCCCATCCCTAGTTGTAACCATTAAATGTGTTTCCAGACGTTGCCAAATGTCTCCTGAGGCAGGGGACAAGATCACCCCATGGTGGGAATTGTTGTTCCAGTAGAATCACTCACCATGTTAATAAATCAAGCAGTATCTAAAGTGTTTTTGGTAATGACGGGAGGCCAGGGTGCTCTAAGGGCTGCATATTTGTGGTTGGTAGCTTTCAGCTCAGGCTTAAGTGGACATGGAGCATAGTTTCACCCCAAGAATGTGACAGTCACAGCTGTGAGCTGACAAAGCAAAGAAGCAAATCCTTTTGGATAGGATATCCTATGAGCATAATATGTGACATTCATGCATTTCAGAAGTGGCTTTAAAGTTTTTGTTTTTTTTTTTTCTTCTGAGTCTTGGTGCTGTTGCTATCCTCAAACTTAGTGTTTCAATTCTTCACAGTTCAAGAGGTTGCAGTAGAAACCTCTTCTTTCCCTTCCTGTGGTCTGTGACAATAGGCTGGTATCCATACAAAAGAGAAATTCACCTGAACTTCTAATTTGTATTTGATTTCACTTGGAGTTGGAGAATGTTCCACACTCCAGGCCCCAGTGATCTTAGGTTGAAAATTAAGTTACAGGCTAGTACAGCCTTCTGAGGGAAATTCCCATAGTTCTAGGCCCCTAGGGTGGGTGCCTGACTGATTTTGGAGGAAATTCATTCTGCCTCCTCCAGGCTGTGTAAAGCCTTTCTTTTGCTCTTATCAGGCTTGCCCTGCCTGCTAATACAATAACACCTAAACAATGAAAATTTAATAGGGAGATTTAGACCGAAAAGTCACAAAGGAAGGAAATTTGGAGCTACTGCTTTCACTCAGGCTTTCATTCAAAAGGTCTTAGCATTATCTAAACACCAGGGAGTCCTGTTATATACATCACATATCATATAATTATCCACAAATCTGCCGTAAAGATTCTTAAACTATCTCAATCCTTGAACTAACTGATAGGTAAAAAAAATTTTTAAGGTCTAAAATCCTAGCCAGGGTGTCTAGGGTAAACTTGTAATTAAACTTAAAAAAAGAATTTAGTTAAGATTGGTGGTAGTCACAATACCTTGGTTTTTCAATCAAGTTTAATTTGGCCTCATCTTTGAAGCCTTGTGTAGGTATCCTGACTTCTTGTTATTTTTATATCACTGACATATTTGAATATGAATTAGTGTGTTGACTTCACATGTAGGGGTCAAACTGCTTTCATCTTTCCACTACTGACATTAGTTATATTTTAAAGTAGCAGCTTAAGTCTGGAGGTATTGTTGTAAGTCAGTGATTGTCATTTTACTCTGCTCTCTTGAATGTAACCTAACACTGTTAGATTTACCTTGGCATGTAAAGCAGTCATAATAACATTAAACTTCAAAATCTCTAGGGCAAAATTGAGGGTTTGTGCTGCCAAAGCCCTTTGTAGAGCTGTAACTTAGCTGGGAAATTACATTTCAACTGAACACTCGATAATGCTCTGAGGTGCGACTGTAAATGACTGTGAAAATACCAAGCACACCCCACCCTGGCACTTTTTATTAAGCATGTAAAATTCTTGAGTGAAAGTAATATTGCAGAGTAATTTGGTTATTAGGGCAATAATAGCATATCTTGTCCTGGTGATAAAGTTACCTATTGTTAGCAGTTTTTCTCCCCTATTTTAATGGATGCATTAAGAAAAGTGCATAATGAATTTTCCCTGAGCAAATTGCCTGTTTCACATTTTTTTTCTCTGATTCTAGCACTGTGCCAAAGTCTGGATGGAAAAGTCCTATCCTCAGGGCTAGTAAATTCAAAGAATTTCACATAAGTATTTGATATGCCAAAGACTTCGGAAGTCACACTCTGAGGGAGGAATGTCAAGTGCTAACCTATATAGTTGGTAGGATCACAGATGATTAGATTTTTTTGGTGCCTCTCAATATTTTAAAATCTTTCAGTAACTAATAAATATTGTCATGTATTTCAAAAGCTTTGTTGTGTGAGGTTAATGTACCCACCTTCCTGGCTGTTTCAAGCTACTTCATCATGGAACTTCAGCATATACATGTATACATGTGTATATCTATCTCTCTCTGTGTGTGTATCACATGAAGATAGTTTCATTTTATTTCATTGCTTGCAAATGCATAAATATGACATTTCCACTGTTAAAACCTGTTTCACAAAGAAAGGAGCCAGTCATTTTTAGCGTTTTGTTTAGGATGTTTCTAGAGAAATATAAGACTGTGATGTAGTCATTCAAGTATCTCAGGTTGATCAAATTGAAAGAAATGAAAAAGTTTATTAAGCATTCAACAGACTGTCTTTTTTTTTTAAAGATAGATAATGCTTGGAATGTATTTAGATATATTACTGATAAGTATTTTAATTTGATTAAGTATATTTTAAGGTCCCATCCACCCAAGAGCATCATTGAAATGTAAAGCTATGAGAAAAGCAGCACAGCTGTCTGCTATTCTGCTTGCTCTGAACTTTCCTGTTCTTTCACTGCAGCTATTATTATCCAAGAAGAAAGAAGAGGGCAGCAGGCACTTAGTCTAGCAGTTCAGACTGCCTTGTCTGCATTGATGTACCCAGTGGGATTGAGACCTAGCTAATGCAGACCCTGGGGGGCAGTGACGACGGCTTGAGTAGCTGGATCTCTGCCACCCTTGTGGTAGACCTGTATTGAATTCCCAGTTCCTGGTTTTGCCTGGGCTAGACACTGGGAGTGAGCCAAGAGAAGAGAAATTTATCTTTCTGTTTCTCTCAAAAAAACAAGATAAAATAAAAATAAATAAGAGGAAGGAAAATAAAAAGAAAACATGGTTACGAAGGAAAACCACACTAATATCCAGTTAACCATTTCTGTTAGCTTTTGGGTCAAACGCAATATGTCATTTGCTCAAGTGATGTGGGTGGTTCAAGGCAATCTGACATTTTCTGCCATCATCGTACCTGATGCAGAATAGGAGGTGCTTAGTCTATGTGTCGAGTGAATGCGTACTTTGCTTGTTTATTTATTTATGCAATGATTCATGTATCACATTGTATTCTCCTCATAGTATGATTTCATATAATGATATCACTTTCTACTTCATACTGTTTTCTAACCAGTTATTTCTTTGGCCAATTTTGTGTGAATTTTTGAGTACTCTGAAATTCACTTCTGAAGAAGGAATATTTAGCTGTCTACTGTCACTCTTTTATATATCTATCTGGTTCTCTGTCTCATATATGTATATCTATTTATCTATTCCCATTCTTCCAAAATGAATTTGCATAAATATGTGAAGAATAAAAATAATAGAGAGGGCCTGGCACGATAGTGTAGTGGTTAAGGTCCTCACCTTGCATGCATGGGATCCCAAATGATCGCTGGTTCTAATCCCAGCGGCTCTCCTTCCTATCCAGCTCCCTGCTTAAGGCCTGGGAAAGCAGTCGAGGATGGGACCCTGCACCTGCGTGGGAGACCCAAAAGAGCTCCTGGCTTCTGGCTTTGGATCAGCTCAGCTCCAGCAGTTACAGTCACTTAGGGAGTGAACCATTGGATGGAACATCTCACTATCTGTCTCTCCTCCTCTCTGTTTATCTGCCTTTCCAATAAAGATAAATAAATCTTTTAAAAAAATAGAGAAAAACACAATTTTTCTAATCACTCTTGTGGTTCTAGCACTATGGCTTACTTTCTCCCTGAATGTCTGCTTTTCACTAGTTTTTTGTCTTAATCTCACAATTGAACAATCTGAAACTCTAACTTTGCTTCCTTAGTCTTTTGCCCTGTTTGTACTAAGCTTGTCCATCCTATACAGTTTCATCTGAAGGATCTTCCTAAGCGCTGACCTCTGCTCTGTCCTTTCCTAATGTGAAAGCTTTAGAGATTCCTCTCTTGTCCCAACCCCATGGCCTCCAGAGCTTCTTCAATCTCACCTCATTGAATTCCTGGGATGACTGAACATATTTGTATGTTTCCTGTAGGTCTAGCGTAGTATGAGGCGCTGTATATGATAGTACTTTGTAAATATTGATGAAAGACAATCTCTAATAGTTTTAGCCTCTGAAGAATTTGTTTTGGACAAGTAACATTATTGAGAAGTAGATATGTTTAATATCAACATTCAAAGGGGGCAAGTATCATCTGTCTTTCAAAAACTTGCAACTTTGTTGGGATGAAGGGTTCTAAACGTGCAAAATTGTGAGTAGCAATGTTGAGTACATTCTGCCAAAATCCATTTGAGAGACTCAGGCACTATGTTAACTCCACATCTGTAGTGACAGGCGAAGTCAGATTTTTGGTCTAGAACACCAACATCCCCTCTCAGAGTGCCTGGGATCAAGTTCCACTTTCACTTCCAATCCAGCTTCTGGCAAATGCACACCCTGGGAAGCAGCAGATGATGGCACTAGTAAATGAGTACCTGCCACCCATGGGGAAAACTTGGGTGGAGTTCCTGGCTCCTGGCTGTAGCCCAGTACAACTTTCATTAATGCATGTATGTGGGGAGTGTACCAGTGGTTGAAAGATTTCTTCTGGGTCTGGCGCAGTAACCTACTGGTGAAAGTCCTCCCCTTGAATGCCCGAAGATCACATATGGGCACGAGTTCTAATCCCAGCAGCCTCAATTCCCATCCAGCTCCCTGCTTGTGGCCTGAGAAAGCAGTCGAAGATGGGATCCTGCATCTGCATGGAAGACCCCAAAGAGGCTCCTGGCTCGTGGCTTCGGATTGGCCCAGCTCCGGCCATAGGAGTCACTTGGGGAGTGAATCATTGTATGGAGGTTTTTTCTCTCTGTCTTTCCACCTTTCTGTATATCTGATTTTGCAATAAAAATAAGTAAATCTTTTTTTTTTTTTTTAAATAGAATGCTGCCATGAAGTAAGACAGAAAAAATAATTCAATAAACCTTAGGAAAAAGAAAGATTTCTCCCTTTGTCTCTTCTGTGTCACTCTTTCAAGTGAATTTTATTTTTTACTGTTATTGTTTAAAGATGTACACTTTGTATGATTTCTACTATTTTAGATTTGTTTTATGACTTCCACATTATCTATACTAGAAAATATTCCCTATGAACACATGTGTTTTAAATATATATATATAAAATCTTGTGTTATATATATATATACATATAACACTCAAATATATATAACACTCAAATATATATATATATATAAAACACTCAAAAAGGTGTTAATATAGTTATTACGGAAATTTAAGTCAAAACCGTCATGAGCTACCATCGCATACTCACTTACAGAGCTATAACAAATAGAACAGCGAGTTTTTTTTTTTTAAAGATTTATTATTTTTGTTACAAAGCCAGATACACAGAGAGTAAGAGAGACAGAGAGGCTGGTGCTGTGCTGATCTGAAGCCGGGAACCAGGAACTTCCTACACGGGTACAGGGTCCCAAGGCCTTGGGCCATCCTCAACTGCTTTCCCAGGCCACAAGCAGGGAGCTGGATGGGAAGTGGGGCCGCCGGGATTAGAACCGGCGCCCATATGGGATCCCGGGGCTTTCAAGGTGAGGACTTTAGCTGCTAGGCCACAGCGCCAGGCCCTGGAACAGCAAGTTTTCAGCAAGGATGTAGGGAAACTGAAACTCCCCTGCACGACTGTTAAGAATGTAAGTGCTTTGATAGTCTAGCAGTTTCTCAAATGCTTGAGCACAGAGTTACTATACAATTTAGCGATTCCACTCTTAGTAGACAGACCTAAGAGAAATAAAATGTATGTCCACGGTATCAAAGCTAAATTAGCAGCATTATTCATGGCATCTAAAGAGTAAAAGTAAGTCACTTGTTTATCAGTTGGGTACTAGATATAATGTGCTATAGCTGCACTATGGTGTAATATTGGTAAAAAGAAATGAAGTACTGGTATCTTTTACAATGTGGAACAGCCTTGAAAACATCACGCTAGGAGCACCAACCCCAAAGAACCACAGATTAGGGAATTTCTTTTCTTAATTTTTTTAATATTTATTTTTATTTGAGAGGCAGATTTTACAGAGAGAGGATAGACATAGAGTGAGATCTTTCATCCACGGATTCATGCCTCAAATGGCTGCAATGACTAGAACTAAGCTGATTCAAAGCTAGGAGCCAGGAACTTCTTCTGGGTCTCCCATCTGGGTGCAGGGGCCTTAGGGCTTGGGCTATCCTCCACTTCTTTCTCAGGTCATAAGCAGAGAACTAGATTGGACGTGGAGCTACCAGGTCTTGATCCAGTGCCCATGTGGGAGGCTGCTGCCACAGAGTAGAGCATTAGCTTCGTGCACCACTGTGCTGGCCAGATTATAGGATTTCATTGTTAGAAAATGTCTAGAGAAGGCAAACTTATGGAGACTGAGAACAGGTTAGTAGTTGCACATCATTTAAGTCTGGGAAGGCTGTTCGCATAGTGAGTGCTCTGAAACTGACTGTGGTGGTAGATGTACACATCTGTGTTACACTAAAGGCTAATGAATTGCAGACTTTAGCTAAGTTATGTGGTATGTAAATTATACCTCAAGAAA
Source organism: Ochotona princeps (assembly GCF_030435755.1). Lineage (NCBI taxonomy): Eukaryota > Metazoa > Chordata > Mammalia > Lagomorpha > Ochotonidae > Ochotona > Ochotona princeps. Next base: position 20,823,082 of record NC_080836.1, read on the forward strand.
GCTATTTTATGAACACTTCTAATTCATATTCAAAAGAAATATAAAGTGTTTGAAGTATGTAATATATGAAATATTAGTGTAGGCAAGCAATGTTGATAAAAACAAAACTTCCTTTCTGTGAGACAATAATTGGACCTTGGGTGGGCATTTAGCCTAGTGGCTGCCTTAATGGTTAAGATGCCCATACACTTGAACTTGTTACTCAGCTCTACCTCCTTGTTTCAGGTTTCTACTAATGTGGATCCAGGGAGGTAATGGTGATGGCCCAAGAAACTGGGTTCCTGCTATACGTATTGCAGATTTTTATTGTGTTTCCAGCTTCTACTATTGGCCCTGGTACAGCCCTGTTTTCTTTTTTTTTTTTTTTCTTTTTGTCTGTTTTTGTGAGTGTGTCTTTTAAGTACATACATGAATATATAAGCAATTAAGTAACAAAGTCTATTTTCTTGGCAAGAAAAAAGTTGGTCAAACTTTTGTGAACCTTCCTCTGACATAAACAGATGATTTACACTAGGATGGATGCCATTATTTTTGTTCAAATAACATCTTTGGTCCATTGTTAGAAAGCTGATTAACACTTCCCAGAAATTGATTAAAGTTCTTTGTGACAGTAATTCTTTACTGTGTGTCTAAGACTTGGCCTTCAGTCCTTGAGAAAGGCCAAGAGAACCATTGCTTTGTGCTTTAACAAGGCAGAGTCTCACTGTAAGAACAAACGCCTGAGGCAGGCTGATTAAACAGCAGACTTGATGGTCAAATCTGACAGTTTTCTGTTTTGTAGCTGGGTCTTTCTGAATATGGCTATAAATCTTCAGGTACACAATTATGTGCTGGATGTCCTTTATGCAAACTGGTACACTTGTGTGTTCATGGGTGAAAACACTGGAGAAACATGAACCATGTTTTAGAGGATTCTAAATCATTTTTCAAAATTGCATGTTCACTTACTGAAAAATCTTTATATTCACTAAAAAGTTAAGTAGTTATGTTTAGGGCCCGGCACGATAGCATAGTCGTTAAACTCCTCGTCTTGCATGTGCCAGGATCCCATATGGGCGCCGGTTGTAATATCTATTGGGAAGCCATCTAATATGGGCGCCATCTAATATCTGGATGGGAAGCAAGGTTGCCGGGATTAGAACCAGCGGCCACTGGGTACGTGCAAGGCAAGGACTTTAGCCGCTAGACTACTCTGCTGGGCCCAGTCAATTAGTTTTAGATAATCTTAGGCTCTTACTGGAAGAACTAAAAAGATAAGTAAAACAAACTTTTAAAATGTGCTTTTTTTTTGGTAGCTTCATCTTAAATTGTAAATAGTAAAAGTAATTGGTTCTAATGTTAACCTTTTGATAACCCACAATATTATGCATGGAAGGACCACTCATCAGTATTTTCTCCCTTCAACCAGAATCTGATAAACTTACTAGTTCTAACTATCCAGCAGCACCTGGAAACAGGAAAATTATAAGTGATGGGAAAAAATATGCTATTCAATGGAAAATGTGAACAGGAAGTATAATCTATAGGAACAGGACATAGCTGAGCTCCAACAGATATTTTAAAATTTTAGTTCTGGAGGAAAATGGTTCCCAAAGAGGTTGAATGAAATAACTAAGATCAATAAGGAGTTAAGGCTGGAACCAGAATTGGAAATCAACTCCTTGCAGAATTTTTTTTTTTTTAAATCCTGTACCACTCACTCATTCATTTCACATTTTTAAGTACATTCAATGTTTTAGGTTCTGTGTAGTAGATAGCTGCTGGATCTATAATAATGAATCATGTAGAAAATGCTTCATTCTTTTGTGATGGAGACTGATAGAAATTTCTTTCTTGTGGTCACACAATTTTGAATCCTGGGGTATTAAGGAACTGTAAGAATACACAATGGGAGGGGCAGTGTGATGGCTCACATGGTTAATCCTCTGGTTACAGTGCTGGCATTCCATACAGGCACCAGTTCTGGTGCTGGTTGCTCAATTTTCCCATCCACCTTCCTGCTTTTGCCCTGGAAAGGCAGTGTAGGGTGACCCAAAGCCTTGGGATCCTGCACTTGTATGGGAAACCTGGAAGGGGCTCCTGGCTTCAGACCAACTCAGCTCTGGCTGTTGCAGCCACTTGGGGAGCGAACCAGTGGATGGAAGATCCCTCTGTCTATCGCCTTCTCTCTGTAAATCTGCCTTTCCAATAAAAATAAATATTAAAAAAAAAATAAACAAATGCACAATACTGAGGTTTGGCTAGTGACAGCATTCAGGGGTGAGTGCCCACCTATACATAAATTGAATCGCATTTGGTTTCTTGTCTTCCAGTTTTACTTACCATTTATGACCATGGAGGCTGATTGTGATTATGTCAATGTTTACATTAACTTTATGAGAAAAATTGTCTTCATTTTCAAAAATGTGATGAGTATCTACTTGTTCTACTGAGGTTACTTTAAATGTTATTTTCCCAGAAAGGCTTTCAATAATCTCTAGATTATCTAAATTAACTAATTTCATTAATTTACATACCCAGGAGCAGGCATTGGGGCACAGGGAGTTCAACCCCACTTGGAATGCCGCATCCCGTGTCGCAGTGCCTGGTTTGAGTCCTGGCTACTCTGCTTCATATCTAGCTTCCTGATGATATGCCACAAGGCAGAAAGACAGCAGCAGGAAATGGCCCAAGTACGTAGGCCCATGCCAAAGATCCAGATGGCTTTCCAAGATCCTGGCTTTGGCCTGGCCTGGCCATAACTGTTGCAGACAATGGTGAGATGAATCAGTGGGTAGAAGTTTGCATACATTCTTTCTCCTTCTTTGTCCCTCGGTATCCATTTCTGCATTTCAAATAAATAAATACATAGATCTTTTTTTAAAGAGGAAAAAAATTAGGGCCCAGCGCAGTAGCCTAGTGGCTAAAGTCCTTGCCTTGCATCCCTCAGGATTCAATATAGGTACCAGTTCATATCCCAGCAGCCCTGCCTCCATCCAGCTCCCTGCTTATGACCTGGGAAAGCAGTCAAGGACGGCCAAAGCCTTAGGACCTGCACCCGCATGGGAGACCTGGAAGAGGCTCCTGGCTTCTGGCTCCTGGCTTCAGATTGGTTCAGCTCCACCTGTTGCAGTTACTTGTGGAGTGAGCCAGCTGATGGAAGATCTTTGTCTCTGTCTGTCCTCCTCTCTGTAAATCTGCCTTTCCAATAAAAATAAATAAATCTTTTTAAAAAGAGGAAAATATTTTATGTATTCCCTCACGCATTTTCATAGCACTACCCACTTGTTTTTTCACAATAGTCTCCACAGCTAACTGTGTTGTTTGTATAAGGTCTGACCTCCTCACTAGACTGAAAGCTCCCCCAAGGCAGACCAGGTCTGTCTTGCCCTGCCTTGTGAACAGATCTTGCCACACATTAAGTCGCCAACGAATATTCATTGACTGGTTGGATGACTGTCTCTTCCTCTGGGCTGGCATTAATCATGCAGACCATCTTCCTGGAAATCCCCAAATCTGTTGCATCAGAAGCAACTGACTTCCTGGGACAGATTCTCTCCCTGTTGTGCTTGCCTTGTTCCCAGCACTTCTCTCTTTCCTGAATTTTTGCAGTTCTTGAGATAAAATAATTCTCTCTGTAGACTGTGTTCCTTTCTTAGTCTTTGGAAACATTAACTGAATTTAGTTCAGGGATCTAATTAGTTTTGGTTGCAAATAGGAGACTTTTTTACTTGGAGTTTGTCTCTCCTCATGTTACTGACTGACATGGTCTGATTAAGGAAGCCTCCTCCAGCTGACAGCCTTGTGAACATTGCTGCAAAAATATATATTTCCTTGAGATGTCTGAGCAGTGGCATGTTCTGAAGATAAGGAAGTTCTGCCGGCATAAACTGGTCCCTCTCTCCCGATGTGGCCCAACTTCCTGGGGCAAATAGATAGACGAAGTAAGAGTTCCTCAGAACAGAAATAAATTTTAAAAATGAGAAATATCAAGAATTACAGAAGTCTACAGGGGAAACCCATGGGAAAAGCAGCACGCGGATACAGAAAAGCAATATACCTCCCCCCCCCGCTTTTTTTCTTAAAGTCCAAACTAGCTTTTACAGGCCAATCAGACTTTACTTGTTGGCTGTGCTTATTTAAGCAGAGCAAAGTCATTTCAATCTTCTGTGGCTGTGATAATGAGTAAGAACATGGTTCTTTTCAGGAAAACAGCAATTGAACAAAAGACATAGATATGCATAGGACTATGGTGCCAACTGAAAACAGTGTGCTCCAAACCACATGTATAAACAAGATGTAACAGAAGCTTGGAGGACTGCTTGGTAATGGTGATGTTCCTCAAGGAGGCTTTTGCACTTAAGGAGGCTTTGAAAGGTTAGCTTCAACAGATAGATCTGGTAGTGCAGGGAAACTCTGTGAGGAATGCAGGAGGGAGAACATTCTAGGCAGAGAGAAAGGCTTTACTGAAGCCATAGAGTAATACTATATGGCATTGCAGAGGTGTTTTTTGTTTTTTTGTTTTGTTTTGTTTTTGGCTTGTTTGTTTATTTTCACTTTATTTGAATAACAGACAGGGGCTAGCAGAGATCTTCCACCTACTAGTTAATTCCCCCTGCCGTACTAACAATAATCAGGACTGGTCCAGGTCAGAGCTGGGAGCCCAGAATTCAACCAAATGAGTGGCAGGGATCCAAGTACTTGAGCCATTATCTCCTTCCTTCTTTTCCAGGTCTATTACCAGGAAGCTAGAGCAGGAAGCAGAGCTGAGACTCAAAGTCAGGTACTCAGATATGGGATATGGGCATCTCAAGGGGCACCTTGCCTGAGGTACCAAATGACCACTCCAAGTGACAGTGCCTGTGAAACAGGTTAACTAGAATGTATGGTGTAGGAATTGAGATGTTTGGTTGGGATAAAAGCAGAAAAATATTTGATATCAAATTGTAGAAAATCTTGACTATGGTGTTAAAGTGACTGGATTAGATTCATGTAACTTTTAAAAGTTCATGAAACTCAAAACACTTCATTCTTCTCATAATTCCTGTGGACTTTATTTTCAGTTTATCCTTAGATTTTGAGGTTCTTACGATGGTGGATGTTTCTCTTTCTCTCTCTCTCTTTTTTTTTCCTGGCTGCTGTATTTCTGGCCCTTAGCAAACAGTCTAGCAGCTCGAGGCAATAAATTAGTTGAATGTCCACTTCCCCTCCGACCTTGTTTATTTGTGACTTACAGAGGTCTACCATTGCATATCAACTCAGTTCTATGCAATCAGCTAACTACAATTCCTACTGTCCTGTGTTCTAACCTAACTGTACTATCAAATCATACTTCAAATCTGTCTTTGGTGAATGTAGCCAAGTTCCTTATGGATTTTCCTTTGGATTGCTAGGATTCTGTTTAATAGGAAGATAAACAAATGAGAAAACTGGAAATAAGAAAGGGAGAAAAAAAGGTTTCTACCATGAATACTCCTTTGGTTCTACTTAATTTTCCTAATAATTGCTTTAACCCTACACTTCTAGTTGCCCTAGTTTCCACATTTCAGGGTATGACAAGCAATTCCTCGGAATCTAATTGACGTGTTAACTTTGAAACTTCACAGAAGAAAATTTTTCACTCTGCATGGCCACGTATGCCTGAATGGCTTGCCTTTTTACATACAGAACAGGCTTGGTTGCCTATGCAGAAAATTAAATAACTCATCCTTTTTATGTAAGTGCCGAACATCAAAAGAGCTAACTACCTACTGAGTAGTGTTCAAAGACCAGCTTAAAAAATCAAGACAGGAATGAAAGCCAGAGTTTCTGCAAAGCAAATGCTTGCAAGAAACTTCTGGTAGTCATGGAGTAAAATCTCATTTCCATAGCTTCACTCTGTGCCTTTAGATACATTAGGCTGGGTTTCCCCTTTGCTTGTCTTATTCCCAGGAGTATGCTGAATCCTGTTGTTCTTTTGGAGATGGAATTAATTTAGGCCTGATTGAGGAGATGTATAGATGTCAGCAGGGAAGAGATGACACTCCTATGAAAAAATAGTTATGGCCCACAATGTGCTTGAGTCCAGGCAATTCTGTCCATGGTGCAGAGTTGAATGACAGGAGCCTGTTGGATTAGTCTAACTTATGTCACCCATTAAGACCTCTGTCTTCCATGAAACCTTCTTTGTTTCCCATTGGTTCTGGGGTGAGTTAGGAGCTGGCTTGGACCTCACTTCTCCTTGGCTTTGCTTTCCATCTCACCCTCTTGCTAAAGTGCCAAGTCTTCGTCATCCACACCTGTTGTGCCTGTCAAATATAATACCCTCTTGCTCTGTCCTTCCTCCCTGCCTCCTTCCTTCCCTGTCTTTCTTTATTCTCTCTCTCTCTCTCATCCTACCACAATCAAAGGCATGTCTGGAGACTTCTTTTCTTTTTTCTTGTGTGTGACAGAAATATCCAAGCAAGAATAATTAAAAATGGATAAATAGTATTGGAACCATGATAATTTGGTGAAGGAGGGACAGAAATGAAGAGAAAGAACAGGGTGCCAGTATCTCCATCTGTCTGTGAGAAGTTCTATAATAGCTAGGTTTATACTTAGCAGAAAGCATAGTTCACAGAACTAAGACTGGATGCCTATGTTGAAGATAGGTGTCAGTTGGCCAGTATCTGTGGTATAGTCTGGCAGAAGAAGATGAGCTGGATTAATTATATGCATTCCTTGATATTTTTTTTTTAAGATTGACTTATTTTATTACAAAGTCAGATATACAGAGAGGAAGATCTTCCATCTGATTATTCGAAGCCGGGAAGCCTGGAACCTCCTCCAGCTCTCCCACGCGGGTGCAGGGTCCCAAAGCTTTGGGCCATCCTCGACTGCTTTCCCAGGCCACAAGCAGGGAGCTGGATGGGAAGTGGGGCTGCCGGGATTAGAACCGGCACCCATATGAGATCCTGGGGCTTTCAAGGCGAGGACTTTAGCCGCTGGGCCACGCCGCCAGACCCCCTTGACAGATTTCAACAGGGGCTAATTGAACATTTCCAATGGGAGCTGAAGCTGGAAGATCATTGGATTAAGAGAGACTTACGTTGACTGAAGTTGACTTAAGTGAGTCACATATATGAAGAAGCAGAGGCTATTAGGCAAAGATGAGATAAATAGAATTGAGCACTGGAGTGAGAGCCTCTAATATGTATTTTTGAAAGATTTGTTTCTTTTTGTTGTAAAGGCCAATTTACAGAGAGAAGGAGAGACAGAAAGAAAGATATTCCATCTGCTGGTTCACTCTCCAAATGGTCACAATGCCCAGAGCTGAGCCAATACAAAGCCAGGAATCAGGAGCTTCTGGGTTTCCCATGAGGGTTCAGGGTCCCAAGACTTTTGGACCATCCTCTGCTGGTTGCCCATTGTTGGATGGAAAGTGGAACAGCTGGGTGGTGGGATCTCAGCACTTACAGGGGAAGAATTAGCTAACTGAGTATTCATGCCAGGCATGAACCTCTACAGCTTTGAAGAAACACCTCATGCTAGTGTTCAGTTGAAACTCCATGAGTCCTGGCCCTGTTCCTAGCATTTTATAAGGTTGTCACTCCCTTTAGTTATGTGAACCCTTACAATGAATCATTTTTCTTGTGCTAGCTTCAATGAGTGCCTATTAGAGATTCTTTCAACTGAAAGTAAAAGAAAATTCAACTGTTGATAATCTTAAACATAGTGACATTTATTTTTTATTATTATTTTAAAAGATTTATTTATTTATTTTTTAATTTGAGAGGCAGATCCACTGAGAAAGGAGAGACATAGAGAGATTCTCCATTCATTGGTTCACTCTCCAAATGGCTGCAATAGCCAGAACTTTGCTGATCCTAAGCCAGGATCCAAGAGCCTCCTGTGTATCTCCCACATGGGTGCAGGTACCCAACAACTCAAGCCATACTACACTGCTTTCCCAGGCCACAGGCAGGGAACTGAATGAGAAGTGATGCAGCCGAGACTCAAACTGGTGCCCATGTGGAATGTCAGCTCCGCAGACAGAAAACTAGCCAACTAAACCACTATGTTGGCACCTAGACATTTGTTTCTTTCACAAGACTTCCAGTTACAGTGTTGGTTCTACGGTCAATATTATCTTGAAAGATCCAGGAGACTTTGCCCCTTCTGTTGTGTGAGGTTGCTCCAGGCATTTCATGCAATGTTTAAGAGAACAGAGTGAGCCAGAACAAAACAGACATCTTCCTTGAACTCCTATGACCGCTTTTTTTTTTTTTTAATTTAGAAAATTTTCCTAGAAATTCCTTGTGTCTCAGATAGGACTTGGGTCAATCACCAGCAAACAAAATTAAGGATGAGTTATTGAACTTATCATGATAGATGTCCTGGGGCTGGACCCATGGCTGCCCATAAGACATTGGGATGCTGTCAGCAGGGAGAAGGGAGAATGGCTTTTGATTAGGCAACAAACCTTCATTAGGTTTTGTGGAAGCAGATTCTAAGATGTAAGGTGGAATATAAGGTATTTATTAGGATCAAATGAGTTAAAGAAGAGTCTAAGTGACATAATGAATTGATGTAATGTGGTATCCTAGAGGGCCCGGCGGCGTGGCCTAGCAGCTAAAGTCCTCGATTGAACATGCCGGGATCCCATATGGGTGCCGGTTCTAATCCCGGCGGCTCCACTTCCCATCCAGCTCCCTGCTTGTGGCCTGGGAAGGCAGTCGAGGATGGCCCAAAGCCTTGGGACCCTGCACCCGCGTGGGAGAGCTGGAGGAGGTTCCAGGCTCCCGGCTTCGGATCGGCACGCACCGGCCGTTGCAGCTCACTTGGGGAGTGAATCATCGGACGGAGGATCTTCCCCTCTGTCTGTCCTCCTCTCTGTATATCTGACTTTGTAATAAAATAAACCTTTAAAAAAAATGTGGTATCCTAGATGGTTCCTGGAAATGGAAAAGGACATTCAAAAATACTAAGGCCATCCAAATAGGACCAGAACTTTGGTTAACAGTACTATATCATCATTAATTTGTTAATTTTAACAACTTCACAGTGTGTATTAGTAACAGGAAACTAGATGCAGGGTGTGTGGGAACTCCATACAGTACCCTCTTCTCAATTTTTCTGGACATCAGAAATTGTTCTAAAAAGCTAAGTCTGTAATACACAAATAAAAACCTGTCAATGGGGACCAATGTGGTAGCTCAGTGGCTAAATCCTCACCTTGATGCTCTGGGATACCATATGGACTCTGGTTGTGTCCCAGCTGCGATACTGCTCATCCAGCTCCCTGCTTGTGCCCTGGGAAAGCAGTCAAGGACAGCCCAAAGCCTTGAGACCCCGAACCCAGATGGGAGATCCAAAAGAGGCTCCTGGCTTCGGATCAGTTCAGCTTTGGCTGTTTCAACCATATGGGGAGTGAACCAGCAAATGAAAGATCTTTGTCTCTTCTCTGTAAATCTGCTTTTACAATGAAAATAAATAAATCTTTTTAAAAAATTGTCAATGGAAGGAGGAGGTGATAACACTGGGCTAAGTAAAAAGTTGCATCACCATCCAGTCCCATCAAACCTTGGCAAACCCACTGAGAAGCTCTGGAGAGATTATTATCCATTCGTATTTTCTGTTGAGCACCACAGTGCAACCCCTATTCCTGCTGTCTCACTCAGTCACCAGTGCAGACTAGGCCAGAAAATCACAGTTGTGGGCAACTTGGCTCTTTCTAGCTGAGGCTAATTCTGAAGAAGCTGAAAGCTGGTGGGAGGTTGTCTGTTGCCTACACACTGTTTATGGCTGGACAGCAAGTCCCACCTTGACAGGGCATCTGGGTGGTACATGGCTATGTCTGTCCAACAACATGTCTACTTCAGTGACTCTCTTGAACTTTGTTCCAAATCTCAAAGATTGGTTGCCTCAGCTCATTTGTAGCCATTCAGATGCTTGGAAGGGCATAGGCAGGACAGACCCCAGTGACGATGCTTGGGGAACTCCCTATCAGCCATTGCAGCCAACTCAGAGTCACGAGGTGTCTGTCTATGGAGATGATGCAATAATTTCCAAGAACAAAACTACGGGGGTCAGAATCTTGGGCTATTTATGAGTTGCCTTTATTCCAATATTGCTTGTGCAAATCAGTTATTTAAAAGCCAAAGGTTTTTTTTTTTTTTTTTTTTTTTTTTTTTTTTTCTGTAGAAATAGTAAGTAACAGGTTTCCTGGCAAGTCCATAAAAGGCCACAATGTATTTGAAGTATAGGATGATTTCAACTTTTCCAATTGCTGTTTATAGAACTGTTTTGTCACAAATAGGTACATTCTGGATTTTAGGGAGAAATACATCTCCCATTGTAGGTGGTTTCAGATAGAACCACATCAGAGAAGGCAGCTTTTCCTGTCTTTGTTACACATCAGAATCAAATGCTAGGAGTAATAGATTATGGAGTTCTGGCTTGGCTGCCTTCTAAATATCCATAAGGATGTCCTTGTTCTGTCAAAATATAAGGTCTTCTTTTTTTTTTAAGATTTATTTATTTTATTACAAAGTCAGATATACAGAGAGGAGGAGAGACAGAAAGGAAGATCTTCCGTCTGATGATTCACTTTCCAAGTGAGCGCAACGGCCAGTGCTGCACTGATCCGATGCCGGGAGCCAGGAACCTCTTCCGGGTCTCCCACACGGGTGCAGGGTCACAAAGCTTTGGGCCGTTCTCCACTGCCTTCCCAGGCCACAGGCAGGGAGCTGGATGGGAAGTGGAGCTGCTGGGATTAGAAGCGGCGCCCATATGGGATCCCGGGGCTTTCAAGGTGAGGACTGTAGCCGCTAGGCCATGCCGCCGGGCCTAAAATCTGTCTTAGCAGATCATGCCAAAGCATTCAGAATCTCTCCAAAGTCATCAGAGAAATAACCTGAATTAGAGAATAGAAAACACTTGCATTTTATAGCATAAGAATATGGTTTCAAACATATGTTTTTCTGGGACATTTTCATGGGCCCGATACAATGACAAAATCAGTAAAATGAGCCTTTATGTGCTGAGCCTAATGTGGCTTTCCTTGCTTTTCCTAGCAAAGGACTGGGCTTGGTTAGATGGATCAGAACATTGTGGATCAGCAGGGTGAAGACAGTGAAAGTAAATTCTAAATTTGACCCGAGCGTTGTACATAGGTGAAAGCCATTCTCAGTGACAAAGGAAAAGCTGTTGCTTCTAGTCTCAAAAGAGATCTTGGCAACTCTCTGGAGGTCTGAGAGGAAATGGAGATTTTGTTGTCTGTTTCTGCCCTAACCTGAACTGATCTGGACTTGGCCTTTTTCTGATCCCAGCCACCGTTTCCACTCCTCCCTTGGGGTATATCAGAATATTTAAGGCCATGGGACTTGCAGCTGTGCCCTCATGCATCAGTTTTTTTGTGACCATGTAAAGAATTATTATTGCTTTTAAAATTTGCTCTTTGGAGAGAGAGAGATGAAAGAAAGACACAGCTATCTGCTATGTGCTGCTTCACTAAATGTCCACAATGATTAGGGCTGAGACAGGCCAAAGCCAGGTTCTTAGAACTCAGTCTAGGCCTCCCGCATGGTGGTAGGAACACAGCCACTTGATATGGGATGCAGCTGTATCTTAAATGGCATCTTAATTGCTAAGTTAGAGTTGTTCATGTTCATACTAGAAGTTAATTTTTGAAATTATATTTCTGCATATAATGTACAAATTAAGTAATGGTCTGTTGTCAATGGAAATGACATATAAAGTAATTTTCATATAAAGTAATTTGTAGGGCTTAGTGGATGACCTATAGCTCTATTTATCTAGGTCATTCAGGAAACTGTTTCTTTTTTTTAAAAAAAAATATTTATTTATTTTTATTACAAAGTCAGATATACAGAGAGGAGGAGGGACAGAGAGGAAGAGCTTCCCTCTGATGATTCACTCCCCAAGTGAGCCACAATGGCCGGTGCTGCGCCATACAAAGCCGGGAACCTGGAACCTCTTCCAGGTCTCCCACCTGGGTGCAGGGTCCCAAAGCTTTGGGCCGTCCTCGACTGCTTTCCCAGGCCACAAGCAGGGAGCTGGATGGGAAGTGGAGCTGCTGGGATTAGAACCGGCGCCCATATAGGATCCGGAGCGTTCAAGGCAAGGACTTTAGCCGCTAGGCCACGCCGCCGGGCCCAGGAAACAGTTTCAACCTTGGAATGAATTCCAAAGGTGATTCAGGTTAATATCACTATCATTACCATATTATCTAGGGAATTTGAGCTGGCATGCTTTGGAAAAATAGAATATATACGCTACTTAAATATGTGGCTTAAGCCTTCTACTTGAGATCATACAAAAATTTCATTAATTACATATCTGTGGTATCATTGAGTCTCCTTGAAACTTAAATTGAGTCATTGAATATAGCTTCAACTTCTTCAGCTTTGCCTTTGAATGATAATTTCACCCTCTTGTAGATGGTTGCTATGGAAGAGATCCATAGCTAATTCTCCAAAATCTCAGCCAATAGTTATAAAATTAATTTAAAATTAATTCCTTGATGCATCTTTCTTTATTTTTAACTAATGACAATATATAGTAGAGTGATGCTTGTGTCTATGTCATTCAAGAAAAATCAAATGTATCCTTTTCCCTTTTTTTAGTTACCTGATACAAAAAAAACTAGTGTGTGCCCTGCTATCTCGTCTTCTTGAGCAGACAGACCAGAATGGTTAAATGCACATGTAGACAGCTGGGCATCAGGAGGACTCTACTTTTAGCTTTGTCACCTGCTAGAATGGGTATAGCACACATAGGTACCCAACAAATTTTAAATTGTACCTTTCTGGATCTTTTTTTTTTTCTTCTCTCTAAACCGCCCCCCTCCCGCGCGGTCTTTGTCACAGATTTCCTCCATGTATAGATACTGTTGGTTGGTGAACCCTGAAGCCATCTCAAAACTGTTTTCCTATTTCTTAGTATGAAATATTAGCCAGAAAATGACATATTGCTTCACTCAGCCTCCTTGATGCCAGGCCTGGTTGATGTGACATAAGGGGCCATCTGTGAAGATTCTTGGAAGAAATTTTCTTTTTTTTTTTTTTAATTATTTTTAGTAATCTTACTTAGTTGATTAGGGAACAAAGTGTCAAGGGCTACAGGGTGAAAGTGGGTAATACCATTGTTTCCACACCAATATCATTTTACTCTGTATCTGGGGTCAGGGAAGAAAAAACAAAGGGAAAAGCCCCACCCAACCTCCCACCCATCCCAGATCCCCAACGGGAGGCGCGCTCTGAGGGTCCTGCTCATACAGTTTTGATAGTTCATCAGTTCTGGATTGCTGCCAGTCTCTCAGTTCCAATCTCAATGAACCCTATTCAGAATCCACTGGCTGACAGTCTCTTCATGGTTGGAGTTCTAAGATCAGCAGTTCAGTTGGAGGAATCTCCAAAGAAACTTCATCTGAGATGATCCCAGGCCTGATTCTTGTGTGAGTTTGCTAGTACAGAGTCCGACACCGTCCGTCATACCAATCAGCTTATGCTCATGCTGGTCGTTGGGATTGCTGGGTTTGTTTCCAAGTGAGATGATGAAGAAATGAGAAGGTAGCCTGTACCCTGCCTTCTGCTTCCTACTGGGAAAGCCCTGGAAGAGTAATTTCCTAATGTTGTGAGAGAGCAAGAAGGTAGAAAGCCATCACTCTGAAGATGGCAGAGCCTTGAGACTGCACACATCTGTGTCTTGACCATAATTGTGAATCACTGCATCAGTCTTGGAATTGTTACCTGAGAACTTCTTATATGAGGTTTCTGTCTTTGGCACTTGAAGTCAAGGTTTCTCTTTCCAACCTATGTCACATCTTAAGTCATCTTAACACCCAACAAGTCTCTGAAGTCACTTTACTTTAAGACTCTTCATTTTATAATATTGCGTGAATTAAGTATTTTCTTGGTGTTGAATAATTACAAGTGAGTTTTTTCCTCCTGTGTTTTCCAGTAGAGGTGTTAATGAGTAGTGAATTAACAATAAAGTTAATTAGTAGAAGGAAGAAAAGTAAGAAAACGAGATTCCAAAATTGCTTATGTTTAGATACTCAGAAAATAATCATGGGGAAGAATACACTGAGAGAGCTAGGGTGGCTTGGAGAAGCCATCTCCATTTCCCTTTGTTATTCCTAGAAGATTTAGGAGTCTTGATGTAAGCAGGAATTTAATATTTCAGCAAGCCACATTCTTCACCCTAGAAAAGAACTTTGGCTTAAGTAACCTTCCATCCCAAATATATTTCACATAATACAAGAAGGGTATCTTGCTAGCATACAGAATAGAATAGCCAGGAGAAAGAATCACATCAGGATAAAGTGGAGAAAACATTTGGCTTTGCCTCCACATGGTATCCCAGAGTCCTTTAGACTAGGAAAATTGAATTGAAAAATCACCATGAAAGCACCCATTCAACGTCATTTGTGAGCTACCACCTTGGTCTGAGTTGGTTTTATCTGGGTGGCAGACAGCCACAGTAACATCAAAAGGGACAGCATGGAGTGCTTGAGAACAGAACTTGTGCTCCAGCATCTGTGAAGGCTTTGTTCTATTTGAGTCTCTGTGAATAATGGGGCTTTCCGTAAATATACATTATGACCATAGGTATCAAGTTGACTAATCTGACTCACTGCCCTGGGAGTCCTTCCTGTAATTCACCTGATATGAATACCCAGTGTGCATGTCTTTGGGTAAGTGTATATGTTCAAGTACTTAAAGCCTCTTAGTTTTCAAAAAAACTGTTTTTTACTTAATAGATTTTACATAATGCTTTAAAAAAAGATTTATTTTTCCTCAAAAGGCAGATTTATAGAGAGAAGGAAAGACAGACAGAAAGATCTGGCTGCAATAGCTGGAGCTGAGCCAAGCTGGAGCTGAGCCAATCTGAAGCCAGGGGCTGCTTCATGGCCTCCCATGTGGGTATAGGATCCCAAGGCCTTGGGCCATGCTCTGCTACTTTCCCAGGACATATGTAGGGAGCTGGATAGGAAGAGGAGCAGCCAGGCCATGAACCTGTGCCCATATGGATCTCAGTGCTTGGAAGGGAAGGCTAGGTTGAAGCAATGCACTGGCCCCTTACATAACACTTGGGAAAAAAAATGATGGAAAAAGGTTCAGCACAATTTCTTCATTGGCTAATCCTCCCCTTTGAAGTACTATGATCCCATATAGGCACTGATTCATGTCCCAGTAGCTCCACTCCTCATCCAGCTCCCTGCTTGTACTCTGGGAAATCCACTGGAGAATGGCCCAAAGCCTTGGGACCCTGAACCCAGGTGGGAGATCCGGAAGAGGCTCCAGGCTTTGGATCAGCTCAGCTGTGGTCATTTTAGCCACTTGGGGAGTGAACCAATGTATAGAAGATCCTTCTCTCTGTCTTTTCTTATCTCTATAAAATCTGCCTTTCCAATAAAAATGAATAAATCTT
Source organism: Ochotona princeps (assembly GCF_030435755.1). Lineage (NCBI taxonomy): Eukaryota > Metazoa > Chordata > Mammalia > Lagomorpha > Ochotonidae > Ochotona > Ochotona princeps. The sequence continues at coordinate 20,838,478 of NC_080836.1, forward strand.
TTAAAAAGTTGTTTGGAATAACCAAAGACATTAAAAAAACAAAGTTATTTAGGAAGAGTATTTTTCATCTGGTTAGCTCTTCCATGTTTTTTGCTAATTTCACATATGCACAGAGGTGTCAATTCTCTCCCTCTAGGTGTGTGCATAAACAATTCTCACATTTATTTAAATTTAAAGTCAGAGGAGAAATGCCATAGCTTTTGAGTTTAGTGCAAATGTTAATGAAACTCAGGCCCAGAGAGGCAAATAGTATGCACAAAAAGCCATGAAAGATTGACCCCCAAGTTGTGTTTGCCCTTCTCTGGGCCTGAGTACCTAACCTGTAGAGTGGGGCACCTATTCTAGAATGAGCTTCAGGGGGATTCCATATGGTTGTAATGTGCCATGATCTATTGCAGCTCTTCTGAATATGGCTAGAGCTATTCATTACTTTTTTTTTTCTAAAACCTTTTTTTAAACTCTGAAAATGTTTTCAAAGAAATGAATCTCTTACAACTTCAAAAGGATTTGGAGTAATTGCTTTTACATCACAATGTTTTCTTTAGGCAATGTATATCTTGAACAAGCCCTCTGGTACTTGGTTTCTCTTTTAAAGTAGGGATGCATGCCACCACCTGCACTGTGTAACAATTTCTGGGATTCTACAGGGGCCAAGCCTTTCTTTGTTGAAGATAGCTTTAAGTGCATTTAATACATTTGTTACAATGAAAGCTAGGAATTTTTTAAAAATATAAATACAAAGGAAAAATTGTTTCTAGATTTTTCTAGCTCATCACTGTTAATGGGTAGGAAGCACTAGAATTATATTAGAACCTTTTGGCAAAGTTTACGACAGTTTGTGTAAAAGGGCTAGTGAATTACTTTATTAAAGGCCTTAAAAACCTCAGAAATATAAGTAGAACTATTTTTTTATAAAGAGTTTCATCAATGTGTTAAGTTCTTTATGGAAAATGAGTGAAAGCTATGTAATAATGATGTGAAGGATGGCAAAAACTGCCTTTGTGGATTGCTCATTGTGTGCCAATAAATGTTTATGTCTAGAATTATTTTTAATTTTTGCAACAATGATATGAAACTATTATTCACTCTATTACACAAAAGAAAAAGCAGACTAAGAAATGTTATGGGATGGCCTTGTCACTTGAACTCATTCCGTGTGCTAAACTAGAAGCCATGTCTGCTGATTTTTGCAAAAAAGAAAATCATCCAAAGACACAACAAAGCAAGCCTGTTGGACACAAAGCAGGCCAGCAACCCTGAATGCTATAGGCTTTTGGGGGAGAGAATCAGCAGATGTATTTGATTCTTTGTCTGTCTGCATACCAGATATAAAAAACAATAATAAAAAACACAAGTGAGGCAGGCAGGTCATATGTGAAAAACCTATGTTGAAGAGGTGGACTTCTGAAATTGGGTTCAGTGGCTACAAGTAAACAACTTTCTCTACGTGTTATAACAATGGGTTGGGTTCATTCAAGCAACAGTGAGAACAAGAAATAGAACTGGCTTTATTTTACATGTATTTTACCATCGGGTGGTTGTTTAACAAAGCTTTATTATTTTTAACACAAAGTAAAAACCAATGAAAGTCTATACAAAATGACCCTAATATGATGACTCAGTAGCTCATTCTTTTTGAAAATGATCTGCTTGTTTGGGGAGGAGAGGTGACTCCAGATGGATTACGAAGGAAGCATCCATTAGAACGATGACATCTTATTTCTTGAAACTAAAGGGATTGGAACAAAAAGGCTTAATGCTAACATTTGGTTCATCAGAGGACTATTGGATTACTTTCTTTACTGTTCTGCTTGCTTGACTTTTTCACGTTTTGTCTAAAGAGGCATAGCCTCCAACTCATTTTTCCTATCACCAAGTAATCGGTTTTGCATTATATTCCTGCTTCACCCTCATGTTGACTCCACAAACTTCTCTATCCCTACTTGAAACAGTAAAGTGTTTTACATCTTTCTCGTCAGGGGGATTTCCATGCTAGCCTGACCAGTTTCAGTAAGTGCTAACCCCATTTTTCCTTTCATCTCAGCCAGCCCACTTGGTAGCAACTATTTACAGGGCTTCGTTCTGAGGGTAAGATGTCTCCATTCACCCCCACTGATGGTGTAGATACACAGAACCAAGTAAAAACGAAATTTCCAGCGTGGCCATGATCAGTATGAGTGTCAATACTTAGGGACAATAGTGGGTAGAAATGTTGTGGGAGAAGAAAGGCAAACTAAGAGGGGAGATGAGGGGAATGTCACAGAAGTTCAGAGCTGGCAATTGGGGGTTCTTGGCTGCCAGTTCCAGGCCAGCTGCTGTTACCTTGGAGACAGGAAAGCAAGCAAGGTGTGATGTATTGATTTAGCGAGAGCTCTTCAGATGACTTGTTAACCCAGCTGGCCTTTCACCTGATGCTGATTTGAGTCAACATGCAACTTGAGCTCATGGGTTTCTGTAGAGGAGCAAGGTCCCTTGAGTTGTGCAGACTACAGAGACAGCTCTACTGTGCTAGCAAATCTGTAACTAGCACTGAGCTTAGTACTTGATAGGTCCCACCAGATGCTTGTTGACTGGAGACGTGAGTTGGTTTTATGCTGCTGTAACAGGGTACCATGGGCTGGGTCATTTATAATAAATATAAGTTTGTTGGCTTACAGTTTTGTAAGCTGGAAAGTATAAGTTCAAGCGGATGGCCTCTGGCAAAGGCCTTCTTGCCACAGCATCCCATGGGGGAAGGTGAATGAGACAGAATGGGCATTGTGTGTGTGTGTGTGTGTGTGTGTGTGTGTGTTTCTGAGGGGTGAGAGAGAGAAAGGGGGGAAAATTAATCTTTATGGGAGCCTACTCTTGTAGTAATGGAATTCTGGAATTAGTTCATTCATGAGGTGGGAGTTCTTGTGGCCTAAGCACTTAAAGTTCTTACCTCTTAATACTACTACAATGTTAATTAAACCTCACTGTGAGTTTGGAAGAGGACAAATATTCCAGTTTTCGCAATGATCAAGGTAATCATTGATGCCACACATAAATAGTTAACTTGGTATCAGCCTTTCAGTTCCTATAGACTTATTGCTGTTCCTGTCTTCCCTTGTTGCACAAGGTGGCCAGGGGCTTTGTGCCCTGGCTGAAACGTTAGGTGCGTGAAAACCTGCCCCGAATCTTGTCTGATCTGCTCTTCCTAGCTCCACTTTACTCCTTAAGTTCTCAAGATGAATACTTTTTAAAATATAAGGTCCTAAAAGAGGGGGCCCATGTGTTCTGCAGCTCTTGTACACTCTGCCAGGATCTGTGGATTTTCAACAGAGTCATCTGACAAGTTCCAGTTGGTTGGTAGATTCAAAAAAAAAAAAACAGCTGTGACTTCCAGAAGGAGAAATCTGTGACTGCTGAAATTCGTTATCTTTGACTGTGCTGCTGCCTTTTATCTTTTTCTTTAGATAACAGTCTTCATTACTTTCCATTTTACAATAAAATAAACTAATTAAGGATCACCCTTTGACTGTTTTGCCATCCTGATGCACTCAATTTGAGTTGTTCCCTTCAGATAGTTTGCTTCCAACACTTAATTATGAATCCACATGGCATCTTAAACTTGCTTGAGAAAGAAGGTTGAAAAGAACAATTCTGAAAAATGTATAAGTTGTTATTCATTGATGGGCTCATTCTTCTATAAAAATATGAAGCACACCTCCTTAGCTGATCCTGGATCAGCTGCTCACTCATTTCTCTTTCTTTCTTCCTCAGTTTCCTTCTATGCAAAACAGAGCCAGTAATAGCATTTGTCACATAGATTGTCATAGAGATTAAGTGCTGAACACAAAAAGCTTTTCTTTGGACCCAGTGCAGTGGCCTAGCAGCTGAAGTCCTTGCCTTGAACGCCCCGGGATCCCATATAAGCTTTGATTGTAATCCTGGCAGCCCTACTTCCCATCCAGCTCCCTGTTTGTGGCCTGGGAAAGCAGTCGAGGTCAGCCCAAAGCCTTGGGATCCTGCACCCACGTGGGAGACCTGGAGGTGGTTCCTGGCTCCTGGCTTCTGGCTTCAGATCAGCACAGCACAGGCCATTAAGATTGCTTGGAGATTGAATCATCGACGGAAGATCTTCCTCTCTGTCTCTCCTCCTCTCTGTATATCTGCCTTTCCAATGAAAGATAAATAAATCTTTATTTTAATAAAAAGCTTTTATTCAATAATATGTCTGTCTAGTTGGGGAAATACCAACTATAACTAGATCTTTAATAGTAAATAGTTGGGGGCACGCAATAGCGTAGGGGCTAAAGTCCTTGCCTTGAACATGCCAGGATTCCATATGGGCACCAGTTCTAATCCCAGCAGTCCCACTTCCCATTCAGCACCCTGCTTATAGCCTGGGAAAGCAGTTGAGGACAGCCCAAAGCCTTGGGACCCTGCATCCACATGGGAGACCTGGAGGAAGTTCCTGGCTCCTGGCTTCGGATTGACACAGTACCGGCCGTGGTGGTTACTTGGGGAGTGAATCGATGGATGGAAGTACGTCCTTTCTGTCTCTCCTCTGTGTATATCTGACTTTGCAATAAAAACAAATAAACCTTTAAAAAAATAGTAGATAGTTGGGTTGTGGGGTGAGTGTGTGGATAACAAATGCCCTGGCACATCAGCCCTTCCCTAACCCAAACCATTGTCTCTAATTCAGAAGTGATAACTCAACATCCAATTCTGTCCTTGTTGTATTATCAGACCAACCAGAGCTTCCACTGGCTGAACTCCCAACTCATCCAAAGACCATCCATCTGCTCCCACTTCTTCCTAAAGCAAAGCAGCATTCCTACCCAAACCCTGAGCTTCAAGTTGGTGGGGTCCTTTCTTCCACTCAACCATCCTCTATCTCTTTTCTAAGAAAAATGCACTCTCCTTCTCTTTCTGATGTAAGGCTAGTCTAATAAGAAAGTCTCTCCCTGGGTTGCCAGAGGAAAAATTCTTGCTTTTTCTTCACTAAAAATACATAATTAACTCCAGGCATGAACAAATGCCACACTGAGAACACCCATGAGAGTGATCTTTTTGGGGGGACTACTCTGATTTGGGGTCCTGCTTGTATTGAAAGTGGGAAGACAGTGGCCACAAAAAGATAAAAAGTCAAAGGAGTTGCTCAATTCTAGGCTCCAGCTCATTATGGAAAGCATGTACTGTGTGCAAGCAGATGCTAAAGATGGTCAGATGAGGCAAAGCAAAAACGGGCATCTTCACCAACAGCCCAACCTTGAGGAAACGGTAGGAGAATCCTGTGCCTTGCTGCCTGAAACTGGTGTCCATCATGACAGTGTCAAGAATATTGAATCAGGCACAGTATGCAGAAAAAACTACCCAGCATGCATGCATACTGGCTGCCACTGGTCCAGGACATCATTAGAATTGTGTCACACTGGTGAAAAGGAAATTGTGCAAATATTTTTGTCAATAAAATCTGCCTAAGTTTGTTTAAAAGAGGAGTAAAGTGTAAATTAGGTGTTACTGTCCCACTCATGGCAAAGAGCAGATGGCTTTTGAACTTAGTCAGGAAGTACACCCCTCTACAAACCTATTTTAGTCTTTTCTCTTGACTTTGAAGTTGCTAATTTGAGATATACCTGCAGTTTGCCCTTTACATCCAAACAAACATCAGTTTTATGTACTGTTATTTTCTTTGCTTAGCTTGTCGTTTTATTCCATATGGTATTTCTAAACATGTTCCCAGCCATCTCTAACACTTACCCTAGGGCACCATGTTCCAGTATTTTTATTGCTCGCTGTAATGTAGTTTCTGCCACCTCCTTAAAGTAATAAAAGATCTTTCAGATCTTTTGGAATGACAGATGTTGGGAAGCTTCTTGTCCCAGTGAAGCATTGAAAAGGTAAAGTGAGTGACAGGTACAATCTAAAAATTAAATTGGCGTGGCACTTGTTCTTCCATCAAAGTTCAGGAAGAATACATGGTGTTTTCCTCTATAACCACCACGTCAGACACAGGTATGGATCTGTCTCTCAGCCACCCGATGGCTAGGAAACAAATGGCATTCTTCCTGATTATTACTTTGAATGGGTGAAGTGAGCTAACCCCTGTCCCCGGTTGTAGCCATCCATAACAGAGATAATGTATGTTTCCTAGATTCTAGGAACTAGAAAGAGGCTATCCCAGGATATGGGACTATATCTATCTATTGATGTCTCCTCTATCCCCAAATATGGACAAACTCTGGTTAAAACAAATATTGAGGGAAACGAAGTCTCAAAAAGGAAATGAGCTGAGATGTATAGGCATAGGTTCCTGGATCCAGCTGCCTGGGAGGGAGTGAGGTGGCAGCAGCCAACAAGTATATGGTTCTTTCTACTCTTCAAAGGCTGCATGGGAGGTCTGCACTCAGTTTCCACATATTTTGACAGGGTGTGTTAGTTTAAAGACATAGAGCAAAACTTCAGCCCTGGGAGTTCATCAGCGTGTTCCAGCACACACACTGGAAAGTCCACAAGACAATTTGTATGCCTCATGACTGTGCTCAATTACCACTGCCCCAGCAAAATAGAGTATCCCTTAATGCCTCCAAACCCTTTCTGATCTCTCCCACATGTGATACTTCCTAGTATCTGATCTGTGTTATGTGCCTCTGTGTTGGTTATTCATAGAAGTAAATAACCTGGAAGTGCTCATGGTCAAGTGGGCTTAGCCACTATATGTATATAGGTGCCCATCTGTAAATCCCTGCTCCCCAGCAGATTGCAAATTCATTGAGCACAAGTAGGATCTCTATTAATCTGTGTATATGAAGCATCCAACAAAATTCCTGGGCCAAAGGGGTGAGGGATTGGAAAAGGGCCATGTAAAAGCAAAATTGCAGCATTAATCCCTATCTCTCACATCAGGCATCTTGGTGAGAGACATAGGAAGAAAAGACAAGACTGTGGTTTTCATGAGTCTTCCCAGTCGTCCCATGCCTGAAAGACATGGTGCTGGAAAAATGGCTTAAAATTGCCAAGAGATGATTGTGCAGGAATGAATGCTTCTCTAGGCTCAGGATATATTGAAGATGGGACATGGAAGCTATATCTGTGTGGTTAGTAGAACAAGAAAGATGCATGGTCAGTGACAATTCACTGCAAACTTCTAGAGGACTCTTTGTACTGCTTAGTGAATTTACTGCATTTCCATCAACTCACTTTCCAATCCCTTAGACATCCTTTTGCCTTTCTATCTTCACCCACCAGCACTTCACCCTTTGTTTATGGTCAGAGGTGCTGACAACTGTGATGACCTTGCTTCTCACTTTTCACTTAGAAAATAGATGCAATATGAGGAGAACCTTCATAAGCCCTTTCTACCCTATCTACTCACCATTCGCTACCTGTGTTCATCTTTCCTGTCTTTGCTTTTATAATAAACTGTTCCTACTAAAGGCCAACCTCTCTCACGTGCACAAGTGGCCTCTTTTTCCTTCCCATGCATTTTTTCCTTCTGAATTTTTCCACTGAATCATATCCATCAATTTACAAATCAAAAAGCAACAACATTTCTTGACCCAATATCTCCTTCCAGCTTTGGAGCCGTTCTTTCCTTTTTATAGCAGAACATTCAAGAGAGTTGTATTTCATCCTTAACTCCAGTTCCTTTCCTCTAATTCTTTTTTAAGGCCATGTAAACTAGGCTTCATGCATACCACCTATCACAACAGCGCCCTTCAAGGTTGTCAGTCGGTGCCACATTGCCAAATGCAGTTACTGCCTCTCAGCGCTACCTGATGTGCCCCAGTTTTTGGAAACACCTTCTTCAGTTAGGCATCAGGACTATTCCAAATCTCTCCTACCTCGGTCCTTTTCACTAAACCATCTGAACCCTAAGTGATAGTAGGCCCCCATGGCCAATACTTGGATCTGTTCATCTGCAAATACCCTATGAGATGATTTCATTCAGCTCCATGACTTTAAATGCCGTTTATAGATGGAAAATTTCCAAATTTGTGGTTTGCATCTTGCCCTCTTTTCCACATCCCAAAGCTGAAACCCATTGTCTTTGTCCATTTGGACATAAGATTAAGCATTTCAAATTAAGTTTATGGAAACAAACTCCTGACATCACATTGACTTTTTTTAAAAGATTTATTTATTTTTATTACAAAGTCAGACATACAGAGAGGAGGAGAGACAGAGAGGAAGATCTTCCACTGATAATTCAATCTCCAAGTGACCGCAACGGCCGGTGCTGTGCCGATCCGAAGCCAGGAACCAGGAACTTCTTTCCAGGTCTCCCGCATGGGTGCAGGGTCCCAAAGCTTTGGGCTGTCCTTGACTGCTTTCCCAGGCCACAGGCAGGGAGCTGGATGGGAAGTGGAGCTGCTGGGATTAGAACTGGTGCCCATATGGGATCCCGGGGCGTTCAAGGCAAGGACTTTAGCTGCTAGGCCACACTGCCGGGCCTCTGACATCACATTGACTTTGTACTTTCATCTAAGTTGCTGTCTTCTCTTTCCCTGGTGACTGGATTTGCCCATAAATGACCCCCCTGCTTCTGCTGTTTTTACCTGTATACAGTATATTCTGCACATAGCAACCAGAGCAGTACTTTAAAAAACAAAGTCATATCATGCTATCTCTCTGTTCAAACTCTTCCTGCTTCCCGTTTCTTTCAGGATAAATTCCAAAGCTCCTGCTACACTGTCCCATCTGCTGTGGCTATTGGCCACCATTCTGATTTCTGTTCTCCAGACATTCCGTCCTTCTGTTAGTTGTTTAAACGTTCTAAGAAAACTCTCACCTCAACACTTGTGCATATGCTGCTCCCTCCTCCAGATGTGTTCTTTTCTGGCATCTTCCTGCTTCCTCTGTGTCTCTGTTCCAATGTCATTTTTAAAGAGGTATCTTTCTTGGTAATCCACTTGATTATCATCCTAACCAAACACTCTAATCAGTATTCTTATTTTCTCATTGGACATTTTTAGGCAACAAGATGATGGCAGGAAATATATGGCACACCCATTGGGACAATTCAATAAAGGAACTAATTTTAAGGGTGTGCACAGAATTAAGAGAACTAAACAAGGGTGGTGAAATATCCAGGGTTTGGCAATAGTGACAAACTATTTTAAAGAAAGCTAGGTGGGGAGCCAGTGTTGTGTTGCAGTGGATTAGACTGCTACCTGTGAATCCATTAGCTCCATGCTAATGCAACTGGAAAGGAAATGGAAGATGACCCAAATGCTTCAGATCTACCACCCATGTGGGAGACCTAGTTGGAGCGTCAGGCTCCTAGTTTCAGCCTGCTTAGCCCTGGCCATTGTGGCCTTTTGGGGAGTAAATCAGTGGATGGAAGATCACTCTGTTTTTCTTTTTTCCCCTCTCTCTGTCCTCTCTTGCAAATAAATAAATAGTAAATAAACAAATCTTTATGGTTTTTTTTTTTTTAAAAAACTAAGTGGCTCAGAAAGGATAGAGAAGAAGATTGCTACCAGGACCCAGAGAGAGCTAGAGCCTTGGTGGAGAGCATTTTTGTCAGGACATGCAACCTTAGGCAGAGGTATAGGGCCACTGTCAGATGACCATCTGGTACTGGAAGCATCAGGGGAGTGAATGCTCTTACAACTTCCTTGTTCTCACCTAGCTCATGTCAGTACCCCCACACCATTGGCCAAACCCAAGCTGGAAGGCCAAAGGGTGCAATAGATGGAGACTGGCCTCTGGGAACACAGGACAGTGTGGAGAGGGGTGACTGGTTCTGGAGTAGGGCAGCAAAAAGGGACTGTCCTGAATACATAATCTATCTATTTATTTATTGTTGGTCTTTTGCCCTCACTAGGTTATAAGCACCAAAGAAGCAAAAGCTAACACAGTGGCAAGCACAAAGAAGTTGCTCCACAAATATTTTAAAACATTAAAATTTTTATTGGAAAGTCAGATATACAGAGAGGAGGTGAGACAGAGACAAACATCTTTCATATGCTGATTCACTCCTCAAGTCGCTGTAATGGCCAGAGATGAACCAATTGGAAGCCAGGACCAGGAGATTCTTGCCAGTCTCCCATGCAGGTGCAGTTTTCCAAGACCTTGGCCCAATCTCCGCTGCTTTCCCAGGCTATCAGGAAGGAACCTGGAACTCAGTCTGGTCTCCCATGTAGGGGATGATGATCTAAGTACATGATCCAGTATTTGCTGCCTCTCTGGGTACATTAAGAGGAAGGTGGAATCAATGTTGGAGTAAGGACTTAAACCCAGTATTCTGAAATGGAACTCCAGCATTCCACTGTGCCAAGCACCCTTCTTGAAAGATATCAGTTTTAAAATCTATCATATTATTTGAAAGGCACAGTTACAGAGAGAATGAGAGGCACAGAAAGATCTTCCGTCTGTTGGTTCACTCTTCACATGGCTGCAATGACCTGAGGTGAACTGATCTGAAACCACGAGCCACGAGTCTCCTGCAAATCTCTCACATGCATACAGGGTCCCAGGGACTTGGGCCATCCTTCACTGATTTCCCAGGCCATAAGTAGGGCTCTGGATCAGTGATGGAGCATCCAGGAATCAAATTGGTACCCATGTGAGATGCTGGTGTTAGCAGGTGGAGGATTAGTCTGTTGAGCCATTGCTCTGGCTCCTCCACAAACACTTTAAAATGAAATGTGTCAGCGTGGCCTAGCAGCTAAAGTCCTCGCCTTGAATGCTCTGGGATCCCATATAGGCGCCGGTTCTAATCCCGGCAGCTCCACTTCCCATCCAGCTCCCTGCTTGTGGCCTGGGAAAGCGGTCGAGAACGGCCCAAAGCTTTGGGACCCTGCACCCGTGTGGGAGACCTGGAGGAGGTTCCTGGTTCCTGGCTTCGGATCGGCACAGCACCGGCCGTTGCGGCTCACTTGGAAAGTGAATCATCAGATGGAAGATCTTCCTGTCTGTCTCTCCTCCTCTCTGTATATCTGACTTTGTAATAAAATAAGTAAAATCTTAAAAAAAAAAATGAAATGTGTGACACATTGAATATTTAGTGAGAAGATGAGAGCTGCTATGTAAGGACTCTAAAGACTAAGGGTGAGGTGCTATCTTAAAGGATAAGAAGTTGAAGAATGGACACAAAGCAGGGCTCAGAGTAGCATCACAAAGAAAAGAGCCAAGCACAGCATTTTGTAGGACACACAAATGTGCTGAGGCTGACAGAAGCCTCCAGCTGCAGTGGCAACAGCAGTTATAAGCAGGGAAATTTTGCTAGCAAAAGGAGAAAGTTCTTGCATTATAATGACTAGAAATCAGAAAAACACAGAGAGCCCTTCAGAGCCCTGATGCCATCCAGGGGTATTACCATAAAAAGCAAGAAACAGATATACTGGATCCTGTTTGTGGCATATCCAATGATTGGGATATACAGAGCCTCCTAGTTTCCAGTGCTTGGCATGTAGCAGCTGATGGACAGACCTTTGCCATGTTTATACCACAAACTCTAATTGTGTCCATGCTTTGTGATTTTTAATAAGATTTTCTGGGAAAGTTCACTGGGAAAACAGAGGAAGTAATTTATATTGCATACTACCTGGCAAATGACTGCAAATATGGTCTACAGACAAATTTGTCCAAATCCTTTTCTCCCGCTCTGCTTTTTCTACCTTTCCACCTGACAACACAGCTCTCTCTTAATGTATTGGTTCATGCTACAAAAATTAGAGAGCCTTTTTTGGAGCTGATGGAACATCTATATTCTTGAAAAGGATTTATTTATTTGAAAGGCATAGTTGCAGAGAGAGATATTTTTCATCTTCTGGTTCAGTCTTCAGTGTGTACAGCTGTAAATGAACCAGACTGAAGTCAGGAACCCACAACTCCATCTGGGTTTCCCATGTGGGTGCAGGTGTCCAACTCTTCGGGCTATCTTCCACTGTTTTCCTAGGCACATTAGCAGGGCCATGGATTGGAAGTGGAGAGCAGCCAAGGCTAAAATCAGCGTTCAGGGGTTCTAGTGTTTTAGGTGGTGAGTTAACCTGATGATTCATAATGCTATACCCAGGAACATCTATTACAGCTGGAGAAAGCCCGCTAGGAGTCCTACTTCAAAACTCCAAGGAGCAAATGAAATATTTCTTCCATGAACCCACAAAGTCCCTGTGACATGAGGACCATCAATGGCATTTTCTCCAAATCATGACATATATAGGACAAAATTATCTAGTATAGTCAATTTTTACTTTTGCAAAGTCATTTGTTCTCTTCTTATAGGGTTTCTCATCCCATTCCTTTTATTACTTTTTAAATTGCAAGTTAAAATACACCCCTCAGTTACTGTCAACCAAACATCCCAAACAGGTTGGACTCAACTCACCACCCAGAGCTCATGTAAATGTTTGAGGATGCTGAATTGCATGTTCTTCAGATGCTGGATGCAGTGGAGGCACTCAGCTGTATTACACTGGAGCCAGCCAGGAGGGAAAAAAGAGAGTAAGAAGCTCTGCTGTTTAGGAGCTTTTCACCTCTCTCCAATACCAGCGTTCAATCCTAAAATTCACTGTAAAAATGCATGGTAACAAGACAGGTAATGGCTGGCAAATGGAGACAGCACATGTATAAAAGAATCAGCCTGGAAACCTGGAGCTTTTGGGTACTTTGGAGTACAAGATGCAGTTTCCATGAAAGGCCGTGGTACCAGGTGAAGATGCATTTAGCCTACTAGGGAGACATGTAAAGTCCCTGAGTTGCTGAAGAGTTTGCTGTGTCCTCTGAACAGAAGGAAGTGATATCTTTGAGATAGCTCAGTATTAGTGAGTAATGAGCAGATCCAGCTAAGGAGGTGACTTGGGCAAGCCAAGTTCGAGGCCAGCTGGAGGAGAAGGCAGATGGTGAGGAGGCTAGAAAGGCACACTGCTTAGAAAGAAAGGTATCAAGTGGGCCTTCTTACATTGGCTGAGATCCCACCTGGGAGGCCCACCTCGCAAACTTGCCTGGGTTCAAGTTTTGACTTCCTATTTCAGCTTCTTCCTGTGTGTACTTCAGGAGGTAACAGGTACTGATTCATGTTCTTGGATTCCTGCCACCCACATGGTATAGTCAAGTTGGAGTTGTAGGCCCCTTACTTTGGCCTGGAAGAGTGAACCAGCAGATGGGAGTGCTCTCTTTTTCAGTGTCTTTCTGCTTTTTAATTAAATAAGAAATGGAAAGAAGGTCACACATAGTCATACCATACCCCTTGTGGCTTTGACATCATTGTCTCATTTGATCCATGAGCCGTGATCATGAAGGTCAACATTAATACGACTTTAGGTAAAGTCATACTTCCTCTGGCAATTACCTGAAGTTCCAGTCATTCTCAAGTTTTACAATCTTTTTTTTTTTTAAAGATTTATTTATTATTATTGGAAAGCCGGATATACATAGAGGAGGAGAGACAGAGAAGAAGATCTTCCATCCGATGTTTCACTCCCTAAGTGAGCCACAACGGGCTGGTGCGCGCCGATCCGATGCCAGGAACCAGGAACCTCCTCCAGGTTTCCCACGCATGGGTGCAGCGTCCCAAAGCTTTGGGCTGTCCTTGACTGCCTTCCCAGGCCACAAGCAGGGAGCTGGATGGGAAGTGGAGCTGCTGGGACTAGAACCGGCGCCCATATGGGATCCTGGCGCGTTCAAGGCGAGGACCTCAGCCACTAGGCCACGCCGCCGGGCCCAAGTTTTACAATCTTTTAAGAAAATACTTTCTCATAGAATCCGTGCTTTAATTTGTGCCCTACAAGGTGTATGCACCTTCTTTCAATGAGTTTACAGTGGTCAGTTTTCCCACAGTTGATAGATGTGCTACATTTTCTGTGTTCTAGAGTGTGTGGCCTGCTTTCTACAGCCCTATGTCTGGCTTGCCTTTTAGGTCCACATTACATTAAAATAATCCTGGAGTTGGATCAGTGAAGGTGAGGAGGATGGAGCTGGTGAGACTGGGTGTAAAGTCTAATAGAAGCCTGAAGGTGTTGCTTTCATCCAGTTTGCTGACTTTGTCACACACTGACCCCTCTTGTGGCTGCAAGGATGGAGTATGGAGGCTCACATCTGTCCTGAACCTAGGCTATGTGAACTCCAGGGGCTGGCATGAACCAGGAGTTAGCCTGTGGAGGGCAGCAGAGGAGTCGATCTACAATCCAGTGACTCTCCCTTACACAGAGACAGCTGAGGTGACACTTCATGTCTCCCACTCTACCCACCAAATGCACATTCTGAAGTCTTTATCTCCAAGGTGATGGCATTAGTAGATGAGGGCCTTTGGGAGATGCTGAAGAGTCAGCCCTCACAAATGGATTAAAGCCTTTGTATAAAAAGTCTGAGGAAGACCCTTCACCCCTTATTGCCATTGCAGGGTCACAGTGAGAAGATTATGGACCAGAAAGTGTCCTCATCAGACACCAAACCTGCCAGCATCTTCTTGACTTTGAACTTTCTTTTTTTAAAATTACTTTTGATGATGTTTACATAGTTGAGAAGAAGGCATGACCATATGGACCACTTATTAGGGCAGAAAGGCCAAGGATCAGAAGAAAATTGGAAGCAATCCTCCAAATTTTCTTTTTCTTCTTCCTGTATTTGGGGGAAGAAGGGAGAGAATGTGAGAAGACACACCTAGCATCCCAACCACAGCAGTACCTGGAAATAGAGAACAGCTACCCGATGTCATCACAGGGTCCCTAATGTGGAGCATGCTCCAAGGAGTGTGCTCAAATGGTTTCGATAGTTCTGAAATGCTGTTGATCTTGCCGATCCAAGGATGAGGAAATCTTTCCAAGGTTCGTTGGCTGATATAGTCCACCTTAGAGTCTCCATTTGCCCAGATATTTGCTGTCAGTGCTTGCCTGGAGACTTGTCCAATTTGTTCTGCCCTTCATCCTCTGCTATGGTACCATATGTCCTCTGAAGGCTCCAATGGACTGCCATCTCCTCCATGTGCATCTGGGCATGCTGTGCATTGCACCATCCTCAGCAATCAAGGAGGCCCAATTCTGACTCATGCACTCCACAGTCAGACCACAGATCCTTTGATTCTCCCCATGGTTGGAATTCTGAGTCCAGAGGTTCAGTTGGGGGGATCCCCAAAGAAACCTCATCTGAGGTGATCCCAGACCAGGCTCTTGTGTGTGCTTGCCAGTATGGGGTCCAGCTCAGTCTATCACCCATGTCAACATATGCACACACTGGTAGTTGCAGCTGCTGGTTCAGTCCTGTTTCCAGCCGCATTTCTTTCTTTCTTTCTTTTTTTTAATTTATTTATTTTTATCGGAAAGGCAGATAAACAGAGAGGAGGAGAAACAGAGAGGAAGATCTTCCATCCGATGATTCACTCCCCAAGTGAGCACAACGGTTGGTGCTGTGCCGACTCGGAGCCAGGAGCCAGGAGCTCTTCCGGGTCTCTCGCATGGGTGCAGGGTCCCAAGGCTTTGGGCCATCCTCGACTGCTTTCCCAGGCCACAAGCAGAGAGCTGGATGGGAAGCTGGGCCATCAAGATTAGAACCGGCGCCCATATGGGTTCCTGGCACGTGCAAGGCAAGGACCTTAACCACTATGCTATTGCACCGGGCCCTCCAGCCACATTTCTTACATAAACCAATGAAATCTATGGCCCAGCAAAACCCTCCCACCGCACACTCGGCCCTCACATACATCAACAAGAGCTGCAGCCCAGTTGGAGTGACCTCAATAACCCTTACTAGGCCCTCCCCCAGGCCTGGTTCCTGTTCATGCCAGTATGTGCAGTGGAATGATCCAGTTTGTCCCACATCCCATTCAATTCTCATTCACATCAATGGGAGTTAGAACCTTGTTCAACTGAACTGACCACACTATCCAGTCCACACTCATGCCAGTGGGTGCCACTGCCTGTCTAACCAGGCCAGCCCCCAGCCCTGGTTCTCATGCTCATCAGTGGGACTTGCAGCCCATCAGAGAGGTGTCCACAGTTTCCCTACCAGGCCAACTCCCTGGCTCATATCTTGTACTTTCCATGTGGTTCTGCAGTGTAGCTTGACAGGGCTTGCCCCAAGTATCATCACTTGCCAGCTGATGCTGCGGCCAAGCCCAAACAGCCTGCACTTACTCTGGCTCATTCATGTACCAGTGGATACAGTTAGTTAGCCTGGCCTGGCTCTCCCCAAAACCAGTTCACATGCAGGCCACCAGATGTTGTAGCTCGTCCGACCTGGTCTGCCCCTGGTCCCAGTGCTCACTCTCACCAGTGGGAGCACTGGCCCAGCAGGGGAGCCTGCCCTGCCCCTCTTCTCCCACCCCTACCCCGTCGCCCCTGGTCTCACGTGCTGCTGGCATAGCCTCCCTAACCTCAGCATTTACCAACAACTGCTGAAGCCTTTCCTGGCATGATCTGCCCCCAGTTCCAGCTCATGCTGGCAGAGCTGCTACCTAGTCCAGCCCAGCCAGCTGGCTTGTTCTGTACCCAGTTCTGGTTCTCAAATCTACCAGTGGGTGTTATAAATTAGCCAGCCTGGCCTGCGCCCAACCTAACCCACATGTATGTCAGCAGATACTATAACCTGGCTTGATCTGGGCTGCTCTCCACCTTGGTTCTTGTGTTCACCTGCAGGGACTGCATCCTGACAGAGGAGTTCCCCAAGCTCCTCAGTCAGGTCTCTTCCCAGTGGCAGATTTCACACACGCTAGTGGGTCATTGGTCCAGGCTGACTTAGTCTACCTCCTGTCCTGTCAAGAACAGTGGCCTTGCCCAGCCAGCTCACACCCATTCTGGTTCTTACTGTTGGGTGCTACAGCCAAGCCACACTAGATCCACATCCAGACCCAGCTCTTGCATTATTCAGTGGGTCCTGAGACCTAGCCCAACCTATCATGTACTCACCCTGGCTCTCACAAGCAGCAGATGTTGGAGTCTAGCCCAGTCTGGCACACCCTAGACCCAGTCCACACCCGTGCCAAGGGACCCTGAAGTCATGTCCAGCCCAGATCGCCACCCCATTCCACCTCTTGCACCAGTGGGAAGCACAACCCAGCAGGGACATCCCCTTAGCTCCCTCTCCAGGCCTGTCCCCAGCCCCAGGCTTTGCACATGCCAGTAGTTGCTCTGACCTACCTCTGTATAGCCCATCCCCCATCTTGGCCTTTGCCACTGCTGTTGCAGCCTGGCCTGTCCCGGCCTGCCCCTTGTCCCAAATCTCACCGGTGAATTCTGTGACCTAGCCCTGCCCAGTCTACCCCTATCCCTGACTCATGCAAGCTTGTAGGTATGATAGCCTAGCTCAGCATGACCCACAGTCCGTCCTGGCTCCTGCTCATGCCAGTGGGCTAAGGTTTGGCTCAGCTCTGCCTGGTCCACTCCTCTCCAGAACCAACCTACACACTTGCTAACAGGTAGAGCTGCCTTGCCTAACCTGACTAGCACCCAGGCCTAGATCACATGCTCACCAAGAGGAAGCTATGGCCTACCAGGGTAGTTTCCCAAGTTCCTTCACCAGGCCCACTCCCACACCCAGATTTCACATATGCCAGCGGTTATTAGGCACTTACCCCCTTACCCAGCATAGTCTGCCTTCTCTGTCTCAGCCTTTATATGAGCTGATGAATATTGTGACCCAGCCTGCCCTATACCCCATTACCTGTGGATGTGCAGTCTGGACAAGCCTGACCTGTTCCCAACCCGAATACCCATGAGTGTCAGAGAGTTCCGTGGTCATGCCTAGTTCAGCCCTTCACTACTTCTAGCTCTAAAGGAAACCAGCAGACATTGCAGTTCCATAGGGGTAAGCCCACGTAACCACTCCCAGATTCTACTCCCAGATCTGGTTCTCTTGCTTGCTGTCTAGTGTCATGGTGTCAGGATTGATTGAGCAGAGATCAAAAAGATGCTTAATGGAGAAATGGTTTTATTAAACTACACTGTGGCCATCATCCATGCTTTTAGAATGATGCACCTTGTCTAAGAACATACAGACTTTTATATCCCAAAAGCCAGGGTGACAAAGCTCTTGTTACAAAGGCCAGGATATACAAGCTTTTGTTAATCACTATTGGGAGGAACTAAAAGTCTCTAGGGTTAGTTTTCCTATGAACAAAGGGAGAAAGGAGGAGACAGCCCTGGGGTTGGGGGGTCTTCCTTAATTTACAATCCATTTACAATTGGAGGGAGACTTGAAGGAGAGATAGCAAAGTTAGCATTGGGACTTGGATGCTCCAAGATATCAGGTGTTCCGGACTTGCGATAAGCCTCTAGTCCAGGACACTCTCAGCTCCTTCATCATGGACCAGCCTAATATTACCCATCCACTGCTACAATACTCATTGATGAGTAAGTACTCTGATCTAGCCCTGCCAGGCCGGCCCTCAGCCCCTTAGCAGTGGTCCGTGCTGAGTAGCCCAGCTGTGGTCTCCATGTGGGCAGAAAAGTCCTCCAGCTTACCCCATCCAAACTTCTCAGTCTCAGCCTCCTTGCTTACCTGCAAGTACAATGGAAGTCCCTCAGATGTCATTCCTTACCTGCAACATACTCCCTCAGTGGTCCTCTCTCCTACACATCCCCTTACTCCCTTCTCTGAACCATCCAGAACCTCCACCCCTGGAAAATCATGGATTTCCCAGCCCAGTCTTCTGAAGCCCAGGCTTCCAGTAGGGTGGTGTGCTATCCTGGAGCTCTTCCCATCTGCTAGGGTCTCAAGCTTCTGGCACATGTGCTGGCCTGGGACCTTATCCCTCTGCCCACCCAAGACCCAAGCCCATTCAGAGTTCTC
The DNA here is from genome assembly GCF_030435755.1 of Ochotona princeps. Classification (NCBI taxonomy): domain Eukaryota; kingdom Metazoa; phylum Chordata; class Mammalia; order Lagomorpha; family Ochotonidae; genus Ochotona; species Ochotona princeps. Next base: position 20,857,177 of record NC_080836.1, read on the forward strand.
CAAGCCCTGTCCACCAGCACACCATGCCAACAAGCTAACCTAAGGCTTTCCCCTCCCCTCCCTGCACCCCACCTGTGACCAAGCATGTGGGGAAATCCCCAGGCCTGTTCTGCCTGCCTGGACGTGAGCCCCCAAAGCCCCACATGCTACCAAAGGTGCCATCCTCCAGGTCCCCTGTAAACCCGTATCCACAGGCCCCCAGAAGCTCACCATGTGCATGCTGGCACAAAGGTGGTGGGTACCTGGGCACTGGCACAAAGGCTGACTCTGGACTTTCTACTTCTGGAGTTGTGAGAGATAGGTTTATGTTGTTTATGAGCCACCTGGTCTATGTGTCTGCATTTTGCAGACACATGGGCTACACGATGGAATGACAGAGTAGAGCACAGGGTGGTGCATTATTTGAATGGATGGAATATCCAGAAACCAACTTCCATTGCAATGAATCACTTCATACTTCCAAAATTCCTTGAACTTTCCTCCAGAATATGGACTCTCACTAGGCCACAGCAAAGTCCTATGAGTTGCTGGCAGTGTCTGAGAAAGGGAGCAACGGGTATCCGGGAGGCACAACATTGACTGCTTTAGACATGGGAAACTTCCAAACCCTGCCCTTTCCCAATGCAGCTGCTTGGAAAAGAAAAAAGAAATGAGCCACTATAAAGCCCCCCATATGGCTGGAGAATCCCTTTACCTCCAGGTCTGACACAGTCCTCATTGGTATGTGATGCTTTGGGGCATGATTCTGTGAGTTTCTGCTGCATCCAAGATGCCTTTGAAGCTAGACTCATTATCAGACAGGCTGGGGCGGTGGGCAGGTTGGCACTTGAGCTCCATTTGTTTTTGCAAAGGCTGCTTCAGGAGGAAAAGCTAATTCCAGCACGAGGTGACATGGGTGCTACTACACATGGCCTCCTTGGGCACACAGGAACTGGGTCCTTTGTTCTTTCCTGTGGCTTCACTCCACTATGGCTGTCTTCCTCTCTTGTTGCTTCCCTCCCCGCCATTCTATCTCCTTGATCCTTTTCCACTGATTTTACATCAGACCTGATCCTGTCACTACCCCAGGTTTGATTAGCTTAGGCAAAGCCTTCATCACTTCCCAGCTGCTGATATGTAATGAAGAGCAGGGAGATTGAAAAAAAAAAAAAAAACCTGTCAAGGGGGGAAAATGGATGAGTAGCATCTAAATGGAGGGCTCTGCAATTTGCTCAGGCCCAGCTTGCCACTTGCTTGGTTTATAATTAGAGGCATAAGAAATTTGTTTTTCCTCCCATATTCAGACTTCGTCTTTACTTTTCACAAAAACATCTGAGTCCTGTCTTTGGTGTGATCTTGTGCTATTTTGCTGGCACTTTCACAATAGCCACCAACTTAGGAAACACTGAGAGAAGCCAGATATTCCTGCTAGAGAAAATTCGTTCCTGAACCTGACATCTGGGTGCTGCAGCTGGAGGGAATGGGGTAGGGGAGACAAAAAAGCAGCAGCCCTGAGTGTCATCAAAGGCGGTTGATGGTGCCAAGCGAGTATGGAAATTGCATACAGCGCAGATGCCATTTTCAACATCAGACAAATAATGCAGCTATTTAGGAAAAACAAAGAAGTGCTTAGAAATTGATCAGCCATGTACGTGCAATGAAAATGTTCATAGCTTTCAGGGTGTTAAAGGATAGGCTGTGTGGCCTTTTGCAAATGATTCACAATCTTTTCTGACTTGATTCTGAAAGAGTTAGGTCAAACTTATTCATTATTCCTCTCCCCATCCCTTATGAAAATAGGAGGAGGGGAGACAAGCAACTTGAAGTTGAGCCTGAGGAACATAGCCTTGCATGGATCTTGAGTTCTGCATGCTGCTGCCAGCTTCCTTTCAAGGCAGCATCTCAGAATGCTTAGCGTGACAGGCAAAGGAATATTGAAAGCAAGAAGTACACCCAGTTATCTACAGGTCACAATCAATCACAAAGAATTAGTTCATTGTGATGAAATTTGAAGAAGGAGGAGGAGTGGGCAGAGAGGAAATTGGAAATGCTAATGAGCATGCAAGCACTTTGTCCCTCTTTCCTTTCCTCTCCTGAGCTAGATTAGTTTGAGATTCAAGGCAGTTTGAGATATGGACAGCTAGGAAGATTCAGGTTATATCCACTTTGGTTTCTGCAGAGTGGCTATTGCAGAAAGTATAGGAGGCACACCAATTCCAGGCCAAAAACGGACTCTATTACTGTTTGCTGTTTGTGAAACACATCTTGTAAGAAGATAGGACTTTTTCCTTTCAAAGTGTCTGTCAACAGGAAGCATTGTTAGGCCATAGGATTCCTCTAATCTAAAAGGTGACAGAAGCATGGGCATTTGGTCATTAGTTCAGACTCCTGTGTCCAACATGAAAGTGGGTTGGAGTCCCAGCTCAGCTCCTGATTTCAACTCCCTGTTAATGTGCACCCTGGGAAGCCGCAGATGATGGCTTTAGTAACTGCCACCTGGAGGAGACTGGAATTGTCTCCCTGGCTCTTAGCATCAGCTTGGTCTGGCCCTTGTGGGCATCTGAGGAATGGTCCAGCTGATGGGAAAGCTCTCTTTTTCTGTCACATTCTGTCTCCACCTCTTAACTAAATAAATAAATAATATCCTGATCTGTTAACAAAAGGCATTCTGCATCATATCTCATTAGAAAAATGCTAATTAAAAATAGTGTTTAACAAAGATGACTTGAACCTTTGACTCTTGTGTTCCCCCACTGAAAAAACAAATGGGTTTAAGCGCATCTTGGTTTTAACTATTTACAAATATTTATTTATTGTTGTTGTGGGTGTTTAAAGGAAAATACCTGAACTTGACAATCAAAATGATGGTCCAGACTTTCTGGGTAGTTGGCTCTGAATATGCTCGATGACAGCTTGGAGAAAATCCTTGTGAGCAGGCTCAAGGGTGGAAATCTATTGGAATCTGCCTTGTGCTGGATAATGTAGCCAGCTTGAACCTGTGTTTCCTGATGTGGGCAGACATTTGGGTTTGGCCATTCTGCTTTATGTGGGGTTGTCCTGTGCTGCTTACTAGATACTGACAAATAGGGACAGCCATTGTGACAAAGTAAAGCAGAGACACCACATGCTTACCAATGCTCTTGCTGATGAGGTCCACCTCAAGAACTCAGTTACTCTTTCAGAGCATGATTGGGTGGAGGCTGAACAGATAAGTACATAAACCAGGCAGAGTCCCTAGGGTGACATCTTTCCTGGTGCTAAGCTCCATTTTCTCTCCCTGATTTCTAATCATTCACATGCACAGTCCATGCTTTTAAATGCCTCAAAGAGATCTTTGCCTACCAATATTCATAGCCACATTGTTCATGATAGCCATTAAAAAGGACTTTTTAAAATGTATTTGTGACAGGGTGCTGGTGCAGTTTGAAGAATTCTGTCCTTAGAGTACCTGAAAGGGGATATACCTGCTCCTTCCCTCTGATTGAGTGTTGCTGCTCATCAGAGAGTGTGCTGGATTACAAAACCAGTTTTTCATGAAGTAGCTGTTGTATTATATTATACAAGCCTCTTATACTTTAAGTGCCTTATTTATAAGATAATCTATGTTCTACCTTCATTGCAAGGTTGAACAAACCAAACATGTAAAAGTGCTTTGCAAAGTTAAAAGCGTGATAGGTAAGGGGTGCGACCATCATGACAAGCAGTAGGAAGTCTTCTCAAAATATTAAAAATAGAGGTTGGCATTTAGTCTAGATTAAGACAATAGAGTACTTGGATTTGATAATCTGCCTGAATGAAGAAGCAGCATTGATGTCTCAAGTAGCTGGGTTCCCAGTTCCCACTTGAGACACCTCGATTGAGTTCATGGCTCTTGGCTCCACCTCCCCTGGCTATTTCAGGCATTTGGGAAGTGAATCAGTGCATGAAAACTCTCCTCTGTCCTCTCTTTCTGTGCCTCAGAGTGGAAAATAGAAATGTAATGAAGTAAAATAAAAATAGTACTATTATGTGACATGATCCTGCTTCAGGGTATATAACTGAAGAATTGAAAACAAAGTCTCAAAAAGATAATTACATATCCAAATCCATAAGATGGTAAAAGAGGTATAACCAACCCAAGTAATTGTTGATGTATGAATAGATTAAAAAATGTGGTGGACACATATGGTCAATTGTTACTGAGCTTAGGAAAGGAGGAAAATCCTTTCACACACTATAGCATGGATACACCTTGAGAATATCAGGCTAAGTGAAATTCACAAAAAAGACACATTCTGTTTGATCCCACTTCTATGAGATAGCTAGAGGAGTCAAATTTATAGGAAATGGAAGTAGAAATGTAGATGGAAAAAGAAAAGCTATTGTTTAATAGTGGTGTGTTTCACAATAATGTGACTATATGCTGAAGTCTTCAACACATTTATGGAAATCTATATGATAAAAACATTTATATGGATTTCAAAGTTTTTTGCACCTAAATAAGTTTAATTTGTAACTCCATTTTCCATGGGCATTTTTTATGTGCTTGATGCTATTGCACAATACACTTAAAGTGCTAAATTTTGCATGTATTTATATATTTATAATAATATGTTGGTATAGATTTTATTTGACAATGAAAAAATCATTATGGAAACAGCAGACGTTGTCAGTTCTAGCTCAGACGTAGAAAGACCAACAGGAGCACCTGAATGTTTCTCAAGTTGGGCAGTTTATACTAGTAGTTGTACTGCCCATGGTTTCGTCTAGAACACTTCTGTAGAGAATAACATAAAAGAATAAGCCAAGGAAGTAGTCAGTCTAGAAAGTAGGAAACATACTAGAGTACCCTAAGAATTTTTTTAATGCCCAGATCAGAATTCCTGACTGCAAATAAGAGAAGTCACTCTGGTTAGTTGAATTGGGCAAAATTACCAGAAGAACAGAACCAACAGGATGTAGAGAGATTTTGGGGAACTGACTCATGTGATTAGGGAGGCTGATAAGTCCAAAATCTGTAAAGTGGGCCAGCATATTGAAGATTCAAAGAAGAGTTAACACTACAGTTCAACTCCAAAGCCATTAATTGGACTGAGGAACAGGCAACTGCCAACATTTCAGTTCAATCCAAAGGTTTTATGCTGCAGAATTTCCCCTTGCTTGAGGTAGGATCAGCCTTTTGTTATATTGAGATCTTCAATTGATTTTATGAGGCCCACCCACATTGCAGAGAGTGCTGTGCTTTACTCAAAGCCCATTTGTACAACTATCATCCAAAAACATCCTTGAAGGGACATCCAGAATAATATTTGATCAAATGTTGTGGGCACTGAGGCTCAGCCAGGTTAACAGGCAAAATTAACATTAGCTTAACTAGCAAAAGAATTTGCTGAAAGTGTGTAATGGACATCCTCTGATCCTTGGGATGACTTAGGAACCAAGTTAGAAAGTGGACAGCAATCTTGTCTGGGGAGTTGGCACCTCCAACTCTCCTCCAATGGGGTAAAGCTACAACTGCTGCTGTTCCTGAACACCAGGCAGTGCCTAGCATATTACATTTGGTACTCATGCTAATGAGTTCTAAATCCTCTCTGTGTCACTTCTTTCAAGTACAAAGTGCTAAGTAAGAATGTCTTGCTGGTTAAGTCTAGTTTATGCATGGTAACTACCAGGGAATATAATGGCGGGTAGTTGATGTTATATTATTATATTAAGAAGGGAAATGTGTCCTATTTTCTATCAAGACATACAGAAACAAATTTCCCAAGCAGGTGGAGGGACTTGTGAATTGACAAGCCAAATAAATGATAAAGGTCCATTACGTGCATTTTCATTGGTGATCCAACAAAGTATAAATTTTGGGAGGCAGGCTTGAAGTTTCAAAAAGTTACTCTAAATCATTTCCCTTCTACCTCCATTTCTATCCTGCATCTTGTTGCTTTAGAAATTACGATGATAACAATAGTTATAGCATGCTTTTTAGTCCAGATAACTATGGAACTGTCCATTATGGGGTCTGGCAAACACTAGAGAAAGATGCCTAAATTTGACCACACCGAAAGACCGTGTGTGGAAGTGAAGAGGATGTGCTTAACTTCAAGAATATGAGACCAACTCTACCCACCTTAATCAAGTTACTGAGAATATACTAGCATTTACAGAACCAACCAAAAATGTCAACTAAATGACCCTGACAGCTGAGAAGCTGACCTTTCAGGAGGAATGGCTGGGCCTGGACATCACCTCTGGGAATACTGGGCTCCAGCATGGATTCCACTCCCACGAGAAAATTCAAACTACCTCTCTCTCTCTTTTCTTTTCTTTCTTTCTTTTTTTTTTTTTTTTTTTTTTTTTTTTTTTTAGATTTATTTATTTTCATTGGAAGGTCAGAGTTACAGGGAAAAAGTTCACTTTCCAAATGGCTGCAACTGCTGGAGCTGAGCCAGTCTGAAACTAGGAGCTATGAGCTTCTTTCAGACCTCCCATGTGGGTACAGTCACCCAAGGACTTGGGCCATCTTATACTGTTTTTCCAGGCCATAAGCAAGAAGTTGGATATAACGTGGAGCAGCCAGGACGTGAAACAGAGTCTGTATGGGATCCCAGCACTGCAGGCAGAGGATTAGCATGATATGTCACTGTGCTGGCCCTTGAAATCAACTCCTCTTAGTCCAGGTTTAGGAACATGAGCTTTTCCAGATTACTTGTCTCTGCCCTGATTCCCAACAGTGGCGGGGAGAAATACTGGCTTTAAACCCAACCTTTTCCAAGACTACATGCAAGGGAGCAACAGGAAGGGAAGCCCAATGCTGTGAAATAAAAGCCAAACCAAAACAGAATGATGTAAGGCACATACATACATATGAAGGCTCAGAAGTATTCTAGCAAACAAGGCAGTGAGTGATCCTACCTGAACTCAGAGATGGCCTCTTGGATGCCCTGGTGCCTTATTTCACCACCTTCCTCTAAAAATTTCAGTCCGATTTAACTGTCCCTGTTTCATGTACTGGTTCCTGTTATTCCACATGTCTCCTGTGGTTGCTCTTAATATGGTTGAACAAATACTTTCATTTCTTTCCCTTTATAGTCTGTGACTAGATTACATTCCCTCATCCCTTCAGGTTGAGTGTTGACTTGCATTTTATTTTGGCCAACAAGAAGCAGATGGAAGTGACTTCTCTATGGAGACGCTTTAAGGATCTTGCCTGACTTTCCACTTTCACTCCTCCTTGACATTGTTGGTGATCACTGGAGCAATCTTTGAGATCAAAACCTCTATGTTGCTGAGGATTATGGGGGAAAGGATGATGTGTGATGAAGTCACCAGCCAGAATTTATGGTTCAGAGCAAGAACTAAATCTTTATGGCCATTAAGACTTTAGGTTTTTTGTTAGTGAAATATGAATCAGATATTTTTAACTGATGTAGCTTATATATCCCTTCCACTACCTACAGCTTTCAAGGTCCTGAATCTGCTTCTCTGTCTCACAAACCTCACACTCTTTTTCTAATCCACATCTTACCTCCACTCACTAGAGTGAAGCTGCGTTCACTCCCTCTATCAAACAACCTGCCTCAGACTCCCACTTCCCATTTCCAACTTCTATAGCTCTATATTTTCAAAGTCTTTTCCCTTCTACTGCTTTCTATCTGTCACTCCTTCTACTGCTTTCTATCTGTCTGCACTGCCAGTTTTCAAGCTAGAGTCCTACACTGGAGAAACCTCTTTGATTCATTCTTTTCCTACACCCCCACTTCCACTTAGTCATCAAGTTCTTTTTACTCTTCATTTCTATTGCTTCTCAACCTTTTGGCTAAGATCAAATGTAGAAAAGTCATTTCTGAGGTCTCTTCCAAATCTGAGAATCTTAAGTCCATCTTTACTGTTACCATCTACCAGAGTCCTTACAGCCAGGGGAGAGGTGTATAAAGTAGTGCACTATGTTTGTTTCCTAGGTTACCATAACACAATACTACAGACTGGGTGGTCTACACGAAAGAAGTTTATTGTCTCATGACCTAGAGGTGGAAGTTGGTAGAGCGGGGTTTATTCTGAGGCTTTTCTCCTTGGTTTGCAGGTCACCTCCTTCCATCTGGATCTTCTTATGGCCCTTTCTCTGTGCATATTCACTCCTGGTAACTTTTCCTCTACTTGCGATGACACCAGTTACATTGGATTGGGGCCCTATCCTCATGACTGTATCCAGCCGTAATTAGCTTTTCAAAGACTCCAAATATAATCACTTCAGCATAGGGATTTTGGGTAGACAATTCATTCTGTAACAACCACCAGTCAGCTACCCTGGGTGAATCTTTGACCCAGGAATTAGTGAGGGAAGTATACCATGCCAGCAATAGTGGCAGAAGCAGAGATCCTGTGGCTCCTAGTTCAAAAATCGCAATGTACCTGGCAGGGTAGATATTGGTGGAAATTTGAGTGTTAAGTTCAAAAAGTGCTCAGAAGTGATACAAAAATGACAGTGTCAATGGAAATGCCTGGTGATTGCTGGTGGAATAATGATTCCCTCCATAGACTAGTTCAGCCAATGAAGGGAGTGTTATTTTTGAACTTTAGCTGTAAGTTTGTTTTCTGTAGTCTTCTCAACAATTCTGTATGCCTTGTATACAGAATGTATATCGTACATGAGTGAAATGAGGTGGCTCATGTTATTCATTGTGATTGTTGCCTCAGGAATATGACTATAGGAAGTGCATTGTTTAAATGTTTTCTGTACCTGTTGAAATGACAGTGATTCAGACACTTGCACTTTCAAGAACAAGAAGATATCTAGATATTTAAAATTACTTCAGGGTCAGATATTTCATACAATGGTTAAGATGCCCGTTGGGTCTCCTGCAAACCATATTGCAGTACTTGGGATCAATTCCTGGCTTTGCTTTTGACTCCAGTTTCCTCTTCATCTTAGAAGGCAGTAGGTAGCAGGTGATGGCTCAATTGGTTAGGGTCCTCACCATCCTTGTGGGAGATCTGGATTAAGTTTCTGGCTTTAGCGTGACCCTCTTCTGTTTAATGTGGGCATTGAAGAAGTGAATCAGAGGGTGGTGATCTCTCTTTTTTTCCCCTCCCCTCTGTTTGTCAAATAAGTGAAATAATTAAAAATACAGCAAAAATGATTTGATAAGTTGTTATTATTTCAATAACTCCGTTTCTCTCTGATCACAGAGACAATTTTGACAGTTTGAAATGATGTTTTGATTATGGCAACGGGGGCCACATTATATAATGTGGCACTTAGAAGACTATAATTTATCTTAAAAACCATTTCGAATACAGATTTCTAAACAATGCTCTTATCATGTCATCCATTTTTATCAAGAAATTGGGCCCCGGCGGCATGGCCTAGCAGCTAAAGTCCTCGCCTTGAAAGCCCTGGGATCCCATATGGGCGCCGGTTCTAATCCCAGATGCTCCACTTCCCATCCAGCTCCCTGCTTGTGGCCTGGGAAAGCAGTCGAGGATGGCCCAAAGCCTTGGGACCCTGCGCCCACATGGGAGACCCGGAAGAGGTTCCAGGTTCCCGGCATCGGATTGGCGCGCACCAGCCCGTTGTGGCTCACTTGGGGAGTGAAACATCGGATGGAAGATCTTCCCCTCTGTCTCTCCTCCTCTCTGTATATCCGGCTTTCCAATAATAATAAAAATCTTTAAAAAAAAAAAAAAGAAAGAAATTACTAGGTAACACTGGTCTTATTATTTCAGCTTTATGTATCTCTGAGTTGCAAATGTCAATTCAGAACATCAAGCAAAAGCAGCATAAGCAAAAATGTCATTTATTGGCTTATGTAGCTATGAAGTCCAAGGGGATAGATCAAATTTTAGGCATTCAGGTGTCTTCACCTCCCAACATCCTCTATGAGGTATTTGGGTGAACTGTGAACTTTGAAGGAGAAAGCGAGGGAGAGTTGTCTGTCTGTCTGTCTGTCTCTCTCTCTTGCTCTCGCTCTCGCCCTCGCTCTTTCTCCATCTCTTCCTCTCCCCAGTCTGAAAACTCTGATTGATCAGGTGTTCTTTGCTGAAGGAATAGGGTTCATTGTCTAGAGGAGTGGGTTTTAAGTGGTAAGGAAAGAGTTGTGATGCCCTCTAGACATGCATTTGGTTTACAGGTCTGCAGACCTGCAAACCCCCAGGCCACATAAGGCCCCGAGCTGCACAAGGCCTGTGAAATCATTTGGTCTGTCCCTGCCAAGGCAACTACAGGTGGAACCTGAAATTCAGCAAATCTATAGCCTGATTATTTTTATGTTGATGATCTTGGATGGCCTGCAAATGACATTATAAATATTCAAATAGCCTTTGGCAAGAAAAATGTTCCCACCCATGCAAAGAGAGCCAATTTCCCAAAGTGGGGTTCGGCAGGGGAGGGGAGTGGGTGAGGGAAGAAAACCATGTCTTAACAAAAAACTTAGCTTTTGGAAGCAGTGTATTCTACACTTCTTTCCACCTCCGCCCCCAACACATACATCTTGAGGGCTGGTTTCCCTGTTCTGCTGGGGAGGAGGACTTTGGCAATTTGGATGCCAATGATGACCTTGAACTTTTCTGGGAAGAAGCTGCTTTGTGTCTGAAGGAAATGTGCTTCCTCTGAAAGCCCATGAAGATTGTCCTCTTGGACCAGAGGCCTGTGTGCTCTAACCGTTTCCCCACAGGGTCACTGGTTTTGAAGCTAGCTGGGTTCCCTCTTCACTATCACTGTGAGCCTCACCATTGCTTCTCCCCAGCTGGTGCAAGCACAGGCTCACAGCCCAGCAGGAGACTTTTTTTGACAGCTCCCTCCCAGCATCTAAGGAGAATTGGGTCCATTGTTTCATGGGGTTTCCTTTAGGCAAATCTGAGGAGTGTGAAAGAAGCCATTTAAAGGGGTTTGATGAATAAGGACAAAGTAAAGATCAAAGCCCGGCACAATCAAAAGCTGTTTGTTAACAGGCAAGTTTTCCTTCCAGACCTTTATCAGGAGCAAAGGAGACTTATCTTGAAGCATTTTATGGAGAAAGTAGGTGGGTCTGGGAGCATTCATTTGAAGTTCTAAAGGATGGCTGGCCTGGCAGCTGGGCCCAGGATTATCAGTAAGTCTCTAGGGTTAAGTTGGCAATGTTGGCAGATAAGAGCCTGGGAAAAATAACAAATCATCCAGTAGTTCCAATAGTAGGTTATGTTTGTAGGAGAACCTCTCCAACCCATCCTGTCTACACCCACTTCTAGGAAGGAGTCACATGCTCCAAGAGAGAGAAACTCTTTTCTAATCCTGGATTCCAGGTTTAGGAAACAGTTATCCTGGTGTTTTGTAAAATATACAGCTCCATGGCCAGGTGCGGTAGCCTAGCAGTTGAAGTTCTTGCCTTGCATGCGCCAGGATCCCATATGGGCACCGGTTTGTGTTCTGGCTGCTCCACTTCCTAGCTAGTTTCCTGCTTGTGGCCTGGGAAAGCAGTCCAGGATGGCCAAAGCCTTGGGACCCTGCACCCACAAGGGAGACTCAGAAGAAGCTCCTTGCTTCTGGCTTCAAATTGGCTCAGCTCCAGCCATTGGTTGTAAGATCTTTCTGTCTCTCCCTCTCTCTGTAAAGCTGACTTCCCAATAAAGGTAAATAAATCATACACACACACACACACACACACACACACACACACAGAGGAAGAGTTCCTTTCCAAAGCCTAAACAAATGCTCCAGACCAATTGTATTAGTGAACCAATGCTGGACTGAAGGCCTGATGGTGCTTCTACTGTTGGCACCTCTATTATTTTTTTTTAATTATTTATTATTTAACTTCATTAATTACATTGTATTATGTGACACAGTTACATAGATACTTGCGTTCTCCCACCCCTCCCCAAACCCTCCCACCATGGTGGATTCCTCCACCTTGTTGCATAACCACAGCTCAAGTTCAGTTGAGATTCCCCCATTGCAAGCGTATACCAAACATAGAGTCCAGCATCTTATTGTCCCGTCAAGTTCAACGGCTTCTTAGGTATACCCTCTCTGGTCTGAAGACAGAGCCAGCAGAGTATCATCCCAGTCAATTGAAAGCTCCAACATACCATCACTCTATTATTTTTTTTTAAAGATTTATTTATTTTTATTACAACGTCAGATATACACAGAGGAGGAGATACAGAGAGGAAGATCTTCCGTCTGATGATTCACTCCCCAAGTGAGTGCAACGGCCAGTGTTGTGCTGATCCGAAGCCAGGAGCCAGGAACTTTCCTGGTCTCCCCATGGGTGGCACCTCTATTATTAATGATAATACATGACATTTATGAAATGCCAACTTACCTTGATTCCACAGAATTATTTTTAGTCATTTAGGAGTTATGTGTTCTTCACTGGACCAGACACTGTATGCAAAAAAATATATTTTTTTAAGATTTATTTTATTTTTATTGGACAGAGAGGAGAAATGACAGAGAGGAAGATCTTCTGTCCATTGATTCACTCCTCAAGCGGCCACAATGGCTGTAGCAGTACTGATCCGAAGCCAGGAGCCCGGAGCTTCTTCTGGGTTTCCCATGCCTGTGCAGGGTCCCAAGGCTCTGGGCCGTCCTTGACTGCTTTCCCAGGCCACAAGCAGGGAGCTGGATGGGAAGCGGAACCTCCAGGATTAGAACTGGCACCGATGTGGGATCCTGGAAAATGCAAGGCAAGGACTTTAGCCACTAGGCTACCATGCCAAGCCCTGTATGCAAATAATCTTACTTGGTCTTTGTAATACCCTAGAATCTTACTGTTCCCATTTTACAGAAATGAAAACTGAGCTTCTGAGAAATCCAGACCATTCACTTACGGTTTCCTATCTAATTTGTGTCACACCTGGGACTTGAACCATCATGGCTTGCTATACTTGTTCTGAATCTGTCATCATACTGCCAGTATTGGTCTAACAAACACACCATTTCTTCTTTCTCCAGGATGTAAGATTGAGGTATTCTCATTCGAAACTTCTAGCCCAGATGGAATAAATAAGGTTAAAATGACTGTCTTGGAACTGTAGTGGTTCACAGAATTGATCCCAGGAAGTGTCCCTCCCGATGTTGATTTATTCCAAAATATAAGTTGGGGGTCAAATACCAGCGGATTTGAAATAGCAGTGGCAGGTACATCTCTATTTCAGACTCACTTAGGCACCAATTTGAGTTAATTGATGCAATGATTCCTGTTAGCTAAAAGATACCTCTGAGTTTCTGGAAGACCACACTGGGTTCCCCTTCCAGCTAAGCAAGACTCCTGACAGTCTATTTAGTCTTCTTCTCCCTACAACACCTCTTAACCATGGGTTCTATGGGATGTGCATCTTAGATTGTCTTCTTCAGGTGGCTATGCTGTCTACACAGGTGATTCAACAGCAGCAAGGACCAAATTTAAGCACACAAATTTAAGCACCGAGCTTTAAGCCCTTCAGGGCTTGCCACTACAAACAGGATAAAATCCAACTTACTAATCACAGCCTTCAGGGCCTTCCAAGATTAGCCTCTGCCCCACCCTCACCCTTTCCTTTCCATTCTCTTTCTCTCTCTCTCTCTCTCCCTCTCCCCCTTCTGCTTCTTTTATTTGTTTTTTGGATAGGTTGTGTGATTTCTAGAATTTTATCTTAAAGAGACAATAACAAATTTGGACAGACTTACAACAATTTCCATTTTTAGATTTATTAATATAATGAAAAAAGTCAGAAATAACTTGAATCACCAATAGTAAGGAAGGCTTAGTAAATTAAGTGCCTTACATATGTTTGCATATTATAATATTGAACTATATCTGAATTTTTAACTATAAATTCCAAGGACCATTAGAATTGAGGAAAAAACACAAGGACTAGGAAACATTCTTATAATTAATGTTGAATATGTTAAATTGTTTATAATCTCCAAATATAAACCATGTATACTTATAGGAAGAAAAGCTGTAGAAAATACATTAAAAAGTAACTTGTAATTATCTATGAGTATGAGATTATACCATTTGTATTTCTTTTATATTTGTCGTTATCTTCCAAGTAATCCTTAGTGATCATGTAATACTGTTGGCAGCTAGTGAATTGCACTTTTAGATAGGAATGATTCTAACGCTATGAGTTTGAAGTCTCAGGTTTCCTATAGATTAGTTTAACAAATATTTATTGAGCACCTTATATATGCATGAGTCATACGTATACTACTCACAGGCTGGAAGGATCTGAGTTCAGAGACAGACCAAAAGTTGAACCTCTGCCTTGGAGTTAATCATAGGTGCTGTAGGGGGACCTGGAAGAGGAAGGCAATAGTTAGAAAGGGGAATGCTATGACATAGAAATTCAGAAACAGTGTCTTGAATGTATCTTGGGGTCCATTTTTTGTGACCTCCAATCAACCAGCTAACCTCTTAGTTTCTCAGAGGTAACACCACCAGTGCTTCTCTGCTAACCCTGTGGATTTTGAGCATCTTTTCTCCAAGGTGTGGTGCATGTGCCTGACTTCTTTTTTCCCCCCTCATCATACCTTCTCACAAGCCTGTCAGCACCAAGAGATTTCTGACCGAAATATAGCAGAGTCTCCCCTTCCCCAGTGTGGGTTCCAGCGACTGGTGATGAAATCAGGCCCCACTTTAATGAGTGACATTGGGGAAGAACCAAGTTGAGGAATTCACATGAGATGGCTCGCATAGTAAGGTCATTATCATCTTACCACATTGTGCTGGAAATGTTATCATTGTCTGGAACCTTGGATGTTATTAATTGGAGATATGATTTTTCTGTTTATTTCTGTGCTGTTTACTAGTCAAGTTGATTAAGTAATAAACACTTTAAATCTTTTTTTTTTTTCTGGGATTTAGCACGGCTTGATTGCACTCACTGCAGCCATTTGAGGGTGGGGGTGAACCAGTGAATACATGAGCACTGTTTCTCCCCATCACTCTGCCTTTCAAATTTATACATATGTGTATATATATATATATAGTTAATTCTTTTATTTTGGTAATCTTTACATAGTTGATTAGGGTACAAAGGGTCAAGGGTTTCAGTAAAGTGGGTAATACCATTGTTTCCACATTTATATATACATATATATATATATATATATATATTTTTTTTTTTTTTTTTTTCTGTATCTAGGGTAAGGGAAGAGATAAAGGGAAAAGCTCCACCCAGCCTCCCACCCATCCCAGGTCCCCGATGTGAGGCATGCTCCCAGGGTCCTGCTCATGCAGTTTTGATAGTTCAACAGTTCTGAATTGCTGCCAATCTTGGCGCTCCAAGTGTGATGAAATCTATTCAGAATCCACTGGCTGACAGTCTCTTCATGGTTGGAGTTCTGAGTTCAGTTGGAAGGATCCCCAGAGAAACTTCATCTGAGGTGATCCCAGACCTGATTCTTGTGTGTGCTTGCCAGTATAGGGTCCAGCACAGTCCGTTGCCCCAATCAGCTTATGCCTATGCTGGTGGCTGCAATTGCTGGGTCAGTTCTGTTTCCAGCCCTGTCTTCCATGCGAGCTGATGGGTTTTGTAGTCCAGCCAGATCCTGCCCACTTAATACTTGGCCCTCACGCAAACCAGAAGGAGCTGCAGCCTAGTCGGGGCAACTCCCCATAACTCCCACCAAGCCTGCCCCTTCCCTGGTTCCCATGCATGCCAGTATGTACTGCAGACTTGTTCAGTCTGTTCCACATCCCATTTAGCTCTCGTACATGTCAGTGGGCATTGAAGCCTAGTGCAACCCAACCTGCCCTATTGTCCTACCCACACAAATACTGGCGGGTGCTGTTCTGTCTAGCCATCCCTGCCCCAATCCTGGTTTTTATGCTCTCCAGTGGGAGTGGTAACCCAAGAGGAAGGCACCCACTAGTTCCCTCCTAGGCCATTTCCACTCCCTGATTATGCACTCTCTAGGTGGTTCTGCAGTTTAAATTGACAGAATTAGCCCCCAGTTTACTCAATGACTCAATAGGCTAATCCTGCACCTCCAAGTGCCTGAATCCCATATGGGCTCTGGTTTGTGTTTTGGCTGCTCCACTTCCCATTCAGCTTCCTGTTTGTTACCTGGGAAAGCAATAGAAGAACCAAAGACCTGGAACTCTGCAGCCCTTTGGGGGACCTGGATGAGGTTCCAGGACCCTGGCTTCAGATCGGTTCAACTCTGGTCTTTGTGGCCATCCAGGGAGTGAACCAGTGGAAGGAAGATCTTTCTCTGTCTCCTCTTCTCTCTATAAACCTGCCTTCCCATTAAAAAAAAAAAAAAAAAGAATTATTATTGGTTCCTGAGATGTGTTCTGTGGGGCTTGGTGGGCTTAACCTACAGAAAATAGAGAAGAGTTGAGAAGCCTGTATTTAATGATTAACAAAGGGGCAAAGGCCTTGGGGCCAGGTGGTTGATGATCATCCTGTGTCCTGAGTGAGGTTGCTGATGCTCATTCCTTTCATCTGGTGTGCTGTGTTACTGCTCAAAGGGAAGTGTACAAAGCAGATTGGGGGCAAAATGGGACTTCACAAGAGCATCTCAGCTTCCACAGTGTAGTGTCCCTCCTTCCTCTCTTCCTGTTTCTGGGGGTGACACTGTGAGATTATCACGCTTGGTCACCCACAGGAAATTGTGCTGCAGTGGAGGACCCACATCCCTATTATTTTGAGATGAAACAGTGCGGCTGCTGTCTGAGGTTAGAATGGGGGACTTGTTCACTTGGTAGCGTGGATGTCAGTCTGAAGGGTTTCCTGCTAGATTCTTTTGTGTCAGTGGCATCCTCCACTGGCTGCAGTCCCTGGACCAACTCACGTTTCAGAACAAAGAGGAGAGAGGCTGCTGATCCTCCTTGTATGATTGGATCTCAAAACTGATCAGAAAGAGCTCTGTACTCTGAAGGCATTACTATCAGAGATGCAATCTGGAAGTTCCCTGAAATAAACTGTGTGCTTCTTCTGGCCCTCTTTTGGGTGTTGCTGTCTCCTTCCCTGGATTGTTGATTCCTTCTTTCTTCCTTTCTTATGTTCTTTCTCCCTTTTACTTCCTCTTTCCTCCCTTCTCCCTCTTTTCATTTATTTTCAATGACTATTTTTTTTTTTTAGAACCAGTTGTGTATGTTGTTTCTTGTAAGGCGCTTTGGGGAAAACAATGCAGAAATGCCAACAAAAGCTTTTGATAAATCCTGTGGTGTTGCTGGAAAGCTGTGATTACCAGGCAGAGTGACTAAGTAAGACTTCATGGAGCTCTTTGAGATGGGGCTTCGTGAAAAAAATGCTTTTCAGCTCACTTTTAGAGTAGAGTTAAGAGTCTGAATATGCACAAAAAAAGCACACCCAGGTGGAGAGAAGACCACAAACAAGGGCATGGAAGTGGGCCCCATGACAGTGTGTGCCAAGTGGGAGGGACCAGAACAGACAGGAAGCGAAGCCCACCTGCCTTTACTGAGTGATGGAAGAATTCCGTTGCCTGACATAAACCTTCTCCTTCTTCTGGCTTTAAAAGAGTCTGTACTACTGGACTCTTTTCAAGCTCTTAACTCAAGGCTTGAAAAGTATTGGCATAAAAGGATGACAAAGGCAAGACTGATGCTTTCAGTTCCAAGAGGGTCTTCCCTTCTAAATCACAGAAAACATTTACATCATCATTAGCAACTGTGTGACACTAAACGTGCCTATTTGATAAATGCAGTCCCAGATTTTAAGAAGCTTCATTGTGCTTCTACAAGCCAACAAGTGCCCTATGGACAGGACTTGGGTTTTATTTATTCCCATAACTGCTGTGTGCATCATTGAAGCTCATTGACCCATAATTTGCTGATATCCGCATATCCATAAGAGATGCATGTTCTGCATAAGATAAGAGTAAGAAGAAAATGATAGAAGCTCCATTTCCCATGGAGACAAATTGAGACAAAGCACATGAAAAGCTTTGCTAAGCCTTTCTGCCAGAACTTGGCAAGTTTCTTTTCCAACTTTTGGTCTCATGGTGAGCTCCGCATGGCCTTGGCAGAGCTGGACCTGTCGTGTCTACCACATGGCCGCTCCCCTGCAGTGCCGAAGGATGAGGCCATTTGGAGACAATCCCCTTCTGTCTCTGGGCTCTGACATCTGGGAGGTGGACAACCAACAGGCCTTGGCCGGGCCTCCTGGCCCTTTGACTTGCCTCCTGTTTGTTGGAAGCAACTTTTCAGGAGAAAGCCACAGCGGTAAAGGTCACCTTCTGGACAAATAATTCCGGTCCAGGGGCACCAGATGCAATTGGGTGTCTGAGGCACTGCACAAATGAACAAATGACTTTGTCTTAAAAGCAAATGGGATTTCAACAGAACTGCGGTTGTCCTTTGCTCAATAGGATTGGCACTCTGTAGAGAAGTGACTGAGGGTGGCTTGGTCGGAATCCAATTTCCGTAATTAGTTCTATTCACAATAAGGCATGTTAATAGGTCCCATGTTGAGCAGGCAGATTCTCCTGTCTCAGGTGCCAAGCGCCAATTAATGAAATCAACATTTATGTCCCACAGGTAAACAACAGTTCTGCAGCCATTCTCGAAGTGTCGTAGTCATTCATTTCCCCCCCAGTACTATTGTGAGCACGGATAAGGGACTGGAAATTCCAACAAGACAGGAGTCACTTTTGTTTATCACCATCTTTTCAGTTTCTGACTCACTCGCAGATACCTGTGTCAAACTGATGGGAAAAAATAAATCCTAGTGATTCTTCCAATCTGTCTATGTTCAGCTTCTGCAGTGTGACTTTGCAATCCCTGGCCTTGAGATTTGCGGTGGCCACAAGGCAGAGGCTCTGTGCTTCCGGGTTGAGTCTTTGTATCCAGAGGCCTTGCATGCTGCTGCTCTCCTTCTTGGACCCTCCCTGTGAACAAGCATTAGCTGATCTGTTCCAGGGTGAGAGCCACAAGGCGCAGTCAATTCTATAGCTCCAAGTGATAGCTAGACATACAGCTGTCTATATGTACCACAGAATCATGGAAGAGTTGAGCTGGGACCTGAAGAATTATCCAGCTGGGTGCATCCTAAAAGGTCACCCAAAGAATTAGCAACTAAAAAAAAAATTGGTGATTGTCTTAAGTCATTAGGTTTGGGGCCTTTTTTTTATGCCACAAAAGTTAACTGATTAAGTGTGCAATATAGATTTTCTGAGAGATGGATGGGTTATTGATTACATGTCATCCAATTGTAAATAGCTCGCCTGTTCACTCTCTTTTATATTATTTTTCACATCACAAGCTGAAATTATCTTATTTACTTATTGGTTTGCCTATTTATTTACTATCTTGTCTTCTCGTATATAAGCTGTCTCACACAAAAAAATATTGTCATCTTCACCTTAAATCCGTATCACTGACAACAGTTCTTGGCATGCGAATGCTCAGTAAATACTTGCTGAATGACAGGATGAGGAATTTCAGTCGTATTATTGGTAGTGAACAAAGATCTTGGGAAGCAGATATCACACTTATTGGCTAAGATGCCCTTTGCTCTTTGTGTAGCTTCTGTAATTCTTTTGTTCATAAATCAGCCCTTGCTGAAACATGACAGGTGGAAATAAAAGACCCTACATTTGGTTTGTGGAGATACATGGGAACTTCAAAAAGACCATGAAAAATGGAATTAAAAGATAAACTTATTTTCATGCAAAACAATTGAAATGCATGCATTGAGGGAATCATCAAAAAGTTCATGAGAATGTAAATAATGAAAAAAAAATTCATGGATTTCAAAATATTTTGTACCAAAATAAACTTACCTTTTAATTCTATTTCCCCATAAACCTTCTGAAATATTCTTCTAATAACGTATTTCCTTTCTTCTAGCTTAATTATTAACCCTCTGTTTACCCCAAGTGGCCTTGACGGCCCAACTGAACCAATCTGAAGTCAGAAGCCAGGAGCCTCTTCCTGGTCTCCCTTGCAGGTTCAGGGTCCCAAGGCTTTGGGCTGTCTGACTGTTTTCCCAGGCCATAAGCAGGAAGCTGGATGGAAAGTGGAGCAGCCAGGATATGAACTGACCAAAAGGGGTCTCGGCCAATACAAGGTGAGGACTTGGCCATTAGGCTATGGTGCTGGGCCCTATTTGATTTTTAATTAGTTTGGTTTGAAGGAAAAAGGGAGAGGAACAGAGACACAGAAACAATGTTTCCACCTGTTAGTTTACTCCACAGTGCTCAACAACAGCCTGGGCTGGGCTAGGGAAAAGCCAAGAGCCAGGACTCTATCTGGGTGTCTCACGTGGGTGTCAGGGACCTGAGTATTTGAGCCATCACCTGCTGCCATCAGTGTGCATCAGGAGAAAAATGGAATGCCAAGCAAAGCTAGCACTTGAATCCAGGCATGGGATGCAGGCATCCCAAGTAATGACTTCACTGTTGGGTTGAACTTACCACCTCTCCAGTAATTTTTCATTATCTGATTTTTTTATAAGAAAAGCCTTTGATTTGGTTGGATTTAATTTCTATTGAAAAATCAATATCTGTAGCAATCTTCAATAAGAATAGTAACCAAAATCTTTGTTTCTAAGAACACATTTCTCTCTGTCACAGCTCTTACCTTCTGACTTTTTGACAGGAAAAATGTTCCCCATTCCTGCAGGGAGATCTGATTTCCCAAAGTAGGGAATTTACCCTCATCATTTTTTAGAAAATTTGTTCATATGCGTCTTCTTAGATCTCAATGGACAGAGAAATTACACAGAAAATAATGCAGGCAAGATTTGTACTTTAAAATCAGATTGGTAATCAATAACTAAACTGGAAAGTATTCTTATCTAATGTGATATACATCAAATAAAACCTTTCTCACCAGTATTATTTGTGAAGCTACCTCTAGGCTTTGTAAGAAACCAAAATACATAATTAATATTTTATTGCGTTGAATGACTTTGAACTCAGTTTTGCGTCTTATAAAATGGCTGAACATGTGGTAGATTTCTTTTGCTTTTTTGTCCAGGCACATCAGTTGGAATTGAGGGATAAACTGGTTTTACCTGGAAGCTTTTGCACTGTTCACATCTGTCTCCCTTCACCAATAAACTGGAAAAAAATTTTTTTGAAGAGTCAAAAATAATAGAGGACTTCCTAGTGTATACCTTTCAGAAAGTTTCAACGCTGTCATGAATTAATATGGCCAGCTTTGCTTTAGGAGGGAGGGTAGGATTTGGGGCAGGCTTTCCTTCTCACCGATCAGATCACTCCTCCAGGATAACTGCCGACCTGGCGCCTCCTCAAGTTTGGCTCTGACCATGAGCCACACATGTCATACGTCACATAAAATATGGGGCTGGCAGAGAGCCCACACCCAGACAACTTTGAATAGAGGCTTCCACTGGAGTTAGCGCTCTCCATTTTTAAAAGACAGTGTTGTGTCAGTTCTGTTAGAAATGTATCACTTGGTAGGATCTTTCTTTCCCTCCTCCTTCCTGAATGGGACTTGCACATCAAGTTTCTTTTCTTTCTTGGCATTCAAATCAACCCATCAGGGCACTGACTTCAGGGGGTGAGTGAAAAGAAAGGAATCCAGGGGAAGGCCCACCTGCACCTCTTCCTGTCATTGACATTGTCAAAAGGGATTTATTAAGCACTGACTTGTGCCTGAGCCCCCCTAGAGTCTAAATTTATTGTTGAGAGATCTCAGCCCTTAATGGGTATCCATGTGTTTCAGATTCATTTGCAGATGAGCCTTAATGGAAATTCACATTTGAAGATAATGCTCCACATATTCTCCTCATGCTTTTATTCAATTACTACCTGTTATTATGGATTTACAAATTGAGTGCATTAGACTTATATTTGATAGGCCGGTTTTTGACAAAGATCTGATTCAATAAAGTCAGCGTAGATGACGTTCGGAGTGAATTATTTCTGGACAGCACACCCAGCCTCAGCTCTAGGTTTTTGCTTATCAGTACCCTGACCCTTGCTTGCTTAAAGCCCAGGCATAAGATTCTGAAAAACCAAAAGACAGAGATCAAAATGTGGATGACAGGAAGCCCAGCAGGAGGATATTAACACTAATTATAATAGTTTCTCCTGATCACAGATAATGATGGCTTTCTTTGTTCAGCATCCTGAATCAATCCCCTCTCTACAGATTTCTATACTCGGAACCAAGTCTGAGCATCTGGACAGAGCTGTGGTTATGGCCAAATTAGCTATTCCAATTACGCAAAGTCGGGAGTCGCCTCCGAGTTTCCTTTTCCAAATCATCTGTGATAACTGAATTTCAGGAGGCTTTATGAAGCTGCTCCTAGGAGGAAGAAGCATTAACTATGACATGACCTATTAAGCATTTGCAGAAGTTACGAGTTCAGGAAGGGCAGGGACTAAGTATTTTGAACTGACACTTAATTTTTTTCTTCCCTACTGCATTGACTCTGTGCTGAATTAATTCTACTTTTATCTTGCCTTTAAATAAAAATTTATGGGTGGCAGCTGAGGTCCTTCTTAGAGGTCTTTATGATTTGGGATTAAGATCCTTAAGTGCCTGGGCAACTCATTAAGGTGTGCACACTGGCCACTTGTATGTCCTCAGTGAGAGAAGAAAGGACCAAGGATGGGGGAGAACAAAGAAAAATAGATGGAAATTTTTAGATAATACTAGTGTTTACAATTATTTATGACTATGAAAGTGTTTTATTGCTGGAGCAATTTAAAGTTTAGAGATCACACGTTACTTTGAGTCTGACAGAAATAAGCACCACGGACAAAATTTAAACTTGTATTGAAAGAGTTTAGAGACCTGCTTTTACAATTTTTAACTCATCTATTTATTGTTTAAAAAGGTTGAGATACACAGTAAGAGAGAGAGAGAAAGAGAGATGTCCTATTTGCTAGTTCATTCCCTAAATACCTACAACAGCTGCTCCTGGCCTGGTGGAAGACAGGAACCAGTTCTGGGTCTCCTAGATGGGTGGGTGGCAGTACATTAGCCATCAGTATTGCTTCCCATGGCTCACGCTAGCTGCAGGCTGGCCCAAGTGGATCCAGGACTTGAACACATGAGGACTTGAACACATGCAGTCTTATATGGGATGTCTGTAAGTTGTGGCTTAACTGTTGTGCACAGTCCCCAACTCTTAGACATTGTTGTGCCGGATTTTGATATCCCCAGAAAATCATCAAGTCTGAAGTTGGTGCTAATGCATAAAGGTGGTTTATTCAGATTAGCTTAGGACTCCCAGCCACCTCCTCCAGCCCAGCAATGCTGGGCAGGGGAAGGACAGCTGCAGCCGAGGCTGCAGCAGGGTCAGCAGTACGGGGGGGCGGGGGAAGAGAAGGGAAGAAAAGACCGAGGTTGAGCAGCACAGGGTTCTTATACATTTCAGGACAATTCCATACAATTATACAATCATGACTGGTCAGCTTAACTGTTAACTTTCAAAAAGAGCAAGTTGGTAGGCTTCTATTGGTGGGTTTGAAGCAAGCAACTTTCAAAAGGTAAAAACTGATGGGTTATAGGGTGGTGGGTCTTATCTAACACCTGGTACCTCCTTCCTGAGGAGTGGTCTGCCTATGTGACCTGCCAGGTGTCCTGCTGGGTGTCATGTAGACTGCCAGGCCTGAAGTTCACACAGCCCCCAGCCAAGCAATTAAGGCAGAATCACAAAAGCAGAAAACACCTAGGTTCTTCAACACCTAGTTTCATTCTAGACCTTGGATGTTTAAAAACTGAAAAAAAGAAATGTAAAAACAACATCCTGCCACACAGAAACCCACTCTAGTATTTGGAGTTGTGCTGCATGGACAAGGCTATAAGGGGACATGAAGGCCAATACGCAACCTTGAACCCTAAATAAGACCATTATCTCAAATACTTATGTTGGAATTCAGAAAAAAAAATAATTCTGAAATGTGGCATTTTGCCATGTTATTTTAAAAGAAGTAGCCTCAAGAGCTCTTTGTCACCTGTCTTCCTGTCTCTGGGTAGTCTTTATCTTCAGAAGTACCTGGACGGGCTTTCTGTGAAGTTCCTCTACTCACCTCAAGGCTAGACCTTCTAGAAGATGTCTGCCCTACCATCAGAGGTTAACATATACATATTCTAGGTGGAAAGACTAGAGATGATGACGCTATACCTAGAGTCCACACTGACTTCATCCCAGGATGTTGTCTCTGCCCTGGGCCCATTCACCTCTCCTGAAAAACCATGTAGTCACGTTTTAAAATTACTTTCATTCACTCCTCCTCTCTCACCTACGAAGAAGGTTTTTGAGCATCAATCATTTGGCCTTTCTTTGAATTTCACATTTTGCATGATTTCTATGCACATGTGCATACTAATAAGTTTGTGTCTTTTTCCTTGTCAACCTATTGTCAATCCGTTTTAGCAGATCCCATTACCAAATTTTTGGAGGGAAAGTTTAAACTTCTCCGTACTTCCAGGAGAGATTTCTCTTCATCCTCAATGATTATAAGGCATTGGAGAGCGTAAATCTCCGGATGCCCCTGCTTTATAGACTCCTGGTCACGGTGTTCTCCTGCTGGAGCCACCCTGGGAGGAATTAGTTGTGCATAATCCCAGAGCCATGGGATGAGAAGAGTGCATCCTGCAGCTGCAGCTCCTTTTACAAGGGTTTTAGACAGCCTACCCTTAATCTTTGGGCAATCTACACAGGAGGCTGTAGGTCTCCATTTTTCTTTCCACTTGTAGCCCAATGCCACACTCAAGAGCTACCTTCCTCTTCCTTACAGTTAGGAAGATCCCAGCTGCTACACCCAAGTTTTCTTTCTCTCCTCACCCCAAATAGCTGTGATCAAGCTTAGAACTATGCATACTGATGACGTGTTCTACCCTCAAGGGATGGCTCAGGAAAGGGGCTCCCAAGGCTCATACAGTGAGTGCAAGGCTTCACAGTGTAAACTTAGGGTGCTGGGTGTGGTCTAAAGCACCTGAGATCCACATTCCATGTGGGCATTCTCTGTGATCTCAGGGACTCACTAGTGAGACTTTCTACACAGCAGGGATTCCCAGAAGTACAGGTGCAAGAACCATATTGGGTTCAGAGCTGCCACTCTGCCTCCTGTCTATTGTCTATGAATGGCATAGCTAGGTTGCCATAGTGCGGCACCACATGGTTTGAGAACAGCTTTGACATTTTTTCATAGGGGGTACCATAAATGCAGAATCCTTTACTCTTCCTTCGTGTCTTCAAGGGTTTTGTAAGTTTTCTCTCAATTAAAAGCTTTATCCACAACAATGATCCTTGCTCAGGAGTGAAAACAAAGACTGAAAGGAATAAAAGCTGGCTAAGAGTATCTGTTATTATGCGCAAACCATCAGCTGGCTTATAATGAGGCTGATAGAGCTTGGTAAGATTCACAGAGGACTAACTGAATTAGAGAAGAAAAACTTCATAAAATTATAAGTGTACTTAGTTATTTGATGTGATTTACACCAAGCATGGCATAATTTTTAGCAGAAGAGTGGAGGAATTATAGTAAAATAGGTCAAAGTCAGTCCATGCAGGTGAAACTCTCTAAATCCGTCAACATGGGGCCTCATTTTATTTCATACAGACACTTGAAGGTTTCCTGGAAATTGCACATAGAGGGATGCTGGAAGGAAGATATCAATGCCAACTCCAGATTCTATATCTACAGAGTTCCAAAGCGTAGGGCTTTGTTTTGTTTATAATAACCAAGCCTGACATCTACCAGGTGCCTCTACGTGCTGTTGAGAGATATCTGAGTGTTATTGAGTTTTCACTATAACAAAACACTCATGGTAGGTTAACTTCAAAAAGAAAAATGATTTAGCTCTCAGTTCTGAAGGTTCAAAGACTCACAGCTGATGTCAGCTTCCTTGTTACAGAGTCCTGAGGTGGCACGTGGTATCACGTAGCAAGAAATGAGGAGCATGAATGTCTATGTGTGAGAGTGTTTTCACTTTCTCCTCCTTGTAAATTGGACACCATATTCAATCCCTGGGGCGGTACACTCATAAGTTTATCTAATCCTAATCACTTTCCAAGGGTCCTACCTCTACATTTCTAATGTCTTACCACATAACCATGGGGATTAGAATTTTTAGCCTTAGAGAACATTCAAGTCATAACCAAGCCATATCAGGGGCTATTAAAAAACAGAAAAAAAAAATGATTACTGCAATTAGCACCATTAGTGGAACACAAGGTTTCATTGTACTCATTGGTGAGGATGGTATTTGAATGTTAACCTATATTTATTAAATAAATGCAGGACTTTAGACTTCTAATGTGTAAATTAGAGATCTAGGGGAATAAGGAGAGGGTTGGTAAACTAATTATCTTTTGAAAGCAATCCAAACATTATTACTTTTCTTTTACATGTTTATGGGGCAAAATATTTAATGATCAAATCAAACAGTTAACATTTCCATCTCCTGTAACAGTTGGTTAACAATCACTCAACAGATTTGTGAGGTACAATGATATTTCAATAAATGCATGGATTGTATATGACAAAAGCCAGTTAATTCATTTTTTTAAAGATTTATTCAGTTTATTACAAAGTCAGATATACAGAGAGGAGGAGAGACAGAGAGGAAGATCTTCCATCCGATGATTCACTCCCCAAGTGAGCCGCAATGGCCGGTGCGCGCCGATCCGAAGCCGGGAACCTGGAACCTCTTCTGGGTCTCCCACGTAGGTGCAGGGTCCCAAATTTTGGGCCGTCCTCGATTGCTTTCCCAGGCCACAAGCAGGGAGCTGGATGGGAAGTGGAGCTGCTGGGATTAGAACCGGCGCCCATATGGGATCCCGAGGTGCGTTCAAGGCGAGGACTTTAGATGCTAGGCCACGCCGCCGGGCCCAGTTAATTCATTTTTAAAAAAGATTTTAAAATTTTTGTTGGAAAGGCAAAGTTACAGTGAGAAGACAGAGAGGAAGATCTTGCATCCATTGGTTCACTCCACAAACGCCCTTAATGGCTGGGGTTGGGCTGGTCTGAAGCCAGGATCCTGGAGCTCTAGCGTGAGTGCACAGTCCCAAGGGCTTGCCCATCCTTCACCGCTTTCCCACACCAAAAGCAGGGAGCTAGATTAGAAACGCAGCAGCCAGAAATGAACTGGTTCCCATAAAGGGTTACTTGTGCTGCAAGTGGAGGCTTAGCTTCCTATGCAACTGTGCCAGCCATAGGTAATTCATGCTTTAAACTTTTTGTCTGCTTTATGTTTGTAACCCTTGATTTCTTCCAGTTATTCATAGAATGAACAGTAGGTTATTGTACAGTAGTCACCCCAAGGTGTTATGGAACACCAGAACTTATTCCTTCTCTCAATCTGTATTTTGATACCCTTTATCTAACCGCCCCCATCCTCCCTCCACTCACCCTTTCCAGTGTCTAGTAATCAACACTCTACCTTCAAATCAGTACATTCTTAGCTTCCACAAATGAGAGAGTACCTGTGATATGTCTTCATGGCTTTCTGTGTCTGCCTTATTTCACCTAGGATGATATCCTGCGATTCCATCCACTGCAAATGATAGGATATCATGCTTTTTTTATAGCTGAATAGTAAACCTCAGTTTTCTCTGTCCGAATCTCTTTCTCCATTCATTCTTTGATAGGAATCTAGTTTGATTCCATGTCTGAGTTACTGTGAATAATATACCAATTAACATAGGAGTGCAGACAACTCTTTGATATAATGATTTAATTTCCTCCAGATATGCACCCAAAAGTAGGATAGTGTGATTTTATGCTAGATATATTTCTAATTTGGGGGGAATCGCCATACTGTTCTCCATAATGGCTGTACTAATTTATGTTCCCACATACTGTGTAAGACTTTTATCCTCATCCTTGTAAGTGTTTGTTATTTTTTAATGTTTGGTTACTACTCATTCTGATTTGGGTGAGATGTTATCTCACTGTAGTTTTTGATTAGTTTGCCTGGTGGCTAAACATGTGAACATTTGTTTTATTAATTTGTTGACCATTTGAATTTCTTCTTTTGAGAAATATTTATTAATGTATTTGCTCATTGTTAAGAAAATGTTTTGTTTATTTAAAAGGAACAGCGATCAATAGAGGGAGTTTGGTATGGTAGCAGGGGAAGGGGTGGGCAGAGAGAGATATCTTCCTTCTGCTAGTCCACTCCCCAAACACCCACAAATTCTAGGACTGGGACAGGCTGAAAGCCATGACCTTGAAACTCTTTCCAAGTCTCCCACACTTGGGCTATCATCTTCTGTTTTCTAGGTGTATTAATATGAAGCTGGATCAGATCTGGAGGCAGACTCAAACCTGGGAACTTCTGTATGAAATGCTGGCATCTCAAGCAGTGGCTTAACATGTTGTACCACAACACCCACCCAGTCATTTTCTATTTTTTGGTCTGAATTTTTTCTACTTTTTCTTATGTATTTTGGATATTAATCCTTAGACAGTTTATGGAGTTTTCCTCATTCTGAAAAACATGCGACACTTCATAAATTTGCTTGTCACTTAAACAGAGACCATGTTGATACTCTGTCATTCTAATTTTAGTACACATGTTGCTAAACACACACCAAATTGACGACTTAAATCAAGCTATCTCAGAGGTCTTTCTATATGTAATTCACTGGTCTTTTTAGTTTTCTTTGCAAGCTTATCCTCCTGTATTCAGCTTTTTTTTTTAAGTGTCTGTTAATTTGAAAGGCAGAATTGTAGAGAAAGCAAGAGCAATAGAGAGAGAGAGAGAGAGAGAGAGAGAGAGAGAGAGAGCGCCATATCCCATCTGCTAGTTCATTCCCCAGATGGCCACACTGGCTGGGGCTGAGCCAGCTAAAGCTGGGATCCTGAGCTTCATCTAGCTCTCCCACATGAGTATCAGTGGCCCAAGTTCATGGGTACTTTCCTTTAGTGTTCCCAGGTGCATTACCACGGCCTTAGATCGGAAGTAGAGCAGAAGTGATTCAAGCCATTTCATTGATCATATGTGATGTTAGAATTTCAGCTGATGGCTTAACCCACTGCACCAAAATGCTGACCCTACTACTCAGTTTCTAAATATAGGAGGTTCAGTGGTCTTTTTTTTTTTTTAATGACTGTTACAAAATATCACAAGAAAGTTACTTTTTAAGAAAAGATGCCTATTTAGATCACAGTCTTGGAAGCTGAAAGTTCAAACTCAGGCAAGCTCATTGTTTTGGCGTCTGTTGGTGAATGGGATCACAGCGAGAACGTGGGACAGCAGAGATAACATTACCACACAGGAAGCCACAGGATGACTGTTGTCCCACAATCCTCTGTGAGAACACACCCCTAATTGACCCTAGGACCTCTGACTAGACCCTATCTTTTAAAGGTCTGCACCACTAAACTGAGGACCAAACCTGAAACATGTGATGCCTCGGGGGACAAACTGCCTCAAAACCACAGCAGAGGGCCTCAGGGTTTGGTTGTTGGTTTTCTTCTCTGTCTGCTCTTTATTTCCCTTAAACCCCTGACTTTAAATATTGTCATCATGGAGATGATTCCCTAATGCATCAAATCCACTTGTCTGGCCCTATCCTAGTCAGTGAGCTCCCTGGATTCTCACTTCCATCTGCCTATTTCACCTCTTCACTTGGCTATTCCACGAGAATCTTCTACTTACAGATTCCTCATCTCACTAAACTGCTCATCATTCCCCTGTGGGTGAGGCTGTTGCTTGTCTATCAACTCCCTTTCTTCCCCTTTTTCTTTGGCAAAAATGACTTTCCAATTTCAGCTTGACATTTAGCTGCCCAGCCAAAAGCTTAACTTCATGCCTCCAATTTAGTGACGTGTAATCATGTAACTAAGATTGCTCAACGAGATGGCAGCAAAAGCAATTCAGGTCATCTTCAAGTGGTAGTAGCCTTGGAATTGTGCTGACCAGGATGTCATTGTGAAGACTGAATTTTAATCCTGATAACTTAGATTTTAGGTCATAAACTTGACACGTGTGGTAACAAAGGTGTCTTACTTGCCATGGTATTGGTACGTGGAAGTGAGACAGAGTTTCATCTTCGCACTCCTGTCCTTTGGGACCATTTTGGATAGGAGTTTACATGGGACACCTAATACAGGCAATCATCTGCATCTTGGTAAAAGGTATCTTCATCTACCTAGTTTCTTAATTCAGAAGCCTAATAACAGCCTATCTTTGGATCCAGTTTATTAGCAAGTCTCGTTGATTGTACCTAAAAAGTAAACCTCCCCAGCACGGTAGCCTAGGGGCTAAAGTCTTTGCCTTGCATGCTCTGGGATCCCATATGGGCTCTGGTTCTAATCTCAGCTGCACCACTTCCCATCCAGCTCCCTGCTTGTGACCTGGGAAAGCAATAGAAGATAACCCAAAGCCTTGGGACCCTGCACCCGTGTGGGAAGAAGCTCCTGGCTCCTGGCTCCTGGCTTTAGATTGGCTTAGCTTCGGCCATTGCGGCTACGTGGCAAGTGAATCATCGGACGGAAGATCTTTCTCTATTTCTCCTCTCTGTAAATCTTACTTTTCAATAAAAACAAATAAATCTTTTTTTTAAAAAGTAAATATTGGGCCCGGCGGCGTGGCCTAGCGGCTAAAGTCCTCGCCTTGAAAGCCTCAGGATCCCATATGGGCGCCGGTTCTAATCCCGGCAGCTCCACTTTCCATCCAGCTCCCTGCTTGTGGCCTGGGAAAGCAGTCGAGGATGGCCCAATGCATTGGGACCCTGCACCCACGTGGGAGACCCGGAAGAGGTTCCAGGTTCCCGGCTTCGGATTGGCGCAGCATCGGCCCGTTGCAGCTCACTTGGGGAGTGAATCATTGGACGGAAGATCTTCCTCTCTGTCTCTCCTCCTCTCTGTGTATATCTGGCTGTAATAAAATGAATAAATCTTTAAAAAAAAAAAAAAAGTAAATATCAAATCCATCCGTAATCCAAATTCATACATGCCTAGTGCCTTACCTCCTAACTGGTGACTTCATTTTGCTTTTGTCCCCACATGCCACTTCGTCTGACTTCAGCCAGAGACAGCTTTAAAAACTTAATTGCATCACACTATATTCCTATTTGGTACCCCTCAGTGCCTTCTATTTTTAGCCAAGATAGAGTTCCAAGTACCCATGTGTCTTGAACTTGAACTTCTGTGATACACTCTATTTTCTTCCTCAGTTTTACCCTATGTCATTTTCCTTTTGCTCAGTGGTCTCCAGTCACAAAGGTCTTCTTTCCACTTTAGTTCTTAAAGATTTTAAGCTCTTTCTCATTTTGGACACCTGTTCACATTTTGTCTTTCCTTATCCCATGTCTTTTCCTTCTGGAGTCATGTTGACTCCTGTTTATTCTTCAGGTCTAAACTTAACCTCCTGTGATCTGTGATTATATATCATAATAACCTCTTCCTTTCATAAATAGTACATAATGATTTATAACAATTAGAGAGAGGCTCCAGTTGCTTAATGTTTCTCTTTCTCACTAGACTGGAAGTTCCATGGAGGTAATAGCCATGCTGTTGTTGTTTATGTCCATATTCTCAGTATAATTGCAATGAATATCACTTAGTAGTTGCCCAATAAATTGGATACATCCTAAAATGAAATAGTAGGAGATAAGCAAAACCAGAACAGAGGTTGAGAAAATATGTCTACAAGAAATAAGTAAAAAGGATTTTAGCTACACGTTTTAGTGACCTGGGACTGTTATGCAAATTACTATAGAGACCTTGCAACAATGGAAATGTATTCTTTCCAAGTTACTGGGCTTAGAAATCCCAGATAAAATTGTGAACAGGGCCGTGCTATCTCTGAGCCTCTAGAAGAGGACCTTTCTTGGCCTCTTCAGGGTTTTGGCGGTCAGCAAGCCCAGAGTCTCCCTGGATTGTGGTAGATTCACTCCTTTCTCTGCCTCTATTGTCACATATCCTTCTCACTGTGTACCTCTTCTCTCTGTCTCCACTTCTCTTCTTGAAAGGATACTGGTCATGATCAATTACATTTATTCAAGACACTTTTTCTAAATAAAGTCATAGTCAGAGGTTCCGTATGGGGACATGAATTTTGGGGGTAGCAACATTTAATCCATCATTTTGGAGGTATAGAGAAATCCATGTGTCTACCAACTAATGACTGGATAAAGAAAATATACCATATGTCCTATAGAATACTACACAGCCATAAAAGAATGAAATCCTGTCTTTTGTTACAAAGTGGATGCAACTAGAAATTATTACGCTTATTGAAATAAGCCAGTTCCAAGAAGACAAATACACGAATACCATATCTTTTCCCTAATCTAAGGTACCTACCAAAAAAAAATCCATGGTAGAGAAAAAAAATGTATTTTCTATGTGTGAAATTGATATTTGAAATTTTATAATAACCAAATAGCCTTTGACTATATTCCTGAGGAACAGTTATTTTTTCCCCTACTTACTATGTGTTAAATTTCTTACCTAATGAAGTGTTAGGCCTCTGATTATAAAGCTAACTGAAAGCCTGTCATTGTAAAAAGAAAAACAAATAAGAAAAAAAAAAAAAAGAAATTGTAGGAGGAGGAGAGAAGGGTGGGTGAGGAATGTGGGCAGGAGAGTGGATAGGATGGGAAGTATCCCTACGTTCCTAAATCTGTTTGGTAAAATATATGGAATTTGTTTACCTTATATAAACAAAACAATTTAATAAAAAGAAAATCAATCTGCAATCACGTTGGCAAGAGGTAGGAAAAACCTGAGCTATATGGCAGTGAGATTAAAAGGAAAATATGAGACCAAAAGATGGCAGATTATAAAAATGTTAGAGCTGGAAAAGACCTTAGAAACATTTGGATCTAATGATTCTCATATTGGATTTCTTGGGTCCTTTTTGAATGGGGTGCCTTAAGGGTAACCAGGAAATGGGGGACACAAGGGAAGTTTTCTGGGTGGATCACCCCTTGTTTAATCCAAGCAATTATATCTAATGTTCTGCTTTGTGTTTATGTGTGTATGTGCTGGGCATTCGCTGTACTGTTTGAAGATCAGTTGTGCTAGAAATCTTGCGTGAAT
Organism: Ochotona princeps; assembly: GCF_030435755.1. NCBI lineage: Eukaryota > Metazoa > Chordata > Mammalia > Lagomorpha > Ochotonidae > Ochotona > Ochotona princeps. The sequence goes on from NC_080836.1 coordinate 20,890,043, forward strand.
CACTCATTTCTCTGATTAAGAAATTGTAACCAATTAAAGAACAGGATACCAGGCTGGTGTTGTAACACATGTAATGCTAGTTTCTCATATGAGCACCAGCACAAGACCCATCTGTCCACTTCTTCTTCTTTTTTTGTTTAAGATGTATTTATTTTTATTTGAAAAGCACAAGAGCCAGATAAGATGAGGAAAGTAGTGGGTTAGGTTGCAGCACATGCAAGCACGTGCAAAAACCAGGTCTAGAGGTAGATCTTGTGGGGTTGCTGAGGATTGTCCCAACTAGTCCACAGTACCTGCTGGTGTGTGTGTGAGGGCTGGTCCTGTGGTAGACTGGACTGGGCTAGGGTGAAGCATTGGACTGAACCTGACCCTGTGCTGGCTGGTACACATGAGTCAAGTCTCGGTCATCCCAGGCAAGGTTTCCTGAGGGACTGCCCAACTAGACCACTAGACTCAAACCCCAGTCTCAGGGAAAAATCACAAGATGTATGGTCTTAACTTGGAGTGGACCTATTGGGACACGATCGTGTGGTGGACAGCATATCCAGATGCACTTTGGGGACTTAACAACCAGCTTATCTAGTCCAGCAGAGGAGGTGGAATGTCTCATCAGAGAATGGAAAGAATGGGTTGGACAACTCTCCTAGCCAAGCTTTGCAGCAAGCGTCTGGTTCTGTGAATGCACTAAGGTGGACTTGGTTGTCCAGTAGACCTTGGTAAGATTTTTTCAACTCTGGTATAGTGAAGTCAATGACATCTAAGTGCTATCAAAAGCACACAAGTAACAGCCTTAGGACGGACATTCTTTCTTACATGGGTGTCTCTAAGGCATCATGAAATGATTGTCCTTTATCCCTGGATGAACATAACAGCAATTCTTCATTAAATGTCATAGTGAAGAGTGCTGGATTTAAGAGTTAAGCAAGGGCCCGGCGGCGTGGCCTAGCGGCTAAAGTCCTCGCTTTGAAAGCCCCGGGATCCCATATGGGCGCCGCTTCTAATCCCGGCAGTTCCACTTCCCATCCAGCTCCCTGCTTGTGGCCTGGGAAAGCAGTCGAGGATGGCCCAAAATTTGGGACCCTGCACCCGCATGGGAGACCCAGAAGAGGTTCCAGGTTCCTGGCTTCGGATCGGCGCGCACCGGCCCGTTGCGGCTCACTTGGGGAGTGAATCATCGGACGGAAGAGCTTCCTCTCTGCCTTTCCTCCTCTGTGTATATCTGGCTGTAATAAAATGAATAAATCTTTAAAAAAAAAAAAAAGTTAAGCAAGAAGACAGCCAATGCAAAATAAGCAAGTTGCATAAAGGAAAAGGAATTGGTACCTAATGAAATGACTGCACTTATGAAATAACACTGAGAAAACAAAGTGTGTGTTTGTTCCTATAAGCTCCAGTTCTTCCAGACAGGTATCTGCATATGGTCCAGTCTTTGGAACTGGGCCGTGGGATGAGGTAGAGGGAACCAGGGATCTGGACACAGGGATGTTGGAACGGGAATTGCCACAGGGTGGTTTCCAGGCTTCACAAGTACCAGATGAGGAAACAAGTTGATGGGCTGATGGGAGAGGGTGATTTGGACACAGATTTGATGTATGGGAACCCCTTCTGTTTTGGAAACGTTAGGTTTATGATGACAGTAGAAAAGGAAAATTTTGGCAAGTAAGCCTGGAAGAATCAAACCATTTTATGTATCTGTTTATGTGACTTGTTAATGTCAAGGACAAGAGATGGTCCCATAGTCCGTTGTGTCCTCTCCAGAGGAAGTGAGGGAAACAGGAGTCCATGACTTTCCCTATCACTGTCTTTCACCCAGTTATCTCTTGCCCATAACTTTGTTGCTTAGCAGCCTTTCCAGACCTGCTCAACCGTCTGTCTTCTCTACATTCCAGTCAGAGTAAGCTTTTATAACTCAGACTTGCGGAGAGCATTAGGTCTTTACTCTGTGTGAAAACCCTTCCCTCTTAAAAGGATATCGGTCATCCTTGATGAGAGCTCGTGCTGGTGACCTCATTTTAACTTAAGGAGTGCTTAACAATCCTCTGTATTAAGGCAGTCACGTCCTGAGGTAGTGGGCCTCAACATGAATTTTTGAAGAACATGATTCAGCCCATAATGAAGGCTAATAAAACAGCCAATAAGCAGTTCTTTGGTTAAAGTGTTTTAACTTGTACTGGATACTAATAGAAATGAAATACAATAAAATGAGAAAGAGAAATATTAGAAATAAGGCAAAAAGTCAATATCCTCCATTAAGTGTCTACTTTAGAGTCAAAGAGGGATATAAACATAGGAAGGAAGACACATAGTTAAATGTGAAACTAAAATTCCTTGGCAATACCCAGGGGATTGGTAATGCTCAACCAGGTAAATCACCTATCAAAACAAAACCATGAATTTCAAGTCACAAGTGACCGTGTACACCTGAAACCAGGACCAGCGACTTCTTTACCAAATAAATTTCAAATCTAAATCAAGCTGGACAGTATCTTTTATCACAGAAACATCTACTTTTTGAGGAGAGTTTGTTTCTTCGAATAATAGTAATAATTGCTAATATTAGTTTTATTTTACTCCTAGGGGAAGATGTTAATTTTTCCTTTTTAGTTTGTGTGTTCTTTTTGGCCCCTTCTTGCAGTCAAAGTAATAAAATTAGAGAATGGGCAATATCTTCTCCCCAGAACAGAACACTGGTCTCTTTCTGCTGACATTCCGCAACTCAGAACTCTTGTATGATGTGACATGTTATAAATCACCATTGTTGTGTGCTGCTGTATTCTGGGGACTTATTAGAATGAAGGAAGTTCTTCCCCAACAAGACATTTCCTTTGCATTCAATGCAAAATGGAACATTTAGGGTTGACCACTTCTACATTGTTCTCATTTCAGGCTATACACTATTGCTGTCATGTGTGAGTGCCCAACCCTTCCAGAAATTTCCTTTAGGGTTTTAAAGTGTGTTTGCTTTTCTGTGGATTTTGAAAGACTTGACCTCTCGGAGAGAGTTCTCTGAGAGGACCCAAACCGCCAGTACTTCTGCTGGAGACTTAATCTTGTAAAGATGGTGCGAAATGTACGTATTGATTGAAGAAGATTCGTTTGTCACCAGCTCAGTCCTGTCTAGCTACTGCCACACAGTCCTGAATTTCATTCTCCTGCACTTTTGGAGTTTTCTAGAATGCTTTCTTGAGATTCTGACTTTCTATTGAGAAACACTAGACAATCAATGACATTACTGGGACCATAATGTTTAGATTTCTGCTACTAGTGAAGACTACTAGATTATAATACCTTGGAGATAATGTGCATGTTTGATCTTTTTTCTTTAAGTATGCTATAAATACCTATTGCAATTCAGATCAACAATAATTCATCTAGCATCTACTTGCTTCCTAAGCCAAATATACAAACAACAGACAGAGAGACCAGGTTACAATCCGGGAGTATGTATAATTTAGAAAGGAATTTGAGACTTGCACACTTCTTTTTTCTCTGTCTTATTATTTTTAAAATATGCTGATCATCATTTCATTCTTCATCCTAACAAGTTTGGGAGTTTGATATAAGAAAATCTTTGAATCACTCAAGAGCCTATATGATTCAAACAACTGCTAATGGCATTTTAAGTTAAATTCTACTTTTGTTGTATGTGAAGATTTAGAAAATAGTTATAACCAGATAATAGATGCACTTTTGTAACCTTCTTTTTTTTATTTTTTAGTTTTTTTAAAGATTTACTTATTTTTATTGAAAAGGCAGACTTATTGAGAGAAGGAGAGACAGAGAAAAAAAAAATCTTTCGTCTGCTGGTTCCCTGCCCAAGTTGCCCCAGTGGCCAGAGCTGAGCTAATCTGAAGCCAGGAGCCATAAGTTTCTTCTGGGTCCCTCACACGGGTGCAGGGTCCCAAGGCTTTGGGTTATCTTCTACTGCTTTCCAAGGCCACAAGCAAGGAGTTGGATGGGAAGTAGAGTAGGTAGGACACGAACTGGTACCTATATGGGATTCCGCCATGTGCAAGGCGAGAATTTAGCTTACTGAACCATCGCACCAGGCCCTTGTAACTTTACTTCTCTCAGTTCACTCATTGTAAGCATTTTCTTGAAAATATTCTATGGCACAGATTCACTATCATTTCTTTAATCCTCATCATTTTGCTAGTAGAGTGGGCCAATGTCAGTTTTTCATGATCACAAATGCAAAGCTCAACTTTGTTTACAAAGCAGTTGTGATATTTAGGATTTCTTTTTCCTAAAATTTGATGTGTAGAAATGGTCTCTTGGAGGCAATGGGGCTGAGCCCAGAGACTGCTGAGGCATTTGCTGTTGGGTTTGCAAGGGTCTGGCCAGCCTGGGTCTTAGCAGCTGTGCTCAGAGGTGCGTGGCTCCCTGCCCCCTGGTGCTTGGGGCTCTACTAGCATGCAGGTGTTTGCTAGTCTGATGGGTGAGCAGCAGGCTGCTGTTGTTTTGATTTTTGTTTATTTGGTTGCCAGTGAGGTTGAACATTTCCTCATATTTTTGTTTGTCAGTTTTATTTCCTCTTTTATAAACTGGCACATGAAGTCCCATTTTATTGATTTCCACATAGTTCTTATTTTAAAACTATTTTGAAACAGGTTTTTTAAATTTGTGGTTTCATTTATTTGTTTGAAGATTTTATTTACTTATTTGAAACCCTGAGTGACAGAGAGAGAGAAAGAGAGAAGGAGAGACAGAGAGAGTGATCTTTCATCTTCAGGTTCATTCCCTAAATGGTTACAATAGCCAGGTCTGGGTTAGTCTGGAATAGCAGGAGCCAGAAACTTCACTCTGGTCTCCCAAAAGAGATGGCAGGGACCTGAGTACTTGGGCCATTATCTGTTGTCTTCCCAGATGAATTAGCAGGATGCTGAATCTAAAGTGGAGTAGCCAGGACTCATCTGCACTCCCATTGGGATGCTAGTGTCTTAACTTGCTGTACTGCAATGCCAGTCCCCAGCTGTTTTCTTTTCCACGCCATACTGACGGTTCAGACAGCTTGCCTTCCTTTGCTCAGGCTATGGTGACTGAGCACCCACTTTTGCGTTGTCTGGCAGGTGTAACAGGAAATCTGGTTTGTGCCAGAAGGCACTTCAGTTTCTTCACATGTTTTCTCATCTGAGACAGAAACTGGGCCTCTCACCTGGAGAAGAATGTTCTATAAAGTAATGAAATTTGCTAGGAGACTTTATTAGTAAGAGACATAATTGTGGACCCTTTGGAGATTAACTTTGACGTCCCCATGAGGCACCTGAAGGCTGAAAGGAAAAAGCGAAATAATCCTCCTTCCCCCAAAAGCTGGGGTCAGGTCCAAAAAATGCTTTCTGCACTGTTGATTCCCCCCCCCCCCCCACCGGGCTGTTGCGGCTTGCCTGGCGGTTGTGAAACATCATTCACTGCCTGCTCTACAGCTTATCCTTTTGTCCTCTTTATAGATTGGGGAGTCGCTGCCAAAAGTTGTGACTGGTGATTATTACTTTAAAAGAGCAAAATGGGTAATGCCTGCACCTGAGAGGGGTTAGTTGGTGCCCACCCACTTCAACTAGTGAGATGTTGCTGATCTAGCTATGGGACTTAGGAGAGAATGAGATGCCACTTCTGCCGGCGCTCTGGGGGATTAGAGTGATGGAACTGCAGAGGCAACTTATTCACAACTTTCCTCCTGAAATAATGAACTAAATAAAACATCAGGATCACGGCAGGTGTTTGGTGCAGCATGTAAGATGCCGCTTGGGACACCTGCATTTGAGTGGGATTTGAGTTTTGGCTGCACTCTCAATCCCAGCTTCCTGCTAATGCACATTTCACAGATAGCAGGTGATAGGCTCAAGAACTTGGGGTCCCTGCCGTTCTTGTGGAAACTCTGGCTTGCTGCCTTGATCTGGCCCAGCCCTGGCTGTGATAGGCATTTGGGCAGACTCTGTCTCTCCTTTAAGTAATGAAAAGAAGTAAGCAAAAATTCAAAAAGGAAGAATCCAGGAAGATCTTGGTAGCCAACATGGCAAACAGGAACCATGGATACATGTTAATATCCTGCCTGTGAAAGTGTCTTGTAATTGTTGCTGTGCTTTGTAAGTGGTATTGTACACAAAAAGGTTTGTGGAAGAATGGAGCTAAAAAGATAAAGTTTATTTTGAGGTAAAAATTTAAAATTAGGGCCTGGCACCGTGGGCTAGTGGTTAAAGTTCTCGCCTTGAGTGTGCCGGGATCCCATATGAGTGCCGGTTCTAATTCTGGTAACCCCACTTTCCATCCAGCTCCCTGCTTGTGGCTTGGGAAAGCAGTTGAGGACGACCCAAAGCCTTGGGACCCTGTACCCATCTGGGAGGCCTCAGGAGGCTCCTGGCTCCTGGCTTCGGATTGGCTCAGCTCCAGAAATTGGGAAGTGAATCGTCGGATGGAAAATCTTCCTGTCTCTCCTTCTCTCTGTATATCTGACTTTATAATATAAATAAATAAATAAATAAACAAATAAAATAAAAATTTAAAAATTTTAAATACATGCATAGTTTTTCCATTTTAAAGACTCTTTAATATTCCTCAAATGTATGGATTTCATATTTTTCTTCTAAACTTCTGTCTTAATTCCATCTTCCATGAACTTTTTTAAACATCCCTATATTAATGTGAATAGATAGAAGTCATAAGTACTAAGGTTAAGCAATAAACATCTCTATCTTTAGAATTTTACTCACTTTTACTTTTTTTAAAATTAATTAATTGACTTGAAATGCACAGTTACAGAGAGAGGGAGAGGCAAAGAGAAATCTCCTATCTGCTGGATTATTTTCCAAATGGTTGCAATGACTGGGGCTGAACCAGGCTGAAGCCAGACATCTGGACTTTCTCTTGTGTCTCTCTTTTGAGTGCAGGGGCCCAAGCACTTGGGCTATGCTGCACTGCTTTCCCAGGAGCATAAGCATGGAGTGGCACTGAAAATGGATTTGCAAGGACTCAATCAAGCTCCATGTAGGATGTTGGCATCCTAGGCAACTACCACAGAGCTGGTCCCAGAATTTCGATTTTACTTTAATCATTATCTAGATCAAGGCTTGGCATACCATCAGATTTAGTCCCCTGGATAAGAATGGGAGTGAAGAATGGAATTAAAAATTTTTTTCGTATGGTTAGGTCCAGCTAAATGGCCTTGGTGGTTAATTTCTTGACTTGCAGATGCCAGGATCCCATATGAGCACTGGATCATGTCCTGGCTGCTCCACTTCACATCCAGCTCCCTGCTTGTGGCCTGGAAAAGCAGTCAAGAATGACCCAAAGCCTTGGGACCCTGTACCTGTATGGGAGACCAAGAAGAAGCTCTTGGCTTCAGATTGGCTTAGCTGTAGCTGTTGTGGGGAGTGAACCAGTGGACTTGATCTTTCTGAATCTCTTTCTCTATATAAATCTGTATTTCAAATAAAAATAAATATTTCTTTAAAATTTTTCCATGTGGTTGGAAAAAATTATGTAAAGAATTCTACTTTGTAAATCATGAAAATTCTATGAAACTTGTATTTTATTGGAACACAGCTACTCTTTGTTAGTGTCTATAGACACTCTCTTGCTACATTGGCAGAGCTCAGTAGCTGGGTTAGAAAGCACATGGCCTGATCCATCATTGTAACCTAGTGGCTAAAGTCCTCACTTTGCAACAATGGAGATCAGCTCAGTTCCAACAGTTGCAGCCACTTGAGGAGTGAACCAGCAGACAGATCTTTCTCTGTATATCTGCCTTTCCAATAAAACTAAATAAATCTTTTTAAAAAGCACATGGTCCACAAAGTTTAAAATATTTGCTACCTATTCTGTTGCAAAGAAAGCTTGGGGTCCCTGTTTTAGACACTGGGAACAGGAAGGTACTTCAAAACAAAAACTGGAAAAATATAGTTGAAAGACTGGTTAATTTAATTTTAATTTTTTTTAAAGATTTATTCATTTTATTGTTAAGTCAGATATACAGAGAGGAGGAGAGACAGAGAGGAAGATCTTCCGTCCGATGATTTACTCCCCAAGTGAGCCGCAACGACGGGTGCTGCGCGGATCCGAAGCCGGGAACCTGGAACCTCTTCCGGGTCTCCCACATGGGTGCAGGGTCCCAATGCATTGGGCCGTCCTCGACTGCTTTCCTGGGTCACAAGCAGGGAGCTGGATGGGAAGTGGAGCTGCCGGGATTAGAACCGGCGCCCATATGGGATCCCGGGGCTTTCAAGGCGAGGACTTTAGCTGCTAGGCCACGCCGCCGGGCCCAAGACTGGTTTATTTTGGTGAAAAGGATTTTGTAATATTTGTATAGTCTTAATAGTTTGATTTTTTTTGTAGTATGATTTTAAAGACCCCCTTGTAAACTATGAGCAAAGCAGACACAATCTTTTTCCTTACAGAACTTATATTCCTCTTTAGCACCCTGCTCACATGGCCCTCCTGAAGCTCACCCTTAATGCTGGCTTTGGAAGCATCACATTCTGGACAACTGAGCTAATGTCACATAATTTTTGATGGCATTAGCTTAACATTACAGAATTTGATTATGTTTTCATCAAATCAAATATCAGTGAACCATGTTAGACTTCAAAGGTTTCAGCGCTTACGGCACTAAACTTGTTGAGAAGCAAAATTTATTTCAAAATTTTAAGAGACTCATGACGGTGTAGACAAATAGCTGCTCTTACCTTTTAAAAAGCTGCAGACCGTGCTGGGAACTTAGGATGGAAATGCTCACTCAGACTGATAAAGACTGAATAGATTAGCCAAAGGAAGTGGGCTGTGGCCCAACATGATGGTCTTGATTTCCTTCTTCAGTCCCAGGAGCCTGAAAAATTGTCTCATGTGGATGGAAGGCTGAAAAACTGCCTTCAGGGCTCTCTCCCATATCCCATGGTTTGGCAGATTTTCTGCTCTAATCCTTACAATAAAAACAGCTTCTCTTGGATGATGAAAGAAGGTACATGGAACTGGGGAAGCTTTCAGCTCCTTTAGGCAGTGGGCTGGATTCTGCTCTCCCTTAAATGGGGAATAAGGAGAAGCAGAACTGAAGGCACTGGATCCGGTTTACTCCTCCCAGAACACCAAGATCAGAGCATGTCTCTTGCAAAAAATGGCATGGTATTTGTATATAACCTGCTGAATTCCCCTGTAGACTTTCAATCATCGCTAGAAAACTTGTAATACCAAACACAGTGTAAATGCTATATAAATTGTCATACTCTATTCATAGAGTTTACGGAATAATGATAAGGAAAAAGTTCATACATATTCAGGTACCGATGAAAAAATTTCCAGTGTTTTTAAGCAACTGTTTGTTGAATCCTTGGGTGCATGATCTGTGGGTGAGTGAGTGGAAATTTTGATTTCTTCAAATGCTGGAAATTGGGAAGCGTGAGTCCTTTAGCTACCTTTCTAGTCTGCCTAGAGCACCAAAGCATTATGTCTTCTACTCTATTGTGAGCAGCTTTTGTATTTGCCAGGATCTGAGTGCTATTCAACAAATGGTTCAATACATGAGTGACTGTGAGGGAATGAAGGATTATGGCAGGAGGCAGGAAGTCAAGTCAGACACACAACATTCATTAGCATGCTTAGACAGTGGTACGTCCTTAGAAATGGACATTTATGGGCGATCACTCATTTGTTCATTCAACAAAGCATTACTGTGCCAGGCACAGTGTACCAGGTTGACTGGAAATTTGATTTCTGAGAATTTCAACCACTGATAGTGAAATTATTTCTAAAATTGTAGTGTCTGCTTTGTTGCTCAAAAAGAGGGTTGGGGGAACATCTGGCCTGTGGCTATACAATGCTAGTGAAATCATTTGGTCTGGCCTTGCCAAGGCAACCACAGGCAGGTCTCATTGCAGACTGATTTTTAAGTTACTAATTTTGTATGTGTTTTGTTTAATGCCATTTATAAAATGCATAGTGGAAAGAACCTAATTCGTTTATTTGTTGTTTCACATCTTCGACTGTGTCCTTGCCTGAAGATATAGATCTCTGAAAGAGAGCTCCCATCTGCTTGCTCATTCCGCAAATGCTCATGGCCCCTAGGGTTGGGCTGGGGTTGAGACTGGAACTGGGCACTGGGAGCACAGTCTGGGTCTTTGATATGGGTTCAGTGACTCCACGAATTGGCCCATTGCTACTGCCTCTCAAGATCATCAAGCTCAGGTGCTAGGAGATGGGATGTTGACTTCTTAACTGCTAGGTTAAATCTTGGCTCCAGAGAGAGCAACATTTAATTGGAGTTCTTTTATCCTGTGTTTTGGAATGCTGGATATCTAATGAGCTCTCAATACTATTTTCTTTCTAATGGTGTTGAATATGAGGAAGTAATTCCCTTTAATTAAAAGTGTTGATGAGTTGGGTTCTGGTTAGTTGAACTGGAATATGTAAATCAACTTAATTGTGGACCGGCTCTGCCAGATCAACACCTAGCACCTGGTATAGTTTGGTTTGTTTGTTTGATTTTGAAAAATTGCTTCCCCTCCTGAGGCTTCTTTAACATTGTCAATCCCTCAATTCAGCCTGCAACCAGTCCGCATTTTTTTTTGGTTGAAAGGATTTTCAGAAGGTTTTTTTTGAAGACTTTAATTGCTGAACTTAATTGGATTGACTTAAATTAATCTGAGTCAGTTGCAGACAATGGAACAATAGGCTGGTACCTCATCACTTATTTATCTTTTAATAAAAGGAGAAAATTGGGAAGTGTTCCAAACTGAGTCATGGGCAGCAGGAAGGATTAAGTGAGTAAACACTATGGGTTTTGGAGGCACTTGATGGGAATTAGAGAAGCCTCTGCTATCACTCTTAGCCATTTATTTTCCTAGCATGACCTACAGCAGTCCAGAGTAAAAATGTCAGCATTCTTGCTCTTGAGAAGCTGATAATCTAGTGAGAGAAGACAGACATGTTCACAGTGATGAAGTAACACTGAACTAAGGGTGGTATACAATTATTTGAGAGAAGCAAGGGAGGTGAGTAGAATTCGTTGGACTGAGACCAAGTCAGGAAAGCTGAAGGGAGAGCTTGGAATGCTGGCCAGTGATGCTGGCTGAGTTGTTTGGGGATGCTGTAACAAGCTGCCTGGTATAGTAGTTGATAGTCACTGCTTGTTCTGGAGGCTAGGTGGATCCTGAGAGTGGCAGATTTGGGCTCTGGTTCTCAGATGGTGCCTTGTAGCTATGTCCTCACATGATGCAAGGAGCAAGCTATATTTCTGGAGTGTGTTTTACAAGGGCATTTATTCCAATCATGAGATCTCTGACCATGGGACATAATCACCGCCCCCCAGGGATGCCCCCTCCACATCCTAATCTCATCATATCAGTATTTTTGGAGCACACAAACATCTTGATCATGGCACATATCCAGATGCAGCTCTTCATGGACTCATGCTGTATTGTTAAATTACACCTGTTGGATATATCCTCATTTAGATAATTGCCCTCACATTAAGAAAGAAGTTCTTGACTTTGAACACTATGGACAGTTTGGTTCTGCTAATTCTTGGTAGTGCTATTGGTGTCCTGTGCTTTGGATGATGTTTAGCAATGTCCCTGACTCCTATCTCCCAGATGGCCAGCAGCAACATCTCACCTACAGCTAGCTCTTTGTCTTCCCTCACCCTCTACCCAGTATGTTCACCCTTGCCAAGGTGACCAGACCTTTCCAAGGGTTCTTTGAGGGGCAAGAGTGAAGAACATTGCCTTAAAAATTTTATTTCTGTTACACAGCAAATTACCCCCTGAGGTTCCAACATCCCTCTGAGGGTATGCTCTTGGCAAGGCATTTCATTTGGCTCCTTGCAGAACACCCCATTGCTGATCGCCTGAGCCGCCTTAGCAAAGATGTCAAGGAATGCCGAGATTGCTTTGTCCCCAGGGGCTCCTGTCCCTCTTAAATGATTGTTACATGGAAACAATGCCAACTTTATTGTCCATGAAGCCTTTTTTGAAAGATTTACTTTATTTTATTTTTTTTGAAAAGCAGAGTTACAGAGAGAAGGAGAGAGAGGGAGAGAGAGGGAGAGAGAGGGAGAGCGAGACAGAGAGAGATCTTCTATCCACCAGTACACTTTCCAGATGGTCATAATGGCTGGAGCTGAGCTAATCTAAAGCCAGGATCCAGGAGTTTCTTTCAAGTTTCCACCATGGGCTCAGGGTCCCAAAGCTTTGTGACATTCTCTACTGCTTTCCCAGGCCATTAGGCAGGGAGCTGGGTAGGAAGTGGAGTAACTGAGACTGAAATCATGCAAATATGGAATGTTGGTGCTGCAGGTGGAAGCTTATCCTACTGTGCCAGGGTGTTGGCCCCAGAAAACCCTTATTTAATATCTGACAATAAGCTGGGAGAAGGCTATATTTAGTTTGATTATTGAAGCTGATAAGCTAACATCCCACAAGGCTACCAAGAATCATTAATTTAATATAAACATAATCACAAAAGGGGGCTGGGAAGTCCACTGTAGAGGGAGACAAACTGTTAAGTGTCATTTCAGAAAAACAAAAGCTTTGCAAGACTAAAAAAAACCCACCCATATTCTTTCCCAGTTGGAGGCTTAAGGTTATTAATAAGTCAGATGTCATTTTTATGCCATTTTGTGCAGCCTGCATACAATTTAAATATTTTAGCTGCTATTGTATAACTGGATCCACATTACTGACCTTCTAGGGTCCCGTTCATAAAGATGAGGAGAAGGGAACAATCAACTGTTTCATGCAAGGGCTGGCCATCAGTCTGGGCTTTCCTGCATTGTCAAACAAACTACCACACAGGCAAGCCTTTGGAGCCACTGTGAACATGGCAGACTGGGGACAGAGAGTGATGGGCGGGGGGCACCCTTTTGGGGTGGGGAGAGTGCCAAAGCTTTCTTCTTTTTGAAAAAGAGCTATTCCACCTTTGTTCTGTGGGAGAATGAAATATCCATTAAGACTTGTGACACCGGGAATTTTGTTTCGGCTCAGTCGCTTTTGTTGTGACTCCAAGGCAAAGGAGAGGAATCTGGGGTAGGGAGGTTTGAAGCCAAGAGAAGGAAAAAGAATTCCTTCCAAGGATTTCTTCTATTGTCTCCCTAAGAATAAATATTTATAAAGAAGGTTCAAGTGAAGCCTGTCACAATAGTCACGGCTCTAAGACTAAGCCTTTGAAAGAGTCTGTGTAAAACTATACTTACACCAAGGGTGATCCCATCAACCTTCCCAGGGAAAACCAAGAAACCTCAAGATAATTTCCTATCTGAAATCTAATTGTGTTCTCAAGTGCCATAGGAACACTGCTCCGAGTTACCCCAGCTCCATAGACTGCAGCAAAAGTGGACAGCCAAATTGGATTCTAGTTTATGTAATTAAGTTATTTCCCTTCATAGGATCTATAATTTGCCTTGAGCAAATGTGATTTGTGTTGGAAAAGATAAGGCATTGCAATTTTTCCTCCAAAACAGATTTTCTGTGCCAAAAACAATCACTAAAAGAAGGTCAAATATTGCCTTAATGACACCCTACTTATTATTTGCTTGCATGCTTTGAGTGCCTTGTGTTCCCCAAGTGAGGCAGGTATGGTTCACTTCAGTAAAGAAATTATCTTGAAATGGAGACTAGAGCTGAAATTTACCCAAGAGTCCACTGCTTGCACAATGGTAGTGTCAATAGCTCTGGTGGTTACCTAAGACTTCAGAGTCTTGTGCAAAAAAGGCGCAATGGAGAGCTTGCTTCAGTGGCCTTTTCTTCCAAAATCTTTAAGCACCAAGGTTGCTGGTTACTTAGCAGAACCCCTGAGGAGGTGGTAGTTTTTGCAATACATTAAGAACAAAAGTATTGAGATTTGCATAAAAGATATCACCAGAACGATATTTTGGGCATGGTTAATTTTATGAAGAAAACATTGATGTATTTTTTTTTTTTTAAACATTTCAGTTGACTTACAACCAGGTGTTGTGGGGGACAACAGTGGGTTGAGTATTAAGAGCAAAAGGTGGATTGACAAATGTAATCCACTTTGGTATCTGCCTGTGTAAAAGTGCAAGTTATGTAACTCCTCTGAACCTCATACAGTTTGCTTTTTGTGCAAAGGAAAGTGATAGTATCTTCAGAAGATTTAGATGAGAAAACGCAAACAATGGCAGGCATGACACTCATGTGGATTACACAGGAGATACACTAGCCCATGACCTTTCTCCTTTTCATAAAAAGCCGTGCTGGATGGCCATTTCTAACCTTCCACCCAAGTTGAAATGGTTATAGCTTTTGTCATGTTGCATGGTTTGAAATATCAGCTCTTCTACCTACCCAATGCCTTTGACTAAGTCACTTAAGCTTTCTGTGTCTCATTTACTTCCTCTATAGTGTAAGGGGATGACAGAAACAGATCTGTCACGGATTTGGGTTAAGTACAATACTTCAAAGAAAATACCTAGGACAGGGCTCAGCGGCGTGGCCTAGTGGCTAAGGTCCTTGCCTTGATTCCATATGGCCGCTGGTTCTACTCCCAGCAGCTCCACTTCCTCTCTATCTCTCCTCCTCTCAGTATATCTGACTTTGTAATGAAAATAAAATAAATCTTTAAAAAAAAAAGAAAACAGAAAATACCTAGGACCGTACCTGGCATGCCAAAAGCACTCTCTATTATTACTTGTATCCACTGCCAACCAAAGGAATGTCAACAGAAATCAGAATGTAAGACAAAGTAATTTTATCATGTCTTTTTATTAACAACTTAATACAAGACTGTACATTGTAGGTGTTGAAATCAACCCATTCCTGAAAACTGAAAAACCAGCATCTCTATACCACTGCAGGCTTTGGTTGTAAGTGCCATCTTCTACAGAAAAAAAAAATCAGAGTGTAACCAAACAACTTAAGAATAGAAAAAACAAAACCAAGAGAGATGTTCCACAGGAATGGAGAGATTATTTATGCACAAACAGCTGAGGGTCATTTCTAGCTTTACGTGATTCACTACAGTCTGGAATGTTCAGTTCCCTTTCTACAGTCCTACAATCAGATACACAGCAACTAACAACTTGGCCACAGGTCCTGTCTAGACGCTCATCAACATGAAACAAAATATTTATATAAATAAGTCAATTAAACCTTACAAAAAGAAACTAAAGAAACATAAGACAAAAGTCCAACAGGCAATAAAAACTGTACAGTGTCGGTCAGTCTTTTACATTTGAAAAAAATGTGTAACTTAAAAAAGAGTTCTATATATATATGTATATAAAGGTCTTTCACATCAGTGTTAGCTAGAGTGAAAACTTGAAGATTCTGATTCGGTTGAAACAGAAGAATGTCCACCCCGCTTTCCTTTGGAGAGGATCTTGAGGCTGGATCCTCTGCTCACTGAGGTGAGTGCATGCTGAGCAGAAGTTTTAAATTTGGCTCCCAGAAAGGCGTACAAGATGGGATTGAGACAACAGTGGAAAAAGGCCAGGGCCTCGGTGATGGAAATCCATTTGTGCACAGTGTTCTCAAACTCACATCCCTGCTTGATGATTTCAAGGAGAATGAAGGAGTCGATGCTGATCCCGATGTAGTAGGGCAGCCAGCAGGCAAAGAAGGCCAGGATGAGGATGACCGTGGTCTTGAGGGCCTTGCGCTTCTGGTGTCCCTTGGAGTGTGACAGCTTGGAGATGATTATGCAATAACAGGACAGAATGACAATCCCTGGGAGGATAAGGCCGACCATGATGTGTTGAAACTGGAATACAACCAACCACAGGTCACTTGGGTAGAAGCGGTCACAGATGTATTTCCCTTCTACCTCCTTGATGTTGGCAAAAATGAAATCGGGGATAGTCAGCAGGAGAGCTGGGATCCAGACACCAACGTATACCACCTTCTCAGCCAGCAGCTTCCTTGGCCTCTGACTGTTGGTGGCATGGACGATGGCCAGGTACCGATCCAGACTGATGAA
The DNA here is from genome assembly GCF_030435755.1 of Ochotona princeps. Lineage (NCBI taxonomy): Eukaryota > Metazoa > Chordata > Mammalia > Lagomorpha > Ochotonidae > Ochotona > Ochotona princeps. Next base: position 20,905,958 of record NC_080836.1, read on the forward strand.
GGCCAGGATGAGGACGCTGCTGTAGAGGTTGACGGTGTAGATGACGTGGACGGCTTGGCACAGGAACTTCCCAAAGTACCAGCTTGCCACAGCGTCTACGGCCCAGAAGGGAAGCGTGATGACGAAGAGGAGGTCAGCCACGGACAGGTGCAGCCTGTACTTGTCCGTCATGCTTCTCAGTTTCTTCTGGTAACCCATGACCAGGATGACCAGCCCGTTGCCCACTATGCCAGTCAAGAAGATGATGGAGTAGATGGTGGGCAGGAAGATGCGGTTGAAATGGGCATTTTCCTCCCGGAAGCAGGGCTCCTTCATGGAGTCATAGTCCCCTGAGCCCAATTCCTCCGTGTAGTTATCTGAAGTATAAATCTGCAAAAAGAGGCAAAGGAGGTCACATTGATTTACAAGTTCAGCAAGTATGACCAAAGTTCTGAAGACTGTTTTAACAAGGAGTTTATAAAATCCAAATCAGGCTAACTTTCTTCATGAAATTCTAAAGGACTGGGTGGGTGGGTGGGGGCGGTTAGGGTACAAGAGAATTATTGCAGGTTCTTGCATCCCTGTTTCCCATCCCCCATTCCCCTCACTTCATTATATCTCTCTTTAGTGGAACCAATTACAATATTCTTTGTGGAGAACAAAAGGGCGCTGAGATTCTGAGACTTTCAAAGTCAGATCTTGGCTAACTCTTCCACCCCGCCCACTAGAGGGAGGAAAAAAAGACCTTGAGGAGTGTTAAAAAAAAAAAAGCCTACAAACACAAAGAGGCCACTCCCAGGCGATGTGGGTGTGTGCATGTGGAGCGGGTTAGAATCCAACTTTGGGGGAGGGGGCGGGGGGAAGAGCTGGGGTTAACTTTTGTTAAGATTTCCCCAGGAGAAGCTAGATGGCAGGGAGAGGCGCTGGGGTGCCCCAAAGACACACAACGTTTTTCCCACGCCTGTCTAAACCCAAACCAATGCTTTCAGCAACTCGTCTCGTGTCGTGCAAAGTGCAAAGCCCCTTAGAGCGACGACCCCTTGGAGCCTTGGGTATTGGGAACGCGCGTCCGACAAGCACAGGACACTCTCCTAACCCAAGTGGTCACTCACGGGGGCGTGGATCTTTGGCCAGCTTCGTGTTTATCATTTGGCGGTTCAGGAGGTTAGGTAGCGCGGGCATTTTCCTGGGTGGGGAAAGTCACGGGTCCTGCACCCGTGGTCCTCCCCCAAGTTTCATTTCCTCGCACTCCCTGCAGGCTTCCTAACCCTGCTAGGGATCCATCTAATAGAGTTCGAGGTGGGCAGCCGGAAGGCTCTGGGCAGTGGGTGCGCCAAGGACCTGGGTCGCCCATCTCTGGGAGACCACGGCCGCCCTTGCTCACCACGCCCACCACTAGTGTACAACGGTTCCAGCAGCTCCGCTGGAACTCCACGACGTGCAAGCGAGACTGGGCGGCTCCGCCGCGAGGGCTTTGAATTGCGCGCCGCGGGAGGAAACGAAAAGCCTCCGTAGCGAGGGGGTTTCAAAAGGCTTCAGGAAACCACCGACAGTTAAACGCCGCAGTTGAGCTTGGCGAAAGCTAAACCGTCTCCCCGCTTGCACCTGCTTGTCTCCGCCAGGGCGACCGAGCAGCCCAGGTGCGGGACCCGACACCCTCACGCGCCAAGTCCAAGCCGGGCACACTTCTCTGTCAGTGGCTGAGTGGTGCCTGCTTATAGATAGCCCGTGGGTCTCTGCACCATCCCTAACCTCAGGATCGACTCGCGGACGTGGGGGAAGCGATTCTCTTACGACACCCGCCGGGTCTCCCCCTGGATCCCTGAAGCGCTCCGGCAGCTCCGGGCCGCCTCCCAGCTGCTGCCACCACTCAGACTGCCCGGAAAATTGGTGCAGAGGGTCCGTCTTCCTTTCCCGCCCTTCTCCCCCCAGTGCCCGGGCACTGGCACAGCTCCGCCTAGAGTTTAGCAAACAAATGCCCATTGACAAGAACAGCTTCCCGGATCCTTTTCCTGAAGTTAACCACGAGGGCAACCTCATCTGGGAACTCGGTTCAGGCACGCCCCTTTATCACCCCCTAAATTCGGATAACATTAACTGGCCCGGAGAAACCCTGGCTGCTCAAAGGGGAGACCAATGTAGTGACGCACGCCCCTACGCTGCACTTGTGCACGGAATGCTCCTGTGTTTGCAAACAGCTCCGCAAGCCGGAGCGCGCCCCAGGACTCAGGGAGAGTACCACACACGCAGCCATCCCAAAGCTCGTTTCCAGTTTTTCCTTACACAGAAGAAATATGCCAAGTCTTACTCTCACACAGCTAAGATCACGAGAACTTTCTGTTTCCCTCGTTCGAAGGCACCAGCACCCTCAATGTGCTAGTCTCTTGTACCCACTAAGAAAGTGCCCTCAAAGTTCACGCGTGTGCACGTTTAGGACAAAGCAGGTTGAAAATGAACTTACACTGATCCCTTCCATGGTGACTGCTCGCTGTCCAGCCGCGGTGGCTACTGGAGCCCCCTCGAGTCCTCGAGACCACTTTGCTACCTGCTGCCACAGCCAACACACTGAAGATTGTGGTTGAAGCTGGACTTTTATAAAAACACGCTCCCAGAGCAGCGCATGCGCAGGGAGGGTGGGCGGGCGGGCGGGGCCGGGAGGGGAGGGGAGGGGACGGGAAAGGCGGAGGGTGGCGGAGGGAAGAAAAAAGACTTGGAGGGTCACATGGGGCTGGGGCGGGGAGGGGATGCATCTGAGAATCCCCTGACCCACTACTCTTCTCGGACGATCGCGTCCTGGGGCCCCGGGCCGAATGGGGACATCGCGGGGACGTTCGGCGAACTTGGGGGAAAGCGTGATGCACCTGGGGCAAGGCGGGAGGCACGGTTGGGATCGTGTCCCGCGTGAAGCATACGTCGTCGCCCGTGTGGGTTGATTTTCAGACCCGGAAAGGCTTACACCTGGAGACCCCCGCCCACCCTCAGACCCTGAGCAGGACGGACAGTGGGTGTTCCTGGAGTGACCCCGCCAGCAGGCGGCAATGTTGGAAATGGGGCCCGAGCTCCTGAGCCAGTTTCCCGCTTTTGGAGCAGTAGGTAGAGCAAGAGCCTGCCGTCCGAGCTTAGCTCTGTGTTGCAGGACTTGCACGCTTGCGGTTCGAACAGCAGAGAAGCTGGGCTTTGGCATCATTTACCGAGGCTGTGATGGAGAAAGTCCAAAATGTGGCCACAGATTCCTTGAATAATACTTTAAAATGACAAAAGTATGTGTCGTGGTGTTGTAGGGTTTTTGACCCCCGAATACTGCAGCAACCTCAATTCTTGTCTCGCAGGAAAGAAGAATTATCATGCGGACACAGTTTAGTTTTAAAGTAAGATTTATTAGAAGTTGAGAAAGTAGACTCCCATCCTAGTGATGGGAGGGGGCCTCGAGATCCTCTGCTATAGTGGCAGGAGGAAAGCAGGAGAGAAAAACCCTAGTCCCCTGCCATAGTGGCAGGAGGAAAAGCTAAGAGAGAAAAACTCGTATTAATGGTGGGGAAAGCATCCTTCAAAGGTTCCCCTCAACGATGTTTCTTCATAAACAAAGAAAATTCCTGGCTTCCATGGTACCTGGCCTTGGGACAAAAGGCCAGAAAGGTGTCACTGGCCAACTTCCTTGGTCCCTTTCTAATGATAAAGAGGCCAGTCTGAAGCCCACCCCCTTGGCAATGGCTGGAGACAGAATTGGGTGGACGCTTCAGGTGGGGAATAGATATGTTAATGTTACCTTTGTCTCCTGGGAAGCATTCCTGATAAGTTAAGATATACACTTTTTTGGGGGAGAGACGAGTTCTGGTGAATCCAAGACATGGTGGGGAAATTCCCTTTTATATTTGGGAAGAAAAAATGACTCGGGGACCCAGAATACCCTAACTGCCTACTACCCACTCTAACTCCTCTCACAGTGGTAAGAAAAACGGGGAGTCTATGGACTTTTTCGATACAGAATCACTTTTTGATAACGTAGTCACTCGTTATTCTCACAACCCTCGAGGGTCTTTAAGTTCACCGTCACCTCCCGAGATCTTCCTGTGAGCCGCACATGGTGGTCGCGGGGAGACAGAAAGTCAGGGCATGGCCGTGCACGCCGAGTCGGGACTTGAACCCCCAGACCCACCCCTGTCCCGGATCCTCAGCTCCCGCGTCTTCCACCCTTCTGTGTGGAGCACTAGCGTGAGAACTGAAGCAAGAAGAGTTGGACTGGGCGGGGAGGAGGACTGGATGGATAAAGTCTCTCCAGATGGGATGGGGTGTGCAGCAGGCGCCCAGACCGTGCGTCCCTGCCCCGCGCCACTTCGCGCCGGCGGCGAGCCTGGGTGGGGCGGGGATCCAGGGAGAGGCGGGACCGAGAAAGTGTGCGACCGCAGGCGGGTGGCCACAAAAGCGGTGGCTGAGACCGAGGTGGGAGCGTGCTCAGACTCCAGACGCCCTCCACCCGGGTGGGTCCCAGGGAGGGAGATTGTCCAGACGGAACCATAAACACTGCCCCCTTATTGATCCACAGATAAAAACTTGCAGCTTTGGAGGTGTTCCAGAGGCCGCGCGCAGGCTTGGGAACCTGTGAACAGCGCGGTTTTCTTGTTTCGTAGGGGCGGCTTCTCAGTATGTCCCTGACGGTCCTGGGGGAACTCTGCACTTTCGCCCGTTACAGGAAAGCTGATACGACCGTCTGGAGTAGGGGTATGGGAGGGGGCCCTCTCCGAAGCAACCGGATTAGGAGACGCAATGACGAGGACTAGAGAAAGTTGATCATAACGTTTTATATTACGCAGAATTTTCCGGAGACTTGTGAGAAATGCTGTTATTTCATCCAATCCTTAACTAGCATAAACTAGGTGAGGGCTCGAATTTCAGACCGGTTGCTTGACTTGCCTATCAGACGCCTGACCAACTGGCAGAAGTCGGTTTTATCCTAAATGCCAGCTGCGTTCCTACCTCAGAACTCCTCCGCGTTCATCATGGCTGGCGTCTGAGGGGTGGAATCTCTTAAAGCTGCTCCGCAAGAGATAAAGTTGGAATAAAATTATTTGCATAATAAGTATTTGTTGATTGTTGGCAGACAAAAGAAAGCCCCTTTGTTTATCTGAAGACTCCTTTTAGGTCCTTTTAGGTGTATCTGCTAGAAGGAAGGCAGTAATTAAAAGAACAATGAAATGCTATTTGTCGTCTATCAAATTAGCTAAAACCATTTTTCCCCAAAGATAATATTTGGTTTCCGGATTTGTAAAGACCAGCTGTCTCACTTGTCACTGATGGGAAAGTGAGTTGAGACAGCCTAGCTGGCACACTTTTTTTTGGTATACAGTTAGGGCCATTAAAACAGTAATTTCACCTTTAAGAAACTTATCCTAAGGAAGCAGGACTTAGTGCTGCAAAGATACTTGTGGAACCATTATTTGTGACAGTGAATCTGCATAGCCCTAAATGTCTGGTTAGTGGAATAGTTGAAAATGTTTTTGTGCATCCATATTTGGACATTGCAAGTAGTGTTTTTGAAAAAAACATTGAATGATGCAGGAAAATATTTAGGGAACAAACTGCAAGAAGTGGCATTCAAAACTGTGTGTATCGCAGGTTGAAATATACACTAAGACAAAGATGGGGAGGAAAACCAAGACTTTTATAGGGATTTTCACAGGGAGGTGGGATTGTATCTGTAATTTTCTTCCTTGCATTTCCCTGTGCTTTCCAAATAGTTCATAAAAGACATGAAACATTTTTCATGTTCAGGAAAAACAGCAATAAGTTTTATGACAAAATAAGGAGCCAGAATGTGTTTCTTCTCATATTTTTTCACTTCCTGAAGTATCCACTCAGATATTGCCATTGGATGTGATGACTTTTGCCCTAAGTCTTTTTTTTTCTCTTCTTTCCAGAGGATGAGTTCTTTTTATTTTCTCCTGAGGTAATCCTACCTAACTTCTTTGTTCTACTTCTTCTTCTTTTTTTTTAATGGCATATTTTACAAAAGGAATAGGGGTGGGCGTTTGGTGCAGCTATTAAGATGCTGTTTGGACACCACATCCCATATCTGGAGGGCCTGCGTTCAGGTCCCAGTCTTTGCCTCCAGCTTCCTGCTGCTGTGTGTGTGTCCTGAGAAGCAGCCCTCTGGAGACTGCTGGGACAGCTCAAGTAGGTGGGGCCCTGCCACCCAGGCAAAAGACTTCCTTTCAATTCCTGACTCCTAGACATATGGGAAGTTACTGACCATCTGTCTTGAAAACATATAAAACAATGAGAAAAATATAGAAACTCATTTCTTTTTTTTTTTTTTTTTTAAGATTTATTCATTTTATTACAGCCAGATATACAGAGAGGAGGAGAGACAGAGAGGAAGATCTTCCATCCACTGATTCACTCCCAAGTGAGCCGCAACGGGCCGGTGCGCGCCAATCCGATGCCGGGAACCTGGAACCTCCTCCAGGTCTCCCACACGGGTGCAGTGTCCCAATGCATTGGGCCGTCCTCAACTGCTTTCCCAGGCCACAAGCAGGGAGCTGGATGGGAAGTGGAGCTGCCGGGATTAGAACCAGCGCCCATATGGGATCCCGGGGCTTTCAAGGCAAGGACTTTAGCCGCTAGGCCACGCCGCCGGGCCCCCCCCCCCCAAAAAAAAAACCTCATTTCTTGAGTGTGTGTGTTATATGTGCTGCTGGTTTTTGATAATCTCCTCTAGAAGGCAGTTGCAGGTGCCTTCACCCCTTTCCCCAGGTAAGAGAGCCAAGTCTGGAGAGAATGAGCAACTGCCTGGGATCACTTGGAGGATCTATGCTCAGTCTGTCTGGCTCCAAAGCCTGGGCTCATCCCACTACATCCCAATGTCTGCCTTTCTCTGTCACCCTCTAGAAGCTCTCTTCTAATGGAAGGTCATGTGGCATTTACTTACAGGCTGCTTTGAATGGTATCTCTTGTGATACCATTATACTTTCACATGCATGTATGTCTTTACCTCTCTTCCCTAAATATTCTAGGTGCTTTAAAGTGAATGCTCTATGCAGCTAGACCATGGTTGAGCAAATGACAGCCCCCCACCCAAAACCTTCATTGAACCTTTAAAGAATTAACGACTTCCTTGTGTGGCTGTAGCAACTGAGCCAGGCTTAGGAGTTGTCAAGACTTTGACAGGGTCTGCAAGTTTCCAGATTGGCTGCTCACCCAGGGAATCACTAACATTGGCTGCAGTTTGGAGGGAAGACATACGAATCCAGGGACACAGTGGCAAGCATCCTGCCATATCCTATTGCTTGCTGTACAGCTGAAGGATTTGTATGTGAGCTCGTGTGCCTGTGTGCACAACTGAAAGCTGTACTGTGTCCCCAAATAGGCTATAAGTCAGTCAGGGCACTAGACCTCTTGTGGGGACAGGAGGCAGGGCAATAGTGACCTTCAGAATGCATGGGACCCTCATTGCTTACCCTTTTCCCCTCCCTTAAAAAATTGAAGACTTTTGTTTTTCTTTCTTTCTTTTTTTTTTTTTTTAAGATTTTATTATTATTATTGGAAAGCCGGATATACAGAGAGGAGGAGAGACAGAGAGGAAGATCTTCCATCCGATGATTCACTCCCCAAGTGAGCCGCAACGGGCCGGTGCGCACCAATCCGAAACCGGGAACCAGGAACCTCTTCCGGGTCTCCCACGCGGGTGCAGTGTCCCAAAGCTTTGGGCCGTCCTCGATTGCTTTCCCAGGCCACAAGCAGGGAGCTGGATGGGAAGTGGAGCTGCCGGGACCAGAACCCGCGCCCATATGGGATCCCAGGGCTTTCAAGGCGAGGACTTTAGCCGCTAGGCCACGCCGCCAGGCCCAAGACTTTTGTTTTTTTAAAGAAAGTGGAAAGAGCACAAGCTTGTTTGAGTGCTAGAAGGTACTCAAAGAGACAAAGTTAACGTTTTCCCAAGCGATTACAAAGAAAAGGAGACTATTTTCCAAAGACCAGTGTAATTCTAGCCCAGGGTTGCAAATCTCCAAGACATAAGGCTATAAATGTCCTCCCAAGCTTATGTCAGGTGGAAGAAGTGGGACCCTGCCTCACCACACCCAGCCCATTCCTCCTTCCCAAGGTCCTTCTGTGAAATATGATTTTGGAGAGTCAACCCAAGCCTTCTAATCTTGCAGTTCCATATCAAATTAGGAAAATTATTACTGGTTCTCTGGGAACCATTTTAACTCTAAAGTCATTCAGATCTTCAATTGCCAAAAGGCTTGCCTTCACCAAGATGAGAATGTTAGCGATTTTCCACAAAGCTTTATAGCGAGCAGGACAAGACAACAAAATTTGCCCTGCGAAGAGAAAAAAACTACACTGGTAAACAAATACAGGCAAATTGGAATCACTCTGGTAAGTCATTGTAACAAAGGGACCACTTCATTGACGGTGAAGTGATCATTGCTTGACTAATCCCACTGCAAGGACGATGGATGGTTAAAGTTTGCTGTGCTCCCAAGGCAGGTGCTGTGTGGCTTTGCAGGAAGAGCCACAAACAGACTCAATGCTGTTGCCTCAAAAATTGTGGTGTTAAACTGGAAGAAGGGCATGACTTATTTCAAGGAAATAACTAACTGAGCAAGTCCTGTTCTCCATGGAAAGATTTTTCATTGCTTTTCTCAAACCAGTAATTTATCGGTGGTGACCTCAAGCAGCTATAGAACAAGACGTAATGCCTAGAGCTCTCTTGGCAGTCGATATTTGGAGAGAACTGTGCATCCCTTGGCAGAGTCACACTGTTCTGAGAAATGTGGCAATCTGATCATCCATCCACATGGCCTTGGGCATACTGTTAGCAGAAGTGATGTGGGTAAAGGAGTATTCGTATGTTTCCTCCATGCACAAACATAGGTTTTTTGAGTACTGAACACAAATAAGGTGCACAAGGTGCTGAAGTACATTTAACAGATGAGAAAGGAACACATACAAACTAAGATGTGTGAATCTGGAGCACCCCACACAGAGAAATATGGCCATGAGTGGGAAATGGGCCAGAAGATTTGCCTGAAAGGAAAAAAGGTGGAGAAGGAGGAGACAGACTCCCCATCCCCCTATTGTTAGTCTCCTTAATGAGGTCAGGCGGTGCCTCCCCAGGGTGACGCCTTACAGCACCTCCACAAATTCTACTGGGCACTCAATACTTGTATATTCATGGCATCGTCTTCTTAGCTCCCAGATGAAGAAGATGTATCTTGGCAAAGGAGGCATGTTTTTTTTTTTTTTAACAATGTTTTAATTTTTTTTTTAAAGATGTTATTATTATTATTGGAAAGCCGGATATACAGAGAGGAGGAGAGACAGAGAGGAAGATCTTCCGTCCGATGATTCACTCCCCAAGTGAGCACAACGGCAGGTGCTGTGCCGATCCGATGCCGGGAACCTGGAACCTCTTCCAGGTCTCCCACCGGGTGCAGGGTCCCAAGGCTTTGGGCCATCCTCAACTGCTTTCCCAGGCCACAAGCAGGGAGCTGGATGGGAAGTGGAGCTGCCGGGATTAGAACCGGTGCCCATATGGGATCCCGGGGCTTTCAAAGTGAGGACTTTTAGCCGCTAGGCCACGCCGCCGGGCCCAAAGGAGGCATTTTGATAGAAGGGTAGGAGTATAGGCTTACACACGGGGCTGTGAATTCCAGCTCAGCGATCTGAAATGAACTTCCTACTTATTTATTCTGTATTAGAAGACAGGGCTGGAATTATTTGTATAAGATGATTCCTGTGGTGTTTTGCTTAAGGAGGCTTCTCAATCGTAAGGCTTGATTATGCCGTTGGGGCTACCTGCAGGTCTAACATACAAGTGTAAAAACCTTTACATATTGTAATAGAATGAGGCAATTGGGAGTTGCGTAGGGATTGTACAGAACAGCAGAGTGTGTGCCTTGCCCCCAAGTCAGCAACCATGGGACCTGTGTTGGGGCACAGTAGATTAAGCTGGCTGCCTGAGAGGTAGGCATCTCACACTGTAATGCCACTTTGAAGCTTTGGTGGCTCTGCTTCTGATCCAGCTCCCTGATAATGCACTTGGGAAGGTGGCAGATGACCCAAGTACTTGGGTTCCTGCCATCCATGTGGGAGATTGGCCATTGGGGCCATTTCGGGGAAATAAACCAGCAGATGAAAGATCTCTTTGTGCTAGGCTCTATCACCCTGTCTTAAAATAAAACAAAACAAAATCAACAAATTGGCCATTATCTTTCACTGCCCTATGTAGGAATTTGGGTTATACCTTTCCACTTTCTTAAGGTAAGCTGGAAGTCCTGATTTTTAAATATGAAGTCTTCTAACTAAATCCTGTTGGCTCAACACACCACATGCATATGAAACTCTATAACCAAAAGGATGAATATTTATATCATGGAAATCAACAAAACAGGACAAATCAAGGCGTCTCCTTTTTAAAAGGGATTTATTTTATTTATTTATTTTTTTATTTAAAAGGCAGAGTGACAGAGAGACACGAAGTACAGAGAGACATGTCTTTTATCTGCTAGTTCACTCCTCAAATGGCTGCAATGGCCATAGCTGGGTTGGTCCAAAGCCAGGATCCAGGTGCTTTTCTCGGGTCTCCCACATGAATGCTGGGCATAGAGTAGTTGAGTCATCTGCTGCTTACTGAAGCCAATTGAAGGAACCTGGATCAGAAGTGGAAAGGCAGGACTTGAACCAGTGCCCATATGGGATGCTGCTACTGCAGGTAGAAGGTTAATTTGTAATGCCATAATGCCAGATCCAAAACTTATTTTCTGGCAATAAATACATGGTATACCGGTCTGAATCCTGGGTAAGCCTATCTCTTAAATTTATTTGTGTTTTATTGTTACCTAGTCAATTGTAATATTTCACTTTGTGGACTATTGGGAAGATTAAATATGATATGCATGTACAATCTTTATTGTCACATGGGGCACATAGTCACTGCTCAACAAACAATCTATTATTAGTATAGGTTTTGATCACAGTGGCTGAAATGTCTTGCTCTTTTTTTTTTTTTTTCCAGTGGAAAGTTTTGATTAACTGGGCAAGTGTCTTTCTCCACCATTACCCACAGCAGTGAGCTAAAGGGAAATAGAGCCTTAAATAAAGTGTGAAATGTTCCTAATTCTAATTATGGACCAGAAGAAATGTGTGTGGGATGAGGGAAGGAAGAAGAAGTAATAAAGAGCTTCTCATGCATGTCTTCAAAGTCCCTCCTGTAGGCACCGAATCTCGGGTTTGGGATGGGAAGGGGTCTTTCAAGACATTTTGTCCAGTTTTCCAGCCTCTGGAAGGATCTCCTTGTGTATCACCATGTAGGTGATCCCGTCTCTAAACTCTCTCAGGAATGGGCAGTCCATTCCTCAGAAAGGAAGCTCACTCCACCGCTGGGCAACGTTCAATACCACGAGCCCTTCCTTTCTCCTAGGCACCTGTCTCTCCTGTTCTAGTCATTGGATCTAATTGAGCCAGAGATTGACTGGATGAGACCCCAGGAAAGGGATCCCAGAAAGAAGGCTGTCAACCATTTTGAGGTTAAAACAAAACTTGCTCTTTCCAAGCCACTTACTTCTGCAGCTGTAGGAGTGAGTCTAATGAGAGGCCTCTTTGTTTCATGAGCAAGTTGGGGAGAGGAATAATGCCAGGTTAGAATTTCTTTTCATAAAGGAAATTATCTCCAAACATGGAAGATCTAGGATTAAGTGACTCAAAAGATTTACTGCCAGACTTTGTAGGGCCTCCTGAGATTTTCGGATGTACTTGGGTTGGAGGCAAAGTATAGGAAAACAGTAGCTTCGGAAAGAGATGATAAAGAATGTGATTAATCCATCTTTGCCTCGGCTTGCATTAGGTGAAACCACATTAAAATGAATACTTAAAACATTGTCTGAAGACATGTGTCTAAATGGATTTATCTGTAGCCTCTGATAATGGAGGCTTTGAGAAACTGTCATCTTCCAGCGGCCCTCCCCTCCCTCCCTTGCTTACCAAAAGTCTGTAGGTTTTTCCTGACATCTCTGTAAGTTGATGTGCTGGATTGGAGCATGTCTTTTTTTTTTTTTTTTTTTTTTTTTTTAATTTTTATTGGAAAGGTGGACATACAGAGGAGGAGAGACAGAGAGGAAGATCTTCTGTCTGATGATTCACTCCCCAAGCGGCTGCAATGGCTGGAGCTGAGCCAATCTGAAGCCAGAAGCCCGGAGCTCTTCTGGGTCTCCCATGTGGGTGCAGGATCCCAAGGCTTTGGGCCGTCCTCAACTGCTTTCCCAGGCCACAAGCAGGGAGCTGGATGGGAAGTGGAGCTGCTGGGATTAGAACCGGCGCCCATACGGGATCCCGGGGCGTGCAAGGCAAGGACTTTAGCCACTATGCTATTGTGCTGGGCCCGGAGCATTTCTTTTTCTATATAGAAAACAGAACCATAAAATTGTCAGTATCACTTAAAACCACCAAAGATACAGGCTTCAGGTTTTCTTTTTCTCTCCTATACATTTATTTCAAAGGCCAAGTGACAGAGAGAGGCAGAGAGAGAATGAAAGAGATCTTCCACCTGCTCTTCACTCCCCAAATGGCTGCAAAGGCTAGGGCTGAACCAGATCAAAGCCAGGACCTCTATCTGGTTCTCCTGCATGGGTGGCAGGGACCCAAGAACTCCAACTGATGCTCCAGTATGGAATGCTGGCATCACAGGTGGTGGCTTAATTCATAGCTCCACAACACTTCCCTAGGTGTTTCAGGTTTTCTTCCTTCTCCCTCTCTTCACTCCCCCTTTCCCATTCACTTTTATGTGGTTAACCTATTGGGATATGATCACCTGAGCTGTGTTTGCCGCAGACTAGCCTGCTATGTTTCACCCTCCATAGCCACACTTGGCTTTGAGAACTGAGATAGATCAGCACACAGAGAAAGAGGGCCTGGAGGGTTCTGAGTCTGTCCCGTAATCCTCTTGTGGCTTGGAAACTGGCTCACTCTTAGGGTGGTTTTATTGCTTGTTTGGGGACAGTGGCAATGAATGACCTCTACAGAGACACCACGAATGGTTGACTTGGATTAGTCCTTTCTGCAAGCAGGTCTCCATTTGGACATCCAGATTGTGGAGAGCTTCATCTCCCACGAGAAGTTGGGAGGGCATTCCAGCTCCGTCACCCAGTGCCCCGTGTCTTCATAAACTGATTTAGGCTAGGTGCCTTGAGACTGAGACTCTTGTTCTTAACTAGAAACATTTTCACATCAAGGTTTTGCTCTGGCTTCTGGTGGCTTTTCTGAGGTAGAGTTTTTTTTTTTTCCCCCTTCCTTTTGCCTTTTAGACACGTGGTATATGTGTGAAGGGTTCCTCAAGTTTGGCCATTTGCCAACCTAAAAAAAGAACTACCCACTCTCTTTCAGCCAAAGCCCTTCCCCACTTCTCTCACACATGTGTACACATGACAGCATGTGTTTTTGCTCATGTGTGCGTGCACACACACACACACACACACAAAATACGTGACATTGTAACTCACCCTCTGAAAGGTTTCTGAGCTTTTGTTGAAGTCCCAGCAACTCTCTTTTCTTTGGTATTTGCTAGCCCCTCAGCCTCAGTCCCTGTTCTAGAAAAGAGGAAAGCCTAATTAGACACTATGGTGTATTTCTATGTGGTTTTCTATCTAGGAGGCCAGGTGCTGACTGTCACCAGATTGGTCCAGAAACTGAAAGGGAACCCTGGTCACTGGTAGGCAAAGACTGTCTTCACCCTTGACTCTCCTGTGTAGTATTTATTTATTTGTTTATTTATTTATTTGCAAGGTAGACAGAGGTGGAGAAAGACAAAGGGAAATAGCTCTCATTTGCTGGTTCACTCCTAGCACCCATAGTATCCAGCATAAAATCTGGGAGCTGGGGACTCATTTTAGGACTCCCATATGAGTGGCAAGGAACCAAGTATTAAATCAATCACTGGCACCTCCCAGGGTCTGCATCAGCAGGAAGCTGGAGTCAATAGCAGAGACTTAGAGATGTGGCCATCTTCACTGTCAGGCCACATCCCAACTTCAGTTGTTTCCCTTGAAAGCCAACATATGCATAGACATTTCTTAGGTTCATTCTTTTTTTTTTTTTTTTAATTAAGATTTATTTATTTTATTACAAAGTCAGATATACAGAAAGGAGGAGAGACAGATAGGAAGATCTTCCATCCGATGATTCACTCCCCAAGTGAGCCGCAACGGCTGGTGCGCGCCGATCCGATGCCGGGAACCAGGAGCCTCTTCCAGGTCTCCCACGCGGGTGCAGTGTCCCAAAGCTTTGGGCCGTTCTCGACTGCTTTCCCAGGCCACAAGCAGGGAGCTGGATGGGAAGTGGAGCTGCCGGGACCAGAACCGGCGCCCATATGGGATCCCGGGGCTTTCAAGGCGAGGACTTTAGCCACTAGGCCATGCCGCCGGGCCCTCTTAGGTTCATTCTTAAACATTCTAAAGAATTCTGTAGAACTTTACTTACTTTCTATAGCTTATATTTTGCAAACAACAGACTGTTTCCCAAACACAAAACTTACTTAATTAGGTTTATATCTATTTTTTTTCAAATTGTATGCTTCATTTCCTTCTTTGAAATCTGTTTTTCTCCCCTACCTTGAGTCAGAGAGAACAGCTTAGAATGTTCTGATCTTCAGATCTGTTGTCTGAGTGTCCCACTCCATGCCTCTGGGATGCCCGCCACCCTCAACAAAACAAGATATCTTAAATGAACTTTGGGTAAGAATGAGCTGCAAGTGGGGGAGCGTAGAGCATCTAGAAGAATCCAAAATTGGCAAAAATAAGACAACACAACGTCTGTGTTTCTTTCCCCCTTCTGTTGCCCTACTTTGTTTTAAATGTAAACACTTCTTGAGAGCGAGGGAAGTGGGTTTTACTATGCAAGCCCTCCCTGCTCTGTGTTGCTGGGAGCAGATGTATACATGCATGTGTCTTAGTTGCTCTGCTAGCCAGAGGCAGTGGTATAGGTCCTGTAATCTGCCTGGTCTTGGGTCATCTTCTAGAAACTCACCAAAACCAAAGCAATCACAGTAAACTAGGCATGCCTATCTGGTGATGGGCATTTTCAGACTCTAGTGGAGGCCCCTACAGCATACCTCAGAAAACCTGGAGGTGGAGGCAAAGATGTTGGAGGACCAATGAGTATTGTTGCTCAGAGAGACATAAAGTCAAAGACTTGGAGTGTAAAGCAGCTCCGGAAACTGGAGACCGTGGATCCCCTTGAGTGTGACCTGGCCTTATTGAAACATGAACAAGCTCTAAATGAGATAACAGTGTGAAGATGAGCTTACTAGCTTCTGAAGTGTGAGGCAACTATCAGGGAATTCTATTGTACAATTGACCTAGGTAACCATGCAGAATAACTGTAAGGCTTCTTGGTGATCTAGAATGGCATTAATTAAAAGTTAATCATTATAAAGATGTTTTAATAAACTCTAGATGAAAGTGAGCTTCTGTTCATTATGGTTTCATAAATAATAGGGACCAATTTTTGGATTACAGACCTCAGTGTGACTGAAAGGTGGGCGGAGACAATAGGTGGTATTTTACCATTGATAAAAATTACCATTGATGGTGTGATTTAGGCTCTCTTGTGCTGTGAGGGAATTACCTTGATTCTTTACATATTCTCACAGTGCCTTGGATCTATCCCATAGCATTTTGTTTTCATTTATTTTTACAGTCTGCTTTCTCTTTCAGTACCTTCTCTTCTTGCTCTCTTTAGCCTCTTTTGAATTCCTTATCTTTTATTTCTTTTTTTATTTTAAAAATTTTTTTAAAGATTTATTTTATTTTTATTGGAAAGTCACATATACAGAGATAAGGAGAGGCAGAGAGAAAGATTTTCCCTCCGATGATCAATTCCCCAAGTGAGCATAACGGCCAGTGCTATGCCGATCCGAAGCCAGGAGCCAGAAACTTCTTCCAGGTCTCCCACACGGGTGCAGAGTCCCAAAGCTTTGGGCCATCCTTAGCTGCTTTCCCAGGCCACAAGCAGGGAGCTGGATGGGAAGTGGAGCTGCCGGGATTAGAACCGGCGCCCATATGGGATCCCGGGGCGTTCAAGGCGAGGACTTTAGCTGTTGGGCCATACCGCCTGTCCAGTTTGGGAGGTCAGATGGGAGCATAAGTGATGTGATATATGCCTTCCTGAGAAGAAGGAGGCTTTCTTCTTTTATTTTTAAGTTATGTTGGAGCTTTTAATTGATCGGGATGATACTCTGCTGGCTCTACCTTCAGACCAGAGAAGGTCTCCCTAAGAAGCCGTTGAACTTAATTGGACAATAAGATGCTGGACTCTACGCTTGGTATATGCTTGTAATTAAGGAATCTCAACTGAGCTTGAACTATGGTTATGCAACAAGATAGAGGAATCCACCATGGGGGGAGGGCCAGGGGAGGGGGGGGGGGCGAATCCCAGTACCTATAAAACTGTGTCACATAATACAATGTAATTAATAAATAAATTTAAAACAAAGCTAAATTGAAAAAAAAGATTTATTTATTTTTATTGAAAAATCAGATCAGATTTATGGTGAGAGGGAAAGACAGAGAAAGATCTTCCATCTGCTGATTCATTCCCCAAATAGCTATGGTGGCTGGAGCTGATCCAACCTGAAGCCAGGAGCCAGAAGTTTCTTCTGGGTCTCACAGGCAGGTAGAAGGTTCCAAGGCTTTGGACCGTCCTCCACTGCTTTCCCAGGACACAAGCAGAGAACTGGGTAAGAAGTAGATCAGCCCGGACCAGTGCCTGTATGGGATCCTGACATTTCCAAGGGGAGGATTTAGCCAATTGAGCCATCACACCAGGCTCAAGAAGAAGCCTTTCACATAGGAGATGTATGTGAAGAATCAGCGGGGTTTGATGTATACAGAGGCAGAAAGGAACACATTCTAACTGAAGAGAGAAAACACTAAGAGAAGGTTGGGAGCCACCAACAGGGATCAGCCAATTTGGAGAACAGAATGGAATTCTGTTTGAGGGGGCGTACATAGAGATCAGAGCCTAGATGGTCTTATAGTAAAGTAAAATGTGGGTTTTACTCTGTCAAGTAATAGGAAAGCTAAAGATTTTGAATATTTATGGTCAGAGTTCAGATTTTAAATAATCTGTGAGTGGACTGTTGCATGAGTTGGAGGAGAAAGGTAAGGTAAAAGGATCAGATAGAAACCTTGGTAGCTCAGGGAAGCACTTGCAAAGATCTGGGCTAGCCAGATAGAAGTGGGAATTGAAAGATGGCTGAGGGATAGAAGAGACCCTGGAGAACCAACATCTAGCAATTTATTGGCTTGAGGTTCAGAAAGGAGGAGGTCAGGGTGGGCAAATTTTAGTTAGGATATGATGAACGGAGGTCAAGGGGAGAGCCTGTTTTAGAAGCAAGGAAATAAATGCAGCTTAGAGAAAAATCAGAAGACTTAACCTTTTAGTTTTTAATGTTTGTTTCTCAGCCAACAACTTGTGGGCCTTGCGTGCAGCACAATGACATCCTGTGACTGATTCATTGAGGTGACTTCATCTCCTTGCATATCTAAATGATAATCACCATAGATGGCAAACATTATAGACAAAAATTATAGATTACAAGACGTTTTCCTGAAATTCTTGAGGTCTCTCACAAGATCATATCTGACATTGGTTATGTGGGGTAGGGCATTTGTTAGATCAAGGTAAATTAGTATCTGGTTATTCAATATCAATTGGTGCTGGAGACCAGGCTAAGAGCTTTGCAGAAAAGGTAGAAGGAAAGAAGCAAATGTCCTAAGGAATTTAAGAAATCAAGTCAGCATCTATGATGTTAACAATAATCCAAATGCAACCATCAACTTACTTATGGAATGCTGATAACATCCACTATTCTTAGACCCCCAGACTCCCAATGACAAGGACTGAATTCAGAGAGGGAGTCATGTCAAATCAGTATGTACTCGGAGTGAAGGAGGTGGGGGATTCATAGAAGAGATGGAACTCTATAATGGTGCTACACTCCTCTCCTGGTTGAGCACGTTGTTGAAATGTCATATCGTAGGCACCTGAACTAATTTCAGAGGTCCTTACCTGGAAGAATAATTTTTAGCAGAATATTGAAAATAATTTGCTGTACATCATGGCTTCATTTTTAAGTTGTGTCACAGTTGTCTTAAAGAAAACAGGCACCTATTTCCTCTAGATGTTTTCTCTGTTGTAAAAGTTGCCTTGCTGAGTTCTGATCTACTTTTGCCTACCCAATTTAGGTTCTCAACACACGAGGTACTCCAGGATGACCTTAGACATAACTTGTCATGGGAAAAGTTTGTTTTCAGATCTATTTTCTCTTCACTTCTTGGTCTCAGATCACATTTTTAACCTGTGTATTATATCTTACCTCTGGGTCTTCTCAAACACTCCTATTGCACATTTTATATTTTGGGAGTGATATTTACTATGCAGGGGAAAATCAGGGCAACTGAGTGATTCATTGACCTCTCTCCTTTTTTAAATTTTTTTTAAAGATTTATTTATTTACTTGAAAGGCACAGTTAGAGAGAGGGAGAGGGAGAGGCAGAAAGATCTTCTAAGGGCTGGTATTGTGGCTCCACCTGCCAGCTCTAGCATCTCATATGGGTATTGGTTCTAGTCTCAGCTGCTCCATTTCTGATCCAGCTCACTGCTTATGGCATGGAAAAGCAATGGAGGATGGCCTAGGTCCTTGGGATCCTATGTTCACGTGGGAGACCTGGAAGAGGATCCAAATTGGCTCAGTTCTGACTATTGCAGCCATTTGAGTCTCTCCACCCCCCCCCCTTGTCTTTGTAAATCTACCTTCCAAATAAAAATAAATCTCACTTTTTTTTTCTTCAAGAAAGATCTTCCATTTTCTGGTTCACAAATCCAGATGACCATATTGGCTGGAGCTGGGTTGCTCTGAAGTCAGGAGCCAGGAGCCTCTTCTATGTTTCCTGTGTTGATTAAGGGGCCCAAGATCTTGGGCCATCTTTTGCTGTTTTACCAGGCATATTAGCAGGGAGCTGACTCAGAAGCAGAGAAGCTGGGAGTTGAACTGTACCCACATGAGTTGCTGGCACTGTGGCCAGCAGGCTACAACAGCGGCCCAATCTGCTTATTTTTGACTGACAGGGTGTTGCAGGCTGAAAGTTCCTAAAGGGGCCTTCCCAATTTATGGGCAGAGGAATCCCAGGGAAGTTACTGCAAATGGCACAGATGCCAAAGTGCCAAATCTTATTAATGCACATCTGGCTGCTACTAGGACAAATAAAATGCTGAATTTATTTGGAAATGTCTTGAATTCATGAGTTTTGTTTGGTGTGTGTGTGCATGTGGTTTGAGAGTGCCAGTAGATGCTACCCATTTGACCAGCTCCCATCAGGTGATTCATGAAACTTTGTGGTTGTTAAAAGTGATCTTCATTTTGGCTGAAGAAAGACAGCCCTGGAGAGAGTATAGTTTTTGTTTGGTGCCCAGACATATCTCTATGTTTACTGGAGAGATAAACCTTGAAAGAGAACCAGTGTGGAGTGGGTTGGTGGAAAAAATATGTCTGTATACACTGACCACTACTCACCTTGCAGCAGGGAGCTACCAACCAAGGACCAACCAAAGAAGAGGCTGTTATTTGGGAAGAGAGATTCAATTTCTCTTAACATGCCTTCCAATTGCCATAGGAATTCTTCATGGGAACTTCTGGAAGGATGAGCATTAAGCTTGATTTTGGTCTCCATATAACAGGTGGCATATTACCAGGTAAAATTCAAATCTTTAGGATGCAGTCTTGGCAATTCTGCTTTGGCAAGACTGGGATAGAGCCTTGAGCATTTACATTTTTTTAAAAATGCACTGGGTGACTCTGATGACAACTAGAATTGAGACGGAAGACTGTTATGAAAGGACAAAAATACTTCATCACAAAGGTATTGTTTGTGAAGTGCTCACTAATGCATGAACAGCTTCATGGTGAGGCTTCTGTGGGCTTTATGTTTACGTCCCTTTCTTATTTCTTACACCCTCTGGGGTAGACAGATCTGAATTTCTACAGCAGTGAATTAAGGACCCAGGGAAGTGAAACCAATGTTCTGACTGAAGAGTGACAGTTGGAACCCAATGCACAAATGAAACCAGGGAACAGTGGGTGTGTCCCTCTTGAGGAGGGACAGTTATGACCTTGAACCCACAACTGAGATTGCAAACAGAAAATAGGCGGGAACCCAGTGGCAGCAGATAGTCACTGCTGGGAGCAAGGTAGGGCATTGCCTTTGAAGAGCTTCATCCATCCTAGGAGAATGAGCAAATATTCCACAGCAAGTGTGCTCCTCATTGGAAACACCCCCAGAGGCTGCTGGTGAGCAAGATGGCAGCCACCCATTTCTCACAGCTGCTCTACTGGGAGGGGGAGTGACAAGGGACTACACATCATGTGACAGCATCAACTCCCATGTCTCCCTCCTGGTCTCTGAGGAGTGCTCATCGCGGGGGATCTTGGAAATCACTGGGATTTGCACTGCTTGAGGTGCTACCTGGAACTTCCAATCTACTTCTAGGTAGATTCTCATTAATGGATGACTCTTCCTCGGGGCAGAGCTATGGGGATATCATGTGGGTCCTTGATAGCCTGTGCAATGCTATCTGGGCCCACAGGCCTGTCTGGTGAGGTCTCTTATGCTTGCCATCTTGAGGTGGTCTTCCCTGGGAATTATTAGAATCTTGTGCAGGAGTCCTATTTTGAGTCTGTCTTGGATTGGAGCACAGGGCTCCAGCAACTGTTCAGGACTGCCTGGTGGTGAGATATCCATTAGAATGTATCTCCTTTCTCTGCCAACCCCTCTTTCTCCTGGCATTTTTTTTTTGTTTGTTTATTTTCCTTCTCTTTATTTTTAAAGATTTATTATTTATTTGAAAGGCACGGTTACAGGGAGAGAGGGAAACACAAACACACACACACACACACACACACACACACACACACACACAACACAGCATACATGAAAGAGGAGAGAGAGAAAGATTTTTACATCTGCTGGCTCATTTTCCCAAATAGCCACAACAACCAAGGATAGACCTAGCTGAAACCAAGAGCCTGGTGCTCTATTCAGGTCTCCCACATGGTTGGCAGGGTCCCAAGTACTTGGCCATCTTTTGCTGCTTCCCAAGCTCATTTATAGTAAGTTGAATCAGTAGTGGAGCAACCAGGACTCAAACTGGCACACATATGGGATGCCAGCATCACAGGTAGTGGTTTAAGCTCTGTGCCACGATGCTAGTTGGCATTTTCTTTTAAACCAACATCTTACTAACATGGTTTGAGTTGTTCAATGTCTATTACATTTTATGCAACAGTTGGCTGCCCGCAAGCTTGCACTTCCTAGCGTGGGTATGGGGTTGTCAGCATACTTTATATCCCCAGTCCCATTGTTCTTCACTAACTCTGTTCCTCCTTCATCCCTGCAAAGACAGATCACTTTGCCCCTCACTTATGAAAGCACTGTGGATGAGCCACTAGCCAACCAAAAACCAAGTCATCCATGCTGTTGACAACTATAGTTCTTCTCAGAAATACAGTTCTTTCAATATATGTGTATAGGTGCCTGTGAGTAAAAGATGATTTAAAAAAAATATTGGTGAAAGGATTTATGTAAAGAGTCAGAAGGAAAAAACTCCCCAAAGAAAAGCTATTGGTCACCCACTTGCCGCCACATTGATTGTTTGCCCTGCAAGCTTGGCTGAAATGAGTCAGCAGTCATTTTCTAATCCCCTTTGCTACAACCATGTTTCAGAGAAATCCCTATTTGCGAATGACTTTTCTGCGTGGCAGCTGACTATTTTGCATTTTCCCAAAATGAAACTCAGCCTGTCTTTTCAGGTGTTGAGTCAACATTTCAAAGTGGGGGGTGGGGTATGGAGGGAAGAAGGACAGCTGGCTTTTTGAGTGTTGCAAAATGCTTCCCAAATCAGGCCTTACAATTGATCTGAGGTACTTGTTGAGTGGTTTCTAGTGGCCTGGATATTCTCATCTGATTCTTTTTACTGTGTCTTCCTTCTGGTTGTGATCTTTTGAGCATAACTGACTTCTCAGAGTCTGGCTTCAGTTGACTGGCCCTATGGGACCTTCCTGCTCCTCCTCATTAAAGGTCACTGTGACATTCCTGAGGGTCACTGACCTCTCACTGACCCCTTGTCAACACAGACTGCAATGATTTCCTGTGAGAGGATATTATCCACCTGTTTCTGGGCTGCTTTCCATATCTCCATAAATCCTTTCCATTGTAGAGCCCATGTACTACCCCATACCCCAGCTGAATCTCCCCAGTTGATGTTCAGCTCCTTTCTTCCATAAACATTTACTGAGCAATAGTCATGCCCCAGGTGCTGGGCAAGGGGAAACAGATGTGTACAAGGTTGACTGGGAACCTAGCTCATGGAGCTCATGGGAACCCAGCCCATTGCAGAGGTACCCATACTCCAACATCATCCAACATGGGAGACTTCCCAAGAGGCAACCTCAAGAGCAAGACAAAATTAGTCAATGGAAGTCAACCAAGGGAAAAGAGTAAGGAGACAGAACATTTTGCTTCCCATTGCACTTATGCTATTCATTATCTTCTTGTAACCAGCTTACATTGGCGGCAGAGGGTGGGGTTCAAGAAGTTCATGGAAAATAGGATTAAAAAATTACACAGGAATGGAAGTTTGGCTTAGTAGTTAAAGATGCCTCTTCAGATGTTTGCATTCCATGTTGAGTCTCGGCTGTGCTCTTGATTCCAGCTTCCTATTAATGTGTATCCTGGAAGGCAACAGGTGATGATGGATCAGGTGATTGGGTCCCTACCACCCACGAGGGAGAACCAGATTGAGTTTCCTGCTCCCAGCTTCTGTCTGGCTCAATCCCGGCCACTGTAGGAAGTTGGGGAGTGAATCAGTGGGTTGATACCTTCTCTGTCTTCTGTCCACTTGTGGGTTTATTTCTCTTTGTTTCTCACATAAAGAATTCACACATAAAGAATCCCATGAACTTTCTGAATCCATGGCATACTGTTTCTATATCCTCTGTTTGTAACTTTCTGGATGTGTGTCCTCCAGGGCAAGAGTTGCAGGGATTTCTGCACTTCTTCTCAGGGGTTAGCACAGTGACCAGTTGTTTGCAAGGGGGAAAGCAACACCTAGGCAGGGCTTTGCTTTGTGCCCATTGCTTCACATGTAAGAATTCATGTCAGTTAAGATGCGGTGTTATGAAAGGATTTGGAAATGGGGTGACTAGGGCAATCCTCACAGTCTGAGAGTCTGTATGGCAATTATGATTCTCTCTCTACTCTGGTGTGCTTTTGAAGGACCTCAACTTTCTTTAGGCCTCAGGTTCTTTCTGTGTGGACCCAAGGGACTCCATTCCTGCATCTTTCAGCTCTGGCTGCTTTTTCCTGCTGCCTTTTAGGGCCACCTGGTTGTTGCTGACAAAGGCAACTGCAGAAGGTGGTTCAATGGGGTTAAGCCAGGAAACCCAAAGTGGAAACGAAACCACAGCCCCAAGTGCGTAAGTGCTGGGCTGGTTGGAGACCTGAGAAACAATGTTCCTGGGAAGGGACCCGCATAAACTCAGAGCTTCTGTTCCTTTCTCTCTTTGTCCGGGACCATGCGCTGGTCTGTTCAAGCTGCCAGCCAGAGAAGGAACTGCGGTTTCTGGGGTTGTTCTCCAAGCGCCCACAGAGCTTTCCACCTTGCAGTCTTGCCACCTGCAGTTTTGTAACTCAATCTACAGAAATAGCAAGTGTGTGCGCAGCAGGAGGGCCTTTGAGATCCAGGGTGCTGCGAATGTCGCTGATAGCACAACACTCTGGAGCTCACAACACCTAACTCAGGACATCATGTACTAGTTCAAGGGTGTCTCTTCCCCACCCCACCCTCAAACCCCGCGCTTTTTTTTTCCTCTCTCAAAATTTGAAAACAGGAAGAAATTTTTTTCTTCAACTGTGGGCACCAATAATAACCTAGGTCCTTCTAGAGAGATCGTTTTGGAAGTCATCCAAGAAAGCTACCTTCACTAAGGGGTTGCTAATCTCCCCCCCCCCTTTCTCCTTTTTTTTTTTTTTTTTTTTTTGGTCTTTTTCTTAAATGAGCTCTGGTAGCAGTTTGGAAGGTTGGCACAAGGCCATCTGAAACCACAGTGGGGTGTTAGGTAATCATGTTCTCATTAAAATGCTGTTCTGTGGTTTAATTTTCAACGGTTTCTTTGCAGCTTGGAAACAGATATACTATATTTTCTTTGGGAAAAAAAGAGATGACTGTTATGTAGGCCAAAAGGTGGGAAGAGCTGCGGCCTGTCAGACCCTTCCTCCCCTCCCCACCACATTTGCAGGAAAGAACCAACCCCTTTCCTTCTAGGGAAAGAAAATTGACCCTTAGCCTAGCTTCCTGGAGACTGATGATGTTTAATTGATCATGGGGACAAATGCTTCAAGCCTCTGGAGGCCCTTCAGACTAAAAGTATCCAATGGTTGGAGTGTTCTTCCATGTTTTCACTGAACTGATACTCCACTGTTTCTCAAGTGCCAGCCACTGGGCTACTTCTGGAGGACAGATAGAAGTCACTGTCCCTCAGGAAATCATTACCTGTCAGGGCTAGATTAGCAATTTGGCAACACAGTATAATGGGAGAAATGAGTATCTGTTTCTTTTCACCCTCATCCTATGGAATTCCCAATTGGTGCCTTTTGAATTTTATCGGTGAGAATAAACTAAAGCCCAGGGTTATCTGTTTAAAAAGAGGATGAGAGTGGACATTGTGGCATGGCATGTGAAGCCACTACTTCGGATGCCCACATGCCATATTTGATGGTGGTTTGGATCTAGCTTCCTGCTACTATGCTTGGGAAGGCAGTGGATAATGAAGGCCCAAGTTCAATGCATATTGGATACTCAGACGAAGTTCTAGGCTCCTGGCTTCAGCCTGGTCCAGTTACAGCTCTTATGAGTATTTGGTGAGGAGGGAATCAGTACATGAATGATGATCTCTATTATCTGCCCTTCAAATAATTGGTTACATTGTTTGAAAACTTAAGAAGAGAAGAGAGAGAGATTTGGTAAGTGTTCAAAAGCTCCGTCTTCCACAATGAGACTTAAGCTTGTCAGGTGTTGAGTTGTTATCTTAGGTAGTTAGTAGCTGAACCTCTCACCAGCATGAATAGACTACTCTGTTCCCTTCCTGAAGACCATAATGAACAGCTTAGACCATCTTCTAGGAACTGTCCCCACATCCCTTACAACTCCATGGTTATTGTCCTTAGCTTCGCTGGCCACCCTGTTCACATCTGACTCAGCTCTGTGAGCTTACCTGGTCTTTTACTTGGTCACTAGGGCTCCGCTACATATGCCTGCCCAACAGCTAGGCTTTGTTATTGTTCGTCTCTCTCTCTCTTTCTTGTAACCTGGACTGGCCCTGTGCCATTCTTTCAGGGTGATAGAAAAGCACCAAAGGGTGTGATCTAGCTGTGGTGAACATGGCACCAGGGAAACTGGAAAGATCAGTCCCAAGTGTGATTTGAAATGCAAATCAAATGATAATTTGAAATTTGATCCAATGAAGTAACAGATAAGGATCCCAGAAATGGGTTAAAAAAAGAAATCCATCTTTGTATTTTTTAAAGATTTATGTATTTTTATTGGAAAGTCAGATATACAGAGAGGAGGAGAGACAGAGAGAAAGATCTTTCGTCCACTGATTCACTCCCCAAGTGACTACAACAGCTAGAGCTGAGCTGATATGAAGCCAGGAGCCAGGAACTTCCTCTGAGTCTCCCACGCGGGTGCCAAGTTCTAAGGCTTTGGGCCATCCTCGACTGCTTTCCCAGGCCTCAAGCAGGGAGCTGGATGGGAAGTGGGACGGACTGCTGGGTGTCGCTGTCCCACAGCATGGAGCCGATAATAACACGCGTGGACCCTGACTGATGGTCAAAAGCCGAGGTTTATTAGTAGCATCAGACTTTATATTCTGAGGGTCATATAGGATAAGGGAGGAAGTGTTGAGCTTATCAACAAAACCATTAATGCTTGTTTGGAACTCCTTTTGTCTTGTATATTCCACCAGGTGTTCTCATATACATATGCAGATGATATCCAATAAGGTATACAAAAGGTAGCCATTTGGTTATTCTCCTCCAAATTTTATCCAACCAACTGTAATCCTGTGCTCACTGACCTATTAGGGTCACAATGTCCTCCTACAGCTGGGATTAGAACCAGTGCCCATATGGGATCCCGGCGTGTGCAAGGCAAGGACTTTAGCTGCTAGGCCAATGGGCTGCTGCTCCTCCATCTTTGTATCTTTTTTACCCCCTCTAACTTTCTTCTTTCTTGATCAATTCTTGTTCTTTGGATTGTTTCTCTACTTCTCTCTTCTGTTGGCAGTGTTATTATAGGCATATTAATAGACATATTTGCATAATCACTTTTGGGGTTTGTTCTCAAGAACTCAGGGCATTGAACTTTTCACAAAGCACCTATACTAAATATGAATTTCCAAGTGCCTTGTTTTTTCTCTCTGAACCATTGGATTCTTGGCTGAATTAAAACATTATTCATTTCAGCAACAAGTATACTAAAAAGAGTATACAGAAAAGATGAGCATAATGCCTGTGCAAGGATGGCATGCAAAGTCATGTTATAACATTATGATCACTGTCATCAATCCCACGTTTTGACTTTTTAAAAGCATTTATTTATTTTTATTGCAAAGTCAGATATACAGAGAGGAGGAGAGACAGAAAGGAAGATCTTTCATCTGTTGATTTCACTTCCCAAGCAGTCGCAGCGGTTGGAGCTGAGCCGATTCAAAGCCCGGAGCCTGGAGCATCTTCTGGGTCTTCCACGCAAGTATAAGGTCCCAAGGCTTTGGGCAGTCCTCAACTGTTCCCTCAGGCCACAAGCAGGGAGTGGATGGGAAGTGGGACCACTGGGATTAAAACCGGCGTCCATATGGGACCCCTGGTGCATTCAAGACTTTAACCGCTAGGCTACTGTGCCAGGCCCCCACATTTTGATTTTAATATCTCTGTTTTCAAGAAATAATAGGGCCCGGCGGCATGGCCTAGCGGCTAAAGTCCCTGCATTGAAAGCCCCGGGATCCCATATTGGCGCCAGTTCTAATCCCGGCTGCTCCACTTCCCGACCAGCTCCCTGCTTGTGGCCTGGGAAAGCAGTTGAGGACGGCCCAATGCTTTGGGACCCTGCACCCGCGTGGGAGACCTGGAAGAGGTTCCTGGTTCCCGGCTTCAGATCGGCGCGCACGGCACAGTTGCGGCTCACTTGGGGAGTGAAACATCGGATGGAAGATCTTCCTCACTGTCTCTCCTCCTCTCTGTATATCCGGCTTTCCAATAATAATAACATCTTTAAAAAAAAAGAAATAATAGCATGTACGTGTCTGTATAAAATATCTATATTGGAAGTGAATATGGAAAAATGTTGCAGATTATTGTATCTTATTTTTAAAAATTAACTTGTTAATAATAAGAGGGAAAGAAGGTATTCAGGCAGGGTTCTTTAAAAGCATTCTTAGATCAGTCTGAAGGCTTTTCGCTTCACTTAAAGTCCTTGCCTTGGTGAACATTTTTGAATCAAGTTACGTTTCCTGATACTTTGGTGGGGTCTTTTATAACTCCCAAAGGGCAAATGTGGAGTGAACTTGTCTGATTTATTGTCAGGGTTTCTCAAAATATTGACATTAAAGCAGGTAAAGTCAGTGTGGTTTTCTTCACAGGGGGTTTCACTTTGACTTTCAACATTGAATCATCTGAGGTTGTGATGAGCCCAGAAATGCAAAGTGAAACTTGGGAGTGTGAACTCATGTCAAGCCCAACAGATTTCTATGAATGGAAGCTGAGTTCCAGTTGAGCTTCTTATCAGCATAGAGCATTTGTTAGGAGTCTCCCTCAACGTAAGAAGTGTGGTCCTCTGTCTTTTAGTAACTTACATTAAGAAGAACCTATGTTGTCAACCTCCAAAGAACATGGCTTTTCCATTTCTCCTCAAACTTTTGTGTTCGTCTGGGCTACTTATTCTAACCAGAGGCACTGTCATTTTTGCTTCTTCTTCTCTCTTTCTTTGGAAGCATTATCTTTTGAGAGTGAGTTGCAGGAGTTTCCTGCCTCCTGTCTTCTGGAAGACTGGAGGAAGGGGAGGTGAGGTCCTGAGGAGGAAGAGCGAATGGTAAGGCTGGCAGAACATTTCCCTCTGAACTTCTCTGTCTCCATGAAAACTCTTGCTAGGGGTGCCCTGTGCCTCCATTGGTGGTGGAATTTCTAGAAAACCATGGAAAAGCTAGAGAGTGTGAACCAAGGAAGCTGTGGGCCACCAGACTGTGTTCTTCTGTTTTATCACTTTTGATAATGCTGAGTTTGAGTCAATCAATAAAATACAGTAGTTCGTCCTTATCTGTGGTTTTGCTTTCCATGTTTTTAGTTATTCAAGATCAACTGTGACCAAAAAATATTAAATGGAAAATTCTAGAAATATATAACTTATTTGTTTTAAATGGTGAACAGTTTTGGGTGGTATAGTGCTGTGCATCTCTGTCCCATTTGGGATGGGAATCATCTCTTTGCACAGTGTGTCCATGCTGTCTACACCATCCACCTGTTTGTACATAGTCACAGATAACCTGCAGAGTTATCAAAGTGCTTATGTCCTAGTAACCCTTATTTTATTCAATAGTGGGTCCAAAGTACAAGAATAGTGATGGCAGACATTTGGATAAGCCAGAGAAAAGTCATAAAATACTTCCTTTAAATAAAAAAGTAAACATCCTTGTCTTCACTTATTAGAAAAAAAAAACATAAGATGAAGTCACTAACAGCTACAGTCAGGGCAAATTTATTATTATCTGTGAGATAGTGAAGAAGAAACACAAATCTGTGCTAGTTTTATTATACCTAAAACTGCAAGAATTATGGACACAATGTGTGATGAGTGTTTCATTAAGATAGATAAGGCTTTAACTTGATTAGTGAAAGACACGAACAGAATACAGGTTCTCATTAAAGGCGATGTGTGATATGCAAAAAGACATTGAGTACTTAAAGGAACTCTCTAAAGTGAAAGACCCTGAGCCACTGACTCTAAATAAGAGGATGGTTCCCCAGATACAGGCAGAAGTATGGACTGAAAAATGTAAGAACTACTGCAGAGGCTGCATCTATTGATGGAGAAGCTGTTGCCACATTTGGGGATAATTGGAAGAGATTTAAGGAGAAAGGACACTCTTGCAGATGAGCCTTTAGCTGTGATAAAACCAGATTCTTCTGGACAAAGATGCCCCATTGAACCTACATTCATGAAAGTGCAAAGGAGGGGCGGGCATTATGGCACACCTGCTTCCCATATCATAGTGACTAGGATTGTATCCTGCATCTGTTTCTGATGGAAGCCCAAGTGCTGGGATTCCTACCATTGGTGAGGGAGACCCAGGTGTAGTTCTTGGTTCCTTTTTGTAAAGAGCAAAATGAAAAGGCAGAAAGACTTAGTGTCAGACAGAGAAGGAGACATAAGGATTAAGAGAAAGCAATGATGAACTCCCACCTGCTGGTTCACTCCCCAAATGATTGCAAAAGCCAGACAGGAGCTAGGAACTCCTTGTGGGTCTCCCATATAGGTGGTATGGGCCTAAGTATTTGGATTATCTTTTGTGACTTCCCAGGTGCACTAGCAAGAAGCTGGATCAGAAGCAGAATAGATAGAAACTGACAATGATGTGGGATGCTGGCTTTGCAAGTGGAATCTTAACCCACTGTGATGTGACAACAGCACTTGGCTCCTCGATTTCTTCTGGCTTAGTCTTGACCGTTGTGGGCATTTGGAAAGTGAGTCTTTCTGTCACACTGCCTTTCAAATAATATAATTAAAAGGAAAGTATGAAGGAAGCAGGGAGGCATAAAATCTGGAAGGACTTAAGATTAACTCTGGTATTATGTAACAATACTGCAGGTGTAATGAACAGGGTGAAGAAACCACACACATAACAACAAAAACAGAAATTGTATTTTGCAAGAGGAAAAACCGCATATACTCGTGCCTTTTATTAATTTATATTATAATTTTCCTATTTTATTGCTGTTGTTGCTAACCACTTACTATGCCCGATGTATAAATTAAATGTTATCATAGGTATGTATAAATAGAAAAAAATATAGTACATACAGAGTTCAGTATCTGGTTTGGGCATACACTGGTAACCTTGGATTGTCTTCTTCCTGGATAAAAAATGACTCAGGTGGCCATAGCCATTTTTTTCTTTTCTTTTCTTTTTTTTTTTTTTTTTTTTTTTGCTCTTAAGTGCACATTCAATATCTCCAGTTTCATTCCCTGAGATTCCTGAGATCTCTAGGTAAAAGTGGAACATATGCTGAAGAATCCTTGGTTTCCAGGCTACTCTCACAGATTCAGGGCTCAAAGTGGGATTCTGGATGTCTGCCTGTGCAGTGCGTGCATACCTTAGGCCCGTAAGTCTCCGGAGCCTGGGTGCCTGAGCCTGAAAGGGGTCCTTTCAGCAAGGGCCCAGCCACAATTGCTGCCTTAGCATTATTAAGATTTAGCAGAGGTGGAATTGCGATCAGCAATTTGAATGGCAAGGTGCCATTGTCCTGGCCCCGCGAGAGAGCTTATACTTGCTCAGAATATTAGACGTGACTGACAGAGGTGTGTGTGAATCAAACACCTTGTTCTGTTTTTCAGTCACAAAGAACCCTTTCCCTTTGAAATACAAGAAGGTCCCCTTCTGTAGGCTTGTGGAAGGAATTAGGCAGCAAATAACCATGAACATTTCCTTAATCGGGTAAAACTTTAATTGATGTAGAGTTTATGAGGCGTTTAGGAATTCTGGGATGGATTTTTAAAACCAGCCTTCCTAATTCAGCCACCTGTAGAGTGGCATTACCCCACAAAAGTGTACGGTTTTCTTTAAATCCTCAGATCTGTCCTTGGGCATTAGTTAAATTTTAGTATTAAATATCAACTTATTTTATAGACTGAGATGAGATTAAGGGAAAAGAGATGAAATGGTCATCAAAGGCTGTCTTTCCCTCTTTCTGATAATAACTCAGAAAAGAATCTCATAAGAGGTCGGGGAGCCTATGGAACAAAGACTTCGTATTTGACTTGGAGAAATGCTTGTGCAAATATTCAGCCTGAAAACCCTTTTCATGTCCTGGGATGTGGAGTTGACAATGGGGAAGAGCCAGGTGGACCTGAGCTGGGATGAGTGCTTTCTTGGCAGGGAGCCATTCTCGTGATGAAAGCTGGGAAAATTTGCTTGGAGATGGTAATCCAATGATATGAAAGGATTAGGCAAGCTTACACTCAGCCAACTATACATCAGGAGTCTGAATGGCACAGCTCTTCCCCACTCAGGCAGCTGCCTGCTTATATAAGCTCAAACAACCAAAATGAAACAAGAGGAGAAACTGAAGCGTGGGTAGGAGGAAGGAAGCCCTGAGTGTTTCAAAACGATATTGCATGCACACAAAACCAGTTCTCCAACAGTCAGTAATCGCTGGTTGCTGCGATTCCTTACCATCAGCCTCAAAGACTGACAGAAATGAAACTCCTGCTGATTAAAACCTGCACAACTCCAAGTTCACCTTCTGTATCTTGGTTCTATTGGTCCACCTCTTCACTTATTTCATCTCTGATTGCTTAGCTATTAGGGACACTAATTAAAATCTGCCTTGCTCTCAGATGTGTTACGAAGGTGTTTGTGAAATGCTGTGAAGGCAAATTGTTCCAAGAGCTATTAATTCTGGTAAGGGCCATGTCAGCTTCAGTTATGCGCTCATAAAGGCAAACCCAATCTGGTCAATAATCTCCAGGGATGGCCTGAATTGCACAGCTGGCTTTTTAGAAAAATGTGTGTGGAAGAACATGAAAAGGTGATGGGAAATGGAAGGTTAGATAATGAATGGAACTATACTGGGCAAGGGGGAAAGCAGAACAAAGAAGTTATTATTGAGCATCAGGGAGGTACTGTATTGTACAAAAAGAGGTGATTTAGGTTCAGTTAGCAAGGTATTTGGAATGAGGTTATTAAAATATGAAGAAAGGACAAAGCATAATAGGATTGGCCAACGAAATTCCCAGTGACTAGCTCCAGGGCCTCTTTTCTCTTCTGCTGGCTGTTCTTCTATCATTACCATCTGGAAAAATTGCCATGGGCAGGGGTGTAGAAAAGGACAGTGACTCCCTCCTGTGATAACTGTGTTGAGCCTTTGGACTTTCACCTTAGGACTGCTTTCCCAGAACAACATCTTGTATGATATGAGGGTTTTTCAAAATGTTCATGGAAAATGCGTATTATTAGGAAAACTATGCATGGAATTCAAACATATTTAATCACAAAATTAACCAGTGTGCTTGGCTTTCTCATATGATGGACACATAAGTGCATGGATGACTGAATGGATAGCTAAAGGCTCTGCTCATACACATTCATACATGAAAGAGAGGTAAAATCATATTCGATAGTGTTGATGTGTAGGGAGGTATGCATGCATTTGTATGTGGGGTGTGTGTTTAATATAAGAACCCTCTTCATCAATGTAGGTAGTTTACAACAAATTGGTTACAAAGTTGCATGCATCACAAGTTAAAAAATAAACTGTAAGTGTCCACAAGTAAGTCATATTTGTCTTATTGTAATGACATGTTTGATGTTGCTAGCAGTTCTTCACTAAGATGTCCATCATTGTCACCTACTTGAATCATGGGTCAGGTGTGCACTAGGTCAATTTCTTAGCCTATTTTTCATTTCTTCTCATCTTCCAAATTTGTTTATTCCTTGTCCCATTTATATTCATTAGAACATAATGTCTCACTAGGTTTGGCTCTGGATGACTCAGTCACACACAGAAACCGAGATGACGGTGACAGTGATCCCAAAGACAACATCCACCACTTTGTCCGATGCCCAGTGAAAGAGCTTATCACACCCACAGGGGAGACAGTTGGATGCTGCACATCAGAAGATTACAGAAATTGGATTCCTAGTCTCTTCTTGGATTCTATTTGCCTCTGTAAGTATTTATGTGTTTTATAGCCACATTTAAGTATCTTGACATATATGAAATAGTATATAGTTTATTTTGCAACAAGTGGAAAAAAACATCAACTACGGAAAATGACTTTTGTTTTGGCATCTTTTGAGCTGTTTACACTGCAGTTGAGTCTTTTCTAAAAAAGATTTATTTTGTTTTTATTGGAAAGTCAGATATATAGAGAGGAGGAGAGACAGAGAAGATCTTCATCTGATGATTCACTCCCCAAGCGGCTGCAACGGCTGGAGCTGAGCCAATCTGAAGCCCGGAGCCAGGAGCTGGAGAGTCTCCAGGGTCTCCCACGCGGGTACAGGGTCCCAAAGCCTAGGGCCGTCCTCAAATGTCTTCCCAGGCCACAAGCAGGGAGCTGGATGGGAAGTGGGGCCGCCGGGATTAGAACCGGTGCCCATATGGGATCCCGGGCTTGTAAGGCGAGGACTTTAACCACTAGGCTATTACGCCGTGCCCTGCAGTTGAGCCTTAAAAAGAAACCCATGATGGGGCATTTGTCCCAGTGGTTAGGGCAGGATTTGGGATACCTCTGTTACATATACAAGTGCTGTACTCCAATTACAGCTTCCTGTTAATGCATACCCTGGTAGGCAGCAGGTGATGGTTCAGGTATTTGAGTCCCTGCCACCCACACGGGAGACTTAGATGAAGCTCTACTATTTCTGACACCATACTTTACCAGTCCCAGCTATGTTAGACATTTGGGGTGAGTCAGTGGATAGGCGATGTCTCTCTAACAACAAAAATAATAGTAATAATAACTGTTTTTCATCTTGTCCATCATGTGGCCATGCAGGTTTAGCTTATTTGAGATATTAAATATACCGATGAGGGGTTGGCAGTGGTGTATCAGGATAACCCTTTGCCTGCAATGCTGGAATCCCATAGGAGCAGCTGTTTAAGTCTCAGCTGCTCCACTTTTGATCTATCTCCTGGGTAATTGCCTGGGATGGCCCAAGTCATTGGGTCCCTGCATCCATTTGGGAGACTTGGAAGAATCTCCTGACTCTCAGCCTTAGATCAGTTGAGCTCTGGCCTTTGCAATCATTTGGGGAGTGAACAATGGATGGAGGATCTCCCTCTGTCTGTAAATCTACCTTCCAGTAAAACAAATAAATATTTAAAAATATATGTACACCAATGAGGTAAGACCTTATAAAAAGCCACTTGAAATCCTAGACCTGGTCACAAAAATTTTTTTTTAAAATCTTACCGCTAGCTACAGAATCTCCTTCCTTGTGAGAAACTGAAATATGTCACTATCACTCACAGCAGTTTCATCATGTTCCCAGGTTTCCCCATTTGCTTTGAGAATGTGGCTGCAGGTATGTCCCCTACCTCAGCTAGATCCCCTTGTGAAAATGAGAAAGACCCACCATGCCAACAGGCTTCTGGATGGGTTCTTCTGGGAGATGCCGCTCAGCCGTCAGCCCTCTCTAGCGACACGCTGACTAAAGATGAAGCGCCTCGCCAAAGTCCCTTTTCTTCTAGGGGCTGACCCGATTGTTGTAGGCAGGGAGGCCCAGCCCCTCCTTTCAACTTGCACTACTCTGAAGGGTGACCGCAGCTCCAGAACACTGCTTGTGTGAGGACTGGATCACAGATCACGTTCTCCCTGTGATTGATCCTGCTCCCTTTCATTACCTTCTATAGCTGTTGATTCAAAATTAATACCTAAAGAACCTCCCACATCTTCCTATCAGCCTCAAATATGCTTCCTGAGGAACTCCATCTATGACAGCTGGTACCAAAAAAAAAAAAAAAAAAAATGGGAAGTGATCCTCCCTGCAGTGAGATTGTGGATGTCAATCATAATCAGTCCTGTGTCTGAGGATGCCATCAGAAGTTAGGAGGGAAAATATAGCCCCTGGCTTGCGGTGGCCATGCGGTTATTAAACTTTTCCCAATGGTGACTAAAATAGTACCCACCTGGAAGGAATAAAGCAGCTCATGCAATTGTTAGGCTTTGGGGAAACATGGTGGAAATAAATGGTAACTTTAAGGGTAGTGGACTTTGGAGACTATAGACTCTGGAAAAAGATAATGAAAACCTCCTGTGATTAACGCTGATACAGGCGGACTCTTTGTTTCTGTGGCTGAATTAAATGAATGAACAAATACATGAAACCTGTTGTGATACAGCCAGTTAAACTGCCACCTGCAATGCCAGCATCCCCTATATGTGTTGGTTTGAATCCCAGCTACTCCACCTCTGATCCGGCTCCCTGCTAGTGCACCTGGGAAGGTAGCAGAAAATAGCATGCATGTTTGAACACTTGGTGAGCATGTGGGAGATCCAGATGGCATTATAGGCTCCTGGCTTCTGTCTTTTCCAGCCACTTCCATTGTGGTCATATAGCATGAATGAAAGAATGATATAAAACTATCTAGTTTCTGGTCACATTCCATGCTGATGACCATGATCACAGCTCAAGCAACTATCTCCTCTTGGCTAGGCATCTACGAGTCCCATTTCCAAGGCTTTTTTTTGGTTCAGGCCTCTAATCAATCTCTTCTTCACTCAGCAATCACAATTTTATAAAGCAGGAACCTGAGTGGAACTTTTAACTTTCTGAGAACAAAATCCACGCATTTACACTTCTTCCAAAGACTCGCAGGTATGATCTGTTCCCTGCATGCTCATCTCATTCTGTGACTCCCATACTGGGGCTGCCTCTTTGTTTCTTGGCACACTCTTTCTCTCCATGCAGTTTTCTCAGGGCTGGTTTCTGGGCCTAGAACATTTCTTCTTCCTCTTCTCTTTGCATGAACTTTTTCAGTTTTTTAGCTTAGATGTTATTTCTATAGCAGTTGCGATTTTTTAGTTTTTAAAAGAAGAGTTATATAATTTATATATTTATTTGAAAGAGCTACAAAGAGAGATAGAGCAAGAGAGAGAGGGATCTCCTCAAATGCTGAAGTAGCCAGGTCTGACCAGGCTGAAGTCAGGTACCAGGAACTCCATGTTAGTTTCCCACAACCATAGCAGGGGCCTAAGAATTTCGACCATTCTCTGCCTTCCCATGTGCATTAGGAAGCTAGTTTGGAGGCAGAGCATCCAGGGCTTGAATTGGCATTTCAGCTTGGGAGGTGATATTTCAAGCAGTGGCCTAGCTCATTGTGCTACAGTGCCAACCTCTGATTGTTTTGGTTTGCTTACAAATGAGAAACTCCCATGAGAAATACCGTAATAAAGGGAAAGAACTGGCTTGTGTACCTAACAAGACCAGAAATTATGCTGGCTTCATGATACGTTTGACTTATGTCTCCAAGGACTCCCATGTCTTCCATTTTCTGAACTTCATTAGCTCTGTTCTCGTGGTAATAAAACCTTGGTCACCCTTTCAGGATAGCATCCCCTAATCATAATCAGGGAGGAAAGGGCATTCTCCCGGTAGCTCCCGCTGAAGTCCAGGAACTCACACTCTCCCTCTCCGGCCTGTGCTGTATCACATGACTGTATTTAAGTCAATCAGCTTGGGAGTAGAACAGGTGGAAGATGGAAGGATCAGATTTGCTTAAGCCAGTCACATACAGGCCCCCAGCTAAGGAAGGGATGGTACACCACCAAATAACATGGTTGCCTGTGAAAGAGGGTTTAATTCCCAGAGGATGAAGCATACCTTGGGCAGGAGAAATGAACATGTGGGTTATGATTCCTCACCTCCCCCCCACCTGCAAAAAAACTGTCAGACTTTCTCTGAGGGCCTTCCATCCAAGAGGGTCTCTCTTGCTGTCTTTGTATTTGAATTGTCTTCATTTCTTTCATAGTGAACCATTTTCAATTATTTGTTTTGTTTGTTTATGAGTTTACAGTCCAAAGCCATGAGAAAATATGACTTGTTCAGTCAGTACTAGAACATACTAGAAACTTCAATATTTTCCAATGACAGTAAAAATTGGAGTATTTTCTTCTTTTCCAGTTTAGTTCTTATTTCTACTAATGGACACTGAAGAGAAGGAGTTGGAAGGATAAGGATGAGTGTGAGCACTGTGAGTATTTGGCTTTTCTTTGTCTAGATACTTGGTGCTCTTTCCCACACATAAGCCCTCCAATTCCTTTTCCCCAATCTCTTCTTTATTGTCCTGCTCGGTTCTTGGATTCCAGTAATTCAATGTCAACATCTACTCCCTGCACCGTACTTAACTTGAATTAGTCTTAACAGGAATTTTGATTTTTGAAAGATATTTAAGTTTTACTTATTCCAGAGAATCTAGGAACCTGGTCATTTTTCTCAATGTTCCCCTATCTCCTACAAATGTAGCAGGTGTGATTGCTGAAGCAAAAATGAATTTGTCATGGAACATAAGACTGAAGTCCATGCCACACAGTAGGGAGAGTGGGGAAAGGTAGCAGCAGGACAGGGAAATGAAAAAGCTGCTGGGATAAAATGAAAGCGATTAAATGGGTGGTGTTTGGGGTGAAAGAATTGTGGCTCGAAGAATGAAAGAATTTGGGCCTGACTCGGTGACCTAGTGGCTAAAGTCCTCGCCTTGAATGACCCGGGATCCCATATGGGCACCGGTTCTAATCCCGGCAGCTCCACTTCCCATCCAGCTCCCTGCTTGTGGCCTGGGAAAGCAGTCGAGGACGGCCCAAGGCCTTGGGACCCTGCACCCGCGTGGGAGACCTGGAAGAGGTTCCAGGTTCCCGGCTTCGGATCGGCACAGCACCTGCCGTTGTGCTCACTTGGGGAGTGAATCATCGGACGGAAGATCTTCCTCTCTGTCTCTCCTCCTCTCTGTATATCTGACTTAGCAATAAAATTAATAAAAATCTTTAAAAAAAAAAGAATGAAAGAATTTGGTAGAGGAAAGTATTTACATAATAGAAATAGAGCTAGAGAAGATGTTCTTGCTTCCTAAAAGTAACCATTTATTTGTCAACAATTACTGAGCACTTGCTATGTGCCAGGAACACCCTTTTTGGAGCCAAGATTATAAAGATGATTCATATTCACACAAGGAGCTCTCAAGGAGCTCATGTTGTGATGAAGTAAGAAGGACAATGAGCAAGTAAGTAGGATGTGGACAGCTGGGTTCAGGTGTCAGGTGGAAAACACTTATCTATCTTGTTTCTTCTGAAAACTGAAACTTTCTTGAATGCTGGTTAAGGTGTGTGTGAAAAGCATGACTACTGGTTAAGGAAAAGAGGGGAGAGGATGGTAACCCATGTGGGAGCTGGGAGAAAAATTTGCAGTAACTGCATCCACAGTAGGTGGAGGAGAAAGCTGAAAACCACTGGGGTTTACACCAATCACCTTCTAAAAAGTGTGGAAATCAGTGGTATCAAGTGAAGTAGAAATGGAATTTGTACAGGGAACAGAGGACAGAATAAAGAGGCTTAGTTGGGAATTTGTAAAGGAGTGGGTGGGCCAGACTTTTCCTCCTTTTTTTTAAACCATTTTTTAAAAGATGTATTTTTTTTTTTTTTATTGGAAAGGTAGACTTACAGAGAGAAAGATCTTCATCCACTGGATCACTCCCCAAGTAGCTGCAACGGCCTGAGCTGATCTGAACCAGGAGCCATGAGCTTCTTCTGAGTCTCCCATGTAGGTGCAGGATCCCAAGGCTTTGAGTCATCCTCTATTGCTTTCCCAGGCCACGAGCAGAGAGCTGAAAGGGAAGTGGGGCCGCCCGGATTAGAACCAGCGACTATATGGAATCCCAGTGCAAGTGAGGTTAGGACTTCAGCCACTAGGCTACCGTGTGGGCTCCTTTCCTCCTTCTTGTGCGTTGCTGCAGACCCAAAGCTTTCTTCTCTGGAGATAGCATCAGGCCCAAAGCCTATGTACATTTTCCTTGAGAAAGATGGCAGCCAAGCCTAGCCCCTCCTCTAGGAACCTGGAGAAATTTATTTTGAGAGACAGAGACTCGAAGATATTGGTATTGGGTTTTCCAACCAAAGCATGTAGTGTGATTATACCGCAGAGTGAAACCTCAGTCCATCAGACCCACCTGTGCTTTAGGGACTACCAGCCAGTATTCTACTTCCTCATTCCTTAGAGGAACAGGTGGTTGAGCACTTACTAGACATCTGTGGAGAGCTTCTAACAGGAAAGACCAAACAAAAACCAACTAAACAGAAAAAGGACAAATAGGAAGCAAGAGATTATGTAAGGAGGAGCCAGTTCATGAGTGATAGGGAGAGAAAAACATGATGATTGACTACCCTGAGATACCAACATGCATTACAACTAGGAAATAAAGAATGGGATGTTTAAACAAGTAATATTCAAAGAACCAAATGAGCTTTGGGAAATTAAAATATGACAGTAAACTTGAAAAATTCATGGAAGAATCCAAAAGCTGAACAAATCTCCCTCAGAGCAGGATTAAAAACATCCAGAGACAGATAGAGAAAAAATTAGAGGAGCATCCCAGAAGGCTTAACTAACAGGGATTTCAGAAAGAAGAGAGAAGAGACGAGAGAGAAAGGCATTGTCAAAGAAAGAACTCAGGAAAAATTCCCAGAATTGAAAAATATGTGTTTCCAGAGGTTACCATGGCCGGCCAAATTACACAATGGCTGAAAACAGTCCCACGATCACAGCAGCATCATGAGCTTTCAGCTCTGAGCCAAAGAAAGAGCTTCAAGCCTTGCAAAGAGCTAAGCTATGCCACTCACAAAGGATCATTAATTAGGATGGTTTCAGTTCTCCATAGAAACTTTGGGAGCTAGAAGACAATTGGAGCAAGGCCTTCAGAATTCTGAAGACATAGTATGTTTCTAGACTAATTATTAATGAACTGTGAGCATGAAAAGAAAAGCATTTTGAGACATTAAATGTTTCCAAATATCTTCCATGTGCTTTTCTTATTTTTTTTTTTTTAATTATCTGTTTATTTGAAAGGCAAAGTGATGAGGTGGAGTGGGTTGAGGGCGTGAGGGCAGACTTTCCGTCACCTACTTCACTCCCCAAATGCCTACAACACCAGGGCTGGGCCAGGCTGAAGCCAGGATATTAGAACTCTATCTCATGTAGGCTGAAGAGGCCTGAGTACTTGGGTCATCTGCTGCCTCCCAGGCATGATAATAGGAGGCTGCAGTAGGGCAGCTAAGAAAGTTCATGCGACTTTGTTAGGAAGCTTTAGAAGCACAAGCTTAGAGTAAGCTAGCAAAAATGAAGATGTTGGAGCCAAGAAAGATAAGATCTTTAGAATGATGGCAAAAAGGGAGTCCAGGCTATGGGCAATGTGTAGATATATGCAGGGGTATCGTTCCAGTTTGGACCGTTTCATAAGGTATTGGTGGATGAGAGCTGCAAGAAATTATAATGATCAGACATGGAGCAGGTCTGAATATTTGTAGATAAGATTTGGGTTTCATTACTGATAAGAAAACAGAAGTCCAAGCAAATAGGAAACAACAGAATTAGTAATTTGATGCAAAGTAGAAATAATTGGAAAGAAAAAGTAACAATAGAATGTTACACAGCTCAGTGTGTTTGTATAGCTCCTATTTAGGCAACATTGAACATTGGTTTGTAGACAAATACTTCATACATTAACAGCATGGAGATATAGTATGTTCAAATGTGGTAGGGCAGAAGGAAAAGAGTCAAAACGGTCATCTCCCATAGGAGGAAGTCAGCAGGTGATGCCTACACATTCTCCTTTCATCCATCCTGGCCTTTCTTCCTCCCTTTGGGATTTGGAGGTAATAACAAGAAGAGGAAGGAAAAATGAAAGTCAGTAAAATTAGATACGATTGACCTTGATCATTGCTTCTCATAATAAACTTTGCAGATCCAGCTGATTGTTTGAATTTTGGGTATCATTAACCGTGAAAAAGAGTTAGACTAAGAGGGAGGAACAGGAAAATAGTAGAAAGAAATATAGAAGGTGTTAGTCATTTATTCCTGGGTTTGGGATCATGAATTATTTTCATGTAGTCACTTTAATTTTCTTAAAAATTTTTCTGTATTTCCTAAGATAAACATGGCTTATTTTTAAAATCATTAAACAAACCTGTATTAGCATAAAGGCAGACAGTGAGGTAAAAGATGGGAAAGATATCCCACCTTTTTTTCCTGTTAGATTTGAAGGACAGGGACTGAGGCATGCACAGAGAGATCTTCCATCTGCTGGTTCATTCTACCAATACCTGCACACCTGGACCTAGGCAAGGCCAAAGCCAGGAGGCGGAACTCAGCTTGGGTCTCCCATGTGGGTGGTGATGATCTGAGCCAGCATTTGCTTCCTCTTCAGGCAAGCATTAGGCAAGCATTAGGAGGAAGTTGGAATCAATGTTGGAATCAGGACTCAAACCCAGCTGTCTGAAGCAGAACTCCAGCATTCCACTGTGCCCAGCACCCTTCTTGAAAGGTACCAATAATAAGATTTATTTTTTGTTTGAAAGGCAGAGTTACAGAGAAAAGGAGGGACGAGAGGTCCTCCATCTCCTGTTTTACCCCCAAATGGCTGTAACTAGGAGCTTCTTCTGGGGTTTCCACATGGGCACAGGGACCCAAGGACTTGAGTCATCCTTTGCTGCTTTCCCAGACCATAAGCAGGGAGCTGGGTGAGAAGTGGAGCAGCTTGGATATGAATATGCACCCCATGGGATTAGCCTGTCATGCCTCTATGCTGGCTGCAAAAGGTACGGATTTACATGAAGATTTGAGAGGCTTATCAGATGGTGACAATTTGGTCAGTTCTTTGAAGGAGCAAATCATGTGGACCCTCAGAGAAAAAACATGGCAGAAATAACATGAAAATTCCTGGGATGGCCATGTGTTTGAGTCCCTGAAGAATAGCAGAGCAGTCCGGTGTCTAACAGGTGTGCAGAGTGTGAGAAGATGAGATCAGAAAGAGACTGTGGGTTGGACCCTGGAGAGTGGCACCTGGTAAAGACTTCAGATTATATTCTTCCAGGAAGCTGTTGGAGAGCTCTGGGGAGAAAAGCGACATAATCTTGTCTGCATTTTCTCATTGGCTGCTGGGGCTGGAAGCAGGGAGCCAAGGAAATGGGGGTGAGAAGGGAGATAGGCACAGAAGCTAGAAGATTTGCTCTATCCAAATGAAGGATGCTTCAGGCCTAATCACTGAAGTTTTCACCTTTGAAGTCCATTTTTCCCCCTAAGGGAAATCTTACTTTCTCATATATAAGACATTAAAGTGAAACGTAAAAATGAAGTGGCTTTGGCTCAAGTAGGAGGTCTGGGGTGGGGGTCCTTGAGTCCCTTCCCTGGCCTGTCATCCCTGCTGCCTCTACCAGGCGATCTCCAGATTATGCCTGGGAACCTGGGTTCTGTTGGCCACCACATGGGAACTGATTCTGCCCTTCTCCTTTCTTTTAACTGAGAAGGTTTAGAGCAAATGGGGACTGCAGGAGGGGTAGGTTTTGGGTGAGAAGACTTCCCAGGTGGGGTTCATGCTATGAAGAAAGGTGGAAGAGTAGGAAAGAAGCACCATTATGTATGACCTTGTGTGGAGAGACCTCTTGGGGAAACATCAGAGCTATACCCCTGCCTTCCAGCTCAGGGTGCTTCCTGCCATTTATTTACAAGGTACAGAGAGAAAGACAAGAAATCTTTCATCTACTGTCCCAGTGGCTATACTATCCAGGGATGGGCCAGGCTGAATACAGTTGTCAGGAGCTTCTTCCAGATCTCCCATGTGGTTACAGGTTTCCTCAGGCATTTGCACCATCCTCTGCTACTTTCCTAGGCACATTAGCAGTGAGCTGAATAGGAAGCTGTGCTGTGATGCATCTGGTTCCAGCACCTCACATAGGCTCTGGTCCTCATCCCGGTTGCTCTCCTCTGGCAGTTTTCAGTCTGACTGTAGTGTGCTAGGCTTTTATTGTGTTGGTTTCCCTCTAGAGTGGTTCAAAAGTGTCCTTCAGAGTTGTGTGTGGGAAATGTAATTTCCAATACAGCAGGGTTGGTAGGTGGGCCCGTTAGGGCTGTGTCTTCCATTAGTGGGCCATTCCCACTGCCTTCCCATGCACATTGTAAAGGAGCTGGATCAGAAGCAGAGAATCCACGCCTTGATCTGGCATTCTGATATGGGATGCCAGCATCACAGGTGACAGCTTAATGTGCTGCACCACAGTGCTGGCCCCCTGGCTTTGTTTCTGATTCAGCTTCTTGTTAATGTGCACCCTGGGAGGCTGCAGCTGATGGCCCACCCAAGTGGTTGGTTCCTGGTCAGCCAGTGTTGTTGTGGGCATTTGGGGAGTGAATCAAAGAAAGGGAGGTCTCTCTTGGCCTTTTAAGTACATAAGTGAGCTTTTTAAATTGAAAGAAAGAAAGAAAGAAAGAAAGAAAGAAAGAAAGAAAGAAAGAAAGAAAGAAAGAAAGAAAGAAAGAAAAGGAAAGCAAAGCAAATGTCTCCCTCCAAACCTCAAGAATTGCAGCATATCAACATGCTGTGGTGCCTTATGGATAAGTCTTCTGACTAAACAGGAATCAACTGGTCCACTCAGCACCTGCAAATGCTGAATCTCAAGGCATTATGCTGGGTGAAAGGTGACAGTGATGTATGGTTCTGTTTTGGTGACGAGCTTGAGACAGAGTGGTGGTGATGGGGAACAAATCAGTGGTTGTCGAGGTTACAGATGG
Source organism: Ochotona princeps (assembly GCF_030435755.1). Classification (NCBI taxonomy): domain Eukaryota; kingdom Metazoa; phylum Chordata; class Mammalia; order Lagomorpha; family Ochotonidae; genus Ochotona; species Ochotona princeps. The sequence continues at coordinate 20,949,585 of NC_080836.1, forward strand.
TGGGAGGAAGTAACCATCAAGGTCAAGGTCAGTGTCAAGAGAGGTTTCAGATTATGGAATTTTCTCATGTCCTGTTGACTACTTGAATCTATATGAGAAGATTCAGAAAGTTTGTGGAAATGGGATTAATTTTGGGTGCCTCCCCCAAGTGAAACCCTTGCATAGCTTTTTTGTATTATGTAATTCCTGTGCACCTATATTAAGGTACAGAGGGTTATATGCACCTTGCAAAAATTTCACTTTCACTGTATGATAGTTTTTTTAAAAGGGAATAAAAATCAGTATATTATTTAAAAACAAAATAGACAAACATAAAAATCCCACCCAAACAGTCAATTGGTAGATTTTCAGACTGAAATAATTTTCTTTTTGCGGGCCTCCTTTGACTCCTCTGGGGGTAAAAAGACAGGCGTTGTAATGCAAATGACTAAGGAGTGGCTTGGGGTGATATAAAGAGAAGATGCCAGGGAGCATGGCTAATGGCTACCAGACTTCCAGGCTGGACTCTGAACATGGGGCTCATTTGTCTGCACTTCAGCATCTCCAGATAAGTGAGAATTCTGCAGCTTTTATTTATTACTGTTATTTATTTATTTTTATTTATTTAAAAGGTGGGGGCCCAGCGTGATGGCTCAACAGCTAAATCCTCACTTTGTAAGTGCTGGGATCCCATCTGAGTAACAGTTCATGTCTTGGCTGCTCCACTTACCTTCCAGCTCCCTGCCTATGGCGTGGAACTGCAGTAGAGGATGGACCAAAGCCTTGGGACCCTATGACAACATAGGAGACCTGGAAGAGGCTCCTGGCTTCGAATCAGCTTAGCTCTGGTCGTTTCAGCCATTTGAGAAGTGAACCAGTGAAGATCTTTCTGTTTCTCCTTCTCTCTGTAAATCTGATCTGGCTTTCCAATAAAAATAAATAAATATTTAAAAATAAAATTTAAAAAACTAAAGAGAGGAGAGTGAGATATTTTTCATACTGGGGTTCATTTTCCAAATGCCCACCATAGCCAGGGTAAAGCCAGGAACCTAGAGTTCCATGGGAGTCTCCCACACAGGTGACAGGGACCCAAATACTTGATCCATCATCACAGCTTCTAAGATGCACATTCATAGGAAACTGAATCAGAAGCAGAGCAGGAACTTGAACCCAGGCACTTGACACAGGTTGGGAGTGTTCCACTCAGCGTCTTAATTGCTGTACTGATGCCTGCCCCTGGAGTTCTTTAAAAGTAGAATTTCTCATTTGCATGTGTAGCTGGAATGCAGCAGCAGAACATGCTTATCATATTGAATACGCATATCATATTCAGAGGTGAGGCCTGGGTAGGGGGTTGAACCTTTGGGGCCATAAATATAAACTCTGAAAAGCAGTTTATCAGCTTCTTTATCATAAATTGCATAACAGTCATTTTGAAGGTTTCTGCATCGTGGAACACGGCATTGTGTCCTATTCTGTTGGAAATTGTACAGTTGAGGCATCAAGTGGTATTATGGTTGTCAGAATCCACAGTGGGCAAAAGGACCCTGTGCTGATCCGGTGACTCTGACCCATCTCTGACTACCTTGCCACAGTTCTTGAAAATGTGCCATTTAGCTCGTTACAGATCATAGCCTCTCACAAATGGCCCTGACTTCTCTGCATGCATTACTGGCTTTGTGATGATGAGTGAGAATTGGAGCCATCTCTCATCCCCATTTACAGGGTCATGATTGATGCTCTCCCATGCTTAGATTGACGCTAAGGATGTAACAGGGACAGGCTCATTAGGAAGGGCTGAAAAATGATGTCCAAGTAGGAATCCACATCCATCCATGGAGGGAATAGGGGGTTTGGGATGCAACTGAAAGTGGGACAGAGATGAGTCCAGGGATGGATGGATGTGGTTTCAGGCTGGAAGTGTTGTAGGGCAGAGTGATAGTGTGAGGGGGGGAAATGGGTAAGAGATAAGAGTGGAGAGAGAGAGAGAGAGATTGATTGAGAGAGAATGCTTCTGCCTGCTAGTTTACTCTTGAACTTGTTGTGGACGTTAGGGCTGGATCAGACTAGGGACTTCCTCCTGGTCTCTCACATGGGTGGAAGGGGCCCACGTATTTGCACCCTTCTCCACTGCTTTGCTAGGTGCTTTAGAAGGAATTTGTGCTGAAGCTGAGTAACTAGCCAGCTGGGACTTGAACCCATACTAAATTTGGAGCTCGTGTCCCATTTAGGAACTTAACCTGCTATTCCACAATATCAGCAAAAATGGTAGTGTTGTGGGGAGTGAGCGAGATCATGCTAGACATGTCTAAGGTTTATTAAGGAGTTTTTATTAACCAAGCTTGGTGATAACAGGGCCCACTATAAATAGCAAGTCACAAATCCATATAGCAATCCAGTGAATCGAAACCCCAAGAGGAGCAAATGGTCATTACCCTGAAGTCCATTGCTTAAGCTGAAGACCTATGTCCCAGCTTCCCCAGCAATATAAGTTATCCTAAGAGACATGCAGCAAATAATCTGGACACATGTATAAAGCTGCAGACATTCACCTTTCCCTGGCTTCTCTGCCCACGTTCCTTACTGCTAGGCCTCATCTCTCCTAGAATTCCTGACAGTACACATATTAGAAATACAAAGTATCTTAGCATTCCTATCTTCACTGTCCTGCCAAAGCAGTGAACAGAGGGTGAAGAATACAGACATACAGGCACCATGCTCAGGGGATACCTGTCCTCAGACTCTGTCTGCGGGAAGCCAGAGAGCAAGCAGGTGCTGGGGAGGCCAAGAGTCCAACTGTTGGAGCAACAGAAGCACAGGACTAAGAGAATAAACCCCTCCTTATCATGAGCCTTTATAGGGACTTGTGAGGGGAGTGGTTACACAGCAATGCAATACTGCCCTCTCTGAGGTTTCAGGTGATGATAGGTGAGCATCACAGGTGGGCAGGAGGGAATACCCTGAACTAGCTGCCTACGTCACTACAGTAGCTTTTAATACTGAACTTTTTGGATATACAAAGGCCTTTTTAAAAGGTTAGCTCTTGCCAACAAAGTTCCTTTGTTGGCAGTTTACTTAACTTCTCTGTGTCTCAAGTTTCATTCACCTGTAAAATGGCAAAGCGATTATTATTCTTATTATTTCATCCCCAAAGGGGGTGATGATACCATTGCTTGAGAAGAACAATCTAAGAGGAAATAGTAATAACTATTATTATTTTTCATGAACAATATGCAGAATTACCATGTAACCCAGTTCAAATACTTTTCACCAAAGAGCTTCAGGAACCAGAGAAGAAAAAAACCTGCCTTGTAGGGGAAGGTAATGACCCCAAGTGACTTCTTGTAAATGGGACGGTGATTTGTGTTAACTTACAGAGCTTGCAGGCCTTTTTTAACGTGAAGATGTTTTAAACCCCCAGCAGTTAAGTTATTTTCTGCTCTCTCCTTTAGTCCTGGTACTCTAGCAGAAAGCAACTGGCTCACCTTGTTGCAGTCTTGCTTGCCTCTGGTGGCTGCCCAGTGGGATCTGGGGCCCAAGTTTGAGAAGTACAGCTTCAGAGGGGCAACCTGCTAAGAAGAAGCAGTGTCCCAATCAATGTTGGGACATCAAACAGCGGCCTGAGACCCCTGTAATATAGTGGTGGCAACAGGGAGCAAGCGAGCCCGGGTTAGACTCTCCTTGCCTAACTCAGAGATTTGTGCAAGAGGCAACATCTGTTACCTAACGCCTGTCACCAAGGTGAAGCAATGGCTGATAAAGATGTGAAGTTCGTCAGTCTGGGCAACTTGCTCAAAGCAACAACCACCAGCCCTGCCGCAGCCTGTACCCCAGACACCCAGATAGGGCAGCCTGAGAGCCAAAAAACTGAAAAAAGTGGCAATATAGCAAAGAAGGAAGTGGGCTTAGGCTTTAAGCAGAGGATTGTATGCGTCTGGGGGATAAGGAGGGGGGCGCTGGGTGCCCCTCCGGCTTTGAATAGGATCAGGGTGAGATGTACCTATTTGCTGGATTTGCCTTGCAGTCGGCTGCATGGGCCATGTGGTTTTCCTGACCCATAAAAGTCACTAAGCCGAGGAAGTAATTTATTGCTGCGGATCACTGTCCACACCAGAATATCCTGGCGTGTTTGCTTCATTGTTTCCTTAATAAGGGAATGAAGAGGAGCCTGGCCATGGGAGCCAAAGGAAGGACTTCGGGTTATTTATTCTAACAGTTAGATCCCACTTGTTTGGGTGGAGGAAGAGAGGGCAGCCTGCACGGTCTCGTGGTGGTGGTTCACTGGAGGGGGGTTTTCCTGCCCTACAGCTTAGCAAATTGTGGGAGGGGTGAGTCGAGAACGTCAGGAGGAAAAAGGGTCATGAACTTCCAATACAGAACTTGGAATTGGGGCAGGCAGTTGGAAGTGGGCACGTCTCATAAATGGCAAATTATTCTGGTGCCTGGGGAAAGAAGTCAACAAGTTTTAATGAATTGGAGCCGTAAAAGAGAGGACAGTTCCCACCCTTAAGCACCGCAAATTGGGAAACATCAAAACAATGGCTGCTGATAACCCTTTCTATGGAATCTGGAATTCCTGCTGGCAAGGATGCCTTTACGGGAGAGCCTGCTGTGCTTCACAGTGAGCTGTTTTCCAAGGCTGAATCCTCAGCTGGATGGCCTTGCTGCAAATAGCCCAGAGAAGTTTGCTGGTACAGTTCAGACTCCTTGTACTTTCTTCTCCTTTTACATAGCCACGGGCACCCCAATTGTCGCTGTCCCGCAGCGATGAACTTGGTGCATGGAGCCGATAATAACACGCGTGGACCCTGACTGATGGTCAAAGCCGAGGTTTATTAGTGGCATCAGACTTTATACTCTGAGGGCCATATAGGATAAGGGAGGAAGTACTGAGCTTATCAACAAAACCATTAATCGTTTTGTTTGGAACTCCTTTTGTCTTGTATATTCCACCAGATGTTCTCATATACATATGCAAATGATATCCAATAAGGTATACAAAAGGTAGCCATTTGATTATTCTCCTCCAAATATTCAACCAACTGTAATCCTGTGCTCACTGACCTTTTAGGCTCACAACGTCCTCCTACGCTCAATAATAATTATTTCAGTGATTGCAGTCCTGCCAGTTCTTAGCTAAATGTTATCTCAAGATGTTATCTGCAAGGACTGGCAATAGGAACACTGCTCCGACACCTTGTCAGATCTGCTTCTGCTTTTAGCATAAAAACACTTGTCCTGACACTGGGAATATTCTTGCTTTTCTGTGTTGTTCTGGATGTGCGAAAGTAGATTCTTTTGCACTGCTCTGCACATATTTGGAAAGGTCCCTCAAAATCAAGCCCTGCTTATACTATGCACATCCCAGGCTGAGAGCTTGGAGGTCACTTGTCACCACTGGATAGGTCAGATTTTGAGCAGTGAGACCTAAGTTAAAATGTGTCTGGATAGGGCCAGCTATTTGGTACAGCAATGCAAATGTCTGCGTCCTGCACCAAGTCCCTACTTCTGCTGATGCACACTTGGAGACAGCACAGGATGGCTCAAGTACTTAAATCCCTGCCATACCAGCCCCGGCCTGGTAGTTTAGCTCTGGCTGTTGTGGAGACTTGGGTAGTGAATCAGCAGATAGACAACCTTGAATCTAAGCTTCTATTCTGTGCCTTTAATGTAAACATTGGATACTATGAGGTCCCAGCCTTGCAGCTGCCATCCCTTAGTTTATGCTGTGCCTTTGATCTGCTATTATTGCTTTTTTTTTTTAACTTTATTTTTATTTGAAAGGCAGATTTGCAGAGAGAGAGAGAGAATCTTCCACTTGCTGGTTCACATCCTAAATGGCTGCAACAGCTGGAGTTGAGCTGATCCAAAACCAGGAGCTTCTTTCAGGTTTGGTGCAGGGGCCCAAGGCCTTGAGGCATCTTCAGCTGTTTTTCCAGTCTATAAGCAAGGAACTGTATTGAAAGTGGAGCAACCAAGACACAAACTGATCCCTATATGAGATGTTGGCTTTTTCAATTGGAGGATTATCCTGCTTGTGCCAGCCCGGTTGTGTTATTATTATTATTATAAATCAACCTCTTGTTAAAATTAACTCAATAGGGCCTGGCGGCATGGCCTAGCGGCCAAAGTCCTCACCTTGAACGTGCCGGGATCCCATATGGGCGCTGGTTCTAATCCCGGCAGCTCCACTTCCCATCCAGCTCCCTGCTTGTGGCCTGGAAAAGCAGTCGAGGACGGCCCAAAGCTTTGTGACCCTGCACCCAGGTGGGAGACCTGGAAGAGGTTCCAGGTTCCCGGCTTTGGATGGCGCAGCACCGGCCATTGTGGCTCACTTGGGGAGTGAATCATCAGAGGGAAGCTCTTCCTCTCTGTCCCTCCTCCTGTCTGTATATCTGACTTTGTAATAAAAATAAATAAATCTTAAAAAAAATTAACTCAATAAGTTGAGGATTTGATATGGCTATCACTGGACTCATGAGGTCATTTGTTTCTCCAAGAGTGCGGATTTGTCTGGAGAGGTGTTTTTTTCTAAAAACTTCAGGTCTAGGTGAAGAAAGTAACCACCACCTGTGTGTAGGCATCAGAATGACTGAGACCCACAATTCCTTTAGATAGTATCACTGGCCAGTCAGGGAGGGTCATGAATGCCACAGACCCACCAGGAACTTAGACAGGAGCTGAACACACACCCATCAGATGTAGCTTCAATCTGTAAGAGCCTTCACTGCATGCCTTCTTGGAGTAAAAGAATTAAGGAACAACTGCCTGGCTCCCTGTTCTGCTTTCTTCAATCAGTACCTCCTTTCCCCCATGATTCTAGTGTCAGCATTTGGTTTTCTCCATGATCTAGGGAATGGATCCAGTTTGAGGGCTTTGATAGCAACTGCTTCAATCAGTTTTGGAGATTGTTTCATGTCACTTTCTGTCTGCCTCTCAAAAATCTGAAAAATGCTTCCAAATGATACCTCAGAACATAGACTTCATGGACAAAACCTATAAGGTCTTCGTCTTTGCTCCAATTGGATCATACTATTCATGTGTTCTTGGGGACCTGCTTTCCAGTTGCAGGTCATTAAAAAGCCAAGTGTCACGTGGAAGCAGTTGTATTCCAAAACAAGGAAGATTAGTCAAAGGAGAATACAGGATCCAGCCATGTCTTTAATGGTGGCCACTTGTCCTTGACGGGAATTTGGGGAGAGAGGGCCCTAGGAATTACCTGGAAGACTGTAGGAACTGGCCAGCACTGGGTCAGGCAGAGGCTGGTTACTTTACTGTGGGTCATAATCTGAGAATTGTAGAGGAGTGGCAGTTTTTTCTTAGTCAGGGTAACTATTGCCACATGGTGGCAAGGGAGTGGTGGCCAGGCCAGCCAGAGGCTGTCCACAGCAATGGGGGCAACAGTCCAATAAATATCCTTGCACTTGTAGTATTTTCTCAGGGTGAGTTTTCTATGGTCCAAGAAGTTCCCAGGTAGGTGATTTATATTTCTGGGTAGAGCTGGGGTGATGGTACGGACTATTAGCTTAGGGAACTCCACTAAGTTCCCAAGACCACCCTCCACAAGATGTGAGGGTTTATGTGGGTTTCAGTGCTGTTTTGTGGGCCTGGGTTAGCGCTTGGAATCTTAACAACTTGGCCATCCTCATGAAGTTGCTTCACACTGTGAACTTATCAGGGACTGCAGAGTCAGGCCACCTGGGTTTAAATCTCAGTTTATTACCTAGTTGTGGACAAGTTTTTAAATTTTTCTGAAACTTAGTTTCTTATGCTGAGATACAGGGTCCATAACACCTACCTCAAATAAGTTGTTGTGAGGATCAAAATGAACAGCATATCCGGGATGAACCTGTTGTCAGTCTTTTGTGCATAATGTAACGGGGATGGGAGGTTTTTACCAACTAATCCTCTGTATTCTATGAGATGCTAAGATCCCATCCAGTCAGTCTGTCCTCATCTCAAGTCAAATTCACACACTTGAACTTTCCTACTCCTAAACTGGAATTTTTTTTTTGTGGGATAGCTCCAACGACTACCATTAATAAGACAAGAATAGTATAGCTTTTTTTAAAACGACATATTATCCATGTATACCTTAACTTGGATTACTTTAGGGCCTACCTAGTTTGAAGATAAAAAAGAAGGATAAGCATTAATGGGTAGCAGAGAGATTTGTGATGGGTTTTCTGGCACAGAGATCCTCATTCTTTAGTGTGGATAAAGTAGAAGCAATTAAAGGAAAGGGACTCAGGGAAGTGTTGGGTAGGGTGGGAAAATTTTAAGATACAAGAGCCATGAGAAGATGGGAGGAGAACCCAGCAGGGCAATGATGGGCAATAGTTATGGTTCTTAGTCCCAGGCAGGAGGAACCACTTTAATTTGAGATATAGGTGAAAGAGCAAGAATGGGGAGACAGAGTCCGGGAGAAGAGGAGACTGGCTGGGCCAGTTCGGCTGGTTAGAGATTGAAAGGTGAGGTTGTGGAGGCCATGAGCCAATCAATGTGTTCCTTGTCTCAGATGTTTGCCAATTGATCTTCAGCAATTTAAGTATATCCCATGACTTTTAGTTTCCACATCTGTAAGGGGGGAATGACAGTATTTAATTTGAAGAGCTGATTAAATGAGATGCCACCAAGTGCCTAGCACATGCAGTCCCTCCATAGATGTCCCTTCATATATCCACATATTCTCCTCTTCATCATTGTTGCTGACCCTTGGGAGACTCAGAGAGGGAGCAACATTTGGAGAGGCAACCATGGGATGGTAGAGGCAAAAGGCTACTCATGGAAAATGAGATGATATGGAACCATGGTGTATTAAGTGTACTGTGTCCAGTGGTGCCCAACACCTTCCCCAGCCCTGCATCAGACTCAGATAAGAAACAATCAGGTGAGAAGATCCAAGATTGGGACCTGGAGGGATTTGAGGCTGTGGTCTTGATTTGGAGCAAGTAAAACTGGGCCCTAGTGGAATAACAGAACAGAGGAACCTAGTTGCTCTAGGAGCATCTTGTGGCCTTAGTCAAGTATAGAAGGAACAAAGGGAAGCAGAGGTGTGTCAGAAAGGACTGAGAGAACCCGGTGTGGTAGCCTAGCGGCTAAAATCTTTGCATTACACACACTGGTATCCTATGGACCCCGCTTCCCATCCAGCTCCGCTTGTGGCTCAGGAAAGCAGTTGAAGATGGCCCAAAGCCTTGGAACCCTGCGCTTGCATGAGACCCAGAAGAGGCTCCTGGCTTTGGATTGGTGCAGCTCCAATTGTTGCGGCTGCTTGGGGAATGAATCAATGGATGGAAGATCTTTCTGTCTCTCCTCCTCTCTGTATATCTGCCTTTCCAATAAAAACAAATAAATCTTTAAAAAAGAGAAAGGACTGAGAAGAGGTGCTGGTGTTGTGGTATAGAGGGATAAGCTACCACTTGTGATACCAGCATTCCATATTCGTGATAGTTCAAGTCCTAGCTTATAGTTTGCACATGATCCTGCTCTCTGTCAATGCACCCGGGAAAGCCAGTACTTGGATTGTGCCACCTGTGTGAGAGACCAGCAAGTTTTATCTGATTAGGGATTTTTGCTAAATGGAATTGAACTGCTCTTGTAAAAAAAAAAAATAATAATAACTATACCAGAGGATAGATATATCAATTTGCTTCACTATAGTAATAATTTTATTGTCTGTAGGAATCCCATAAATCATGCTGCAAGCCTCAAAAATACATAATGGAATTAATTTCTATAAAAGAAAAGAAGGAAGTGAAAGGAAAAGGGATTTTACAAATATAAAGAAGCCAGTGTTTCTAGAGGTCTTTGCTGAGATCCCTGGAGAATATTGCTCATTCAACATGGATCTGTCTAGTGCCCCTCTGTCATAAAGGACTGAACCAAAGGACTAGGTGCTTTGTGAAGCAGGATGCCATGAGCCCCCCCACCTCACCACTTAATTTTGGCAGAGTACACCTCCCATAAGAGAAACTGAAAATAGGAGATTTATGCTTTCTAGCCTCTTTTGCAAAATTTAGGCATGGGGTTCAATTTTGGCAAATAGGGCTTGAGGAAATGTTTCTTTGAGGAAATCAGGGTTCTGGTTTCTTCCCTAAAAAAGTAGGATGAGGAAAGGAAGCATCAGCTTTCTTTAATCAGGTACTATTGTATTTATGATGATTATTGTGTTTAAGTTCATTGCTGAAGCCAGGGCACTCATCTTGTGCTTATATGAGGATAAGTCTCAGATCAGCCAGCGCATTGAACTTGGCCAAATGGCAAGCTACCAAGAGCCAGGGCCTCCATGTTGTTTTTCGAGGCACTGGAATGACATTGAACCACTTGCCTCTTTATGCGCAGTAATACATTCTCCTCGCCTTTGCCTTGTTCTCCCTGTTACTTGCACCTGAAAGTGGAGAGACCTCATCCAGGGGCAGGCCTCTTCAGGGAGAGTACTACCCAGCACGCTGGGGGTGCTTCTAGGGATTGCATTGACATGGTGAATGTTCCTAGTATGTCCACTGACCTCAGTGATAACTGAAACAGTACTTCCATGTGAATGCAGGCTACGGGTATTAATATGTAGAGAATAACATTCACAAGACAAAACAGGAATCAGGCAATTGCTTCCAGGCATGGATGCGGGAACCTTGGGAGATTACAGGATAGGAGTCAATAGTGCTTCTTTTTCTTCCTGTTCTCAGACACAAGATAGCTGGAGTTAAACTGCAGTTGGAGAGATTAAGCCCCACACAAGGAAGGATTGTATCTATTGTGGTTTTTAAAGGGATTCTACCCTGGAAACATGACAGGACAGGGGATTGTCAACCCTTGGAGATTTTCAACAGAGGTATTGTGGTTTCAGAGGCGGTTTTGCCTGAATTGGTTTTCTTAGCTTTCTAGGTCCTTGTCAGTGTCTTGGCTATTGTTTTGTATTTGTGGAGGGTAATGATTTTTTTTTCTTCCCTTCGAGGGAGGATGATTGCATTCCAGACCCTGCAATGTTTCTTTGGTGATTTATCCTTTGTTTTTCATTCATTGTGAGACCCAAAGAGCTATCCTGGACTTGTCCTTTCACTAGTGACTGTGAATAAAAGCAGAGAGCTGCCAGGAGCCAGCCCAAAGTGGAGACCCATTGTAAATACCTGTAGGGAAAGCCTGCGAGCATTTCCGATAGGAAGGACACTAAATCTTCCGCACAAGGGCTCCGCATCAAAGCCCTGGGCCCAGCTCTGCTTCCCACTTTGAGATTTCTTAGACAAGATCTGCACAAAGGACTCACTGTCTCCGCTGGCATTTACATCACTGCTTTATCTTGTTATTCCTGATTTCTTGCCAATCATGTTGAGAATTTCTCCCAGGGGAGTAAAACAGAATAACCCAACCAGCTTTGCCTCCTCGACAGCAAAGAAAAGGAAATAAAAAGCTCTCTGCCGGAGACTGGCTTTCCTTTCCCTTCTTGATTTTTGCTGTATGTCTTAACTTGACATTCTGCCTTTGGCAAGCCCCAGGAGGCCAAGCTGATGAAAAGCTGAGTTAATTTTTCTCTTCTGTGGCTCAGCTTCCGGTTGTCTTTTCTTTCTTCTTCTTCTTCTTCTTCTTCTTCTTCTTCTTCTTCTTCTTCTTCTTCTTTTAAACAGGACTTTGGGAAAGGCATCGATATATGGAATAGCCCTCAGGTGACTTCTTGGATTGCACACCCATTCTGCAGGCTACATAGATTGAGGACGGGGCTGTTTCCTGTGACAGTCAGCCATGGCAGGCACCATGGGTGCCCTGTTGGAGGCTGGGAGCAAGGGTGAGGATGTCTCTGGGTACTAGTATTCTGGGAGTATCTGCTATCCTTTTGAAGAATGTCTATCTTGGGCCAGCTTGTTCTTCTGGACTGAGCCTGCCCTGTTCTGCCTGCTGTCTGTTTCGGCTGTCAGCCCCTCTGTGGGCCAGAGTGGGTCCATTCTTCCACTGTCCACTCATTCAGTCTCTCAATAAATGCATGAAAAGCCTCATCATTGTTGCAACAGTTACTATTCTGTGTGAGCTTTCTGACAAGGAAGGGTAAGGTAGATTGGTTTAGAGTAGATATAATTGTTTGGGGTTGAATTCTGGTTGGTTTGTGATTTATTTATTTATTATTGGAAAGGCAGAGTTACACAGAGAGAAAAAGAGTGTGACTTTTTTTCCTCTTTTTTTTCAAACAAAACCTCTGTAGACCCTGGACTCCTTGTGGTCCACCAGCCTCTTGTGAGGACTGAAGGTGGCAGTAGGTCAGCCCAGGGCGTGGAAGCACATCACAAGCTGGTCATTGTTAGAATCATTGTCATCACCGTCATTGCTGTTGGTGTTTGGGAGCTCATAAACATGGTAGTGCTTCCTGTGGCACTCATCTGCCTTTCTGAACCCACTCTGCTCACTCCAGTGTATCACTGGTAGATATGCCAGGTGCTTTTCACAGTGCTCAGTGTTTAGGGTGACAAAGAGATTGGTGGCTTTGGGCTGCATCTAGGATCTGTTTCTGAAGGGAGCTAAATGCCCAGCATGCCTGATTCATGTGGTAACTGGTAGGAGAGGGCTGGAGGAGCTAGCCTGTAGGGAAGGAGATGGAGAAGGACTGGGTTCCCCTTTTGGATGTGCAACAGAACCTCAGATAGGTCCCTGCCTCTCTTGGGATTCCACTACACCCAGCTGTGAAGCTAGGGAGTGGTTAGAAGTTTCCAAACCTTTAGACTAGGACCTACAAATTGTAGGAAGTATTTGGACTTTTACATTGTGATTCTCAGCAGCACAGACATAATTGAAACAGAAGTTTCATTGCAACAATGCTTACCCTTACTATGTGAAATTGTGTTGTCTGCTTCCTTTTAAGTCCCAGATACTGCCCATTATATTGACTTCCTGACCCCTAATGGTTCAGTTGAAAAAAAAAAAAAAAACCACTGCACCAAAGGCTCCCTAAGGGGCCTTTCAGCCTGGACATTTGTGCCTGTAGAACTACAGGGGCCGTATACATTTGAAGGGAGGAGGGATAATTGCTCTCCTCTGGTAAGGACTGGCTAGAGCCCAGCTAGATTTTTTTTAGAGTTATATATATTTATGCTTGGCTCCCACTCCGGCTTTCTGGAATCCAAGGACATGGTTTAATGGAAACGAGGAGGCTAATTGTTGTGATTCTCTGGCTGGAGCATGATGAGGCAACGGACAGTAAAAATGTGCATTGCTCATTGGAGTTGCATTTTCATTTGTGGCAAGAGAAGAAAGAATTCTGTCATCCCAGTTTGCTCCTGCTCCCCAGAGGATGGGGATTCTGGAAAGAATCCACTCTCCTCAGGCACAAAAGCCAGCTTGTTTTAATCCCGAAGTAGGTGCAGTGCTGTGAATTAGGGGACTTGGGAGAAATGACTTTGCTGCCTGTGTAAATGTTTGTTTTCTTCCTAATGTGTTTGTCCATTTGCTCCACTGCCCAGGAGATAGTCATCTAGAAACACAAACTCCAGGGGAGACCTAAAAGACAAGCAATGAGAAATAAACAACACCCACTACCTAAATCCCCAAACAAAAACACACCAGCCGGTGACATCCCACTCCACCATCTTTGTACTTCCATTCCCAAGGAAGCCCTCAGCTCTCAGTGCCCCCTGTGGGATATGCTGGGGCTTTGGACCTCATGAAGCACTTTTGTGTTATCTGAAATCATTGAAAACAAGTCTCTTTACCCCACCCCCTTAATAGATGGCTGGCTCCCCCTTGCTTTTTGCATCCCAGGGAAACTTCTGGAATTCTTACTAAATTTCCAAGATCAAAGACTATTTTTTTCTTGAAAGGTAGGAAAACAGAGTTTCCATCTGCTGGTTCATTTTCCAAATGCCTACATCAGTCAGTACCGGGTGAGGCAGAAGCCAGGAATTGGCAATTTAATTGGTATCTTCCCCATGAGTGACAGGGACACAAGTACTTGAGCTATCATTGGTTCCCCTCCTGGGCTTAGCAGTGGTAGGAAGAAGGAATGGAGAGTGGAGTTGGAACTTGTACCCAAGCTGAGGGATGTGAGCATCTCAAATGCCTTTTTTTTTTTTTAAGATTTATTTTATTTTTATTACAAAGTCAGATATACTGAGAGCAGGAGAGTTAGAGAGGAAGTGGAGTTGCCGGGATTAGAACCAGCAGCCATATGGGATCAAGGTAAGGACCTTAGCCACTAGGCCACGCTGCCGAGCCCTCACATGCCTTCTTGACAGTTGTACCAGATGCCTCCTACTAGTGGCTCTTTGAATGTCCAAGCCTTTCAGGGACTTCTTCAGGCTGGAGGAAAGTCCTGATCAACACCTACAGCATGGCCTTTGGGGAACTGTCAACCTGAAGCTTCAAAGATGTAGCTTGAGTTTGGAGAAATTAAGGCTGCTTTTCCACTGTTTTGTTGTCTGTCTTTGATACTGGTTAAGAACGTAGATTTTGAAATCAGTATGTTGGGCAAGTTACTGAACTGCACATGCTTCTGTGAAAATATGGCTAATTGGGGTTGCTGCCTATAATGTCAGCATCCCATATGTGTCAGTTCAAGCCCTGGCTGCTCCACTTCTGAGCCAACATCCTGATAATGCACCTGGGAAAGTAGAAGATGGCCCAAGTGCTTGGGCCCCTGCATCCACGTGGGAGATGCGGATAGAGACCCTGGCTTTGGTCTGGCCAAGCTCTGACTGTTACAGCCATTTGCAGGGGGTGGCATTGGGGGGTTAAGGGAATTTCCATTTCCTATTTGAACATTCATCTAAGCATAGCACCAGACACCATTCCTAATTTTTCAAAAGGGACAATACTGAACTTTACAAATTGTACCAGTGTCCAGGGAGGTTGCCTACAGTCTCTTGCTAGTGTGCATTTTCCCATTGCCTTGACATGAGTTTTGGTTTTCTTGGTCACCTTTATCTAGATCTGGACTTTCTTCTGTAGGGAGGCAACAACCTGGATCAACTCTAGCCAGGGAAAGAAGCATCATGTTACAGCCACCTCATGAATCAAAGAGGACTGAATCAAGGCACTGCAGGCTACTGAGACCCAGCCCTTCCCAACAACTTGTGGTGTGTGAGGTGGCCTGAGCAGTCCTGGTGAAAAGAAAGCAAGAGTTGAGACCTTCAACAAATGGGCACAGAGACACCAGCTCTTCAGGGTTGCCCCATGACAAGCAAAGTCCTTGATTGGAATCTGACATTGCTAGGGCTTGAGAACTGGTGCTTCTACTGCAGCCACAGCTGTGTCCCTTCCTCAGAGCTTCCGGCCTTTTAACTCCAGAGCTCTTCCTAAGGTAAGGAAATGGCAGTTTGCTGGAATACAATGGTCTTTTTCAGGCAGCTCAGATGTTTATCTTATTCCAATATTTACTCTATTGAATAGGATTGGGTGACTTATGTTTCTACTCCTCTGGGAGTGAGGTTTCACTGGGTGAAGTTGAACATCAACTTTTAAGTGAAAAATGGACAAAACCAAAAGAGAGAAAACTGTCTTTGATCCTGGGGAAGAAAAGGAGATGGTAAAAATCTGGCCTGGAGTCTTCTCTGCCCACAGCCTGGGGGCAGGGAGCTGGTGGGGGGCTGGGGGGGAGGGACTGAAAGAACTTGTATCCAGGCCTGGAGTGGGCTACACCTGTATATTCTTGGATTTGACTGCAATTAGCCTGATGAGTTGCCTTGAACACAGAGCATCTGTGGACAGAGCCAGTGCTCCTGCCCTCCAATCCCAGATGGCCATGGTTCTGACCCAAGTTAGAGTTTCACAGGATTAATAATTTTTTCTAGTTTGGTTGAAATTAACTGTGGAAAATAGTACCCAGGCCTCTTCAAATAAGGATGCTGGATGAATTAGCCTTGTGGGGTATAAGTTGTGTTCCACTGTCATTCATATTTCTCCTTAGAATGCAGAACTTTAGTTGACAGATCCATGTGTGTATTCAGAATATCTGAATATCTTGGGCATTTCTTTGCCACAAATGTCAAACACTGCATATACATTTTCCCAGTTACTTTTCTCAACAATTCTATTCTATAGGGTTTTGTAGATAAAGATGCAGACATGTCCGACTCAGATCACTTGGAACAGCAGAGTCAGGGTTTGGGAGTGTTGACCTTGAGACTCAGAAGTTCCTATTCCCAGCTCTAATCTCTTAGAGCAGTTCCTGGAAACAAAGCATGTTGTGGGTGTGCAGGGGTGGTGGGTTTTATTTCCTGCTGTTATATTCAATCCACTTCTAGTGACAAGACTATTTAAATGAGGTAAGAGAACACAATTATGGCCTGTATGTCTAGGATTCAGGTGCCACTATGCATGGTACAGATGTGAATTCTTTTTTTTTAAATTCCTAATTCTTTTTTTTTTATTGTTATCAGTTTATGATACAGTTTCATAGATCATGGGATTTCCCTTATCCCTTCCTAACTGCCTCCCCTTCACTGAGTTCCCCTATATCATTACTGTAGTACAGTTCTTCATACACAATCATATGTTCATCATTGTGGGCATGGACAATGACAGAGTCCAGCATCCTATTGTCAAGATATAGCAAACAGTTTCATTGGGAGTCCATCTTTGTCCCGAAGTAGAGATGCATACTACATTGTATCTTCAAATCTGGATATGATAGTCTCCATTACACAGTTACTATATAGCCCCTTAAATGAAAAGTCACAACACAAAATCAACAACAGGAAGAAAAATAGAAGTTTACAATGCCATGAAGTTAAATAACATGTTACTAGATATGACAGTACATTACATAGCTACTATACATCCACTTAAATGAAAAGCTACAAAACATAATTAACAACAGGAAGAAAAAAAAAAGAAATTAATAACACCATGAAGTTAAATAACATGCTATTGAATGACTAATGTGTTGCTAAAGAAATGGAAAAGAGTATCAGGACCCTTCTTGAAGAAAATGGTGCTACTGTATGATCTATGAAACACTGAAGAATTTAATAGAAGAAAGTGTTTTGAAGAGATGAAACTAACAAAAATAATCAACATCCGTGAGATATAGTTTCCCACTGATCTTTGTTGGTGAGATATGTCTCCTGTAGTGAACAAATAGACGTGTTTTATTTTTTAATCCAGTCTACTAATCTATGACGTTTGATTGATGAGTTTAAGCCATTTACATTCAGGGTTAATAAAAGTAGGTGACAATTTGATTCTGTCATTTTAGGAATGGGTTGTTCATTTAGTCTTCTGTTGTTATTTTACTGGGATGGTCTTCGCATTTTCCTTTGGTTTCGGTGGGCGCTATTCCTTTTCTCTGTCAGGAGAACATCTTTTTTATTTAACATTTTATTTTAGTTTTAATTTAGAAAGACATGATTCTCATCTTTGATGAATAATTTATAATGAAGAGTGTCAACATTGTTTTAATTGAAAGAATATGTAGCAAATTCTCAATGTGGGCCAGGTACAACATTAAGTGAGGTCTGATCCCTACCCTTGGGGGAGCTGTGTATCATTAGGAAGCTAAAAGTGCACATTAAATAGTTTTTTTATTAGTGATTATTTTATTATTATTATTATTATCATTTTGTGATACAGTTCCATAGACTCCTGGGATTTCCCTTAATCCCCTTGCCAATTCCCCCCCACTACCTATTTCCTCTATATCATTAGTATAGTTCTTCCTACGCAGTCATATGTCCATCATTGCAGGCATGGACAATGACAGAGAGTCCAGCATCCTATTGTCAAGACATAGTAAACAGTTTCATTGTAAGTTCATCTTTGTCTGGAAGTAGAGGTACATATACATTATAACCTCACATCTGGATATGTTAGTCTCCATTTAACAGTTACTATACATCCCCTCAAATGAAAAGTCATAATACAAAATCAACAATAGGAAGAAAAATAGAAATTTATAATGCCATGAAGTTGGAGAACATGTTACTAGATATGATAGTATCCATTACACAGCTATTATACATCCCCTTAAATGAAAAGCCACAAAACAAAATCAACAGGAAGAAAAAAGAAATTAACAACACCATGAAGTTAAATAACATGCTACTAGATATGACTAATATGTTGCTGAAGAAATGGAAAAGAAAATCAAGAAACTTCTTGAAGAAAATGATGTTATTGTATGATCTATGAGTCACTGAAAAATTTAATCAGAAGAAAGTGTTTTTGAAGAGATGCTACTAACAAAGACAAAAATATCAAAACACATGAGATAGCCTCTGCTGATTTTTGTTTGTGAAATGTGTCTCTTCTAGACAACAAATAGATGGGTTTTGTTTTTTTAATGCAGTCTACTAATCTATGACGTTTGATTGAGCTTAAGCCATTTACATTCAGGGTTAATATACATGGGTTGTACTTTGGTCCTGTCATATTAGGAATGAGTTGTTCATTGGTTTAGTCTTCTGTTGTCATTTTAGTGGGATGTTCTTCCCATTTGCCTTTGGTTTTGGTGGGTGGTATTCCTCTTCTCCGTCAAGAGAACATCTTGAAGTATCATTTGTAGGGCAGGTTTGGAAGAGGCAAATTCTTTTAATTTTCTTTGCTGTGGAAGAATTTTATTTCATTTTCAAAGACAAAAGAAAGCTTTGCTGGATATGTTATCCCAGGCCGACAGTTTTTTGCTTTTAGAATCTGGAATATGTCACTCCATTCTCTTCTGGCCTATAGAGTTTCCTGTGAGAGGCTTCCTGTGAGTTTAATTGGCATTCCTTTATGTGTCAGTTAATTTTTTTCACATGCACATTTAAGGATCTTTTCCTTATGTTCAGTTGAAGAGAGCTTGATGATCATGTGTTGTGGAGAAGATCATTTTTGATCGAGCCTGTTGGGAGTTCTGTGCCCCTCCTGGATATTGTTTCCCAATTCTTCCTCTAGATTAGGGAAATTTTCCTTTATTATTTCATTAAATATATTGTAAAACCAGTTTCTCTTTCTTCACCTCCTAGGACTCCCATAACTCCTATATTTGGCCTCTGAATAGTGTCTTTCAATTCTTGAATACTTTTTTTGACCTGATCCAGCTCTGCTTCCAGCTTTTTGTTTGTTTCCCCAGGTGACAGGAAATATCTTCCAATTCTGAGATTCTTTCTTCTGCTTTCTTCATTCTACTTTGGAGAGTCTCTACTGTACTTTTAATTTGCTCTACTGTGTTCTTAATTTCTGATATATCAGCCTTGATTTGCTTTATTATTGCTATTTCTTGTGTAACAATTTTCTTAACTTCTTTGAATTCTTGTATGTGCTTCTCATTGTTGATCAGAAGCTTTAAAATGAGGTTTTTGAATTCTATGTCCCCCATTTTCTTGATGTCTTCCTCAGTTAACTCTGAGGTTGGCATAAGGTTTTGCTCCTTTGCAGGGGAGTTTTCGGTAATATTCATTGTGCCTTTGTGTCTTCTTTTGCTCTTGATCATTGTACTTCTAGTTAACAGATTCTTCTCCTTGGGGCAGGTTTCTAAGCTCTGTTACATACAGGTCTACAAAGTGATTTTACTTATTGCCATTGGTACACAGCTCTATGCTTGCAGCCACTTGTGCCACTTCCTCCAGCAAGTTCCAGGTCTGGGTTCATATGTTAGGTTTTCATCTTAGTCTCCACAGCCCCAACTCATGGCTTATCATGTTCCACCTCCTGTGTTATCGTGCTGAGGTTGTACTGTTATCTGTACAACCTTTCTCCCACTTCCAGTTGGAGCAGGTCTCAGGATTAGGGAGACACCAGGTGCCCTATATAGCTAGGTAGTTGGTGGTGTTGATCTTGCCAGAACCTGTTGGACGCTAGGTCTGGGTGTCACGTGGACTTATTTTGACCCATATGATGCCACAATCGGTATTATTTTCCTATGGGACCAGTGCAATCCACGGAACTCAGTGAGTTCTCACAAGCTCATCACATGCACAGTTCATTGTTGTCCCCTGCAGCACTAAAGCTTTTGCCACGGTGTACAAAACGGCTCCTGAAGTACCACTACTAGAGTTCTTTATCTGCTGGCCTTTAGGTCTGAGGGCTACCCAGACCTGTCTTGGATGGAACCTGTAGAATACCACGTTGCTGCAGTTCACTGAGTCAGAAGTGAGTTCAATCCCAGCTCAGTGTTTGCTCAGTCCTTTCCCTTGTCTTTGTCTCCTTAGGCAAAATGGCGCCCAATTCAGCTCTAGTGGGCTGACTGGGCTGTGAAATCCACCCTGTTCTTGCACTTCCTGTCTGGGATCTGCTGCTCTGTCTCTGCTCTTGGTCAAATCAAACAGACCAGCAGGACGAACAGTTCTTTGTCTGGGTTCACCTCCCAAGCTCGCAGTTAAAGTCCCTTCCCACTTGGTGGAGTTCCAGCTGCTGGTGGAGTTGAGATTGCCGTTAGCTGAATGCCACTGGAGTATCATTCACTGTAACACCACACCATTGTTTTTGCTGCTTTCCCGTGTCTGACAGTCTCCAGGTACCCCTCTGCTGTTGTTCTGTCCTCACCTATTTCCTGGAATGTGTCCTCTCTGCTTCATCCTGATTAAATGTTTCTCAGTCCATTTGAATGCGTCCTTGCAGAATCCCATGGCTTTGGGCTGTCCTCCATTGTTTTCCCAGACAACAAGTAGGGAGCTGGATGCGAAGCAGAGCCACCAGGAGTGTAACCGGTGCCCACATGAGAATCTTGTGTGTTCAAGACAAGGTCCTTAGCCAGTATGCTATCATGCTGGAACCAATCCAGTCTACTTTTAAAAATAATATCCTCTCTATATATCTGACTTTGCAATAAAAATAAATAAATCTTTAAAAAAATGATATTGATGTGGCTGGTACATTTGCCTCAACTAGCTACTGTTTTACCCTCCAAACTCAGTTATACCATATGGGCATTGATTTGTGTTGTGGCTGTTCCACTTGCCATCCAGCCCCTGCTTGTGGCTTACGAAAACAGTTGAGGAAGACCTGAAAACTTTAGGACCCTCCCGCTGCATGGGTGACCCAGAAGCTCTTGGTTCCTGGCTATCGTGGTCATTTGGGGAGTGAACCAGCAGATGGAACATCGCTTTCTCTGTGTCTTCTCTCTCTCTGTGTCTTCTCTCTCTCTATCTGCCTTCCAATGACAATAAATAAATCTTAAAAAAAAAAAGAAAAAAAAAATGATAGAAGTAGTTTAGGTCTGTTGGGTTTCAGGTGTCTTGGGGAACTCTGGTTGGAACTGTCCAGCACAGGGTGTTAAAACAGAACCAAGACTTACTTTAGAGCTGAGCAGAGAGAGACTGGACTCTGAGTAGAACCATCTGGTCCTCTAAGGTAGAAGGGCCAAGAATGTGAGTGAGGAGTGGTCTCTCCTTGCTTGCTGAGGGTCCCCAGGAGTCCAAATAGCCAAAAGTGTTTGAGTCCAGTGATGGCCTCCCACCTCCAGACAACCAGTCTGAGTCATTAAAGGGGCTGGGAGGGAATCGTGGAAGACACCACGTGACTACTTTTCTCTGAAATGATCATATCTGTAAACAGGAATAGAAAATCATGAATAACTGGAGAAAGAGGTGAGAGGAATGTGGAGAACACCTCCAATCGTCTGTGTAATGTGGATTTCTACATTGACTTAGACCTAAAACAAGGCTTGAAAACTGGAATGTGAGTAAAAATCAACTAGAAAGTTTGTTAAATTGCATTCATGGATCCTACCCTCAATGGTTTGAGCCTAAAATCCTGAATTCTGTATTTAATAAGCTCTCTGTATGTTACTCACATGACATTCAAAGTGGCTTAAAAGATATATGCAACACAGGAAGATACTAACATACAGGTAGGCTGATTCTTTGAAAACCACTGAACCTAAAGAAAGTCTAAAGGATTTACACCATAAGGAATGGATGTTTGATAACAGGTGTGTGTTGAGTTACACTTTGACTTTGACCTTCAACTTGCTCTTAGAGACGCTGATGAGGCTTGCTTTTGTGTTTGCTGAAGGCTGTTGGGAGAAAATTCAGGCTTTCACATCATGGGGAGTCCTCTCCAGAGGTCCTTGGAACCTTTGCCTGTCACTTCTGGGAGACTTGTGCTTCTTTTCTCTGTCTGGGTTGCTGAAATCTTGTGGAAAATGGGGCATCCCTGGGGTTTCTTGGTCTGCTTACTTCTCTAGGGAACCATGATGAAGCCAGGATGCCACATATCCTTGTGCTGTGGTTGCATAATAATCATTACTCCTCCAGGCTGTGTGTTTTCTTGCAATGCTGCACAATTAAAATGTGGGGCAGAAATTCATATAACATGGGATTCACCACTTGAACCAGCTGAAAGGCACAATTGTGTGACTTTTGCTACATTCATAGTGTTGTGCAACTATTGCCATTGTCTGATTTTGGAGCACTTTGTCATCCCCTAAAGAAATCCCTTCCTCATTAAGCAGCAACTCTCCATTTTCCCTCCCCACTAGTTTCTGGCAATCATTAACCCACTGTGTATTTCTATGAACTTGGCCTATTCTAGATATTTCTTATAAACAGAGCTATCTAAGTATTTGTGTCTAGCTTCTCTTATTTGGAGTAATAGTTTTAAGTTTCATTCGTTTTGTAGCATACATTGATATTTTACTTTCTTATAGCTGAATAATATTCCATTCCTTAGCTGACAAACACCTGAATTATTTTCACATTGTTCAAAACTGTACTTCGATGTTGTGTATAGCTTTTAGCCACTTTATTTTTGTAACAAGGCAGATCATAGGTAGGCAATTAAAATTCATTCATGTGACCACATATGTGAAAGAGGCAAGAATGTACCAGCCCCAAACATGCTGAATTGACATATTGGTTATTCCTAGCCCCAAACACTGGAGAGACTGTAGTTATAGAAGGAGCTATCTGACCTGTCCTTTCTTACACAGAATGGGCCATAAAGATTCCTTTGTGTGGGGTACCTTCTCTGCACCAGAGGGGGACCAGGAATAGTCTCTATCACCAGATCCTGGTAATTGGGGCTATAACAGACCTGAATAAATAAACTCACTGAAGGCCCCTTATCTCCCACTAGCTTCACATCTCTCTATAAATCTTCTAGTGACTTCCTAGGATTTGCTGCTCCTCCCCACAGGTTCCTTTGTCTCAACTCTTTGTGAATTTATTGTTCTTTGTCTAAAAGGTATAAAAACCTCTTGCCAGTGGTCATTTCTTTGTCTTTTCCTCCATGCACCTGGAGAATTAGTAACACTTGGATGCTTTTCTCTTATCATTCTGTCTGTGTGACTTCTGGTCTTATTCAAATAGTCTACTTCTCTCTTCTACATATATAGCTACAGGCATAGTTCTATGTACTAATAAATACAAACAAAATACTTTTTTATCATTTTTAAGTTCGAATGATAAAGTACGGCTCAGTATTAGCTCATCAATGTGCCTAGGCTGAGTCTCTGCTAGTTCCCACACTTCCCCTTTTGAGTGTCAGGCAGTCTAGGGTTGTTGTTGTAGGTGTTCACCATCAGCTGATCTCATGAGGAGTGTCAATGCCTTTTTCCTCAGGCAGGAAGGGGGAATGAGATTGGACTGTCTTCTTAAGTTCATTTTGCTCCTTACAACTGTGGATGTGTTTCAGTTACAATGAGGTCATGGGCTATTAAATGACTGTGGAGTTCGTGAGGGAGGGTGAATCACTCGTGCGCATGTGAAATGCCGATGGCTATGATGTAGAACATGGGCTTCGGTCTCTGTTTTCTTCTGGGGGTGGGTTTGAGGGTGAGGAGCAAAGGCATCACTGGAAATGAATGTTCCCTGTGTGGGATCCAAGATAACTCCTCTTGGCTTCACCCTTCTTGCCTGAAGAAGGACAAAAGCATGTGAAAGCAGTGTAAGGAAAAGTGGATGAACTTCAGTTGATCAGGTTGTTGCAGACCTTCATCATATATAGTGTCCCCACGGAGATCTTGGGATGGGAAATGAGGACATGTGGACCAGCAGTGTGTGTCTTCAGGGCTGTGTCCAGTTGATCCATTCTTGGCCCATCTGTAGTTCTGCTGGGCAGCTACAGTTGAAGAGGCTGAAGAGACTCTGCCAGACAGCTCTTGGCTGTTGTTGATGGCTGCTCCACTGTCTCTGGAATGTGCTAAAGGAGAGTTTGAAAAAAAAAAAGAGATTTTTCAATCAGTGGATTCTTCAACGACCTCATCGTGCTTGGAGTGGCGAGATTGGCAGCGATTCATAACTGGTGAACTATCAAAACCACTTGAGCAAGCATCTCAGAGCATGCCCCAACATCCGGGACCTGGGGTGGGTGGGAGACTGGGTGGGGCTTCTCCCTCAATATTCCCTTTACCTTAGATATATGAAGGAAACAATATGGAAATAGTCTTACCCACTTAAAAACAAACAAATACTTGTGAAAAACAGTAGACTTTGCCAGTATTCAATGAAAAGAAGGACATAGCTAAAAACAACGGAAAAAAAAGAGAGAGAGAGCAGTGTTTGAAATTAGCTAAAGCTAGGCAAGGATGGGCCAATTCCCTGTGGGCAGGAATGCTGACCATGCAGTCCTGTGACGGGATCACCCAATGACCCTTTGTAAGCTGTGTCACTCTAGATTGAACTGAGCAATCTTCTCAAGTGCTCACATTTTATGCTCAGCTGTTCTCTGGTCAGTGCCCCTCTGTCCTCCACCTTTGTGAGCAAGGTGGTAGTGACAGAAGAGGAGGCTTGATGCTCAGTGAGGGGCTGGTGGAGTGGGAAGGGTTCGGCTGTATCTCTGATTTAATGGAAGGTGTCAGAATTTATATTCTTACAAGGTTTGAACATGGTTATTGCAGATCCAGTTTGTAGATCTCACACATGAGAGTTAAGTCAGATAATGTTGGATAATATAGGAGTTAGCTCATATTCAAATTCCAGAGAACCTAAAGGGACATGGTTAGAAGTAAGCCTAAGGGTTGAAGTTTAGGGTCACAGAGCAAAGGCTTAGAGAATTAACAATAAGACAGGAAAGATAGGGGATGAATGTATGTGTACATTATTCCTGTATATTCATGTATGAATATGTTGTGGTTAATTATGATGCAAATATATTAGTATAGGGATTGTGTGTGTATACAGTACTATGTGTTGTGGGCCTCTAAGCACTTATATGGACCAAATGAGAGGCTGGTAGGCATGTAAAAGGTTTGAGTTGTTGGTTGGATTGGGCTGCTTGTGAACTTGTACCTCACATACAGTAAAGGTTGAATGTATCAACCAAATGGTGGATTAAGAAAGAAAGAGAGAGAGAGAACTTCTATCCACTGGTTTACTCCCTTAATGGCCACAACAACCAACTCTGGGGCAGGTTGAAGCCAGGAGCCAGGAACTCCATTTGGATCTTCCATGTTAGCAGGAGCCCAGATTCTTGGGCCATCCTTTGCTGGTCTATACTCGGCAGCAAAGAGTTGAAATGCAAGCCATTGGAACTTGAACTAGCCCTGTGATAGGGCTAGTTGCAATGCTGGCATTGCAAGAGCAGACTTGGTGTATTGCAACATGAGTCCCAGAGTTGCTTTTCATTTTCTTTTTTTTTTTTTTAAAGATTTATTTATTTTTATTGGAAAGCCAGATATACAGAGAGGAGGAGAGACAGAGAGGAAGGCCTTCCATCCGATGATTTACTCTCCAAGTGAGTCACAATGGCCAGTGCTCGCCGATCCGAAGCCGGGAACCAGGAACCTCTTCCAGGTCTCCCACGCGGGTGCAGTGTCCCAATGCATTGGGATGTTCTCGACTGCTTTCCCAGGCCACAAGCAGGGAGCTGGATGGGAAGTGGAGCTGCCAGGATTAGAACCGGCACCCATATGGGATCCCAGCACGTTCAAGGCGAGGACTTTAGCCACTAGGCCAATGTGCTGGCTCTAGCTCAGCGGTTCCTTCGTCTACATGCAGAGTTGCTTTTTTTTTTTTTTTTTTTTTTAAAGATTTTATTATTATTGGAAAGCCGGATATACAGAGAGGAGGAGAGACAGAGAAGAAGATCTTCCATCCGATGTTTCACTCCCCAAGTGAGTCACAATGGCCAGTGCTTGCCAATCCGATGCCGGGACCAGGAACCTCTTCCAGGTCTCCCACGCATGGGTGCAGGGTCCCAAAGCTTTGGGCCGTCCTCGACTGCTTTCCCAAGCCACAAGCAGGGAGCTGGATGGGAAGTGGAGCTGCTGGGATTAGAACCTGCGCCCATATGGGATCCCGGGGCTTTAAAGGCGAGGACTTTAGCCGCTAGGCCATGCCGCTGGGCCCTGGAGTTGCTTTTCTCAAAGAGATGTTTGGAGTAGGATATCAAGGGTTTGGTTCAGATCTTCCAAAGACACTAAAATTACCACAGCCATAAAATCTGCTAAAAGAGGTAAAGAGAAACACTCTTTAATAATACTCTTTTTTTTGTGCGTATAATTTTTATTATTCATATGATAGTTTAGAGCACCTCAATACATGTAGACCTGCATAGAGGGCAGGCCCATGGATGAGCCAATTGTCAGAGAGTTGTAAGGATTTAAAAGTCCTGGTATGAGACCCAAGAATACATTAGAATTTAAACTAACATTGAATTTTCATAAAAAGGAAGCAGTCAGGGTTTGTAGTATGGAAATTCTGAAATTCATTTGGGGTAACTGTGGTGCTCCTCCAAGAATTCAGCGAAGGGTTTAAAGGACAAAAAAGCCTCCAGAAAGTGAAGTAGGGCCAGAGGTAAGCTGTGTTTTATCTATAGTTAAGAGGATTCACGACAATAGGAACGAAATTAAATTATTTTATATATTCTGGAAGAATCGTTTATTCCTAGATGCTATTTTCAGATACTATTCCTTACGTGAATAATACTCTTTAATAATAAATGTGCTCTCAACAGTTCTTAGGGAAAATTTTCTCCCTCAAACCTCTGATGTTCTAGTTTCTAGCTGTAGTAATTGGGAGTTTTGATACCTTCAACAAGTTGTTAATTCAAAGAAAACGACAATGGTTAAATTGCCTGTTCAGTTCTCAGGAACTTGGATGAATGTTCGTGGTAGGACAGAAAGAGAAGCAGGGTCACTTTAGTTTTTGAGAGCCTGGACTGGGGGTTAGGGATGCTGAATTCTGCACTGGACTGTGCTGGCTTACCACAGCTGGATGAATGTTGCTGGTTCCAGTTCTTTTGTGTAAAACCAAAGTGTGGAATTGGGGCTGCCCCTTCAATCATGAAAAGAGAGGGGATTGTGGACTGTCAGTTATCTTCAGTTCTGGGTGAAACACAAGATTTCTAATAGTGTTTCTGTTTCTTTTCTACTATTCCAAAAAGCCTGGAAATGTAGCTCTGGAAAAATGACCACTTGTTCCTAATGAGCAAGGTTCTTTATTTTCCAGGCCAGTCAATACATAAAATCATATACTGTTCCATAAAAGAGTGTTGGGCTGAGGAAGTGATATCCTGCAATGTGGTTCTTTGACAAGCAGTTTTAGAATCAAAGTCTGTCTGTCTACGTCCTAGCCCTAACCCCTTAAACCCTCTTTTTCTTACTCTATTTTCGGCTTCGATCACAAAACACTCAAAATGTGTTGGTTTCTAAAAACAATAGACTTTGTGAGCTCCTGGTTCTTCTTTTTTTTTTTTTTTAAGATTTATTCATTTTTATTGGAAAGGCAAGCAGCTGCAACTGCTGGAGCTGAGCTGATCCGAAGCCAGGAGCCAGGAGCTCTTCCAAGTCTCCAACATGGGTGCAAAGTCACAAAGCTTTGGGCTGTCCTCGACTGCTTTCCCAGGCCACAGGCAGGGAGCTGGATGGGAAGTTGGGCTGCTGAGATTAGAACTGGCATCCATATGGGATCCCAGTGTGTGCAAGGCAAGGACTTTAGCCATTAGGCTACCGTGCTGGGCCTGAGCTTCTGGTTCTGAAGGCTACACTGGAAGTTCAAAATTGTTTGAAGTGGCTGCATGTACTTGGCTTCTGGTGAGGGCCTGGTGCTGCTCCATTCCTTGTGAAACTGTGGAAGGGAAGAGGGTGCATTTGTAAGAGAGAAAAGGGCTAACACTCTGTGTTAGCTGAGTTAGTTCATAGAGAAGAGCATTTTCTTTGCAATGAAATATGCTCTGAGATCGGGATGGTGCAGCACGTTAAGCCACCATTTTGTGTACCCACGTCCCATATTTGAGTACCTTGCATTCAGGTCCTGCCTCTTCTGTTTCCAGTGCAGCTGCCTGCTAATGTGCAGTCTGGGAGGCAACAGCTGATGATTCAAGTATTTGGATCTCAGCCACCCATAGAGATGGAGTTCCTGGCTCTGACTTTGGCCC
The DNA here is from genome assembly GCF_030435755.1 of Ochotona princeps. Lineage (NCBI taxonomy): Eukaryota > Metazoa > Chordata > Mammalia > Lagomorpha > Ochotonidae > Ochotona > Ochotona princeps. Next base: position 20,977,779 of record NC_080836.1, read on the forward strand.
GGCCCAGCCCTGTCTGTTGCAGGTATTTGGGCAGTGAACCAGCAAATGGGAGATCTCTCTTTCTCACTGTTGCTCTGCCCTTCAAATACATAAATAAACATAAAAGTAAAGAAGATATGATTGTCAAACACCTTATTCCCTAGTAGTCTTATTAAATGTTCAGGAAAGATTAACTGTTAGGGAAGACAAACAGCTGAAGATTAATCCTTTGAGAAAGAAGTTGGAAGTTGTCATCAACATCCAGCTCATCTATTTTTGTTAGAGCCACTTCAATAAGTTAACTGAGACACTTTATCTGGATAATTAGATAATACGGTCAAACACAATTTGAGCATTTCTCCCAGAGATTCATGCGCTGGAAGGTTGCTCCCCAGAGTGGCAGTGCTGAGGTGGTGGGACCACTAAGAAGTGAAGCCTAGTGGAAGGCAGTTAGGTCAACAAGAGTGCCAACTTCAAAGAGAATCAAAGTACTTCCATGAGAATCCTACTTACTTCCAGGGAGAGGGGGTAGTTGTAAAAGAGGATACCTTACCCCTGAAGCCCTGACTTCCTGTCTTGCCATCATCTCTTCCTCTTGTAAATTTTGCCACTGTGATACCATGAACCATGTCATGATGTAGCTAGAAGGCCATGCCTGGAAGATGGGATCATCTGATCTTAAACACCCAGCCTCTTTTCTTCCTTTATTACACAGCCTTAGGTATTTTGTTATAGCAACAGAAGAAGGAATAATACATTTGACAACCTTTGCTCACAGTTTAGTTCCACTTCTCACCTTTCGATGGCTTGTCCACAGCTGATGTCTTCTCCTGTACCCACCCTGGTTCCTTAGTCTGATTTTAGGAATGTCACTGTCTGGTCTCTGAGCCCAGGCATTCCTCCATTTTTCTCTCTCCCTTGTAGAAATACATAGGCATGTCTGTACCACATTGGGTTCTGGGATAATCATGCTGTTGTGATTTCCCCCATGCCCATTACATGGGTTTATGTGCTTTTTCTCCTATTTGTTGTTAGTTGTTTTCAGCGAACCTTTGCAGAGTGAAAGGGAAGCTTTCCCTTTGTCTCTACAGCTAATTTTTAAGTGTTGGGGGATTGGTTAAAATGCGTTCATTTGGGCCCGATGTGGTGGCCTAGTGGCTAGAGTCCTTGCCTTGAATGCGCTGGGATCCCTTATGGGAGCCAGTTCTGGCAGCTCCACTTCCCATCCAATTCCCTGCCTGTGGCCTGGGAAGGCAGTCGAGGATGGCCCAAAGTCTTGGGACCCTGCACCCGCATGGGAGACCTGGAGGAAAGTTCCTGACTCCTGGCTTCAGATCGGCTCAGCACCGGTCGTTGCGGCCATCACTTGGGGAATGAATCATCGGATGGAAGATCTTCCTCTCTGTCTCTCCTCCTCTCTGTATATCTGACTTTGTGATAAAAATAAAAATAAACCTTTGAAAAAAATAGAATGCATTCATTCCGTGAATGTCAGCTGAATTTACTGGCTTTCACAGAGCTGACCTGTGTGTTGAGTTACTCACAGCATCCCACAAAGAGGGCACTATTATCTTCCTTTCACAAAGGAGAATCAAGGACAGAGAGGCAAAGCCATGGGAACCTGCACGCTTCATTGATTCATTAATTTCTCTTCTTTTGGACTCCCAAGGTCTTTGTTACAGATGATTCTTTCTTTTTTAAAAATATTTATTTTTCATTGGAAAAGCAGGCATGCAGAGAGACAGAAATTCTGTTCACTGGTTCAGTCCCCAAGTGGCTGCAATGGCTGGAGCTGAGCTGAGCTGATCCAAAGCAAGGAGCCAGGAGATTCTTCTAGGTCTCCCACATGGGTGCAGGGTTCCTAGGCTTTGGACCACTCTCGACTGCTTTACCAGGCCACAAGCAGGGTGCTGAATGGCACATGAACTGGTGCCCATATGGGATCCTGGAGCATGCAAGGTGAGGTTTAGCCATTGAACCAGTGTGCCAGGCTGAAGATGATACTTTCTTGATATAAGAATACTGTCAGAGTGTCCTGTGTCTTGAGGGAAGAGCACTCACACGAATTTGTCCAAGTTTTGACAAAGCCCCATGCCTTTACCCAGCAGGAACTGCTATAATGCCCTGCAGCTCTGACAACTACATCTGGGGTTCAGCTTCTTACCTTTTTGCTTCCATGGGGGGAGGCCAGTGGGACTTTTGGAGTTGGCTTTGTATGGCACTACTGTGGCCTCAGGTTCCAGTCTTCCAATGGAGACTCTTTCACACATGTATCTGAATTATAAGTGTTTACACTAGAAAAGTGCTTACAGTCATCTTTCTGTTAAACCATAGTCCTCAAGTCCATGAACAAGAATCACCTCTTCTCTTAACCTCCTTTCATCCCCTTGTTCCCACCAGCCGAGCTGCAGGGTTTTGTGCTCAGAGACTGAGGTGTCTTGTTCTGGCCACAGCTCTTTGTTTCCCACCCCCCACAAGTTAATTTTCCCAGGGTCATGTGATGACAGTTCACTATGGACACAGCATATCCTGCAAGATATTTTCTGATGCCACCAATAGCCTTTTTGGTTTGCAGGAATCTTATTTAAAAGAAATTTGCATGAATAGAGCTTTGGGCCCCCTCATTTACATACATGTTTGAAAAGGCAGGAGCTCAGGAATGCAATAAAATAAAACAAAAACCAAAAACAAAACAAGAAGTGAATGCCTCAGCACTGCATGTT